>NC_058520.1:302466435-303776851 GCF_904849725.1 Hordeum vulgare subsp. vulgare | reverse complement strand
TATTCTAAAAAATTCCTAGAAAATTCGAGTGACCTCACTAAGCCATATTTGGTGCCGATATAAAGTGTCACCTTGATCCAAGGGGGCTAGGGTCACCAAACAATACCAAAACCCTTTCTGTCCAGTATGAAGTTAGAGCAACTCTAGATAGCAAAGTATATGCAATGGAGCTGAAACTTTGGAGGAGTGCCTAATACCTCCAATGAGGACTCCCTGCCAAAAATAGGATTTGTGGGCCTTGATTTTCCCATACTCCCTTTGGAAGGGACAGATCTGGCCATTTAGGAGTGATTTCAAGTTTACATTGCTGAACTTGTCCAATGGAGCCCAAACTTGGTGTAGCCTCATGTTTTTGCACCAAACCTATTCCTGTTAAGTTTCATAGCAAGTGGTGGAGTGTAACCACCCCAAACCACTGTCGAGCACCTTCTGACAGTATGGCAAATCCCCACTTAACCCCAGCTACTCCCATTCCATTTCTCTCAAACTCCTAGATTTGGTGACCAGCATCAATGCCCAACTCCAAACGAGTGGCCCTTCTCTGGTTCTAAGTGGAAAAGCCAAAAAACCCAATCTAAGCTTCAGCCCAAGGCTGACAGCATCTGTTTTCCACCCCTCCTTTGACTAGCAGATGCTCCCACGGTATTCAAACGGCTAGGCATTTCAAAGCAAGGGCCCAGGACACGCCAGACGCATCCAAGACGCCCCAAAGCACGCCAGCATGCCAAAGCTGTGCTCTGGGCGCGCTACAGAGAGCAACCGAGGTGCGGGCGACCTCCCACGGCCAGTTCCAGCCTCCACACAGTGTCCCTCCTCTCCCTCTACAACTCCACTACATCAAGCAGCCCCCAGGGCCACTCCTTTCCCACGCTAAGGGCCGGTGCGACGCGTGTGTGCGCACACCAGGTTCGTCGAGAGGAGCGCGACCACGCAGACGCGCCACTAATCACCCCCTCTCTCGAAGTGAGCTTGGAGGTCCAAAACCACGTCCTGAGACCTTAGTTTCGACCCCAACCTCTCTCTATGCCCCCTGCACGCCATGGTGAAACCACCGGAGCTTCCCGCCCAGTGCACCATCGCAGACCTAAAAATAGCCACCCCCTCGCTCCAGCACCCCTCACTCCACTCCACCTAGGCCCCAATCATCTCCCTAGCCACCCCCTCGAGCAAGAAGAGCCCAGGTGCTCGAGATCGACCGAGGCCCCTTCGCCTCGGAGCTCCGGCTGATCTCCGGCTACACGACGATTCTCGCACCCCTCTGCCCACCTATACACTCATCATGACCCCTGGAACCTTTCCCCTCACTTCCCCGATTGATTACATGCCCGTAGACACCATCCCCACCGTCGACTGAAACCACTCCGCTGTGGCCACCTCGTCACCGGTGAACCAGCCCCCCCCCCCCCCTGGTCGTCGACTCGACCACCAACAGTTAGGCGATGATGAGCTAGACCCATTCCTGCCGTTATTAGGGCCTGAGGATGTCGGTAGCTACGCCCGCATGCCTCCCTTACCCTCTGTCCAGAGGTGGAAGACGACCCCGACAAGTGTGCCCCACCTGTCGGTGGCCCATCTACCCCTCCCTCTCACCCCGCAGCCGCTCACCGCAAGGGCCGGCGCCTCAGGTTCGAACCTGGCGGCGCGCAGGCTGGCTCGCTTGCCATTTGGGCCGGCCCGACCACAGGCCGAGCCAGGCCAGGGCTGTTGCCCTTTTTCTTTTTATTTGAAAAATCTTTTTGTAAAAGATTTTCACAAAAAGATTTAACCAGTGAAAATTAATGATTCTTCCACCATTATTCTTCTAAAAATGAGGAGTATTTAACAGAACTGTTAGACAAATTTTCAGAACAACTTTTCTGTTTTATAATAATTGAAAATGCTATTTGGAATACTTTTGCTTCTGTTAAATTGATTTGAAAAATAATTCTTTCACTAAAACCAGAAACAAATATTTTTAAAATAACAATATGGATTTATCAGAATTGAACAACATTTTTAAAGTGACTTTGTGATCTGTTTTTGAGTGAGCTACTTATTGCTTTTTATTTAATACGATGGTAGAAACCATGCTTGACGAAGGAGTTGGACTTGAAGACCCCGAAGACCCCGGATACTTAGTTGATCAAGGCAAGCAGCCATTTGACAATGTCTGAGCATATGTTATATTGCATGTGAGCACAATATACACTCCCATTGCATATGATCATAAATATTCAGTAAATCATTGAAGTGATGTTACCGATGGCTCCTCCGGAGCACTTGCATTGTGAAGCATGATCCTACCACCTATGAGGGTCACGCTGATATCATGTTGACAAGTAGAGCAAAGCATAGTAGAAGCATGAGCATGATGATGGTAAAAATCAAAGGTTTATGAAAACCCCGTCGGGTGCCACTAATGCCCGAGGGTGATGATGAGATAGGTGGCCACTTTTGGAGAAGTGGTGCACCGGGTGTATTTTGGTGTGAGTGGTTTCGGAAATGGGATTAGATTTCAGATGTGTCGACCATCCAAACCTTAGATGTGCGACCACATTACCCCTTTATGGGACGGGGCTTTGTTGATTACTCTGGTCAGTGCTAGCAAAGAGCCACATTACTAGTGGCGGGAGTGATGTGTGGCCATTCTCGTGATGGGGTCTTGCCAGGTAGGGAAAGTATGTCGTTTTTATGTGTCCCGGCACACCGTCGGTCCCCGCATGGATGATACTGTCCAGAGTCAGTGCTCGTAAGACATACATCGTGTGGGCTGGGTACCAATCGAGTGGACCTCTTTGTCTAGTGTCGTCAGGGGAAAGGCATTGATCGGGTACTTACCTCGGGTATGTTATATACCGCGAGCCGTGGATGACACGGAAGTTTCCCGGATCTCGTGGGTACAACGTATAACCTCTGCAGAGTGTAAAACTATTTGAATAACATTGTCCACGGCCAAGGACTGTTTAGTAATCCTAATTAAACTACGTCCAGTCGTTTCCGCATAAACCAAATGTGAGTGTGTGGTAAATGGTGTTAATATGAAAGACTTGATACGACCAAGTTTGGTGACTTGGCATATCGGGTGAGCCCGGAATGTTCAGCCCTTGACAGATATGTTGATATATGTAACTTGTTCTTCTAATTACCATCTAGCTTATGTTGCAAATCAATGAACATGTTTATTTATAGTTAAGCTGCTATCCACCAAAACTTCATAGTACTTGTTAATCTACCAATTGCATTGTTCATATCATGGGCTGTTTACGAGTACATTCGAAGTACTCATTGGCTTGCCACTGGTTATATTATTGACCAGACATGTAAGGACCGGAGTTTGGAGAAGTGTACGTCTTCGAAGACGGCCCTGCGAACTAGGATGCTTCCCAGTCAGAATGCCTATTGGTGTAGGCTCATGGCATGGGCACCCGCTTCGCCCTAAGATTTCCGCTACTAGTTGTATTAGTATGATTTGGCCTTATAGGCCCTACCTTGTGAACTTGACCATTCGCTCATGTGTTGTAATAATTCGGCACTTGGAGGTAAGACTCTTAATACTCAGCATCTCTGTGTTCGGTGAACAATGATCTCTGGGATCACTGAGCACGATAATTCGGCGATCTCGACTCATAAGTCAGGGTCCTCACATAGTTGTAGATAGTAAGATAAAATAAAAACAAGTAAAGAACAGCGAGGTAATAAAGGTTTTAATAATATGTTGTGAATAGACATGTAGGCCATAGCTTTCCCTAATAGCATACCTCATGGAAAAATAGCATACAATGGGTAAACAAATTACTGTTGGGCAATTGACAGAAAAGCTGATAGTTAAGCGATATTCACGGTGATGATCATGTGTATATAGGCATCAAGTCCATAAACAAAAAGGGCGACTCCTGCCTGCACACTATTACTTAACTTCAAGAGCGCTTCTATGCTTTCCTTTCTACGTATTAAGTTCATGACGAACAAAGTAATGCATGGAGTAAGATGACATGATGTAGACAAAGCAAACTCAAGCAATATGAATAAACCCCATCGTTTTATTCTTAGTAGAAGCAACACAAATACACATCTTACCCACTTCTATCACTGGGATATATAAATTCACCATGTTGAACCTACCACAACGCACCTCTCTCACCTAAGAAATACCGATCTACTCCCTCCGTTCCAAAATATAAGACCTTTTAGAGATTCCACGAGAAGACTACATACGGAGCAAAATGAGTGAATCTATACTCTAAAATATGTCTATGTATATCCGTATGTAGTTCATAGTGCAATATCTAAAAGGTCTTATACTTAGGAACGGAGGGAGTAGTAGGCCAAATTATTGCAACAGATCGAAGAGAATTACGAAGCTATCATAATCATGCACATAATAATCATATAAGTATTCATAAGTGACTCAAATAACTATGATGAATAATCTGAACATAAACCCACAATTTATCGGATCCCATCAAACGCACCGTACAAGAGGAATTACATCATATGGCTCAAAGCAAAGATGTGATGAACATTGTATTGAAGATCATAGAGAGAGATTGCCATCTAGGTACTGACTATGGACCCGTAGGTCTGTGATGAACTACTCACACATCATCGTGAGGGCAGCAAGGTTGATGAAGAAGACCTCCATGATCGACCCCCTTCCGATAGAGTGCTGGAACGGAGCTCCAGATGGCCTCTCATGAGAACAGAGACTTGCGGCAGAGTAAAAAGTGTTTCGGGACTCCTTACTGTGTTTTTAGTGTAAATAAGAATTTACAAGCTACCAGGACGCCCCCTACGCCATGCCCTGATAGGTTGTGGGGCCCTCGTGAGGCCTCCAACTTTCTTCCGATGCCCGTTGGTCTTCTTTTGGTCAATTGGACTTCGTTTTTGTATGTAGAACCTGCAAAATGAAATACACACAAAAAACAACAACTGGCACTGGGCACAATGGCAATAGGTTAGTGCTCAAAAATAATATAAAATGGTAAATAAATACCACAAAAGCATACTAGAATGATAATATATCAGCATAGAATAATAAAAAATTATAGATACGTTGGATACGTATCAAGCATCCCTAAGCTTGATTCCTGCACGTCATCGAGTAGGTAAATGATAAAAAACAGAATTTTTAATGTGATATGCTATCCGTGAACCTTATGCATGTATGTTCATTGAGAAATGATGAATTAACAAACATTCACATACCAATACGTATAGGTATAAGCAACAAACCATTAACCTTTCAAAGTGTACGGTCCTCAAAGATTGTTTTACCCCCCATCCATCTTTATTATATTAGGAAGGCATGGATCCATCTTTAGCATATTAATACAAATGTCAAGCACCATGGTGTTCAAGTCAGGCAATTGGATCGTACTTTTTCATTCTGCATCAACTTATTATTCTTCACGCAATACATGAGCGTGAACCATTAGACATAGCATAAAGGTGGAATGGAATATTGTGGTACGTTTGAAAGGGGTAAAAGTGGAGAAGATAGTATCACATCAACTACATGTACAAACGAGCTATGGAGATGCCTGTCGGTAGATATCAATACAAGGAGTAGGATTGCCATGCAAACGATTCACAAGAGCTATAAGTGTATGAAAGCTCCACTAAAGCTAGGTGGGGTGTGCATCCAACTTGCTTGCTCATGAACACCTCACGCATTTGAGGACTTCCGTCATCAAAATATACAAGCCAAGTTTATGAAAAAGTTAATTCATACAGGGTGCCACTTTGAGGGACAAGTGTGGGAAAGGATAATAGCAAAGTCCCTTCTATCTTTTTCACTCTCTTTTTTATGGTGGGTTCATTTTGCCTCCTCCATTTTTATTTCCTCACTGGGACAATGCTCTAGTAATGATGATGATCACACTTTTATTTACTTACAACTCATCACGAAAACTGATAGGACAATATGACTCGGAATGAATGCCTCTGGGATTGTGCCAGGACGTGCAAAGATCTAGCATGATACGTATCAAAAATATGATGAATGGTGGCTTTGCCACAAATACTATGTGAGCCCTATATGATCATGTAAAGCATTATGATGATGAACAAACTAGTCACGTGAAGTGACGATGGCATTTGTATGACAATATATCTCAGAATTGCTATGGAAATACTATGATAGGTAGATATGGTGGCTATTTTGAGGAGGATATAAAAAGGTTTATTTGCAACAAAGCGTATCATGTCATGTTTTTTGTCCGCATCGATGAAACTTGCACCGATCCTCAAGGTGAGAACGGGCAATGCACGGTACCGAAGAGGCTAGCAAATATGAGGAGGTGAGAGTGTGTATGTCCATGGTGTCCCATTAGTCAATAATAACTCATATACTTATTTCAATTTTTCATTAATTTTATCACAAATAAACTATTTGCATGCCCCGAGGGAGAGTTTAGGTAGGAGTTAACCATCGCCTGAATCTCACTCAAAACAACACATGGTTTTCAACGAGGAATAGAAATGCGCACACATCATCACCATGCATTTTTATTTTTTAGATGAACGTGAAGCTTAACATCTCTTAATATCAATACCTATCTGAATTAATAATAATGAACTCACACCTTTTTTGTATCACCACATCAATATCATTAACCCACAATTTCTCTATGTGTGCTACATGGTGGTTTTTATAATCATTCATTGGATAATCATTTTTTTTATCTAGTCTCATGGCCCATGAAAATTACCTCCACTACTTGTCCAGCTCCCAAGCATATATAAGGGCCAGTTCTTTTGCTGGCTTCTAGAATAAGCTAGAATAAGCTACCCCCTACCCAGCTTATTCTAGAAGCTCTATCAAATTTATTTATTCAGAAGTCTACTAATTAAGACTTGACTATTAGGCTTCTAAAAAATATTTTTGGTTGGGCTTCTAAAATAAGCTGGGTAGGGGGCACCTTATTCTAGAAGCTCAAAAAAGCCAACAAAATAACTGGCCCTAAGTGAAGAATGAGAGCATAATATTTCAATAAAATCTACACGCCACCGTGCTCAAAAAGATATAAGTGAAGTACTAGAGCAACTGCTAAGCTCAAAAGATATAAGTGAAGCACATAGAGAATTCTAACAAATTGTGATGATGTGATCTCTCTCTCAAATAGGTATTTCTAGAAACAATGATTGTGGTATACTGAAAGTAAAAGAAAACGACGCTCCAAGCAAAACTCATATCATATGACGAATAAAAATATAGCCCCAAGTAACATACCGATGGATTGAGACAAAAAGAGGGGATGCCTTCTGGGGCATCCCTAGGCTTAGATGCTTGAGTCTACCTATAATATTACCATGGTTTACCTTGGGCATCCCCAAGCTTAGGCGCTTGCTTCTCCTCAATCATTTGTCCATCGGGACAATACCCAAAACTTGAAAACTTCAAGCACATAAATTTCAACAAAACTTCGTGAGATCCGTTAGTATAAGTAACATGTAAAATACTTTCAGGTGTTGTTACATATTGATTCTTATTTTAATTTAGCATAGGGTAATGTATATTAACTCCTCCATGGATTATACCAACATATATAACCATAACATCATCAAAACAAGCAAACTATACATGCAAAAATAGAATATGACTGAAATAGAATAGTCTGCAGTAATCTATAATGAACCTATACTTATGTAACTACAAAAATTCTGAAACATTAGGATGACCTGATTAATATGTATAAAAATATTGTGTTCAAATTTCATCTCAAAAATACGTTCCAGTAAAACTAGAGAAATTGTACACTAGGCGTCAAAGTTTCTGTTTTTGCACCGTATCAATTCTACTCATCATGCAAATAACCCCAAATGTTTACTTGGCACAAATAGTTATTAACACATAAAAACACAATAATTACATAGGTAATAATCATGTTATCACACACTAACAGAAACAAAAAGAAAAACATTAATATAACTATTGGTTTGCCTCCCAACAAGCGCTATTGTTTTACGCCCCTAGCTAGGCATATTGCATAGTTCCAAGTGTTGTCATCCTTGTCATCAAGCACCTTAATAGTACAACCTTGGGAAGTGGGAATAATAGAAGACTTGGGAATATGATCCTTTATCATATCTATGAAATTTGGGTGAACACTAATCATTTTAAGATATTTGTTTCTTTTGGTAGGAGGTGTACTAATGCTCTTAGGAACGTATATGAAGTTGGGACTTTGGTCTCAAGAAACACTAGCATTGGTTTTAGAAGGTGCAAAAGTTGTTGGAATTATGCCCTAGAGGTAATGATAAATAATTTATTATTATAATTCCCGTATCAAGATAATCGTTTATTATCCATGTTATAATTGTATTGAATGAAGACTTAGATACATGTGTGGATACATAGACAAAACAATATCCCTAGCAAGCCTCTAGTTGGCTAGCCAGTTGATCAAGGATAGTCAGGGTCTTCTGACTATGTACAAGGTGATAGACATAGCAAGTTGATCGTGTCATTTTGTTGTTACTGTTTTCTGCGTGTCAAGTATTTATTCCTATGACCATGAGATCATATAACTCACTCACACCGGAGGAATGCTTTGTGTGTATCAAACGTCGCAACGTAAGTGGGTGACTATAAATATGCTCTACAGGTATCTCCGAAGGTGTCCGTTGAGTTAGTATGGATCAAGACTGGGATTTGTCACTCCGTGTGACGGAGAGGTATCTCGGGGCCCACTCGGTAATACAACATCACACACAAGCCTTGCAAGCAATGTGACTTAATGTAAGTCACGGGATCTTGTATTACGGAACGAGTAAAGAGACTTGCCGGTAGACGAGATTGAAATAGGTATGCGGATACTGACGATCGAATCTCGGGCAAGTAACATACCGAAGGACAAAGGGAATGACATACGGGATTATATGAATCCTTGGCACTGATGTTCAAACGATAAGATCTTCGTAGAATATGTAGGACCCAATATGGGCATCCAGGTCCCGCTATTGGATATTGACCGAGGAGTCCCTCGGGTCATGTCTACATAGTTCTCGAACCTGCAGGGTCTGCACACTAAAGGTTCGGCGTTGTTTTATGCGTATTTGAGTTATATGGTTGGTTACCGAATGTTTTTCGGAGTCCCGGATGAGATCACGGACGTCATGAGGGTTTCCGGAATGGTCCGGAAACGAAGATTGATATATAGGATGACCTCATTTGATTACCGGAAGGTTTTCAGAATTACCGGGAATGTACCGGGAGTGACGAATGGGTTCCGGATGTTCACCGGGGGGGGGGGGGGCAGCCCACCCCGGGGAAGCCCATAGGCCATAGGGGTGCCGCATCAGCCCTTAGTGGGCTGGTGGGCAAGCCCAAAATGGCCCCTGCGCAGGATAAGAAAAAACTCTAAGAGAAAAAAAGGGGAAGTGGGAAGGAAGAGAAGGACTCCACCTTCCAATCCTAGTTGGACTAGGATTGGAGGAGGACTCCTCCTCCCCCCCCCCCTTAGGCCGACCCCCTTGGGGCTCCTTGAGCCTCAAGGAAAGGCCCCTCCCCTCCCTCCTATATATATTGAGGTATTAGGGCTGATTTCACAAAACTTTGCCACAGCAGCCCGACCACATACCTCCACGGTTTTTCCTCTAGATCGCGTTTCTGCGGAGCTCGGGCGGAGCCCTGCTGAGATTAGATCACCACCAACCTTCGGAGCGCCGTCACGCTGCCGGAGAACTCATCTACCTCTCTGTCTCTCTTGCTGGATCAAGAAGGCCGAGATCATCGTCCAGCTGTATGTGTGCTGAACGCGGAGGTGCCGTCCGTTCGACACTAGATCGGAGCGGATCGTGGGACGGAACGCGGGACAGTTCGTGGGACGGTTCGCGGGGCGGATCGAAGGACGTGAGTATGTTCCACTACATCAACCGCGTTTATTAACGCTTCTGATGTGCAATCTACAAGGGTACGTAGATCGGAAATCCCCTCTCGTAGATGGACATCACCATGATAGGTCTTCGTGCGCGTAGGAATTTTTTTGTTTCCCATGCAACGTTCCCCAACAGTGGCATCATGAGCTAAGTTCATGTGTAGATGTAATCTCGAGTAGAACACAAAAGTTTTTGTCGGTGGTGATGTGCGATTTTCTGCCCTCCTTAGTCTTTTCTTGATTCCACGGTATTGTTGGATCGAAGCGGCTCGGACCGACATTACTCGTACGCTTATGAGAGACTGGTTTCATTGCTACGAGTAACCCCGTTGCTCAAAGATGAATGGAAAGTGTCGGTTTCTCCAACTTTAGTTGTATCGGATTTGACCGAGGAGGTCCTTGGATGATGTTAAATAGAAATTCATATATCTCCGTTGTGGTGTTTGCGTAAGTAAGATGCGATCCTACTAGATACCCATGGTCATCACGTAAAAGATGCAACAACAATTAGAGGACGTCTAACTTGTTTTTGCAGGGTATGCTTGTGATGTGATATGGCCGATGATGTGATGTGATATATTGGATGTATGAGATGATCATGTTGTAATAGTTAATATAGACTTGCACGTCGATGGTACGACAACCGGCAGGAGCTATAGGGTTGTCTTTAAACTAATGTTTGTGCTTGCAGATGCGTTTAATATTGCTAGGATGTAGCTTTAGTAGTAATAGCATGAGTAGCCCGACAACCCCGATGGCGACACGTTGATGGAGATCATGGTGTGGCGCCGGTGACAAGAAGATCGTGCCGGTGCTTTGGTTATGGAGGTCAAGAAGCACGCGATGATGGCCATATCATGTCACTTATGAATTGCATGTGATGTTAATCCTTTTATGCACCTTATTTTGCTTAGAAAGACGGTAGCATTATGAGGTGATCTCTCACTGAAATTTCAAGCCGAAATTGTGTTCTCCCCAACTGTGCACCGTTGCTACAGTTCATCGTTTCGAGACACCACGTGACGATCGGGTGTGATAGACTCAACGTTCACATACAACGGGTGCAAAACAGTTGCACACGCGGAACACTCGGGTTAAGCTTGACGAGCCTAGCATGTGCAGACATGGCCTCGGAACACATGAGACCGAATGGTCGACCATGAATCATATAGTTGATATGATTAGCATAGGGATGCTTACCACTGAAACTATCCTCAACTCATATGATGATCGGACTTGAGCTAGTGGAATTGGATCATGAACCACTCAAATGACTAGAGAGATGTACTTTTTGAGTGGGAGTTTAGCAAGCAATTTGATTAAGTTAAACTCTAATTATCTTGAACATAGTCTAAGTCCAATTTGAATATATTTGTGTTGTAGATCATGGATCACGCGACAGTCACCCTGAATTTTAGTACGTTCCTAGAGAAAGCTAAGTTGAAAGATGATGGAAGCAACTTTATTGACTGGGTTCGTAATCTTAAGTTGCTCCTGCAAGCTGGGAAAAAGGATTATGTCCTTAATGCTGCGCTAGGAGATGAACCACCCGCTACGGCTGACCAAGATGTTAAGAACGCTTGGTTAACACGTAAGGAGGACTACTCAGTAGTTCAATGTGCAGTATTGTATGGCTTAGAGCCGGGACTTCAACGTCGCTTTGAGCATCATGGAGCATATGAGATGTTCCAGGAGTTGAAGTTCATCTTTCAGAAGAACGCCCGGATCTAGAGGTATGAGACCTCCAATAAATTCTATGCTTGCAAGATGGAGGAGAATTCGTTTGTCAGTGAACATGTGCTCAAAATGTCTGGGTACTCAAACCATCTAGCTGAGCTGGGGATTGAACTCCCGCAAGAGGCTATCACTGACAGAATTCTTCAATCACTACCGCCAAGCCATAAGGGCTTTGTGTTGAACTACAACATGCAAGGGATGAACAAGTCACCCGGCGAGTTGTTCGCGATGCTGAAAGTCGCAGAATCAGAACTCCGTAAAGAGCATCAAGTGTTGATGGTGAATAAGACCTCTAGTTTCAAGAGAAACGGCAAAGGAAAGAAGGGTAGTTTGAAGAAGAGCGGCAAGCCTGTTGCCAATCCGACGAAGAAACCCAAAGTTGGACCTAAGCCTGAAACGGAGTGCTATTATTGCAAGGGTATGGGTCACTGGAAGCGCAACTGCCCCAAGTATCTGTCTGATAAGAAGGCGACCAAAGAAAAATCAGGAATATTTGATATACATGTTATTGATGTGTACTTAACCAGCTCTCATAGTAGTTCCTGGGTATTCGATACCGGTTTTGTTGCTCATATTTGCATATTGAAACAGGAACTGCGGAATAAGCGAAGGCTGGCGAAGGATGACATGACGATGCACGTGGGAAATGGTTCCAAGGTTGATGCAATCGCCGTCGGCACAGTTTCCCTTCAGTTACCATCATGATTAGTTATGAACTTAAATAATTGTTATTTAGTGCATGCGTTAAGCATGAACATTATATCTGGATCTTGTTTATTGCGAGACGGTTACTCGTTTAAGTCAGAGAATAATGGTTGTTCTATCTCTATGAGTAATATCTTTTATGGTCATGCACCCAATGTGAGAGGATTGTTCATATTGAATCTTGATAGTGATAATACACATATACATAACATTGAGACCAAAAGAGTTAGAGTTAACAATGATAGTGTCATGTTTTTATGGCACTGTCGCTTAGGTCATATTGGTGTAAAGCGCATGAAAAAACTCCATACCGATGGACTTTTGGAGTCACTTGACTTTGATTCACTTGACACATGCGAACCATGCCTCATGGGCAAGATGACTAAAACTCCGTTCTCCGGAACAATGGAGCGTGCAAGTGACTTGCTGGAAATCATACATACCGATGTGTGTGGTCCGATGAGTGTGGAGGCACGCGGCGGATATCGTTATTTTCTCACCTTCACTGACGATTTGAGTAGATATGGTTATGTCTACTTGATGAAGCACAAATCTGAAACATTTGAAAAGTTCAAGCAATTTCAGAGTGAAGTTGAAAATCATCATAACAAGAAGATCAAGTTCCTATGGTCTGATCGTGGGGGGTGAATATCTGAGTTTCAAGTTTGTTGCTCACTTAAGACAATGTGGAATTGTTTCACAGTTAAGACCGCCTGGAACACCACAGCGTAATGGTGTGTCCGAACATCGTAATCATACTTTATTGGAGATGGTGCGATCTATGATGTCTCTTACCGATTTGCCGTTATCGTTTTGGGGTTATGCATTAGAAACAACTGCATTCACTTTAAATAGGGCACCATCAAAATCCGTTGAGACTACACCATACGAACTGTGGAATGGCAAAAGACCAAAGTTGTCGTTTCTTAAAGTTTGGGGATGTGATGCTTATGTCAAAAAGTTCAGCGTGAAAAGCTGGAACCCAAAGCGGAAAAGTGCGTCTTCATAGGTTATCCGAAAGAGACAGTTGGGAATACTTCTATCTCAAATCCGAGGGCAAAGAGTTTGTTGCTAAGAATGGAGCTTTTCTCGAGAAGGAGTTTCTCTCGAGAGAACTGAGCGGGAGGAAGATAGAACTTGATGAGGTTATCGAACCTCTCATCCCTCTGGATGGTGGCGCAGGGCAAGGGGAAACCCCTGTCGTTGCGACACCGGTTGAGGAGGAAGTTAATGATGGTGATCATGAAACTCCGGATCAAGTTCCAATCGAACCTCACAGGTCGACGAGACCACGTACTGCTCCAGAGTGGTACTGTAATCCCGTCTTATCAATTATGTTGTTAGACAACAATGAGCCTGCAAATTATGAAGAAGCAATGGTGGGCGCAGATTCCAACAAATGGCCGGAGGCCATGAAGTCTGAGATAGGATCTATGTATGGAAACAAAGTGTGGACTTTGTAAGTACTACCTGAAGGCCGCAAGGGTATTCAGAACAAATGGATCTTTAAGAAGAAGACGGACGCTGACGGTAATGTGACCGTTTATAAAGATCGACTTGTGGCAAAGGGTTTTTCACAAGTTCAAGGGGTTGGCTACGATGAGACATTCTCACCCGTAGCGATGCTTAAGTTCGTCCGAATGATGTTAGCAATAGCTGCATTTTTTGATTATGAAATCTGGCAGATGGATGTCAAAACGGCATTCCTTAACGGTTTCCTTAAGGAAGAGTTGTATATGATGCAACCCGAAGGTTTTGTCGATCCTAAAAATGCTAACAAAGTGTGCAAGCTCCAGCGACCCATTTATGGACTGGTGCAAGCATCTCGGAGTTGGAATAAAGGCTTTGTTGAGGTGATCAAAGCATTTGGGTTTATACAAGTGGTTGGAGAATCTTGTATTTACAAGAAAGTGAGTGGGAGCTCTGTGGCGTTTCTAATATTATATGTGGATGACATATTGTTGATTGGAAACAACGTGGAGTTATTGGAGAGCACAAAGGATTACTTGAATAAAAGTTTCTCTATGAAGGACCTAGGAGAAGCTACTTACATTCTAGGCATTAAAATCTATAGAGATAGATCGAAACGTCTGATAGGACTTTTACAAAGCACATACCTTCATAAAGTTTTGAAGAGGTTCAAAATGGAACAGTCCAAGAAGGGGTTCTTGCCAGATTTACAAGGTACGATATTGAGTAAGACTCAGTGCCCAGCAACTGATAAAGATAGAGAGCATATGAGCACCGTCCCCTATGCTTCAGCCATAGGTTCTATCATGTATGCAATGTTGTGCACTAGACCGGACGTTAGCCTGGCCATAAGTATGGCAGGCAGGTTCCAGAGTAATCCAGGAGTGGATCACTGGACGACGGTCAGGAATATCCTGAAGTACCTGAAAAGGACTAAGGAGATGTTTCTCATATATGGAGGTGACAAAGAGCTCGCCGTAAAGGGTTACGTCGATGCAAGCTTTGACAAAAATCCGGACGACTCTAAGTCATAGACCGGATACGTATTTATTCTTAATGGGTGTGCGGTAAGCTGGTGCAGTTCCAAGCAAAGCGTCATAGCTGATTCTACATGTGAAGTGGAGTACATGGCTGCCTCGGAGGCGGCTAAGGAGGGTGTCTGGATGAAGCAGTTCATGACAGATCTTGGAGTGGTGCTTAGCGCACTGAATCCAATAACCCTGTTTTGTGACAACACGGGTGCCATTGCCTTAGCAAAGGAACCACGTTTTCACAAGAAGAACAGACACATTAAACGATGCTTCAACCTCATCCGCGACTACGTCGAGGAGGAGGACGTGAATATATGCAAAGTGCACACGGATCTAAATGTGGCAGACCCGCTGACTAAACCTCTTCCACGGGCAAAGCATGATCAACACCAGAACTATATGGGTGTTATATTTATTACAATGTAATCCGCATGGTGATGTGAGGGCTAGATTATTGTCTCTAGTGCAAGTGGGAGACTGTTGGAATTATGCCCTAGAGTCAATGATAAATAAGTTATTATTATAATTCATGTATCAAGATAAATGTTTATTATCCATGCTATAATTGTATTGAATGAAGACTTAGATACATGTGTGGATACATAGACAAAACACTGTCCCTGGCAAGCCTCTAGTTGGCTAGCCAGTTGATCAAGGATAGTCAGGGTCTTCTGACTATGTACAAGGTGTTGTTGCTTGATAACTGGATCACATCATTGGGTGAATCATGTGATGGAACGTATTGGGTGAATCATGTGAATCTATGAAATTTGGGTGAACACTAATCATTTTAAGATATTTGTTTCTTTTGGTAGGAGGTGTACTAATGCTCTTAGGAACGTATATGAAGTTGGGACTTTGGTCTCAAGAAACACTAGCATTGGTTTTAGAAGGTGCAAAAGTTGTTGGAATTATGCCCTAGAGGTAATGATAAATAATTTATTATTATAATTCCCGTATCAAGATAATCGTTTATTATCCATGTTATAATTGTATTGAATGAAGACTTAGATACATGTGTGGATACATAGACAAAACAATATCCCTAGCAAGCCTCTAGTTGGCTAGCCAGTTGATCAAGGATAGTCAGGGTCTTCTGACTATGTACAAGGTGATAGACATAGCAAGTTGATCGTGTCATTTTGTTGTTACTGTTTTCTGCGTGTCAAGTATTTATTCCTATGACCATGAGATCACATAACTCACTGACACCGGAGGAATGCTTTGTGTGTATCAAACGTCGCAACGTAACTGGGTGACTATAAAGATGCTCTACAGGTATCTCCGAAGGTGTCCGTTGAGTTAGTATGGATAAAGACTGGGATTTGTCACTCCGTGTGACGGAGAGGTATCTCGGGGCCCACTCGATAATACAACATCACACACAAGCCTTGCAAGCAATGTGACTTAATGTAAGTCACAGGATCTTGTATTACGGAACGAGTAAAGAGACTTGCCGGTAAACGAGATTGAAATAGGTATGCGGATACTGACGATCGAATCTCGGGCAAGTAACATACCGAAGGACAAAGGGAATGACATACGGGATTATATGAATCCTTGGCACTGAGTTTCAAATGAAAAGATCTTCGTAGAATATGTAGGATCCAATATGGTCATCCATGTCCCGCTATTGGATGTTGACCGAGGAGTCCCTCGGGTCATGTCTACATAGTTCTCGAACCCGTAGGGTCTGCACACTTAAGGTTTAGCTTTGTTTTATGTGTATTTGAGTTATATGGTTGGTCGAATGTTGTTTGGAGTCCCGGATGAGATCACGGACGTCACGAGGGTTTCTAGAATGGTCCAGAAACGAAGATTGATATATAGGATGACCTCATTTGATTACCGGAAGGTTTTCAGAATTACCGGGAATGTTCCGGTAGCGATGAATGGGTTTCGGATGTTCACCGGGGGGGGGGGGCAGCCCACCCCAGGGAAGCCCATAGGCCTTACGGGTGCCGCACCATCCCTTAGTGGCTGGTGGGAAAGCCCAAGAAGGCCCCTGCGCAGGATAAGAAAAAATCAAAGAGAAAAAAAGGGGGACGTGGGAAGGAAGAGAAGGACTCCACCTTCCAACCCTAGTTGGACTAGAATTGGAGGAGGATTCCTCCTCCCCCCCTTCGGCCGACCCCCTTGGGGCTCCTTGAGCCTCAAGGCAAGGCCCTTCCCCTCCCTCCTATATATGTTGACGTATTAGGGCTAATTTGAGAAAACTTTGCCACGGCAGCCCGACCACATACCTTCACATTTTTTCCTCTAGATCGCGTTTCTGCGGAGCTCGGGCGGAGCCCTGCTGAGATTAGATCACCACCAACCTCTGGAGCACCGTCATGCTGCCGAAGAACTCATCTCCCTCTCCGTCTCTCTTGCTGGATCAAGAATGCAGAGATCATCGTCCAGCTGTACGTGTGCTGAACGCGGAGGTGCCGTCCGTTCGGCACTAGATCGGAGCGAATCGTGGGACAGATCGCGGGACGGTTCGCGGGGCGGATCGAGGGACGTGAGGTCGTTCCACTACATCAACCGCGTTTATTAACGCTTCCGCTGTGCGATCTACAAGGGTATGTAGATCAGAAATCCCCTCTTGTAGATGGACATCACCATGATAGGTCTTCGTGCGCGTAGGAATTTTTTTGTTTCCCATGTGACGTTCCCCAACAAAAGTTGCACCTACTTTATCAATCAACTCCTACATTTTATAAATTATACATAAACCTTGTTTCACCCTCTGATCAATGAAAATTCCCTTATCCTTTAAAGATTTAAAGTCATTCCTACAAGCGACCCAAGGTCGGTGATATGATTATGCAACTTTTTATCTAATTCCACAATTGGTTTGTGAGTTAATTTTTTTACTTTCAATAGCATCAAGTCTTTGCATAACATTTTCCAATGTTAAATTTTTTTCGTTAATGATAATGGGTGGTGTTCGAACCATATTTTCAATGGCATTATGGGCGTCCAAAGTGTGAGACATAAGGAAATTCCCACCGGTGATGGTGTCAAGGACAAACCTATACCAAGTTGTGACACCAACAGAAAAATTATGGAGCTAGGTAGTAGTAGATAGCTTATTAGTTGCTTTATTTTGATCATATATAATCCTATACCATGTATCCTTCACACTTTCTCCTCCCCTTTGCTTAAAATTAACAACATCATTATTGGGAGTAACACAAACAAAGGAAGAACTAGCCATGACATCAAACAAGTACAAAGCAATGATAGATATTTTTGTGTTTTCCAATTTTTATGAGACAAACTAAATATACCAGAAAATAAAAAGAGGAACAAGTGAATGAAATTTTGTGTGGAGTTACTTGGTAGTTGGTGATGATATTCTCCGTCAACGGAGCCAGAAATCCTTCCCGATACTCGCTATCTGCATTGGGTTTTCCATGAAGAGGAACGGGTTATCGCAACACAAAGTGGGTAAGTATTTCCTTAAGATATGAAACCAAGGTTTGAACCAATAGTAATATCAACCACAACCGGCTTCAGCGGCTGCACACAAAATAACAAACAATTTGTGCACAACGCGGGCAAGGGGGTTGTCAATCCGATTGTCTTGTCATTTGCAAGCAAGTGAGGTGTGTTGATAATTGTAGATAGTAAGATAAAATAAAAACACGTAAATTGTGGTTTTATTAATGAAGGTTTTATTAATTAAAGAAAGGTAATGAAGGTTTTATTAATATGTTGTGAATAGACCCGGAGGCCATAGCTTTCCCTAATGGCATCTCTCATGGAAAAATAACATGCGTTGGGTAAGCAAATTATTATTTGGCAATTGAAAAAAGGATAGTTATGTGATATTCACGGCAATGATCATGTGTATATAGGAATCACGTCCATAAAAAAAATAGGCCAACTCCTGCCTACACCTATTACTATTACTTCACTTCAAGAGCCCTTCTATGCTTGCCTTCCTACGTATTAAGTTCACGACGAACGAAGTAATGCATGGAGTAAGATGACATGATGTAGACAAAGTAAACTCAAAAATATGAATAAACCCCATCGTTTTATCCTTAGCAGAAGGAACACAAAGATGCATCTTGTCCCCCTCTATCACTGTGATATAGAAACTCACCAGGTTGAACCTACCATAACTCACCTCTCGCACTGAAGAAATACCGATCTATGTTGGCCAAACTATTTCAATAGATCGGAGAATTAGGAAGCTATCATAATTACGCACATATCCATCATATAAGTATTCAGAGACGATTCAAATATCTTTGATGAATAATCCGAACATAAATCCATAGTTCATTGGATCCCAAAAAACATACTGCACAAGAGGAATTACAATATATGGATCGAAGCAAAGATGCGATGGTCATTGTATTGAAGATCAAAGAGAGAGATTGCCATCTAGGTAGTAACTATGGACTCGTAGGTCTATGGTGAACTACTCGCACAACATCGTGAGCACATCAAGGTTGGTGAAGAGGACCTCCATGATCAACTACTCACAGAACGGACCCCCAGATGGCCTCTCGTCGAAATAGAGACTTGTTGCGGCGTAAAAAGTGTTTCGGGACTTCCCCTTGTGTGTTTTAAGGTCAATAAGAATTTATAAGCCGAAAAATGGGGTCGGGAGGGCCACCTTGGCCGCGCCCTAATAGCTTGTGGGTCCCTTGTGAAGCCTCCAGCTTTCTTTCGATGCTCGTTGGTCTTCTTTAGGTCCAGGAAAAATAATCAAAAAGTTTCACGGCAATTGCACCTTGTTTCGTATGGAAAAATTCCAAAGTGAAAAACACACAAAAACAACAACTAGCACAGGGCACTAAGTCAATAGGTTAGCGATAAAAAATAATATAAAATGGTAAATAATGACCCCAAAGCATACTAGAAGGATAATATATCAACATGGAATAATAAAAAATTATAGATACGTTGGAGATGTATCAGTCGCACCCATCCCAAAACCCCCGACCACCTCGGACCGCCCACGCACGCCTGCCGCTGTGCCTGGGCAACTGCGACACAACAACATGCCAACCCTCTCCTCTCTCCTCCGCCTTCCCTCCCCTCCCGCGCGTGCCAAGCACCGCCGGTTTGGCCAACCCATGGTTTCACACGCGCGACGAACTGAACCTCACCCCGCTCCCCCTTTCTCTCTTGCTCGACGTGAACCACGCCAACAAGCTCCCCTGGCATAAATCTTAGCCCTCCTATGGCCTCCCTTGCTCCTCCTCGCAGCTCCGACGGACCATGTCCCTTATGCTCCGGGCCGAGTGTAACAGCCGGAACCGACACTCTATAACGTTCCCCTTTTAGTTTGTTATCATCGTGTGATTTTTTTGTTTGTTGCATTAAACATCGCCTCATGTGCATCATGTGCATAGCATCAGAACTCCGTTGCCATCATTTTTCTAAAAATTGCATCCGTTATTAGTTGTTGGTTCTTTCCGTTTTTGTCGTTCACCGTTTCGAAACCAAGCACACATGCATGCGCACGCGGCATCGTTAATTTTTTTAAAGTGTGTATAAAACTTTCTCGAATTGTGTTGAAATTTAGTGTGCGGTCTTGTTATAGTGTTCGTAGCCGCGTGCCAAATTTCATTGCAATCGGACTTAGTTTGCTGCCCGAACCATTAAATATATAGCGGCACTATAGCCGGTCAAATTATCAAACGTTTATTGTTTATAAAACTCTGTCACGGGCCACAACCTTTCCTCTCATCCTAACCTAGCCCATCTACACAGCCCACTAGACCCATCTGGACCCTCCCTTCATTTGTGGCCTTCGGATCGCGATCGAATGGACGAGATCCAACCCACCATAGACCATTCCCTATATACAAACCCACCTTGTGGAGAGAGCCTCTTACTACACTAGGGTTTCCCCCTTGCCAAATTTGCAGTCATCCCCTCAAAAACTCCACCTACAAGCTCCACGTCCTCCCTCCCCCGAAATCCTAACCTAGTCCTAAATTTGGACCATTGGATCCCCATTCAATGGCTCAGATTCGCTTGAAATACCACCCCGACATTGTCCACGGCCAACCCAGAGATGTCCGGGTGACCACAGGCGTGCACCACAGCAGCCGCAGCCACCGCATCCTGCGGCCATGCTCCGTCCGCTCCCGTGGAGCTCGCCGCCAACTGCATCTGGACCCTCCACGCCTCCCTTGTCGTGTGCCAGCCCCGCATACGTGGCTGCCGGTCATGGCGAGATGCACCGCATCGTGGTCTTCGATGCGTCGTCCCGATCGGGATCGAGCGCTCGCTCGCAATACTCCCACTTGCCACGTGGGCCGCGTCTAGTGCCGGCCCGGCCAGCTTCAGTGCCTCGGCCCAGCTCGTCCTAGGCGTGGAAGCCCACAAGAGAGCCAAGGCCTAGTCGGCACCAGTCCCAGTGCTCCTCCACCCTCAGACCCAACCGACCTGCCAGACCCGCTCCACCGCCGGCCTGTTGGCCCAAGGTAAGTTGCTAGCCTATTCCACGCCCGTGCGCCATTTTTTTATCATCCACATGCGCATGCCATCCCTTGTAGCCCCAAATTCGGTCGAGATATGTTTTTCCCGAGTGCTACCAATTTATCTAATTTCCAGGGAATTGCCTAATTACAGAAAAGTGCATCATTTTGCATTGCTAATAAAAAATGAACCGTGCATCATATGTCAAAACTATAGATATATAAAATGTCTAGAGTTTTGTGTAGATTAAAAATTTGTAACTTTCACACATGTTAAAAATATTTTACTTGTTGTTTTCATGTAATGTGCATCATTGTTTTATTAAAACGGTTTGTCTCATAATTATTTAACGATAACCCTAATTGATTGTTTATATATGTAACTTGACTAGAAAAATGTTTAGAATACTGTGGTGGCATTTATTTTGCTGTTTAACAACTATAAAATTGTGTTATTGGGAGAACAGTACCAAAACCTTAATTTGCATATCGGGACTTTTCAGAATTGTTATTCGTTGTTCCGGCCTTATTTGAACTTGCCTAGAATTTCATATAGCTTCATAATATGTTTTTCCATCCATGACTTAATTTTTTTGTGGCTAACATTGCATACATTTTGCGTTCATGGCATATTATCTTGTGATGATCATATCTTCTAGACCGTAGCTCCGTTTTATGTGATATATATATATATATATATATATATATATATATGTAAATCGACTAAAATATCATGTAGAATCACATGGTCCGCTTTATTTTGCTATTTAACAAATATAAAATGTGTTTAGTTCAGGTCTAGACCAATTTAGGGCTAGTTCTTTTGTTGGCTTTTTTGAGCTTCTAGAATAAGCTGCCTCGTACCCAGCTTATTCTAGAAGCCCAACCAAAAATATTTTTTAGAAGCCTATTAGTCAAGTCTTAATTAGTAGACTTCTTAATAAACAAATTTGATAGAGCTTCTAGAATAAGCTAGGTAGGGGGTAGCTTATTCCAGCTTATTCTAGAAGCCTGCAAAAGAACTGTCCCTTAGAAATGAACATATGGGGTCATTTCGAAAATGCTATATGTTGTTTCGGACCTCATTTACATTGCCTAGATAGTGTAGTTTAATTATTCTTCACCTCTTGTCATCTTTATCAACATTTAACATTGTCATGTACCTAAACGGGAGTGAACTAAGTAATTCAAATATGGAGATTCATCAATATGCAACTCGTTGCATATTGAGGTTCATTTAATGTGTATGAGTTGATTGTTGTACTTGCCATACCATGCATAATTAATTGAACATGCATCGTATTTGTTTAGAATCATGTCATGCTTATGTTGTAATGTTTATCGTGTGTTGATTTTTTGTGTCCGAATTGTTCTTCTCAATAGTGTTTCGAACCGCTTCGGTCTGCGAGGATTTGTTCGACTACGTTGGTTCATCTGGTTCACGGAGTCGTTCTTCTTGCAAGCGAGATCACAGGCAAGATGATCATTTCCCTAGATACCACTACTATCACTGCCATCCTAGTTGTCTTGATTCTATTGCTATGTATTGCTGCCTACCACCTTTTAGGTCAAGCCGCCCAACATTGCCATCAAAAGTCTCTAACCCCCTCCACATCCCAGCAAACCTTTGTTTGGCTATGTTACTGCTTGCTTAGCCCTTCTTATAGTGTTGCTAGTTGCAGGTGCAGATGCTTCCATGTAAAAACATGGGTTCCTTGATATATCTCCATATTATTGATATTTAATTTAATGCACCTATATACTTGGTAAGAGGTGGAAGGCTTGGCATTCTAGCTCGGTGTTTTGTTCCACCTTTTCCTCCCTAGTTTACTTTTAAACCGGTGTTATGTTCCATAATTGAGCGCTCCTAACATGTTTGGGGTTGTTATGGGGACCCCTTGATTTTTTTGGGATAAAACTCTTCTGGCAAAGTCCAGCATTGGAATTAAATTTTCCTAATTACTAATAAAAAGCATAGAGACCCGTCGGCACCGGCCGATAATTAATCAACCCCCGGGCTAGTGCTCCTCATGAGTGTTGGTTCAAACCGAGCGATGTCCGACGACCCTGGTCAACTCGGGTCTTAGCCAAGCCGACGTCTAGCTCATTTGGTCATGCCCTGAGAATGAGATATGCGGATCCTATCGGGTCTTTCGGCACAGTGGGCGTTCTTGCTGGATTTGTGTTACCCTTCTCAAACATCTTATCCGAGGGATTCCGAGCAAACTTTGGGATATCTCGAGGTTGAGGTTTTTCCACAAGGAATCCAATGAGGTCACAAGTTTTCCATGGTCGAGGTTTTCAACGCAGCTTGTGGTAGTTTTTGATGGACCAGTTGGAGCACCCCTGCACGGTTAAATCTTTTGGAAAGCCGTGCCCGCGGTTATGAGGCAACTTGGATACTTTGTTTAACACCCGATCATAGCAAACTTGAAGTTAACTTAATAAAATATGGCAACTGTGTGCATAACTGTGACTGTCTTTTCTCGTGAGATTCTGATCCGAGAGAGGACATGGTGGAGTTATGTTTATTGAAAGTAGGTGTTTGGGATCACTTCTAGATCATTATTAGTTCACGTTCATTTATGCGTCGATCACCCCCCTCTTAATCTTGTACTCGTAAGTTAGCCACTTAAATAAATGCTTAGTGCTTGCCACATCCTCAACACTTAACCATACTTCACCCATTAAGCTTTGCTAGTCTTGATATCTTTCAAAATGAGATTACTTCAACAATAGTTGGAGGTACAGGTAAAGCGATACTTTGACGTGAGTGCGATGATTGTTCTATTTGGAGTTTCATTCTTCTTCTTCATCATCGATCTAGGATGGGTTCCAGGCCAGTAGCGTGGGATAGGAAGGACAAACGTCATTTTATCATTTCATTTCGTCCATAGTCGGACCCTACTCTTCTACATGTTGTTTGAATGTATTGTTGTGTTGATGCGTTCATGCGGTAGCTTGTGGCTAGTGTAAGCCAATTCTGTATACTCATCTCTTCTATACATGTACTTGTAATGATATACATTCTTGTGAAATGATGAGATGCGCTTCTAACCCCTATCGAGGCCCTCATGCCAAAATAAGGATAGGATCATATCTTGGGCGTTACAAGTTGGTATTAGAGCAGTACTGTCCTAGGAGCCCCCTTGATGGATCGAACTTGGCCGAGTCGAGTCTACTGAAAAACTATTTTGAGTCTATTTATATCAGAGAGGTTTACAACTTAGGGATTTTGTTCCACATCTCTTATTGCTCAAAAATGTTTTTAGGATCACGCGGGTATTTGGAATCAATAAGATGCTGATGTGACAGAATTCTGACTTGGTGCGTCCTGTCTGAATTGATTTCTTCCAGGGAGTTGAACTTCAGGACATTCTGGACACAACACTATCATTTAGTTTCTATAGTATCTCATGATGGAGGATGTTCAAACTTGCTTCAATATTCTTTGTGGTGAGAGGAGTTTTGGCATCACCCAGTACTGAGGAGAGCGTCCAAATGTACTACCATAATTGGTATTGTTGTGATTACGAAGGTCTGAGGTAGATTAATTTGCGGAACTTCTCGGATATGTGGTGATTGTGGTGGGAAAGATTTGTAGCTGATTACATTGACTAGGTTCCTGCACCTGCAACCTGATAACATGACCAAGAAAAAAAATTGGGAGTTCTCAGGTGGGAATTCAATTAGTTACCAAGGATTATCTTCCAACAAATGCATGATGTGATGTTGGGGTTTGTCATCTAGTGGATTCGTTTGTTCACGGTCTTTCTTACAGAGGACAGTCTCGATATATGTCGTCAGATATGCTTTGTCAAGCCTTGTAGTTCTCTATGCCTTGGGATCATATTCGAGCGTCACTTCAATATGACAATCCAATGTACGGTCGAGTCCGTGCGAGCCTTACCACGAAAATATCGGACGAAATCTCTATCATGAATTTGTTCTGGCTTTCCCTGCAAGCCTCATCCTTTGTTTCATTGGAATATGTTAATTTGAGTTTCTTCAATGTCTAGTGATGATTTCATATCTTTCTGAGTGGTGTTCTCGTATTTCTATGGGAGTACTAATTAATTCTTTTGATCAATCAAGTTGTCTTATCAATTCTTTTAAAACGAGAGTCATCATGTCAATTCTTTTCCAACCGGAGTGCTTGTCATTAATATTATTCAATTCACTCCAATATCTGCAAGATCAATCATCTTATTTCTTTCCGGTGTTCCTTTCATCCACCCAAGTTGTCTTTTTTTACCACCCTCCCTCTCTTTTCTTCTATGATTCAATTATCATCCAAGTGGCTGTTTTTTCCTTATTGCTTCCCCTATCTTCTCTTCTGTATAGTATCCGGTGATTCATTGTGAAGATTCTCAGGAGTTTCGAGTTCATCATTCCTCCATCTCAGTGTTCTTTTCTAGTGCATTCAATTAATGCTCTGAGTGTTCATCATATCCCTTCCATTCACTAAATAATTTTCCATGTTGGAAATTCTCATCCAAACCTCTCTTATTTATTCATTCCTCTCTATTCTATCCGGAGTGCTGAAGATATCTCAGAAGACTTTTGTTTCCAACCATATCCTCTTAAATTGTTTTGAGGGTCTCACCTCATCAAGTTTTCATTGTACCGGTGCAATATCTCTCTTCCTAAGCAATTTATTCAACGGTGTTCTCTTTGAGTGCGCCCATAACCCAGAGTTCTGTTTTCCACGATCTTACCTAGCTCTTCGAATCTTTTACGAAGATCTCTAATCTTTTCAAGTGTAATCTAAGCATGGATTCCATCAGTCATATTCCTTATTCAAAATCGCTTCAAACTTATTTTCATTATTGGCTCAACCATTCCTTATTCATTATTCCAGAGTGTCTCAGTAATTCTTGATGGTGCTTCTTGCCATCATTCTTTGCACTGAAGAACGAAGAAGAGTTTCTCTTAAATCTTTGTCCATTCTTTTAAAGATTTATCATTTTAGCTTCGTGCCACTCTCCTAAATTGTTTCCAATCATGAGAAATTCCTTCAACATCTATCCGGTGCATTTCAGAATTGTTGTCATTTGTTGATCCTCTAAAGGCCATCATTTCAGAAGATTTCTTCATTGTCAGCGGTCAACTTTCATTCTCAATTCTTCCCAATTGTCCTTTCATTTGTATCTCAATTATTCGGGTACCTAGTTCAAGTTTTCTCTCACATGACTCATGATCTCTTCGTTCTCATGTATCTCCTTCTTTTTCAAGTTTATGCTCTATATCTCTCTCTTCAATCTGCCAAGAAGAATAAGTCGTTTGACAAACGTGTTGCTTGTCATAAATTTAACTTGATGAAGGATAAGCATATCATAATTATTCTTGTTTTTGTTTCATCAAATTTATTTCAATTCTTTTCCTCAGTTGTCCATGATATCAAATTCTCGATTATCTTTTTGTGAAGCTCCATCTATATCTTTGTAATGTCATAATCTAATTATTTTCAACCTTCTTTTTGTTTTATCATTCTTTTGTATACGGAAGTTCGTTACACTGGTTCTCCAAGGAATTAATTCATTCTCAATGGGTTCTTCAAGATTCTTGTTGGGGAACCTCAATTGTTCTTCTCTTGCATTTCGAAGTGCAATTCTTGCTCTATTATCTTTTGAGGTGGTGTTATAGCATGCTTGATTCATGAGGAGTCCCAAAGAGAATTTGTTTCAAGAATGAGATAATTAAGCCCATCTTATCTTCCTTTGAGTTATCGTGGATTAAATTTCACCTAAAGATTTTCCTAAGGATTATTGTCGTTATGGTGATTGTTGTTGATCCAAGTTCTCAATGTCTTCTCTTGGTGAAAGAAGTTTGCTTCTCTTGTTGCTCCCTAACAATCTCTGTTTCCGTTAGTGGCTGGATGTCACCTCGTAATTTTGAGATGGTTTCCATAAGCCCACAACAAGCTTATTCTTTTCGTTGCTGATTTTCCAACAACTCCATTCAATTTTTCATGTAGGGCTTCTTATCAAATTCAGTTGTGGTAGGAGTTGTCATTTTCTTCTTCGCCAAATGATCTAGGTTCTATTATTTTGTTCCGGAGGCATTGTGATGTTGCTCTCTTTCATCCATTATCTTGTTTTATCAAGATCATGTTATTCCCTTGCTTGTCCATTTAACCAGAGTGTTGTGTCCCTCTAACTTCTTCGCTTCTTATCAAGTTTTGCCTCTATTTCTTACCAAAGTGCTGCCTAAATTTCTTTTGAATTCTTTCTTTTCCCTCAAGTCATTTCTTCATCTCTTTGCAGCCTCCAAGATTCATTGGTTTCACTCATTTTTCAAGAAGCGACTAAGTTTTACCTCTTCCTTTCCTCTTCCTCATCACCTTTTCATTCTTAGATCTCGGTCGCTATCTCTTGTTAGTGGAGTAGACATGTAAGAGCGTAGAATCGATGCTCCGGAAAATGCCCCTTTTAGTTCATTGTCGTCGTGTGATTCGTCTATTTCTTGCATTCATCATCGCATCATGCACATCATGTGGATAGCATCGACACTCTGTTGTCGTCAATTTTTTCAAAACTTGCGTCAATTATTAGTTGCCAGTTCTTTCTGTTTTTTGCGTTGACCGTTTCCACACCAACCACACAAGCACGCACCCGCGACAGCATTAAAATATTATTTTTTAAAGTGTTTTTATAACTTTCTCGAATTGGGTTGAAAGTTCGTGTGTTGTCTTCTCATAATGTAGGTAGGCCGCCTGCCAAATTTCATGGCAATCGGAGTTCGTTTGTTGGCCGAATCGTTAAATATATAACGACACTATAGATGGTCAAATTGTCGGACGTTTTCGGTTTATAAAACTCTATCACGGGGCACAACCATCCCTCTCAGCCCATCTACACATCCTAGTAGACCCACCTAGCCCCTCCCTTCATTCATGGCCTTCGAATCGCGATAGGACGGACGAGGTCCAACCCACCATAGACCATTCCCTATATATAAAACCACCTTATGGAGAGAGCCTCTCACTCCATTAGGGTTTCCCCCTAGCCAAATTCGCAGCCACCCCCCTCAAAAAACCCACATGCAAGCTCCACCTCCTCCCTCCCCTGAAATCCTAACTCAGACCCAAATTTGGACCATGGGATCCTCATCCAATGGATCAGATTCGCCTGAGATCCCACCCCGGACATTGTCTAAGCCCAACCCACACATGTCCGAGCGACCACGGACTCAAGTCTACAACTGCCATGATCGACCGCAATAGCCGCAGCCTCCGCGTGCCATGCCCGTGGTCCTCAGTCAGCCTGCATGGCGCCTCCAAGCCGGAGCCCACCCGTGCCCTCACCTCGTTGAAGCCGCTGACAGCTGGTGCTTGCGCCGCCTTGCGCCGCCACTCGCAAGCCCCACCGCCAATGCTCACTGCCACCCGAAGCTCCGCCCGCCGCCGTGGAGCTCGCCACCGGTCGGATCTGGACCCTTCGCGCCTCTCTAATTGTTTGTCGGCCCTCCATGCATCTCCACCGACTGTGGTGACATGCGCCGAGTCGTGACCTCCGCTTCCTCATCCCGATCGGGATCGAGCGCCCGCTCGCAGCGCTCCCACTTGCCACATGGGCCGCTTCCAGCGCTGGCCCGGCCAGTTGCAACGCCCCGGCCCAGCTCATCCTTTGTATTGAAGCCCATAGGAGAGCCAAGGCCCAGCGGGCGGCAGGCCAAGCGTTCCTCTAGCCTCGGGCCCAAGCCGGCCTGCCAGACCCGCTCCATCGCCGGCTTGTTGTCCCAAAGTGAGCTGCTATCTTTTTCCCTGCTCGTGCGCCATTTTTTTATCATGTGCATGCCCATGTGAAAGGATCGATATGGCTGACTAGACGGGGTGAATAGGCAACTAACAAATTTTGAACTTTTCTTTAAAAAATTAGGTTTTGCAACAAATAGGTTGTCTAGATATGCAACTAGGTGAGCAACCTATATGATGCTAACAACAACAATAATAAGCAATAAGTAAATACACGTAAAGGTAAGAAATAACCACAGTTGGAATCGATGAAGATGAGGATGTGTTCCCGAGGTTACTACCCTTTGAGGGAAAGTACGTCTCTGTTGGAGCTGTGTGGAGGCACAATGCTCTCCACGATGCCACTAAGGCCACCGTATTCTCCTCACACCCTCAAACATTGTGAGGTGTCGTGATTCCAATAAGTGGTGCCCTTGAAGGTAGCAACCGGACCTTTACAACAAGGTTCAGGCTCTCTCCACAACTCAATTGAAGGCTCCCAAAAAAAACCATGGAGCTTCACCACAATGGGTTGTGGCTCCAAGGTGACCTCTTACGTCTATGGTGCTCAAACACCCAAGAGTAACAAAATCCACACAAGAACTTGGGGGAATCAATTTTCCTTTGGTGCAATTGTAGATCTAGGTATCCTCCTTCAATCCCTAGCAAGACAACAAGCTTGGGTGGCTAGGGAGAGACATCGGGCAAGAAAGTTTGAGTGCGTCAATGGTGGAGAGAGAGAGGTAAGAGATAAGAGGGAGGTGGAAGAAACCCCTCGTTATATCGCCCCCCCCCCAATTTCTGACCGTTACAACCAGTTTTTACACTTGGCGCTACAACCGGTTGCCAGGGTGGTTCAACCAGTCTTCCTAAATTGGCGGAACAACCGGCCAGCCACCGCACAACAACTGGGCCAAAATAGAGAGTTCGTCCTAAGGTTCCACCAGCCATAGACGTTGGGCGTGGCTAAGTCCCAAGTAGTACAACCGCTTGGAACACCGGTAGTACCGGATATATTTCATATAGCGGTACAACTGGGCCACAACCGCCCAAGAACCGCAGTGAAACAGAGTTGTGACCGGTTGTGGACCGGTGCCGGGTTGGTATAACCACCCAGGTGTTGAGCGGTATGGCAGAGGTACAACCTGTCAGTTAGAAAAACGGGGGCTTCTCTCTCAATCATCTGATGGAACAAGATGGGTGCAAAAGTGTGTGGGAAGAATTGATTCACCAATAGACTTCTAATATGGATTCCCATTTAATAGTACGTGATCCCTACGACTTGACGCCAGACCAGTCTGATGTTCCTTCCGAGTGAGAGAGTTGCGATCTAGCGGCCGAGGTTCGTATGGAGGGTTCATAGCAAAGCCCGCCTGGTTTCGACCGTGGTGGGCGCAAGGTTGGAGAAACATCGAATGAGCAGCAGCGCCGACATGAGGAAATTCTCAACGAGCGCACCCGCCAACGTCCACCAGTTTCCAGTTGACGTCAGCGACAATTACTTCCAAGTGGATGTTAGAAAAACATCCAGGTATTCCGTACTCTAGTTTTCAATGTCGCAACCGCTGCTAGGATTGCAGATTCCATTCAACCGTCACGTTCACAGGCTCACAGAGGTTTGGAGCAGATTCGAGCATTGCTTGCGGCAGCGCAACAGAAAAATTCGCCTGTTTCTGAGTCACACAATAGGTTGCACAATGATTCACCCAAGGCAGACACAGTTTAGTCAGCTCACAACCCAGGGTTACCTTTGCATCGTAGGGGCGGAGGTTACCATGAACATTAGTACGGAGATCAGAGGCGAGATCAGTTTGCTCCTCATTATCACCGCGATGACCGCCGTCGAGTGCTTACTCCCCAGCGGAGTGGTTCATATGTGCCCCGTCACTATGACGATAGACGCCCGTTCGGCAATGAGCGGAATCCTGGGTTCGATGCGAGAAATGTCCTCTTCTAGAAGCTAATTGACAGGGACAGGGCAATGAGCGGAATCCTGGGTTTGATGCGAGAAATGTCCTCTTCTAGAAGCTGATTGACAGGGATACGGCTCACATGGATGGTTATGATAGGGATCGTCCGAGTGGAAGTGGTGCCGTTGTCTGTGGGCGATTCAATCCGCTGAGATTCCCCCCCCAAATTCAGGTTGGCGCCTGGAATAAGCAAGTTCACTAGTGAGTCAAAGCAGGAAACATGGCTTGATGATTACCGAGTGGCGGTGCACATCGGTGGAGGAAATGATAATGTGGACATGAAGCATTTGTCTTTGATGTTGGATGGTTCGGCTCGAGTGTGGCTTAATCAGTTGGCTCCTTCAAGCATCTACTGCTGGGAGGACCTTGCCTGAGTGTTCATCAGAACTTTCGAGGGCACGTGCAAACATCCTGCTGGTTTGTCTGAGCTGCCACACTGTGTGCGGAAACCGAATGCAACTTTGAGGCATTACATTCAGCGTTGGACCACCCTCCATCACACGGTGGAAAATATTTCCGAGCACCAAGCCATCTGTGCCTTCAAGATCGGTGTTAGGTACAGAGAGCTTTATCTGAAGTTTGGTCGGACGGGAAATATCTCCCTGAGCAAGATGATGGAGATTGCCACTCGGTAAGCGAATGGCAAAGAGGAGGACCGCCTCTGTAGCGGCAAGGGAAAGTTAGTCGACAATGATGCTGGTGGAGGCAATTCTAGTTGGAAGCAAAAGTAGAAAACTGATGGTTCTGCTCAGGTAGAGGCAGCCGCTCTCGCGGCACAAGGAAAGAATAAGAGGAAAGCCAAAGGGCAATTTACCCCCAAGAAATCAAAGAAATTGTCTCGAATGGACATCCTAGATATGCCGTGTGCAATCCACATGAAGAAGGATGAGGAAGGCAACTTGATATTGCCCAAGCACACCCCCCGACAATACACATTATTGATCCAATAGTTCAAGGAAAATCAGTCGAGTGGGAAAACTTCTGAAAAGGAAGATGATGAAGATAAAGAGGATTTTCCTGAGGTCAATGCCACTTTGATGATTTTTGCCGATGTAGAAAGCAAAAGTCGACTGAAAGTTATTAAGAGGGAGGTCAGCATGGCTATTCTAGCCACCCCCACATACCTCAAGTGGTCTCAGGCTCCTATAACCTTTGACTAGTGAGATCACCCTGCTCATATCTCTACCCTCGGTCGGCAGGCTCTGGTGGTGGATCCTGTTGTTGGAGGCACTCGTCTCCGCAAGGTCCTCATGGACGGAGGGAGTGGATTGAACAACTTGTATGCAGATACCCTCAAGGGGATGGGCATTCTGATGTCCCGACTCAGTGAGAGCAACATACAGTTCCACGAACTCATCCCTGGGAAGAAGGCCAAGTCACTCGGTCAGATTGCGTTGGATGTGGTGTTCGGCACCGACGAGAATTTTCACAAGGAAAAGTTGACATTTGAAGTTGTGGACTTCAAGAGCGCATATCACGACATACTTTGTCGACCGGCCTATGCCCGTTTCATGGCTCGTACATGTTATATGTACCTCAAGATGAAGATTCCCAGGCCCAAGGGTGTGATCACAGTCACAGGTAATCGACAAAGGGCTAAGGAGTGCCTTCAGCAAGCCTCCAAGATTGCCGACCATCATTTGTAGTCGAGTTAGAAGAATACAAGAACAATACTGATCCCGCAGATCTCCTGCGTTCCAAGAAGCCTGCTTTTGAGTCTGCTTTTCAGTCGGCAGGTGACGTGAAGCAAGTGAACGTTCACCCGATAGATCCTAATGTTGCCCCGAACAACATCTCGACGAGACTCGACAGCAAATAGGAAGCCACACTCATCTAGTTCCTCCGTGAGAACTGGGACATCTTTGCATGGAAGCCTTCTGACATGTCGAGTGTACCTAGGGAATTAGCTGAGCATCGACTGAGAGTTGACCCGAAGGCCAAGCCCGTCAAGGAGCACTTGCATCGATCGGCGGTAGAGAAGCGGAAGGCAATCGGCGAGGAGGTGGCTCGACTCCTAGCGGCTAAGTTCATACACGAGGTTTACCAATCCGAGTGGCTCGCGAACGTCGTGATGTCCCCAAGAAAGATAAGTTGCTCCGCATGTGTATTGACTTTAAACATATCAATCGGGCCTGTCCAAAAGATCGTTTTCCGCTCCCTCGCATCGGTCAGATTGTCGAGTCAACTACGGGATGCGGGTGCTTATCTTTACTCGATGCATGCTCTGGTTACCATCAGATCCGTCTATTTGGTCCATATGAAATAAAGACGGCCTTCATCATGCCTTTCGGGTGTTTCTGTTATATCACCATGCTTTTTGTTCTGAAAAATGCTGGCGCTACTTTCATGCGTAAGATTCAGAAATGCCTGCTCAAGCAAATCTGGTTGAAAGTCGAGGCTTATATGGATGATATTGTAGTCAAGTCTCGCAAAGGTTCCAACATGCTCACCGACTTGGCAGAAACATTCGCCAACTTGAGGAAATATGATATCAAATTAAATCCGACCAAGTGCACTTTTGGAGTTCCTAGTGGCAAGTTGCTCGGTTCATTGTTTCCGAACAGGGGATCGACGTCAATCCCGAGAATATCGGTGCCATCATCCAAATAAAACTCCCTGAGCATGTGCACGATGTTGAGATTCTCACAGGCTGCCTAGCAGCATTGAGTAGGTTTATTTCTTGCCTCGGAGAGAAAGCATTGCCTTTATATTGACTGATGATGAAATGTGATACGTTCGAGTGGACTCCTTAAGCAGAAGCAGTGTTTGACGAGCTCAAAGCCTTGCTTTCCACCCATCCGGTGCTTGCTGCTCCGCATAGCAAAGAACTCCTGCTCTTGTACATTGCAGCCACTAACCAAGTCATCAGTATAGTTCTCAATGTCGAGCGAGAAGAAGAGGGCAAGGGTTATAAAGTCCAACATCCAGTTTACTATATCTCTGAGTGTTGACTCCTTCCAAGCAAAGGTACCATCATTATCAAAAGCTCCTCTAAGGTATATATCTGTCAGCGAAGAAGGTGGCACACTACTTCCAAGATCACTCAGTCTTAGTCGTCATCGATGCTCCATTGTGTGAGATCCTCAACAATCGAGATGCGACTGGTCGGGTGGCCAAATGGGCTATTGATCTCCTATACTTTGATATTAAGTTTGAAGCAAAGAAGACAATCAAATCTCAAGCGCTTGCTGACTTCATGGACGAGTGGATAGAACAGCAACAACCAACTCAAATCCACTCGGCGTACTCGACCATGTTCTTTGATGGCTCTAAGATGCTGAATGGGTCTGGTGCTGGTGTGGTATTGGTATCTCCAAAGGGTGACATGCTCAGTTATGTCCTCTAGATTCACTTTGATTCCTCTAATAATGAAGCTGAATACGAGGCACTCCTCTACGGGTTACGTATGGCCATCTCACTCGTCGTTCGGCGCCTGATGGTATACGATGATTCAGATTTGGTGGTTAATCAGGTGATGAAGGAGTGGGATGTCAAGAACCCTGCCACGACTGGATATTTCCATGCAATGAGAAAGTTTGATAAGAAATTTTTAGGTTTGGAACTCCAACACATTTCCCGAGTGAAGAATCAAGTAACTGATGATTTAGCAAAGATCAGATCCACTCAGAGGTCTGTACTTAGCAATGTGTTTCTGGAACACCTATGTTTTCCTTCGGTACAAGAAGATCCCTTCAATGAAGAGCCCTCGCAATCAATAACCGCCACCAATCTAACGGAGGTTGACGTCCCCGCACTCATAGATCTGGTCATGGAGATTCTGGTGATTACGCCCGATTGGATAATGCCATATATTGCATACGTACTGAGGAAAGAACTCCTAGAAGACGAGGTTGAAGCTCGACAGATCGTCCGTAGGTCCAAGGCCTTTACTGTGATGGATGGACAACTTTACAGAGAAATCATAATTGGCTTAACTCTGTAGTGCATTTCTCCTAAGGAAGGTCGAGTAATTCTGGAGGAAATTCATTCGGGGTCCTGTGGTCATCATGCGTCCTCTCAGATGATTGTTGCCAAAGCATACCGAGCTGGTTTCTTCCGGCCGCGCGCCAACTAAATGTCTAAGGAAATTGTTGAACACTGTGAAGGATGCCAGTATTACGCAAACTTGTCACATAAGCCCGTGTCCACCCTGAAGACTATTCCACTCGTCTGGCCGTTTGCTGTATCGGGTTTGGATATGGTCGGTCCTCTTCGAACGGGCCAGAGTGGATTCACGCATCTCCTTGTAGCAATCGACAAGTTCACCAAGTGGATTGAGCCTAAACCCGTGAAGAAGCTGAATTCGTGCACTCCTATCAAATTCATGAAAGAGACAACGTTCCGGTATGGAGTTCCCCATACTATCATCATAGATAATGGTTCAAACTTTGACTCAGAAGAGTTCAGATACTTTTGCTCCGCCCAAGGCACTCAGGTGGATTACGCATCCGTAGTGCACCCGTAGACAAATGGCCAAGCTGAGCGAGGAAATGGCCTTATCCTTCAAGGGTTGAAGCCTCGACTCATGCGAGATCTTGAACATGCAGCTGGAGCTTGGGTTACTGAATTGCCATCTGTTCTGTGGGGTTTGAGGACGACTCATAACCACTCGACTGGGCCCAATCCTTTCTTCATGGTGTATGGAGCTGAGGCTGTTTTGCCGAATGATCTCCTTCACAATTCTTCCAGTGTATATCTTTACTCACAAGCTGAGGCTGAACAAGCATGACAGGACGGTGTAGATCTCTTGGAAGAAGAATGTGAAATGGCTCTAATTTGGTCGACTGTGTACTAGCAAGATCTGCGTCGCTTCCACGCAAGGCACGTCAGGAATCGGTCGTTCCATGAAGGCGTTTTGTGCTTCGAGTGGATTAGTAGCAGCCACACAAGCTCACCCCCGCATGGGAAGGTCCTTTCATCGTCACCAAAGTGCTGAACAATGGAGCCTACCCCCTCTTCAACTTCAAGAAGAATATCAATGAACCAGGTGCTTGGAACACGAATTTACTTCCACGTTTTTGTACCACACAACTGAGTTGTTTGATGTAATAAGACTACTCTAGAAAATGTTGTTTATCAAAGTTATGACTGTCATAGTATTTTGTCTATTCCGGCCGCGCAATCTCATATTAAAAAAACACTCCGAGTGGTGAGCGATCCTCTCACTCGGGGGCTTAGTTGCGAACCAGTCTTCACCTAAGTATAAAAAACACTCTGACAGGTGATCGATCCTCCCACTCGGGGGCTTAGCTGCGAACCAGTCTTTGCCTAAGTTTAAAGAACACTGCGAGTGGTGAGCGACCATGTCCCTCGTGGACTTAGTTGCGAACAAGTTTTCGCCTAAGTTAAAAATCATGCCGAGTGAATATCATCATATTAACTCGGAAACTTAGCTTCGAACCAGTCTTCGACTAACTTTAAAAAAACAGTTCGCATGGTGAGCGATCCTCCCACTCGGGGCTTAGCTGTGAACCAGTCTTCACCTAAGTTTAAAAAACACTCTGAGTGGTGAGGGACCCTCTCACTGAGGGACTTAGTCGCGAGCAAGTTTTCGCCTAAGTTAAAATCCTGTCGAGTGAATAGCATCCTATTCACTCGGAAATTTAGCTGTGAACCAGTATTCGTTTAAGTTAAAAACACTCCAAGTAGTGAGCGACCATCCCATTCGGAGACTTAGCTGGGAACCAGTCTTCACTTAAGTCTAAAAAACACTCTAAGTGACGAGAACTCCTCTCACTCGGGGTCTTAGCCGCGAACAAGTTTTCGCTTACGTTAAAAATCCTGCCGAGTGAATAGCATCCTACTCACTCGGGAACTTAGCGGCAAACCAGTCTTTGTCTAAGTTAAAAACTCTCCCAAGTGTCGAGCACTCCTCTCACTCAGGGGCTTAGCCGTGAACAAGTTTTCGCCTAAGTTAAAAATCTTATCGAGTGAAAAGCATCCTATTCACTCAGGAACTTACCTGTGAACCAGTCTTCGTCTAAGTTAAAAACTCTCCCGAGTGACGAGCACTCGTCTCACTCAGGGACTTAGCCGCGAACAAGTTTTTACCTAAGTTAAAAATCCTATCTAGTGAATAGCATCCTATTCACTCGAGAAGTTAGTTGCCAACCAGTATTCGTGTAACTTAGAAACTCTCCCGAGTGACGAGCGCACCTTTCCCTCGAGGACTTAGCCGCGAACAAGTTTTCACCTAAGTTAAAAATCCTACTGAGTGAATAGCATCATCTTCACTCTAGAACTTAGCTGCAAATCTGTCTTCGTCTAAGTTAGAAATTCTCTCGAGTGACGAGCACTCCTCTCACTCGAGTACTTAGCCGTGAGTCAGACCTCGCCTATGTTATAGGCTGTTCCGAGTGACAGGCAACACTTCCACTTGGAAACTTAGTTGCGAACTAGTTTTCTCCTAAGTTCAAAATTCTTTCGAGTAATGAGCATCAATGTCACTCAGAAACCAAACGAACTTAGCCAAGCAAAGGATTGGAAAGCAAAATGTAGACAAATCCAGGATCTCTAGTGCGGATAAAAGTTGTCCACACAAACGGAAGTACTCAGGCTTAAGGCCTGAACGAAGTTTTAATAGGTTATACCATCACTCGGCATACCGAGGCAAATAAAGTTTTGACGGCAAGCAAAGTTTTTGTAAAGCACTGATGGGGTTCGTGCGCTCGCCGAAGGTGTCCAGATCTATCCAATCGACGATCCGAGTGGTTGCTTCGCTGAAGGTCACCATGAAGTCTTTGAATTGAAGTTTCTTCGTGCTCGCCACCTGGAGAGACTTCAACTTGTCCTCCTTCGCCACCTTGCAATGGACCCTACCAAGTGAAAGCGCCATGTCAGCTCCGTAGTGAGCGGCAGATTTTTTCCATGCCTATACTCAACTGGGAATCTCGTTGATGTGGATCATCATGGACTCAAGGTCATCCTCGAGGGTGTCTTCTAGCCACAATTCTTTGTCGGTCTTCACCATTGTAGCCTTCACTCGAGTGATATACCCTTGAACACTTCTGAGACGAGCATCAAGGCGAAATATGTTCATGGCTACAACGTCCCCGATGTGTGACTTGGTGGGGTCCAGATTTGGCTCGATCTCCTTAGTTTCCTTGTCAAGGTCTTGGTAGAATTCTACACGAAGGGGAAATGAAGGGTTGGTCATGCTACAGTTATATGGAATTAAGGAAATTCACTTGATGGAAGAAAGTTACCTTCAAGCATGGCGAACATCTTCTTCAAAAAGTCTCCCAAGTAGTTCTCCAGACCGCTCCTTCTCTTGGACAGTTGTTCAACCTTTTTGATCCAATCGACCCGTTCTTGCTTGAGTTTGGTGTTCTCTTGTTCCAACCTACTGCATGTGGAAAGCTTCTTCTTAGTAGCCTCAGTTTCTTAATGGTATCTAAAGAAATAACATTGTTGAGTCGCACTTGGAGTTGGCAGTTCTCGTCACGCACGTTTGTTCGAGTGTGGAGACTCAGTTTAAAGGATAGAAGATGAAGGTGATAGTGCAATTGGTCGACAAGGATTACCTCCTAGGGTCTTCAGCTTGGTCTATGCGTGGTCCAGGTCATTCTTGGTCACCTCCAGATCCAGCTGAAGCTGGTTTTTCTCCTTCTCCAGATCGATGTACTTAGTCCCGAGCTCACAGGCTTTCTGAAATCAGCATATAAGTAATTCAATCGGCACTAATATTTCTCCACTCCCAAGTGGAAAAGAGAAAGTTAAGTCGACTGGATGGCGGCCCGCCACCCCACCCCACACCCCTGCAAAGCATCATATCCATGTTGATGGATATGATGTCCATGAAACCTGCAGGATAAGTCTTGCCAGTTCAGACCTTTACATCCCTTAGACAAGCATTCAGAGGTTGAGACACTAAGAAAAAGAACTCACTCGCCAGACCGAGTGACAAGCGTACCCCAAGTACAAAAAAGGACCTCGAGTCCAAGTTCTTAAGACCACTACCAATCGTAAACGATCGACAGTAGTCTCGAGGGCTACACCCAGTGGGTCCACTCAGCTTGCCCCCACTGGATACGACACCACTCGACCAGGCACGATCTATGTGGGGACCCCGACTTACATGACATGATCACCAAATGTATGTGCTCAGTGATCCCAGAGATCAGTGCTCATTGAACACACAGAAACTGAATAACAAGAGTCTTACATCCATACATACCGTTTGATACAGATAATGACCACTGCGGTCAAGTCTTACACATATAGGGCCTCGAAGGCCAACACACCAAGCTTGATGAGTAGCGGAATTATTGGTCGAAAGCGTGAACCCATGCCATCAGCCTCAACCTACAGACATTCTGATTAGGAAGCGTACTAGCTCGCAAGAACGTCACCAAGGTACTCTTCACCATCCCCCGTTCTCCCTTATGTGGTCAATGAAATAACCAAAGGCAAGCCAATGCGTACTTTGAATGTACTCGCAAGCAACCCATGATGTGGAACAACGCAATAATGCAACATTATATATAACAAGTATGCAACCTTTTGCGGAAAGCAAGTTTTTCCATGAATGGAGTAACATGATCAAATGCTTGTACGGATATGCATCATAAGGTAAACGGTAACCTTGTGAATAGGTTACAGATATTAATATCAACTCAGGACTGAACATCCCATGTTCACCCATCATGCCAACTCATCTGACTTCACCAAGTAATGTCATTTCCGAAAAGAGGTATCATGGTCACACATGTAAGATTGGGACGGTCGACAAATCTTAAATCTAATACCATTTCCGAAACCACTCACACAAAACCTTTCTGGTACAACACTTCTTTCTCAAGTCGCCATCCAGCTCAACACCCTCACCCTTGGGCATTAGTGGCATCCGACTGGGTTTTCCGAAAATCTTTGATATCACCTTTGTGTTACCATCACCATGCATATTCTCATCCTATGTGAAGCACTACTAACTACTTGTCAACTTCTTATCTGTGTGACCCTCATAGATGGTAAGGTCATGCTCAAATGCAAGTGCTCCAAGGAGCCATCCGTAACACCATACCGAGGGTTTACCGATTAATCATGATCATATGCATCGGGATAAAATAATGAACACGGCATGCATAAAAGTATTTTCTCAGATATGTTCAAAGGGCTCCTTGCCTTGCTCAAATGGGTCTATGGGGCCTTCGAGGTCATCGAGTCCAACTCCGAGTACTCCCTCTATTTCGTCAACTACCGTTGGAAACAATCACAGTAGGCCACACAACAAGCAGAAATAAAAAGTGCTATATAAATAGGAGTTCTATTTTTCTTGGACATCTCTAGTCATAAGAAAAATGCCTAAAGTTGTTCTAAGGAATTTGGATTAACAAAGATTTTTGAATGGACGAAATGGAGGCATCACTAGCCCCAGAAGAAGTATACAGAAAATAATTTATTAAAAAATGAGTGGAGGCACTCATTTAATAGGGGATGCATTTAGAAATATTTAGGAAGTTGTTTCACTAGATTTGGAGTTGATATGAATTTCTTATGGATTTTCTAACATTGAATACATAGCAAAAAGGGGCTATTTATTTGATGCAACAGAACTACGGCAAGGAAAAATGTTGACTATGGTCAGAAAATTAGGGCATGATTTTAGAAGTGTCTGGAAACTGGAATCACTCCATTTGGAATTGATTTGAGTCCTCCAGGATTTTTGCAATGTTAGTTTAAATTAATCAAATTCATATTTGAATTTGATCTCTACACAAAATGTTTCTAGAAAAATGAGCAAGACACATACTTGAATAGGCCTTGATTGTAGGAGTCTACAGATATTTGAATCACCTCATTTGGACTTCGAAATAATTGTTTATGGAATTTTGAATTTACCACAAAAGAAAAAAGAGAGGATTTTACCTCGGGCCAAGATGCGCCCATAGCATTGGGGAGATGGTGGGCGAGCCCATTGGCTCGGCCAAGGAAGCAAGGAGGCCACGCAGGAGGCGTACTGCCTAGAGTACGTCTCCGACGTGGGGAACACGCAAACACCAAGGAGCGCCACCACTTATCTGGGGCGGGTCCGTCCGCTGGGTCACTAGTAGGTGGGGCCTACCCGTCAGGTTCATTCTCAACCTCCTGCTCAGGTAGGGGATGACCAGGGGCACGACGCATGCTCGACGGTGCCGTTCAGTCCACTGGACTGCTCGGGGAGGAGCCCCGTGCCCACCTAGGGCATGTGCTCTCGCCGGGGCGCGCCAGGTCGAACGGACCCTTGCCGTAGTGGACGCAACGGACGGCGATGGTGGGTGCAGTGCAGCAGCCAACAGGAGGGGGAAGTGAAGCGCGGGGAATCTCCGCGACGCGAAGAGGGGTCTCTGGTGCAGCTTAGAGGGGGAGGGAGATGCGGGGTGTTGCGAATTTAGGCGCGGCCGAAGCGGTGCCATGGCGGCTGCAGGGAGAGGAGAAGGGCGTGGGAGCTCAAATCGGGTGTCCTTGGGGGTCCTCAGAGGGAGATAGAGAGCGAGAGGAGACAAGTGCGGGCTCGGGGAGGCCAAATGGAGAGGGGAGACGAGAAGGATCTCGGAAGCACCTCGGGTGCGCTCTGGGCACGACGGCCATGCATGCCAGAGCCATCATGGCCTCTTTCTGGCATCGAGGAGAGGCATGACTCGTCAAATGGGGCTCTGTGGCACGTTGACACATGCTGCAACGGCCGGACATGGCCTGCAGGAAGAAGAAAAAGTGCAGAGCACCATTTTTGCATGTCAGGGAGGTGGTCACCACCCCACTACATGTCCACGGCCACCCTTTGGCCAGACCAAGGTGTTAATCATGCAAGTCATGCATGCGAGAGAGTACTGGTGAAGCTAGGACCCAAATGGTGCTAGTTTGAATTGGTTTCTACTCTGATTAAGTTTGCAGCAGCAAACTTGGGGCTAGCAAAAGTGGTTTTCAGTGGGGGAATCTTGGGATGAAACCATGTCTAGCAGTGCTAGCTATGCAAGGACTATAATAGTGCTAACTTTCAGCTCAAGAGGAGGAGTGTAGCTAGTACTTGAAGTTAAAGCCATATTTGTGCCAAAAACAAGTTTAAGAAGGGCTGCTCATATTTCCCACACGAGCATGCCATATTTTGGTTTCGAATGATGCATTTCCCACACGAGGTGGGACATTTTCTTGAGGAGAAGTATAGGGAGAGCGGTAAAACTAGTGTTGCCAAGGTAAAAATTAGAGGTAGATAGATGGAGTCACCCTCCAATAATTGACTAGAGGCCATGGCAAGGCTATTGGAAGTAAAAGTGGACTAGAGAGAGTTGTGGTAAAATTTTAAGCTCAAGGAGATTAGTGGAAGGGGCCAAAGTAGCAATTTTTGTAATAGGGCAGAAGGTGTTTGATGGATGTTAGGGCTACTAGATGGATTCCAATTACTATGAAACTTAATAGGATCGCATGATAGATAAAAATGAGCTTGTGTACCAAATTGAGGATTTGTTGGAGAATGTTTCCAATGTAGACTAGAAAAACGCAAGAAATAGGCAGAAATGACTTTCTGAAAATAAACCCATGCAATTTGATCCCCACAAATGCACCACTTGGTGTGGAGGCATTATTTGAGTATTAGAGCATGCCTAAATAGTTTGGGACCAATTGGAGAAACTTCAGACTATAAAGTTACCCAAGTCTAGAAATCGACACAGAAGGGCTTGAGGGGTTTGGGACAACTTCATATATTCTCCTTGAGTCACCACTTGGCGTAGGTGCATATTGGAGTATAAGGACATGTCTACCAAATTTGAGCACAATTGGAGACACTTGGCAATGTAGAGTTGCTCTAATTTGGATATGGACAGATAGGGTTTTGGAATACTTAACTGAATTAAATTAACTTGGGTTGAGATGAAATTTGGCAAGATCATCACATATAACATGTGTGACATACTAGAATTTTATTATAATTTATTGAGAATATTTCCTATAGAAATATTAAAAAATCTTGAAATAAACACAAAGGGTTTGGAAGGGTTTTGCCTAATATTTTGAACATGTCCATATGTTGAAACTCGTATATATGGAATATATATAGTCATTGAGTTTCCCTAAATTTTATAAAATATTTTGAAGGCAGGAAAAATAACCTTTCTTTGTAACAGACCATTTCTGGCCTCAGAAAAAGGTATTTAAATAAAAATAGGAAAATATCTTTTAAAGTAATAATTTTATAGTTTTGGGAAGTCTTTTTTATAATGGGATTCAAATAAAATATTTGGAGCAAAACAACTTCCCTAGTTTGGGGACTTGTAGTACAAATGCCAACTCACGGATTTTGGAAAGCTTAAATTAAATAAAAGCTTTTTGGTCAAAATAGAATTTGGTAAAAATAGTTTCTTGTCCTATACACATGTCATGATCATTAGGCATGAGTCTGGGTCAAGGAGGTGAGTCTGGAGAGTAGCAGGAACATTGGGATTCAAACACAAGCAACAAGCAAGCAAGCAACAATCACATCAAACATCACAATCATTCACAAAAAAAAAAATTGGTCCTATTTTTGAGATAAGTTAATTTAGTCAGGAGAGTCAAACACAGGGTGTGACGACCTTTCCGAGTAAAAAAAGAAGTTCTAACATGCAAAATTGCCTTTATCACACCCCCGCCGATGCAAGCACTCGACGACGGTCTCGGGGACTACACCCAGTGGGTGCACTCAGCGTGCCCCCACTGGACCACAAACCTCTCGACTAAGACCTGATCTACTCGAGGGGAAAACAAGCAAGTATGCACCAAAAAAATACCCACTGGGTGTAGAACCAAGATGGAAAGGAATTCAATCAGAAATGAACTTACAATCGCACTTACTCGGACATTGGTACGAAGTGCTAAGCTGGAATCATAAGCCAACTTGCTCGCCTCGTATGCCTTCTTCCCTCACAACATCATTTGCTCAGCCTGGATCATGGCCTCTTTACCAGCTCAAGTCTGGTCCTCTGGGACTTTGTGTAGAGAGAACGCGGGCGTCAGATCAGTCGGTGTTGAAGCTGTGGTCACAAGAGTTGCCTGAAGTTGCTCAATTGGTGCTGAGACCACAAGAGTTGAAGTTCATGGTGGGGAATTCGACAGCGGAACCTCAAGTCTAGCTTTGGCTAGGGAAGAGTCGCCAAGTTCTTGAGACAATGCAACAATCGACCTGCGAGGCACATGCCCCGACGATGTCCTCCGAGAGCATACGTTTGGCGTGCCCAGGGTCACACCTTCACCCCCCGCACCCTGATGTGGCTCCTCATTGTCTTCCAAGTGGATGATGTTTGTAACTACCAATCGATAACGTTAACTTATTCAATCGATGAATCATCTCCAAAAAACAGAGTAGGGTGAAGATTTGTTATGCCTTATTGAGAGGTGGCCACGTGAGTAGTGTCCACTTCCATTTGCTCCTCTTCATCTCGCAGAGGCGACGTCACCGAGGTAGCAGCTCTGGCAAACAAATTACACTCGTTCATCAAAGGCATGAAGTTCCACAATAGCAGAAGAAGGAAAATGAACAATCATGTTGAGGCGACAGGCAAGGTGATCTTCATACGGGGCAGAGCCTTCCGAGGTTTTGGTGCGTCTGACCTGGGCTGTTTTGCAGCCTTCTCAGTCGACTCAGATGTTGCGGGCCGGTTGCGTTTCGGATTCGTGGTGCTCGATGCCAAGGTTCTGTTTGGGACAGCCGCTGGGTCTTGGTGCTGCTTGGATTGATTCTTGGTGCGTGGAGGAGAATGAACCTCTTCCTCGCTCCCCTTCGAGTCGTCGTCACCACCTTCACTGTCCTCGGCGTAATCAACGTCTGCGATGTCGTCTTTGCTCTTTTCTCCTTCATCAGGCTGTCCTCCGTTTGGCACGGGAGAAGACATGTTCGTTAACTCTTGCTACAAACAGTAAAGTCAGTCGACTGAAGACCCAATCACTCGACGAAATATGAATGCATTCATCAAAGATATAACTCACCAGGTTCGGTAGCGGGCTTGCGACACAGAAGGGCAGGATTCGCTTGGCTCCCATAGGGATGTCGCAAAATCCAATGGTGCTTGTGAGCCACTGCACAACAGTCTCCTCGGAGACTTCCTCTGGATGTGCGCGAGTGGTATGTTCGGCGTCCGAATAGTGCCACATAGTGTGATCCCTTGCTTGAAGGGGTTGGATTCGCCGACTGAGAAACGCCTCTAGTAGGTCGATACCAGTCACTCTGCCACGGATCAAACCTACTACTTCATTCACTAAAATTCCTGCCTGGACTTTCTCTCCCTATGTCACGGACAATGTTCTCGGAGTAGTGGGTCTCTTCAATGTGAAGGGGTAAGGCCAATTGACATATTGGGAGAGGCAACATCTTTAAAGTAAAACCAAGTCGACTGCCAGCCTTGAACAGATTCAGTTAAGGTCATCGACAAAAACACACTCTTGCTCCTCTTTTGGAGTCCTAGGCCACCGCATAGCTGGGTGACATGGGTCTTACTATCACTAGGGTTGGCCTTTTTTACTGACTGAGACCGGATGGTGAAGATGTGTTTGAACAAACCCGAGTGAGGTGGACAGCCCAGGAAGCATTCACACAGTGTTATGAACGCAACTAGATACGCAATGGTATTCAGAGGGAAATGGTGAAGTTGTGCGCTGAAGAAATTAAAGAACCCACAGAAGAACGGATGGGAAGGTAGAGAAAAACCTTGGTCCACATGAGCGAGGAGGAGGACTCGCTCACCTTCGTGCGGCTCCGGCTCGGTCTCTCCCTCAGGCAACTTCCACGGCCCTCGGCTATCAGCCCGTCAGTGATGAGGCTCTTGACGTCCTCCGCCATGATGGTCGACCGAAGGAAATCCACTTGGATCCACTCCGGCGACGCCGTAGACCGGGCATCTGACGGCTTCTTAGACTTGGCTCCCTTCTTGGTGCGCTCGAGCTTCTCTGTCTACCCCTTAGTCATTGCGGCGGCGGTCATCGAGGCGGAGCTGAGCGGCGCGCGTGAAGGAGATGAGGCCGAGGAAAAGAGGGGAATGGAGGAGGAGCACTGTACTGACGCTTGCGCCGTCCCATCTTATAGCTGCCCGAGTGGGTTGCCGACTTGTGGGCCCAGCGGATCTCTCTGTATCCCTATTTCAGAGGAAGCACGGTACGTGGCATTAAAGACGGTGCAAAAATAGAGGTGTCATTCCCCCACTTGCCTCGGTTGTCGCGTCATCATCGCGCGGCGCGTGCTTACCAAATTTTCGAATCTCGTGAAGTCCGGGCCTGACGAAGCAACCTGTCGCATCAAGAAACCCTGCTGATCACTCAAACCTGATTCCGCGCTCAAAGTTCACTCGGACGCATTTCAAGAAAGAATCAATAAGGATGAATGACAAAGACTCCGATCGACGCATACTTTTGTGAAGCCCTAGAATGCATTCGGAATATGTGTGTCTTATTAGAATCTGCATTGGAGCTCCCCATGGTTTTAGAGACCATCCACATGGTACATAGAGGAATTAACATTAGGGAGCATATGTACGAGATAACGAGTAGAGTTTAAATGATACGGGTAATAATAAACATAGTCTCAACTGAAACTCAAATAGTCTCCACAAGATAGGTTCAAGACCAACTAACAAGCAAATAAGAGTTCAACTCGAAAGCAAAACGAAAGATACGATGAAACGACAGCGAAAACCCCCCATGCAAATCCCGTTATGATATAGCTCTCTCCTCCTTTGGCATCAAGACACCAAAAAGGAAAAGAGCGGTGCTATCGCCCCGGTGCTCAGTAGAGCTCGTCAGATCAGTCAAACTCCTCGAAATCACAACTAGCAGACTCATCATCACCATCACAATCATCACTATTAGACACATCCTAAGCACTAGCAGCAGAATAGGTAGCAGGCTGACCCGAGACCTCATCATCAGTCCAAGTGTTATGAACATAGATCCACATGTCTTTAGGGGTGATGGACTTCTTTAAACCACTGGCTGCCTCAAGCTTGAGAGCATGCATAATCTGAATCTGTCTGCACCTAGAAAGCTTCTCATTGACATGGGCTTCATAGAGCTTCTTATGAACATGAGCTTGGAGGCAGAAGCTCTTCTTTAACTTATCTGAGAACTTAAAGACCCAAGATGGATTGGCAGCTGCAGGAAGCTCAAAGTCATTATCACTAGAAGTAGCAATAACATCCTGAGGTGCGTCCTCGGGGAAGCGAGGAGTAGCATGCTTCTTCTTCCGGAGTTGCTTGACCTCATGCTAAGTGAGATTCTAGGGAGAAGAGAGAGGCTCGCCAGGCCTACAAACCTCCCACACGGAGTTGACGAAGCACATAATGAACGAAGCATACTTGGGGACCAACTTGTAGAAGACCGTGGAGTAGAGCTCCTCCCATAACCATTTGAAAGCATCAAATGTAGCCCCAGTGCCAGCCTCATCCAGCATGGCAACAAGCAGATCAACAAAGTATCCATGAATCTCATCTTGATTGCCAACCTTGGGCAGGAGAACATTCTGGAAAACATTGTGCAAAATATCATAAACCAGCAGCAGGTCCTTAGAATAGACAAAACACTGTCCCTAGTAAGCCTCTAGTTGACTAGCTCGTTAATCAAAGATGGTCAAGGTTTCCTGGCCATAGGAAAGTGTTGTTACTTGATGAAGGGATCACATCATTAGGAGAATCATGTGATGGACTAGACCCAAACTAATAAACGTAGCATGTTGATCGTGTCATTTTGTTGCTACCGTTTTCTGCGTGTCAAGTATTTATTCCTATGACCATGAGATCATATAACTCACTGGCACCGGAGGAATGCCTTGTGTGTATCAAACGTTGCAACATAACTGGGTGACTATAAAGGTGCTCTACAGGTATCTCCGAAGGTGCCCGTTGAGTTAGGATGGATCAAGACTGGGATTTGTCACTCCGTGTGACGGAGAGGTATCTCGGGGCCCACTCGGTAATACAACATCACACACAAGCCTTGCAAGCAATGTGACTTATTGTAAGTCACGGGATCTCGTATTACGGAACGAGTAAAGAGACTTGCCGGTAAACAAGATTGAAATAGGTATGCGGATACCAACGATCGAATCTCGGGCAAGTAACATACCGAAGGACAAAGGGAATGACATACGAGATTATATGAATCCTTGACACGGAGCTTCAATCGATAATATCTTCGTCGAATACGTAGGATCCAATATGGTCATCCAGGTCCCACTATTGGATATTGACCGAGGAGTCCCTCGGGTCATGTCTACATAGTTCTCGAACCCGCAGGGTCTGCACACTTAAGGTTCGATGACGTTTCGATATAGTTGAGTTATAGGTGTTGGTAACCGAAAGTTGTTCGGAGTCCGAGATGAGATCCAGGACGTCACGAGGAGCTCCGGAATGGTCCGGACGTAGAGATTGATATATAGGAAGTCCTGCTTTCGTCACAGGAAATGTTTCGGGCTCATCGGTATGTACCGGGAGTGCCGGGAGGGGTGCCGGGGACCATGGGGAGGGGTGTCACGCCCCAAGGGGTCTCATGGGCTATGGGAAGAGATAAACCAGCCCCTAGTGGGCTGGAAATGTTCCCACTAAGGCCCATAAGGTTTGAGAAGGACAAAACACAAGGTGGAAATAGTTTCCAAGTGGGAAGGTGGAATCCTACTCCAAGTAGGATTGGAGTAGGACTCCTGCACCTCCAATTTCGGCCAAACCTTGAGGGTTTGAGGCTGCCTCCTCCCCTCCCTCCCTACTATATATACTAGAGGTATTGATGGTTTTTGAGACACAACTTTTCCACGGCAGCCCGACCACATACCTCCACTGTTTTTCCTCTAGTTCATATTTCTGCGGAGCTCGGGCGGAGCCCTGCTGAGATAGATCATCACGAACCTCTGGAGCGCCGTCACGCTGCCGGAGAACTCATATACCTCTCCATCTCTCTTGCTGGATCAAGAAGGCCGAGATCATCGTCGAGCTGTACTTGTGTTGAAGGCGGAGGTGCCGTTCGTTCGGCACTAGATCGGAACGGATCGTGAGATGGATTGCAAGACGGTTCGTGCAGGGGATTGCGAGATGGTTCATGAGACGGATCGTGGGACGGATCGCGGGACGGTTCGTGCAACGGATCACGAGATGGTTCATGGGACGGATCACGGGACGGATCATGGGACGGATCGCAGGACAGTTCGTGGGACGGTTCACGGGGCGGATCGAGGGACGTGAGGACGTTCCACTACATCAACCGCGTTTCTTAATGCTTTTGCTGTGTGATCTACAAGGGTACGTAGATCGGAAATCTCCTCTCGTAGATGAACATCACCATGATAGGTCTTCGTGCAGGTAGGAAATTTTTTGTTTCCCATGCGACGTTCCCCAACAGTGGTATCAGAGCTAGGTTCATGCGTAGATGTTATCTCGAGTAGAACACAAAGAGTTTTGTGGACGGTGATGTTCGATTTTCTGCCCTCCTTAGTCTTTTCTCGATTCGGTGGTATTGTTGGCTTGAAGCGGCCCGGACCGACATTATTCGTACGCTTACGAAAGACTGATTTCATCGCTTGACATGCAACCTCGTTGCATAAAGATGACTGGCGGGTGTCGGTTTCTTCAACTTTAGTTGAATTAGTTTTGACCGAGGCGGTCCTTGGAGAGGTTAAATAGCAATTTGCACATCTCCATTGTTGTTTTTGCGTAAGTAAGATGCAATCTACTAGATACCCATGGCAACCACGTAAAACACACAACAACAATTAGATGACGTCTAACTTGTTTTTGTAGGGTATGCTTGTGATGTGATATGGCCAACGATGTGATGTGATATATTGGATGTATGAGATGATCATGTTGTAATAGTTAATATCGACTTGCACGTCGATGCTACGGCAACCGGCAGGAGCCCTAGGGTTGTCTTTAAACTAACGTTTGTGTTTGCTGATGTGTTTGCTATATTGCTAGGACGTAGCTTTAGTAGTAATAGCATAACATACACGACAACCTCGATGGCGGAACGATGATGGAGATCATGATGACGGGGATCATGGTGTGGCGCCGGTGACAAGAAGATCATACCGGTGCTTTGGTGATGGAGATCAAGGAGCACTAGATGATGGCCATATCATGTCACTTATGAATTGCATGTGATGTTAATCCTTTATGCACCTTATCTTGCTTAGAACGACGGTAGAATTATGAGGTGATCTCTCACTAAAATTTCAAGACGAAATTGTGTTCTCCCCGATTTTGCACCGTTGCGACAGTTTGTCGTTTCGAGACAGCACGTGATGATCGGGTGTGATAGACTCAACGTTCCTATACAACGGGTGCAAAACAGTTGCACACGCGGAACACTCGGGTTAAACTTGACGAGCCTAGCATGTGCAGACATGGCCTCGGAACACAAGAGACCGAAAGGTCGAGCATGAATCATATAGTTGATATGATTAGCATAGAGATGCTTACCACTGAAACTATTCTCGACTCACGTGATGATCGGACTTGAGATAGTGGATTTGGATCATGTACCACTCAAATGACTAGAGAGATGTACTTTTCGAGTGGGAGTTCTTAAGTAATATGATTAATTGAACTAATTATCATGAATATAGTCTAATGGTCTTTGCGAATTACGATGTAGCTTGCGCTATAGCTCTACTGTTTTTATATGTTCCTAGAGAAAATTTAGTTGAATGTTGATAGTAGCAAACTTTACGGACTGAGTCTGTAAAACTGAGGATTGTCATCATTGTTGCGCAGAAGGCTTATGTCCTTAATGCACCACTCGGTGTGCTGCACCTCGAGCATCGTCTGTGGATGTTGTGAACATCCGATATACACATTTTTGATGACTACGCGATAGTTCAGTGCAAAATACTTAATGGCTTAGAAGCAAGGCGCCGAAGACGTTTTTGAAACGTCACGGAACATAAGAGATGTTCTAAAGAGATGAAATTGTGATTTCATGCTTGTGCCCTTGTTAAGAGGTATGAGACCTCCGACAATATTCTTTGTCCACAAATAAAGGAGAAAAACTCAATCGTTGAGCGTGTGCTCAGATTGTGTGAGTACGACAATCGCTTGAATCAAGTGGGAGGTAATCTTCCAGATATGATAGTGATGGTTCTCCAAAGTCACTCCCACCGAGCTGTGAGAGCTTCATGATGAACTATAACCACTATATCAAGGATATATACAATGATCCTTGAGCGATTCGCGATGTTTTGACACTGCGAAAGTAGAAATCAAGAAGGAGCATCAATAGTTGATGGTTAGTAAAACCACTAAGTTTCAAGAAAGGCAAGGGCTAGAAGGGCTACTTCGTGAAACGGCAAAGCAGTTGCTGCACTAATGAAAAGACCCAAGATTAACCCAAACCCGAGACTAAGTGCTTCTGTTTTGAGGGGAACGGTCACTGAGGCGGAGCTACCCTAGATGCTTGGTAGATAGGAAGGCTAGCAAAGTCGAAAGAAGTATATTTGATATACATGATATTGATGTGTACTTTACTAGTACTCCTAGTAGCACGGGGGTATTGGATACTGGTTCGGTTGCTAAGTGATTAGTAACTCGATATGAAAGCTACGGAATAAATGGAGACTAGCTAAAGGCGAGGTGACGATACGTGTTGGAAGTGTTTCCAAGGTTGATATGATCAAACGTCGCACGCTCCCTCTACCATCGGGTTTGGTGTTAAACCAAAATAATTGTAATTTGGTGCTTGCGTTGAGCATGAACATGATTGGATCGTGTTTATTGCAGTACAATTATTCATTTAAAGAGAATAATGGTTACTCTATTTGCTTGAATAATCACCTTCAATGGTTTATTGAATCTCGATCGTAGTGTTGCACATGTTCATGATATTGGTGCCAAAAGATACAAGGTAATGATGATAGTACCACTTAGTTGTGGCACTGCCGCTTGAGTCATCATGGTATAAATTGCATGAAGAGGCTCCATTCTAATGGATCTTTATACTCACTTGATTTTGGATCACTTGTGACATGCAAATCATACCACATGAGCAAGGCCTTGTTTTCATTGAGATGAAACAAGATAGTAACTTGTTGTAAGTTATACATTTTGATGTATGCAGTCCAATGGATGCTGAGGCACGCAGTGGATATCATTATGTTCTTACTTCAATGACGATTTGAGTAGATACAGGTGTATTTACTTCATGAATCACAAGTCTGAAATATTGAAAAGGTTCAATTCTGTTTGAGAGTGAAGTTCGTCGTAACAAGAGGATAAACTGTCTATAATATGATCATAGAGATGAATATCTGAATTGCGAGTTTTGGTACACAGTTAAGACAATGTGGAAGTAGTTTCGCAATTCATGCCACCAAGAACACCATGGTGTGATGGTGTCATAGTCGCGACCTATTTGATATGGTGCATACTATGATGTCTCTTATCGAATTACCACTATCATTTATGGGTTATGCATTTGAGACAACCACATTCACTTTAAATGGGGCACGGCGTAATTCCGTTGAGATGACACACTATATACCGAGGTTTAGAGAAATCTAAGTTGTCGTTTCTTGAAAGTTTGGGGCTGCGACACTTATGTGAAAAAGTTTCAGTCTCATAAGATCGAACCCAAAGCGGATAAATGCATCTTCATAGGATATCAAAAACAGTTGGGTACATCTCCTATCCAAAATCCGGAAGCAAAGTGTTTGTTTCTAGAAACGGGTCCTTTCTCAAGGAAAGGTTTCTCTCGAAAGAATTGAGTGGGAGAGTGATAGAACTTGATGAGGTTATTGAACCATCACTTCAACTAGTGTGTAGCAGGGCGCACGAAGTTGTTCCTGTGGCGCCTACACCAATTGAAGTGGAAGCTAATGATAGTGATCATGGAGCGTCAGATCAAGGTACTACAGACCTTGTAGGTCGACAAGGTTGCGTACTACTACAAAGTGGTACGGTAACCCTGTCTTGGAGGTCATGTTGTTGAACAACAATGAACCTACGAGTTATGAAGAAGCAATGGTGGGCCCGGATTCCGACAAATGGCTGGAGGCCATGAAATCCGAGAGAGCGTTCATGTATAAAACAAAGTGTAGACTTTGGAAGAACTGCTTGATGGTAGTAACATTATTAAGTAAAGATGGATCTTTAAAAAGAAGACAGACGATGATGGTGATAAGTCACTATTAAGAAAATCTCGACTTGTCCCAAAGATGTTTTCGACAAGATCAAAGAGTTGACTATGATGTGAATTTCTCACTCCTAGCGATGCTAAAAGTCTGTTGGAATTGTGTTAGTAGTTGCTGCTTTATTTGTGAAATATTGCACATAGGAAATCAAAACATTGTTTCCTCGACGGTTTCCTTGAGGAAAGATTGTATGCGGTACAATCAGAATGTTTTGTCAATCCTAAGGATACTAACAAGTATGCAAGCTCCAGCGATCCTTCAATGGACTGGTGCAAGCATCTTGGAGTTGGAATATACACTTTGATGAGATGATCAAAGATTTTTGGGTTTGTACAAGGTTTATGAGAAACTTGTATTTCCAAAGAAGTGAGTTGGAGCACTACAGAATTTCTGATAAGTATATGTGGTTGACATATTGTGGATCAGAAGTAATGTAGAATTTCCGTAAAGCATAAAAGGTTGTTTGAAAGGAGTTTTTCAAAGGAATATCTGGATTGCACTACTTGAACATTGAGCATCAAGATCTATGGAGATATATCGAAACGCTTAATAGAAGTTTCAACAACATGCATGCCTTGACAAGTTTTTGAAGGAGTTCAAAATAGATCAGCAAAGAGGGAGTTCTTGGTTGTGTTGTAAGGTGTGAATTTGAGTAAGACTCAAAACCCGACCCCGGCAGAATAAAGAGAATAGACGAAGGTCGTCTTCTATGCCTTGGCCATAGAATCTGAAGTATGCCATGCTGAGTACCGCACCTGATGTGTGCCTTGACTCAAAGTCTGTTGAGAGGTACAGAGAGTGATCCATGATTGAATCACTAGAGCGGTCAAAATTTATCCTTAGTAACTAATGGACTAAGGAATTTTTCTCAACTATGGAGGTGGTTAAAGAGTTCGTCGTAAAGGGTTACGTCGATGCATGCTTTGACACTAATCCGAATAACTATGAGTAGTGAAACGGATTCGTATAGTAGAGTAGATATTTGGAGTATTTCCGAATAGCACATAGTAGCAGCATCTATAAGATGACATAAAGATTTGTAAAGAACACACAGATCTGAAAGTTTTAGAACCGTTGACTAAAACCTCTCTCACGAGCAAGACGTGATCAGACCCCAGAACTATATGGGTGTTGGATTCATTGAAATCACATGGTGATGTGAACTGGATTATTGACTCTAGTGCAAGTGGGAGACTGTTGGAAATATGCCCTAGAGGCAATAATAAATTAGTTATTATTATATTTCTTTGTTCATGATAATCGTTTATTATCCATGCTATAATTGTATTGATTGGAAACACAATACTTGTGTCGATACATAGACAAAACACTGTCCCTAGTAAGCCTCTAGTTGACTAGCTCGTTGATCAAAGATGGCCAAGGTTTCCTGTCGATAGGAAAGTGTTGTTACTTGATAACGGGATCACATCATTAGGAGAATCATGTGATGGACTAGACCCAAACTAATAAACGTAGCATGTTGATCGTGTCATTTTGTTGCTATTGTTTTCTGCGTGTCAAGTATTTATTCCTATGACCATGAGATCATATAACTCACTGGCACCGGAGGAATGCCTTGTGTGTATCAAACATCATAACGTAACTGGGTGACTATAAAGGTGCTCTACAGGTATCTCCGAAGGTGCCCGTTGAGTTAGGATGGATCAAGACTGGGATTTGTCACTCCGTGTGACGGAGAGGTATCTCGGGGCCCACTCGGTAATACAACATCACACACAAGCCTTGCAAGCAATGTGACTTAGTGTAAGTCACGGGATCTTGTATTACGGAACGAGTAAAGAGACTTGCCGGTAAACGAGATTGAAATAGGTATGCGGATACCGACGATCGAATCTCGGGCAAGTAACATACCGAAGGACAAAGGGAATGACATACGGGATTATATGAATCCTTGACACTAAGGTTCAATCGATAAGATCTTCGTAGAATATGTAGGATCCAATATGGGCATCCAGGTCCCGCTATAGGATATTGACCGAGGAGTCCCTCGGGTCATGTCTACATAGTTCTCGAACCCGCGCGGTCTGCACACTTAAGGTTCGGTGACGTTTCGGTATAGTTGAGTTATAGGTGTTGGTAACAAAAAGTTGTTCGGAGTCCCAGATGAGATCGATGACATCACGAGAAGCTCCAGAATGGTCTGGACGTAAAGATTGATATATAGGAAGTCCTGTTTTGTTCACCGGAAAAGTTTCGGGCTCATCGGTAGTGTACCGGGAGTGCCGGGAGGGGTGCCGGGGACCATGGGGAGGGGTGTCACGCCCCAAGGGGTCTCATGGGCTATGGGAAGAGATAAACCAGCCCCTAGTGGGCTGGAATAAGTTACCACTAAGGCCCATAAGGTTTGCCATGGAAAACACACAAGGTGGAAAGAGTTTCCAAGTGGGAAGGTGGAATCCTACTCCAAGTAGGTTTAGAGTAGGACTCCTCACCTCCAATTTCGGCCAAACCTTGAGGGTTTGAGGCTGCCTCCTCCCCTCCCTCCCTCCTATATATACTAGAGGTATTGAGGGTTTTTGAGACACAACTTTGCCACGGCAGCCCGACCACATACCTCCACGGTTTTTCCTCTAGATCGTATTTCTGCGGAGCTCGGGCGGAGCCCTGCTGAGATAGATCATCTAGAACCTCCGGAGCGCCGTCACGCTGCCGGAGAACTCATCTACCTCTCCGTCTCTCTTGCTGGATCAAGAAGGCCGAGATCATCGTCGAGCTGTACGTGTGCTGAACACGGAGGTGCCGTCCGTTCGGCACTAGACCGGAACGGATCGTGAGATTGATCGCAAGACGGTTCTTGCAACGGATCGCGAGATGGTTCGTGGGACGGATATCGGGATGGATTGTGGGACGGATCGCGGGACGGTTCGTGGGATGGTTTGCGGGGCAGATCTATGGACGTGAGGACGTTCCACTACATCAACCGCGTTTCTTAACGCTTCTGCTGTGCGATCTACAAGGGTACATAGATCGGAAATCCCCTCTCGTAGATGAACATCACCATGATAGGTCTTCGTGCGCGTAGGAAAATTTTTGTTTCCCATGCGACGTTCCCCAACAGAATCCTACTCCAAATAGGATTGGAGTAGGACTCCTCCTCTCTCCCTTGCGCAAGAAAGAAAAAAAGGCTGTGCTAGGGCGCAACCCTCTCCCTCCTCTCGTCCTATATATACTAAGGGTTTTGAGGGTTTTTTACACAAATTTGCCATGTGCAACCTTAAACCTCTACTTTGTAGTTCTTCCTCTAGATCGGTTTTCTGCGGAGCTCGGGTGGAGCCCTGCAGGAATAGATCACCACCACCACCGGAGCGCCATCACACTACCGGGGAACTCATCTACATCCTCGTCTCTCTTGCCGGATCAAGAAGGCGGAGATCGTCATCGAGCTGTACGTGTGCGGAACATGGATGTGCCGTCCATTCGGCACTTGTTCGGGATGGATCACGAGACGGTTCGTGGGACGGATCATGGGACGGATCATGAAGACGTACCACTACATCAACCGCATTTATTAACGCTTCCGCTAAGCGATCTACCTCTCGTAGATGATCATCACCATGATAGGTCTTCGTGTGCGTAGGAAAGTTTTTGTTTCCCATGCTACGTTACCCAACCAATAGTCCTTTGCTTGGCAAACTTGTTCTTGTGATGGTCATAGAGCTCATGCACAATTTGCATCTGAAGTGCATTCCAGAACTGAGTGGTGGTCCAGGCGGGAGCAACGGGTACCTCATAAGGATTCTGAAAACGAACCCGCTCCCAATCAGTTTGCTTCCATGAGTGCACTGGCTTGGCAGATTTCAACTTGGCGGCTAAGGATTTTGCATGACGAGATGGATTGGTAGGGATCGCAACTTCCTCGTTCTCAAAGTCATCCACGAGCCTACACCTGCGAGCATATTTCTTGGTGTTCTTCCGAGGAGCAGAACAAGAACTAGACCCACCTGCAGACACACACAAGAGAAGCATACAGAAAGAAACCCAGAAAAGATGAGAGGATTGTACGCAAAAGCGGAATATATCAGGTATGCAGAGAAGAAACAAAGTAGTTGTGTCATAGGAACCAGGCAGGCCGGTTGTACTGGTCACCCGAGGAGTTGTACCGCAGCTGCAAGTGGTTGTACGACTGCTTTGGGGAGGCCAGTACATACGGATCTCAGACCGATGCCAACGATTCTAGGTTCTTCACAACATAACTGATAAGAAGCACATAGAGGACCTCCTCCTATCAATAGTTTGTCCGAAAATGCGGGATCCTAGCAATGCCCTAACAAAAAGCGGATCCAAGGAAGAGGATCCAAGAATAGGAAGGGAAGAGGGCATTACCAGTGTCCATTGGAGGAGGTGAGGGGAGGAAGGGCCTCCCGGAGTGAATAGAAAGGGAGGCACCAGATCCGGGGCACCGGAGGCACTCCGACGTGGTGGTGAAGGTGGCTGGTGACTAGGGCATCGAGAGGAGGAGTTGGGCACGAAGGGGAAAGTGAGTACCCCTTCGGCCTGGCCCTCCTTTTAGGCACCGATTGCCGCAGCTGGTTGTACCGACCCGAAACAACATGGGAGTTAGCGATAAAACCACAAACAAGGACCGGTTGTACCGCTAGGGAGAGTCAACTGGTGATTAGCGGTTGTACCGCTATTACCACCGGTTGTGCCACGCTGCCACATTCACCACCAGAAGAGATTCAATGCGTACAATTCAGACATTGCAGTATGGTGGGGTAAGCTCCAAGGTGAACAAGAAGAAACACAAAAATGCAAACCTTGAAGGATACCCACACCTATGAATTAAGCAAGCAAGAAGCGCAAATAAGGACCTAAAATATGCGACCTCAAGAAACACCAAAGGCAAGCACCTCACTAGTAGGGGGCGGTGGCCTAGGCAACCTATATTTGAGTGGACTCGTATGGCACCGCGAACATTTTAACCTTGGGCCCATAATCTAAACTCGTATTTGAGACACAAATACCATCAAAAATGGAGAATGTGAAAGATTTCATTGTTTTATGCATAATAGGAGGATGGATAGTACATTGAGAGAACTACACTCCCCCTAAATTCATTCCTACATCTAAACAAAATATAATGATGAGAGTGGTGGGATGTGCCTCATTTCAATGAACATTGCTCACATCAATGATATTTAGCTTATGCCTTAACTCGCGAAATCTTGCTTCATTCAATGGCTTCATGAATATATCTACAAGTTGATCATTAGTGTTCACATAGATGAGAACAATTTCCCCACGTCTGACATGCTCCCAGATGAAATGGTGGCGAATATTGATATGCTTCATCATGCAATGCTAAACAGGGTTGTTGGATATTTAGATAGCACTAATATTATCACAATAAAGAGGCACTTTGTCACAAGTGACATCATAATCCTTTAAAGTTTGCCTCATCTAGCGCAACTGAGCACAACAACTCGCAGCAGCTACATATTCGGCCTCGATGTACGAGAGAGAAACACAATTTTGTTTCTTTGAAGACCAACTTACGAGAGCGACCAAGGAATTGGCAAACTCCAAAAGTTGACTTTCTTTCCACGCGATCTCGGACCCAATCCGAGTCCGAATATCCTATGAGATCAAATGAAGCACCTTTGGGATACCATATGCCAAAGTTTGGGGTATGAGCCAAATATTGAAAGATTCGCTTGACTACCACATAGTGGCTTTCCTTAGGTCTGGATTGAAATCGTGCACAACACACTCGACATAATACCCGGTCTACATGCAAAAAGGTAAAGCAGAGAACCGATCATAGAGAGATATACCATTTGATCCATGACTTTACCATTGGGATCAAAGTCAAGGTGGTAGTTCAGAGGCATGGGAGTGTTTTCCTTGGAGGGTTTTCTTCATTGATGAAGATTCCTTGACTTCATTGTTTGACTTCGAATCCAAGAAAAAACTTCAACTCTCCCATCATGGACATCTCAAACTCTTTAGTCATTAGTGCCGCAAAATCTTCATTTAAAGCTTTGTTAGGAGAACCAAAGATAATATCATCAACATATAATTGACATATGAATAAGCTCTCCTTGACCTTTGTAGTAAAAAGAGTGGGGTCAATTTTCCCAACTTCAAATCCGCCATCATGTAACATCTCGGCAAGGTTTTCTACCACACATGTGGGGGCTTGCTTAAGGTCATAGAGTGCCTTATCGAGAACATACACATGATTAGGGAACTTGCGATCCTCGAACCCCGGTGGTTGCTTGACATAAACCAACTCCTTAAGAGGACCATTAAGAAATGCACTTATCAAATCCATTTGGTATAATTTGAAGTTATGAGAGTAGCAAATGCAAGAAACATGAGAATAAACTCAAGGCGGGCAACAGGAGCGAAGATTTCACCGTAGTCGATGCCCTCGACTTGGGAGTAGCTTCTGCTACCAATCGTGCCTTGTTCCGAGTGACGACACCGTTCGCATCTTGCTCGTTCTTAAAAATCCATTTTGTCCCAATGACATTGTGGTTCTCCGTTGGTCTGGGCACCATTCGCCACACTTTGTTGCGCTCGAAGTTGTTGAGTTCTTCAAGCATGGCTTCAACACAATCCATGTCTTCGAGAGCTTCTTGTACCCATAGTGGTTCAATGCAAGAAATAAACTCATGATGGGCACCAAAATTTGATAATTGATGGCGTGTGGTTACCCCTCTCTCTAAGTTGTCCTAGACATTCTCCAGCACATGAGAATAATTATTTAGAGTTTTGGTAGTCTTAGCAGCATGTCTTTCTTGAATCTCCTCAGGGGTAAGCTAAGGAGCCCGTTTGAGACCTTTTTTTGCCTTTTAGAGTTTGCCCTTGATCTTGAGCTTGATTTTGTTATTGTTCTTGATGTAGATATTGAACTTGGTCATGATCTTGAGCTAGCTCTTGTTCTTGAGCATCCTCAGAGGGGTGAGAAGGATCAAGTACATCATTTGGTGCAGGGTCATCTTAAGGTTTATCTTCTCGTTAATCGGGATCACGGGATGAGGTCCTTCAGAGCGTTCTTGTGTCGGTGATGGTACCACATGAGTGGAACATTGTCCTTCTCCTTCAGCCACCAGGGGTTCCTCAATGGTCAGGAAGTATCCCACACCCATTCTTCTTTTTGCTTGGGGTGGAATTTCATCACCTACAACACAAAGACCACTTTGCTCCACTTGGGAGCCGTTATTCTCATCAAACTGCATGTTACGCGTCTCCACAATGAGTCATGAGGACTTGTTGAGGACACGGTAAGCAAGAGAATCTATAGCATAACCAACAAATATGCCCTCTTGATCTCTAGGTTCAAATTTAGACAAACGACAACCTTTCTTCAGAAAGAAACAATTACAACCAAACACCCCGATGTACTTGAGGTTGGGCTTGTAGCTGATAAGAATATCATATGGAGTTTTGTTCAAGCCTTTGCGACGGTAGAGCCGATTGGATGCATGATATGCGGTGTTGATGGCTTCGGCCCAAAAGTTATAAGGAGACCTAAACTCCGCCATCATGGTTCATACCGCATCCATCAAAATCCGGTTCTTCCTTTCCGCTCCACCATTTTGTCGAGGAGTGTAAGGAGTAGAGTATTGATGCTCGATTCCTTCATCACTCATAAATTTATTTTGAGTGTTGTTCTTGAACTCGGTGCCATTTTCACTTCTGATGATCAATATCTTTTCATTATGTTGGTGTTGTTCTTCATTAGCAAAGTCGATGATAGTTTGTTCAGTCTCACTTTTTCGCATCAAAAAGTATGCCCAAGTATATCTTGAGTAATCATCCACTATGACCAAGCAATACTTTCTTCCCCCATGACTATCATAGGATGGAGGACCAAACAGATCCATGTGGAGGATTTCCAAGGTCCTTTTCATGTAGATGATAGTCGTAGGGCGATGAGCTGTCTCATGAATCTTTCCTTCAATACACGCACTACAAGCTCAATCTGTGGCGAAACTCACATTTTTTAATCTGAGAACGTGATCCCCTTTGAGGAGACTTTGCAAAGATCTCATGTTGACATGGTCTAGCCGGCGATGCAAAATCCATCCCACATAAACTTTAGCCATTAGTCGCGGTCTTAGTGGGTCGCTCCGGAAAGTTAACCACATAGAGACCATTCTCGACATGCCCAACAAAGTCTACTTTAAGAGTCTTTCTCCAAAAAAGGGGTAGAGAGTCAATGCCAAAGAAAGTACTAAAGCCCATAAGTGCAAGTTGATGAACGAAAATTAAATTGTATGCAAGGGTCTCAACAAGCATAACCTTTTCAATGGTAAGCTCCAGAGAACTTACCACCTTGCCAAGACCCAATACCTTTGAAATCGCATCATTACCAAAGGAGACTTGGTTGGAATGGATGGGTCGGGTTGAACGTCCACCACCAAGTCTTTGCTTCCGGTCAGATGATTTGTTAATCCACTATCACACAACCATGACACCCCACCGGAAGCAAACTCCTGAATAAGATCAACGCTTGGATTTAGGTACCCATCCTTTAATGGGCTCTCATTACTGGAATTCAGTTTTTTGCCGTCTGCTAAATCTTTGTCGTCCGCTAGCTGACGGAAAAGAGTGTCTTTGTCGTCCGCTGCTAAAAAGCTGACGGTAAAGAACAGGCTGATGGCATAGAATGTCTTTGCCATCAGTGACTTCTTTGCCGTCAGGGGCTGACGGTAAAGATTAGGACAATAGACGGCAAAGCTTTATACTAGGCCCACCTGACCGAGGGAATGCTAGGACAAACTACAATACCTTCTTTGCCGTCTGCTGGCGTACAACAAACAGTCCGGAGGCAGACGGCAAAGAGTCTGACCCTTTGTCATCCGCTAGCAGACGGCAAAGCCGTAGTATTTTGTAACGGTTGTCCCGCCCACACCCCAGCCCTCTCTCTCTCTCACTCTCTTCTTCTCTTCTTCTCTTCCACTCCTCCCCCGAGCCCACCGCCGCCACTACCGTCCCCCCCCCGTGCCCCCGGCGCCACCCCGGTGCCCCACAGCCCCGGCGCCGCCGCCCCACCGCCCCCGACGCCCGCCCCGGTGCCCTAGAGCCCCCCGGGGGCACCGCCCCATCACACCCAGCGCCGCCCCACAGCCCCAAAACCGTCGACGCCACCCCGCCGCCCCACAGCCCCAAAACCCCCGATGCCGCCCCGCCGCCCCAACACCCCCGGCCCCGCCGCCCACGATGCCACCGCCGCCCCTGTCGGTGAGCCCCTACACCCCCACCCCTATATATGGATCTATAAAGAAATTTTAATTCCAACATTTTGTTGAGATTTTCTTGCAATGAATGTAGTATATATATTTTGGAATTGCTTGCAGTATATATATTTTTTCGAGATTTGGTTATCCGGAATATGAATATGAGATCGAAAAATGTAAATACATATGCTTTATTGAACTTGATTATAACTTTTTGTAAAATATTTATAAAGTATAGTATGTATCATTTTCCATGCATGTTGAGAGAAATATAAGTAGTGGAGTTCATGAGGTGGTATGTATGGTCAAGTGACATGTGTTCATATTGAGACAAATAAAAATAGTATTGCAAGGATCAACTATATATATATATATGTATATATATGCACCCTAGCTGCATATAGGTGGTTACTAAAAAAACCAATTGTTGGAATTATAACTTGTCTTTTTTGTTTTAAAATTATAGCAAAGATATTGAGATCTGTGGCGAATCTAGAAAAAAATGGAGGAGAGGCTGAGCTGCCTTAGAAGTGCAAATCTGTATTAGGATGAGCTAAAAAATTGAGGGGGGGGGCTGAGCTTCCTTAGAAGTTCAAATATGTATTAGGATAAGCTAAAAAATGACTAGATTGGACTTTGAGACTAGTAGTAAAAATTATTTTAGCAGTGCTGGAGGGAGGGCGACTCAATCTCAAGGGAGCCCTCTAGTTGGATTTATAACGCGGGCACGCGTTTTTAGGTCGTCAATTTGACGAGGGAAACATATGTTATATTTTATAAAAATATATTTTTAGATTCGTTGTCAAATGATGACTCTAACAATATAATTTGTGATGCATATTATATTTTTTTTATTAGTTAAGTCAAACTCCTAAAACCTCATGCGTGACTTATAAACCCAATCAAGATGCAACCTCCGCTCTAAATTATTAGTTTGTAAGATTCACAACTTAAATTATATATGTACGTATTATTATTCATGTTAGTTATTCAATTTTTTATGTTCTACTAATTTCTCTTAATCTTTATCGTGGCAGGTCAGAAGGTGTTGAAACATGGTGGGCGCGGGTCCAGATCGCTTGATGGGTTCTTCTTCGGCGGCGTGCACGAGGGGTGGTACTTCCATTCCACCCCTATCTCTCCGTATAGCCTTGGAAGACAGTATGACGACACCACCCATGGGTGCTTCTTCGTCTGCGGCATTGCCCACTGGGAGAGGTGTTGGTCGGGTAGGGAAGAAGGGGAAGGTTACAGGGAGAGGTGGTGGCCGCGGAAGAGGTAGGCGGACTGTTGCGCCATCGTCGCCACCACCACCAGCTCATTCACCCGAGCACATGACTACTATGGTGGACCAGTTTGAGGAGGAGGCTACGGGGACTCTGGTCCAGGAGCCTCGGGTGGTCGGGCATTCGGCCCATGATACTCCGGTCCAGGATCAGCCTCGGGTCGAGGTGCCTTCGGCCCACGAGACTCCGGTTCCTGAGGCTACGTCCCAGGAGACTCCTGCCACACACGCTTCGGCAGACGTGGAGAGGTCCAGATGGGGTGCCTGGCTGGATCGGACCGAGGTGCCGGATTGGACCAAGGTGCCGGATTGGACCAAGGGTCGGGGTGGCTGTTTTGTTGATGGTCGGGATGAGTTTACGGATAGTGAGGGCAACGTGCAAGTGGACGAGGACACCGTGTACAAGCGTGGTAGTACACGTCTCCTGGTCGTGCCGGGTACCTGCGAGCAGAGGCCGGTGATTAAGCCTGAAGGGGATAGGTAAGCACATTTACTCTTTTTTAGCTTTTGCCTTCAAGTTTCTTCAAATATCTAATGCGTTGACCTTATTATACTGCAGGGGATGGGCACACCCTCGTGGAGTCCGCAAGCCGAACAACGTCCTTGGTGTGCTTTGCCGAACAAATTTTCCGGGGTTTGTCACGTTGCCTGGTGAGGGTCAGGTTCCTACAGTAGGATTTTCCTTGGAGCAGTACCAGGCTGCGGAGGCCCCGCCGGAGGAAATTATAGATGGTGTCTTGTGCCACACGAGGGCCGAGATGGTGATCAAGAGCTTTTGGGTAAATTATCCTTTTACACAATCTAAAATTAACAATATAGCTAATTATTGTACTAATCGGTGTTGTCTCATTTGATCGCAGACCTTCTATAGGTGTGAAGAGGGATATGAGGAGGAGGCGGCCAAGGTTCTCGAGGCCGAGTGTAGGCGGTTATTACAGAACTACTACGCCACGCGTGGTATTAAGAAGCCGAAGAACGAGTGTTGCGGAAAGTATGTGAAGAAGGAGTAGTACATGAAGGTAATTACCTATTCTTAAGGCCTCCTACGTAGTTTTCTTGATTTGATTGATAGGCATAGCGCTCAAAATTCTTTCTAGTAACTTATAGTTGCCCCCGAGATGGTGTGCAGATAAGATGGATTGTTGGGAGGTGTTGGTGGATGAGAGGTGCACAGGGAAATGGCGAGCCGTCCACGACAATGCGACGGATCGGCGTAGACAAATGGTTGGTGTGCCACACCATCAAGGCAGCGCCAACTTACTTCAGTTCGTACGAAACTGGGTATGTGGTTTGCTTCATGATTCATGCAATTCATTCTTCATGCTAGCTTGAGCCCCTTACTAATACTTTGTTCCTCTCTTTTAGGCGCATCACAATAAGACGGAGATGCCACACTTGTACGAACTTTATGGCATGCCCCATAGTGCCTCCTACAAGAAGGCGAAGGCATTCTCTGAGTCTGACCTGGATGATCCAAATAACTTGACAAACATATCATCCCACCACAACCTCGTGCATACAGGGACACGAGGAAGGATAGGAAAGGGGAGGACTGTAACCCGAGCCAGGAACCTTTGGATCCAGAGCTGGTAATGATATCTGGTGGCGGGAGGCCTCATGGCTCGATAGCCATTGGAGATGGGATAATACGTTGTCCACTCACTCTCCCGGAGATCAAGGCGCACCAGTCGAGCTCCTGTCTTGAGATAACGCATCGTCCACGGCTAGTCGATCTTGCCATCGAGGTTAGTTGTACGGACTCAGAAAACTTTCATCCATTTCATTATGTGTGTGACCATCGATCATTATTGTGGTAACGAGGAATGGTGTTGCAGGCTGCTCTTCAGAAAGAGAGAGCGGGAAACAAGGCTGCTCTTGATAAAGAGAGATTGGCAAGCCAGGTTGCTCTTCAGGCTGCTCTTGAGGAGAGGGACCGGAATGACGCGGGTCAACGGGCCCTGTACGAGCTTTTTGTGGTAAGTTTTTTTTCACATTAGCCAAATCATGTGTGTAATGTCTGTTTCATTACTAACTAATACGACCGACTCTTCAGAGTGTGTGCGAGAAGAAAAGGCAAGTCCCTCCGCCATTGCCCGTCTTCAATGCGATTGGCACGGTGTGTTTCATTTGAATGGTCATTATAAACTAGTATTAAAAATTGAGTGTCATCATGATAAGTGAGACATTGCAATATATCTTTTCTGCAGAATAACTCCCGAGCGGCATCGCACGACACTTCTCCAGGGCAACCGTCTCCAAACGAAGCCGGCGCGAGCAACCCTAGTGTTTCTCCTCCTTGATGACCACGACGGTAAGTTTTCTCTTGTTCATTTTTGACATAATTAGATAATATAGTTCCAAGAAGAGGCGAAGAGGAGAAGAAATAGGAAAAATGAAAAGAAGGAAGAAGAAGAAGAAGTGAAGAGGAAGGAGAAGGAGGAGGAGGAGATGAAGGAGAAGGAGGAGGAGGAGAAGAAGGAGAAGGAGGAGAAGGTCCTTCTCCTCCTTCTCCTCCTTCTCCCCCCGCTTATTCTTCTCCTTCTTCTTGGTTTCTTCTTCTTCTTCTCCTCCTCCTCTAAAATGACATATTTAACCCAAGTTAGCTCCAAAACGACATATAGTTAGCTTGGCTTCGACCTAAATGACATAATTAGCTTAGTTAGCTCCAAAATGACCTATTTAATAAAAAAATGACCTATACTTAGCTAAGTTCTCTCCTAAATGACATAATAAGGCTTACGTAGATCCAAGATGATCTATTCCCCCTAACTTAGGTATTAAAAGGCCTATAATTAGCTTAGCTAGCTCCAAAATGGCTTAATAAGCATAGTTTGCTTCGAAATGACCTATTTTACCCAAGTTAGCTCCGAAAGGACCTATAGTTAGCTAGGAATCCACCTAAATGACATAATTAGCTTAGTTAGCTCCAAAATGGCCTACGTAATAAAAATGATCTATACTTAGCTAAGTTCTGTCCTAAATGACATAATAAGGCTTACGTAGCTCCAAGATGACCTATTCCCCCTAACTTAGGTATAAAATGGCCTATAATTAGCTTAGCTAGCTCCAAAATGGCTTAATAAGCATAGTTTGCTCCGAAATGACCTATTTAACCCAAGTTAGCTCCGAAAGGACATATAGTTAGCTAGGCTTCCACCTAAATGACATAATTAGCTTAGTTGACTATTTAATAAAAATGACCTATACTTAGCTAAGTTCTCTCCTAAATGACATAATAAGGCTTATGTAGCTCCAAGATGACCTATTCCCCCTAACTTAGCTATAAAATGGCCTATAATTAGCTTAGCTAGCTCCAAAATGGCTTAATAAGCATAGTTTGCTCCAAAATGACCTATTTAACCCATGTTAGCTCCGAAAGGACCTATAGTTAGCGAGGCTTCCACCTAAATGACATAATTAGCTTAGTTAGCTCCAAAATGGCCTATTTAATAAAAAGTGACATATACTTAGCTAAGTTCTCTCCTAAATGACATAATAAGGCCGAAGAGAAGAAGAGAATAAGAAAAAATAAGACAGAGAAGAAGAGAAAAAAAAGTAGAAGAAGAGGATAAATACAAATATAAATACAAATAAGAGGAAGAAGAAGCAGAAGAGGAGGAAGAAGGGGAGAAGAGAAGGAGGAGGAGGAGAAGAAGAAGAAGAAGAGGAGAAGAGGAGAAGAAAGAGGAAAAATGAAAAGAAGGAAGAAGAAGAAGAAGAAGAAGAGAAGAAGAAGACAAGAAGAAGGAGAATGAGGAGGAGCAGGAGCAGGAGCCCTCCTTCTTCTCCTTCTTGTCTCCTCCTTCTTATTCTCCCTCCTTCTTATCCTTCTTCGCCTTCTTTTCTCCTCCTTCTTCTTCTCCTTCTTCTCTCCTCCTTCTTCTCCTTCTTATTCTCCTCCTCCGTCTCCTTCTTCTTTTTCTTCTCCTTCTTCTCTTCTTGCTTCTTCTCTTTCTTCTTCAATTTAGCTTTTTTCCCCAATAAAGACATACTTAGCTAATTATCCTCCAAAATGACATAATTAGCATAGTAAGGGTAAAAACATCATAAGAATCTTGGTTAGCTCACAACTTAGCTAATTATCCTCCAAAATGACATAATTAGCTTAGTTAGCTCCAAAATGGCCTATTTAAAAAATGACCTATACTTAGCTAATTTCTCTCCTAAATGACATAGTAAGGCCTAAGAGAAGAAGAGAAGGAGAAAAAAATAAGAAGGAGAAGAACAAAAAAAAGAAGAAAAGAAGAATAAGTAGAAGAAGAGGATAAAGAAAAATAGTAATAGAAATAAGAGGAGGAAGAAGAAGAAGAGGAGGAAGAAGAGGATAAGAGGAGGAGGAGGAGAAGGAGAAGAAGAAGAAGAGGAGGAGGAGAAGAGGAGAAGAAAGAGGAAAATTGAAAAGAAGGAAGAAGAAGATAAGAAGAAGAGAAGAAGAAGGAGAAGGAGGACGAGGAGAAGGAGCCCTCCTTCTTCTCTTTCTTCTCCTTCTTCTCTTGTCCTTCTTCTTCTCCCTCCTTCTTATCCTTCTTCTTCTCCTTCTTCTCTCCTCCTTCTTCTCCTTCTTCTTCTCCTCCTCCTTCTCCTTCCTTTTTTCTCCTTATTCTCTTCTTGTTTCTTCTCTTTCTTCTTCAATTTAGCTTATTTTCCCCAACAAAGACATACTTAGATAATTATCCTCCAAAATGACATAATTAACTTACTTAGGGTAAAAACATCATAAGAACCTTGGTTAGCTCACAACTTAGCTAATTATCCTCCAAAATGACATAATTAGCTTAGTTAGCTCCAAAATGGCCTATTTAATAAAAAATGACCTATACTTAGCTAAGTTCTCTCCGAAATGACATAATAAGGCCTAAGAGAAGAAGAGAAGAAGAAAAAAAATAAGAAGGAGAAGAAGAGAAAAAAGAAGAAAAGAAGAATAAATATAAGAAGAGGATAAAGATAAATAGAAATAGAAATAAGAGGAAGAAGAAGAGGACGAAGAAGAGGAGAATAGGAGGAGGAGGAGGAGGAGAAGAAGAAGAGGAGAAGAGGAGAAGAAAGAGGAAAAACGAAAAGAAGGAAGGAGAAGAAGAAGAGAAGAAGACGAGAAGAAGAAGGAGAAGGAGGAGGAGGAGAAGGAGCCCTCCTTCTTCTCCTTCTTCTCTCCTCCTCCTTCTTCTCCCTCCTTCTTCTCCTTCTTCTCTCCTCCTTCTTCTCCTTCTTCTTCTCTTCCTCCTTCTCCTTCTTCTTTTTCTTCTCCTTCTTCTCTTCTTGCTTCTTCTCTTTCTTCTTCAATTTAGCCTATTTCCCCAACAAAGACATACTTAGATAATTATCCTCCAAAATGACATAATTAGCTTAGTTAGGTAAAAACATCATAAGAACCTTGGTTAGCTAATTAAAATGACTAATTAAGCTCCCAAAAGACATTATGAGCTCAAAATGGCATAAGAACCTTGATTAGCTCATTAATGTTATATACTTAGCTTGTTTTCCTCTATAATGACATAATTAGCCCATTTAGCTCCAAAAAGACATAGTTAGCTAATTTAGCTCCAAAAAGAGGAGAAGAGGAGAAATGAAAAGGAAGAAGAAAAAGAAGAAGAGAAAAAGAAGAGAAGGAGAATGAGAAGAAGGAGGAGGAGAATAAGAAGAGAAGAAAGAGAAGGAGCCCTCCTTCTTCTCCTCCTTATTATCCTCCTTCTCCTTCTTCTTCTCCTCTTCTCCTCCTCCTCGTCCTTCTCCTTCTCCTTCTCCTCCTCCTCCTCCTTATTCTTGTTTTTCTTCTCCTTCTTCTCTTCTTGCTTCTTCTCTTTCTTCTTCAATTTATCTTCTTTTTCATATATATGTTGTTGTTCTTATTCTTCTGACTTTCTTATTACCACTTTGCAGATTGGATGTACTACATGCGTGGAATCTGGCATTGGTGTGCTTTAGTTCTAGTTTTATTGAGTTGACGAACAATGTGGAACTATATGTATATGTATATATGGATGAACAATATATGTGGAACTATATGTATGTATATATGGATGAAAGTTTGTATGTGTTGGTTCTTTCGATATATGGGATGTACATTGATGAACTAATGGCATTGATGAACTTTATATGTATATCATATATGTGCTGTAAAATAGAAAAAATAAACAAAAATGTGACAGTATTGGCTCTTTGTCGTCTGATAGCTGATGGCAAAGGCCTTTGCCATCACGCAGCTCACGGCATAGGTGCCACGTGGCACCCAGTTGTGCAACCTGGGCGGCAGCAGCTGACCATATGGGCTCTTTGCCGTCCGCTTCCTCGGGAGGCTGTCGACACAGCGGTAGGGAGGCAGACGGCAAAGCTGATTCCTGCACTGGCCCAACTATGTGCTGGCCCATAGAAGCAGACGGCAAATAGGGGGAGGGTAGCAGACGTCAAAGAGGGGAAGGGATGCAGACGACAAAGCCTCCATTAGCCCTAACGGAGGCGTCGCCTGTCGGCTGCTGTCTCAAATTATTTGCCGAGTGCTCAGTGTCTCACACTGACTACAAAGAGCTTCGTCGTCCGCTTAGGGTAGGCTGACGGCAAAGAAGCTACAATGTCGCCGTAAGCTGACGCGGAATCTTTGACGACGGGTGTTCTCTTTGTCGTGTGCGAATTGATCAATGTCGTTGGTGGAGTCCTCTTTGCCTTCTGTTATGGCAGACGGCAAAGAAGCTGATTCTTGTAGTATCTTATGTTAGTAACAAGGGTCTTAGGTACCCAAATAGCCCATTTAATGCACTCATCATAAGAACCACCAAACTTATAAAAAACATTCCCATCACTAGCATGGCACAAAACATAAGAGGGGTTGAAGTCGCCGACTGTGTTGGGTAGAGGGATATTGCCCTTCATGGCATTACCACCCTTAGTCCTTTTTCTTCCCATGAGTGCCCTCCCCAGATTTAACAAAGGTTTCCACAAGCTGGGGAGGTTGCTTGGTCTTCTTCTTCTTGTTGTTCTTCTTGGACTTGGGTGCAAACCCAACTCCTTTCTTTGCAATCACTTCCTTTTGACTGCTCAAAGGGTCATTAAGATTTTTTTCACCTTGCATGCATGTCACAAGACCTTTCTCAAGCTGCTTTTTTAATTCGGAGTACTCCTCAACAAGATGTGCATGGTCACAACCGGGGTTAGTAGCCAGGACATTATCAATTAAAAAAATGGAGAGCAAGTATGTATTTCCTTAGTGAGTTTTAGTTGGAAGTGAGCATCAAACTCTTTCAAAGAGATAAGTGCACTCTTCAAGGCTTTGTGAGCCTTGTCAAGTATTGCAAGCTCTTTCTTGAGTCTAACAAGATCAAGCCCAAGTGCACTCTTTTCGGATTGAAGCACATGCGTAAGAACAAGAGCATGATCAAGATATTTCTTTAGCTTAGCAAAGTTGTCGTTAGGTGACTCCTCAAGAATCAAACGAAGTCCTTGCTCTTTTTCAAGAGTAATAGAAAGATCCGCAATCTCATCGGCATATTCACAACTATGATCTTGTAATGTAGAGATAGTTTCTTCATGAGATTCAGTGAGGTCATTAGCCTCACCGAGTTGTTCCAAGAGAGCACCAAAATGCTTCTTGGATTTACCCTTGAGTTTTCTCATGAATTTACCAAAGGAGTTTTCCTCCTCTACCTCTTCCTTTTCATCTCCCTATCCATGGTAGCAGAAATGGTAGCTTTGGTGTTCGTAGTTTTATTGTTAGACATTACGTTGTTGGATGCCTTGGCCATCACGCACTTGGCAATGCGGTTCTCGTTGGTGGCCTCTAAGAGAGACAGCTTGCTTGGACAACAAGATGCAATGGCCACTGTGGCCATTCCCATTGCTTCACCACTTGTCTCATTATCATCATCCTCATCCGAGAGGTACTCTTCTTGAGCCACCAATACCTTAGAGTGCATCTTCTTGGGGAAGTTGTTCATGTTTGGGAAAGACTTGGTCTTGTCTTTGCGAATGAGCTTGCCACAGTTGTCTTCCCTCTGCTCATAGGGACAATCTACCACAAAGTGACAAACATTGCCACAATTGTAGGAAGTTATCATGTGTTGCTTTCCCTTGGACCCATTTGAGTTGTTCTTGGAGAAGTTGGGCCTTGAGTTTTTCTTGTTGTCCCAAAACTGCCTTGTTGCAAGAGCCATCTGCTTGTGGTATGCATACTTGGTGTCTTTATGACAAGTTTCTTTTTTGTCTTCCTCATCTTCCTCCAAAGCAGCCTTGGCCTTCAAAGCAAGGTTGGGAGAGCCTTTTCTTGACCGTTGAACTCGTGCAAGATCTTTGTCAGCGGTCTTGTTCAAAATGTTCATGGGAATAAACTCATCCAACACATCACTTGAGGACAAGGAATGAAAGTCCGGCCTTTGACGGATGACGAAGGACATGGACTTGTTGAAAGGATGATGGCCTTGAGAAACTTATGTTTAATCCAAGTGTCATACACATCTTTGCTTCCATGATCCTGAAGAGGAATAGCAAGAGTTGTAACTCTTCGATATAGTTCACGAGGGTCCTCATCCTCGATCATGGCAAATTCATCGGCCTCATCAAGAACCACTTCATAGTTGGACTGTTGAATGCGAGAGCTTCCCTTGTACATGGACATGATGTGCTCCCAACAGTCTTTGGCCCGAGTGAAGAGACACAAGTGAGGAAGGTATTCAATACGTACAGCTGCTTGAAAAATGAACAAGGCGAGTGGTTGAGCTGATTGTCAGCCTCTTCTCTTGGCGTGAGATTTCTTGGATCATGCTGGTAGTATCCCTGCTCAATCATTCTCCAACGTTGTGTTGGGTTGTGGTTCAAATGGGCCTTGATACAAAAAACACAATTAGCAAAATCATTTTTAACAAGCTTTGGTGGAGGACCTAGATTAATAATATGCCGTGGGTGGACCGGTCCTCCATAGTACATGGGAACAGGAATAGATGCAAATGCATTTGCCCCATTTGTTCCTTGAGGTGTTTTATCCTTTTCACTACTAGCATTTTGCTTTTCGGAATTGCCCCCAAATCCGAAGTTGTGGAATTAGCCACCAACAACGGGTCGGTGGGCGGTTTAGAAATATCAAGGAAATCCTTAAGCATGTTTTTGACTTTGATAGATACTGAGGATTTGAAAGTGGACATGACCTCATTTAATTCCTCTCTGTTGACCAAGTTGGCATCAGCTCCCTCAGGCACCTTCTCAACCTGTTCCCCATTGTCAAACATACTATTCTGGTGGTGAAACCCTTAATAAAGAGAAGAGGCTCTGATACCAATTGAAAGGATCGATATGGTTGACTAGAGGGGGTGGTGAATAGGCAACTAACAAATTTAAAACATTTCTTTAAACAACTTAGGATTAGCGACAAATAGGTTGTCCAGATATGCAACTGGGTGAGCAGCCTATATGATGCTAACAACAACAGTAATAAGCAATAAGTAAACACAAGTAAAGGTAAGAAATAACAACAAATGGAACCGATGGAGACGAGGATGTATTCCCGAAGTTCCTTCCCTTTGAGGGGAAGTATGTCTCAGTTAGAGCGGTGTGGAGGCACATTGCTCCCGAAGATGCCACTCAGGCCACTGTATTCTCCTCATGCCCTCACACAATGCGAAGTGTCGTGATTCCACTAACTGCTGCCCCTGAAGGTGGCAACCGGACCTTTACAAGAAGGTTGGGGCTCTCTCCACAACTCAATTGGAGGCTCCCAACAAAACCATGGAGCTTCACCACAATGGAATGTGGCTCCGAGGTGACCTCTTCCATCTAGGGTGCTCAAACACCCAAGAGTAACAAAATACACACAAGAACTTGGGGGAAGCAATTTTCCTTTGGCGGAAGTGTAGATCTAGGTCTCCTCCTTCAATCCCTAGAAAGACAACAAGTTTGGGTGGCTAGGGAGACAGATCGGTCAACAAAGCTTGAGTGCATCAATGGTGGAGAGAGAGTGGTAAGAGATAAGAGGGAGGAGGAAGAAACCCCTCCTTGTATAGTCCCCCCAATTTCTAACCATTACAACCAGTTTTTACACTCGTAGGTACAACAAGTTTCTAGGGCGGTACAAACGGTCTTCCTAAATTAGTGGAATAACCGGCTAGTCACCGCCCAACAACCAGGCCACAACAGAGAGTTGGCCGTGAGGTACCACCAGCCACGGCCATCGGGCGTGGCTTAGTGCCAAGCAGTACAACCGCTTGGAACACCGGTAGTACCGGCTATATTTAATATATCGGTACAACCTAGCCACCACCGCCCAACAAACGCAGTGAAACAGATCTGTGACCGGTTGTGGAACGGTGTCGGGCTAGTACAACCGCCCATGGTAGCAGTACAACCGGTGAGTGAGAAAAACCGGTGCCTCTCTGTGAATCATGCGATGGAACGAGATGGGTGCAAAAGTGTGTGAGAAGAATTGATTCACCCATAGACTTCCAATGTTGATTCCCTCTTAATAGTACGGGATCCCTATGACCAAAGAGACTAAACACACGTAGGGAATACATCTTCAATCCTTTCTATTTTGAGGGAATACCTAACCGTCTTGTGTTTTACATATGATACATGCATACCTGACACCCAGTTAGATAACATAGTGACTTGTCATCATCACCAAGACACTTAAGCTCGAGAATGCTCTTACACCATGCCAACCTGTGTAGCTCCAGATTCGGCCGAGAGTTGTTTTTCCGAGCGCTACAAATTTAACTAAGTTCTAGGGAATTTCCTCATTACACAAAATTGCATCATTTTGCATTGCTAATAAATAATTAACCATGCATCATATGTAAAAACTATAGATATCTAAAATGTCTAGAATTTTGTGTAGATTTAAAATTTATAACTTTCACACAAGTTAAAAATATTTAGCTTGTTGTTTTCATGTAATTTGCGTTATTGTCATATTAAAATGGTTTGTCTCATAATTAATTAATTGCAACTACAATTAAAATATTTTATATGTGTAACTTGACTAGAAAAATGTGTAGAATAATGTGGTTGCATTTATTTTGGTGTTTACCAACTCTAAAATTGTGTTATAGGCAGAATAGTACCGAAATCTTAATTTGCGTATGGGGACTTCCAAAATTGTTATTCTTTGTTCGCCTCATTTAAACTTGCCTAGTATTTGATGTAGCTTCATAATATCTTGTTGCATCCATGATTAACACGTATGTGGTTGTCATTGCATACATTTTGCGTTCATGGCATATTATCTTGTGATGATCATATCTTTTAGACCGGCGATCCGTTTTAGATGATCTATATATGTAAATCGGCTATAATGGCATGTAGAATCACTTGGTACAGTTTATTTTACTGTTTAAGAAATATCAATTGTGTTTAGTTCAGATCGGGGCCAATTTCAAAATTCACATATGGGGTCATTTTGGAAATGCTATATGTTGTTTCCGACCTCATTTAGAATGCCTAGATAGTGTAGTTTAATTATGTTTCACCTCTTGCCATGTTTAACAACATTTAATATTGTTGTTTACCTAAACAGGAGTGAACTAAGTAATTCAAATATGGAGTTTCGTCAATATGCAACTCATTGCATATTGAGCTTCATGGAATGTGTAGGATTTGATTGTTGTGCTTTCCATACCATGCATAATTAATTGAACATGCATCATATTTTTTTGCACATCATGTCACTCATATGTTGTGGTGTTTATCGTGTGTTGATTGCTTGCACGTGAATTGTTTCTACTCGATAGTATTCTGAACTGCTTCAAAGTGCGAGGACTCGTTCCACTATGTTGGTTCGTCTGCTTCACGAATTCGTTCTTCTTCCAAGCGCGATCCCACACAAGATGATCATTTCCCTAGATACCACTTCTATCATTGCCATGCTAGTTTTCTCATTTCTATCGCTATGTCTCGCTTCCTACTACCTATTATCTCAAGCCTCCCAACATTGACATGATAATCCTCTAACCCCCTTCACATCCCAGCAAACCTTTGTTTGGCTATGTTACCGCTTGCTCAGCCCTTCTTATAGCGTTGCTAGTTGTAGGTGCAGGTGCTTCCATGTGAAAACATGGGTTCCTCGATATATCACCATATTATTGCTATTTAATTTAGTGCACCTATATACTTGGTAAGAGGTGGAAGGCTTGGCCTTCTAACTTTGTGTTTTGTCCCACCTTTGCCGACCTAGTTACTTTTGTGCGGGTGTTAAGTTCCATAATTGAACGCTCCTAACATGCTTGGGGTTGTTATGGGGACCCCTTGATTTTTGTTTTGGGATAAAACACTCGTGGCAAGGCCCAACATTTGTACTACATTTTCCTAATAACTAATAAAAAACATAAGGACCCGCCAACACCCATGGATAATTAATAAACCCCCAGGCCAGTGCTCCTCATGAGTGGTGGTATAAACCGAGCAATGTCCAGCACCCCCTGGTCACCCTGGTTCTCAGCCAACCCGATGTCTAACTCATTCGGTCGTTCCGTGAGAACGAGATACACGACTACTATTGGGTCTGTCGACACGTCAGGCGGTCTTGCTGGATTTTTTTTACCGTTCTCGAACATCTTCTACGAGGGATTCCGAGGATACTTTGGGCTATCTCGAGGTTGAGGTTTTTCCACGAGGAATCCGAGGAGATCATGGGTTTTCTATGGTCGAGGTTTTTGACGTGGCTTGTGGTAGTTTGTGATGGACAAGTTGGAGCACCCCTGAAGTATTAAATCTTTTAGAAAACCGATCCGGCGGTTATGTGCTAACTTGGAACCTTTTTTAACATCCTGTCATAGCAAACTTGAAGTTAACTTAATAAAAATATGGCAACTGTGTGCATAACCGTGACTGTCTCTTCTCGTAAGTTTCTGATCTAAGAGAGGATACTATGGGTTTATGTTTCACATAAGTAGGTGTTCAGGAACACTTCGAGATCATTATTAGTTCACATCCGTTTATGCGTAGATCACCCCCTCTCTTAATCTTGTACTCGTAAGTTAGCCACTCAAATAAATGCTTAGTGCTTGCTGCAGCCTAACCACTTAACCATACCTCACCCATTAAGCTTTGCTAGTCTTGTTACCTTTGTAAATGAGATTGCTGAGACCCTGTAGCTCACGGATGACTACAAAAATAGTTGCAAGTACATGTAAAGCGATACTTTGACATGAGTGCAATGATTGTTCTATTTGGAGTTTTCTTATTCTTCTTCGATATAGGCTAGGTTCTAGGACGAGAACCTGGGATAGAAAGGACGAATGTCCTTTATAGTTTGATTTCATGTGTAGTTGAACCCTGCTCTTCTACATGGTATTATAATGTATTGTTGTATTGATTTTTTTTCATGTTGTAGCTTGTGGTGAGTGTAAGACAATTCCATATACTCATCTCTTCTGTACATGTACTTGTAAGGATATCCATTCACTTGTAGAAAAGAGGGCTTTGGTCCACTTGATGAAATGCCATTAGTCCCGGTTCACTCATGAACCGGGACCCATGTGGGCATAGGTCCCGGTTCGTGAGGCCAGGGCGCCGACCGGGCCTCGTGGGCCATTTGTCACGGTTCGTTTGTCACCTTCGGTCCCGGTTCCCGACAAGAACCGGGACCAATGTGCATCGCTCCTAGCCCACAACCAGTAGTCCTGGTTTGTGGCTGGAACCGGGACCTCAGGTCGTCCTTTAGTCTCGGTTCCAGCCACAAACCGGGACCTACACTTGGCCTATATATACCCCCGCGAGAAAAGCAGTGCACTGCTCTATATTTTTGGCCAACCGTGGGAGAGATTTGTGGTGCTCTACCTCACCTCCTATGCACATGAGGTGTTCGATGAAATGCCCGAGCCACACTTAAGCTTTCTCCTTTAGAAGCTCCTTGTCCTAGCTCCATTTTCATCAAGATTTGTGTAGTTTGTAATACACTTTATTATGTAACACACGCAGATGAACCGTCAATGAATGTATGGTGATCGACGCACCTCCGAGTATATTAATGGCATGCATAATTTTCTCGAAGCAGCTAAGGCAAACAAGCATAATGGTTTTATGCATTGTCCATGTACTGCCTGTGGGAATACGAAGGAATTCTCCGACTATAAAACCCTTCACTTCCACGTGCTTCAGAATGGTTTTATGCCACACTATAATGTTTAGACCAAGCATGAAGAAAGAGGGGTTATGATGGAAGACAACATAGAAGAAGAGGATGATGACAACTACCCGCCCCCTCAATACGGTGATGCTGCAATGGGGGACGCTGAAGATCAAGAGGAACCAGATGATGTGCCCGATGATGATCTTCGTCGGGTCATTTTTTATGCACATAGAGAATGCAAAAGTGAAAGGGAGAAGTTGAAGTTCGATCGCATGTTAGAGGATCACAAAAAACGGTTGTATCCAAATTGCGGAGATGAAAACACAAAGCTTGGTACCACACTGGAATTGCTGCAATGCAAGGCAGACAATGGTGTATCTGACAAGGCATTTAGTTCGCTTCTAAAATTAATGAAGAAGAAGCTTCCAAAGGATAACGAATTTCCCGATAGTATGTATGAAGCGAAGAAGGTTCTATGCCCTCTAGGATTGGAGGTGCAGAAGATACATGCATACCCTAATGACTACATCCTCTACTGCGGTGCGTACGAGGATTTGAACACATGCCCGGTATGCGGCGCATTGCGGTATAAGATCAGAAGAGATGACCCTGGTGATGTTGAGGGCCAACACACCGGGAAGATGGTTCCTGCCAAGGTGATGTGGTATGCTCCTATAATACCACGGTTGAAACGTTTGTTCAGAAACAAAACGCATACCGAGTTGATGCAATGGCACAAAAAAGACCGTAAGAAAGACGGGAAGTTGAGAGCACCCGCTGACAGGTTGCAGTGGAGAAAGATCGAGAGAAAGTGGAGCAACTTTACACGTGACCGAAGGAACGTATGGTTTGGTTTAAGTGTAGATGGCGTTAATCCTTTTGGGGAGCAGAGCAGCAAGCATAGCACATGGCCTGTGACTCTATGTATGTATAACCATCCTCCTTGGTTGTGCATGAAGCAGAAGTTCATTATGATGCCAGTGATAATCCAAGGCCCTAGGCAACCCGGCAATGACATTGATGTGTACCTAAGGCCATTATTTGATGAACTTTTACAGCTATGGAATGTAAATAGTGTACGTGGTTGGGATGAGAACGATCATGAGGAATTTGGCCTACATGCGTTGATGTTTGTAACCATCAACGATTGGCCTGCTCTTAGTAACCTTTCAGGACAGACAAACAAGGGATACAACGCATTAACACACTATTTATATGACAGCGACAGTATATATTTGGACAAATGCAAGAAGAATGTGTACATGGGGCATCGTCGATTTCATTCGAGAAACCATCAATGTCGAAAGAAAGGACAGCATTTCAAAGGTGAGGCAGATCACCGGAAGAAGTCCGCCCTCCGTACTGTTGATCACATACTTGATATGGTCAATGATTTACAAGTAATCTTCGGAAAGGGTCCTGGAGGACTATTTGTTATGAATGATGATGCGGGACACGCACCCATGTGGAAGAAGAAATCTATATTTTGGGACCTACCCTATTGGAAAGACCTAGAGGTCCGCTCTGCAATTGACGTGATGCGCGTGATGAAGAATCTTTGCGTGAACCTGCTAGGCTTCTTGGGAGTGTATGGGAAGACAAAAGATACACCGGAGGCATGGGAGGAACATCAACACGTGCATGAAAAAGACGGCATGCATCCAGAGCAGTATGAAGGTCCTGCCACCTACGCTCTTACTAAAAAATAGAAGGAAATCTTCTTTGAATGCCTGCTCAGTCTGAAGGTACCATCTAGCTTCTCGTCGAATATAAAGGGAAAAATAAATATGGCTGAGAAAAAGTTCTAGAATCTAAAGTCTCATGACTGGCACGTGATTATGACACAACTGCTTCCGGTTGCATTGAGGGGGCTTCTACCAGAAAACGTTCGATTAGCCATTGTGAAGCTATGTGCATTCCTCAATGCAATCTCTTAGAAGGTGATCAATCCAGCACTCCTACCAAGGTTAAGGAGTGATTTGTTGCAATGTCTTGTTAGTTTCGAGCTGGTGTTCCCACCGTCCTTCTTCAATATCATGACGGACATCCTAGTTCATCTAGTCGACGAGATTCTCGTTCTGGGCCCTGTATTTCTACACAATATGTTCCCCTTTGAGAGGTTCATGGGAGTCTTAAATAAATATGTTCGTAACCATGCTAAGCCAGAAGGAAGCATCTCCATGGGCCATCAAACAGAGGATGTTATTGGATTTTGTGTTGACTTCATTCCTGACCTTAAGAAGATTGGTCTCCCTCAATCGCAGCATGAGGGGAGACTGACTAGAAAAGCACACTAGGAGCGGAGTCAATAATGTGTACGGACGGGCATTCTTGGTCTCAAGCACACTACACAGTTCTACATAATTCTACCTTGGTTACCCCGTATGTCGATGAACACAAGAATATTCTGAGCTCTATACACCCGGAGCAGCGTGACGACTGGATTACATTTGAGCCCACCAGGACTTTCAGCAGTTGGTTGCAAAAACGTGTCATGTGTGACAACAGTGATTCTAATGAGCTGTACTCGTTGGCCAGTGGACCATCTTCGACTGTACTGAGTTACCAAGGGTACGAGATAGATGGGAATACATTTTACACGATCACCCAAGATCAAAAGAGCACCAACCAAAACAGCGGCGTCCGCTTTGATGCAGTAACCGAGAGGGGAGAGGAAACATATTATGGTTACATAGTGGACATATGGGAACTTGACTATGGACATGATTTGAAGGTCCCTTTGTTTCATTGCAAATGGGTCAATCTGTCAGGAGGCGGGATACAGATAGACCCATCGTACGGAATGACAACAGTGGATCTGAACAATCTTGCGCATGTAGACGAACCATTCGTCCTAGCGAATGATGTGGCACAGGTTTTCTATATGAATTACATGTCTACCAAATCAAGAAAAAGAAAATATAAGGAAGCGAATACATCATACGATGAGCCAAAGCGCCACATAGTTCTTTTAGGAAAAAGAGACATCGTGGGTTTGGAGTGCAAGACACGCATGTCTAAAGATTATGAAAAGTTTCATGAAACTTCTCCCTTCAAATTCAAGGCTGACCCAAGCACCCTCTTAAACGATGAAGATTATCCATTGTTACGGTGCAATAAGCAAGGAACACAAGCGAAGAAAAAGTGAAGAAATGAAATGCCCTTTGTAACAGATGAGTTTTCGTATGAAATCTTGATATATACTTCGAAAGAGATTGTCCGTTTTGTACACGAAGTGCATCTAGTTTTTGCCGCAACCCTCTCAACTTTTTAGCAGATGCTATGTGGGTGAAATGATGATACCATGCCAACTTTCCACATTTTCAAAGTTCATTTGTAGTGCTTTTCAAGTTAAGTGCCATTTAGCTCAAAAAAATCAGTAAATGCATGAAAAATACCAAATGAAGTCAAAAATAGTTGAAAATTGATGATGTGTGCTTGAATGGTGCATTTTGAACACACAAAAAGTCTTGAGTTCAAATAAGTTCAAAAAAATGAAACCCCTTTGTAACAGATGAGTTCTCGTATGAAACCTTGATACTTCGAAAGAGATTGTCCGTTTTGTACACGAAGTGCATCCAGTTTTTGCCGCAACCCTCTCAACTTTTTAGCACATGCTATGTGGGGTGAAATGATGATACCATACCAACTTTCAACATTTTCAAATTTCGTTTGTAGTGCTTTCAAATTTAAGGGTCATTTACCTCAAAAAATCAGTAAATGCATGAAAAATACCAAATGAAGTCAGAAATAGTTGAAAATTGATGATGTGTCTTTGAATGGTGCATTTTGAACACACAAAAAGTCTTGAGTTCAAATAAGTTCAAAAAATGAAACCCCTTTGTAACAGATAAGTTCTCGTATGAAACCGTGATACTTCAAAAGAGATTGTCCGTTTTGTACACGAAGTGCATCCAGTTTTTGCCGCAACCCTCTCAACTTTTTAGCACATGCTATGTGGGTGAAATGATTATACCATGCCAACTTTTCAAAATTTCCAGAGTGCATTTGTAGTGCTTTTCAATTTAAGGGTCATTTAGCTCAAAACAAAAATCATTAAATGTATGAAAAATATCAAACGGGTCGATGGAGCTTTTTTCCCGGTTCTAGCCACCAACCGATACGAAAGTACTCTTCTTCCCGCCCTTTTGGGCCTGCGGAAGTGTGGCTTTAGTCCCGGTTGGTGCCACATACCGAAACGAAAGGTTTTGCATATAGTGCGAGAGTTGTCGAAATTGACCTTTAGTCCCGGTTGGTGTAACAACCCGGGACTAAAGGTGTGCTTTGGTCCCGGTTTGGGCCATCGACCGGAACAAAGGTGTTTGTATATTGCGGGAGTTGTCGAAATTTCCACCAACTTCCATCCCCCCCCCCGTTCTCTCTTTGTCGCCGTCGCACCTGAGCCCGTCACCGCCGGCCCGCGCCTCCTCCACGAGCCCGTCGTTGCCGTCGCCCTCGCTCACAAGCCCGTCGTCACCCCGAGCCCATCGCCGTCGCCATCGCTCCCGAGCCCGTCGTCTTCGCCGTCGCCATCGCCCCTGAGCCCATCATCGTCGCCATCGTCCCCGAGCCCATCACCGTCCTCTTCGTCGTTCATCGCCGCCCGTCGTCGCAGTTGCCCGTCGTCGCCGTCGCCCCCGAGCCCATCGTCGTCGTCGCCGTCTCCCATCGTTGCCGTCGCCCCCGAGCCCATCGCCGCTGTCATCGTCGCCCGTCGCCTATCGTTATTTCGAAGACCGCCGTCGTCGCCCGTCGACGCACCGGTAGCACGTCCATCGATCTCTCCATCTCCGTATATGCGAATCTATGTGTGTGAGAAGACGTAGTGTAATTGGGAATCCATGTGTGTGTATTAGAGTCATATTAGAATATGTTGGGTACATTTTTGAACTCCCCAATGTGCCACAAGTTATAAAAATTATAAAAATATTTAGATTAGATTCAGTTTCAGTAGCAAATAAAGTTTTAAAAGTTATAAAAATATTTAGATTAGATTAAGTTACAAATTAAGTTTTTATGTTAATATTTGGCATTATGTATAAAGGGCTTCCCCCACTTTGAAATATTTGCAGAAACAATGGATATTCCAAGGGACATGGAAAAATAAGAAATTTTGGGGGATATATTCCACGACGACGGTAGTAATGTCGATTTTTTGCTCACCGAACTCAGTGACTACAAAATCCCCGAGGAATGACATTATCATGATGGCTTCGGTGATCGAACAATGGAGGTGGAAGGACATTATCATGATGGCTTCGGTGACTACCGAATCCCAGAGTAAGGAGACCTTCATGAGGGCTCCGGTGGCCGAACGGAGGAGGGAGCCATTGAAAAGTCCGGATCGAGCCAAACTTCGGCAATGAGACGAGGCCCGACGAGAAGGTTGGGCAAGGATCAAAAGTTCTCGATCACAGAACTGTCAGTCGATGGCCAACCGATTGAACCAAAGCGGACCAGGGACCATTTTCTAGTCAGTGCGGATCTATTGTCAGGCACAACATCCCGATCAGCATCAAGCAATGGAATAAAACTAAGGGCGACAGCATCCCTGAAGGCGATTTTGTCACCGATATGCTGAAAGATGATCTTTGAACCGCGTTGAAGGAAAATTTCACCCTACCGCCAGAGGAGGATCCAAATAAGCCATCTATAGAGCCACTGGTCAAGGCGTGTGCTCTTAAGAAGATGGCAGAACTATTCAGGATGTGGAAGAAAGAGTTGAGATTATGGTATGTCGACAAAGGGAAGACTCCAGAATTCGTCGGCCAATTTGAGAAGATTAGAGATCACTCGGCCGCATTTGTGGCCTACAAGTCATTAGACAAGAGTAAGGTAATGTACGAGAGAAATAAGAACAATGCTGCAAAGAGGCAGTATCACCAACACACGGGGTCAGGTGGCTAGCTCCAACGCCGTCCGTTGTGGGACAAAGATGAGAATGACCTGATTGCTAAAAGGGTCCAACCACAGACATGGAACGGGCCCGACCGTTCAAGGAATTGGTTCTTCGGAGTTGGGGGAACTTTGGACCCTGAAACAGGGGATTGTCGTTGGACGGACTAGCAACTTGCAACACCCATCAAGAAGCTTCAGCAGTGTATCACCACAGCGCAGGAAGGGGCGTTCTTTCCCGAAAGAGAGAAGGACGAGCTGAATGAGGCCCTAGGGAATGCTGAGCACCCTGGATGAACACGAGGCACACCAGGATCCGTTCCATGGAAGGTTAGGTTTCCCGACGCAACCAGTTACAGAAGCCGAGAGAGAAAGAGGAAAGCGGAGCTGAGCGACATACAGAAGATCAATGCAAGACTACAAATTCTAGAGGAACTTCAGAGCCAGCGAGTTGTTGACCAACCATTTCAGCGGCACGAAACTACCCCAGAATTTACCCCCCCCCATCTCAGCGGAGAAGAAGCGTGGCTTCCAAGGAGCTCGTTCAGCCTGACTTCAGGGCTCCTAGCTACCCCGTGGATACTATCACGGAGTCTCAACCTTGCGAGCTTTTGACGAAATGCCAGAACCTCACTTTCAAGGCTGCTGTCGGCATTGTTGCACCTCCTCAATCCAACAGAACTTTTCACTGCCATCCGATTCCACGTGGTTATGCTCTTGTGATGGTGGATAAAGTAAATAAGGATTTTGAGCAGCTCGAGCTTGACCACCCTAGACGTGAAGATGAGCATAATAAGTTGGTTCATGCTTTGAGCAGTACATGTCTATGGCCGAAGGAGTACATCAATCTTCCAAACTAGACGCCTCCTCCTCCTCCGGCGAGTGATCAGGGCACTCCTCATCCTCCTCCGGTGACTGATCAGGGCACTCCTCATCCTCCTCCGGCGAATGATCAGGGCACTTCGGCTCCTCCGATGCGTGAGGGCACTCCGCCTCCTTCTTCGGCTCCTCCTCCGGCGTGTCGGAGCACTCCGCCTCCTTCTTCGGCCCCTCCTCCAGCGCGTCGGAGCAGTCCTCCTCCTTCGACTCCTGATCCTCCAGCGCATTGGAGCACTCCGCCTCCTTCTTCGGACCTCCTCTAGCGCGTCGGAGCAGTCTGCCTCCTTCTTCGGCTCTTCCTCCGGCGCGTCGGAGCACTCTGCCTCCTTCTTCGTCTCCTCCTCCAGCATGTCAGAGCAGTCGTCCTCCTTCGGCTCCTCCTCAGGCGCGTCGAAGTAGTCCGCCTCCTCCGCAACAACAGAAGACAAGCGTCGCCGCCGCTCCACCGAAAATTACACAAGTAAGAAAGATGCCGCCTCCTCCTCCTTCTCTCAAGCAGAAGACAAACTCCGCCGCCGCTCTGGCGGCTAGGAGTGATGCAATGTTAGCAAAACAAAGAAGTGGGAAAACAATTCCCCAGCTCAGCCAACAGAAGAAGCAATCGTGCCCCCTGCTCAAGGTGTCTACCGATATCGTCGTCACTAATGATTCGGGGTAGCTGCCCGATACCAATCCCGGTGACTACATGAGCAATTCAGTAATTTTTAAGACGGCTGAGGTAACAAATGAAGAACAATATAAATTCGTCCTCGAGAAGCTTCTCGTCAAACCTGGTCATCCTCCTCTAACACCGAGGATGCACGAATTGCATGAGTGGTACATGAACATCTTCACGGAGAAAACGGCTGTGTATATAAGAGTGAACAAAGATCATGAATTCATTGATGATTCAGCGGAGCTTGTTGAATTTGAGGAGTTATTTCAGTTATACAATGACCTAGCCCTCGACAAACAACTCCTGACTTCCAACTCTTTGTAAGTATTACTTCTATAGTTAAGTCTCTAGCTCAGCTCGTTCATTTCATGTATCTATAATTATCCTCACTATATATATTATGCAGATTGAAGATCGTCGAATTAAAAAAAGCAGGAATCTTCGAATTGGGTTCATTAGCCCAGAATCAGTAAATGTATTGTCAATACGAAATGAAACCAAAGAGACCGAGGTTAATTTGCTAAATTCGTTGCTTGCAAATCAAAACAAAAGGGAAATACTCTTTCCTTACAACTTCAGTTGAGTGTTGATGTCTTTTCTGTATACTCGGTTTTGCTTAATCGAGGTTAATTAGTAAATGTAATTGATGAGTTATATATTTGTGCGCAGTTACCACTGGATTCTGCTATCCATTAAGCTTGACGCAGGAAAAGTAATTGTCTTAGACTCGAGACGTAAAGATCCCGAGGATTATGCGAACATGACTTCAATGCTCAAGATGTAAGTTCACTCAATACCACGACCATACCGGCATGCAACTTTCGTTAATTTCCTGATATCAAGTAATCATTTTCTTTTCCTGGCAGGATTTGGAAGAGTTCACGAATAAGGTTCATGGTATCCCAAAGAGTTGCAATTTACGCACCCCCAATAAGTAGTACTAGCTATCTAGTTCCGCCCATCTCTAATTGATTCAAATTTTCATCAATATATCATTACCATGCTTGCTTATCAGTTTGATTGAACTCTATATATTCTTGTAACTTGCTTGTACCAGGTAGGTGGGACTGAAAAATGTGCATTCTACGTATGCGAGTTCATTTGCCTCTCGACCTCTGGGCGGGGCATCTCTGACAAAAATTTGAAGTACGTAAAAAATATTAACATTTTTATTTTATATATTACCATCAATTGTGTTGATTTTTATTCATATATATGCATGTGTTGACCCCCTTCTTTAAATCAGATCTAGAAGAAGCGGGATGAACCCCTATCAGATGATCGCATACGAGCAATTAAAGTGGAATTGGCGGGATTCCTTCTTGACCACTTCATATCTAGTGACGGAGAATATCATGTGGACTATTTGTGATTGGATCTTAGGTAGATGATGTTAGGCATTGTAAAAGATGTTATTTTTTAAAAGATGTTAATTATTCTAAATGGTTTCCTTCATCTTCTTATTAGCTAGCGTCATGTTCTCTTTATATGTATAGTAGCTAGCGTACACCAAGCACGGAGAAAGAGAGGACACGTCTCTCTATTAGCTAGCTAACACAATATGAAACCACTAAATTAACCCTCCAACCCCACCCCCATAAAAAAACTAGCTCTGGGCAGATGCTGATGCGTGGATGCCATGTTATCCCGGTTGGTGTGACCAACCGGGACTAAAGAAACTCCTGCCCGGGCTCGCCGCAGCGGCCACGTGCAGACCATTCGGTCCCGGTTCGTAAGCGAACCGGAACTAAAGGTTTTGGGCTTTAGTCCCGACCATTTAGTCCCGGTTCAAGAACCGGGGCTAATGGGCCTCTGGAACCGGGACAAATGGGCCTTTTCTACTAGTGATTCTTGCGAATCGACAAGATGTGTATCTATCCCTGTTGTTACGAATCCAACATATCTATAATTTTGATTGTTCCATGCTGTTATATTATCATTCTTGGATGTTATGTAATCATTTCATAGCTATTTTATATCGATTTTTGGGACTAATCTATTAACATAGTGCCTAGTACAGGTGGTTGTTTTCGTTATTTTTTCCTTCGTAGAGAATCCATATTATATGAGGTCCAATTGCCATGATACTTTAGGGAGATTTTTATGGACTAGAAGGAAACTTGGGAATCAAGAATGAGCAATAGATGATGCCCAGGAGGCCCACTAGACATTAGGGCATGCCAGAGGCCCCTCGCGCGGCCAGGTGTCTATCGGAGCCCTCCGGAAGCTTCTCCAATGCCTTTGAGCTCTATAAATAGCCTAATATTCAAAAAACCTAGAGGAGACACCGAAAAATCATTTTAGCTGCCGCAAGTTCCAGAGCCATGAAATCCAATATAGAACCAATTCCGGAGAGGAACGCGATCATAGAGGGGTTCACCATCCTCATTGGTTCTCCTCTCATGATGCGTGAGTAGTTCATATCAAACCTACAGGTCCATAGGCAGTAGCTAGATGGCTTTCTCTCTCGTTTTGTTTCTCAATACAACGGTCTCTTGGAGATACATATGATGTAACTCTTTCTTCTGCGGTGTGTTTGTTGGGATCCGATGAAATCTGAGTTTGTGATTAGATCTATGAAAACATATTCATGCTTGATTAGTATAGCCATGTATTTCTTTTCTGATATGTGTTTTTTGTCTTGCCAACTTGATCTTTTATCTTGGAATGAGAAGAGGTGCTTTGTGATGGGTTCGACCTTGCAGTGCTCAATCTCAGTGACAGAAATACACATGACACACATGTATCGTTGCTATCAAGGATAAAACGATGGTGTATATTCTTACATGAACAGATCTTATGTGCATCATGTCATCGTTCTTTAGGCATTCCTCTGTTTCTCCATGAACTCAATATACTAGACGCTTGCTCGATAGCGGTCGATGTGTGGGGTAATAGAATTAGATGCAGGCAGAAGTCGGTCTACTTATCTTGGAGGTGATGCCTACATACTTTACCCACGGGGGATTGACAACCCCTCTATGCGTTGGATTGCGAGGATTTGCTATTTTTGTGCAGGTGATGCTTACATAGTCTTGTGGATCTTCCTACTGGATTGATACCTTGGATTCTTAAATGAGGGAATACTTGTCGTCGCTGTGCTACATCATCCTTTAAATTTGGAGGGAGAACCAACGCACCTTCCAGGAGTCAAGATTTCTAGCGGTGTTACCATGGAATATCAAGTCAAGATCTATCACGTTCCTACATAGAAATCTCATCTCCTTGCAATTACATTATTTGCCATTTTCCTCTCGTTTTTCTCTCCCTTACTTCACAAAAACTATATTTTTATTTGCCATCTTTCCCTTGTTGTTTTCTTGCCGGATCTATTGTTTGCTTGTGTTCTTGTTTGCATAGTCACGATGACTCAATAGAACTCTAAGTTGTGTGATTCTTCCAATGCCAATAACAGTCATTTTATTAGCACTCCTATTGCTCCTCCCACCACTATTGTGGAGTCTTATGACATTAATGCTGCTTTGTTGAATCTTGTTATGATAGAGAAATTTTCTGGTAATCCTAATGACGATATCGATTCCCATCTAAACAATTCATAGAATTGTGTGATATGCAAAAGAGGAAAGATCTCGACAATGTTACTGTCAAGCTTGAATTATTTCCGTTCTCTGTGTGTGGTCGTGCTAATATCTGGTTTTTGTCTTTACCACGAAATAGTATTGATTCTTGGAACAAGCACAAATATGCTTTTATCACAAATTATTTTATTCCCGCGAAAATTATTTCTCTTAGAAATCAGATTATGAATTTTAAACAACTTGAGCATGAGCATGTTGTCCAATCTTGGGAAAGGATGAAATTGATGATAAGCAACTCCCAACTCATGGTTTGAATTTGTGGATGATCATACAATTTTTTTATGCGGGATTGAATTTTTTTCTAGAAATCTTTCAGATTTCGCTGCGGGTGGTACTTTTATGGAAATTACTTTGCGTGATGCTACTAAATTGCTTTATAATATGTTGATGCTCTTATGAAATTTGTTGCTAGTAAGCATGCTCATATTGATCCTAATGATGTGTCCTTGTTTACTTTGATTGAGCAAAATAATGATCGCGTAGATGTCAATTTTGTCTCGCGAAACAATTTTAATAGCAATTCTTATAGGAACAATTCTAATACTAGGTCGTATCCTGGAAGTTCTTCAAATAATTATGGTAATTCCTATGGTAGTTCTCATAATAATAATGCTAGGATACCCTCTGATCTTGAGAGTAATATTAAAAAAATTATCAATGCGCAAAAGGCTTTCAATACCACGATAGAAGAAAAGTTGAATCAAATTGATGATATGTCTAGAAGCAATGATAGAAGTTTACATGATGTATAAAATCTATAGAATATTTTTTTCCTCACGTTGGTATCAATGAATCAATTAAATCCTTGTATGTTTCCATAGATTAAAGTAAGAAAAGAACCGCTAGGATTAGAGCTAAAAGATAAATTTTAGAAAGACCGTTTCCCAGTTGCTTTCATAAAAATGATGAAGATATTAAAATGATTGGTGGTTCTTTTATTGATTCCTATTTAATAAGGTTAAAATTAATGATGAGGTAACTGAATAAGTGTCAACTTTAGCTATAGGGCGTTCCCATGATTTGGAGGGTGAAAATCTTATTGAAATAATTGATAAAAGTGGGATTGAAGTGGTAAAAACTTTAACAAGCGATGCACCCACTATTTCTATGTTGCAATCTATGATAACTTTAGTTATAGGGCGTTCCCATGATTTGAAGATGTAACTTTGATGGTTGCTCCTCGATTGAGTGTATTTCTATGTTGCAATCTATGATAAGGTCCCCCAATACCTATGAACAAAATAAAGCTTTTACTAAACATATTTCAGATGCGGTGATAAAAGCTTTAGAAGAAAAGTTAGAGGTAGAGATTTTAATTCCTACAAAATTACATGATGAATGGACACCCACCATTAATATAAAAATCAAGAATTTTGAGTGTTATGCTTTATATGATTTGGGTGCTAGTCTTTCCACAATTCTGAAATCTCTATGTGATGCGCTTGGTCTGAGCAATATTGAATAATGCTCTCTCAATTTGCACTTGGTGGGCTCTACTACTAAAAAACCTATGGGAAAAATTAATGATGTTCTTATTCTTGCAAATGGGAATTATGTTCCCATAGATTTTATTGTTCTTGATATTGAGTGCAATACGTCTTGTCCAATAATTCTTGGTAGACCGTTCTTGCGTACTATAGCAGTGGTGATTGATATGAAAGCAGGGAATACTAAATTTCACTTTACACTAAGAAAGGGCATGGAACACTTCCGTAGAACTAAAATTAAAATGCCATAGGAATCAATCATGAGGGCAACATATGGATCAATCGATAAGTATGACATCACTTAAAATCTACGATATATGCCTAGCTAGGGTCGTAAAACAAGAGAGCTTGTTAGGAGGCAACCTCATGAATAAAATGTATTTTCACTTTTTTTATGTTCTTCAGTGTTTGCAAAATTATGCTACTGTTATAATTGTGTTTCTTGTGATTTATTTATTGTTTGTACCAAGCAAAGCCTTTGTGATCATGTGGGGTATTAGTTGCCTTAATCCTACTGTAAAACAGAATCTTTTCCATCGAGTAAAAGAAATCCTAAAGTTCACAGAAACGTCAAAAGTGTATGCATTGTTTACAAAATATTAATATACAAATTCTCTAAATTGTCCGAATGTTTCAGAATTTTTGGAGTTACAAAAGTATAAGTAAATTTCAAATCTTTACAAACTGTTCTGTTTTTAACAGATTCTTTTTTATTTGCATTATGTGCTTATTTACTGATTCTATTGTTTATGATATCGGGGTCATAAGCCATGGTAAAGTTAGAATACAATAGTTATGATGCAAAAAAAATTGAATGGGTTTTCAACAGTACATATAGAAAATTTTGGTTTTCTTAAACTATCGGATCTCACAAAATTTTGTTGAATTTTGTGTGATTGAAATTTTAAAGTTTTGAGTGAGATCGAGATGGATGATGGAATAAGGAATGATAAAAGCCTAAGATTGGGGATGCCCCATTGAACTCCAAGGCAATATCGAAAGAGTACCAACCAGCTAAGCTTGGGGATGCCCTGAAGGCATCCCCTCTTTCTTCTAGAAACCATTGGTAATTTTACTTGGAGCTATATTTTTATTTGTCACATATCATGAGTTCTGCTTGGAGATTCTTGTATCATTTGTGTCTTTTTTTTATTTGTTGGTAAGATTTTCGTAATAAACCTTGCTGGACACACCCAATTGAGAGAGCCAAATTATGCTACGGTTTGTTAGAATCGCCCTTTATGCTTCACTTCAATTTTTTTAGCCATGGAATTGCTCAAGTACTTTACTTATATATTTTTAGCATGGTATTGTTGTTATTTTGAAGAGATTTACTCTCATGCTTCACTTCAACTATTTTGAGAGTTGCTCAAATTTTGAAGAAATTCTCTCTTGCTTCACTTATATAATTTTGAGAGTTCAAAATTTTAAAGAAACTTGTGCTCTCGTGCTTCACTTATACTTGTTGGAGAGCTTGTTATTTGCATTGGAAATTTCCTTTAAATGAAAGTTAGTTTCAAAGTGATGAATGACCAGGAAAGATATAATAAAGACTTACATGAAGATGATTGGATATTAAGCTTGATTTTTTGCAATAGTTTTGCGATATGAAGATAGTAATATGTGAGTTATGTTGATAAGTAATTATGATCTAGTAGGAATATTGGTATTAAGGTTTGTGATTCCCTACGCATGCATATGAAGTCAATAATTATGCTTTGAAATTATATCCTACTTGTTGGGGATATTACCTGTTAATAACCCGCCCTAGTTGGGCCGGGTCACCAAATCAGGCGATTCACCTGAACAGTGGTTTGGGCCTTGGCCTGGCCAGATCAAGGTCATTTGGCGGTTTATGATTTCTAGAAGGTCTCCAAGCTTTGAAGGACGGCGACTTAGAGACCACAGGGGTCACGATTTGTAGAAAGGAAAGTACCCTTGTAAACCCTAAGGGTTCGACCTGTATATAAAGGCGAGTCCCAGGGAAGGAGAGGGCAGGTTAGAAATCATCGAGTGCTAGGTTTGGCGAGTTACGCCCTCCTTGTAATCGAAACCACATCAATACAAACCAAAGCAGGACGTAGGCTTTTACCTCCTCACGAGGGTCCGAACCTGGGTAAATCGCCGTGTCTCTCCCGCTTAACCCCTTTGAGTCGCCACCAAGGTGTGATGGCTCCAGTACTAAGTCCTTTCACGAGGACATCTGCCGTGACAAAACCACGACAGTTGGCGCCCACCGTGGGGCCTACGCACGATGGAGGTGAGTTCTCAAAGGGAGCCCTACCAGGGTTTGGGAATTACGCGACGGGGCTCATGACCCGGAGCCGCCGCGGGAAAACCTACATCGACAACCAGCAATGGGGGCCTAAAGCGGATTCGATTGAATCTGGTTACAGGGTCCCCTTCGGCAAGATCAACATCTTCATCGGCATGATCGGATCATCCGTGCCTCAGCTGGACATCTCCACCGACATCATCGAGCCGGCCAGGTACGTCCGCCCAGTAATAACGCCAAATCTGACTCGCCCGGTCTTTGTGGGGTTCACGTAGGGATCGGAGGAGCCAGAGCGCTGGCGACTCAGGAAACTACACCGGTCAACTCTGATGACGAATCATCCATGGGTGATTCAGATTCATTCCGGTCTCTACATGGGAATTGCCTTGGGGGCTTGTCGCTGGCCATGGACCCCGAAGTCCTTGACCGAACCCGCCGCCAGATCGCCATTTACATGGCGGGGGCGACTCAACCCACACAAAACCCCACCGGAGGCGATGGAGCCGGCGAGACGTCCAGAAGCCCGGCCGCAGTCCTGGTGGATTTAGCGGCGGAGATCACAAGGCTGATGGCGACTCCCCTCACACCAGAAAACCAGGAGGAGATAAACACGGAGCTGGCGAAACTCAGAGAGGCAGTGACAAAGGCTCACCGGGATGCCGAGGTGGAGTCCGCCAGGATCGAGACTCGGCAAGCTCAAATTGCGGCCTAAAGGATGCGCTTAAACACTGACAACTAGCGGCTCGAAAGACACCAGCGCGCATCTGACGCCGTCCATAAACGGAGACACCAGGGTCGCTTGCCCCATGATCTCAACCCGACCTACCTGTTCGACACTCCACGAACCCCTGGGCGGGAGCCGCCCCGGGGGGAGGACCGGGCCGCCCGTCTAACCCGCCGGTTCAGCCGGCTGAGTATCGCGTTCCCCGATTATGGACGCCTCAAGGCCACTTTTCCAACCCAGTGGACAACGTCCTTGCCGCAACTCGCTATGTGGAATCTCTTCCGATTCACGGCAACACTCCTGCCGAGATAGAAGCAAGGAACGCCATCGAGATGTTGAACACGGCGGTGGTTCAAAACGCCCAGTTGTCGCACAGCCTCGAGAGGCTGCATTCCACTCCCCAGGAAAGTTACACCAGGAGTCGGCCAGAGGACCAGCCCGCCGTAAAGAGCGGGCCGTGACCCGTCCCACAGGACAACCCGCCTGATGAGAACCCTGCGGGCCGGGATCTCCCGAACACCCAAGTCGCCCCGGCCCCCCTCATCGGGGGCGGTGGGCGAGTGGGGGTGCCATGCTTGGCCCCCGCCCTTCGTAACGAAAGGATGCCCAAAGATTTTAAGGGACCAAGAAAGGTGCCTAATTACACCCCGGACCTTGAGCCGGCATCGTGGGTCGAGAGTTATGAAATCGCCATGGACATGCTCGACGTAAACGAGGCGGTTTGCGCCAGATACTTCACGATGATGCTCGAAGGGTCAGCACGTACTTGGTTGAAAAACTTACCTCCCAACTCCATCCAGACCTGGGCCGAGTTAAAAGAGCGTTTCATCAAAAACTTCCGAGGAACTTGCAAACGTTCGATGACGATCGTCGATCTACAGCACTGTGTTCAGCGCCCTGATGAGTCGGCTCACCATTGGTTACGACGGGTTGCGGAAATTATCCATTCTTCAGATGGTATTACGGCGGCTCAGGCCGTGCTGATCCTCGAACAGAATTGCCACTACGAACCCTTGGTGCAAAAATTGGGGCGACTCAAGCGAAAGGTCCAAGACATGGGAGATCTGATGGACACCCTCACTAGGTACGCTGAGGCAAATGACACCAAAGATCCTGGTGAGGACGGTAAGGCTAATTCGCCCAAGAAGGGCGAGTCATCCAAAAACCATACCCGGTTCCAGGGACGTAACCGCCACAATCAAGGGGCCAATGGCAAGCGAAGACCGCAAGAGGAGCCCTCGGACTTAGTCGCCAATACCAATGCCAACAATGGCAACCAATGCTAGAAGAAAAACAGGGGGTTTAGCGAGAAGAGGTCGCGTAACTATGAAGAGCTACTCAAAGGCCCTTGCCCGCACCATGCCACGGCAGACGGTCCGGCGACTCACTCCTGGGAGAACTGCTTCGTAATGCGGGAGTTTCGGGCGGAGGCGATCAAGAAAAGTCAAAACGATGACCCGGACCAGCGCCAGGAGCAGTTTGCCGCACCCAACCAATGACAGAACCCCTTCGGCGGCTTCCCTGAACAGGGGGCTCAGGGAGGCCCATAGCCAAGCGGCGGCCAGTACCCGGTGCACCACCAGCGGTGGTATAACCCGCCAGGAGCCTTTCAGCAGCCACCCCCACAGGGGGCTCCGCAGGGTCAGGACGATAACGGGGGTTTCCGCAGCAACCCCAAACAGTTAAGTAATGGGCAGTATCATATTTTCACCACCAATGCTTGTAGGCACGATAAGAAGGTGAGTCACGGGGAGTACAGTGTATGTGAACCGACGCTTCCCAGATACCTCCATTGGTCTGAGCAAACCATATGATGGAGTAGGGAGGATCACCCGCCAAGAGTTGACAACCCAGGCAATTTAGCGTTGGTCGTGGCTCCCCAAGTTGGGGGTTACACCCTGTCCAAAGTGCTAATAGATGGTGGCAACAGCATTAATATCTTATATTTTGACACTTTCCAAAGGATGAACCTATTGGAAAAGGACTTGATGCCTTCAACCACGGTTTTCCACGGAATCGTCCCGGGCAAGTCGTCCTATCCCATAGGCCGAGTCAGGCTCACAGTGGCGTTTGGAATTGCGCAGAATTACAGGTCGGAGTCACTGATTTTCGAGGTGGTCAAATTGAAAAGCCCCTACCATGCGTTATTTGGGCGGCCGGCTTACGCCCGCTTCATGGCTCGCCCGTGCTATGTTTACCTCAAGCTCAAAATGCCTGGTCCCAAAGGACCTATCACGGTTGATGGAGATAGAAGGATTGCAAAGGAATGTGAAGAAGGGGACGCGGCTTATGCGGAAGTCGCCTGCGCTGCAGAGGAGCTCAAACACCATCGGGCCAATGTTGACCCGGCGGACATGTCACCCCTAAAGAAGCCAACTACAGATGCTGAGTCGCCCCTGAAGTTCAAGCCAACGGATGACACTAAGACAATCGATTTCGTTCCTGGCGATTCATCCAAGCAGTTCACCATTGGGACGGGTCTGGACCCCAAATAGGAAAGCAAGCTCATCGAATTCATCCTTGAGAATTGGGACATCTTCGCATGGAAACCTTCTGACATACCTGGTGTGCCGAGAGAATTCGCCGAGCACCATCTTAATGTTGACCCAAAGGCAAAACCCATCCAGCAGTACCTTCGCAGATTTAACGAGGAGCGACACAAGGCGGTTGGGGAAGAGGTTGCCCGTCTCTTAGCCACCAGATTCATCGTGGAAGTTTTTCACCCCAAATGGCTGGCTAAGCCGGTTTTGGTACTCAAGAAGAACGGTACCTTTTGTATGTGCATTGACTACACAGACCTCAACAGCGCTTGTCCAAAAGATCCCTTCGCTCTTCCCCGCATCGACCAGATCATTGACTTGGTGGCGGGATGCGAACGATTGTGGTTTTTGGATGCCTACTCAGGATATCACCAAATCAAGATGGCCGTGGAGGATCAAGAGAAAACAGCCTTTATAACCCCCTTCGGGGCTTTTTGTTATATGTCCATGCCTTTTGGACTCAAGAGTGCGGGGGCGACTTATCAGCGCTGCATCCAGAATTGCCTTCGCAACCAAATCGGTCGCAACGTCCACGCCTATGTCGACGATATTGTGATCAAAACCCGCCAGGGGGGGACACTACTGGAGGATCTCAAGGAAACATTCGATAATCTACGGGTATATCAGATGAAGCTAAATCCCACCAAATATGTTTTTGGTGTGCCTGCAGGGAAATTGCTGGGCTTCCTGGTACCGGAGCACGACATTGAAGCTAACCCGGACAAGATCGAAGCAGTTACATCCCTTGGAAAGCCGGCGAATGTTAATCAAGTTCAACGACTGGCGGGTCGCATTGCGGCCCTAAGTCATTTCGTAAGTCGCTTGCGTGAGAAGGCGATTCCTCTTTATCAGTTACTAAGGAAATCTGATCGGTTTGTTTGGACGAATGAGGCAGAGAAGGCGCTCGAAGCCCTGAAACGCCAATTGGTTAACCCGCCAGTCCTGGCCGCCCCGATTGAAAAAGAGCCCATGCTTCTGTATATCGCGGCAAATTCCAAAGCAGTAAGTGTGGCAGTGGTCGTTGAAAGGAAGGAGGAAGGGAAGGAGTACCCAGTGCAACGCCCGGTGTATTTTATCAGCGAGGTGCTAACCCTTTCCAAGCAGCAGTACCCACACTGGCAGAAGTTGGTATATGAGGTGTTTATGGCGAGTCGGAAACATAAGCACTACTTCCAAGAACACCCTATAACAGTGGTTAGCTCTGCCCCCTTGGGGACATCATCCAGAATCGGGAGGCAACACGGCGGATTGCCAAGTGGGCAATTGAACTTGGGCCTCATCACATACAGTATACCCCCCGCACAGCCATCAAGTCTCAGGCTTTAGTTGATTTCGTCAACGACTGGACGGAGTTGCAGGCTCCGAAAGACAGGCCTGATCTCACTTACTAGACTATTTATTTTGATGGATCTAGGCAGCTGGAAGGCTCGGGGGCTGGTGTGGTGTTGGTATCCCCTCAAGGAGATAAATTCTGCTACGTTCTCCGACTCATGTTTCCGTGCACTAACAATGCGGCGGAATCCGAAGCTTTGCTTCACGGCTTGCGACTCGCCAAGGAGATGAATTTAACGCGAGTCAGATGCTTTGGCGACTCTGATTTGGTGGCACAGCAAGTTTCGGGTACCTGGGATTCTCGGGACCCCATGATGGCAGCTTACAGAAGAGCTGTGTCTGATGTGGCGGGTCATTTTCATGGTTATCAGGTGGACCACATTGATCGGCGCCTCAACGAGGCAGCTGACACCCTCTCACGACTTGGTTCCCAGCGAAAGCCAGTTCCTCCCAATGTTTTTCTGGATATTTTGCATAAACCATCCGTGATTCTACCATCGGAGGTGGAATTGGCAATACCAGATCCTGAGTCTCATCTCGTGACGGCTCTCCACGTCACGCCGGATTGGGTTCTTCCTTATCTGGCTTATCTCGCCCGGGGCGAGTTACCAACAAACGAAGTTTCGGCTCATCAAATCGTTCGGCGCAGCAAATCCATGGTCATCATTAATGGCGAGTTATATAAGCGGAGCTCCTCTTGAGTTTTTCAGCGATGCGTTTCCTCCGAAGAAGGATGCATAATCCTAAATGACATTCATTTCGGAGACTGTGGGCATCATGCCGGGTCATGCTCTTTGGTGTCAAAGGCTTTCCGTCATGGTTTCTTTTGGCTGACGGCTCATGCAGATGCGGAAGATATAGTTCGTCGGTGCGAAGGATGCCAGCGTTATGGGCGACAGGCTCATGTGCCGGCTCAAGAATTAAGAATGATCCCCATCACTTGGCCTTTTGCGGTCTGGGGGTTGGACATGGTCGGCCCCTTTAAAATGTCCTCTAACAAGAAGACCCATCTGCTGGTGGCGGTTGATAAGTTCACCAAGTGGGTTGAGGCGGAACTTATTGGAGCTTGCGATGCGGAGATAGTGGTCAAATTCTTGAAAAAGCTGATTTTCCGGTTTGGATATCCGCACAGTATCATTACTAATAATGGTACTAACTTGTCCCAAGGGGCGATGCAGGAGTTTTGCCGTCGAGAACATATCCGGCTTGATGTTTCTGCAGTCGCTCACCCACAAACTAATGGGCAGGTGGAGCGGGCGAATCAGGAGGTTTTGCGAGGAATTAAGCCCCGACTCATGGTTCCCCTGGAGAAAACCCCAGGGTGTTGGGTTGAAGAATTACCTTCAATACTGTGGAGTATTCGGACCACCCCGAACCGGTCCACAGGTTTCACCCCTTTCTTTCTAGTCTATGAAGCAGAAGTCGTTCTTCCAACTGATATAAGGCATGACTCACCTAGAGTCGCCGCACATGTGGAACAATACAATGAGCTGGCGCGTCAAGACTCTTTGGACGCCTTAGAGGAGGCACGTGACCTGGCTGCAGCCCGTTTAGCTATCTACCAGCATGATCTACGACGTTATCACAACCGCCGGGTTAAGAGTCGGACCTTTCAGGAAGGCGACTTGGTTCTTTGGTTGATACAAGATCGTGCTGGCATGCATAAGTTGTCACCACCTTGGGAACGACCGTTCGTCGTCAGCAAGAATCTCTGCAATGGCTCTTATTATCTGGTGGATCTTCGGCCTAACCGGCCAACCACGGAGGCTGATTCGACTCGCCCCTGGAATATTGCCCACTTGCGGCCTTATTACACTTGAGCTCTTAAGCTCTGCATTTTGTAAGTATTTCAGTTTCATTATGAAGTAATAAAGTTAAAAATTCTCCCCGACTTGGGGGCTTCGTCATTAAAGATCAATTTTGTCATCCTGTTGCGACCTTATGAGCCGACAGAATCATCATCTTAGGGTGTGTGCTCGAGCTTTCTGACTCACCCCATCTGTCGCGACCTTATGAGCCGACAAAACCATCATCTTAGGGTGTGTGCTCGAGCTTTCTGACTCGCCCCATCCTGTCGCGACCTTATGAGTCGACAAAACAATAATCTTAGGGTGTGTGCTCGAGCTTTCTAACTCGCCCCATCCTGTCGCGACCTTATCAGCCGACGAAACCATCATCTTAGGGTGGCGCTTGAGCTTTCTGACTCGCCCCATCCTGTCGCGACCTTATGAGCCGACGAAACCATCATTTTAGGGTGGCGCTTGAGCTTTCTGACTCGCCCCATCCTGTCGCGACCTTATGAGCTGACGAAACCATCATCTTAGGGTGGCGCTTGAGCTTTCTGACTCGCCCCATCCTGTCGCGACCTTATGAGCCGACGAAACCATCATCTTAGGGTGGCGCTTGAGCTTTCTGACTCGCCCCATCCTGTCGCAACCTTATGACCCGACGAAACCATCATCTTAGGGTGTGTGCTCGAGCTTTCTGACTCGCCACATCCCGTCGCGACCTTATGAGCCGAAGAAACCATCATCTTAGGGTGTGTGCTTGAGCTTTCTGACTCGCTCCATCCTGTCGCGACCTTTTGAGCCGACGAAACCATCATCTTAGGGTGTGTGCTCGAGCTTTATGACTCTCCCCATCCTGTCGCGACCTTATGAGCCGACGAAACCATCATCTTAGGGTGTGTGCTCTAGCTTTCTGACTCACCCCATCCTGTCGCGACCTTATGAGCCGACGAAACCATCATCTTAGGGTGTGTGCTCGAGCTTTCTGACTCGCCCCATCCTGTCGCGACCTTATGAGCCAAAGAAACCATCATTTTAGGGTGTGTGCTCGAGCTTTCTGACTCGCCCCATCCTGTCGCGACCTTATGAGCCGACGAAACCATCATTTAGGGTGTGTGCTCAACCTTTCTGACTCGCCCCATCCTGTCGCGACCTTATGAGCCGACGAAATTGTTGTTTTTATTTTCCTTCATGGCATGGACACGAGGGTTTCAAAACCTTTTTCCTGATTCATCTTGAAAATATTTGTTATCATTTATTTGGTTTCACATATGTTGTTTTCAAAGCCTAAATCAGTTTGATGATCAAAGTCACTTCATCCATGGCGGATTAAGCATTATAAAGGATTCTCAAATGGCGGATCAAATATTTCAAATCGCCTTAAGGGCGATATAAAGATTCTTTCGAGAGTGTCGCAAAAGCAGTACCGACTTATGAAAAAGACCTATTACATGGCTCTTAGGCCAAATCGATGAAGTTTATTCTGTTGGCGCCTTCGGATCATTATGCTGCGAGCTTTGGCCGACCTCAATTTACAAGTCACCTAGTACCCAGTTACACTTGGCCACAGCCGCGAAGTCATCTTCATCGGTCAGGATTTATGCCAGATCTGCTTCCAAGTCAAAAGGGTTCTTGGGTGGCCGAGGAGTTAAACTGGTCGTCACAAAGGTTGGCGGGTTTACCTTCTTGTGCTTGCTGTCATAAGCAGACTGATACTTTGATAAATACAGACTTGCTGCGAGTTGGGTTGTCGCTAGCCAGGAGTCCTTGAAAACACGTTGATAGTCCTCTTCGACGAATTTTGACCCATCAACTTTGAGTTGAGGAAAGCCTGTCGCTACCTCTTCCGGGTTGATCTCTGGAGCATACACCAAGCAGGGACTCAAGGCAGTCAGTACCCCCTTCCGGGCGGCTGACCGAGTCAACTCGCCAATCTGAGGGGGAAGCGTAGATAGTGAGCCGAGCATCTTCTTTATGGAAGTTATAGGCCCTTTGGCACCCATCACAGCTTTAACAGTTAAAACACTACCGGAGTACAACTGCTCTGTCAGCGTGTAAATCGCCTTCAGCATCAGCACGCAATCATCCTGAAGGTTGGCGGCTCTCGGACCTATGTAAGGGGTCATGATAATCAGCGACTTACAATAAGAGTTATTGATATAAAAAAAGATCAAACGTTTGAGTAAGTTTACCAAAGACAGCTTGCGTCATGTTTGAGATATGACGCTTCAAGCCGGACAATTCTTGTTGCACAGTAGCCAGCCTGGCTTCAGCCTTCTCTGCTCTTTTTGTTGCAACATCTTGGTCAGCTTGAGCTCTTTTCAAATCGGCTTTGAGTTTTTCCAGCTCAGCCAGGACCAATTGATACTTCTCCTCCGACTTAGCTCGGGCATCTTGCTGACCAGATAAGTTTTTCTTTAAATCGCCAAGCGCCGATTCAGGCTGAGCAAGAGTTTCCTGTTGAAAGTACATAATAAGGGGCAACTCTCAGAACTATTGCAAGCAATATCCCTGACACTTGGGGGATAATGTATAATTTTTTCTTTTCAGATGAAATTATACAATATAAAGACCCAACTCATCTTTTTTCTGATGACCCGGCCCTTGGGGGTTACTGGTCGAAAGTTTTTCTAAAATTATCAAGACCCGACTCATCTTTTTACTGATGACCCGGCCCTTGGGGGTTACTGGTCGAAAGTTTTTCTAAAATTATCAAGACCCGACTCATCTTTTTACTGATGACCCGGCCCTTGGGGGTTACTGGTCGAAAGTTTTTCTAAAATTATCAAGACCCAGCTCATCTTTTTACTGATGACCCGGCCCTTGGGGGTTACTGGTCGAAAGTTTTTCTAAAATTATCAAGACCCGACTCATCTTTTTACTGATGACCCGACCCTTGGGGGTTACTGGTCGAAAGTTTTTTAAAATTATCAAGACCCAGCTCATCTTTTTACTGATGACCCGGCCCTTGGGGGTTACTGGTCGAAAGTTTTTCTAAAATTATCAAGACCCGGCTCATCTTTTTACTGATGACCCGGCCCATGGGGGTTACTGGTCGAAAGTTTTTCTAAAATTATCAAGACCCGGCTCATCTTTTTACTGATGAACCGACCCTTGGGGGTTACTGGTCAAAAGTTTTTCTAAATTTATCAAGACCCGGCTCATCTTTTTACTAATGACCCGGCCCTTGGGGGTTAATGGGAGTAATATAATATAACAAAGCTTACCTCATGTTTGTTTTTTAGCATCCGGAGCAGGCTTTTCTCCATCTCATAACTCGCCTCCAGGCGACTTACAAAACCAGAGCAGAGTTCTTTGAACTCCAGATTTTCATACTAAGAAAGCTTAGCCTTGGTGAGTCCAGACTCAGGAATGGCTTGAGAGGAGGATGTCACATGCTTCGACAAAACCGTTGTCGCCAGTTTGGAGAAGCTAGTACCAGTAATAACTACAGCATCCGGGTCTTCTGCTGTCATCAATGGACTTGGCGGCTTAGAGGCATTCATTGTTTCCTTGGGCGAGTTTGGAAGATCCATTTGATTTTCGGGCTCTCTTTGATCCGGGTTATCTTGGATTGGCACTGATTCTTTGATGGGCTCTGAAATTATGACAGGAGTTGAACCGCCGGTTTTCCTTTTCTTGGCCTGTGCCCTAAAAGAGGGGAGAAGCGCATTAAAGAAATGAAAGTTTATCACCTTCAGATTCAAAGTAAGATTATCAAAAGACTTACCCAGGGACTCGAATCATTGGCGGAAGTGTCGACATTACTGAGTCGCCAGATGTAGGAGGAGACTTCTGCAAGAATTATACGTCAAAGATATAGGCGGGTTACAGATGTGATCCAAAGAAATATGAAGAATTATTATTCATGGGTACCTCATTTGGTTTTCTCTTGTTCGTTGTTGGTAAGCCGAACACCAGATCACCGGAATGACTTCGGGTCTTCCGATTTGAAGTATGGTGTGCTTTCTTCAGTAGGAAATTTGGGTCCAAATAAGCATTTGGATGTGAGAAGGGAACTTTCCCACAAATTCGCCTGGCCGGCTTAGGTGGAGAAGGAGATGAATCGGAGGAAACATAAATTACCTCTACAGAATCCTCCTGGCTTTCGTTGTCTTCATTCTATTCAAGAGAGGCAGAGATATAAATACAAAGTTAACAGTAGTGGATGGCGAGTGAAAAGAGGATAGGTTTTTACCTCCGAAGCTGCATCACCGACTTGAGACTCATCGACTTCGGATGGCTCGGTCGTAGCAGCTTTGCCCTTGCCCTTGGTTTTCTTTTGGGGCGGCTTAGCGTGCTTCATGGCTGGCCTTTTGGGTTTCTTGGACCAAAATTTATCACCTTTCTGAAATAGCATATGTTACAAAAAGCCACAATACAAGTGAAACATAAGAAGTAAAGAAAAAAGGCGGGTTAGATTTGCTTACCTTGGGCGCCGGATTAATTTTGCAGAAAGGCTTGAGGCCGATTTGGCCGCATTTTCCCGCAGGCTCGCGAGTCAGCTTCTTGATGATGGTGAGAATATCCTTTTCTGTTAAAGCCGTTTGGAAATAACATTGAGGATGATCTAAGGTGCCATCAAATTCGCACATTAGCCCGTCCCGGCGACTCAGAGGGAGGATGCGCCATGCGACCCAGCAGCGGATCAAGTCAACCCCAGTAAGGCCGTTGTTTGTCAAAGATCTTAACTCGGACAATACTGGGATGAAGTCTGATTCCTCCTCCTCGGTGAGCTTGTCTGGAAGCTTGAAGTTCGTTGGAAGGCGATCTTTCCTATAGCCCAGAAGCTTGTTTTCGCCTGCAGGTGAGGTCTCTTGACAATAGAACCAAGACTCGCCCCAACCTTTGGGATGGCTTGGCATGGCGACTGAGGGAAACGGGCTATCCCTGCGGTGCTAAACATTGACACCGCCGAGTTCCAGGCTGGGGCCGTTGTGAAATTCCGTTTGGCGATTTAGGTGGAAAAAGTGCGAGAATAAGGGAACTGAGGGTTCAATCCGTAGATAGGCCTCACAGAACACTTGGAATTGGCATAGGTTACTTATCGAGTTAGGTCCCAGATCCTGGAGGCGGACGTTCATGAAAGCCATGGCATCTCTAAGAAACTTCGATCCGGGCGGCTTAAAACCTCGCTCAAGGTGTTCAACGAAAACGACTATCTCCCCTTCTTTGGGGTTGGGGAGATCCTCTCGGAACCCGGTACACCAGCCGATAACGTTCGAAGGGTCCAAGTTGCCCGTTTTCACATAGTCTGCTAGTATGGTGTCGTTGACTTTGGTAGGGAGCCAGTCACTTTTGAAGACGGTGCCCATGCTACAAAGAAGTAAAGTATGGACGAATTTACACGCCTCGAACATCTACTATAAGGGGTGAAATAAGTTCATTTGACTCGCCAAATAATTTGTTCACAGACTGAGGGAAAAAACTTGACCCGCCATATTAAGAGCCGGGATGGGTTGTTATGGCGACTTACAAACTTTGGCTATTCACGAGAACTGCGTTCTAAAGGTGTCGGAGACGTTCGTCCAAAACAGCAAAGTGTGAAGACTACAAACAGCTTTTTGCAATCAGTGGGTAAATTATGGATCTACTGGACAGATGAAAAAACATGAGAAAAATGGCTGGATGCAGAAATTTACTACCAGGACAAGATGATGTCGTTCGCTTGACGAAACATTACTCTAGATTCGCAAGTTAAGAGCGGATAAATGAAGGTATTCAAAACATTGGCTATCTCGTCCACATTTGTGTTAATCAGTCAAGGACAGGCAACAGATGCTCGCGAAGAACATCAAGAACATGGCAGTGTTGGAGCTTCGTATAAAGATTAGATCTGTTCTTAAATGGGCGGTGGCCTAACCTGATGCTTTCAGTCGGAAGTGGTCGACAGCGACGGAGGCTGTTGGAGAAGCACGGAGGTCCTGTCGAGCGAAGAAATCTTCGGCGGCAACGGAGTTTTTGGCGAATGGCGAGGTGGTCGACGGCGATGCGGTGGTCAATGGCAGGAGAGGATCAGCCACGGTACGAAGCTTGACGACAGCGAAGATCTATGGGCGGCGTCGAAGCCTCTCAGGCGAAGACAGGAAGTGCGGTCAGCGGCGGAGCCCTCGGGAGGCGATAAGACTTCGTCGCTGTGATAATGCGGAGGAGATTGACGAGACTGGTAGGTGGGAAGCGCCAGTCCTGTCCCCCCCATCTATTTAACAGGACGGGCGCTGGAATCGAAGCGCCGTGAGCGGGAACCGCCGGGGAACAAAAAGATTCGCTATAATGGCGTTCCGAAAATTTTGGGATAACGATGCACCAGGGTCCGTCGGGATTATGTCGGTCTTCCCGGAATTAGAGGGATAAGAAGATGCCAACGAGAAATGGTTTGGCGACTTAAAGATTTTTAGTCCGAGATGGCGGGTTACAATTTATGACGTATGGAGAAAAATGAGGAATGAATCGCCTTTAACTAAGCAGAAATATTGGCGTGAAAAGAGTTCAAATCAATCTGGGGCCTAATGTTGGGGATATTACCTGTTAATAACCCGCCCTAGTTGGGCCGGGTCACCAAATCAGGCGATTCACCTGAAAAGTGGTTTGGGCCTTGGCCTGGCCAGATCAAGGTCATATGGCGGTTTATGATTTCTGGAAGGTCTCCAAGCTTTGAAGGACGGCGACTTAGAGACCACAGGGGTCACAATTTGTAGAAAGGAAAGTAACCTTGTAAACCCTAAGGGTTCGACCTGTATATAAAGGTGAGTCCCAGGGAAGGAGTGGGCAGGTTAGAAATCATCAAGTGCTAGGTTTGGCGAGTTACGCCCTCCTTGTAATCGAAACCACATCAATACAAACCAAAGCAGGACGTAGGCTTTTACCTCCTCACGAGGGGCCGAACCTGGGTAAATCGCCGTGTCTCTCCCGCTTAACCCCTTTGAGTCGCCACCAAGGTGCGATGGCTCCAGTACTAAGTCCTTTCACGAGGACATCTGCCATGACAAAACCACGACACTACTTGTTTTGGATTACTCGGTGTTAGTTATGTTTAGTGTTCACTTATGATGATTTTTGTTCCTTGGTTGGGCCCTTCTCAATCAATTTGCTAGCCTTCACTTGTACTAAGCGGGAATACTAGTTGTGCATCCAAATCCTAAAACCAAAGTTGTGCCAAATGAGTCCAGCATACCTACCTATATGCGGTATTTCAACACCATTCCAAGTAAATGTGGATGTACCAACTCTAATATTCAAACTAAAATTTTGTTATGTGTCCTGTACCGCTCATGAACCGACGACGGGTGGCTGGTATCTTCCATGTTAAATAGGTTATTCTCAAGATGAGTGTTTATTGACTTGTCATTGCATGAGAGTATGGTGGTAATAGGGATTCCTATTCCCAAAAAGAAGAAAATCATTTTATGTTGTGAAATAATAAATTCCTTGGAAAGTGTTGGCATGGACGGCACTTGTGGATACGGCTAGCCGTGGAATGTGAAAGAATGGAGGAAAAGGAATAAACTTTACTTTCAGTTCGGGAACCGCCTAAAATTTATTTATCATGGAGGATATTGGATACTCTTAGTCGTTCTTGTTGACCGGAAAAGCATGCCACCCTAAAAAATTTATCTCTAAGTTTTTCACTTTGAGTTACGGTACCTCTACAAATCCCTGCTTCCCTCTCCGAAGGGCCTATCCATTTACTTTATGCAGTTTTTATTTTTGAATTTGAGTATCCACCTTCTCTTATAAAGCGCCAACTAAGGAACACCATTATCCCACTTGAGCATTGGATGTAGTTAATATTTGAGTGTATTGCATGAATGGATCAATGATAGAGCATGATAGGCTAGGGATAACATTCATTAGCGTTGATATTTTTAAGGACTTGGTTTCTTGTTGATATGGTTGAGTATTGAAATCTTCATGCCAAATTATGGAGTATTTCATTGCATCATCTATAGGTCCATATGTCCATGCTGAAAGAAAAAGAATATGATGAACAAGTGAGGGAGCATTCCACAATCAAATATTCTATTTTCATCATTTACGTACTCGAGGACGAGCAGGAATTAAGCTTGGGGATGTCGATACGTCTCCAACGTATCTATAATTTTTTATTTTTCCATGTTGTTATATTATCATTCTTGGATGTTTTATTTTGCAGCAATTTTATATCATTTTTTGGGACTAACCTATTGACATAGTGCCTAGTGCGAGTTGCTGTTTTTTGCTGTTTTTTCCTTCGCAAAAAATCCATATCGAATGAGGTCCAATTGCCACGAAACTTTATGGAGATTTTTTGGGACCGGAAGGGAACTTGGGAATCAAGAATGAGCAGAAGATGAGTCCCAGGGGGCCCACTAGACATCAAGGCATGCAAGAGGCCCATAGCGCGGCCCAGTGTCTAGTGGGGCCCTCGGGAAGCTTCCCCACCACCTCTGAGCTCTATAAATACCCTAATATTCGGAAATCCATAGAGGAGTTGAGGAAAACTCGTTTCAACCGCTGCAAGTTCCATAGCCACGAAATCCAATCTAGAGACCGTTCCGGTGAGGAACACGATCGCGGAGGGGTTCAACATCCTCATTGGTGCTCCTCCGATGATGCACGAGTAGTTCATATCAGACCTACGGGTCCGTAGGCAGTGGCTAGATGGCTTTGTCTCTCATTTGTTTTCTCAATACAATGGTCTCATGGAGATCCATATGATGTAACCGTTTCTTTTGCGGTGTGTTTGTTGGGATCCGATGAATTGTGAGTTTATGATCATATCTATGAAAACATATTCCTGCTTGACTATTATATGCTTGTATTTCTTCTCCAATATATGGTTTTTTTCTGGCCAACTTGATCTTTTATCTTGCAATGCGAAGAGGTGCTTTGTGATGAGTTCTATCTTGCGAGCTCAATCTCAGTGACAGAAATTTACATGAGACGCATGTATTGTTGCTATCAAGGATAAAATGATGGGGTCTATTCCTACATGAATAGATCTTGTATACATCATGTTATCATTCTTAAGTCATTACTCCGTTTCTCCATGAACTCAATACACTAGATGCATGCTGGATAGCGGTCGATGTCTGGAGTAATAGAAGTAGATGCAGGAAGAAGTCGGTCTACTTATCTTGGACGTGATTCCTATATACATGATCATTGTCTTGAATATCGTCATAATTATTTTCTCTTCTAACAATTTCCCAATAGTAATTTGTCTATCCACCTCTTGCTATTTTCTCGAGAGAAGACACTGGTGAAACCTACGGCCCCCGAGTCTACTTCACATCATATATTTGCAATCTCTACTTTGCTATTTGCGTTTCTACTTTATTTGCCCTTTTGTTTTCATATCTATATTATCAAAAACCCAAAAAATACCTTTCTACGTTCTATTTGCTATCTTTCTTATTTTCATCTAAAAATCTATCCTTACTTTACCCAATAGGGATTGAGAACCCCTCTACGCGTTGGGTTGTGAGGATTTTCTATTTGTGTGCTGGTGTTGCTTACATAGTCTTGTGGATGTTCCTACTAGATCGATACCCTGGCTTCTTAACTGAGGGAAATACTTGTCGTCGCTGTGCTACATCATCCTTTAAGCTTGGAGGAAGAACCAACAAACCTGCAAAGAGTCACCTGTCGAGGCCCTCATGCCAAAATAAGGATACGATCTAATCTTGGGAATTACACCAAGCCTATATAAGGCCACCCCAGGCTCGCTCTACCCTTTGAATCCCCTCTCCCGGCCCCAATAGAACGCCCACATCACCTCCTTATCCTCCCATACTCTATGATCTTGGGATCGAGCGCAGCATCGCCACCTCGGGCCACCGACGTTCACACGGTAAGTGGCCCCCTCCGATCACGTTTCCGTTTGATCTGGAACCACACCGCGTTCCTGAACCTTTTCCCCTCTTCTCCACTTTGATTGCAACAAGAAACCAGCCCCGACGGCCATCGCCCGAAGCCTCTCTGTCGCGTGACCTCGTCGGCGGCGAGCCACACCCCGCTCTCTGACCAACTCGACATCTCCCCGAATGGAGGCTCGCCCCCAAGTCTATTCCCTCCCCTAGCTACCCTCGCCGTTGCCGGTAACATCGTTGGTGATCCTTGCCACCCTCCCTATCCCGGGGTTAGGGATGACAGGCAGGACCCACATGTCATACACGCCACCTCTCTCACGCCTCCCCTCTCTCTCTGATGCTGGGACCCGCTCGCCAGGTTTAAAACCTGGTGCGCGCGGGAGGCCCTGTCTCGCCTGGCCCAGTTCAACCCACTTGGATGGCTTGGCCAGCCAATTAGGCCTGATGGGCATAGTACCCTTTCATTTTTCTTTTCTCGCACTATTTCCTAAACCCCCTAGTTCAAATAATTGTCCAAATTCCAAAATTCCACTTCCAAAATTCTTGTAAAATCCTAAGCTATTTAATGAGGCCACTTGTGAATTTTTTGGAAAATGTTTTATACAATGTCTGCATGTAAAACCTTGTTTTTAATATTTTAACTATCTGTAAAATGCCTTTCGTTACTTTGAACATTTGAAAACCAGAACCCTATAATTTTTACAAAGCTTACTATCACCCTAGAATTTTACAAAAATGGTTTGACATTTTTAGGAGTGATTTATTTTCCCTGTTTTTGTCGTGCTGTTATTCTTGCCCGTTAAATTTGCAACGATAGATTGCATTGTTGACGAAGAAGTTGGACCAGTAGATTTTGAAGACCCGTGAGACTTTATGGAGCGAGGCAAGCAACCCTTTGACCATGAGTATGAAGCCATTTTATGCATGTCATATCGCACTTTATTTCATTGCATCTGAATCATGTTGAATCGGTGACCACCTTGGTGGGTTGTCTCCGATAACTCCTCGGTGATACTTGCACTTGAGCATGACCCTACCTTCCCATGAAGGTTGTGCGGTTGGTAAGTAATTAGGATGCCATGTAGTTGCTCTGCAAATGGGATGATTTATGCATGGTGTTGGAAACAATGGTGTTTTCACGAAATTTCCGAAAACCACGTCGGGAGCCACTAATGCCCGAGGGAGATGGTGTTGATCCAGGTAACCACCTAAGAAAAATGGTGTATCGAGGAATGTGATTGTGTTGTTTTGGAAAACGGATTGGTTTAAGTTGTGACCGTTACTCCAACCTTACATGTACAACCATGATATCCCTTATGGGACAGGGCTTTGTTGATTTCTACGGTCGGTTCCAGCAGAGAGACTGCATTACTAGTGGTTGGAGTGACGTGGTCACTCTCGATATGGGGTCATGCCAGGAAAGGACGACCATGGGCTATTTTGACACACACCGGGCACACCGTTGGCCCCTGCATGGGTGTTACTTGTGATGTACATCTTGTGGGTTGTGTGCAAATGAGTGGACACCTCATAAGTATCATCATGGGAAAGGCATTGTTCATGTACTTACCTTAGCTATGATCAATACCGCGAGTCATGGCTTGACACGATAGTTTCCCGAGTCTTGTTGATAAAGTGTGCAACCTGTGCAGAGTGTAAAACTATTTGAATAGCGTGTCCATGGTCAAGCAAAGTAGGATGGCCGCTATTGGGCTACGCCCATTGTTACAAATTGTGTGTGGGGGGTGGGTATGATCAAGAGGACATTTGAGCTAAGTCAAATGATTTGACATGATGACGGAACATGAGATGTTCTACTCTAGTTTATATTGATATATTTCACTTGTTCATGTGGATAACGGTTACCTCAAAATGCATTCCTTCATAAAATATTGACCATGTCATTGCACTTAAAAATTAGCTTTCTACAACTGACCCGTTAGTGCTATATCATGCATTTGTGTTACCTCGTTCCCAACATGGGTTGCTTGCGAGTACAGTCAAAGTACACATTAGATTGCCACTAGAATTGGCCGCACATGCAAGAACAAGAGTATGGCGAAGAGTTCGTCAATGATGAACATGCGAAGTAGGACGTTTCCTAGTAGGAATGTGTTGGGGATATTATCCGGTTGTATGACCTCCCTATGAGGCTGGGTCAAGATGATGGCGGCTCAACATTCATACCCAAGATGGGCCCTAACATACAAGGCATGAGACGCAAGGTGGTTCATTAAAGAGAGCCGTCGGCGGCCTAGGACATGAAGATGGCGACTCTTGGACCACAAGGGAGAAGGTCGCCAGGAGTTTCCTTGCTTAAAGGACCCAGGCAAGTTAGAAACATAACACGTAACGAATCATAAGGTGACCCGAACTCTTGTAAACCTAGGGTCTCGACCTGTATATAAGGGCGAGCCTCTAGGGCTGATAAGGTTAAGTTACAATCAATCGGGAGCTAGGTTAGGTGAAACAATACCCTTGTAATCGATTTCATCATCAATACACACAAAGGAGGACGTAGGCTTTTACCTCCATCGGAGGAGTCAAACCTGGGTAAACTCATCTCTCGTTCCCGATCAACCCCTTTGAGTTGCCACGTAGTTGCGATGGCTTCACCACTAAGTCCTTTCATGAGGACATCTGCCGTGACAAAACCACGACAGTTGGCGCCCACCATGGGACCTGCGACGAAGGAGTTGAGTTCTAGAAGGGACCCCTTCCAGGGTTCGAGAGCTACGTGGTTGGTATCATGACCAAGAGCCGTCGTGGAAAGTGCTACATCGACAATTCCAGCTGGGGTCCCGAGGCCGGTTTGATCGAATCTGGTTACCGGGTCCCCTTCGGCAAGATTCATATCTTCATTAACAAAATCGGCACGCATGTTCCTGAGCCGGACATCTACACCGACATCGTCGAGCCGGCTTGGCTCGTTCAACCCGTCGATCGTCAGGTCATGCAACGTCGCGTCTTCGTTGGCTCATGCAAGGGGTCAGCCTCCCACATGAGCCGGTGACTAATGGAAACACCCTCGAAAACTCAGATGGCAAGTCATCCATGGGAGACACAAATTCAATCTTCCCTCTCTATGATGGAAGGCTTGGGGATTCCCCTGAAGCGGCGATCTCCGAAGACCCGCAAGAAACGCCTCGCTAGGTCACCATCTACATGGCACGGGTAGCGCCGGGTCAGAATGAGCCAGAAGCGGGAGCCGCCAATGGAGCTAGCGAATCTGGGAACACGCTGGCCTAGGCCATGATGGATCTAATTGGCGAGATGTCAAAATTCGTGCCACTTTCCGTTACTACCGAAAATCAGGAGGAAATCAATGGAGAGCTGGTAAAACTTCATGAAGAGATGCACAACATTCAGCGAGAGATAGATGCTGAAAACACCCGGTTGGCTGATCAGCAAGTTCGAATCAGCGAGGAGGTGGAATGTCTGAAGGCTTAGGCGTGGCAGCTCGAGCGTCGGTGAGACGCTTCTGATGCCGTGCAGCAGAGGAGGCATCAGAGTCGTTTTTCGTCCAATCACAATACGACTCGGTTGTCTCATAGCCCACACACGCCTGATATGGAACGTAACCCGCATCGACTGATTGATGTCCAAGTTGAGCCGGATCGACCGCCTCTGACATAGCAGCCGGCTCAGCCTCCGCCGATCCAGCCACCAGTTCAGCGTTTTTGAATGTCGCGGGGCACTTCTCCAACCCCGTAGAGAACATGATGGCTTCTACACGCAACTTGGAGTCTCTCCCAATTCATGGAAACACCCTGATCGAGGTGGAAGCTATAAACACCATTGAGAGCTGAAGACAGTCGTGGTTCAACAGACGCCATTTCCCTACAACCGTGATCAGTTGCAGTCCACACCGCACGCCAGCCGCACCAAGAGTCACCATGAGGATCCTCCGGCGGTTTCCAGCAATGGTCACCGTTAGCATCCTCAAGCCAACCCGCCCGGACAACAAATGTTGAATGCCCGGGCGCTTGTGAATGCAGCCCGAGCCGCCCGTCAGGCGGAAGAAGAGGCGGCGATGGCGGCTCAGCTGGTTCCTACTTATGCACAGCTCGCACCTGTGTATAGCGAGTTGGGTGGAAGGACCATAGGGGTCCCCTGCTGTCTTTAGCTCTTCGCAACGAGCATATGCCTAAAGATTTCATAGGTCCTCGCAAGGTGCCTAGTTACACACCCAACCCTGAGCCAGGTGTGTGGATTGAGGATTATGAGCTTGCTATGGGCATGCTTGACGCTAGTGATGCAGTGTGTGCCAAGTATCTCACAATGATGTTGGAAGGGCCGGCTCAAACGTGGTTGAAAAACCTACCACCCAACTCCATCAACACTTGCGAGGTATTGAAGGAACAATTTATTAAAAACTTTCGAGGAACTTGCAGGCGCCCAATGACGATTGTGGATTTAGAACAATGTGTTCAGCGTATGGATGAGTCGGCTCACCACTGGACATGTTGGGTTGCGGCAAACATCCACTCATCGGATGGCATCGCGGCGGATCAAGACGTGCTGATCTTGGAGAAAAAGTGTCATTTTCAACCTCTGGTCTTGAAGCTTGGTCGTTTGAAGTGAAAGATGCAGCATATGGTGAGTTGATGGATACTATCACAAGGTACGCCGAGTCAGACGACACGAAGGACACCGACTCCGATGATGACAAAGCAAGTGAAGTTAAGAAAGGGGATGGAACCAAGGGTCATTCTCAAGCTCATGGACGCAATGGTAACCAGGGAGGTGAAGGAAAGAGAAGGTTGCAAGATGGCGGGTCAGATTTTGTTGCCAATACCACTGTCGGGCTTAGAAATCAGCGTCGGAATACTCGTCAATCTCAAGGCTACAGTGGGAGAAAACCACGTAATTACGAGGATATGCTTAAGGGATCTTGTCCTAAGCACATTCCTTAAGGGAAAAGTGTTATGTGATGCAGGAATTTTGTCTCCAATCGTCTAGGGATAACCAAGGCGGTAATAGTGGTGGACACCCGGGTCAGTTTGGTCTGGGAAGGTCGCAAGGGGGTTTGTCTGGCGGGTTCCCTGGCTCTGGACCTCACGTGCAGGGCGGCTCGAACAATGGCGGTGGACAAAACTCTGGTCAGGTTAACCAGCAGTACAACAACCAAGGCGACTTCCAGTACCATAATAACCAGGGCGGTTTCCAACAACAAAACATACAGTCTGGATTTTAGAGCAACCCTAAGAAATTTAACAGTGGTCAGTACCATGTTTTCACCACCAACATCTGCAGGCGGGATAAGAAAGTCAGGCAAAGGGTGATCAACATGGCTGAGCTGGTGGTTCCTAGATACCTCAATTGGTCAAAACAACCCATCACATGGAGTAGAGATGATCACCCGCCCCGGGTCGATAATCCCGGCGACATTGCATTGGTGGTGGCACCAAAGATTGGGGGATATACCCTCTCCAAGGTTCTCATGGATGGAGGAAGCAACATCAATATCTTATACTATGACACCTTCTTGCGGATGAATTTTTCTTCGACCACATTCTTTCACGTCATTGTCCTAGGAAAGTCGGCATATCCAGTTGGGCGGATCAAATTAAACATTGATTTTGGTGACCAATCCAATTACAGGAGTGAGGTTGTGATGTTTCAGGTGGTCCAAATCAAGAGTCCTTACCATGCCTTGTTCGGTCGGCTGGCTTACACCCGTTTTATGGCCCGACCCTGCTATGTGTACCTCAAGCTCAAGATGTCATTTCTTAAAGGTACCATCACAATCAATCGAGATCGAAAGATAGCACAAGAGTTCAAGGAAGGAGACGCTGCCTACGCCGAGTCGGCATGCGCGGCTGAAGAATTGAAGTTTCACAAGGCTAATCTGGATCTAACCAACACGAGTCCCCTCAAAAAACCCACTATCAATTTTGAGCCGCCCCTCAAGATCAAGCCAATGGATGATACCAAGCAAGTCGATTTCACCCCAGGCGACTCTTCTAAGCAGTTCACTCTTGGGAATGGCTTGGATCCTAAATAGGAAAGCATGCTCATCGAATTCATTTGTGAGAATCGAGACATCTTTGCATGGAAACCTTCTGACAAGATAGGAGTACCGAGAGAATTCGGTGTGCACCACCTCAATGCGGATCCGAAGATGAAACCAGTTCGACAATACCTCCAACGATTTAACAAGGAGATGCAATACAATTGGGGAAGAAGTCACCCGGCTCTTGTCCGTCGGGTCATCATCGAAGTCTTTCACCCAGAATGGTTGGCTAACCCAGTTTTAGTTCTCAAGAAGAACAACATGTTTCGTATGTGTATTGATTACACCGATCTCAACAAACATTGTCTGAAGGATCCTTTTGCTCTCCCCCATATCGATCAAATCATTGACTCTACGGCGGGTTATGAGCGTTTGTGCCTTCTGGATGCGTACTACGGTTAGCACCAGATCAAGATGGCCAAGAAGGATCAAGAAAAGACGACTTTCATAACCCCTTTTGGCACTTTCTGTTATGTTTCTATCTCCTTTGGACTTAAGAGCGCGGGGGCGACTTATCAACGCTATATTCAGAACTGCTTGCACAGTCAGATCGGGCGCAACGTTTACGCCTATGTTGATGACATTGTGTTGAAATCTCAGAAGAAGGAGACGCTCTTGGAAGATCTCAAGGAGACGTTCAATAATCTTCGTTTGTACCAGATGAAGCTTAACCCAACCAAGTGTGTTTTTTGTGTTGTTGTGGGAAAGTTATTGAGTTTCTTGGTGTCTGAGTGAGGTATTGAGGCTAACCCGGACAAAATCAAGGCAGTAACTTTGCTTGGTAAGCCGGTTAATATCAACCAGGTCTAGCGCATGGTGGGTCGCATTGCGGCATTCAGCCGTTACATAAGTCGCCTTGGTGAGAAGGTCACCCTTTTTACCAACTGCTCAAGAAGACAGATAACTTCGTTTGGACAATGCGGCTAATGAGGCCTTTGAAGCCCTCAATAAACAACTTGCTGAGCTGCCTGTGTTAGCCGCCTCGACTGATAATGATCCTATGTTCCTCTACATTGCCGCTAATTCAAAGGCGGTAAATGTAGCAGTGGTTGTTGAACGGAAGGAAGAAGGCAAGGAGTATCTGGTTCAGCCGTCGGTGTATTTTGACAACGAGGTATTAACTTTGTCTAAACAATGATACCCGCATTGACAGAAGCTAGACTTTGGGATTTCTTTGGCGAGCCGAAAGCTGAAAAACTACATTCAGGAGCACCCAATCACTGTGGTCAGTTCTGCGCCAATTGGGGACATTATACAAAACCGCGAGGCTACAGGCTGGATTGCTAAGTGGGCAATTGAGCTTGGTCCCCATCACGTGAAGTATATGCCCCGCACAGCCATCAAGTCTCAGGATTTGGTGGATTTCATCAACGGTTGGACCGAGTTGCAGATTCTAGAAGATAGACCGGATAACACATACTGGACTATTCACTTTGATGGTTCTAGGTAATTGGAGGGCTCACGAGCTGGCGTGGTGTTATCCTCTCCACGAGGTGACAAGTTTTGTTATGTCTTACAACTCATGTTTCCTTGCACTAACAACGCAAATTAGTACGAGGCTATTATACACGGGCTCAGAATAGCTAAAGAGATGAATCTTGGCCGGGTCAGATGCTTCGGCGACTCGGATTTGGTAGCTCAACAAGTCTCTGGAACTTGGGACTCTAAAGATCCGCTGATGGCGGCTTATAGGCATGTAGTAACCAAGGTGGTGCATCATTTTCACGGCTATCAGGTTGATCACATTGATCGTCGACACAATGAGGGGCTGACGCTTTGTCATGAATCGGATCTCAACGCAAGCCTCTTCCCCCCAATGTGTTCTTGGATTCCTACACAGCCCTTTTGTGAAGTTGCCTTCTGAAGAGGACATAGCAGTTCCTGACCCAGAGTCACAGTTGGTGGAGGTTCTCCGGGCAATTCCTAACTGGACGGTTCCTTATATGGCTTATCTAGCCCGAGGCGAGTTGCCGGTGGACGAGATCACCGCTCGATAGATAATACGACAGTGCAAGTCAATGATCATCCATAAGGGCGAGTTACACAAACGAAGCAGTTGCAGGATTTTTAGCTATTTGTTCCCATGAAGAAGGACGAGAAATTCTTAATGAAATACATGCTCACGACTGTGGGCATCACGCCGGGTGATGATCCTTGGTGTCAAAGTCTTTTTGACATGGTTTCTATTGGTTGACGGCTCATGTAGACGTGGAGGATATATTGCGCAAGTGTGATGGATGTCAGAAATTTGGCCGCCAAGTTCACGTGCTGGCTGAGGAATTGCGCATGTTCCCAATGATATGGCCTTTTGCGGTCTGGGGGCTTGATATGGTGGGCCTGTTCAAATGTCTTCTGACAAAAAGGTTGATCTATTGGTGGCGGTTGACAAATTTACCAAGTGGGTTGAGGCGGAGCCGGTTAGGAATTGCGAAGCAGAAACAACCGTCAAGTTCCTCAAAAAGCTGATCCTTCGTTTTGGTTATCCTCACAATATTATTACTGATAATGGTACCAATCTATCCAAAGGCGCCATGAAGCAGTTTTTCCAGCACGAACATATCCGGCCTTATGTATCCACGGTAGCACATCGCCAGTCCAATGGTCTGGCTGAGCGAGCTAATGAGGAGATTCTGCATGTGACGAGGCCCCGATTTATGTTTCATTTATAGCATACTCCGGGTTGTTGGGTCAAGGAGCTCCCTGCAGTGCTTTGGAGTATCAGCACTACGCCAAAGAGATCCACTGGTTATACGCCCTTTTTTCTTATTTATGGGGCCGATGTGGTTTTACCCAGTGATATAAGGCATGATTCTCCTCGAGTCACTGCTTATGTGGAAGAAGACAATGAGCAGGCACATCAGGATTCCTTGGATGCCGTGGAGGAAGCGCATGATTTGGCTGCAGCATGGTCAACTATATATCAACAAGACCTACGCCACTATCACATCCATAGAGTTAAGAGCCAGATTTTCCAGGAGGGCGACTTAGTGCTTCGGTTGATTCAAGATCACACACGCATGCACAAGCTATCACACCCATGGGAAGATCCTTTTATCGTTAGTATAAGTATTCATAATGGCTCCTATTATCTTATAGACCTTCGTCCAGATAAGCCAACTTCAGAGGAGGAGACAACCCGGCCGTGAAATATTGCCCACCTTCGGCCATACTATATTTAGAGCCCTTGTCTCCTTATCCATGTACGTCGTTCAATATTTTGTACTATTTTATCAAGAAAATACAACCGACACCCACAAAATTTGGGGTCTCTCTCGTTTCAGCCTATGTAATGATCATGAGTCTTTATTGTTTCCGTAAGCCGCCCAAGAGGATGAGCCGCTGCCAAGGAGGTCATTCAAACATGGATGCTATTAATATCAAAGAGGACGAACCGCTAGGTTGCGATCTTCCAAACATGGATGTTGATAAGCCAAAGAGGACCAGTTACCATGAAGCATGGTTCAAACATAGGCGCCAATTTATGTTCCGGAGAATCAAGTCGGCTTACCCGGGGGCTATTAGTCCCCAGGTTGTTTAGCAGTCATAGCATTGTCTTCTACAATCCTATGCTTGGCTTTTCCCTGATCATAGGTCACTTCGGAGCTTCTAATTCATTGAGTTCAGCTTTCTTACCCTCTTGGATTGTGAAAAATTACCGCTTTATAATGGTTATACTAGACTATATGACTTTGCGAATCCCCCTATTGGCCCTGTGTACTGTTGGTGAGTCAATCCATTGTGGACCCTGAGGTGTCGTGTGAGAGCCGACATATGGAAAATAGAAAAACCATGGGTTCATGGAACCTGTTTCATTGAAGCCTGATCCACCAGTCAAATTATAAAGGTTATTTCACAAACCTATCTTAGGGTATGACTAGAGGCTTGCAAGACCGTCTACCTGCCGCGACTCACTGAGCCGACTTGTTTATACTAATTTGATGCTCTATGTGGTCTTATGTTTTCGAGGGAAGGATTCAGTATTCTTGGCTTCTCATGCAAAGCATTGTGGCTATGAATTCATTTTCTTATGAAGGAAATATCCAATTGCGAGATAGTAAATTTCAGAAAGGAAGGCAATATTGAAAAAGAGATGCCAAAAGCTTCAGCATGCACGAAGGCATAACGCATAATATAAGTTTTGACCCTATGCATATTACAAGGCTACACAAAGCCCAAAGGTGTTGCGTCCAAGTTTTTATGCAATTACATATTTCTTTCTGTCACAAAGGTGTGTCGTGTCAACTTGGAGAAAGTCCAAGTGGTTAAGTGTCCTTCGTGTCAGCCTGTGGCGGGTCTTCTGGGTCCTGGATTTGTCAATTACCCATATCCCAATTGCAATAGGTTAAAGCGTGGAATTCATCTTCTTCGTGCAAGATTGGGGACATGTCAACTTCACGGGCAAAGAGAGGCTTACGGCATTGAGGAGTTAAGTTGATCGGCTCACAACTCGGAGGTCGAACTCGTACATTCTCATCATTATAAGTCGGCTGATAAGACTTTAGGTTAACGTCCGCTTCTAGATGACTCGCCAGCACACGAGATGCCCTTACACAATTGGTAGAATCCTCCCGAGTAAAATATGATCCATCCTCTTTGGTTTCAGGGAAACCTCCATTGATTTCTTCTGGTTTGAGTTCAGGTGCGTACGCCAAGGCCCAGCTCAATGCAGCTATAGCACCTTCTCGGAGGGCCAACCTATCCAATTCCTTGATTTTCTTGGGGATGGTTGAAAGTTGTCTTAGCACGTCAGGGATGAACTTTGCACGGTCCTTTTCACCCATTACAGCTCTGATTGTCATCAAGCTTCGAGAATACATCTGCTCTGTAAGGGTATATAAAGCTTTCAATTTTAAAATCCAATCATCCTGAAGATTTCGAGTCTAGAGGCCTGCAAACAAAGTTTTCAAGCATATAAATTGCCTGGCGAGTCTTCATTCTATTATAGATTTGATCATCGCAAGTTATTATAAGAAGTTCATCATATAGTACTAACCAAAGACAACAGTCGTCATCTGCGAGATATGGTGTTTTAAGCTAGCCAACTCTTCAGTGATTGGCTTTAGATTTTTCTTGGCGACTTCCGCACGCTTAATCAAAGTATCTTTTTCAGTCTCCGAAGTTTCTTTGAAAGCCTTGAAGTCGGCTTTGCTTCTCCCTATTTCTTCATAAGCAACCCGGAGTTTTCATCAGCTGTGGCTCGGGCATCCTGTTATTGCACAAGGATTTTTCTCATGCTATCCAGTTCGGAGTCGGCCAGAGTTATAGTCTCCTACATTACAACATATCCATATGAGTATCAAGTTCATTTTATCAGCCGACAGCTAGGTGCATAATAATGCTTGGGGCTGTTAGAAGGATTATCACAAGCCTCAAGCAGATTGCGAGCAATATACTTGAAACTTGGGAGCTAATGTATATCGGTTTTTAGTCTCAAAATGCCCGGCTCCTCTCCAAGAAGATGACCTGATCCTTGGGGACTACGTGCCGAATTTTAACTATTCCATATGACGGGGGAATAACCCCGGGGTAGGCTCATCAAGCCTACTCCGTCACACTTCGGTGTAGAGAGGGGCGAAAGCTTCCTCAACTGCCGACGCCTCCTCGCCCGCTGCGTGCTCCTTGCCGGCTAGGAGCGTAGCCGTCTACTCTCTTGCCAGCTGGCTAGCCGCCAGCCAGTGGAGGGCACCTGTCACATCGATCCTCATGATGTGACGGGGCCCTTCGATTAAAGGTGAAAGTACCTCAACGCGGGTAAGATGGAGAAGCATACACATGGCTATAATGGTGGCGGTCGTACTGCTGACCGGTGCCAGCTGCGACCCGTCAACCGTGTCCAGTACCTGCACGCCACCACCCACTCCATTACCTGGCCCGGCGTGGCTATAGTGGAGACGGCCGTATTGCTGACCAGCGCCAGATCCCGCAAGACGACGGCCATCGTACCGCTCGCGCCCTGCATGGGGAGCACGCACATATACCGTAGGTCATCCGGCGAGTCCCAGTGCCTAATGGTTCCTCACAGCCGACGGGCCCCTCTAGTGACAAGAGTAATCATTAGTGGGCCCTCTAGCCAGCCGGAGAGGTTGCCATCCGGCCGCCAATATTGTACCTAATGTCCATTTTGTAGGCCGGGGAATTCGTCTATAAAACCCCTTGCCCCCCTTCATGCAGAGGGTCGGCCATTCTCACACACACACACTCATACTGGAAAGGTTGATAGCGAGCCGGTTGCTCCATCGTCCTCCTCCGTCGAACAACTCAAGGAGCATCTTGTAGTTCTCTTGGTTCATCAACCACTCCGGCACGACTAGGGGTATTATCTCCCATGGAGAGCCCCGAACCTGGGTACATTGTGCATCTTGCATTGCTAGTTACCAATCTCGTTCCTGGAGCCTGCCGGTGCCCTTCGGTCCCAACCACTCTCGATAAGCCTACCCATGGTATGTGTCATGAGAAAACGACGACAGTTGGTGCCCACTGTGGGGCTAGTTGCTGCTAGAACCGTGGTCCGTGCGGGACCCTCTTTGTCATCACCGTGACGTTGTCGTCTTCTTTCCGGCAGCGGTTGGGGGCTCGACATCAACACGTTCCCAGGCACTCGCGCCTGTGCTGGTTGCTTCCTCATTGCCGGCCTCGGCGTCATCCATCTCCTCGGCATCTTCCCTAGCAACAGATTTGGCCGAGACGGCCGGTGCTAGCCCTCGCCATCATCTTCACCCGTGGTCGCCGCCTGTCATTGAGCTCGTCGACCTTGGTCCGCACAAGACCCTCTTCACGACCGCCACGGCGCCGGCCACCCGTAGTCGCTCCCGCTTTGCTCCATCGCTCCCGGCCCCAGCGGGTTTGCCTCACGAATGCTACGCGTGGGTTCGCCGTCACCTACAGGCGGCGCTCGCACTTCTCCACTCCGTTGGTCCTCACCACCAAGAACATACCAGCAATCCGAAAACGCGAGAGCAAACAGAGAGCACCACCACCATCGCGGAAGCACGCAGCAGAATCTCGACAGTGGTTTGCTCGTTTGGCTGCTCGCAGCCAAGAGGCGTGCGGGCGCTGGAGCATATGGCCACAAACCGGCGGAGTGACACACGCATATTCGTAAGGCATCGCGAAGGCAGCATCGCTGGCCACGAAACCAACAACTCGCCGCGCCAAAGGCAATCGAGTTTCACCGCCTGACAGTTCTGCTGCTCGTCGCGGTGGCTGCTGCGTTCTTCACGGGCGCCCGAGCAGCTCGGCGTGGTTCGATCTACTCTGCCTCATGTCAGCGTTCCTCGCCTACTTTCCACCTTGAAGCCTCAAGTACATGGGCGCTCATCTCGCGTGCTTCGGACACCTGCAACATGTTGCTCCCCCCTGCAGCTGCACAAGAGGCAGAGCTCAGCCTCACCAACGGCGCCTCCGTCGACCTCCCCGCCGCGAGTCGCAGCCACACCGACTCCCACTCTGCCATGCACCACTCGCCACCCGTGCCGACTGTGCCGCGCTTTCCCCGCCGGTCTACATCGCCCAATCCCCCACTCCGGCTTGCCATGGCTGGCCGCCTTCCATTCTCTTTCCTCCGTCCGTGCCTTCGGCCGGCTGCCTGGTGCACCGCCCCGCGAGCTCCTCCGTGTCCCGCCTGTCGGCTTGGCGCGCCATCCGGCTACCCCCTCCTCCTTCAGTGGATCTACGCCGGTCTAGCCGCACCAAGAGTCGGCTCCGCCCAGCGCCTCCACGTGCTCCCACCGCTTGCTTTGGCTCGCTGATCGAGAGGGCGCCCCCGTTTCGACTCGCCGTGGCCGGCTGTGCTCGCTCTGGCCCCGCCGGCTTCCGCTCCCCAGCTGCCGTGGCCAGCTGCCCGCTAAGAAAAATAAAAAGACAAAGAGGTGGCGGCCGGATGCTCACATGGAGAGGGGCAGAAGTGGGCAGCCGGCTGCCGAGCCAGCCAAAAAAAGGCATGGAACTGACCGTCTATTTTGACACCCGGCCGACTTTGGTCACCCATCTACTTCGACATCGGGCCGACTCCTGTCGGCTGGCATACCTACCGACTACCATAGGCTCGGCAGCTACACCCAGCGGGTGCACCGACACAATACGTTCGCAGAAAGTCACGCTGGTCATCATCGACAACCACCGCTTCTACAACCGCCTCGTCGGATCAGCCCAGTCCCCACCTGCATGCGTCACCGCCTGGCCGGCTGACCTGCCTGCCTTCCTTGACACCGACCCGACCGCCCGGCCTACACCCCCATCGACCACCCCAGAGACTACACCCAGTGGGTGCATCCGACGCGCCCCGGTGGTACCGCATAGGCTGCAAGCGGGAGTTGGTTGTCTTCAACAAAAAACGCCTCGCCGACATCAAAAACCAATGTTATCTTTTCACCCGCACAATCTTGTGCCACACACAAAAAATACGGATACCCCGAGCAACCCTCGGGGGCCATCCCCACATTTGTTTTAGCTACTTTACTGTTTACCCCGGCGCCGACTATTCTTGGCCCAGGGCTGGCTGTTTGGAGCAATACTTTCATACCCGTAAACGACTTAGTAGCTTGCACGGTACAAAAGGCCCACTCTTTGTCTCAACTGCAGACCGCACCGCGGCTGTTCAGCTAGCCAGAGCAAGAGCTAGAGGTCATCGCACGCGACAAACGCCCAGAGAGAAATTGGCTGTGGTGACACGGTCGTTTCATTTGTGAGTATCTGCTCGGTCAAGTCTGCTCCCAGAGTCCGAGTACTGTACGCTCCATTCCGCAGCCCACTCTTTGTCTCAGCTACAGACCGCACCGCGGCTGTCCGGCTAGCGAGAGGAAAAGCCAAAGAGCAGAAATAACATGAAAAAGACTTAAGGGCGCTCGAACAAAACCGAGACGACACCCTCTGCATTAACTTGCACTCCCAAAACCAAATATTTGGCATATCTGCATCGACTAACCTTATCATTTGCGTGATCATCTTCGCGGGAACCCCCCATCACCTGGCTGGCTGGAGCCCGAGCGGCTTCCGGCTACTCGGTAGTCACGTCCGGCTGGGGCCATGTCGGTTGGAGCCTCGCCGGTTGCTGGCTACTCCTGTCTGGCTAGAGCCGTAACGACTGCGGCCCGTAGACGGCCGACATCAGCAACATTTGTTACAAAAACAGCAAGAATCCTCCGAACAACTCTCCGAGTTTCCCAGAGTCTCAGAGGCTACACCTAGCAGGTGCGCTTGCGCGCCCCCGCTCGAAACCACCAGCCGGCGGACCCCGAGGCAGCATGAAACATCTCCTGGTAGTCGTCGACAAGTTCACCAAGTGGATTGAGGCCAGGCCAATCAAGAAGATTGACGGTCCCACGGCCGTCAAGTTCATCAAGGAAATCACCGTCCGCTACGGCGTCCCTCACAGCATCATCACCGACAATGGCACCAACTTCGCCAAAGGTGCAATGGTGCACTATTGCGCCAAGGAGGGCACCGGCAGTCGAACAGCCAGGTGGAAAGGGAAAACGGCCTAATCTTGGTCGGCATCAAGCCAGGACTTGTGGCGCCGCTCATCAGGTGAGCCGGCTACTTGATTGAAGAGTTACTGGCTATGCTGTGCAGCCTCCGCACCACGTCGAACCAGTCAACCGGGTTCACGCCATTCTTCCTTGTCTACGGGTCCGAGGTGAACATCCCTGCGGATGTTCAGTTCGACTCGCCTCGCGTCACCCTATACATGGAGGCGGATGCAAAAGAGGCAAGAGAAGACAACATCGATCTACTCGAGGAGGCACGCGAGATGGCCCCAAGCTGGACGGCCATCTACCAGCAGAAGCTGAGATACTATCACAGCAAAAGGAACATGCCTCTCTTTTTCTGTGAGGAGGACGTGGCACTTAAAAGAATCCAATGAATGGCCAGCCAACACAAGCTCTCTTCCCCATGGGAGGGACCCTTCATCATCTGCAAGTTGCTGCACAACAATGTGAACTATCTAATAGACGCTCGGAAGTCGGAGAAGCGCAAGAGAGACGCCTCCGGCGAGGAAACAGAGCGTCCATGGAACGCGGCACTACTTCTCCCATTCTATTGCTAGAACAAGAGAGGAAAATGTGTAGGTATGTATCCTTTACCCTTTTGGGATTTGAATGAATGCAACGGGTGCCTTAAGCCAGTACTTGGGGCATACCTTTTCGATTTCCTAAAAAGAGTTGTTGTTACAAGAGTGAGCTCCCTGATCTGACTCCTTGGGCTCGGGGGCTTGCTAGCGAACCCAAACTAACTTCCTGCTCGTAGTCAAACATATGTTGCACGTTGAGCCGAAACCTTTACCAACCCGTACAAGCTACAGACCGGCTCCCGACTGTCTAGCTAGCGGGACTGTGGAATGGAAGGTCGGTTGCATGCAAAATTTGGCTACGAAGTGATTGCCGGCTCGGATTTGTCTTATCGCTTCCGATCGTCATTTCTAGCCGGCCTGTGCTGACTCGCTCCAAGTCTATGTATCTCTACGGCTTCAAGAAGTCCAAGACTGATGCCTTTGAAGGCAGAATCCCCGTCCCAGTCACAGACCGGCTCCCGCTGTCGGACTGGCGGGGTGGATGCTGGAAGGGACAAGCTCTTGGGCAGATGGAACCAAGGGGGGACGAAAGACAGAAAAACGAGTCGGCAAGCACAACCTTCACATGCATAATTAAGGCAAACAAGCATATATTACATCAAAGACATGAAAGGCCCACGACCAAGGTTCATTACACTACACCCCCAGTGGGTGGAACTGCTAGATCAACAAAAAATGCAGAAAAATAGAAAAAACTTCAGTCGGTGGCGGCTCCACCCTTGGCTCCGGCATCGCCAGCGACACCTAAGGTGGAGGCTCCGTCGTCCGCTCGGGCGCCTTCGGCCCCGGCCTTCGCTGAGGAGTCAACATAGGCCTCATCACTGGAGTTGGTGTCGGGGATATACCCCGTAGGTTAACCCGGCTTGAAGTATGACCGTGTCGAGCTTGGCGACTCACTGGTGACCCGGCCGAACTTGGCGACTCATTAGTGACATGGTAGGCGGTTCAGACGAATGACAAGACTGAAGGCCCAAGGCTCGGCGTGCACTCTAGTATAAGGCGGCTCATAGAGAGGCCAGGAGGGACGGCTCATAAGAGAAGGCCCAAGAAGAGTAAAGATTCCTCCAAGAAGGAAACAAGAACCGGATTAGGATACAAGAGAGACTAGTCCTAGTCCTACTCCTAGTAGGACTGTACATGTAAACCTACCCCTTCCATCTATATAGGGAGGGGTAAGGCGCCCCAAGATGGACATATTGATAAGTTCAAGTTATAAGAGGTAGACAAAGTAGACACACTTAAGATTAGAGGGAGCGATTCCACACCCTTGTAATCGAGATCATCACCTTCATCAATGAAACACAGGCAGGACGTAGGCCTTTACCTCCATCGGAGGGGTCGAACCTGGGTAAACTCACGTCTCTTGATTCCGATCAACGCCTCTCAAGCCGCCACATAGTTTCGATGGCCTCACACCTAAGTTCTCTCACGAGGACATATCCCGTGACGAAACCACGACATTTGGCACCCACCGTGGGACCACGCATGATGGTATTGTGTTCTTGAAGGGAGCTCTTTAGGAATTGAGAAGCTCGTAACTAGCCGAATGAACAAAACGTGGCTTAAAAGGATCTACACGCACGTGGTTTGAATGTCGATGGATTCAATCTACATCAAGAACGGCGATGACTCACCGTACCAACGCCCGGGGCCTCGACATCAACACTGCCCATGCAAAGTTCCAACAAACAGCGTATGTGCTGGTTTTCCTCGGGTTCCTGTCGGTCATCGGGGAAGACATAAATTTTGTTACAGACTGATATGAGCTTTCATCCACTACGAGGCTGTCGAGTCAATGGGCCTGGAGGAAAAATCCCAAGTCCATAGCACTATGTGATCTGGGCAGAAATTCATGACGATAATCAACGATGAGGCCAGCTATTTTCAAATCATGGAGGACTCGGACTGGTGTAGCAGCAAAGTTTTACTTTGAATCGGAGAAAAGGTCAGGTCCAGAAGAAAAATCAAAGACGCGAAGGTGGATTCGCCATGAGCTGGCCACTATCTGGAGATGAACATAACAACGACTCGGTCTCTGCCTGCTGCCTGCTTTGCCTAGCTCTGAGCTAACCTCGACTCGCCGACGCGAGATGAGCCAGCCTATGCCTACATCTACATGCCGCCGCGGCCACACTCGCTGCACCACACCCAGCTCCGGCCTCACCTCATTGTGTTGACCTTATGTCGCCGCCTCGCTGCGCTCGCCGAGCCGTCATACGCTTCACCTCGCCTTGGCCACTGCTCGCTCCGGAGTCGGCTCGACCTACCGCGGCAAACTGTGCCACTCAAACCGGCCCTCATCGAGCCTGCACGTTGCGCCGCTGCTCCCGCCACGCCTATGAGGCGCCTCCGCACCATGCCACAGCTTCTGTCGGCCTCCACCCGACACGCCTGCATGTTACACCAACGCTCAACGGCGTGTGCCCGCCTGTGGCCTGGTCCGTTCCCGCGGTTGCTTCTGTTGTGCCCCCAAACTGGCACCCACTCCACGCCAGCTCCGCCCGTGTCCGGTACGCAAGCCGCCACCACCGACATGCCGGAGCTGCTCGCCGTGGTAGCTGTGCCGCTCCAGTCGCCTGGATCCACTTTGCCTCGCCGTCAGGGCCTCACCTTGTTGCCGCGACTCCGCCACCAAGGCTCGCCTCCGCTCCCGCCTCGCCACGCTCTCCGAGACGCCTCGCTGTTGCTTCTCCTGACCAGCACGAGCTCGCGCCTGCTTCGCCTGCACCACCGGCCACCCTCGTCCGTGTGCCTCCGCCTCTCTCTGGTTCCCCAAGATGCAGCGGCTGTAGTACTTTCAGTTGAGGCTCGTAGTATTTCTACTGGTTATGCAAGACACCAAAAATTAGGGGTGCCACTCCTCGTGATTTTCTCGCGTACGCCTCCTCAAGCCGCCCGGGTGCCCGCGAGCCGCCTTCCCCGTGGCCGGATGTATATCAAATATGATGAAAACCTTTCGACCTCGCGAAAAATTTCAGGTGCTATCTACCTTATTTATTTTATTAGTATAATCTTTATTTTTAAAAACAAGTACTCTGTCTGCAATATTTTTCTGTGCAAGACAAGTACTTACTAGAAATGTGATATAATATTACGGACGGTGTTTATTGGACTAATTCGCCGGCTTACAATATCGCGGCCAACTCGTCATCCATGTCAGTTTACAATTAACGGACAACTCACCGCTCGCGCCTATTTACAAATGATGCGGCCAACTGTCACGTCCGCGCGACCTAGATGACTTACAATGACGCAGCCAACTCTCACGTCTGCGCAACCAAGACGGCTTACAACGTCACAAACTATTCTCTCAGTTGTGCTACCAAGCTGGTTTCAAACGCCATGGCCGACTTCCACATCTACATCAACATATCGTGCAGTGCTCACTAATAAAAGCCGCCCAACAATTGTGCGCAAGCCGTCGTCCCCACGGTCCAATCTACATCAACACATCAGGTGCTATTCATTTTATTTACTTTTTAGTACATGTTATTTGTCCAAGAACAATTACTCTGGCCTGCCATATTTTTAAGCAGGAGATTTCTTCATTACAAAAAGTGGCTTTATATCTCGGAGATGGAGCGGGTACCAGCATCTTTTTCTACCGGCTTATGCCACAGTTAAATATGGAGACTCTCAAGCCACCTCCTTGAGTCGACTTAAGACTCGGGGGGTACACAGACATGGCTCGCCAGATTCAATCGGGCTGAATAATTCAAAAACCCCGGGTCATTATAGAAAAGATAACTCGATCTCGAGGGCTACTGCTTATTGGCGAAAGATTTAAAAGTCGCCCAAGAGGACGAGCCACCATGATGCGACAGTTCAAACATGGGTGCCCTGCTTTATTGGTGGGCATTTTAAAGTCGCCCAAGAGGATGAGCCACCATGATGCAACCGTTCAAACATGTGTGCCCTGCTTCATTTGCGGGCGAATTAAAGCTCACCAAAAAGGACTAGATGCCAAGATGCACAGTTCAAACATGAGTGTCCTTCCTTATAGGAAAAATTTCATGGTTAAACCTGCTTGTTCAAAAGATGCTACTCCGAACCCCGTGTACTCTCGATAAGTCAATCCACATGGACCCGAAACTTATCCAAGTTAAAACATCAATTGGGTCATGTGGGAGCCGCCTTACAGAAAGTAAGGATACTCCATGGGCTATTAAGCCACCATCTTTGAAACTTGGTTAAACCTGCCTGTCTGCAGGATGCAACTCCGACCCCGTGTACTCTCAATAAGTCGTGTCCGAACTTATTAGGTTAAAACATTGATTGGGTCAAGTGAGGGCTGGCTTAAAGAGAGCAAGGATAAACCAGTGGCTATCATGCTAGTTTCATTGAAGTATGATTCAATATTGTTCTATCATATACATGCATCATCTTGCATTGCATCATGCATCATACATACATATCATGCCGGTCTTCAAACCGGGTGAAAGCATAAATTTTTGCAGCAGAAAATAAATCTTTGATAGCCAATATGGTTGGATCTTCATCATGGTTTATCATAACGAGTGTTAAATGATTGGGGTTTTTAAGTCAGCTCACAAGAATTGAATATTTTCGAAGAGCCGCCCTATTACATATAATGCCGGTTCATCTAATTGACCGGTTCTTGTATTTCTTGAACTTGTTCTCTGTAGTAAACTACAACACTTATGGATTTCTCACACATATATTTGCCAGTTTACATTGCAACCATGATCAAGGATTTCTTTTAACAAAAGGCATCATCAGTTCACAGAGCGGATATGATTTTATTCTACGGTGGAAGGAATAGTTCTGAGTCGCTGCAGGCACATGACCCGACACTTGGGGGCTACATTATTCAAATCAAGATTACATCAAAGTATGGAAGTCCCATGTCGCTTCAAGCATGCACCATGACACTTGGGGGCTAATGCAAACTCCTCTTTCAAATCATCACATCATCATCAGACCCAGCTACCTCAAGGAGATAAGCCGGTCTGGGGGCTACATATCGCTCTTTATTCAAGTATGGATTCAAGGAAGCACGGGCTGATAATTTCTATAATGACACGGTCCTTGGGGGATACACATTGCTGATCAAGGTTACATAATAAGATCTACAAAGTCCCTGCTCATTATTACATAATGACCCGGCCCTTGGGGGCTACATCATATGGTCTTTTATTTTCAAAGGAGAAGAACGTGTAAGTCCCGAGTCGCCGCAAGAAATCAACATGGCAGTTGGGGGCTACACTACTCACATTGAGATTTTCAGAGTCCCAGGTTGCTGCACACAAGACAACCCGGCCCTTGGGGGCTACAACACTCAGTTGTTTTCACAAATCATGAGGTCCAAATTGAAGATCCAGCCCATCACACACTGATGAGCCGGTCTTTGGGGGGCTACACCAGCTGAAGCTTTATAAATATAAGATGATTACAAGGCCCATGCTATTGCAAGCAGGAAAACCCATCACTTGGGGGCTACATGGTCAAAGATATTATTACAAACCACCAAGTCATCATGAACTGATAAACTTGGAGCTTGGGGGTTACAGGTAATATGGATATATCATAAAATTGAAGAGCACTCTCAAGATTTTAGTGGCGAGACCGGCTCAATATATTTTTATCTAGTTGAAGCATTGGAACACTGGTTCAACATAACATGGATTTATTTTTCTCAATAATTTGATCAAATCAATTGGAGTTCAGTTGTTCGATTGGGCATTACCAAACAATCATGACCCGACATTACCAACCATAACCCGGCAACTTCGACGATTGCAACCAGATAACTTCTAAACATCCTCAAGCCAGAAGTATTTGAAGCTGTCTCAGCACCAGAAGAGTATTTGAAGTCTAATATTTTCATTAAGCCAAAGCATTGGAGGTTGTCAATGGCATATGTATTTTATTGCAAAGCACAGGTACCTGCAAGAGATTGTGAAGACGGCTCGAAGAAAGCTGATTTTTTTGAGGAGCCACTTCATTGAACGAAGACGGCCAAGGAGCAAACTGATCCCTTAAATATATTTATTATTATTATTTCAGTATTTTACCATGGATAAATTCAAGCTAACCTAGGGGCTAATGTCGGGGACATACCCCGCAGGTTAACCCGGCTTGAAGTACGACCCGGTCGAGCTTGGCGACTCACTAATGACCCAGCCGAATATGGCGACTCGCTGGTGACACGGTAGGTAGTTCAGACGAATGACAAGACAGAAGGCCCAAGGCCCGGCATACACCGTGGCATAAGGTGGCTCATAGAGAGGCCAGGACGGCCGACTCACAAGAGAAGGCCCAAGAAGAGGAAACATTCCCCCGAGAGGGAAACAAGACCCGGATTATGATACAAGAGAGACTAGTCCTATTCCTACTCCTAGTAGGACTCTACATGTAAACCTACCCCTTCCATCTATATAAGGAGGGGTAAGGTGCCCCAAGAGGGACATACTGATAAGTTCAAGTCATTAGAGATAGAAGAAGTAGACACCCTTGAGATTAGAGGGAGCGATTACGCACCCTTGTAATCGAGATCATCACCGTCATCAATGAAACACAAGCAGGACGTAGGCCTTTACCTCCATCAGAGGGGTTGAACCTGGGTAAACTCGTGTCTTTCGATTCCAATCAACTCCTCTCAAGCCTCCACATAGTTGCGATGGCCTCACACCTAAGTTCTCTCACTAGGACATATGTCATGACGAAACCACGACAATTGGCATCCTCAAATGCCGTCTCGTCGGAGCTGCCATTGGGGTCGGCAAGGGCTAGCCGGTAGTGGTCCTCCAGGATCAGACCTTTGTCAGCCGTCCGCTCCATGATGTACTCATTCCATGCAGCAAAGGAGGTGATATGTTTCCATCGTATCTACTTTTCCAAACTCTTTTGCCCTTGTTTTGGACTCTAGTTTGCATGATTTGAATGGAACAAACCCGGACAAACGTTGTTTTCAACAGAATTTCCATGGTGTTGTTTTTGCGCAGAAATAAAAGTTCTCAGAATGACCTTAAAATTTACGGAGAATTTTTGTGGAATATATAGAAAACACCAGTGCAAGAGTCAACAGAGAAAGTGGAGTTGTGAGCCCACAAGCCCACTAGGGGCGCCCCCCTGGACGCGCTTGGCACGCTTGTGCGGCCCACAACGCTCCACCGCCTCCAATCTCAGGTCTATTTAGTCCCTTTCATCCGGAAAAAATCAAGGAGAAGAGTTCATCACGTTTTACGATACGGAGGCGCCGCCACCTCCTATTCTTCATCTCGAGGGCAGATCTGGAGAACGTTCTGGGCTCCGAAGAGGGGAGATTGTCGCCATCGTCATCACCAACCTTCCTTCCTCGCCAATTCCATGATGCTCTTCACCGTTCGTGAGTAATCTCATCGTAGGCTTGCTGGACGGTGATGGGTTGGATGAGATCTATCACGTAATCGAGTTAGTTTTGACGGCGATTGATCCCTAGTATCCACTATGTTCTGAGATTGATGTTGCTACTACTTTGCCATGCTTAATGCTTGTCACTAGGGCCCGAGTGCCAGGATTTCAGATCTGAACCTATTATGTTGTCACCAATATATCTATGTTCTTGATCCTATCTTGCAAGTTGTAGTCACCTACTATGTGTTATGACCCGGCAACCCCGGAGTGACAATAGCCGGAACCACTCCCGGAGATGACCATAGTATGAGGAGTTCATGTATTCACTAAGTGTTAATGAATTGGTCCGGTTCTTTATTAAAAGGAGAACCTTAATATCCCGTAATTTCCATTAGGACCCCGCTGCCATGGGAGGGATGGACAATAGATGTCATGCAAGTTCTTTTCCCTAAGCACGTATGACTACATACGGAATACATGCCTACATTAGATTGACGAACTAGAGCTAGTTACATATCTCTCCGTGTTATAACTGTTGCATGATGAATAGCATCCGGCATAATCATCCATCACCGATCCAATGCCTACAAGGTTTTCCTACTGTTCCTTGCTACGTTACTTTGCTGCTATTGCTGTCACTGCTGCTACTATTACTCTGTTGCTACTGCTGTCACTTTGCTGCTACTGGTTACTATCGCTACTGCTGCTATCATACTACCTTGCTACTGATACTTTGCTGCAGATACTACATCTTTCATGTGTGGTTGAATTGACAACTCAGCTGCTAATACTTGAGAATATTGTTTGTCTTCCCCTTGAGTCGAATAAATAAATTTGGGTTGAATACTCTACCCTCGAAAACTGTTGCGATCCCGTATATTTGTGGTTATCAAGACCTTCTTCTGGCGCCGTTGCTGGGGAAGCACAGCTATATTCTCTGAGTTACTTGGGATTTATGTCAACTGTTCACTATGAGGAATCCGAAAGATCTAAGAACTAAAGTCTTGCCCTCAACTACGAGGACAGGTAAGGAACTTCCATCTAGTTCTGCACTTGATTCACCTTCAGTTATGAGTAAGTTTGCGACACCACCTCCTGCTAGAAATCTTGATATGTCGCCTGAGCTTGATGATGCTACTTCTGCTGCCCATGATGCTTATGATGATGCTATGCTTGATACTGCTTTTCCACTAGGTGCCCTTGATGCACAAATTGCTAGAGTTGCTGGTAGATGTGATGATACTTCTGAAACTGCTGATACTATTGAGGTAGAGCATGCTATTTTGCCTGCTAGAACTAGCTCTCCTAGGCATGAATTGCCTGATATGCCTGAGTGTTATGTTATGGAGGGAGAGATAGCTGAGGACTTTCTTGCTTGTAAGGATAGCTATGATTTTGAGAATTTACTCCTCAAGTGGAAAGAAAAATTTCGGAACGCTAGGATGAAATACGACCCGAAGTTTGCTACTTCGCCTATCTTTGTGACCGATAAGGATTATGAATTCTCTGTCGACCCTGAGCTAATCACTCTGGTCGAATCTGATCCCTTCCACGGTTAAGAGTCTCAAACGGTTGTAGCCCATCTTACCAAACTACACGATATAGCCACCCTATTCACTAGTGAGGAAAAGATCCGCCACTACTATATCCTCAAGTTGTTTCCTTTCTCTCTAAAGGATGATGCTAAGACTTGGTTCACTTCTCTTTCTCCTGGTTATGTGTGTAGCCCCTGGGATATGGTCTACTACTTCTCTGAAAAATATTTCCCTACCCATAAAAAGAAAGATGCCTTGCAGGAAATATACAACTTTGTCCAAGTTGAAGAAGAGAGTCTCCCACAAGCTTGGGGGAGACTCGTCCAGCTACTGAATGCTTTGCCTGATCACCCTCTCGAGAAGAATGAAATACTTGATATCTTCTATAATGGACTTACCGATGCTTCTAGAGACCACCTAGATAGTTGTGCTGGTTGTGTTTTTAGGGAACGAACTGTAGAACAGGCTGAGATCCTATTGAATAACATCTTGTGCAATGAGAATGCTTGGACTATTCACGAACCACCTCCTAAGCCAACTACGAGAGAGAAAGGCATTAAATCTGAAGATGTCAAAAAATCTACCACCTATCGAAGAGATCCATGGTCTTGATAACCCGATACACGTAGTAGAAGTAAATTCTCTGCGTAGGTTTGATGAGAGTGATATTTCTTTTGATAAACCTGCTAGTTTATCACTACAAGGAATATGCTAATACACGATGATATTTTTTCGTCGCTACATCGTCACAGTTTTTAATTTACGACGATCTCATGACAAAAAACCAAGCATCGAAAACGGTGCGTCACAAATGAACAACACCGACGTTTTGATCAAAATCGTCATAACTTTTACGACGATTCCTAGATTGTCGTAACCTTTACGACGATCCTAAATCGTCTTTGGCAATCAAACCCAGTCCTACGTGGCAAAATTACGACGAAATCAAAACATCATGATTGAAATCAGCCCAACCCATTTCAATTGATCACATGGGCTGATTTTAATTTTTTGGACTTTTTCTTATTGGGCTTTTTTTGGGCCTTAGCCTATTTATAGCAACTTTTAATTTTATTTTTTTCGAATTTTGTTTTGTGGCCTTTTACTTTCTATTGATTTTCTTTTTTGGCCATTTTATTTTTGTACTGATCCAACATGTCATGCTGATCTCAAAAATTTGTCAAATTTTGGATTTACATTTTGATCTGTAGCATTATGAAGGCACAAATATATCTGATCCAATACATGTGACAGCACAAACTTAGAATCAACCTAAATTTAATACTAATATATTGTCTTTTTGACCACTTTCTATCCAAGAATGAATTTCAAATAGAACTAAGAACACATAAAATTGATCAAATATACGACTAAATAAATCTATTACAATCTTTACAACATAGATGTGCTACAATATGCTACTCTAAACTGAGTAAGACTTCACAGCTTCACACTTGGGTTCACACTTCACGGCTTCACACTTGAGCTTCTGTAAAAGAGGAAACAACACAATTTTAAGTCTACAATACAACAATTGATACTAATCAAGTATAAAAACAAAAACAAGTAATAGACTCAAATATGAAGGCAACATGAAACTAGTGATATGAAACCATGCAGAAAACACTACAATGTAATACTGTTGTAAGGTCATATCAGCGCTAAATCAGCACCATGCCATTATATAGAGAAAATTATATGTCCCCTTTTATCTAAAATAGACCACAAAAGTTCCCTCTTTAATGTATTACTAGGCCTAGGACTTTTATCTAAGATAGATATCTATCTCTATGCTTGCTTCTTTTAAGCTAAGCATGGATGGACGAGGGAATGAGCATTCCAGATTTTATTCGAAAAGGAAAACAAGTAAAAAAGATGTCTCAGTCTACCACACATTCCTAGCAGGAACATACCTAGAGGTTTGATTGGACCAGCTAAAGAGCGACAGCAAAAAGAAAGCAGAATGCACACAGCGCACGGGCTGTGAATACATCTATGACATCCATCTCCAAAATCATGGAACCAGGACCAAAGTTCTTACTGAGCACTCGGCCATCTAGCATATTAACAAGCATTCCAGATGATACATCAGGATGAACTTATTGTCGAAATATTTGACAGGAGATTCACTACTGACTATCAACACGGATCCATTTGCGAAATGATCATAGGCTTCCGTTCGAACCGACGGTGAAGATGAAATGTTAATGAAATGGTACAAACACATTATATGACACCAAACCAGCAAGCCACACAAACATACCAATGGAACTGCAGCATGTCCAAGGCAGTGGCATCCATCCTCTTCCGGGACCCGTTGATGTTCTCCTCAACGTAGCTTCTTGTCATCTTAACCGGCGGCGGCACCCACTTCGTAAGGCTGCACAGGCAGCTCAGCAGCAGTCAGAGGACACCAGCAGCAGCAGGAAAATCTCCTACGAACGCGCCTCGGCGGCACCAAATCGCTCGCTCACCCCCTGACTTGTTCCAGCATCTCGGGCGGTTGCTCATGCCGGACTTTGTTGATGAACATGCCTAGTCGCGACAATGTACTTCATCCCGCGCTTGTGGATCTTGTCGAGGAACGCCAGCAGCTTGGGGCGCGGGAAGTTCACCGGGCTGACGTGAAGTCCTTCCTTGCGTCCATATGGTCATCGTCGTTCCAGATCACGTTGAGGGGTATCTGCGCGCTCCAGTAGTTCTCCACGACATCCTCGACCACTGAAAGGTTATGGTATCCCCACCTGCATTGGTGGAACCCTGAAACAAGAGCAAAAAATAGTAAGAGGTTTGCAGATTACAGTGACGGAATTCAAATACTCTATTTTGGATGCGTTAAAATTCAAATGGTTGCAAGGTAAAAAATAATAAGAGTATGATTTACAAAACAATTGGACCACATGTAGGTACTGTGCAGGATAACTGCTAGTATGATTTATTGCTGTTTGGTCTTGTCTTCTCAGGTCTGTTGACCATATTCAGAGCAAGTGTTGTTTTGGTTTTTGCAGCGACATTCTTAGAATCATGAGTGTGAAATCTCAGTAGAATGTAAGTTATGTCTACCAGTATCACAGTGAGGGACGGCCAACGCAACAGTTATCTACTTAGTACAAAGATTCATAACAGAGATATTCAAGATGGTCTCAAATTAGTGCGAATCCAGAATTGTTGCTTTTTTACAAATTAAAGAGAATCCATAAATTATGGTCTCAAATTATATATGGCCGAGTGATCATGCGAAGTAGAACATTTAGTACTACTGAACTTGACTCAAATGAAAATACCTCGTAGTTTTTCTTTGTTAGCTGCTCAAGGAATGGAGATTTCTCTAGTTGTTCCTTGCTTCTTCCTATAAGGTAGAAGATGTCCTTCTACCCTGACTTCATCCTTGAAATATACTCATCAAGGGAGACAAGTTTACCATCTGACTTGGAACTGAAATAGACAAAAGATCAATTATGTGCCCGAGTGTATAGAACTACAACATTAAAAACTATAGTAATTTAGTTGACAGGTACACAATACCATGGTTTTAATTTAACATAGTTTTTAGAGTATTCAGAATACAGAGCAAGTGTTTGGCTACAACACAAAATGCAGCTCAGTCAGAATAGTCAGTACTATTTTATGCATGTGCCTTTGAGAATTATTGGGTGGAACACAGGTAAGTAGTACTATACACAAGATCAGATGGCACTACAGAGGAACAACTCTGCTTCCGTAAGCCCCTCTGATGCTTCCAATCACACAACACAAAAATTTACTGCTCGGGACCTGGGTGGACCTTCTACCCGACAAAATCTTAGCCATTACGTACCATTTGATGCTTCCAATCACAGAGCACAAATTTTTTACACAAGCGCTACTCCATCTCAGCATGGACTGATGGACTAAAACAGACGGCAGATAGAAAATTCCCAGTCTAAAAGGACATACGTCAAACTACTTGGAGATGGAAAACAACAAGAATGAGATTACTTCTTATGTCAGGATGTAGACTCTAGTGATCTGTCCGGTCTGCAGCCTCCACAAAAACTGAACACCAATTTAACAATTTGGGAAGAATAAGGCGAAGCAAAACGAAGTGAAAAATAACTGAAGTTGAAAGGATTAGGATCGGGGCTGCTCACCTCCACGAGTTCTTAGCGACAGCCATGCTGCTGCTGGCAAAGGGAGGCACACAAGTCACCGCAACCCACCATAGCGCCGCCGCCTGCTCCCCCCACCCCTATCCCCCTGAATCTGTAGCGCCGCCGACCTCGATGCCGGGCGCCGCTCACCACGCATCACTCCTTCCCGTCGACAACCGCCAAACCCTCGAGCCCACCAGCCGCCGCGCAACACAAAATATTCACCGTCGAATCTGGAACAGATCACATCGCCTGAAGGGGGAGGTGGGCTAGCTAGTCCCACGACCAGCTAACCGCCACACCCGGTCCAAAAATGATGCTTTGAAGTAGTAGCAAACATTTTGTGCTTGTAGCATAATCCAAGAAAAGCATCTGCAATACCGAAACTACTGGTGTGAACAGTCTGATTGATATTATATTGTCTGCTATAAGCTTATATATCCATGAAAGGCACCAGCTAACATGGGGTCTTGCTGGTACTCCGAATAATGAAGCCAAGAGCTCATTAAAATAATGGCACATTGGAATATTCTGCCACTTAACAACGTACACTCCAGATGCTAATCCATCCATTCCCATGATTCCATCAAAGCAATACATACACTAGGACAAAAAAGCAGGAGGAGATCACAAGCCGCAATGCTGACAGCTCTTTTCCTAGGAGACAAGGACTTGTTCATAATTAATTTGTGACATCCATAAACTAAAGACAGGGTATTCCATTACATGATCTGATTCATATTAGTCCAAGAAAAGCATCGCCGATACCGAAACATCAGGTGTGAACTGTCTGATTGATGTTATACTGTCGGCTATGTAAGCATGAAAGACACCAAATATATTAATTAAGTTTCTCCGGATTTTTAATATTAGATCTAGCTAGCACTCCAAAGCATGAAGCCAAAAGCTCATTAAAATCATGGCACCTGGGAATATTCTGGCACTAAACAACGTGCACCCCAAGATCCCAATCCATCAATTCCCATGATTCCATCAAAATTAGTAATACACCCGGGTAGATCTGATCTTTGATGCTCCACCCAGGTCCCGAGCACCAGGTCCAGCTCCAGGAAGCCCCTCTGCTTGCTCCCGTACATCAGACTGTACGTACGCACACAACATGGCCCCTCGATCAGCAACCTTGCTCGGGGACCCGTAAGCTGTAGAGGACATGGGGTAGGAGGAGACGCACCTGTTGACGAGAGGGCGACGGCTCTCGTCATTGGATATGTCGATGGCGGTGCCGGTGGTGTTCTGCTAGGTGGAGGCTGTGATGCGAGGGGGGGGGAGGAAGTTGGGCGGAGCTGGAGCGCTGTGCCTGAAGCCCTCAGCCATATGCACGGGACGGGCGCGCGAGGACGCTCGTGCTCCTCCCGCTTCTCCTCCAGAGGCCTCCTCCTCAGGTCGCTGCAGGGCATCCTGTCCATGCCGTGGTTGTCGATGGTGGGGTGGGGGCGGCGGCGGATCGAGATCTGAGGGAGGGAGATGGAGATCGAGGGGAGGGTGTGGCACCTTCAGGAGGAGGAATGCGAAGGGAGGTTAGGGTTTGGGTAGGTGGCCGCGAGTGGATGGATAGATGGATGGATGGATGTGGGATGGAGAGATGGATGGATGGATGGATGGACGCCATGTCATCGATCCGTGGGAAGGGTTCTGAGTGTTACGACATTTTTATAATCATCGTAAAAGTTATGACGATCTCATTTTATGTGGTTACGACGTTATTGACTCACGTCGTCGTAATTTATATGTATATTTGATCCCCTCAAACGGTTTACGACAATCTCGGATGAAATCATCATAGATTTATGACAAATTCATCAACGACGTCTTAAAAAACATCATGTATGAGCATATTTCTTGTAGTGTATGCCTGGATGAATTTGATAACTTTGTTACCAAACAACAGAGTTTCAATGATTATGTTAGCAGACAATTGGAACAGAATGCTCATATGCTTAGTCATTTAAGTGCTTGTGTGGACAGAAATGTCAATGATCTCAAGCTCCTGAGTAAACATGCCTCTATGGTTACTACTCAGGTAGAACAAGTACTTAAAGCTCAAAATGACTTGCTCAATAAGTTGAATGACAATTCTGTCAGAGTCATTACTAGAGGCGGTAGAATGTATCCTGAGGGTCGTCCAAAGAGAATTGAACAAGATTCTCAATGAGTTAGCACTGATGCACCTAGTCATCCTAGAAAGAACAAGAAAGATGATAGGAACTTGCACGCTAGCAACCCTGTTGCTGCTACACCTTAGAGTCCAAACGATGTCTCTGTCTCTGATGCTGAAAGACAATGTGGTGATGAACATGAGCCTGATGATAATATCAATAGTGATGTTCATGAAGATTCTCAACCTAGCAATGATAAGGATGTGGAGATTGAACCTGTTGATCTTGATAACCCATAGCCTAAGAATAGAAGATACGATAAGATGACTTCGCTGCTAGGAAACATGGTAAAGAAATGGAATCATGGGTTCAGAAACCCATGCCCTTTCCCCGCAAACCATCCAAGAAAAAGGATGATGAGGATTTTGAGCGATTTGTTGAAATGGTTAGACCTCTATTTCTGCAAATGCGTTTGACAGATATGCTCAAAATGTCTATGTATGCTAAGTACATGAAGGATATTGTGACTAATAAGAGGAGGATACCTGAGGTTGAGATTTCCACCATGCTCGCTAATTATACCTTCAAGGGTGGAACTCCCAAGAAGTTAGGTGATCCCGGAGTTCCCACTATACCTTGCTCCATTAAAGGAAACTACGTTAGAGTTGCTTCATGCGACCTTGGAGCCGGTGTTAGTGTTATGCCTCTCTCTCTTTATCGTAGGCTTGAACTGGATAAGTTGACACCCACTGAACTCTCTCTGCAAATGTCTGACAAATCAACTGCTTTCCCGATCGGCATTTGCGAGGATGTGCCTGTTGTAGTTGCTAACGTCACTATCTTAACATACTTTATTATCCTGGATATTCCTGAGGACGATGCCGTGGCGGTCATTCTCGGAAGACCCTTTTTAAACACTGCAGGAGTTGTTATTGATTGCAACAAAGAATGTCACTTTCCATGTCAACGGTAATGAGCATACGGTGCACTTTCCGAAGAAACAATATCGAGTACATTGCATCAATGCTATCAAAAAAACTTCATCGATTCTTATTGGGAGCTTTGAATGCCCTATACCTCCTGTTAAGATGAAGTATGATTTGCTTGTTGGGGAGATACACATCCCCATTGAGGTGACCGAGTGACTATTCATTCCATTTCCTTTTGCGATTCGAAAAAGTTTGTAAAGGAGACTTGATCAACCTCATTGACGGATTTCTCTCGATGACCATGAGATGGATGAATCGAGGAGTCACAAACCTCTGTTCCAAGATTTAACCTTCGGTTGCTTAGAAGAAAAATGATAGGTTTAGTTTAGTTTTCCCTGTTTTCTGTGTTAGCGTCCCGTAGAAAAGTACCCCGAAAATAAAAGTTCTCCGAACGTCCTGAAAATCAAGTATGATTTTATTCTGGATTTTTTGAAACAAATTGAGATGAAGAGCTAGTATAGGGGCTGCACCAGTGGGCCACAAGCCCTGGAGGCGCGGGCACCCCCCTGGCCACGCCTACCAGGCTTGTGGGGCGCACGTGCACCCCCTCCACTCATTCTAGCTCTCATCTCGTTCTCCTACCTCCAGAAAAAATTGTTTCGCAGCTCAAGCCCATGTTCTTGCTCTGCTTGCTGGGATTTTTGATCTCCTTGCTCAAAGCACCATTCTCCGAACTATTTTGGGGAAATTACTCCTTGTTAAGTGACTCCTCAATTGGTCCAATTAGTTTTTGCTCTAGTGCCTTATACTTTGCGTATTTTTGCTGCCTTGGTGACCCTGCTCTTGAGCTTTGCATGCTAATTTTAGCTGGTCCCAAGTAGTTTTGATGCGTAATATGGCCCCTAGGCACTTGAGGGAGTAGTTGCTACGAGTTTAGTTGAGCCTTGTTCACTTTTCCTTTGGGTCACTGAAAATTTCAGAAAAGCAAGATGTTCAGGAGAAACTATCATGGTGGTTCGTCAAGCAAGAGAGGTCCCCGTCTTGCAATTCGGGAGTCCGATCCTTACCAACCGAGGAACGCACAGGTACAGCCATGTGAATGGCCTTCTAATTAATTCATGACTGAGGCATGTTTCAAAGACGAGTTTGATACACTTGTTCACAACGTCGGACTCGAAGAATTCATCTCCGAAAATGTGAACAGTATGTTGCTCTCATTGCCTCTTTTGTTCGTAGATTTAAATTTTCAGTTGGTCGTGATACATCTGTACTGTTTGATCTCTATGACAAATCGTATACCATGGATTTAGAGGATTTCAATAGAATTTGCAAGATACCTATTTGGGGTAGTCTCAATAATCCTCCTAAATCTTCGGTTAGAGATTTTTTTCTCTCGTATAACTGTTGGAGAAACTAGAGATATTACACAGGCTACCATGGGGAGCATTCATTTTCCTGCCTTGCAGTACTCTGCCCTCTTCATAGGCAGATGCATTAATGGCAAGATTGAGCATTATAACCTCTGCGCACCCGACCTTGGTATTCTTAAGAGCGCAGTAACGGCTGATAGAAGTTTCAACATGGGAGCTATAATAGCAAGGAGGCTGAGTAATAATGCTAATGAAGGGGATTTCTTTGATGGGATCTATGCCACTCGCATAGCAAATCTTCTTGGAGTACCCATCTGTGAAGGAGATCCCCCACTCCATACAGCTTTCCTTGACCACGTCGCTTTGACACGCTACCAGTTCCTTGAGAGGGATGATGAATCCCTCCTATACTGTTTAATATTTAACCGGCAGCGTATTTTCCATATTACCCTTCCTGCTCCTGCCTTCTTTGACTTTCAGGTAAAACGGAGATATTACATAACCAGGGGAGAGGCAGAGGAGTATGAGAGGGAGGCAAAGGCTTCTCATCTCTGCGAGGCAGCTATTCAGGCAGTGGCCGCAGCGCTCCCGTATAACCCCCATTATGATTTTGGGTATCGCCCGGACCATCCTTGGGAGTAGACCAACTTAGGCCAAAAGCCTAAGCTTGGGGGAGTACGTGTTTCTCACTGACTTTATATTCTTGCTTATGCTTTCACTTTGTTTCTCGGTGTTCACACTTTGCCACTGTATCATCCATGCTAGTTTATTTTATTTTTCTCGTTTTCTTTTCGTGTGTCTATCTAGTTTGAGAAAACCCAAAAAGATTTTCTTTTCTTCTTTTTCTTGTTGGGTGCTTTCCCGTGTAAATAGTTTTCTTTCTCTTTGGGTCAAGGTCGAAGACCATGGTTACAATGTTTAGTGGCTCTCGCATGCATATCTGTTTATCTATTAAAGAGCCATATTACTTTGTCTTCTCCTTTGTGTTTGCCTACAGATTCCAGCATAGTCCAATGCACGAGCACTCTTATTATTGTTCACAGCGTTCGGTCGTGAAAGTGAAAGGCAATAATGACGATATATGATGAAGTGTCTGAGCCTGGAAAAGCTGGTATGAACTTGATCTATTTTGTTTTTGTAAATATGACTACCTCATCGTTCCTAATGCAGCTTTGTTGTGAGAGAAACATGTTTGCGATGAAAACTTAGAGATCATAGTTTCTGATGCCATGCTTAATTAGCTAGGAGCTTATAATGGTTTGTCTTGGATGCCAACATGAATGTCGAGATGACTATGATGTAGTATGATAGGCTGGTATCCACCTTTGAATGATTCAAGTGGCTTGACTTGGCGCATATTTACGCATGTAGTTGAAACAAATCAACATAGCCTCTATGATGTTCATGTTCATGGTGATTTATGTCCTACTCATGCTTGTACTCAATGTTAGTTAATCTCAATCCATTTTGACGACTGTTGTCGCTCTCTAGTTGGTCTCTTCCTAGTCTTTTGCTAGCCTTCACTTGTACTAACCGGGAATACTGCTTGTGCATCCACTTACATAAACCCAAAGTTGTTCCATATGAGTCCACCATACCTACCTATATGCGATATCTACCTGCCGTTCCAAGTAATTTTGCATGTGCCACTCTCTAAATCTTCAAGAAATAATCTGTTTTGCATGCCCGAACCGCTCATGCGGTGACAAGGGGCTATCAGTATCTTCCATGCTAGGCGTGTTATCCTCGATATGTGTTTATTCACTATCATTCACGAGAAAGGGGCCGGTAACTGGAATGCCCAGTTCAATTCTCAAATCAAAAAGATAATTGCAAAAAAACTCCCCCTGGATTGATGTTGGTATGGACGGCACCCGAGTATTCGGCTAGTCGTGGAGTGTGATTGATCGATGGTGGGGGAGTCAAAACTTTACTTTTCTGTTTGGGAACCGCCTATAGCATGTGTAGCGTGGAAGATGGTGAGAACTCTTAGTCATTGCGTTGACAATGAAAGCATGCTACCCAAAATTATTATCTCTGTTTTCAAAGCTTGAGCTCTGGCACCTATGCAAATCAATACTTCCCTCTGCGAAGGGCGTGTCTATTTATGTTCCTGTTGAGTCATCCTCCTCTTGTAAAAGCACCAATTAGAGAGCACCTCTGTCATTTTTATGCTTTGCTTTTAACCGTGTTTGAGTATGACTGTGACTGGATCTTCTTTGCCGTGAATTACAATGTTTAGTCAGCCTTTGGTCTTTGAAGGTGCTCTGCATTTATGTTTTGCGGTCTCAGAAAGAGCTAGCGAGATACCATCTGTTCGTACTGCTTCATGATTGTTTTGATTGCAGTGTTGACATTTGAGACTAATTATTATTTGCTCGCTAGTTGATTATGCCATTGATATGAGTTTACCGTGAGACCTAGATGCTCTTCACCGTTCATGAGTAATCTCATCGTAGGCTTGTTGGACGGTGATGGGTTGGATGAGATCTATCATGTAATCGAGTTAGTTTTGACGGGGATTGATCCCTAGTATCCACTATGTTCTGAGTTTGATGTTGCTACTACTTTGCCATGCTTAATGATTGTCACTTGGGCCCGAGTGCCATGATTTCAGATCTGAACCGATTATGTTGTCGCCAATATATGTGTGTTCTTGATCCTATCTTGCAAGTTTTAGTCACCTACTATGTGTTATGACCTGGCAACCCCGGAGTGACAATAGCCGGAACCACTCCCGGAGATGACCATAGTATGAGGAGTTCATGTATTCACTAAGTGTTAATGCGTTGGTCCGGTTCTTTATTAAAAGAAGAATTTAATATCCCGTAGTTTCCATTAGGACCCCGCTGCCACGGGAGGGATGGACAATAGATGTCCTGCAAGTTATTTTCCCTAAGCATGTATGACTACATACGGAATACATGCCTACATTAGATTAACGAACTAGAGCTAGTTACATATCTCTCCGTTGCATGATGAATAGCATCCTACATAATCATCCATCACCGATCCAATGCCTACGAGTTTTTCCTACTGGTCCTTGCTATGTTACTTTGCCGCTACTGCTGTCACTTCTGCTACTGTTACTCTGTTGCTACTGCTCTCACTTTGCTGCTACCGGTTATTGTCGCTATAGCTACTATCATACTACCTTGCTACTCATGCTTTGCTATAGATACTAAATCTTTTAGGTGTGGTTGAATTTACAACTCAGTTGCTAATACTTGAGAATATTCTTTGGCTTCCCCTTGAGTCGAATCAATAAATTTGGGTTGAATACTCTACCCTCGAAAACTGTTGCGATCCCCTATACTTGTGGGTTATCAGGAGGCAATGTCGTTGGCTTGCACCTGTAGCTCGTCTTAGACGACTGCCAACTCCGCTTCTGTGCCGGCGCGCTGCACTGCGAGTAGGCCCAAGTTCAGGTTGTTATACCACAACTTGGCAGGACGAACCTCCATATAAGCCCCGGCTCGCGCAGCCGACGCGCGCCAGGCGTGCAGCCGGGAACTACCTGCCTCGAGCCATCAGGACAGCCGGCTCATCGACGCCGGCTCCACTGAATCCGGCCAAAGGGCGTTTACTATTGCCAGTCTGGCGTCCTGGAGTCGGGCCAGAGACAGTGCTAGCTCATGCAGACGGGCCTTGGTGGGAACAACCACCTCATCTACGGTCCAACTGGCGTCGTTATTCACCTCGACACCGGCGGCACGTCGTTCTTCATGATGGGCCTCCACAGCCACGTCCGCCGCATCCCGCTTCTGTGGAAAGAGTTCTGGGAGCAATGGTGGGGGCGTGGCGTGAGGAAGGGGAAAAAGAGGAGTCAACAATAAAAAGACAAGATAAGACAGGGATGACTCATGATTTATAAGGATGTCGACTTCACCCGCCTCTTCTTCAAGCTCGAGGTCCCGGGTCGTGTACTCCTGCACCTGGCGGGCGAGCTCGTCCCGTGTGGCCTGTGCTGCCTCGACCTCCTTCGCGAGTTGGGCATCCTTGTCCTTTAAGAAGGCGTCCTGCTGCGCCTTCTCGTCAAGGCATAGCTTTTCCAACCGCTCCAGCTCGATGACTTGAGAGGCCTCCTTCGCGACAGTGTGTTGTGGTGGGCGGCGCGCAGCTGCTCTAGCTTTGTCTGATGGGCCGCCTTGTCATCCTTCTTCTCCGTCTGGAGAAGCTCTATTTCCTGGCGCAGGCGGTCTCCCTCACCGCGCAAGGCGTCGCGCTCCATGACGGCTCGGTCTAGCGGGCCTTGGAGGTCGCCTACTTTCCTCTCAGCCTCTTGGAGCCGGGCCAACAGCGTGTTGTGGTCCTGTGCATGGCCCTTATGGTGGTCCTATGACGTAAGAAAACAGAAGATTGGTCATGATTGAGATACGGCTCGGTGGATTCCGAACTGGCTCGATTCTTGGGGGCTACACCCAGTGGGTTTGCTTGCGCGCCCCCACTAAAAGAAAAAGAAGAAATAGCTGCCATGAGTAAGACTCAAGCCAACTAACTCTCAGCCGTCCTGACTCTTGGGGGCTACACCTAGTGGGTGCGTCGACGCGCCCCCACTGGAAGAAACAGAGAAGAAGAAAAATCTCGACAAAAAGATGTGGGGATTGAAAACATACCGCAACCCATTGCTCAACATGGTTCGGATCCTCCCGAGCCACCTGGGCCGCTTGCGCCACATTGTCGTTGCTCCGGGAAAATGCCGCAACAAGCGCGGGAACTCCACTCAGCGTAGCACCAGGAGGAAGATTCGCGTGGATCGATCTGCCCTCGCTCCAGGACTCCATGGGCTGCCTCCCGGAGAGGGGGCCGACGCCGGAGGCGGACTGGGCGCGGCCAGGCACGACCATAGTGTCGTCTCCTGGTGGTGTGCTCCTGGTCGGCTCCTTCGACATGTCGGCTCGACGGGGCGCTTGCTCGGCGGGATCGTCGGTCCCCATGACCTTGTCCTTCGTCACAAGGGCCAGCTCGTGTGATGCTCAGGATTCACCACCAGGGACCTTCGTCCTCGGGGGTGGGATTTCCGCTCTTGGCGCATCCATCAGTGCCTACGGTGCGGTGTGTAGCCCGACGTCGGGTGTGTCAGGCATCACATCAAGATTCCCCGGCGCGGCGGCAGACTCTGGCTCGGTGGCCTTTGTGGTTCCGGTCGCACCCGCACCGGTGTGTGCCTGCTCGTTGGTCCATGCCTCCACGTCTGCCCGCGAGGCGGGATCGTGCCTCGTCTTGGATCGCCTCTCTTTGGTTGGCGGCCTCTAAGCAGGGTTGGTTGCTCGCTTTTCGGGTTTGTCCCGGCTTGCGACTGACATTCGGGCCGCCTCCTCCCATGGATGGTGTTCTCCCTCAGCAGCGCCTTGCTCGCAGCATTCGCCTCGGCCCAGACGGCTTGCTCCCTGGCGGCGGCTGCTTCTTCGAGCCACCGCCTCGGCCCTAACTGGGGGGACCTACCGCGGTTCGCTTGGAAGCCGGCTTGGCGGTAGCAAATTTCTTGCCTTTCCGTCACGCTCCCTCGCCATCCACGTCCGGCTCAGGGGAAGCTTGGCATTGTCGTCTCCGGGAGGGATCGAGACCGTGCAATGGAGACAATCCCTCGTCATCATCGGTCCACTCAAGCAGTCCAGATGCAAAAAACTCACCAACCGGCTCGGTTCCTTCTGACCCCGCTATCCCCTCGACCTCTTTGGAGCCTGCGGTCGAGGCTCTACCATGTCCACATCCTCGATATCTTCAGGGTTCGACGCCTCCACGTCGGCAGCTGGCGGGTGGTAGACTTGCAGGCGTGTGAACAACTGATGATGTATTTGGCGTCCGACATCAGAAGCCGGACGACATTCAAAGGAAAAGAGAAAGCATTATCATGATGAAACTTACCATCGGGGCCAGATGGTCCCGGTCGTAAGGGGTCATGCCGCATTCCCACACACTGCCTTCATCCATGGAGGCGGAGGAGATCAAGTTCACCCGCTCCGGTACCTTGCCGGCTTGCAGGTTCTTCGTCGAGAGCGGGCATGGGTCATGCCGGCCGCTCATCTAGCAGATGAGATGCAGCCGGTGCTACAGAATCAGAATCCGGCGCGCCACAATGGTGGCAAGAATATCCTTGGCCTAAAGGCCTTGGGTCTTGAGAAGCTCATGGTGGGTGCATATAAGCTTCACCTTCCCGATCGGCTTTGGTAGCATGCTCTTCCAGTTCAGCTTCGTCGTCGGCGGGGTGATGTCGAAAGGAGGCAGGTTGATGCAGTCATTCCTGGGGTTTACATTCTTCATGTAGAAGAACCCCTTCTGCCAATTCTTCATTGAATCCTGAAGAGGAAGCTTCAGGAAGCCGGAGGCGGTCCGGTGATGGACTAGGGCGGCACCGCAGGCGGACATCTTCATGTTACCGAAGGCCCCATCCAATACCGTTTGCTGCTTGAAGAAAAACAGATCGCACCACAGATCCAACCACGGCGTGATCCCCAGGAAACCCTCGTAGAGGGTAACGAAGGCAGCCTACTGGGGACTGGCATTCGCCGCAAGATGGTGCGGCTGCAGGCTGAAATGCACCAGGAAGCGGGTGAAGAAATCGCTCGCTGCATCCCGAACCCGTAGGCAAAGTGCACGGTGAAGACCACCGCTTCGCCGTCTTACGGGGTCAGAGATCCCTCTCCACCGGGGAGGCGCACATCAACGAGCTCTGCTAGAGGCTGCATGCGACGATGGCGGAGGAACTCAATGTGTCCCTCGACGATGATGCTGCCTTCCCAGGGAGTTCTCCTTCTTGGCGGCGGCTCGAGACATGTCGGAGCGGCAGCACGAAGTGGTGGAGTTGCACAAAGTCTCGACGGCAAATGGCAGCGAGGATATGAACATCGTCTCTCTCTCTCTCTCGCTCTAGGAGGGAAGGGCGCTGGAGCAAAATAGGACCGCGACGAATGGTCCCCTCAACCTGCCCGCCTGTCCATTTAAACCATGGAAGAGATCGTGGGAGAGGGGATCCTGTGCGCATGATCCCCATCCCTCCTGGTCCGTGCGGAAGCGTTATTGCGCTCCGAATGCCAACCGCCGCTTCGTATCCGAAGAAGATCCCCACATGCGGGCCGGGGCCGCGGCATGGAGGGCCTCGCTGTGCGGGTCCAGTCTTGTCGTGCGCGTGGTTTGTCAGGGTGTGAATCCTGAAGCCCGGCATGTGGCGCATCACCACCGCAAGCGAACAATATGAGGCGTCTAGCGGAAGCCAGCCGGCTCCCCGCCCGGTCGTTTCCCACGCCTCGGCTCACGGGCCGCGGCTGCCAGGACTCGCGAGCCGAATAATCAAGCCGGCGAGGCCCTTTGCCTTGAGAAGGCGGACCTCCCCTCTTTCGGGGACTACCGACGGGGGGATAAACCCGGGGTAGGCTCATCAAGCCTACTCCCTCACACTTCGGTGTAGAGAGGGGCAAAAGCTTCCTGAATTGCCGGCTCCTCCTGGCCGGTTGCGTGGTCCTTGCCAGATAGGAGCCTAGCCGTCTACTCTCTGGCCGGTTGGCTAGCCCCTAGCCGGCTGGAGGGCACCTGTCGCATCGATCCTCATGATGTGACAGGGCCCTTGGATTAAAGGAGAAAGTAGCTCAATGCGGGTACGATGGAGAAGCATACGCATGGCTATAGTGGTGGCGGCTGTACTACTGGCCGGTGCCAGTTGTGACCCGTCAACCTTGTACAGTACCTACACACCACGACGCACTCCATTACCTGGCCCCGCATGGCTATAGTGGAAACGGGCGTACCGCTGACCGGCGCTGGATCCCGCAAGCCGACAACCATCGTACCGCTCGCGCCCTGCGTGGGGAGGTGATACGTCTCCAACGTATCTACTTTTCCAAACTCTTTTGCCCTTGTTTTGGACTATAATTTGCATGATTGGAATGGAACTAACCTGGACTGACGCTGTTTTCAGCAGAATTGCCTTGGTGTTATTTTTGTGCAGAAATCAAAGTTCTCCAAACGTCCTAAAATTTTTCGCGGAGCAGTTTGGAAAATATCAAAAATATCTGCGCCAAGTTCCACCGAGGGGGTGGGCCAGTGGGCCACAAGCCCCTGCTTCGACACCACCCCCTGGTGGCGGTGGGCAGGCTTGTGGGGCCCACAGGCACCTTCCGCCCCCAACTCCAGCTCTATTAGTTGCCTTTCGTCCCAGAAAAAATAAAAAGAGAAGTTTTCGTCGCGTTTTCGGTATGGAGGCGCCGCCACCACTTGTTCTTCATCTGGAGGGCAGATCTGGAGTCCGTCTTGGGCTCCGGAGAAGGGAAATCGTCGCCATCGTCATCATCAACCTTCTTCCCTCTCCAATTCCATGAAGCTCTTCGTCGTTCGTGAGTAATCTATTCATAGGCTCGCTTGGCGGTGATGAGTAGGATGAGATCTATCATGTATTCGAGTTAGTTTTGATGGGGATTGATCCCTAGTATCCACTATGTTCTGTGATTGATGTTGCTACTACTTTGCCATGCTTAATGCTTGTCACTAGGGCCCGAGTTCCATGATTTCAGATCTGAAATTATTATGTTGTCACCAATATATGTGTGTTTTAGATCCGATCTTGCAAGTTGTAGTTACCTACTATGTGTTATCATCTGGCAACCCCGGAGTGACAATAACCGGAACCAGTCCTGGTGATGACCATAGTTTGAGGAGTTCATGTGTTCACGAAGTGCTAATGCGTTGGTCCGGTTCTTTATTAAAAGGAGAACCTTAATATCCCATAGTTTCCTTTTGGACCCCGCTGCCACAGGAGGGATGGACAATAGATGTCATGCAAGTTCTTTTCCCTAAGCACATGTGACGACACACGGAATGCATGCCTACATCACATTGACGAACGGGAGCTAGCTGCTTATCTCTCCGTGTTATAGCTATTGCATGATGAATATCATCCAAACAAATCACCGACCCATTGCCTACGAGTTTGTCCTACTACTGTTGTTACTTGTCATGCTCTGCTGTTACTACTGTTGCTACTGCTGTTACTTGTCTTGCTCTGCTGCTACTACTACTGCTACTGTTGTTACTTGTCTTGCTCTGCTGCTGCTACTACTGTTGCTACTTTCTACTCCTGTCACTACTGTTGTTCCTTGCCACTGCTATTGCTCATTACACTGATGCTACGTGCTACACTGTTGGTTCACCTACCGTTGACGGGAATTGACAACTTCCGTCGACGCGGCAACGAAGGCGCCATTGATACAATTGTTAGGAATAGTCTCTCATCAATAGATCCTTTCTAACACCATTGTTATCATATTACTTTCCTGTTACTACTATGCTTGCATATAGTAATCTTTCAGGTGTTGTTGAATCCGACAAATTCAGCTGCTAATACTCGAGAGTATTCTCTCACCTCCTTCAGGCGATCTACAAATTTGGGTTGAATACTCTACCCTCGAAAACTGCTGCGAACCCACGCGCTGGAGGGCCATCAACAACATTCTTCCAGTTTCATTGCCGAGGAGTGCTATCAGCATTCTTCTGATGCCGTTGCAGGAGAAGGTTTGTTGTTATAAGCATTCGTCTAGTTAACGCCAGAGATTGCGCGATCAACATTTTTCTGGCACCGTTGCCGGGGAGGTATTGCTATATTCTTCGAGTCACTTGGGATTTATATCTGCTGATCACTATGAAGAATCTGAAGGATTCGAAGACCAAAGTCTTGCCCTCAACTACGAGGGGAGGTAAGGAATTGCCATCTAGCTCTGCACTTGATTCACACTCATTTATGAGTAAGTTTGCGACATCACCTCCTGCTAGAAATGTTGATATGTCACCTATGCTTGATGATGCTTGTCATACTACTGCTAGAGATGCTATGCTTGATACTATGCCTCATGATGCTATGCTTGATACTATGCCTGATACTGCTAGAGATGCTATGCCTGATACTGCTTTGCCTGATGATGCTAGAGATGCTATTTTGCCTGATGATGCTATGCTTGATACTGCTAGACATACTCCTTTGCCTGATGTTCCACTAGGAATGTTCCTTGATGGTCATATTGCTAGAGTTACTGCCAATGCTCGTGATGCTTCTGATATTGCCGATACTATTGAGATAGAACCTGCTTTTGCTCCTGCTAGATCTAGCTCTCCTAGATTTGAACTGCCTGATATACCTGAGGGTTACGTTATGTAGGGAGAGATAGTTGAGGATTTTCTTGCGTGTAAGGATGCCTATGACGTTGAGAAATTAATTCTCAAGTGGAAAGAAAAATCTCGTGAAGCTAGGATGAAAAATGACCCGAAGTTTACCACTTCGCCTATCTTTTTCACCGATAAGGATTATGAATTCTCTGTCGACCCTGAGATAATCTCTCCAGTCGAATCTCATCCTTTTCACGATTATGAGTTTGAGACGGTCATAGCCCATCTTGCCAAACTATCTGAAATAGCCAACATTTTCACTAATAAGGAGAAGATCCGCCACTACTATATCCTTAAGCTGTTTCCTTTCTCTCTAAAGGATGACGCTAAAGTCTGGTTCACCTCTCTTGCTCCTGGATGTGTGCGTAGTCCCCAGGAGATGGTCTATTACTTCTGTGAGAAATATTTCCCTGCCTATAAGAAGCAAGATGCCTTGCAGGAAATATACAACTTTGCTCAACTCCAAGAAGAGGGTCTTCCACAAGCTTGGGGGAGGCTCGTCCAGCTACAAAATGCTTTGCCGGATCACCCTCTTAAGAAGAACGAGATTCTTGATATCCTCTATAACAGACTTACCGATGCCTCTAGAGACTACCTAGATAGTTGTGCCGGGTGTCTTTTTAGGGAACGAATTGTAGAACAAGCAGAGACTCTACTGAATAACCTGTTGATCAACAATAATGCTTGGACTATTCTCGAACCACCTCCTAAGCCAACTCCTATGAAAAGAGGTATTTTATTCCTCAGTCCCGAAGATATGCATGTAGCCAAGAAACATATGAAAGAGAAAGGCATTAGAGCTGAAGATGTCAAAAATCTACCACCTATCGAAGAGATCCATGGTCTCGATAACCCGCGGTACACGTAGTAGAAGTGAATTCTCTGCGTAGGTTTGATGAGAGTGATATTCCTTTTGATAAACCTGCTAGCTTATGCTTTGATGAATTTGACAACTTTGTTGCCAAACAACAGAGTTTCAATGATTATGTTAGCAGACATTTGGAACAAAGTACTCGTATGCTTAGCCATTTAAGTGCTTGTGTAGACAAAAATGTCAATACTCTGAAGCTTCTGAGTAAACATGCCTCTATGATTACTACTCAGGTATAACAAGTACTTAAAGCTCAGAATGACCTGCTTAATGAACAAAATGACAACTCTGTCAGAGTCATTACTAGAGGAGGCAAAATGACTCAGGAACCTTTGTATCATGAAGGTCATCCTAAGAGAATTGATTAAGAATCTCAAGGAATCAATGCTGATACACCCAGTCATCCTAAGGAGAAGAAGAAGGATGATAGAAACCTGCATGCTAGTTCGCCAAATACTGTCACACATGAAGAACCTAATGATATTTCTGCGTCTGATGCGGAAACACAATCTGGTGATGAACATGAACCTGGTGAGAATATGGACAGTGATGTTCATAATAATTCTCATCCTAGCCATGATGAGGATGTGGAGATTGAACCTACGGTTAATCCTGATAATCCACAACCTAAGAGATACGATAAGAATGACTTTACTGCTAGGAAGCATGGTAAAGAAAGAGAGCCATGGGTTCAGAGACCTATGCCATTTCCTCCTAAGCCATCCAAGAAAAAGGATGATGAGGATTTTGAGCGCTTCGTTGAGATGATAAGACCCGTCTTTCTGCAGATGCGGTTAACTGATATGCTCAAGATGTCTCCATATGCAAAGTACATGAAAGATATCGTGACTAATAAACGAAAGATAATAGATCTTGAGATCTCCACCACTCTTGCCATCGGGAACATCTAAATGGGTGTTTGGATTGATTTCGACTAGTCCTATATGTTCATGAGTCCTTCTAGTATTTTTCGGCTGGAACCAATAACATTTGAAGACTACGACGTTCGGTGGGTTTTCACCATAGAATTGAAGTTCATAAATTGCTTCAACTCTTCTATAATACTAGATAACACCTTCGCCGATAGCAGAGACACCACAATTTGTAGATTTCCGGTCGGGCATAGATAGCTCTTTGGCAAAGGTACGAAAGAGATACCCATTGATGTTGTATTTCTCAAATGAACGGACCTTATAGTCAAAACCATTAGCGACTTGTCTCAATTCGGCGTCCATAGACTCTAAATTAGCCTACAAGTTCAATACGAAATGGTTGTTGCATCAGCCGCAAGTTATACCAAGAAAGAAATGGTCCATTATTGATAATTACTGTTTGTTTGAACCAAGAGATGAAACTGGATTAGCCGCCTCCTATCTTTGACAGAATCTCATACTCTTTGACGGAATCATTTTCGATCACCGCTCCATCCAAGAATTTGGCGACGTAACGGCTGTTTGAAATATCCAGGAATAAGAGCAGTTCAAATGAATTAGAAGTTACGGGAAAATGTGCAGAGAACTCACTCGATGTACGGCCGCACTTCTGTTAGGTTGTTGAAGATATACAACAAAATGTTCCGCCATTCTTCGACATCCAACGTTATTGGTTTCGAAGCACCGGCTGATGCGAGCTTCCCTTTGAATAGGCTGAGGTTGGACCCACCTTTTTTAAGGTCTGCATCATTGTGCCGAGGCTTCGGATTATGCAAATGATGATTTTTGGCTTCGTAGTGTGCTGTCACAAAGTTGGCCACCTCCTTAGTAATGAATGCCTCAGCCATCGATGCTTCAATTCTATGCTTATTTTTACATTTAGCTCGAAGGGTCTTCTGCATCCTCTCAGTTGCATAGCACCAACGATCTTGCACGGGCCCACCCAATCTTGTCTCGGTCGGTGATGGAAAATCAAATGCTGCATTGGATTAAAGAAGCCCGGTAGAAATATCTTCTCTAACTTGCACAACAACTCCGGTGCAAACTCCTCCATGTCTTCTACCATGCCAGGCGACAATTCTTTCGCACAAAGAACACGGAAGAAATAGCTCAGCTCTGCCAGTACTAGCCATTCATCCTCAGGAATAAAGCCACGTAACATCACCGACATTACCCGCTCTAGCCATATGTGCCAATCATGACTCTTGAGACCAAAGATTTTTAATTTTTCAAGACTCGCTCCCCTCTTTAGATTCGCTGCATACCCATCGGGGAAAATCAAGTGCATTTTGACCCACAAGATAATTTCAATCGTAGCTGGCCTTCCAAGATTGAACCAGGCCTTTGGCTTCGACCACTTCTGCTTTCCTTTGCCTTCTCGCATGTTTTGTAACGGTCTATGACATAGTGTCTCTTGATCGACTCTAGCCTTAATATTATCCTTTGTCTTCCCATATATGTCGAACAATGTACCAAAAATAGCCTCTCCGATATTCTTTTCAGTGTGCATCATGTTGATATTGTGTGGAAGAAGGAGGTCTTTGAAGTAAGGCAGATCCCAGAAGCACGGCTTGTGAGTCTAGGCGTGTTTTGAATTATACCCCTTGATATACCCTGGACGCTCTGGATCAGGCTCGAGGGCGTTTAACTGATCCAGGATCTGTTGGCCTCGAACGCAGGTGGTGCCATGTTTTTGACAACTTTACCTTTGGTAAAGTTCTTCTTGTCTTTTCTGAACTGATGATCAGGATCCAGGAACTGTCTATGCAAGTCAAAGCAAGAATACTTCCGACCCTCCTGCAACCAATGAAACTGAAGAGCTGCCTTGCATTGGGGGCACAGGAACCTTCCATGCACACATCATCCAGAGAATAGCGCATACGCTGGCAAGTCATGCATAGAGTACATGTACCACACATGCATTTTGAAGTTTTCTTTTCTAGCGGCATCGTATGTCTTGACCCCATTATCCCAAGCTTCTTCCAATTCATCCTAAGCGGTTGCAGGTACACATTCATATTCTTCCCCGGATAATTGGCCCTGGAACTGCCCGGGGGGGGGGGGGAGATTGAGTGGAATGACAAATACAGGCCAACAACTGTATTGGGTTGCCGTCATGCCGAAGGGATTAAAACCATCCGTGGCGGCGCAGACTCGAGGATTCCTTGGATCTGCTGCTATATCCTGATGCAATCCATTGAAATGTTTCCACGCTTCCCCATCCGATGTGTGTACCATCATCGTATTCCCATCCGCATCTAGTTCGGTTCTTTTGCCCAATTTGTGCCATGTCATTTGTCTGGCTGTCTCTTCGACCATGAAAATACGTTGAAGTCTTGGTACGATTGGCATATACCGAAGAACACTAACTGTGATTTTGGTCCGCCTCTTCTCACCCATATCGTTGTCTACCACAAGATACCTGCAAGACTCGCAATTGGGACAATAGTCCAAGTGTGCATACTCCTTCCTAAATAAGACACATCCTTTCTCACATGCATCTATCTTCTCATAGGGCATCTTAAGTAGACGAAGTATTTTGTCCGACTGGTACAGGTTTGCAGGCATGACATGGCCTTTGGGTAGGAAACATCCAAATAGTGTCATCATCGCGTTGTAGCATTCTCTTCCCAAGTTGAACTAAGCCTTCAGAGCCATTACTTGTGCAATTGCATCCAGCTGACAGATCTCAGTGTGCTCATGGAGAGGACATTTTGAAGACTCCAACATTTCATAAAACGCCTTTGCAGATTCCTCCATCTCATCTTCCGAATCCCGAGCATCATCAAAGTCTTCCACCATGTCTTCGATCCCGGTACCATGCTCGTCCGTGCGACGACGGACCACCTCAGCTCTTGTGCGTTGTATAGACTCACCATGAAATGTCCACACGGTATAATTAGGCTTAAAACCCCTCCTCTGCAGGTGTTTAATCATTACAGCCTCTGTCATCTTTTTATAGTTGTCGCACCCAGGACAGGGGCAATAGTTTCTTTCCTGGCCATTTGCGAATGCGGCTTTCACAAATTCCTTTGTTTTTACAAACCATTCTTTCATCATCTATTTCTGACTAGGGTGACCGGTATACATCCATGCACGATCACTCATCTTGCGTAGCTACTAAAGACAGAAGAAATATATTTATATATAATTTAGCATTTATATTCATCGGTTAATCAGGTTCGCCATTTTTATTACGTCCATGCAACCTACACGCTAATAGGTAAAGATAGGTCCTAATCCCACCCGAGTATGTGTAGATTGGGTTCTTTTTCCCATGCTCTGCTCCGGATCCAACGCAAAATTTCGGCAGCACCTCCCAGCTGTTCGCCTGATAAACGTCTCCGCAATAAACAAAGAGGATGTGCATTTGGAGAACAACAGGGAGGCACTGAGGAAATTCCGCATCGGACCCAGAGCATAGCATACGGGAAAACGAACCCAATCTACACATACTCGGGCTGTCCATGGATAATGTTGGACAATTCAAAAGGATGGTGGTTATAAATATGCAAATACATGCATATTTATAGAGGTCGCCCTTTCGAACAGGAGACGCATACTGGTCACGCATACTCATGATTGAATAAACCTATATATAGCTAGCAAGTTTCATCGGCATGAAGACCGGGATAGAGTAGATTAAGGGGGTAGGAGGAGAAGTCATTTGTGCTCACCAACAATAGTAGGGGCGGAGCTCGTCCAACGCATGTGGAGGTCGTCGAACAACTGCACATTGAAATTCACCCGATCAACAGAAATATGATGTTTTTATAAGATAATCAAACAAATATGTGACCTAACTCTTATTTTCTTTTTCCTTTTTTCCTATTCTTCTTCTTCTTCTTCTTCTTATTTTCTTTTTTCTTTTTTCCACTTATTCTTCTTCTCCTTCTTCTTCTTTTCTTCTCTTCTTCTTCTTCTTCTTCTTCTTCTTCTTCTTCGTATTCTTATTTTCTTTTTTCTTTTTCCCTCTTATTCTTCTTCTCTTTCTTCTTCTTTTCTTCTTCTCTTATTCTTCTTCTTCTTCTTCTTCTTCTTCTTCTTCTTATTCTTCTTATTCTTATTTTCTTTTGTCTTTTTTGCTCTTATTCTTCTTCTCCTTCATCTTGTTTTCTTCTCTTCTTCTTCTTATTATTATTATTATTATTTTCTTTTTTCCTCTTATTCTTCTCTTCCTCTCCTATTTTTCTTCTTCTTCTTCTTCTTCTTCTTCTTTCTTGTCCTTCCCTTCCTTTTCCTTCTTCTTCTTTTTCTTCTTATTCTTAGTTTTTTCTCCTTTCTCCTTCTCCTTCTTCTCCTTTCTCCTTCTTCTTCTTCTTCTCCTTTCTCCTTCTCCTTCTTCTCCTTTCTCCTTCTTCATCTTAACCTTTCTCCTTCTTCTTCTTCTCCTTTTCTCCTTTACTAAACAGGAAATTAACCTAACTAAACCTAAACTAAAAATGAACCTAAACTAAACTAAAACTAAGCCAAAACCTCAGTAAAACATATAACTAATTAGACAAAAACTATTAAAAAAAAGAAGAAAAAAAACTAACCGAAAGGGGGAGGAGGGCTACAGGGGGAGGAGGGCCGCAGGGGGAGGAGAGGCCGCAGGGGGAGGAGGGCAGCAGGGGAGGAGGGCCACAGGGGGAGGAGGGCACGATGAGGGGCGCGAGGAGGGCGGCGGCGGCGGCGGGGTGTGGCGGCGGCGCTAGGGTGGGGGCGGCGGCGGCGCTGGGGGTCGGGCAAGGCTGCGGTGAGGGAGAGTGGAGAGAGTGTAGAGAGTGGGAGAGAGGAGGGCGCGACGACCGTTATCGTTAGGTGTCCATCCACTTTGCCGTCTGCCGCAGACGACAAAGGAAGAGAAGGCAGACGACAAAGGGGTGGGGTGGGCGCGGGTGGGGTGGGGCAAAGAGGTGGGTGATGGCATCAGCTTTGCCGTATGCCTTCTCTTCCTTTGCCGTCTGTGGGCGGACGACAAAGAGGTGGCTGATGGCAAATAGGTATTTTGCCATCAGCCACCTCTTTGCCGTCTGTTTTCCTGAAGCTGATGGCAAATATGTTCTTTGTCGTCTGCTGGCTGATGGCAAAGATTTGGCAAACGACAAATAAAGGAATTCTAGTAGTGAGAGTGACCATATCACTCCCACCACTAGTAATGCGGGATCCTTGCTAGCACGACTAGAGTAGTTAACACAGTCCTGTCCCATAAAGGGGTATCGTGGTCGCACATGTAATCTTGGGATGGTTAGCTAGTATTGAATCTAATCCCATTTCCAAAACCAGTCACACAAAACCTTTTCGGTACACCACTTCTTTCTCAAGTGGCCATCTAGCTCAACAACATCAACCTCGGGCACTAGTGGCACCCAACGGGGTTTTCGTCAAACTTTTGTAATCACCTTAGTATTACCACCATCATGCATATGCTCATCCTATGTGTAGCACTACTATCTACTTGTCAACTTCTATCAGTGTAACCTTCATAGATGGTAAGGTCACGCTCAAATGCAAGTGCTCCACAGGAGTCGTTGGTAACACTGTACCGAGGGTGTACTGATTAATCATGACTATACGCATCAGAATAAAGTAATCAACATGTCATGCATAAAACATTTTATCAGACATGGTCAAAGGGCTGCTAGCCTTGATCAGCTAGGTATCCGGGGTATTCGAGGTGTTCGGGTCCAAGTCCTTCGTCAACCGCATGACTTATCGTCTTAATAGCAATAATAATAATAAGGACCACAACCCAAAACAGAGTAAAAACACACATAAAAAATGTTAACCTACTCTGTAAAATCCTATTAGTATTTGTCAAAATGTTTGTTTCTCGTTTTGGAATGAAAAAGTATTTCCAAAGTATTTTTAACACAAGTAAAACAAACTTAAACTAGGTTTTAAAATAAACTTGTGCATAAAAGTTGTTATAAAAATTCCATAAGCAACACTGTTAAATACTACATAATTTTACAAGAATTATGGGGGAAAAATATTTAAGTTTGGATAAATAATTAATCGTATGGATTTATTTTAGAAACCTAAAAAATAAAATCAAGGGAAAAGTCCAGCTCACTGGCATGGCTCAGCCAGTATCTAGGCCGGCCCACCCGGCCAACTGGCCAGCCAACCAGCCAGCCAAGGCACGCGCGTCGTCAGGTTTAAACCTGATGCACGGGGCCATGTGGCCAACGACTGCGGGGAGAGAGAGGGATGAGATGGCCGCTGACAGGTGGGTTCCCCCTGTCAGGGTCGTCTTCTACCTGTGGACAGAGAGGACGGAGAGCTCACCGACGGTAGCTCCGGGGCTCTCGATACACACGAGTATGGGAACAGACTCGTGGCTCCTCCGCCTACCACATTATGGCCGAAGGGACGACGAATGTGGCATGTGTCACCGGCTACGACAGAGCCACGGCGGAGACCCTTTGGAAGGCGTTGGGATCGGTGCTCCGAGTAGGGAGAAGAACGGGGGAGTGGTGGAGAAGGCTCGTGAGGCCTTTGCGGTCACAGGGGGAGTAAATGGGGCTGTGGAGCGTGCCTGTAGCCCGAGATTGAGGGAGCCCCGACGCGGTAGCGCCTCGGTCGATCTCTAGTACCGGGGCTCTCTTAGCTCAAATGGGGCACTGGGTGGTCGATTGGATGTAGGGAGGGGCTTGAGGTGCTGGGAGAGTCGGGGGTGGCCTATTTATGGACTAGCGACGAGTCACCCAGTGGTGACGCGCCCGTGGTTTTGCTGCAGCTACAGGAGAGGGAGAGAGGACTCGAGCGCAAAATCGTTGTTTGCTGATTTGGTTTAGGACCGAGCGACATCTTCAGGAGGAGAGGGAGAGAGGACTCGAGCGCAAAATCGTTGTTTGCTGATTTGGTTTAGGACCGAGCAAAATGTCCTTCTGGCCGCTTCGGCCGTGCATGGGCATCTGTTGCCAGGTGCAGATGAGAGGGGGGAAAGAGGGGCCCGACGCTGCCCTGGATGCGGTCATCAGTGTCGTTAAAGAGGGGCAACGAGGGGAGGCGAGAACCGGGCCGCACTGGTCCCCTGGGGCTCTGGGGCACCATGCAGCGCGTCCAAAGCGCAGTTTTGGCATGACATGCTGGCGCACTCTGGATCGTCTTGGCCATGTCCTACATGTCTGGGAGGTGGGGTAGGTGCCCTTTGGGGGCTAGGAACGGGAAAGGATCAAGCTGGCCAAGGGGAGAGAGTTAAAGTGGTTATGCCAGCCTTGGTTGAGGAGATAAAATGGAGATTTTGGCTCCCTCTCATTGAACCAGTGTCGGGCCTCTCGTCTGCGGTTGAGGAGGAGCACATGCCATCCGTGACATGAGTTTGGAGTGAAGGGAGTGAGTTTGGTTGTTGCTAGATGCTTTTTTACAAATATGGCAGAAGGTGTTTGATGCAAATTTGGGGAAGTTAACCTCCTCCAAATGCATTGAAAATTGACAGGATTTGGTTTGAGGCATAATTAGGAGACTCTACCAAATTTGAGCTCCATTGGACAAGTTTCACAATGTAAACTTGAAAATACCCACAAATGGGCTAATCTGCATTCTTGTGAGAAGATGTGAGTAAATCAATTCCCACAAATCCAATTCTTGGCATGATCCCCTTATTTCACGTATTGAGCACTCTCGCAAAGTTTGAGATCAAATGGACAAACTTTACAATGTAGAGTTGCTCCAACTTCATTCTGGACAGAGAGGGTGTCTGAATTATTTGGTGATTTAAATCACCTAGGAAGGAGGTGAAACTTGGCATGTTCACCAAATATAGCATGTGGGACATACTAGCATTTTCAGGGAATTTATTGAGAATATGTACTTTGGAAATACTTCAACAGATTAAAACAGAGAGAATTGGTTTTGAAAGGTTTGTTCAAATATTTTGAACAGGACAATGGGTTGAAACTCTTATGTTTGGAAAATATATGTCCTGTGAGTATTCCCAAGTTTTCTCAGATTTTTCTAAGGTTGCAAATATTTTTTTCACCCAGAAATACCATTTCTGGCCTTAGAAAAGGACATATAAATAAAATAGAAAAATAACTTCAAAAATAATTATTTAATGGTTTTGAAGAGTCATAATCAGATTAGAATCAAAATACAATCTTTGGGTGATGGTACTCCCTTAATTCAAGAACTTGAAGTGTAACCCCAAAGCAAGGTTTTGATTTGTCAAAAATAACTAAAAGGGATTTTTGTGGAAATATTATTTTGAAAACTGATTTTAAAAGATGTACTCACAAGCACACATACAACAATGACAAACAAGGCACTCATGGCATTCACTTAAATGTTTTTAATTTATACCAAATTTTGAATGAAAGACAACAAAAACAAAATGAGGTGGAAAACAGGGTGTGGTATACCTGTCCCCCTTACAAGAATCTCGTCCCCGAGATTCCTAAGTTAGGTAATAAAAAGGTACGCAAACTCGGATCTAAGGTAGTCTTCCCATTCCCATGTTGCCTCTAGTCCATGTGGTTGCTCCACTGGACCTTCAAGTACTTGATAGTACGGGTTCGGGTAAAACGCTTGGCTTCGTCCACAATGTGTACCAGTCTTTCGCGATATGTTATGTCCGGTTGAACGTCAATAGCTTGATGGTACATGTCCTTATAAAGATCTGAACGGCTTGGCACTTGAAGGCACCTCAGAAGTTGTGACACGTGGAAGACGTTGTGCACTCCCGAAAGTTATAGAGATAGGTCCAACTGGTAAGCAAGTTCTCCATGCCTGGTAGTGATCTTAAAACGTACAATGTACCTTGGAGCAAGATTCCCCTTGAGAGGCATGACGCGGAGGTACACGTGATCTCCAGCGTTAAGCTCCACCTCTCGATAGTGTGAATCCGTGTAGTTCTTTTGTCGTGACTTGGCAGACTTTAGGTGCTCTTTGACGAGCTGCACCTTCTCTTAGCTTCATGGAAAATGTCCGACCCAAAAATCAATCCTTCATGAGTCTCGGACCAGATGAGGGGAGTGTGGCACTCACATTTGTACAACACCTCAAATGGAGCCATGTGGAGACTAGACTGATAGTTGTTGTTGTGAGAGAACTTAGCAAAAGGTAGACAATTTTCCCATTTGGTTCCGTGTGCCAAGACACAAGTGTGGATCATGTCTACTAGTATCTGATTTACTATTTTCGTATGCCCGTCGGTCTGTCGGTGGAAGGCGGTGCTGAAGGAGAGCTTGGTTCCCAAGGCCTCTTAAAACTGCTTCCAGAATCTCAAAATGAATTGTGTGCCTCGGTCGGACACAATCTCCTTGGGAAGTCCATGGAGGCTCACAATACGCTCAATTTAGAGGCTGGCCAACTTGATTCCCTCATATTTGGTGCTGACATGAATGAAGTGGGCCACTTTGGTCAGATGATCGAGGACGACCCATATGGAGTCCTATCCCGTTCCTGACTTAGGCAGACCGGTGATGAAGTCCATACTGACTTCATCCCACTTCCATTCGGGCACCTCGAGAGTTTGTAGCACCCCAGCAGGTCGCAGGTGCTCAGCTTTGACTCGCTCGCATACGACCCACTTGACGACATATGAAGCTATTTCCCTCTTCATACCATGCCACCAGAATCTTTCTTTGATGTCTTGATACATCTTGGTCCCACCAAGGTGAATTGAGTATGGAGTGTCGTGGGCTTCTTGCAAGATTAGATTCTTGAGTTCAGCCTTGTTGGGTATGCATATGCGATTCCCAAACCACACAACTCTATGTTCATCCACTGAGAATCCTGGGGACTTGCCTTCCTTGATCTTCCTCTTATTGCCTTTGATGCTCTCGTGTCCCTTTTGGGGCTCTATAATATCGTCCATCAGCGCGGATTTGGCTTCGAGCTTCGCCAGGAATCCTTGTTTGACTAGCTCCAACCCGAAGGTTTCCAGCTCCTCATATAAAGCAGGTGGCATTTACTTGATCATGGCATTCAAGGTGCAAGCCTTTCGGCCTCTGCTACCATGTTGGCCTTACCGGGGTGTTATTGAATGCTGTGGTCGTAGTCCTTAGTCAACTCCAACCAACTTCGCTGCCTCATATTCAATTCCTTCTGGGTAAAAATATACTTCACACTCTTGTGGTTGGTGTATATTTCACATTGCTTCCCCAAAAGGTAATGCGGCCATGTCTTCAAGGCATGAACTACGGCCTCCAACTCGCGGTTGTGAGTGGCCTAGTTCTCTTCATGAGGGTGCAGTTGCCATTACAGATAAGCCATGACCCCACCATCTTGCATCAAAATGCTACCGAGCCCAATTCTTAATGCATCGCAGTATATCACAAACTCTTTGTTGATATCTGGAGTGGCCAATACTGGGGCAGTGGTTAACTATTTTTCAGTTCTTGGAAGCTTTCTTCGCACTCCAGCGTCCATTTGAACTTCTTGCCCTTCTTCAAGAGTTGAGTCATTGGTCAGGCGATGAGGGAGAATCCTTCCACGAACTTGCAGTAGTATCCCGCGAGTCCGAGGAAGCTTCTGACTTCTTTCACACCAATTGGAGACTCCCAGTTTGTTATCATAGTAATCTTGGCGGGATCGACTTCCAATCCATCTGCCGTCATGGTATGACCCAGAAATCCAACTTGGTGTAACCAAAATTCGCCCTTGCTGACTTTGGCATAAAGTTGATGCTCTCGAAGTTTTTCTAACACCATCCTCAAGTGTTGCTCATGCTCTTCTCCGGACATGGAGAAGATGAGTATGTCGTTGATGAAGATGACAACAAACTTGTCCAACTATTTCATTAAGACCTTTTTCATGAGGTACATGAAGTAGGCTAGGGCATTGGTCAACCCAAATGACATGACTGTGCAGTCGTACAGGCCATACCTGGTCATGGATGTCGTCTTTGGTATGTCTTCGGGCTGAATCTTTAGCTGGTAGTACCCAGATCTGAGATCGATCTTGGAGAATACATTCGCACCATTAAACTGGTCGAATAGGTCTTCAATCTTGGGGAGTGGATAATTGTTCTTTATCGTGACTTCATTGAGAGAATGGTAATCAACACAGAGCCTGATAGTCCCATCCTTCTTGGACACGAATAGAACAGGTGATCCCCAAGGTGGGGCACTAGGACGAATAAATCCCTTCCCGAGCTGCTCGGCTAGCTGCTTCTTTAGCTATGCGAGCTCATCGGATCCCATCTTATGGGGTTTCTTAGAGATAGGCCTTGACCCGGGGATGAAATCAATGACGAACTTGATGTCTCGATCAGGAGGCATCCGAGGCAGTTCATCAGGAAAAACATCCACATATTCACATACCACTAGCACTTGATCCAACTCTTTTCCTGAAAGGTAGTTAACCTAAGGAACTTGAGCGGAGGTAGGCTCAGGAACATATTTGACCTTGATTCCTAGGTTACTGGTCATGGTGATCGACCTATTGGTGCAGTCCAGTATATTCTGGTGCTTGGCCAACCAGTCCATACCAAGGATCACGTCCAAGCCTTGCGACTTCAGGACGATGAGATCTCCTATTAAGTCCCCTACATCCTATGTTCGTCCTCAATACTGCACCCAGGGTCTAAACCGCCATTCAACCCTTTATGAATGTAGGTTTCAAGCCACTCTTCGGGAGCAAACTTTTGGGTGACAAAAGAATGCGAAGAACCACAATCAAACAATACTATTGCTGGAGTGGAGTTGACGAGGAACATACCCAGTATGTAGTCCGGGTCTTCCTAGACTTCCTCTGCGGAGATGTGGTTCACACATCCCCTACTGTGGTATTGGTGATTGCGGGAAGCCTGATTTTTATTCGGTGCTCCATGTCCTTGATTCGGCGCATTGGGGCGCGGTTCATCGGGCTTCTTGTTGGGGCATTGCCTAGAGTAGTCTCCAGGTTGTCCACACCCGAAGCAAGTGACCTACCCAGGGATGTTGGGCTTGCCCCAACTGTTGCTGGGCGCATTAAACACTGGCTTGGGGTTGGCATAGTGCTGCGGTTGAAAACTTGGGCGAGGTGCAGGGGTCTAGTACTCCTGCTGCTGATAGTTCGGCCATGTTGGGGCTGATTTCCAAAGATGAGTCTTCTGGTTGCTGGAACCACCATTGCCCATCAGATTGCGTTTGCGAGTATCGTTCATCGCACGGTGCTTGTCTTCAAGCATGAGAGCAATGTTCTCCAGATCACAGAACGTCCAACAGTCACACACAACAAGCTGATACTGCAGCGATTGTTGTAGCCCTTCCATGAGGCGTTGTACCTTGGCGGATTTAGTGATGACATCATCAAGCGCATACCTAGAGAAGAGGTTAAAGTTTTGGAGTTACTCCTTGACTGTGCCGTTGCGTTGCTTGAGTGCACGAAACTCCCACTTCTTGATAGTCATCATTCCCGGGGGAATGTGAGCAGCGAGGAACCCATCCTTGAAGACAGCCCAAGTGATAACCTGCGTTTCATGCATTATTTGGAACCCATCCCACCAAGCCCTGGCAGTGCCTCCGATAAAGTGAGAGGCATAGAGAACCTTTCCATGGTCGTCGATGCACTTAGCCAGCTCGAGAAGGTCTTCAATGGTGCGGATCCATTCATCGGCGTCGAGGGGCTCAGAGTTCATGAGGACTACGCCTCTATTTCCTTTACCAATGACCTTGAAATTTTTTGTGCTTGTAGTAGACGTGCAAAACCCTGAAGTACCAAATTTCAGCTCCATCCGATTTGTTTAAGCCCCTGGTGTTTCATCACCTTGTTTGTGTCTAGAAATGGTCTTTTGCTATAGTTGCATTATGAAGTTGTTGGATTGCTCAAACTAACTAGGCCAGAATTGTTTGCACCCTAAGAGACATCTATCTGGAGAGTTTGGTGACTAGATAACACTCCTAGATGCCCTTGGCAATCTGTTGAACACCCTGTGTGCCTAACTAGATTTAACTTAGTTTGTAGATTGCATTGTGAATTTTACTTCTAGGCCAACCAGCCTGTCTAGCAGAGCAGTGGTAAGGCTCTTAGTCACCATGTGGAGTTTCACTTCTAGCCTGAGTCCCTAGCTGGTGATAGCATTTCGTTGAGCACCTCACCGGCATAGCAAGAGCGTGCTCTAGAGCGTGCAAATGGCTGTCAGAGCGCGCGAGCTGCCGCGTCTCAACACCGCCGCCCCCTTTGCTTTCCGAAGAGGCCAAGACGCGTGAACCTTCCGCATGTGTTCTTCATGGGCTCCTGCTGCCACTACTACCCCTGCTGCCCCGTGGAGCACGGCCGCCGTGTCGGCCGTCGTTGCCAACAGAGGCTGTCAGTGTTGCAGTGCCGCCCAAGCGCCCTCCGAGCCCCACCTCCCTTCAGACCATCCTCTCTGCGACGAGCCCTTGGTGCACAGCCACTGCAGCCACCTCAGCCGCTCCTCTGCCGTCGTTAGAGCGTGTCTCCGAAGAGCTTATCCACAACACTGATGCACCGACGTTCCGCGCCTATTTAAGGAGCCACCGGAGCTGCGTAGTAGCCAACAAGCATCCTAGCAGCCATAGCCCCCCCAGCGGCGCCAATTTGGCCTATGGCCACTCCCTTTCCCGTCTCCGACCATCTTCGGCCGCCGCGATCCCATCCTAACATCGCAGCAAGTAGCACCCCGCCGGCATCGATTTTCCCTGGAATGGAGCTGCGTAGGCATGGCGGAGCTTTTCCCCCTCTATGTTGAGCTCGAGGTGGATCAGAGCCAGAGCCCGTGGTTGGCCCGCGCCATCGTCCCCTGGCTCTGTAGCCACCGGAGCCCCGAGCCCTGCCGGAGGCCATTCCACCCCCTCTCCGAGTCGCCTTGAGCCCCTAAGCGTGTCCGTGCCATCAGTTCCTCGAATGGTGGACTCTATCACCGGCGAGCCTCGCCGGAGGCCCCTCCTCCTCTCGGCTGAAGGAGGAAGATGATCCTGGATCAAACCTGCCACCTGGCCCCACCAGCCAGTGACTCGACCCAAGCCAGCGCCCACGCTAGTGAAGACGCCTTTGGCCAAGTACGTATTCACTTTTGCGAAAGCGTATTTCGATTTGAAAACATTTTCTTTTCTATTTGTTATAAAACATATTTTTGACCCGACTTTGACTCGCTATAATTTCTAAAATAAAACTCCAAATGAGTTGATTCGTTTTCTCACCTCTTTCAAATTCTGTCTAGTTTATTTTAGTTTTTATTTGAACATTTTCTAAGACAACTTTCTATGTTGTTTCTAATTTGTGTGTTAATTAGTATATTTTTTAAATAGTCTTTGAAGAGAGGAGTCAAAATTAGCAAAAGTTTTGAGGTGAAACCCTACCTCTGTACATTTGGAAGCCAAGCATTCTAAACATACATTTACCTTGGCTATGTGTGGGTTGTTTGATGAGAATAACTTATGGTTGTGATGAATATGTGGTTGCATGATTTAAAACTAAATATTGTTGTATTGTGGTGCATGGAAAGTGGTCACACCTTCATACCCTACATGTCTACCGGATGGGATTCGGTAAAAGTCACTGTCTTGTAAACACACGACCGTGGGACTGACATCTTTTGGGATGAGAGTGGTTAGCAAGGGAAGCGAGGGCGGGTTGACTCTGTCTGCGTATTGTTGGTGCTAATCATGAAGGTAATACCTAAACCTCCATAGTCCACCGTAGATCGAGTCTTGTCAATATGTCACCTTAGTCTTCATTCTACCATAGCTTTCTGGATAATGGATTCGGTATAGTCAGTTGTAGACCCATTATTAGTCACACACCAGTAGAGGGGACGGGATGAAGGTATCCACGACCATGGACTAAATCCAGTCATACGGCTAGGGGGCATGGGTGTTTCTGGTCTGGGACCGGAAGGTAGGGCACTCCCTATTAGCGCGCGGTATAAAATTTTGATCCCATGCTAGTCGAGGTCGGAGCCTCCCCGTCTTATGGTTTTGCCTTGGCAGCGTAGTCCGGATGAAGCCAGGCTTCGCGGAGGTAAAATGGGTGTGTGCTGGTTCTGAGTGTCTGATTCTAAGGTACTGTACGCGGTATTAGTCTTGCTGACTATCGGAAACCGTGAGCTATGGGTTAAGAGTACACCTCTGCAGAGTCTAAACTATTTGAGTAGCCGCGTCCTCGATCAAGGACGAATTGTTAACTAGTCAATTGTCGGTCTAAGTGTCGGTCTTCGGAGGTTGTTAAGAGAAAGATGAGACTAAAACAGAAAACTCGGTGGACGATTATAAACATTATTATACATGGACTAACCCCTATGATCATTGATTGCTGAATATCCCTAGGACGGTTCTACCTCCTGGATATTCTTTATTATGTCATATAAGCCCTTTATGTGGTGTCGCTGAGACGCCCAACTGTGGCATGTTTATTATTTCATATAAGCCCTTTATGTGGTGTCACTCAGACGCCCGACTGTGGCATGTTTATTATTTCATATAAGCCCTTTATGTGGTGTCGCTCAGACGTCCGAATGTGGCAAGCTTATTATTTCATATATGCCCTTTATGTGGTGTCGCTCAGACGCCCGACTGTGGCATGTCTTATATTACATATGTTATTATGACCCTTATTGATTGCTTATTAAATTTCAGTATGATTATATTTTCACTACTAATACTGGTGAAGTATTTCTAGGTTGACGAAGTATTGTGGCATTATTATAAGTGTATAATTAACCCTACTAATTTGTGTTTGTTTCATGATGTTTGCGAGTACATTCAAAGTACTCCCTGGCTTGTCCCTGGCTATTGTCTTGTCCAGAATGCATGCTTGGAGAGGAGGAGCTTGACGTCAAACCTGGAACCTAGGCCTCGAAGACCGTAGCCGCATGAGATAGGAATTATCTAGTCAATTGTTCTTGTCGGAAGTGGAGTCCCATAGACGCTGGAGATTCCAGAACCGCTTCAGCCATCAACCACTAGAAACCCTTTTGATGTACTCATTAGACCATCTTCGTCTTGTACCTCCATTTGTATTTTTGCTTGGACAATTGTATCAAGGAAAGATGTGCCAGTTAACAGTATTCCTGGGGCTGGTATACTTAAGGGCCATTTGAAGGGAAATTAAAATCCCCGAAAATCTTGTCTCCACAACCTTGGTATCAGAGCGAGGCTGACCGTTGGCTAATCCTATCTTAGCCGAGTCAATAAACCATAGATGACCACCCAAACGAGCCAGTGCCATAACCACCAGACAAATCTGTCCTAACCAGTAGTCGAATAGTGTTCGCCAACACCTTTCGGCAAAGCGGTGTCCAACCTATCAGACTAGCCCTGTGGTCACACGCCAGTGACCCATGCCCTATTTGTCCTTTCTCGCAATCTTGCGAGAGAAGACTCCGTTTTCCTTTTCTATAAACGGAACGATGGCACAGCAAAACACATCAAGACCACTACCACCTCAAGATGCCAGGTCCCATTATCCACAATGATACCACTATTGCGGACCAAGGAGGTTTTGTAGTCATCCTAGCCAACCTGAACCTTCGTTCCTTTATCATGGAAGAGCCTCCGGAGTATGTTGTATACCAAGAGCGCACAAGTGATGCCATTCGTCACTTCTAGGCAACGATACACATCTACGGCAGGAGTGTTGGCCAAGAGCGTCCATATCGGTTCACCGGAAGCACAACTTCCTATGAGCCTGAAGCCATCCAGCTAGCAGCTCGAGAGTCAATAGTTCAACTCCGGCACCTGTCACTAGGAGTTAACTGTCGCTCCATCTACTACTACCCTAGCCGTGAAGGTTATGGTAGGATGATCCGAGTCGCCAGTGGAGACCATGAGACCGTGAGAGCGCAAGAGGCACTATACGCTCAGGTCACCCTCGGCCTGCTTGCAGCTCGTGAAGAGTTGGCCTGTCTTGACCCAAGGAGGAGAGAAGTGGAGCCCGATGCCATCAACCCTGTAGTGCTGTTTGGGACACCGATTGAGCTCCAAAGGTTTGCCCCAGCGGCTGACCCGAATCATGCGCCTATCTCCCTTGAGAAGCTTCGCCGCATTTTGGGGATTCCCTCTAACGGAACGGTAGCCACATCACCCTGCAATGGACACCACCGCTACCCCAACCTTGTAGCACCACCTCCTTCCCCGAGCAACCGTGATGCCGTAGTTCCAGCAAACTTGACGTCCGCAAGACCCGCTCACCTAGATGTAAACGAAGTAGACTGAGCCTTAACCCCATTTTTCTAATTCTCTTGCGTGTAATGTATGAGCTGGTATTTTCATAAAATAAATGGGCAAGATATTTTCGTACCATTATTTTTAAGCACCATAGATAGTCATCTATGTATGGTTTTAGGCTGCATTGCTATAGTTGGACATAACCGCGGGAAGCTGATTCCCAGCAGACCACCACACTAATATGTCACATTTGGTGGACTATTATCTGTGGCCTTGACCGAACCACGTTAGAGCGAAGCTAACCACCTAGACCAACCCAACCTACGGCTTGTGTCCCAACCCCGCCTATATAAGGGTGACATAGCGATCCTTCCAAGCATCCCTCACCTTGTTAACTGCATTCACAGCCTTCTGCCATGGTACCCCAAGGGAGTTACCTTAGAACTCCGGATGCAACTCCGGGCAGTTTTGTTGAAGTATTGTGGGATTTTACCCATAGTACCATGGGTTCTTCCCTTCCACCCCGGTACGAGCTGTTCAAATAGAGGATCACTTCCACTAACTCGAAATATTGGGTAGTTGTGCACATTTTCCCGGTGGACCCTAACCAAGACCCCATGGAAGTCTGCTTCAGCGAAAAATCTATGCCTACCCCGGAAATGGACATAGAGGTTGCATCCTACAAAGGAGTTACCCGTGTTCAATATGAAGTACCATATGCAAGTGAAAGGGGGTACTATTATATTCCCAGCCGTGCAGAGCCCGGAGGAGTAGCATCTTTTCTGGGAACCCGTTCAGAGAGAGACCCCGTGTTCATCAGGCTCGTGCAATATGTCATCGCTCAAGAGCGCTTGACACAACACGTGAAGGATTTTTTCCTAAACCACGCCATCCAAAACCCTCAGATCGCCACTGGCGAACCCCTGAGGATAGATCCAGCAGGACGCATTTTGTGAGTCCCCCCAACCGCTCACCCCTCAAGACGAAGAAGATATTCCACTGCTAGGATTATTCCCTCATCACCGTTAGATTTTTCTTTTGCGCGTGCCATAAACGCCTTGCTATATCTACTACTATGGTTATGTTTGTGTAATGAGATGATTGTTCCTTGTATTTGATATTACTGCATGCACGTGTTTTATTTGTGTGATTGGTGCAAATTTTTGCATTAGACTGCTTTTTCTTAGGATGACCCTTGGGTGATTATTTTTCTTAATACAACTACAAGAGCAAAAATATTTTTCAACAAGATTATATTCGCATGCCAATCAGCTCACAACCACACTCACTCTACCAATGCACTAACAGCAGAACCACACACACATGACCCTAGCTAATTGCCTCGCTAGCACCACAGTTTCTCCACGGGGAATAGACTGTGAGTAATTTATCTTTGCAAGAGTGCTACCAGCACACTGACAGCCACCCCTGCATTCTTGCGCGTGCCTAGTCTTCATGTTCATCACCACTATAGAGAGCCACCGCCCGAGCAGCGGCATCACGACGATCATCCAGGATCATCGCGCATAGGAGCATTGAGAATCCGATCAACGCTGCCGTCATTCCAGCCAACAGGACTATCGCCAACCCCGGGTGCTCGTCCACCATTGGAGCCTCGGTTCGAGCTCCTGCAAATAGAGAGGAAGAGGAGGAGAAAGTAGGAAGGGTGAGGCCGAGAGTGAGGTAGAGGAGAGAACGACGTGGTCGTTTTATAGCCTGAAATCGGTGCGCGATGGACGCAGTCCACCAACGCCGCTCGTCGTTCGGTCGTCGATATTCAAAAACGAATCCGCGAACAGTGCCGACAAAGCATTGGCCCACGACGCGAGTGCTCGCTGCACCGGGATCTAGCATGCCGCACACTAGCATGGTATGTCCCTAGATGCCTATGAGAAAGGCACCATGCGTGGAGAAATCAGCGAAAAGCGCGAGAGAAAGAAGAGAGCCAGAGGAAGAAGAAGAGGCTTATAGTGGGTCCTGGGTCCACCTGTCAATGTAATGGAGTATTGTGCACTCGTGTACGGCAAGCACAATTCTAAAAATGGAGATTTTCCTTTTTTGAAAATTGTTTCGTAGCCATTTGTAGCAACAACTCGTTTTGCCAAACCATATCATGTGTCTATATCACCAGTATCACACTATAGCTGCACCAATTATTGTTTTTACTTTGATCTCATTATTTTTGTTTAGATAGCGCCTTGCGATTTCGTCTCTAACAAATATCGAGGATGCGATTTTTCTTAAGGGGGGTAGAGTTTGTAACACCCCAAATTGTTGCCATAATTTCTTCTATTAAAATTTGGCCAGGATTATTTGAAATTTTTAATTCTAGGTTTTCTGCTGATTTTAGAACCTTTCCTATTCTTGGTTTTATGAAAAACTCTTTCTATAAGTTAGAGCATTTGATTTTTTTTTACTTGAGTGTTGGCTCAAATATTTTAACCCTTCATGGGCTATTCAAATGAAGGCCCCTTCTATAAATTTTTCTCCTAAGTTTCATTTATTCAAAACTGATTTTAATTTCTGAAGGACCCAGTTTTGAACTACAACCATTGGATAACTTCTTTTTATAGTTTCACAAATACTTGTTAATAACCTCATATGTTTTGGGATCACTTTTATGCAAAAACCTAGTGGAGTGTTTTGGTAAAATCTTGCTCATTATCTTCTTTTCTATTCTGGTCCAAGTAGGTGCTTTGCACTACAACCCCTTAACAAAAGTCTTCAAAATATTTGTAGTGGTCAATAGGTTCGTACAAATGACTTTTATGCAAAAATATATGTTGGTCTTTTGAAAAATTTGAGCACCTCATCTTGTTTTATGTTCTGGACCAGATTGGCATTTTACACTACAACCCCACTATTTCCTTTACCAATGACCTTAAATTTTTTTGTGCTTGTAGTAGTCCCAGCAAAACCCTGAAGTACCAAATTTGAGCCCCATTTGAGTTGTTTAAGCCCCTGTTGTTTCATCACCTTGTTTATGTCCAGAAATAGATTTTTGCTATAGTTGCATTATCAAGTTGTTGGGTAGCTAAGACTAACTAGGCATGCATTGTTTGCACCCTAAGAGACATCTGTCTAGAGATTTTGGTGACTAGATAACACTCCTAGATGCCCATGGCAATCAGTCGAGCACCCTATGTGCCTGACCATATTTAACTTAGTTTGTAGATTGCATTGTGAATTTTACTTCTAGGCCAATCCAACCTGTCTAGCGGAGCAGTGGTAAGGCTCTTAGTCACCCTGTTGAGTTTCACCTCTAGCCCGAGTCCCTAGCTCGAGATACAATTTTGTCGCGCACCTGGCCGGCATGCCAGGAGCGCGCTCTGGAGCGAGCAAATGGCTGCCAGCGCGCCCAAGCCGGCAGTTCTCAACCCTCCCGCCCCCTTTGCGGTCCGAAGAGGCCAAGACACGTGAGCCTTCCGCACGTGTTCTCCGTGGGCTCCTGCTGCCACTTCTGCCCCTACTGCCCCCTAGAGCATGACCGCCGTGTCGGTTGTTGTTGCCAACACAGGCTGCCAGCATTGTATCGCCGCCCAAGCGGCCCCTGAGCGCCACCTGCCTATCAGACCATCCTCTCTGTGACGTGCCCTTGCTGCCCAGCCACTCCAGCCACCTGAGCCGCTCCTGTGCTATCGTCAGAGCGTGTCTCCGAGGAGCTTATCCACAGCCCCGCTGCACTGACGTTCCACGGCTATTTAAGGAGCCCCAAGAGCTGCGTAGTAGCCATCAAGCATCCTAGCAGCCATAGGCCCCCAGGCGCCAATTTGTCCTATGGCCGCTGCCTTTCCCGTCTCCGGCCAGCTTTGGTAGCCTCGATCTCCCCTGGAATGGAGTTGCGTAGGCATGGTGGAGCTTATCCCCCTATCTGGTGATCTCAAGGTGGATCAGTGGCAGAGCCCCTCGCTGGCCCACGTCGTCGTCCCCTGGCTTTGTAACTAACGACGCCCTAAGCCCTACTGGAGGCCATGCCACCCCCTCTCCGAGTAACCTCAAGCCCCTGAGCGTGCCGGTGCCATCAGTTCCTCGAATGCTGGATTCTATCACCGACGACCCTCGCTGGAGGCCCCTCCTCCTCTCGGCTGAAGGAGGAAGACGACCCTGGGTCAAACCTGCCTCCTGGCCCCACCCGTTAGCGACTCGACCCAAGCCAGCGCCCACGCTAGTGAAGAAGCCTTCGGCCAAGTACGTTTTCCCTTTTGCGAAAGCGTATTTCGATCTGAAAACGTTTTCCTTTCTGTTTGTTTTAAAACAGATTTTTGACCCAACTTTGACTGGCTATAATTTCTAAAATAAATCTCCAAATGAGTTGATTATTTTTCTCACCTCTTTCAAATTTTGTCTAGTTTATTTTAGTATTTATTTGAAAATTTTCTAAGACAACTTTATGTGATGTTTTTAATTTGTGTGTTAATTAGTATATTTTGGAAATAGGCTTTGAAGAGAGGAGTCAAAAGTTGCAAATTTTTTAAGGTGAAACCCTACCTATCTACATTTGGAAGGCAAGCATTCTGAACTTACATTTACCTTGGCTATGTATGGGTTGTTTGATGAGAATAAATTATGGTTATGTTGAATACGTGGTGTTATTTCATGTGACAATCATGCATGTGGTTGCATGATTTAAATGTAAAGATTGTTGCATTGTGGTACATGGACAGTGGTCACACCTTCCTACCCTACATGTCTATCGGATGGGATTCAGTAGAAGTCGGTGTCTTGTGGAGACACGACCGTGGGACTGACATCTCGTGGGACGAGAGTGGTTAGTAAGTCATGTTAGGAAAGGTAGTGACTCTCTCTACAAATTGTTGGTGCCAATCATGCAGGTAATACCTAAACCTCCTAAGTCGCCCTAGATCGAGTCTTGTCAATATGTCACCTTACTCTTTGTGCTACCATAGCTTCCTGGATAATGGATTCGGTATAGTTAGTTACAGATCCATTATTAGTCAAACAGGACCGTGGACTAAATCCAGTCATACGGTTAGGGGGCATGGGTGTTTCTGGTCTGGGACCGGAAGGGAGGGCACTCCCCGCTAGCACACGGTATACATATTTGATCCCATGCTAGTCGAGGTTGGAGCCTCTCCGTCTTATTATTTTTCTTTGGCAGCATAGTCCGGGTGAAGCCGGGCTTCGCTGAGGTAAAATGGGTGTGTGCTGGTTCTGAGTGTCTGCTTCTAAGGTACTGTACGCGGGATTAGTCTTGCTGACTATTGGAAACCGTGAGCTATGGGTAAAGAGAACTCCCTATGCAGAGTCTAAACTATTCGAATTGTCGCGTGCTCGGTCAAGGACGACTGGTTGACTAGTCAAGTTTCGGTCTAAGTGTCGGTCTTCGGGGGAAGTTAAGAGAAAGATGAGACTAAAACAGGAAATGCGGTGGACGATTGTAAACATTTTTATCCATGGACTAAGCCCTAAGATCACTGATTGCTGAATATCCCTGGGACGGTTCTACCACCTAGATATTCTTTATTATGTCATATAAGCCCTTTATGTGGTGTCGTTGAGACCCCCGACTATGGAATGTTTATTATTTCATATAAGCCCTTTGTGTGGTGTCTCTCAAACGCCCGACTATGGCATGTTTACTATTTCATATAAGCCCTTTATGTGGTGTCGCTCAGACGCCCAACTGTGGCATGCTTATTATTTCATATATGCCCTTTATGTTGTGTCTCTCAGACGCCCGATTGTGGCATGTGTTATATTACATCTGTTATTATTACCCTTATTGATTGCTTATTAAATCTCAGTATGATTATATTTTCACTACTAATACTTGAGAAGTATTTCTGGGTTGACAAAGTATTCTGGCATTATTATAAGTGTATAATTAACCCTGCCAATTTATGTTTGTTTCATGATGTTTGCGAGTACATTCAAAGTACTCACCAGCTTGTCCCTGGCTATTAACTTGCCCAGAATGTGCGCTCGGAGAGGAGGATCTTGACATTAAACCCGGAACCTAGGCCTCGAGGACAACAGCCGCGTGAGATAGGACTTAACCCGTTCAGTTGTTCCTTTGGGAAGTGGAGTCCCATAGACGCTGGAGATCCCCGAACCGCTTCCACCATCATCCACTAGAAACCCTTATGATGTACTCATTACACCACCTTGGTGTTGTACCTCAATTTGTATTTTTTCTTGGACATTTGTATCAAGGAAAGGTTTGCCAGCTAACAGTATTCCTGGGTTTGTGTTCTTAAGGGCCATTTGAAGGGAAATTAAAATACACAATAATCCGGTCTCCACATAAACCTCGGCTGCGTGGAGCGAACATTGCCATTTCCGCCCTGCGGCGGGTTGTTCACTAAGGCCTGAGCTATCTATTGTATAGCGGTGTTATTGGCCTGGCGTTCCTCTCGGAGAGCCTGGAGGAACTGAGCCACAGTTAGGTTCTCCGGAGGAGGCGGTGGCAGGGGAATGTCGCCTTGTGGCTGCTCCAGGTGAACTCCAGCTTGAGCAGACCCACCGGCTCCTGGCCGATGGCTAGATTCACCTGTCTGGGGTGGTCGAAGGTACTGGTGCGAGTAGTCTATTCATTATCCAAAAATGGTCGAGAGGAAAGTATAAGGGAGAAACGTGCCTACATAAGGGGATTTTGGTATGGTGCAAGTGTGTCAATCAAGAAGGGTCGAAGAACCCTACGCAAATACATTAATTAGGATAAGCGATGTAGCCACATACATGTTTCCTAGGGAAAAAGCGCGGCTTGCATCAAGACAAAAACAAAAGCACACACTACAAGCATACATGGTTTCATATGAACCATTACACAGACTCGACTTTGCATGGGGACTCCTAGTTTGCCTTCTTACGTCCAGACTAAGTAGCGGATTGCTCGATCTCATATTCACACTCCTCGGGGTATTCTTCCTTGTCATCATCTGTGCGGGCGTCTTCTCCCGTGAATTGTGTGAGGGGAGGAAGAAGTACATCATGAATGCGCTTTGTCCGAGAAGAGGTGAAGAGCTTTGTAAATTCCTCGGCGGTCATGCAGCGATTTAGAATGGGGTGTCCTTTTGTGGTGGTATTCCTCATGTGAATGCGACAGCGGGTTGTCCTTCGAGTGCCCCTTATTTTTTGATCTTGGTTGCCTTCATCTTTTCTTGGCGGAGTAGCTCCTTGATACGATGGAGTTCTTGACAAAGCACCACAAATTCCTTGATCAGGTTGTGAACTAGGTTGTCGACACAGAGGCTGAAGTAGGTCTGAAACCTGAGTAGTATCCCTCCTTTCGGGGATTGGTTTAGCGTCCAACTCCCGTCAACCTCATACTTAACGAAAGGTAGGTGGCGTGTTTCTGGCTCATTAGCCATCTCGGGAAGGAAGTCGCGGATGTGCATGAGCGCCTCTCATGCTGCCATCTCAACTGCCAATACCAGAGTCTCCATTTGTGGCCCTTCAAAGAACCAACTTGTCGGAGAGTTATTTGCCTTCATAACCATGTCCACGTGATATTCCTTTGTGCTGGCATTGACCCAGTGCTCGTGGTAGAGGTAAATGGGGATTTGGCGTACTTGACATTTCTCCAAGCTGTCCCCGAGAAGTAGGGGAAAGCCAGTTTCCAGGAGTGTCTCACATACGACGACAATCTACAAGGTTTTAGGAGAGAGGTCACAAAGTTGTGAATGGTATAAAAAGGCTGTAAGGGTGTATAAAACCCCAAGTGTATGGACTGAGCATGATATTCGTCCCAGCTAACGTCCATGCTATCTAAGGCTTCCTAAAATAAACCTGGCTCTCATACCAGCTCTGTGGGGACCCCAAATTACAAGTCGTGATCACGAATGAACGTGTATAGTGATCCTAGAGATGAATGCTCACTGAACACACAGATACTGAATAACAAGAGTCTTACATCCAAGATTAATGACTGATACAAATAATGACCATTATGGTCAAGTATTACATAGATAGGGCCATGAAAGCCAATCACACCAATTGAACTACTAGTGGAAATCTTGGTAGTAAACGTGAACCCATGCCATCAGCCGTAATCTATAGTCATTCTGACTAGGAAGCGTCCTAGTTCGCGTGTCCGTCTTCGACGACGAATTGTTCTCCATATTCTAGTTCCTTCATGTCTAGTCAATAAAATAACCAGTGGCAAACAACCCATGATGTGAGTTATGCAATCAAATGAAGTATGAAGTATAATGCAGCCAGCCAGCCAGCCCAGGTGCGCGCGCCAACAGGTTTAAACTTGATGCGTGGGGCCTTGTGGCCAGGAACTGCGGGGAGAGAGAGAAGGACGAGACGGCCGCTGACGGGTGGGGTCCCCCTCTTGGGGTCATCTTCTACCTCTGGACAGAGAGAAGGGAGGGCTCACCGGTGGTAGCTATGTGGCTCTCGAGGTTAGGCGAGTATGGGAACGGACTCCTGGGTCCTCTACCTACCAGATGATGGTCGAATGGACGACAGAGGTAGCCTGTGTCGCCGGTGACGACGGAGCCACGACGGAGACCCTTCGGAAAGGCGTTAGGATTGGTGCTCCGAGCAGGGAGAAGGATGGAGGAGTGGTGGAAAGGCTCGGATGCTCTTTACGATCACAGGAGGAGCGAATGGGGCTTTGCAGTGTGCGTGTAGCCCGAGATCGACAGAGCCCGACGCGGCGGCGCCTTGGTCGATCTCGAGTACCGGGTCTCTCTTAGCTCAAATGGGGCACTGAGGTGGTCTATTGGAGGTAGGATGGAGGGGCTTGAGGTGCTGGGAGAGTCAGGGCTGGCCTATTTATAGGTTGGCGACGAGTCATCGAGTGGTGACGCGCCCATGGCTTGGCTGCGGCGGTAGGAGAGGGACAGGGGACTCGAGCGCGAAACTATGGTTTGCGGACGTGGTTTAGGACCACGTGACATCTTCAGGAGGACCGGGGGCAGCTCCTTGGCGCGTCGAGGTGGCGAGGTCCTTCTGGCCGCTCTGGCCGTGCGCGGGCACGTGTCTCCAGGGGCAGAGGAGAGGGGGGAAAGAGGGGCCCGATACTGCCCTGGATGCGGTCGTCAGTGTGGTCAAAGAGGGGCAATGAGGTGAGGCAAGAACCGACCGGTGCTGACTCCCTCGGGCTTGGGTGCGCCATGCAGTGCGTCCAGAGCGCAGTTCTGGCATGCCACGGCATGCTGGCGCGCTCTGGCGCGTCTTGGCCATGACTGGTGTCTCTAGGAGGTGGGGTACGTGCTCTTTGGGTGCTAGGAACCGGAAATGAACAAGTTGTCCAAGAGGAGAGAGTTAAAGTGGTTCTGCCAGCCTTGGTTCAGGAGCTAAACTGGAGATTTTGGCTCCCTCTCATTGAACCAGTGTTGGGCCTCTCGTTTGCGGTTGAGGAGGGGCACATGCCACCAGTTTGGAGTGAAGGGAGTGAGTGTGGTGGTTGCTACATGTTGTTTTACAAATCCGACAGAAGGTGTTTGATGCATGTTTGGGGAAGTTAACCTCCTCCAAATGCATTGAAAGTTGACAAGATTTGGTTTTAGGCATAATTAGGACGCTCTACCAAATTTTTGCTCCATTAGACATGTTTGACATTGTAAACATGAAAATACCCACAAATGGGCTGATGTGCATTCTTGTGAGAATATGTGAGTCAATCAATTCCCACAAATCCAATTCTTGGCATGATCACCTAATTTGAGGTATTGAGCACTCTTGCAAAGTTTGAGATCAACTAGATAAACTTTACAATGTAGAGTTGCTCCAACTTAATTCTGGACAGAGAGAGTTTCTGAATTATTTGGTGATTCAAATCACCTAGGATGTAGGTAAAACTTGGCATATTCACCAAATATTGCTTGTGGGACATAGCAGAATTTTCTAGGAATTTATTGAGAATATTTCCTTTGGAAATACTTCAAAAGATCAAAACAAACAGAATTGGTTTTCAAAGGTTTGCTAAAATATTTTAATAGGACAAGGGGTTGAAACTCTTATGTATGGAAAATATATGTCCTGTGAGTATTCCCAAGTTTTCTCAGATTTTTCCAAGGTTGAAAAATATTTTTTCACCCAGAAATACCATATCTGGCCTTCAAATTTTTTAATGGTTTTCAAGAGTCATAATCACATTAGAATCAAAATACAATATTTGGGTGATGGTACTCCCTTAAATTCAAGGACTTGAAGTGCAACCCTAAAGCAAGGTTATGATTTATCATGAATAACTAAAAGGGATTTTTGTGGAAATATTATTTTGAAAACTGATTTTAAAAGATCTACTCACAAGCACACATACAACAATGACAAACAAGGCACTCATGGCATTCACTTAAAAGTTTTAATTTATACCAAATTTTGAAAGAAAGACAACAAAAACAAAGTGAGGTGGAAAACAAGGTGTGGCAACCTCTTCTCTTGGAGTCATGTTGTTGGGATCATGAGGGTGAAGCCCTTTATCAATCACCATCCACAAATTGTGTTGAGCTGTGATTCAAATGAGACTTGATATGAAAACCCCAATTAGAAAAGTTTGACAAATCAACTTTGGATGGGGGCCCATGTGAGTTAATATGAGGTGAAGGTATCGGTCCTCCATAGGACTGGGGAGTGGAAACCTCGGCATGGATGCCCGATCCATCATTCTTTTAGAATATTTAGGGATAGTGGTACTAGCCAATTCCTTGGTGTAATCGGCATATGTTTTCGAAGAAAAGGGATTAACCATTTCCTTGGAATCAGTAGGTAGTTTGTAACTCTCAAGGAATTTATTTAGTGTATCCTTGACCTCATCCACCAAAGATGATTTGAGAGAGGCCATGGCCTCATTCAAATAAGTACGGGTGACTACAGTCTCGATCGCAGCCGCAGAGTTATTTCCATCCGGAGCCTCGTTGTCATCCCTACTCTTTAGGAGGTTAAGCCTTTAAAAGAGACATAACTCTGATACCAATTGGAAGGATCGATATGGTTGACTAGAGGGGGTGAAATTGAAACTACTATTTTTTAACTTTTTTTAACAAATTAGGGTTGCAAACAAAAGGGTTGTCTAGATACGCAACTAGGTGAACAACCTATATGATGCTAACTGTTAGAAATATGCCCTAGAGGCAATAGTAAAGGGGTTATTATTATATTTCCTTGTTCATGATAATAGTTTGTTATCCATGTTATAATTGCATTGATCGGAACCCAAGTACAAGTGTGGATACATAGACAACAAATTGTCCCTAGTAAGCCTCTACTAGATTAGCTCATTGATCAAAGATGGCTATGGTTTCCTAGCCATAGACATGATTTGTCCTTTGATAATGGGATCACATAATTAGGACAATGATTTGATGGACAAGAACCAAACCGTAAGTATAGTGTTTGATAATATCAAGTTTACTGCTACTGCTTTCTGCATGTCAATGTATTTGTTCCTGTGACCATGAGATCATGCAACTCCCTAACACAGGAGGAATACCTTGTATGTATGAAATGTCACAACCTAAATAGGTCATTATAAAGATGCTCTACACGTATCTTCGAGAGCATATGTTGAGTTGGAATGGATCAAGACTGGGATTTGTCACTCCGTGTGACGGAGGGGTACCTCGGGGTCCACTCGGTAATAGAGCATCACAATAAGATTGCAAGCAATGCTACTAAGGGGTTAGTCACGGGATCTTGTATTACGAAACGAATAAAGGGACTTTTCACTGACGAGATTGAACTAGGTATGGAGATACCGACGATCGAATCTCAGGCAAGTAACATACCAATTGACAAAGGGAAGCACATACAGGATTAGCTGAATCCTTCACATCGTGGGTTGGCAGATAAAAATCTTCGTGGAATATGTAGGAACCTATATGGACATCCAGGTCCTGTTGTTGGTTATTTATTGTAGAGGTGTCTCGGTCATGTCTGTATAGTTCTTGATCCCGCACGGTCTACACACTTAATGTTCGGTGACAATCTAGTATAGTTGAGTTATTATATTGGCGACAGAAGGTTGTTCAGAGTCCTCGATGAGATCCTGGACATGAAGAGCAGCTTCGGAATGGTGTGGAGGTAAACACATATATGTGAAGTTGGTATTAGAGTTTCGGAAGGTTACCGGTTTTGTGACAGAGGTTCTGAAGAGTTCCGAGGGTGCACCGGGAGGGACCACCTGTCCCGAAGGGCCCCATGGACAATGAGAGGTGATGCACCAGACCCTGGTGGTTTGTCCGCCCCTCCCACCTAAGGGCCATGTGGTTAAGGAGGTGGGATATCCTAGAGTGGGCTGGCGCCCCATCTAACTTGGTGGCCGAGCCACCTGATCGCCGCCACCCCACCCTAGAGTAAACCCTAGGGCTTGGGCCTCCTCCTATATATACTAGAGGAGAGGAAGGGCAGCCACACTGAAAATAGTCGCGTCACTACTCTCCTCTCTCTCTCATAGTTCCTCTCTCTCGTTCTGTTGTGGCACCGCTTGGCAAAGCCTTGCCGGGACAGCTCCACCACCACCGCCACCATGATGTCGTGTTGCCGGGAACTCAAGATACTTGTTCACCATCGCTCGTTGGATTGAGGAGGTGAAGGAGTCATCGAGTTATACATGTGTTGAACGCGGAGGTACTATCCGTTCAACACTTGATCGTGACGTTCGTGATTGGTTTACAGGACGTATCGTGATTGGATTGCGAAGACGTTGGACTACATCGACCGTGTTTCTTAAGGCTTCTGCTTAGATTTATACAAGGGTATGTAGATGCACTCCCCCTCTTGTAGCTCTTGATCTCCATAGATTGATGTTGGTGAGCGTAGGAAATTTTTTGTTTCCCATGTGACGTTCCCCAACACTAACAACAACTACTCCCTATGTTGCTATGTGTAAGTATTTTACAGATTACATTATGGACTACATACAGATTTATATAGACATATTTTAGAGTGTAGATTCACTCGTTTTGACCTGTATGTAGTCGAGGGTGAAATATCTAAAAGGACTTATATTTAGGAACGGAGGTAGTAGTAAGCAAGCAAAGGATATAGTACAATAATAGCTTGCACAAAGTAAAGGTGAGAAGTGACCACAAGTGGAGTCGAAGGAGACGAAGATGCATTGTGGAAGTTCCTTTCCTGAAGGGAAGTACGTCTTCTTTGGAGCGGTGTGGAGTCACAATGCTCCCCAAAGAAGCCACTAAGGCCACCATATTCTACACACACCCTCACACAATGCAAGATGCCGTGATTACACTGGTGGTGCCCTTAAAGGTGGCAATCGAGCCTTTACAAACAAGGTTGGTGCAATCTCTACAATTTAATTGGAGGCTTCCAACAGGACCGTGGAGCTTCACCATAATGGAGTGTGGATCCGAAGTGACCTTGTAGGATCGGAAGTATGTCTAGAGGGGGGTGATTAGACTACTTGACACGATAAAAACTTAGCATTTTCCCAATTTTAAGTGTGGGTCAGTTTTAGCAATTATGACTAGTCAAGTACACCCTACACATGCACATCTAAGAGTATAGCAACAGAAAGTAAAACATGCAAGTGTAATTAAAGGGTAAGGTAGGGAGATCAAACGTAAAGGTTGACACAACAACTTTTGGCATGGCTCCGATAGGTGGCGCTATCATACGTCCATGTTAGTGGAGACTTCATCCCACGGAGGGTTATGGTTGCGAGAGTCCATGGAGGGCTCCACCCATAAGGGGTCCACAAAGAAGCGGCGTTTTCTATTCCACCGGGGCTTTCGTACACATAGAACTAGCCTCACTCACGGTATTACTTCATGAAGTAGCCGACCTACTTTCCCTTACAAACATCTTGGTTCAATTCCACAACATGAAGTAGGAGGCTCACAAGCGACACCTAACCAATATAGGAGGCACCAACCTCCAAAATGTAATAGATGTGGTAGAACGTTGAACTTCTTGCTCTTGTGCTTCAAAAGATAGTCTCCTCAACACTCAATAACTCTCTCTTAGATTTGGGAGGGGTAGGAGAGATTGATCTTGTGGAAAGCAACTTAGGGCGGTTAGAAATGAAGGTTCAAATGGTTGGAATGGAATCTCTTGATCTCAACACATGAGTTGGTGGCTCTCTCTCAGAAAAATGAATCTATCAAGTGTATGTGTGTTCTCAGTGCTTCCTCTATGAAATAGCAATAGGTGAGGGGTATATATGACATCCCCCAAAATCCAACCATTAAAACATTATTGCCCAACTCGGTGAGACCCAAATGAATCTCGGTGGTACCGAGTTGCACTAAATGTGGCAACTTTTGAATGCTCGGTGAGACCGATATTGGAATCTCAGTGGTACCGATACGATGACCTCTACTGGTTTCCAAATCTCGGTGAGATCGATTTCAAACTCGGAAATTCTGATTTGTGAAATCCTCTCAACAGGAAGTTGGTCACACAATCTCGATGGCACCGATAGGAATGTTTGTGGAACTGAGATGGTAGGGTTTGGCATAGGTTCGGTCAAGTGTTAAATTGGTAAGGCCGAATGGAAATTGTTGGTGGCACCGATTTTGCTAGTTTAGGTTTGGATAGAGATATTTTGTGGGAGAATGGTTGAGTATTTTTGATGGCTATATATAAGCAGTTGAGCAACCAATTCGTCATAATACCTCATACCCTTTTAATAGTGTTGGATTTCCTATGGACTCAAAGTGATTTCGCACAAATATAAAATTTAGAGTCTTCTCGCTTGAAGCTTGAGCAAATCCTATTCGTTCCTTGCATCAAGGGGAATCTCCTCACAATCCTATAGCCAAAGCATCTTTGAACTTTTCTGAAATATACTTGAGTAAACTCATTAGTCCAATGATGCATATGTTGTGATTAATTACCAAAACCACCTCAGGGAGCAATTGTGCTTTCAATCTCCCCCTTTTTGCTAATTGATGACAAAATAGATATCAAATCTTTGACAAAAGATATAATCAATGATAAGCATCGACACTTTGAGAAGTATGTGAAAAGCAAGAGCTCCCCTCTAAATTTGTGCATTATTTTAAATTTTCATTTGAATGCAAATGCACAATCGATAGGATTATGGGTTACTCTCCCTTGTCACATACAACTTGGTGGTCCCCATAAATGATATGAATGAATATCCATGCACAAAGCACCAAACAAGACGTGAATGATCAAGATGTAGATAGCTCAAAAGTAATAACATGGTAGCATCAAACAACCATAACATATGATCAAACACACCTCTAAATGGATAAAGTCATCCAAAATACCCAAAGTTTTGAAAAACCAAACGAGAGCAAATAAAAAGCAAAGCTATCCTTCTCGAAGCCATATTTGATCTACTATTTTATCTATACACTTCTCCCCTTTGGCAACAAGTTACCAAAAAGTTCAACAGTCTAGAACTAAGCATCTCTCTGGGAATGATCTCCTCCGATAGCTGAATATGGAGTGGATAAGAGAGCATCGACCAAGGCTTCAGGAGATGTTGCCGGAGCTGGAGGTGAAGACTCTGGAGGTGCTGGGGCAGGAGCCAAAGCATCTTGCTTCCGGTATTGGCACAACTGCTGACCTTGTGTGGGTCCTGAACTAAGTGGTAGTAGGAAGAGGCGAATCATCATCATTATCATCATCACTATTGGAGCATGGAATCTTCACCGAGTCAACTTCTTGGTGAAGCTGCTCAACAGTGGTAGTCCACTTTGTAACCTTGACTTCCAGGTCATGGAATTTTGTCTCCACGATCCTCTCTAGGCTCTTCTGGTTCAGCAAGATCTTATAAACTTTCTTCTCCATCTCTTGGATGGTGCTGGCTAAGAAGGACATCTGCTCATCTCTAGTTTTGAGCTGTGGGGGTTGAGCTGGAGCATTCCTTGTAGCCTCTATAGTTGTTGCCTCTTCTGCCTCTCTAGTAGTAGCTGAGTTGGGATAGGTATCATCCATCACAACTTAATTATCTTGAAAATCCGGTAGAATAGGCACGTGGGGATAATCACGTTGATATGCATGCTTGCCAATCTTGGCATCGTTGAGCATCTGAATGTATGGAGCATATCCACAAGATCTCTTCTGATCAGCTACAGTCCTCTTAGCAGTCTCAACTATCAAGTCCATCACTCGGAATGGGGTGTGGGTGTCTAGATAGTGCAACATGTTGAAGGAATAACCTCTAATCATCTTGCCATCACCTGACTTGAGCATCAGGGTGTGTCTCATGATAGTGTTTGTAGTGGGTATTCCTACTTGCAAAAAGTAGTCAGAGCCAATTTTGCGAGACCGCAGATAATCATTGGGCACAACCTGGTACATGTTGGCCATGGAGTTGTGATTCATTTTGAGCTAGGAATACACATCCAAGTCCTCTTCTCGTGCTTTAGAAGCACCAAAGATAGTGTCCCATTCATCAACTGTGGCTTCATACCGGTGACCCTCAGTCATCCAAACAATTCTTCCATCTGAATAGAAATTAGTTGTGGACTATAATTGCATGATCATCTCATCATTCCATGCGGTCATCTCTTTGCCAACAAAATCTTCAATGTTGACCATCCTGAAATTTTCTCTCACGTGAGGAAAATAGTCTTCATTGGCCTTGATGAATTCCCATTCGACATATCTCATGTCGTTCACTGCAGGATTCTTGTCAAGCAGAAATGTCTCATGGAAATCTTGTTGTTCCCTAGTGTGAAAGTGGGGATCAACAATAGTTCTCCTTCTCACAACATATGGGTCAATAGATCTCTAATTCCTCAAACCTGCATCTTTCCTCTTCTTCATGTCCTCAGCAATAAGGTGAGATGCATCATGAGTTGGCAGATGATGTCCTAGCTTCATAAGCATAAGGACATCCTCATCTTCCTCAGCAGGAAAATCAATGGATGAAGAGCCTTTGTTTTTGTCAGTTGTAGGTATGTGCTTTGTAGTCCTCTTGGGAGCTACATGGTTCTTATCCTTGCGTGCTGAAGACTTTGGTGAAGATTTCTTGGGATGGCATCAACCATAAGATTTTTTTTCTTGGGATGAGGGACTTCATCTGGAATTTCTTCCTCCTCATTAGCAGCTTCAACAGTTTCTGTTGGATCTTCATACATAGAAGTTTGCCTTCTAGCAACATGGACAATCCTCTTCCTGGGTCTCTTCAAACCTGTCTTCTTGGCAAGCCTAGACTCTGGATCTCTAGTGTTAGAAGGTTTAGCATACTCCTTCCTCACAACCTTCCTCGATGTGGTCTTCTTCTTATGATTTTGGGGAGGACATTCCTCAAGGATGAAATCAACATCTTCTTCATCAGAATTGACCTTCTTCCTAGACCTGGTGGCTTCCCTGGGCAAGCTATGAGAGCTGGGAGTACCTGGGTGAGAAGAGGACCTCTCAGGACTAGTGTGAGAATAAGATTTAGCATGGGGCTCACTGAACTTATTCTGACTGTCATCGGAACCTAACATCTTGCAAGACCAAGTAGACAAGCATTTTGGCACACTGACAGACAAGCAGATCTTGTGAAAAGATATAGAAGAGCTTGAAAAGATAAGCATCACAAAATTTCAGAAGTTTTGTCAAATTTGAACTCTGAAAAACATAGTTTCAACTTTCAGAAAAACTGGATTTCGGTTCCATCGAGTCAGAATTTTCGGAGCCACCTATACACATGTTCTCTTTAACGGAAACCTGACACCCGTTTCGATTTCACCGAAACGAAGAACACGGTTCCACCGAGAACATTCTTAGTTACCCTGAGACCAAAATCGATACTACCGAATTTTGAAATTTGGTGACACCGAGATTCAATTTGGCGGACTGCTAAACCTAAATTCTTCTTTGCTCGCTAATCTAAGGAATTTTCTGCTGGATTGAACTTGTAGCAATTGTGGATAGATAGTGGCATAACCTTTTGTGCAAGAATCAGATTGTAGCGCAAAGGGAAATCGAATCGATACCCTAACTCGGTATGGATTTGCTAGATGGAAACGGCGGTGAAGATCCCATCAGTGGTGAGGACTCCTGGCGAAGGCGCGTGGGAGAAAACGAGTAGATGTCAGGAGACTAGGACACGGCAGCAAGGGGTGCGGTGTTTGATGTTTGAAGATCTTTCCAACCGTAGGTTTATGCTGGATATTTATATCCCTTAGATGTCGGTGACACTGAGTTAGAATTTTTGGCGCCACCGAGTATCACAACTGTCAACTGAGAGAGCAACTTTGTTAGACCGAAAATCCAAACTCGGTTACACCGAGATGATAAAACTAATCAACCCTAGGCTTCAAAGGGACCGAGATTTTGGGGTTGGTCACACTGAAATGCACTTTGGGAGGTTTTGGAATTCAGCCGTTGTCGAGAGGTATCTCCGAGTGCACCTCACATCGAGTGTCCCTAAAGTGCTTGCTCAAATTTTATGATTTAGCATGAATGGAATACGAGACGAGAAAGCATAGATAGCTATAGGAGGGTACTTAGCCATTCTTGTATATCCAATTGGCCAAAAGAAATATAAAGCCAAATAACAACAATTGGATATCCTCAAATGAAAAGAATATGCATACCAACATGCTAACAAAATAAGATGTCAAATAGATCATGGAGAACATGCACAAACATTCTAGCATCTATCAAGAACTTTAGCGATGCTGAAGTCATCTATATATGAGTATATTGACTTAGGAGCCAAGTAAGAATACATGATCATAGGTCATACTCATCGATTAAGCACAAGTGAGGTTACAACTTTTAAATAATGCATTAATGTTTTCACATAATTTAGGATACGCTTGTACTCAAGTCTTAGAGTAAAGCTCCCCCTAGATATGACATCCCCCCTAAGAGGGATCAACTAACCTTGGGTTTTGTCGTAGAAGACTTCAAGCAGGTGAAGTAGTGGTGGATGGTCATTTTTGATGAAGTTCATCTCGAGTTGGGAGCAATTCTTGTTGTTTCTTACTCTTCTCACCTACATGGGTTAGTCCCAAAGCAAAAGGAACAAACACAAGGATATCTATGGACATGGAGTGAAATACATGGGAGGTGATGTTCAAAGATGCTTTCATTACCTTGTCCCTTGCTCACCTTTGAGGGAATGTGTGACTCCTTGAACTAATGCATATGGTTGAGGTTGATTGCATGTAGTTCTTGACAAAATGAATCGTAGTGAATTTCATTGGCGGACTCACCCCTAAAGAACTTTCTAGTTCTTCCTCTTGGGTACCCACATCACCTTGATGGGACTCCTTGGAGTTGTGGTGGCACTAGATGAGGTAGTACTAGAAGTATCCTTGGGAACCCACTCAACCTTGGCTTGGGGCTCTTCTTCAAATGAGTCAATGTCCCATGGAAGCTTTCCCTTGTCCTTGTGGTCCTGTGGTAGAAGCCATCTTGTGAGCTTGTTCTCTTGGGAGTAGGATCATACTTATCCTCTTGAGGAATAAACTTGGGAATGGAATATGGAACTTATTCCCAAACATCTCCGTTGATGTTGAATAACCAACACCTTGCTTCTTCCGATGTCCTCCTTGATTGCGCACAATTTTCTCAAATTGCTTACTTCTGGGAAGACTCTTTAAGAAACCTGTGGGATCGATAGAAGATGTGTCTAGAGGAGGTGAATAGAATACTTCTCAAGATAACATTCCCAACCTAACCCAAGTTCAAGGAAGGCAGAAAATCAGGAGTTCTAACAAGTCTAGTACACCCTACACATGCTAGTCAACATATATGGCAGCAAAAAAATAAAGACTTTGCACATGTAAAGGAGTGGAGTTTAGGAGATCAAACACAAAGAGGTTGACACAACGATTTTTTGGCATGATTCCGATAGGTGGCGCTATCATACGTCCATGTTAGTGGAGACTTCAACCCATGGAGGGTAACAACTGCGATAGTCCATGGAGGGCTCCACCCACAAGAGGTCCACGAAGAACCGACCTTGTCTATTCCACCACAGCTTCCGCCCACGAAGGACTAGCCGTACTCACAGTAGATCTTCACGGAGTAGGCGATCTCCTTGCCCTTACAAACATCTTGGTTCAACTCAACAACACGAAGTAGGAGGCTCCCAAATGACACCTAACCAATCTAGGAGGCACCACCCTCCAAAAGGTAATAGATGTGGTAGATCAATGAACTCCTTGCTATTCTGCTTCTAAAGGTAGTCTCCTCAACACAAAATCACTATCTCACAGAATATGCATGGATAGGAAAGATTGATTTCGTGGAAAGCAGTTTGGGGAGGCTAGAGTTCAAATTTCAAATGGTTGGATTGGAATTTCTTGGTCTCAACACATGAGTAGGTGGTTCTCTCCCAAAAAATGGATCTCACAATGAAGTGTGTGTTCTGAGTGCTTCTCCCACGGGTGAGAGGTGGGTGAAGGGGTATTTATAGGGTGTGCCCAAAATCCAACCGTTACACCTAAAGTGGCAAACTTGTGACACCGAAGTCATAAACTCGGTGGTACCGATTCACACAAAAAGTAGTAACTTTTGAATCTCGGTGGGACCGATATACAGAACTCGGTGGGACCAAAAAAGGTGGCTAATGGTCAAATGGCCAAACTCGATGGTACCGATACACAAACTTGGAAATTCTGATTTTGTGTACCTAGGCAAGAGAATGTTGGTCACCCAAACTCGGTAGCACCGATACGGATTCAGTTGCACTCATTTGCTGGGAATGTCTAGGGTTTCTGTCTGAGATCAAACTCAGTGGGTCTAAAATGTCGAAGTTGGTGACACCGAATTTGAGTATGTGGAATTGGACATAATGGTTATGTGGAAAAATGACTTAGTATTTTGGTGGCTAACTTTGAGCACTTTGAGAAATCAGTTCATTTTACTACCTCACCCCCTTTTAATAGTATTGGCTTTCCTATGGACTCAAAAGTGATTTCTCACAAATATAAAATGAAGAGTCTTCTAGCTTGAAGCTTGAGCTAATCCTATTCCATTCTTGCATGAAGGGGAATCCCCACATAAACCTTTAGCCAAAGCTCTCCATGGTCTAAATCTGAAATATCTAGGTAAAAGTGTTGGTCCAAGAGACAATGTATGTTGTCATGAATTATCAAAACCACCAAGGGAGCATATTGTGCTTTGAATCTCCCCCTTTTTGGTAATTGATGAAAACATACAATCAAAGCTTCAAATAAGGATAAGCATTAAAATATGACAGCTTTGAAGGAAACATGACTGATACAGGCTCCCCCTAAATGTGTGCAATTTCTTTAAAGGATAGTTTCTTTGGAATGCATTGACACACACAAGGTAGAAGGACGAGACAATTCATAGACATCTTGGCTATATGCATCAAACATATGTGAATGAAGGATTTCCATGTTCAAGACTCCCTCTTGCAAAAAATATGTGGAAGAAACAAGAGGTCATCATGAACGAGGATATGATGCATATACTTACCTTGAGGATCTTGAGAATCTTAACATAGGAGTACACTTGGGAAAACAAATGTTAGATAACACAAGAGTACTATTTTGTAAAGATGCAAAGAGCTTCAGAAGTACCAAGATATTGAAGACATATTGAAGATAGGATTTGATGAAAGGATATGTCTCCAAAAGAAATAATAACTTTTCTCCCCTAAGGATGAATATGTAATAATTTCCTCTACCCCTGAATCATAGCATTGGATATTGGGAGTAGGTAGGGTAAGATAAGTTCAGACCAATAACAGTTTTATCTCTCTCCCCTTAAAGTGTAAGGTTTGATACATCTCCATTCAGGCAGATCTCCCTTTAGGTAGACATTCCTTTAGGAACAAATATCTCCCAGAGTGAAATGTTCCCCCTTTTATGTAAGCTTCTAGGTGATATTTCTCCCCATATAAATAGGTTCATTGGATGTAAGCTTTGCTATTTCTCCCACTTTGGCATTAATTTCCAAAAAGGATAGAGGGTAAGGGCTCATCGAGAGAAAGGGATCCTGGATCCTTCTCTCTTTTATAAGGGTTCCTTGAATTTGCCTTTTCTCCCCCTTAGATAGTCTGTAGGGTTCATCGATTGTTCTCCCCCTTTTATGTGGATAAGAGTTCCTTGAACTGTCTCCCCTATGTTAGGGATCCTAGATGATTCTCCCTCTTATATTGTATGGGCTCATTGAGATTTTCTCCCCCAAGAAGAATGGAGCTAAAATGGATTTTGTCTTAGAATATTTTTAATAAGATGTTAGGAGGCAATGAAACATGGGATAATCGATAGTCTTTCTCCCCCTAAGCAAAAAATCGAGAAGAAAATATCAAAAGTTTCTAAGGCAGTGATAATATCGGAGTCATCGAGGCATATTGGTCTGCTAGAACCGAGAATGTGAATTAGGCCTCTGGGAGATACAAATTGGACCGAGTTTCCTAGATCGGTGAGACCGAGTTGCAATGTAAATCAACTCCTTAAGTGAAAATAGGTAAAAAAAATAATCTTATCTTCCCTTTGGTGAAGAATCAAGGGATTGTTTCAAAATACCAATTGTAAAAGTTACCAATTGTGAAACAAAACAAAAGTAAAAGAGAAACATAAGGTAGCAGCAAATATTATTTTTAAATATATACATACATTTATATGAGAGTTAAATGGTTCCAAAATAAATGAAATGTCAAATGTGATCCATACAATAATATCCATCTAGATGTGGGGCGGTGACTAGGTCACATATATTAGAGTATTTTACTTGAGGAAGGATGACCCACAATTATAGGGGATCTATCATAGTCCTTTCGATAAGTAAGAGTGTAGAACCCAACGAGGAGTAGAAAGAAATGACAAGAGGTTTTCAATAAGGTATTCTCTGCAAGCACTGAAATTATCGGTAAAAGATAGTTTGTGATAAGGTAATTCGTGACGGGTAGCAAGTAAAAAATGTAAAAAAGGTGCAGCAAGGTGGCCCAATCCTTTTTATAGCAAAGGACAAGCCTGGATAAACTCTTATATAAAGCAAAGTGCTCCCGAGGACACATGGGAATTTCTGTCAAGCTAGTTTTCATCATGCTCATATGATTCACGTTCGTTACTTTGATAATTTGATATGTGGGTGGAACGGGGCTTGGGTGCTTCCCTTACTTGACAAAAATCCACTTATAATTAACCTCTCTTGCTAGAATCCGCAACTACGAAAGAAGAATTCAGATAAATCTAACCATAGCATGAAACATATAGATCCAAATCAGCGAAGGAACGCATAAACTAGTGTTTAAGCTTATGTCACTCTAGCAACCCATCATCTAGTTGTTACTTCCCAATGCCTTCCCCTAGGCCCAAATAATAGTGAAGTGTCATGTAGTCGATGTTCACATGATACCACTTGATGGGGTTATAGTCCTAGGGTAGGGTCATAGGCCTGCCCTATAAGTCCTACCCAAGGACTACCCTTCGTAAGGGATAAGACCCTTAGTCAGTTCCGACTGAATTAAGGACTTCCCATCATCCAGTCGGTAACAAATCCTCAACCGTCCAGTCGGAGACGAGCATTCGAAGTGTATCAAACTAACCGACTGGATTCCACTCTGTGCATCGTAACCCCCCTGGAGGGAAACGGTCGTACATTTCCATGTGCCTTTATTAGCATTTAAGACATACGTTACCTGTAACGTAGGCATTTATTCGCCACTACTCCACCCATGTGCATCGAACCGTTGTGGAGGCAGCGCACTCTATATAAGCCGCCCCCCACTGGTGCAGGGGTTAGCAATTCATTGTAATCCATATTCCACTCGACAACAAGCTCCCAAAGCACTGAGACGTAGGGCTATTACCTCCACCGTAGAGGGCCCTGAACTCATACAACCTCGCCGTAGCTAAGGCTCTGCCCATCCTTTCGTACCCTACACATCCACTGTCATACTTATACCCACGACAGTTGGCGCCCACCATGGGGCAGGCGTCTAAGCGACTTCCGGCGAGTTTGCGACTACATCTTTTCGTCATGTCGTTCGGTGGAGATTCGAGAACGGGTCGCGAGATCCTCTTCGGCGCTCTCTCCTTCATCTTCGACGATTCGGCATGGCTTCGGGACGCCCCTCTCGACGTCAAGGCGCTCCCCCGTCGCGGAGCTCAGCACTTCCGTGCCGGCGCCCGCGGCATTCTCCTTCTCCAACAGTCGGCTCTGGTGTCGACCTACACCGCCGTCACATGCCGCAACAAGCGGTCCCGCTGTCCGCGGCTCCAGCGTTGGGTGCAACACGCCCAGGCGCGCCAGAACGCGTCTTCACAAGTGGCAGTCCTAGAGTCGGTTGTGGTTGCCCCGCCGTCCCAGCGCTCGGACTCTATTCCGACTTAGTTCCCCTCCGAGTACTTGGGTCGCGGGCCTGCAGCAGAAGTACACATGGCCAACTCCCATGAAAGTCCGCGCCAAGCTGGCCGGAACGAGCACGAGATCGGCGAAACATCCGGCGCTCGCCGTCCACCTTGCCGTTCTGCCAGTCGGCACACTCAGCGGAGCAACGTGGAGTTGTTCCGCACGCCCATCCTCAACTTGGCTGCCGCTGCCAAGATAGCCGATTCCCTTCAGCCGACTGATTCAAAGGCTGGCAGGGGGATCGAGAAAATCCGCGCCCTGCCGCACACGGCGCAGCAGCAAAACTCGGCGGTCTCCCAGTCGCACAACAGGATCCACAATAGTTCTGTCCATGCGAACACGCATCGGTCAGTTCACAACCCTGGTTCTCATCAGCGACCCAGCGGAGGCAGCCGTTCCATGAACCCCGAAGATCGTCGCCGTTCACGCACCCCTCCGCGGGGTGGGCCCTACGGGCCCCGACATGATGATGATCGGCGTTCAGTCGGTGACACTTACAATCCAAGGCCCGACCCGAGAGGGCATATCGCCCAGCGGAGGGTCGACAGGGGCCGAGCCCACCGCGATGGTCACGATATTGATCGTCCGAGTGGAAGCAGGACCATCGTTTCTGGTCCCGAGTGTTTCAGTCGAGCCATCCGTTCGGCTGACATCCCACCCAACTTCGGGTTGGCGATGGGAATCAGCAAGTTTACAGGAGAGTCCAAGCCAGAAACGTGGTTGGATGACTACCGAGTGGCAGTCCAGATCGGAGGAGGGGACGACCACGTCGCCATGAAGCACCTCCCTCTGATGCTCGACGGCTTGGCGCGAGCATGGCTGAACCAATTGGCCCCCTCAAGCATCTACAGCTGGGCAGATCTGGCCCGAGTGTTCATCAGGACCTTCGAAGGGACGTGCAAGCGCCCTGCTGGCCTCATGGAGCTCCAGCTTTGTGTCGAGAAGCAGAATGAGCCCCTGCGTGATTTCATTCAGCGTTGGACGACCCTCTACCACACGGTGGAGAACGTCACAGAGCACCAAGCAGTCTGCGCCTTCAAGGCAGGCATGCGGTACAGGGATCTGTACCTGAAGTTCGGTCGAACAGGCGACATCTCCATGAGCAAGATGATGGAGATAGCGACACGCTATACAAATGGCGAAGAAGAGGACCGCATCCGTAGCGGCAAGCACAAAACATTCGCTGATGGAGATGGGAATAACACTCGGAAGCAGAAGCAGAACGCTCCGTCCACTCCGCAGGCAGAAGCCGCAGCTGTTACCAATGCCAAGTTCAAGGGCAAGGGGAAGGCTCAGTTCACCCCCAAGAAGAAGCAGTTCAACATCCCCATCCTGGACCAGCCATGTCCGATTCACACGAAGATGGATGAAGAGGGCAATGCCATATATCCAAAGCATACCACTCGACAATGTCGCCTCCTGATCCAGGGGTTCGGTGAAGGGCAACCGAGTGAAAAGGGCAATGAACAGGATGAGGAGGATAAGGAGGATCCGTTCCCCCAAGTCCATGCAACACTGATGATTTTTGTTGACGTTGAGAGCAAGAGTCGACTGAAGCTGGTGAACAGGAAGGTGAACATGGCCACACCTACCAACCCCAAGTTCCTCAAATGGTCTCAGACTGCGATCACCTTTGACTAATCGGATCATCCAGCACACGTACCCACCCCAGGGAGATAGGCTCTGGTCGTCGACCCGGTGGTGGAAGGAGTCCGGCTGCGCAAAGTCCTCATGGACGGCGGCAGTGGCTAGAACATCATGTACGCCGACACTCTCAAGGGGATGGGCATTCCGATGTCCAAACTCAGCGAGAGCAGCATGCAGTTCCATGGAGTCGTCCCTTGACGAAAGGCCAAGTCACTCGGCCAGATCGCGTTGGACGTCGTTTTCGGCTCCGACAAGAACTTCCGCAAGGAAAAGCTGATGTTCGAGGTGGTGGACTTCTAGAGCGCGTACCACGCAATTCTGGGCCGCCCGGGATATGCACGTTTCATGGCCCGTCCATGTTACGTGTACCTGAAGCTAAAGATGTCAGGCCCGAAAGGTGTGATCACTATCACAGGCAATCGACATCGGGCCGAAGAGTGTCTGCAGCAGGGATCAAGGATCGCCGATCAGCAGATGGCTGTCCTCGAGCTTGACGAGTACAAGAAAACAGTCGACCCCGCTGACTTGATGCATGCGAACAATCCAACTTCCGAGTCTGCATTCCAGTCGGCGGGAGAGACGAAGAAGGTCAGCATCCACCCGACGGATGACACCGCGGCCCCGAAGAACATCTCCACCACCCTCGATCCCAAATAGGAAGCCGAGCTCACCCAATTCCTCAGTGAGAACTGGGACATCTTCACATGGAAGCCCTCTGACATGCTAGGTGTACCCACGGAGTTGGTTGAGCACCGACTGCATGTGGATCCCACCGCTCGGCCTGTCCGAGAACGCCTGCGTGGGTCCGCCGTGCACAAGAGGAAGGCAATTGGAGAAGAATTGGGCAAGCTTTTGGCAGCCAACTTCATTCGCGAGGTACACCACTCTGAGTGGCTTGCCAATGTTGTCATGCTGCCTAAGAAGGACAAGTCACTCCGAATGTGCATCGACTTCAAGCATGTCAATAAGGTCTGCCCGAAAGACCATTTTCCACTCCCCCGCATCGATCAAATTGTCGATTCGACTGCGGGTTGCGAGCGTTTGTCATATCTTGATGCCTACTCGGGCCATCATCAGATCCGTCTGTATGGCCCCGATGAATTAAAAACCGCCTTCATCACCCTATTCGGGTGCTTCTGCTACATCACTATGCCATTTGGTTTGAAGAATGCAGGAGCAACCTTTATGCGCATGATCCAAAAATGCCTCCTCGACCAGATCGGTCGGAATGTGGAGGCGTATATGGATGATATCGTAGTCAAGTCACGCAAAGGTTCTGACCTGCTGACTGACTAGGCTGAAACATTCGCCAACCTTCATAGGTACGATATCAAGCTCAACCCCGCCAAGTGTTCATTCGGCGTTCCCAGCGGAAAGTTACTCGGTTTCTTCTTTTCCGAACGAGGGATCGATGTCAACCCCGAAAAGATCGGGACCATCGTCCGAATGGAGCGGCCGGTCAGAATACACGATGTTCAACGGCTTACAGGTTGCCTAGTGGCTTTGAGCAGGTTTATCAGTCGACTCGGCAAGAAAGCACTTCCTCTGTACCGACTCATGAAGAAATTAGATACTTTCGAGTGGACAGGTGAAGCCCAAGTTGCATTCGACGACCTCAAAGTCCTACTTTCCACCCAGCCGGTTCTTACTGCTCCGCTTTGTAAAGAGCCCCTTCTTGTGTACATCGCGGCTACAAATCAAGTCGTCAGCACTGTTCTCACACTCGAACGAGAAGAAGAAGGCAAAGCATACAAAGTTCAGCGGCCAGTGTATTACGTCTCCGAAGTCCTGACTCCTTCCAAGCAGAGGTATCGCCACTATCAAAAACTTATCTACGGGATTTACATGACTGCGATGAAGGTGGCTCATTATTTCCAAGACCACTCGGTGTCTGTCGTTTCTGATGCTCCGTTGTCGGAAATCCTCCACAATCGGGACGCATCGGCCCGAGTGGCGAAGTGGGAAATGGAGATGTTGTACTGCGACATCAAGTTCGAGGCCAAGAAAGCTATAAAGTCTCAAGCTCTGGCTGACTTCATAGCAAAATGGGTAGAACAACAGCAATCGACCCACATCTACTCGGCTCATTGGACAATGTTCTTTGATGGGTCCACGATGTTGAATGGCTCCGGCGCTGGTGTTGTGATCGTATAGCCAAAGGCCGACAAACTCAAGTATGTGCTGCAGATATACTTTGATTCCTCCAACAATGAGGCAGAGTATGAAGCTCTGCTTTATGGACTGCGCATGGCCATCGCACTCGGCATCCGTCGCCTGATGGTCTATGGAGATTCAGATTTGGTGGTTAATCAAGTGATGAAAGAGTGGGACATCAGGAACCCCACCATGAACACATACTGCAATGCAGTGAGGAAGCTTGAGAAGAAGTTTGAAGGTCTAGAACTCCACCATGTTCCGCGACTGAAGAACCAAGCAGCTGATGAGTTGGCAAAACTCAGATCCACTTGGAGACCAGTCCCGAGTGACGTCTGCCTTGAGCACCTCCACCTTCCCTCAGTTAAAGAAGATCCTTTCACAGAGGAACCAGTACAACCAAAGAGCTCGACCGAGCCGACTGAAGTCGATGTACCTACTGTGGTTGATTTGATCATGGAGATTCTTGCTGTCATCCCTGATTGGACTATGCCGATCATTGCATACATTCTGAGGCAGGAATTACGAGAAGACGAAGTCCAAGCCAGGCAGATCGTCCGCAGGTCAAAGTCGTTCACTTTCATAGATGGCTAGTTGTATAAGGAAAGTGTTTCATGCATTCTTCAACGATGCATCTCCCTAGAGGATGGACAGTTAATCCTGGAGGAAATTCACTCGGGAACCTGCGGTCATCATGCCTCTTCAAGAGCAATCGTCGCCAAAGCATTCAGAGCTGGCTTCTTCTGGCTGCACGCGAACGAAATGGCTAAAGATATGGTTGACCGATGTGAAGGCTGTCAGTTCTACTCCAACAAGTCCCACAAGCCAACATCTGCGTTGAAGACAATCCCTCTTGTTTGGTCGTTTGCAGTATGGGGATTAGATATAGTTGGTCCAGTCAGGACAGGCCAAGGGGGATACACACATCTGTTGGTGGCAGTCGACAAGTTCACAAAATGGATTGAAGCCAAGCCCATCAAGAAGCTCGACGCCCTAAAGGCCATCAAGTTTGTCAGGGACATCATCTCCAGATTCGGGGTACCTCACAGCATAATCACGGACAACAGGACAAACTTTGACTCGGACAGATTCAAAGGTTTCTGTGCAAGCCAAGGTATCCGAGTCGATTTTGCATCTGTGGCGCATCCTCAAACAAACGGACAAGCAGAGTGGGCGAATGGACTTATTCTGCAAGGTTTGAAGCCTCGACTCCTGTGAGAGGTGGGACATGCCGCTGGCGCATGGGTCACCGAGCTACCTTCGGTGCTTTGGGGTCTCCGCACAACCCCGAATAGATCTACAGGGCAACCACCGTTCTTCCTCGTTTACGGAGCAGAAGCGGTCCTTCCGAGTGACTTGCTTCACAACGCTCCACGAGTTGAACTCTTCTCCGAAGCTGAAGCAGAACAAGCAAGGCAAGATGGAGTGGACCTTCTAGAGGAGGAGCGCGAGATGGCACTGACTCGCTCAACCATTTATCAGCAAGATCTGCGGCGCTTTCACGCGCGACACGTCAGGAGTCGTACATTCCAAGCAGGCGACCTGGTGCTCCGAGTGGATCAGCAAAGAGCTCACAAGTTGGCTCCCGCCTGGGAAGGACCCTTCATCATCTCCAAGGTGCTGAACAACGGAGCATACAAACTCTACAACATCGACAGGGAAACAGACGAGCCGCGAGCATGGACCGGAGATCTCCTGAAGCGCTTCTACACGTGACCGTCGACTGAAGCAATGTAAAGGACAAGTATTGGTGAAATAATACAAAGCAGATTGAGTTTTTGCAGATTCAAAATTCTTCCGTGGTCGCAGACTTCGGTCTCAAAAAAAAAACTTAGCTGCGATCGAGAATCGCCTAAGTACTAACTTTCTCCGAGTGTGCACTAAACGTCGCACTTGGGGACTTAGCTGCGATCAAGAATCGCCTAAGTACTAACTTTCTCCGAGTGTGCACTAAACGTCGCACTCGGGGACTTAGCTGCGATCAAGAATCGCTTAAGTACTAAATTTCTCCGAGTGTGCACTAAACGTCTCACTTGGGGACTTAGCTGCGATCAAGAATCGCCTAAGTACTAACTTTCTCCGAGTGTGCACTAAACGTCGCACTCGGGGACTTAGCTGCGATCAAGAATCGCCTAAGTACTAACTTTCTCCAAGTGTGCACTAAACGTCGCACTCGGGGACTTAGCTGCGATCAAGAATCGCCTAAGTACTAACTTTCTCCGAGTGTGCACTAAACGTCGCACTCGGGGACTTTGCTGCGATCAAGAATCGCCTAAATACTAACTTTCTCCGAGTGTGCACTAAATGTCGCACTCGGGGACTTAGCTGCGATCAAGAATCACCTAAGTACTAACTTTCTCCGAGTGTGCACTAAACATCGCACTCGGGGACTTAGCTGCGATCAAGAATAGCCTAAGTACTAACTTTCTCCGAGTGTGCACTAAACGTCGCACTCGGGGACTTAGCTGCGATCAAGAATCGCCTAAGTACTAACTTTCTCCGAGTGTGCACTAAACTTCGCATTCGGGGACTTAGCTGCGATCAAGAATCGCCTAAGTACAAACTATCTCCGAGTGTGCACTTCACGTCGCACTCGGGGACTTAGATGCGATCAAGAATTGCCTAAGTACAAATTTTGTTCGACAGTGCATTAACCGTCCCACTCGAGGACTTAACTGCAATCAAGAGTCGCTTAAATAGAAAGCTTCCTTCGACTGTATCCTACAGATACACTCGGGGACTCAGTAGACCCTCATTGAGGCTCACGTAGATGTCAAGACCACTGACAATTACATAAGTACCAGAACCTCATTTGAGGCTCATGTAGATGTCAAGACCACTAACACTTACATGAGTAACAACTCGCTCCGAGTACGACCTTACAGTCGCACTCGAAGACTTGGCCGGGATAACGAATCGCCTAAGTACTCAAATGCCTTCGACTGTATCCTACATGTACACTCGGCGACTCAACAGACCCTCAGTGAGGCTCATGTAGATGTCAAGACCACTGACAATTACATGAGTAGTAGAACCTCATTGAGGCTCATGTAGATGTCAAGACCACTGACAATTACATGAGTAACAACTCGCTCCGAGTACGACCTAACAGTCGCACTCGAAGACTTAGCCGCGATCACGAATCGCCTAAGTACTCTATTGCCTTCGAGTGTATCCTACAGATCCACTCGGAGACTCTACAGACCCTCAGTGAGGCTCATGCAGATGCCAAGACAACTAACAATTACATGCCCCGCATGTTTGCCATTGGCTTCACCAAGAAAAGCCAAACGAAAACACGAGCCAAAATCGTCTCAATAACTCTTTGGCAAAAGAAGAACAAAAGATTCGATTCAAATTCAAAGTTCACCTAAGGATAGTTGGCTCAGTGTAGATCAAGCTTATCCACACCGAACCAAGAATGTGACGGCCAACAGCAGTGGCCAAAGTTTATTACAACCAACATTCGTCATACCGAGGTAAAAGTTTTCTCAAGCCTCGTCAGGACTGGCGCTGGGACTGGCAGGCTCTATGAATGTGTCGAGGTCGATCCCGTCGGCGATGCGGGTGGCGCTCTCAAGGAACGTCTACATGAAGTCTTCGAATCGAAGCTTTTTCATGTTGGCGACCTGCAACGCCTTCAGCTTCTCCTCGCGAGCCTCTTTGCAGTGCACTCGGACCAAAGATAGAGCAATGTCCATACCACAGCGAGCCGCAGACTTCTTCCATGCGTGCACTCGGTTCGGGACCTCCTCCAGCCGAGTCATCAAGCCTTCCATCTCGTGCCGAGACTCGTCTTCAGGCCAAAGATCCTTGTGGATTCGGCCGACGACTTCTCTCAGTTGACCGATGAAAGGTCCAACTTTGCCCAGGCGAATGTGCGCTCGAAGCAGATCTCGATTGGCGTCCTCGCCGAGTGGAATGTTCTCAAGCATCGACCGCTCAACGTCAGCTACTTCAACCTCAGCGTCCATGCAAAAATTTACAGAGACAGGACGAGCAAACAGTCAGCGCAGAATGAAATGCACAGTCCACAAGCACTCGGAAAAACAAGACTTACCACCGAGAAGCGCTATCATCTTCCGGGCCCAATCACTGACGTAATTCTCCTGTGCTATGCACCGCCTATTCAGCACTTTCATCTGCCCCATCAGCTCCGTCATTTGTTTCCCCATTTTTTCCACCTCAGCGGTGAATGCCTTGTTTGCCTCACGGGCCTGCTCCAAGGACTTTTCTCGTTCTGCCAGAACATCCTTCATACCAGCCATTGCAACCATTGCTGCATCCAGTTCACCAGCAAAGTGAACCTTTTCAGCCCTCAGAGTCTCGTACGATGTTCCCATCTCGCAAGTTTTCTGCAAGTCAGCGCCAAGAGACAAGCAGACAAATTCAACAAGGACAACAATAACAAATCTAAGTTCTTCAGACCCCTACCGACGCAAGCGGTCTCGGGGACTACACCCAGTGGGTTCACTAAGAGTGACCCCACTGGCATGAAACTCGAACAGGTCCGCCCTATCGAGCTACATGACAACACCTAAGCCTATGAGGCTACTACTACCCGACCTGAGTAAATTTACTCTCGGGGACTTATCCAGTAGGTGCACTCCGAGTGCCCCAACTGTTAACATTCCAATAGGTTAATTTTTGATCTGGTCAAGTTAAAGAAAATGTGTATAAAGACAGCTGCCGGTGCAAGCACTCGACAGAAGTCTCGGGGACTACACCCACTCGGTTCACTAAGAGTGAACCCATTGCAAAAATTCATACGATATCCGAGCACACCCAGTGGGTTACAAGAGGAAAGTAAATAATTACTAGCCCACTTACTCGGATATCGTCCCGCAGTTCCAAGCTTCGCTTGTACAAGGACGCGATGGAATCGTACGTCTTCTTGGCCTCTCCCGCCATCAGCTCTGCCTGCACCATGGCCCCCTTGGCAGCTCCCACCTGGGAGGCGCTGGACGTTGTACTCGACAATCGATGGGCCTGGCATCGTAGGAGGCTCCTTGGGCATCCCCAGACTTGCTCCAGTCGGTTCAGCATCGATTGGCGCCGTTTCAGTCGATGACATCGTCTTAGTCGGCGGCGCGTCCATGATGAGAGTGGTAACCGGCGGAACAGCCTCAAGGACAGGCACCGCAGCTTGCTTAGACCTCCCCTGGTCGTCCTCCTCCACAAAAATCACCCCTGAGGGAAACCCAACCGAACGGCATGAGACCACAGGAAAAAGGCAAGACCAAAGACAGAATTCGTGAAGCAATAACGTAGGCTCTCGGAGTCACTACGACGCACCTAGCTGGGATGTGGCGACGTTCTCCATGTCCATGGGATTGTCCCCCTGGCGTGTTGGAGAGGTAGCAGAGGTGGCAACCCTGTCGAGTAAAATTCATTCGGTCAATAAGGAGGAGTTCAATCAAATACTGAAAGAAGATAGAAAACCATGCACTCACGTGGAGGTGACGGGAACTGCGACCCTCATCAGCGGTAAAGCCTTCCGAGGCTTAGATCCACTCGGTTTGGCCACCTTAGAGGGCTGACCCGCAGGCTCAGCAGCAGAGTCCATGTTCCTCTTTGTGCTCCGACCATTCGGTGCCACGGGAACGGCTGGCGAGGCACTCGGTACCACAGGAGCAGTTGGCGGCGCACTTGAGGATGCCGGAGGGGCTGAAGGAGCCACTGGTTCGTGGCGGCGCTTAGTCCGAAGCTCTGGTGGTGGAGGTGGCGAATTCTGCTCCTCGTCTACCTCTTCCTCTTTTGCGGACTCCTCCTCATCCTTCTCCCCACTGTCGGAGACGTACTCGACACTCTCCATGCTGCCCTCCTGGCTGCCTTCCTCCTCCTCGGCTGGATTCCCGTTCGAGACAGGAGAAAACCAGTTAGTCCACGCCTGCACAAGATGCAGTCGACAACATCAGACGTTAGATAGTGATTCAAGAAAGCGATAAATCTAAGACAGTCGCGTGCACTCGACAAATTGTACTCACCTCGTTCGGAGGAGGGTTGTCCGCGCGGAAGGCCTTCACTCGCCGGGACCCTCTGGGGTTTGCGCAGGCGCCCGTGATGTTGAGGACCCACGACGCCACCATCTCCCCGGGTCACGCACTCGACGTTGGTCTGAGTGGAGTCCTCAGGCCCCGTGTAATGCCACATGGCATGGTGTCGGGCCTGTAGAGGCTGGATGTGTCGGCCTAGAAAAACCTCCAGCAAATCTATGCCGGTGACTCCCCTTCGGACGACATCTACGAGTGCGTCGACCACAGGCTGGATATGGATCTTCTCCGCCTTCGTGAGCGCGAGCTGCTTAGGCGGAGCCGGTCGGTCTAAACTAAAAGGGGGCAATCCTGTTGTGGCATTCGGGCAGGCGACGTCCTGGCAATAGAACCATGTCGACTGCCAGTTCCTAACAGATTCACTCAGCTGAAGAGCAGGATAGCTACTCTTACTTTTCTTTTGGAAGCCTAAGCCTCCGCAGAGCTAGAGAAGGTGGGTTTTGTCATCCGTCAGGCTAAGCCCACAATGATGGTCTGGGATCTAGCAGAGAAGATATGTTTGAAAAGCCCCCAATGGGGAGGACACCCAATGAAACACTCGCACAGAACGACGAAGGCAGAGAGATGAGCTATGGCATTGGGAGGAAAATGGTGGAGCTGCGCCCCGAAGTGGTTCATGATACCTTTGAAGAAGGGGTGTGGAGGCAGAGAAAAACCTCTGTACACATGGCTCAGCAGCAAGACGTGCTCCCCCTCCCGGGGCGCCGGCTCGGTCTCGCCTTCCGCCGGCAACCTCCACGACTTATGCACAATCATCCCATGCTCCACCAACTCCAGCAGGTTCTCCTCCGTCACCGTGGAGGGGAGGAAATCCCCCTGGATCCACCCCGCCGGTAGCGTTCGCTGCCACCGCTGAGCAGGAGCCCCCGCCTTCCCCTTCTTCTTCTTCGCCTCTAGCTTGCTAGTCTGCCCCTTGGTCATGGCGGAGGCTGCGGATCCGCGAGGGAGAAGAAGAAGGAAGGAGCTTGGGGTGCGCAAGAGGTGGCGAGAGGAGCGGGGTAGGCAAGTGCAAGATATCCGGCAAGTGTAACGAAAAAACCCTCGCCGCTGAGGTTTAAGTAAGGTTCCGACTGGGTCACTGGCAAGTGGCCCCGAAATCTTATCCCTCGACCGGTCACGGAGATATCAATGGAGAAGTTGAAGGTGCGGGAATCGAGGCGTCAGGTACTACTCGAGCGCGATGTCGTCATCCCCGCTGAGCGCGCGGTAACCGAAATTTGAGGTTCCCGGAAAGTCCGCCGCTGTCAGTTGACTGGTCACGTCAGAAGATACCACGGAAGCACTCGGTTTCCGACAGTTCGTTTCACAAATACTTCCACTCGGATCGTTGGTAAAAGAAGATAAAATGGATCGAGGCAAGCAACGCCAAAGTCGCATCCGTACCAGTCGGATCCATACTTCAAGCATCGCTTCGTCGTTCCAACCCCAATCCATTCGGGGACTAATGATGGGGTTATAGTCCTAGGGTAGGGTCATATGCCTGCCCTATAAGTCCTACACAAGGACTACCCTTCATAAGGGATAAGACCCTTAGTCAGTTCCGACTGAATTAAGGACTTCCCATCATCCAGTCGGTAACGAGTCCTCAACCATCCAGTCGAAGACGAGCATTTGGAGTGTATCAAACTAACCGACTGGATTCCACTCTGTGCATCGTAACCCCCCTGGAGGGAAACGGTCGTACGTTTCCATGTGCCTTTATTAGCATTTAAGACATACGTTACCTGTAACGTAGGCATTTATTCGCCACTACTCCACCCCTGTGCACCGAACCGTTGTGGAGGGCAGCGCACTCTGTATAAGCCGCCCCCCACTGGTGCAGGGGTTAGCAATTCATTGTAATCCATATTCCACTCGACAACAAGCTCCCAGAGCACTGAGACGTAGGGCTATTACCTCCACCGTAGAGGGGCTGAACTCATACAACTTCGCCGTAGCTAAGGCTCTGCCCATCCTTTCGTACCCTACACATCTACTGTCAGACTTATACCCACGACACCACTTGAGGAGAGACAATATACATCTCATCAAAATATCGAACGAATACCAAATTCACATGATTACTTATAACAAGACTTATCACATGTTCTCAGGAACAAACGTAATTACTGACAAAGCATATTCATGTTCATGACCAAAGGAGTATTAATAATCATGAAGGATCTAAACATATAATATTCCACCAAGTAAACCAACTAGCATCAACTACAAGGAGTAATCAACACTACTAGCAAACCAGAGGTACCAATCTGAGGTTTGAGACAAAGATCGGATACAAGAGATGAACTAGGGTTTGGAGAGGAGATGGTTATGATGAACATGTTGCTGGAGATTGATCCCCTCTTGATGGGAGGATCGTTCGTAATAACGATGGCTTCGATTTCCCCCTCCGGGAGGGAAGTTTCTTCGGCAGAATAGCAACGCCGAAGCACTAGATTGGTTATGCCGAAGTTCCGCCTCGAGACGGCGGCGCCTCGTCCCGGAAGTTCTGGTATGATTTTTTCTAGGTCAAAACCCTTCATATAGGAGAACATGGGCACTGGAGGCCTGCCAGGGGGCCCACAAGCCACAACGTCTCGGCCACGGGGACAGGTCGCGCCCAACAAGCATGTGACCCCTGGTGGGTCCCCTCTAGTATTTGTTTTGCCCAATATTTTTTGTATATTCCAAAACAATTATTTGTAACTTTTTAGGACTTTTGGAGTTGTGCGAAATAGGTCTCTCAGATTGGCTCCTTTTCTAGTCTAGAATTCGAGCTGCCGGCATTCTCCCTCTTCATGTAAACCTTGTAAAATAAGAGAGAAAAGGCATAAGTATTGTACCATAATGTGTATTAACAACCCATAATACAATAAATATCGATATAAAGGCATGATGCAAAATGGACGTATCAACTCACCCAAGCTTAAACCTTGCTTGTCCTTGCTGCTGGCTACGCCTATAGGGATTTCCTTGGCAAATATGCAAAGGATTCCCCCGCGGCCTTGGAGCCTTGCGTTGGTGTTCCCTTGAGGAGGAAAGGGTGATGTAGCACAGTGGTGGTAAGTATTTCCCTCAGTTTGAGAACCAAGGTATCAATCCAGTAGGAGGATCGCGTCAAGTCACAAGTACCTGCACAAACACAAAAAGCTTGCACCCAACACTATGAAGGGGTTGTCAATCCCTTATAGATTGTTTTCAAAGTGAGAACTAAAAGCAAAAAGTAAACAAAGCAAAGTAAAAGTAAAAGCTGAGATGATAATTGTGAGTAGACCCGGGGGCCGTAGTGTTCACCGGTGGCTTCTCTCATGAAAGCAAGTAGACGGTGGGTGAACGAATTACTGTCGAGCAATTTATAGAACCGCGCAAAGTCATGACGTTATCTATGGCAATGATCATACATATAGGCATCACGTCCAAAACAAGTAGATCGATACTTTTTGCATCTACTACTATTACTCCACACGGCGACCGTTATCCAGCATGCATCTAGTGTATTGAGTTCATAAGAACATAGTAACGCCTTAAGCAAGATGACATGATGTAGATGAACAATCTCAAATCTATGATGAAAGTCCAACTTGTTACCCTTATGGCAACAACATGATGCGTGCCTTGCTGCCCCTTCTGTCACTGGGAAAGGTCACCGCACGGTATGAACCCAAATCCAAGCACTTCTCCCATTGCAAGAATCATAGATCTAGTTGCCAAACAAAACCCAAGACTCGGAGAGACTTACAAGGATCTAGTTGCCAAACAAAACCCAAGACTCAAATATAATTCATAGATAATCTGATCACAAATCCACAATTCATCGGATCTCGACAAACACAACCCCAAAAAGGATTACATCGGATAGATCTCCATGAAGATCATGGTGACTTTGTATTGAAGATCCAAGAGAGAGATGAAGCCATCTAGCTACTAACTACGGACCCGTAGGTCTGAAGTAGACTACTCATGAGTCATTGGAGAGGCATTGATGTTGATGTAGAAGCCCTCCAGCTCCAAAGTCCCCTCCGGCAGGGCACCGGGAAGGGTCTCCAGATGAGATCTCGCGGAAACGGAAGCTTGCGGTGGAGGAAAAGTGGTTTCGTGGACGCCATGATTTTTTCTGGGATTGTTGGGAATATATAGGCCAAAGAGCTAGGGCAGGTGAGCTCGAGGGGGGCATAAGCCTGGTAGCCGCGGGCCCCCTGGCCGCGGCTACAGGGCTTGTGGGCTCCCTGTGGGCCTCCTGCCTTGGCCCTCAAGTCCCCCGATCTTCTTCTGTTCTGGAAAAATTCATTTTGGTGATTTTATTCCCTTTGGACTCCGTTCCTAAATCAGATCTGAAAAGAGTCAAAAACACAGAAAAAACAGGATCTGTCACTTGGCACTCAATTAATAAGTTAATCCCAAAAATATATAAAAGGTATACAAAACATCCAATGTTGACAAGATAACAGCATGAAACCATCAAAAATTATAGATACAGTTGAGACGTAACAAGCATCCCCAAGCTTAACTCCTGTTCATCCTCGAGTAGGGAAGTGATAAAGAATGAACTTTTGATGCTTTCATGCTACCTAGCATAGATGTCCTTTGTAACTCCTCTTATGTGACATGAATGTTCATATCCATTAGATTCAAAACAATAGTTTGCTATTGACGTGGAGACAATAATACTTCAAGCAAACTACCAAGGTAATTATGAACTTGCAAAATAATAAGGCCAAAAGAAAGTTATCCCTACAAAATCATATAGTCTGGCTATGCTTTATCATCCTTGCACAACAAATTTAAATCATGCACAACCTCGGTATTGGCCAAGTAATTGTTTTCACACCTTTACTTTCTCGAACTTTTTTAACTCTCACGCAATACATGAGCGTGAGCCATGGTTTTAGCACTATAAGTGGAATGGAGTGTGGTGGAGGTTGCAAGGCAAACAAGGAGAGGATGGTCAAATTGACTAGGCATATCAATGAGGTATGGAGATGCTCCTCAATAGATATCAATGTGAAAGCTATGAGTAGGGATTGCCATACAAATGATGCACTACAGCTAAGAGTATGTGAAAGCTCTTAAAGAAAACTGGTTGGGTGTGCATCCAACTTGTTTGCTCACGAAGACCTAAGGCAATTTTGAGGAAACCCATCATTGGAATATACAAGCCAAGTTATATAATGAAAATTTCCCAGTAGCTATATGGTGGTGACAAAACGAGAGACTCTCAATCATGAAGATCATGGTTCTTAATATGAAGCACAAGTGTGGCAAGGAGATAGTAGCATTGTCCCTTCTCTCTTTTTCTATCATTTTTTTGGTGGGCTCTTTGGCCTCTTTTTTTTGGTGGGCATCTTTGGCCTCGTTTTGTTAATGGGCTTCGCTGGCCTCTTTTATGTCGTCACATGGGACAATGCTCCATTAAGTATGATCATCACACTTACAATTCAAAACTTAGAGGAATGATGACTCTATATGGAATGCCTTCGGTAGTGTACCGTAACAATGATCTAGCATGGCATAGACATCAATGGAAACATCATGCTAGCTATCTTATGATCATGCAATGGCAATGTAGAAACAGTGGCACATGTCATGGTGGTAGTTGCATGGCAATATATCTCAGAATGGCTTTGAAAAAGCCATAGTAGGTAGGTATGGTGGCTGTTTTGAGGGAGGCTAATGGTGGGTTTTATGGACCGGCGAAAGTTGCACGACACTAAAGAAGATAGTGATGGTGGAAGGTGAAAGTGCATGTAAACCATGGACTCAACATTAGTCATGAAGAACTCATATACTTGTTGCAAAAGTTTTAATGGTAATCAAAACAAAGCATTCAACGCATACTCCTAGGGGAAGGGTTGGTAGGTATAAACCATCGCGCGATCCCGACCGCTACACAAAGGATGACAATCAATAAACTAATCATGCTCAGACTTCATCGCATAGCAGTTCACCATACATGCATGCTACGGGAATCACTAACTTCAACACAGGTATTTCTAGATCCACAACACCTTACTAGTATAACTTCAATATTACCACAACCAGAACTCAAAACTAATTGAGATGAATCAAACTTCTCTAACTACTCAATGCACATAAAGGTGGAAGTTTTCATATCCCTTTGGATAACTACCCCTTTTGAGACTACTTTCATAGCATAGATCAACTATCATGCCACGCACTGCCGTGCTCCAAAAGATAGAAGTGAACCACATAGAGCAAAATCAACTAGCTCAAAAGATATAGTGAAACACATGTGAGCTGAATTGTCTAACCAAAGGATATAAGTGAAGCTCGACAAAATCATGGTGAGTGCATGTCTCTCTATCTAGGTGTGCAGCAAGGAATATTCTGACACAACAAAAATAAAATACTCCTACGATACAAGACGCTCCAAGCAAAACACATAACATGTGGTGAATAAAAATATAGCCGCAAGTAATGTTACCGATGGATTCAAGACGAAAGAGGGGATGCCTTCCCGGGGCATCCCCAAGCTTAGGCTTTTTCGGCATCCTTGAATCAACTTGGGATGCCTTCGGCATCCCCAAGTTTGAGCTCTTGCCACTCTTTATCTCTTTGTACATAAGAACTTCACCCAAAACTTCAAAACTTCACAACACGAAACTTAAACAGAAACTCGTGATATCTTTAGTATAAGAAAGCAAAACACCACTTCCTTAGGTACTGTAGAAAACTTAAATTCTACTTATGGTGATGTTGGGTTACTGTATTTTCAATCTTCCATGGCTAATACCCCCGATACTATCCATAGTTTCATCAAAATAAGCAACCAACTCAACAAAAACAGAATATGTTAACAGCAGACCAGTCTATAACAATTCGTATGCTTCGTATACTTCTATTACTTTAGAAATTCTGAAATTTTATGACAGTCTGAAGAATTTGCGTAGCAATCAGCAGCAAAAAGAATCAACTCAAAATCTCTCACAGAAAAAAAAATCTTTTCGTGAGAAGAAATTTTCTGTCTTTTCCAGTATGATCAAACGATCATCCCCGAGACTAATCATAACGGTTTCACTTGGCACAAACGGAAAATAAACACAAAAAACACAATCATAACAGAATTATGAAAGTGTGGAAAACACAAAACAGAAAGAAAAAGGATAGATTCGTTGGGTTGCCTCCCAACAAGTGCTATTGTTTAACGCCCTTAGCTATGCATTGATAAATCAATGATGCTCACACAAAAGACAAGAAGTGAAGCACAACGAGAGCATCATAAAGCATCTGAAAATCACATCTGAGTCTAACATACTTCCTATGCATAGGCATTTTATAGGAAAACAGATTGTCAAGACAACCAATAGTTACCATATGCAAGGAAGAAGAAAGAGACAATATCAATCTCAACATAACGAGAGGTAATTTGGTAACATGAAAGTTTCTACCACAATATTTTCCTCTGTCAAAACAATTACATGTGGGATCATATTCTATTTCAACAATGTAACTTTCACATAGGGTATTCTTTTAATGATCCACATGCATGCAAAGTTGAGACTCTTCAAAAATAGTGGGATTATCATCAAATAAAGTCATGACTTCTCCAACCCCAATTTAATATTGTTGCAAATATCATTCTCATCATGAGGCTTAAACAAATTTTCAAGATCATAAAAAAAATCATCACTCCGATCATGATCATTGCAACAAGTAGGGGACATAGCAAAACTAGCATCCCCAAGCTTAGGGTTTCGCATATTTTTAGCATGATTGACACTAATAGGATTTATAGTGAAACCATTGCAATCATGCTTTTCATTCAAGGAGACCTCGTGAATGAATTCATAAATTTCTTCATCACGATTTTCAGATTCACTCATCTCAAGCAAAACTCCATAAAGATAGTCAAGTGCACTCAACTCACTAGCAATTGGATCAACATAATTGGATCTCTTAAAGAGATTAGCAAGTGGATGAGGATCCATATCACTAGATTTTCAGCACGCGAAGATGTAAGCATATTGAAGGCACATGGCAACACAAGCGAACAGAAAGCAAGCGAAAGAAAAGGGCGAACAAAAAAGGCAAATGAAGAAAAGGGCTAATTGGTGAAGTGGGGGAGAGGAAAATGAGAGGCAACTAGCAAACAAAGTAAATGACAGAGATGAGTATAGATCTTGACTTGAGCTCTCCCCGACAATGGCGCCAGAAATCTTTTTGCTGCTGGCTACGCCTATAGGGATTTCCTTGGCAAATATGCAAAGGATTCCCCCGTGGCCTTGGAGCCTTGCGTTGGAGTTCCCTTGAAGAGGAAAGGATGATGTAGCACATCGGCGGTAAGTATTTCCCTCAGTTTGAGAACCAAGGTATCAATCCAGTAGGAGGATCGCGTCAAGTCACAAGTACCTGCACAAACACAAAAAGCTTGCACCCAACACTATGAAGGGGTTGTCAATCCCTTATAGATTGTTTTCAAAGTGAGAACTGAAAGCAAAAAGTAAACAAAGCAAAGTAAAAGTAAAAGCTGAGATGATAATTGTGAGTAGACCCGGGGGCCGTAGTGTTCACTGGTGGCTTCTCTCATGAAAGCAAGTAGACGGTGGGTGAACGAATTACTGTCGAGCAATTGATAGAACCGCGCAAAGTCATGACCTTATCTGTGGCAATAATCATACATATAGGCATCACGTCCAAAATAAGTAGACCGATACTTTCTGCATCTACTACTATTACTCCACACGTCGACCGTTATCCAGCATGCATCTAGTGTATTGAGTTCATAAGAACATAGTAACGCCTTAAGCAAGATGACATGATGTAGATGGACAATCTCAAATCTATGAGGAAAGCCCATCTTGTTACCCTTGATGGCAACAACACGATGCATATAAGAAATCAGAAAAGACTCAAATATAATTCATAGATAATCTGATCACAAATCCAAAATTCATCGGATCTCGAAAAACACACCGCCAAAGAGGATTACATCGGATAGATCTCCATGAAGATCATGGAGAACTTTGTATTGAAGATCCAAGAGAGAGAAGAAGCCATCTAGCTACTAACTACGGACCCGTAGGCCTGAAGTAGACTACTCACGAGTCATTGGAGAGGCAATGATGTTGATGTAGAAGCCGTCCAGCTCCAAAGTCCCCTCCGGCAGGGCACCAGGAAGGGTCTCCAGATGAGATATCGCCGAAACGGAAGCTTGCGGCGGCGGAAAAGTGGTTTCGTGGACGCCCTGATTTTTCTGGGATTTTAGGGAATATATAGGCCAAAGAGTTAGGGCAGGGGGACCATAAGCCTGGTAGCCGCGTGCCCCCCTGGCCGCGGCTACAGGGCTTGTGAGCTCCCTGTGGGCCTCCTGCCTTGGCCCTCAAGTCCCCCGATCTTCTTCTGTTCTGGAAAATTCATTTCGGGGATTTTATTCCGTTTGGACTCCGTTACAAAATCAGATATGAAAAGTGTCAAAAACAAAGAAAAACAGGAACTCGCACTTGGCACTGAATTAATAAGTTGTCCCAAAAAAGATATAAAAGGTATATAAAACATCCAAAGTTGACAAAATAACGGCATGAGACCATCAAAAATTATAGATACGTTTGAGACGTATCAGTCCTCAAGCGAAAGCCGAGATCGATAAAAATGCTCACATTTTTAGAGATAGAGGTATTGCTAAAAATAAAATACGGACATGAAGGCATCATGGTTATCCTTAGAACAGCAGCACATATTAACATATAATTTCTTATGCTAGAGTAATAATTCATTCACAAGGTAAAATACGAATCAAGAACTCTATTGAGAAGTGACAATCTATTATTTGAGTCATTGAAGTAATTCCAATTTATCTCAACGTAGGAAAGTGTCTATTTAAGAGCTTGTAAAGCAAATCCACATACTCAATCATCTTATAATCTTTCATAATTGCTAACACTAACGTGGTACCTATGAGGTCAAAGCTTCAATCACTACTGAAATTCCGAAATTTGCCTTCTGCCATGGCAGACGGCAAAGGGGGCAACCACGGACGGCAAAGGCTTTGCCGTCGGTCAGCAGACGGTAAACTAGACGATAAAAAAATCCGGTGAAGAGGTTCTTTGCCGTCTCCTTTTGTAAAGTGGACGGCAAAGAATCTTTGCCATGAGGGGGCAGACGGCAAATTAACCGGGACGACATATACTTCAACGACCCCGTTAAGTGTTAACGGCAGGCGTCTGCTCTTTGCCGTCTGCCGTGCCCCCCTTTGCCATGTGTGGGCAGACAACAAAGAGGGGAGAGAGGGGGGCTGATTCACCCCTTTGCCTTCTGCTCCCCCCCTTTGCCGTGTGGGGGCCGACAGCAAAGAGGGCAAATAGAGGGGGCAGATTCCCCCCTTTGCCGTCTTCCCACCCCCTTTGCCATGTGGGGCACACGTCAAAGAGGGCAAACAGAGGGGGCACATTCCCCCCCCCTTTGCCGTCTGCCCACCCCCCTTTGCCACGTGGGGGCAGACGGCAAAGAGGGCAAACAGAGGGGGCACATTCCCCCCTTTGCCGTGTGCCCACCCCCCTTTGCCATGTGGGGGCAGACGGCAAAGAGGGGAACCTACCCCATTTTAATTTATTTTTTATTATATCCATAATTTTAACAATAATTAGGATATATATATATAATTGACATAAATAAATTTCTTTCAGTACTAATAACCATATTAAAATAACTCTCATCCATAGTGCATACATATTATGCAAGTTGCATCCGTACCAAACCATATATTACACCAGTTTCATCCACATGCATACAAACTTTCATATATATCCATATACTACAATAGTTTCTATACAAGCCATGGTACAAGAAATCATCTTCAAGCATTCCATCAATATATTCCAAGCTTCCCGTGAAGTGAAGGTAATCTGCAAAATGAAAAATAAGAAAGTTAGAAGAATAATACTAGATTAAGAAGTGAATATATAGGTTATTTCAGAGAGAAATTAGCTATGTATAGACCATTTAGGAGCTAATTAAGCTAATTACGTCATTTAGGTGGAACCCTAGATAACCATACGTCGTTTCGGAGCTAACTTGGGTAAAATAGGTCATTCTGGAGCAAACAATGCTTATTAAGCCATTTTGGATCTAGCTAGGCTAATTATAGGACATTTAATACCTAAGTTAAGGGGAATAGGTCATCTTGCAGCTACGTAAGCCTTATTATGTCATTTAGGAGAGAACTTAGCTAACTGTCCGTAAGCTAATTTTGGAGCTAACTAAGCTAATTATGTCATTTCGTAGGATAATTAGCCTATTTAGCCTTTCTTGGATGATTCTTAGCTACGTAGAAGAAGAGAAAGAGAAGAAGAAGTAAAATAAGGACGAGGAGGAGGAGAAGGAGAAGGAAGAGGAGAAGAAGAAGAAAAGAAGAAGGAGAAGGAGAAGGAGGAAGAAGGAGGAAGAATAAGGAGAAGGAGGAGCTCCTTCTCCTTCTTCTCCTCCTTCTTCTCCTTCTCCTTATCCTCCTCCTTCTCCTTCTTCTTCTTCTCTTATTCTTCTTCCTTCCTTTCATTTTTCCTCTTTCTTCTCCTCTTGTCCCCTTCTTCGGGCTAAATTGGCTAAGAATGCCTTTTTGGACCTAATTATGTCATTTCGAGGATAATTAGCTAAGTATAGGTCATGTTTTATTAAATAGACCATTTAGGAGCCAACTAAGCTAATTATGTCATCTAGGTGGAACCCTGGCTAACTATAGGTCGTTTCGGAGCTAACTTGGGTTAAATAGGTCATTCTGGAGAAAACTATGCTTATTAAGCCATTTTGGATCTAGCTAGGCTAATTATAGGCCATTTAATACCTAAGTTAGGGGGAATAGGTCATCTTGTAGCTACGTCAGCCTTATTATGTCATTTAGGAGAGAACTTAGCTAACTGTAGGTCATTATTTATTAAATAGGTCTTTTTGGAGCTAACTAAGCTAATTATGTCATTTCGTAGGATAATTAGCCAATTTAGCCTTTCTTGGATGAGTCTAAGCTACGTAGAAGAAGAGAAAGAGAAGAAGAAGTAAAAGAAGGAGGAGGAGGAGGAGGAGAAGAAGAAGGAAGAGGAGAAGAAGCAGAAAAGAAGAAGGAGAAGGAGAAGGACGAATACGGAGGAAGAAGGAGAAGGAGGAGCTCCTTCCCCTTCTTCTCCTCCTTCTTCTCCTTCTCCTTATCCTCCTCCTTATCCTTCTTCTTCTTCTCTTCTTCTTCTTCTTCTTCCTTCCTTTCATTTTTCCTCTTTCTTCTCCTCTTGCCCCCTTCTTCGGGCTAAATTGGCTAAGAATGCCTTTTTGGAGCTAATTATGTCATTTTGAGGATAATTAGCTAAGTATAGGTCATGTTTTATTAAATATACCATTTAGGAGCTAACTAAGCTAATTATATCATCTAGGTGGAACCCTAGCTAACTATAGGTCGTTTCGGAGCTAACTTGGGTAAAATAGGTCATTCCGGAGCAAACTATGCTTATTAAGCCATTTTGGATATAGCTAGGCTAATTATAGGCCATTTAATACCTAAGATAGGGGAAGTAGGTCATCTTGCAGCTATGTAAGCCTTATTATGTCATTTAGGAGAGAACTTAGCTAACTGTAGGTCATTTTTAATTAAATAGGTCATTTTGGAGCTAACTAAGCTAATTATGTCATTTCGTAGGATTATTAGCCAACTTAGCCTTTCTTGGATGAGTCTAAGCAACGTAGAAGAAGATAAAGAGAAGAAGAAGTAAACGAAGGAGGAGGAGGAGGAGGAGAAGGAGGAGAAGGAGAAGGAAGAGGAGAAGAAGAAGAATAGAAGAAGGAGAAGGAGAAGGAGGAAGAAGGAGGAAGAATAAGGAGAAGGAGGAGCTCCTTCTCCTTCTTCTCCTCCTTCTTCTCCTTCTCCTTATCCTCCTCCTTCTCCTTCTTCTTCTTCTCTTCTTCTTCTTCCTTCCTTTCATTTTTCCTCTTTCTTCTCCTCTTGTCCCCTTCTTCGGGCTAAATTGGCTAAGAATGCCTTTTTGGACCTAATTATGTCATTTCGAGGATAATTAGCTAAGTATAGGTCATGTTTTATTAAATAGACCATTTAGGAGCCAACTAAGATAATTATGTCATCTAGGTGGAACCCTGGCTAACTATAGGTCGTTTCAGAGCTAACTTGGGTTAAATAGGTCATTCTGGAGCAAACTATGCTTATTAAGCCATTTTGGATCTAGCTAGGCTAATTATAGGCCCTTTAATACCTAAGTTAGGGGGAATAGGTCATCTTGTAGCTACGTCAGCCTTATTATGTCATTTAGGAGAGAACTTAGCTAACTGTAGGTCATTTTCTATTAAATAGGTCTTTTTGGAGCTAACTAAGCTAATTATGTCATTTCGTAGGATAATTAGCCAATTTAGCCTTTCTTGGATGAGTCTAAGCTACGTAGAAGAAGAGAAAGAGAAGAAGAAGTAAAAGAAGGAGGAGGAGGAGGAGAAGAAGAAGGAAGAGGAGAAGAAGAAGAAAAGAAGAAGGAGAAGGAGAAGGACGAATAAGGAGGAAGAAGGAGAAGGAGGAGCTCCTTCCCCTTCTTCTCCTCCTTCTTCTCCTTCTCCTTATCCTCCTCCTTATCCTTCTTCTTCTTCTCTTCTTCTTCTTCTTCCTTCCTTCCTTTCATTTTTCCTCTTTCTTCTCCTCTTGCCCCCTTCTTCGGGCTAAATTGGCTAAGAATGCCTTTTTGGAGCTAATTATGTCATTTTGAGGATAATTAGCTAAGTATAGGTCATGTTTTATTAAATATACCATTTAGGAGCTAACTAAGCTAATTATGTCATCTAGGTGGAACCCTAGCTAACTATAGGTCGTTTCGGAGCTAACTTGGGTAAAATAGGTCATTCCGGAGCAAACTATGCTTATTAAGCCATTTTGGATATAGCTAGGCTAATTATAGGCCATTTAATACCTAAGATAGGGGAAGTAGGTCATCTTGCAGCTACGTAAGCCTTATTATGTCATTTAGGAGAGAACTTAGCTAACTGTAGGACATTTTTAATTAAATAGGTCATTTTGGAGCTAACTAAGCTAATTATGTCATTTCGTAGGATTATTATCCCATTTAGCATTTCTTGGATGAGTCTAAGCTACGTAGAAGAAGATAAAGAGAAGAAGAAGTAAAAGAAGGAGGAGGAGGAGGAGGAGGAGGAGAAGGAGGAGGAAGAGGAGAAGAAGAAGAAAAGAAGAAGGAGAAGGAGAAGGAGGAAGAATAAGGAGAAGGAGGAGCTCCTTCTCCTTCTTCTCCTTCTCCTTATCCTCCTCCTTCTCCTTCTTCTTCTTCTCTTCTTCTTCTTCCTTCCTTTCATTTTTCCTCTTTCTTCTCCTCTTGTCCCCTTCTTCGGGCTAAATTGGCTAAGAATGCCTTTTTGGTCCTAATTATGTCATTTCGAGGATAATTAGCTAAGTATAGGTCATGTTTTATTAAATAGACTATTTAGGAGCCAACTAAGCTAATTATGTCATCTAGGTGGAACCCTGGCTAACTATAGGTCGTTCCGGAGCTAACTTGGGTTAAATAGGTCATTCTGGAGCAAACTATGCTTATTAAGTGATTTTGGATCTAGCTAGGCTAATTATAGGCCATTTAATACCTAAGTTAGGGGGAATAGGTCATCTTGTAGCTACGTCAGCCTTATTATGTCATTTAGGAGAGAACTTAGCTAACTGTAGGTCATTTTTTATTAAATAGGTCTTTTTGGAGCTAACTAAGCTAATTATGTCATTTCGTAGGATAATTAGCCAATTTAGCCTTTGTTGGATGAGTCTAAGCTACGTAGAAGAAGAGAAAGAGAAGAAGAAGTAAAAGAAGGAGGAGGAGGAGGAGAAGAAGAAGGAAGAGGAGAAGAAGAAGAAAAGAAGAAGGAGAAGGAGAAGGACGAATAAGGAGGAAGAAGGAGAAGGAGGAGCTCCTTCCCCTTCTTTTCCTCCTTCTTCTCCTTCTCCTTCTCCTCCTCCTTATCCTTCTTCTTCTTCTCTTCTTCTTCTTCTTCTTTCTTCCTTTCATTTTTCCTCTTTCTTCTCCTCTTGCCCCCTTCTTGGGGCTAAATTGGCGAAGAATGCCTTTTTGGAGCTAATTATGTCATTTTGAGGATAATTAGCTAAGTATAGGTCATGTTTTATTAAATATACCATTTAGGAGCTAACTAAGCTAATTATGTCATCTAGGTGGAACCCTAGCTAAGTATAGGTCGTTTCGGAGCTAACTTGGGTAAAATAGGTCATTCCAGAGCAAACTATGCTTATTAAGCCATTTTGGATATAGCTAGGCTAATTATAGGCCATTTAATACCTAAGATAGGGGAAGTAGGTCATCTTGCAGCTACGTAAGCCTTATTATGTCATTTAGGAAAGAACTTAGCTAACTGTAGGTCATTTTTAATTAAATAGGTCATTTTGGAGCTAACTAAGCTAATTATGTCATTTCGTAGGATTATTAGCCAATTTAGCCTTTCTTGGATGAGTCTAAGCTACGTAGAAGAAGATAAAGAGAAGAAGAAGTAAAAGAAGGAGGAGGAGGAGAAGGAGAAGGAAGAGGAGAAGAAGAAGAAAAGAAGAAGGAGAAGGAGAAGGAGGAAGAATAAGGAGAAGGAGGAGCTCCTTCTCCTTCTTCTCCTCCTTCTTCTCCTTCTCCTTATCCTCCTCCTTCTCCTTCTTCTTCTTCTCTTCTTCTTCTTCCTTCCTTTCATTTTTCCTCTTTCTTCTCCTCTTGTCCCCTTCTTCGGGCTAAATTGGCTAAGAATGCCTTTTTGGACCTAATTATGTCATTTCGAGGATAATTAGCTAAGTATAGGTCATATTTTATTAAATAGACCATTTAGGAGCCAACTAAGCTAATTATGTCATCTAGGTGGAACCCTGGCTAACTATAGGTCGTTTCAAAGCTAACTTGGGTTAAATAGGTCATTCTGGAGCAAACTATGCTTATTAAGCCATTTTGGATCTAGCTAGGCTAATTATAGGCCATTTAATACCTAAGTTAGGGGGAATAGGTCATCTTGTAGCTACGTCAGCCTTATTATGTCATTTAGGAGAGAACTTAGCTAACTGTAGGTCATTTTTTATTAAATAGGTCTTTTTGGAGCTAACTAAGCTAATTATGTCATTTCGTAGGATAATTAGCCAATTTAGCCTTTCTTGGATGAGTCTAAGCTACGTAGAAGAAGAGAAAGAGAAGAAGAAGTAAAAGAAGGAGGAGAAGGAGGAGAAGAAGAAGGAAGAGGAGAAGAAGAAGAAAAGAAGAAGGAGAAGGAGAAGGACGAATAAGGAGGAAGAAGGAGAAGGAGGAGCTCCTTCCCCTTCTTCTCCTCCTTCTTCTCCTTCTCCTTATCCTCCTCCTTATCCTTCTTCTTCTTCTCTTCTTCTTCTTCTTCTTCCGTCCTTTCATTTTTCCTCTTTCTTCTCCTCTTGCCCCCTTCTTCGGGCTAAATTGGCTAAGAATGCCTTTTTGGAGCTAATTATGTCATTTTGAGGATAATTAGCTAAGTATAGGTCATGTTTTATTAAATATACCATTTAGGAGCTAACTAAGCTAATTATGTCATCTAGGTGGAACCCTAGCTAACTATAGGTCGTTTCGGAGCTAACTTGGGTAAAATAGGTCATTCCGGAGCAAACTATGCTTATTAAGCCATTTTGGATATAGCTAGCACTACAAGGATTTCGGTCTATTGCAACGAAATCGTTCGTCGCAATACATGACGATTTGTGGCGATAAGTACCTATTGCCACAAAACGACATTCGTTGGTAGCCGTTGCGACTGGACGCATGGTAATAGGTTATTGCCACAAAAAATCAATCGTGGCAATAAAGTGATCTATTGCAACATCCATTGCGGGAAGTTGCCACATGTTCCCCCGTCGCAATACTTACCTGATGCCACAATTTGATTTGTGGAGATAGCTTTAATGCAACATGCCACAAATTGTCGCGCCTTGTAGTTCGTGGCGATAGACATTTGTGGCAAGAACCTATAACAACGACGATCATTTCGTGGCGCATACTCTTTCGTGGCAATAGTAAATTGTGGCAACAAACTATGGCAACAATCCTTATTTTCGTGGCATTAGGAATTTTGCCACGAACCACTACACTTGTGGCATTAGCGTATCCCAACAAATATTCCATTCGTCGTAACAACAAATTGCAACAAAATCATGTTGGTGGTGATAAAAAGGTATCGCAACGGATGAAATGTTTGCAGCGAGAAACTATTGCGCCAATTTACACATTTCGTGGTGATACTGTATTTCAACAAAACTTTGTTTGGTGGCACCAAATAGTTATCGCAACGTCAACATGTCTGTAGCGAGAAGCTACCGCAACAATGTAAACTTTCCGTGGTGATACTCTATTTCAACAAAACTTGCTTTTGTCGTGCCACACAGTTATTGCATCATGGGAAAAAATTGTGGTGCCAAAGCTATTGCCACAATATAAAGTGCTCTATTGCAACACTATAATTTTCTTTGTGCAAACATGTGGCAACCAAAAGGGGGTCGTGGTAATAGCCTATTGCAACCATAAAAAAAATATGGCATTCAATTACACTATTCAAAACCGTACATATAATAGATTCATAAAACTCATAATTCTCATAGCAAACCATCAAATGAAACTAGCCCAGTCATAGATTAAATTGTGCGTGGTCTCGAGTCTAGTCAAGGTAGTTTTTTGGATCCTCCGTCATCTCGAGTCCAGTCCAGCTAGTTATTTGGATCCTGCAATCAAGAAATCAAAAAAAACATCCAGTTAATGAGCCTAGTATAACATACCTCAAAAATCATATCGATGGTACTGCAATAATCCAAAAAACTCTTTTACAGAGACCTAGTCCTAATAAGAAAGGACACATCATTTCGATGAGATATTTTCTTAGACTCAGTATGTGACTGCTAATATTTACTTTCCAAAGATCTGTGAAATCTTCTATTATATACTTAAAACGATAGAAAACGAACGGCTAAGATGTAACAGTAAAAAAAAGCTTGAAAGAACGATCAGGATTAGTTTTAAAGTACATGAATGCATGATTCCTGTTCACGTGCATGTCCACATCGTGAGCATTTCAAGACTGAGGGAAGGTGTCCAGGAGACATACGCTATACTTGAACTAATAAAGGATTCCTGAAGGCACACTTATATTGATTTTAAAACATCCGATCTTCACAAGGAAAATATTTCAGAAATATAATTAGGAAACAGAAAAAACAAGGAAAGAAAACACGTAATGTGAGCAATCAGATCTTTTCCTTTTTATGGTCAATAATGTTTACAATTTTAAGAATCTGACACGTGCAAGGTTTAACCATATTTACGAAGAAAAATTCCTATACATGTTGGTCTAGGATACGCGGCAGCTTTCTAAAAGAAGATACAAGGCACCTAATCAATCGGTTTACGACCGGCTGTACAGAACTTTTCTTAACACTTGCGGAAAAAACTTAACCGGCAAGGTTGATGTCATGTTACGGACAGCCATCCATGAAACGCGTACGTGCAGAATTCGTGTTTCTGACATAATGGGTGATGTCAACATCATCTAATTCTTTTTCTTAGCAATCAGCAATCTCTAATTAATCACATATTTTTCAAATAATAAAATAGTTCTATCTTTGTTTTTGTTTACATGCTCTACAGATGAGACGGGATATTTTCTGAGGGGTAAATCAGACGCGATGTTGATTCTCAATGTCACCATCGATGAAGTAACTGATTATTAAATATATTTTTATAATCAAATATACAATCGACTGAGATAATTAACTTAATCTAAACCTTAGAGTTACCTTTCCCTAGATAATAAGCAATATACTATGCTTTCGGAATACTATGTAACATGTCCTGCATAAGTACATGCATGCACACTTTTAATATATTAATGTAACATGTCATGATTTTTTATGTCAATAAATTTGTATAAGATATCCAAGGCCTCATGGCTATTGCTACACTCCTTAATCCACGGTTTAAGATTGATATGCTGCATGTGTGCTTTGAAATGCTCCTTGGTGACTAGTCCATTATTGATGCTGAGAGTAAAGTTTGGGAAAAAAGCTGGGCTAATAGTCTTCACACAGATATTTTTGGGCTTGTTGTCCCAGCTAACATGACCAGCTATGTTATTCTTTTCTTTCCTAGTATTGGAATTCCATTGTTAAAATATCTATGGCTTTCATTGTTCAATCTTCACCGTTCCTTTTCTATTGTCTTAATAATATAATAGATAGATAACGTTGTAGGTGAAAATGAAGAGAGAGCAAAGTTGTGACTTACAATTGCTTTAAACATTCGAGAATTTCTTGTTGAAGCATGTATGAGCGCATTTGAAGAAATAACAGTTGGCCTTGCACCTGCAGCCTTATTAGGACTAGGTCTGTGTAAAAGAGTTTTTTGGAAGTTTGGATTACTATTTTCTTTGTCAATCCTGTTCGTAAACACCTTTAAATAGAAGTGCACTTTTAACAATGCAAGTAACCAACATAAATCTTAAGAGGTTTGAAGCATATGCGTGTAATCACCTGTTGGGTTCCCATCTGTTTGCTGAATTCTGCAAACTTTGCCATCATGTTTTTTTCAAATTTCAATCTTGATGTTCACTCCGCTTCCAACAATCTTTCTCTTTCAGCACCCTCTTCTTTTAACTTCCCCTCAAGTTGTTCTCTCTCAGCGCGCTCCAAGTTAATAATCTCTTGTGTGTTTGCACGCTCAGCTTGTAGTTGATCTTGTAAATCATTGACCTGGTGGCTGAGCTCAGCGTTTCGCTGCTGGAAGGCTGCTGTAGCACGAGCTTGCTCTTCAATCTGGATACGAATCCTTTCAGAACCAGTTGATGGTTTGGCCATGTATCCATATCCACGAGGCTGCGATGACTTGCATTGCAGAGTGCCTTTGTATGTGGTCTGGAAAATATTGTGTCTTTGCTCATCTGAAAGTGGACCTTGAGTTTCAGTCTCTTTGTTTTTAACTTCTGCACATGCTTTGTCCTGAAAATGGAAAGAAAAATTATAAATATGGTATTATTTTAACACTATAAAAGATGAAACAAGAATAACACGCATGAATAACCCCAGCTGATGATGAAGCATGTAGAATGCATATCATTGAATAACTATAGAATGTCAAAAGTCAGTGAACTCACATAAACATCCCGTGACTCTGTGTTAGACCATATTCCATTCTTCGTGTGGGTGAGTTCCCACAAACTAATAAAATCTGGCTCTTCTCCAGTTTTCGGGTTTCTCTGCAAGTGATATAACAATGAGAAGATTGAAACATGAAACCATGTTTAGCAGCGAGACATAAATAATTAGTTAGACTCATACCTTCTCAAAACTAACTTGCGAGTAAGATTTTGATCCAATTCTGTGTTTTGTCTTCTGTTTCTTACGGTTATCGGTGTTCTTTTGGCTGCGTTCCTATCAATTCATTAAAACCCAAATATAACCAATCAAACAAGGCATTTCATCTCAACACATAGTAGACAAACCGTGGTCTTAGAGATGACCTGGAATTTTGAATCTTTGCCAAAGTACTGAATCATCCATTCCCACTCTTCTGGTTGTAAATCTTCCGGTAGATTAGCCAATCTAGCTGTATCGGTTTTGTATGCCTTGTAAGTGGAGCTTAGAGTTGATCGCCAACCTCTGTATCGCTCTTTCGCGATTTTGAGTACCTTTTCTTCTGTGTCTGGTGTATCCTCCAGGTCCCATCTATCATGTAAAGCATAAAGCAAATGAACATACATATGCACTGCATTATCGATAGTAAAGTAAGATAACACATGTAGAAAAGATCGTACGTACTATAATATCTGCAACAATGAGTCGATGGATGGTAGGGTGAATGTTCGACCACCTCCTTACTCCAATGAGTGGTAACTTTCTTTTCATTATGACTACCACGTCATCCTTGAATGAACGATAGTTCATTCCAACTGTACCACCCAATGTTTCAGAGAATGCAATATTTAGCTTTGCAGATCCATTGGAAAAACGCTTCTTAGATGCTTTGAAACCTTTTAGAACACCTCGCCCTTTCTTCTTCTGTCCACCAGCTTCTACAGCCCACATCATACAAGAACTATTGTATTACTGGGTATTAGATTGTAAGAAATGATGACACAAATATAAACAAAAGAAAGTACCATCCTGTAGTTGCGCGCGGTTGCGGCGAGCATGGGATGGCCATTCATCCAGTGCACACATGTCATTAGCAAATACCGGAGTGTTAGATTGGTCTTGAGTTCCTGTATAATGTTTCATAGTTTTCAAGATTAAGCAATTCAGAATTTTTTGCATTAAGTATCAAAAACTGCAGTAATTTTTCTGTTGGTATGAGATACAATATATATAAATTGGGCTACTTGCAATCACAACAATGTATTTTGCATATTGCTATAATGTATATATTAAGGGCCCCAGGTTTTACTTTCGCCCTGGGCCCCTGAAATTTCGGGACCGGCCCTGAGCTAGATGGCTAGCTAGCTTCAGTATACTATGCAAAGAAAAACTACAGTTTAGCTAATACTACAGTATTAAAATCATCATTGTTTGAGACAACCAAACACCTCCTTGTAATCAAAACTATGATAATCTGAAAAACTGCAGTATTCTCAGAATACGTTAAAAATGTTGAGCTACCAAACAGGGCCTAAATGTCATAAACTTTTTACCAGATCTCGGTTGTCGATGTTGGTTTTGGTAAGTTGTTATGCTTTCCATCCTTGTTACCAGAACAGATCCTTTCTTTACTGGACACAAAAAAAAATGTAGGGACTTAGCATTATCAATGTGCACATTCATATAAGTGATTAAGAATTAAGGACGTCGTGTACCTTGTAGAAAGGAGTCATGTGCATCATCTCTTTCCTCTTGTGTTGAATGCATCATTGTGCCATTCTGTAGGTAATATCATAATTTAAAAAATATCAAAAGAAACACAATACTTAAAGTAGGCATAAAAAAATGACCGGAAAAATATCTATGATGGTCTTCTTTTGATACTGTGTGGTTGCTAAACTTTTCACAAAGCATCACCACCTACGGTGACTACAGTGTGAGGATGTGCATGACTTAAACACATTAACACAGACGATAAAAAGTCTCACGGGCAAAAAATAGTAGACTAGAGCAAAGGTATGAGTATGACAAGAGAACATAAGTATCCATTCAGTGGTGGCAAAGATAAATCCAATGATTCAGGCATAACATCTCACTGAACCTACCAATTGAAGTTTGCGATGTCAAATTTAAAATAATGTCATGTAAACCGATGCATTGACAAATACATCAGGATCCCGCTGCTTGGTATTCCACAGTTATAAAAATTGATGCATTGACAAAACAAAACACCTTCATCTGTAACTTTTGACACGAATGACACGCTTTGTTGCCTTGACTGTATGTCACTTTGTTAAGGCCCAAGCATAGGTGTGTTATCAAATTCCTAATGCACAATCTAAGAAGGCAGCAGCAGCACCCTAAAACCAAGACAACGCAGAGGGAAGTAAGCGCATCCTGAAGGAAAAACTTGGATAGAGTAGCGGCCCAAGCATCAGCCAATTTAAAATAATGATTCAGGCATAACATCTCACTGAACCTATCAATTGGTGGCGTTGACTTTTTTAGCAGAAAAATACCACACAACCCATCTTGCTCTGGAGAAGACTAATGTAGGGAATAGGGAATACCAAAAAGAATAAGACTAATGTACATGGCTGGCTATGGAGGTTCAGAACCGATGAACCTTGCTCTGCTTCTTCTCTGTTGTACAACGCTGCAGTGTGAGACCAAACTCGGAGGTTCAGGGATGTGGCGATCAACCTCGACGTGGGCAGGTCGGCATTGCGCTCGCGATGCAGGGGAGAACACCAAAACTACGCCGGCGCCGACGCCAGACCGCATCGCTGCCGCCGGCAGCATGGATAAGGACACGGAGACACAGTTCGCGTCGGCGGGCGCGGAGGAGAGGGAGGGCGATGACCGTGGAGTGCCGAGGAGAGAGAGCCCACTGCATGCGGCGGCGCACACCCCAGCACACACAACCAGTAGCCGGCGGAGGAATCCAGACATGACCAAGGACACGAGGCCTCTCTGGCCGCAGCTGCGGGGTGGGTTTTTAAGGGAGCAGAGCCGGCAATTGGATTGATGGATTTCTCTGCTACGGAGGAAATAGCAGGGAGGAGGATTGATGGATTTCTCTGCTGCCGGCCGTAGCTACTCCTCCAATCCATTCGTATACTGCTGCTACTCCGTGCCCGTGGGGAGGAGGAGATGGGGGAATTTGGGGGATTTCTGATCTCTCTCACGCGGTGGTGGAGGCAGAGACAGAGGTACGTGCGGTGGCGCAGGCGGAGGAGGAGAGGTGCGTGCGGTGGCGCAGGTGCAGACAGAGGTCCGTGCGGTGGCGCAGGTGGAGGAGGAGATCGGGGAAAAGAACAACCTCAGACGCGGTTCGCTGTGTTGACGCCGATGTCGTTCCCTGTGTTGTTGACGCCGTCATGACGCCGTCGGGAGGAGAGCTCAGATCCAATCGCCCGAAAAGACGTGGTTTAGAATAATAATCGAGGATAAATATAGTCTTTTTTTGGAGGGAACGAAAGCACTAATTCAGGAACTTTTATCGGGAGGCTAAAATTTTTTTGGCGCCAAAAAAAATAGTCCACGCGACCCTCTATTTGTTTACTCCCTACGTACCATTTTTTCATCATGGATCTATAATTATGTATATTTGTTTACTCCCTAGGTACCATTTTTTTAACTTAGGATATGTCAAATATTTGTGTTTTGTTGCATTGTTCGTCAAAGGAGCATAAATTTGATCAGTTTTGAATTATCGCTCGCACAAAACTCTTGCGACTCGTCTCGCAGTGGACCACCAAGCATTGAGCGATTCCTCGCCATCCGGTGGGCGACACAGAATCCTTAGCCATGCCAGGGTTTCATGCCATACTTGTCGGGAGAATGGGCAGGCAAGGAGGAGGTGGTGCATAGTTTCCGGTTCTTGGTCGCAGAGGAGGCATCGTGGGTGGTGCTGCAGATCCCGGACGCCGAGGCCACCCAAGGAGATTAGCCGCGCAACGCGTTGCCAATTGACGTGGCAGTTACCTCCCTGGGCATTGGCGCGCCCCGCCCACAGGAATCCTCGCTGGATCTTTACCGGCGCTTGGATTGTCTTCTTCGATGGAGCCAGCACGAGGAGCTGGTGGATGGGGATCGCGCTCAGGACGGCTTTGACGAATGCGAGGCGACTGGCCTTGTTCATGAGGGGTGCCTTCCAGCACGGGAGCATGCCGGCGGTTCTGTCGACGACGGGCTGTAGCTGGGCAGTAGTTGGGTGCCGCAGCGTCAGCGGGATGCCCAAGTAGGTGATGGGAAGATCCACGATGGGGCACCCCAGTAGGTCGACGACAGGCGTGGTTGTGGCGGGGTCGCAGCGGATCAGCGTGGTCGTGCTCTTCAGGAAGTTGACCTGGAGTCCCGAGGCGCGGCCTCCATGGGGGTGGGCAGCGGCGGTGTGGTGGTCGCCAAGGTGGGCAGCAGCGCCGGCAGCGCGGCCCTAGTCGCAGGCGGCGCGGGCACCACAATTGGCCACCCCCATACTCGCCGAAATTTTTACATGTGATTGAACCAAAATTCATTTCTATACTCCTATATAGTATACCAGTTTTGAATCGAACTCAAAGCGTCCATCGGAACCGTTGATTTCCTAAATCTAGCGGCTGATATGCTCAGGATTCGCAGTGAACAGTGGCATCAGTTTACTCCACGGTCCTCTAGAATCATCCTGAAAGAAGGGCCCCATGCATCGTGTGCTCGTGACCTGGTACGTACGAACCTTTTGATATAGCCTGAGAAGAAAACTGCAAGGAGATAGGAAAATAGTGGGGTACGTGGATACATCTTTCTATATATATTTTTTGTTCCGTTCTTAGTCATCAATTAATAAGTATTTATTTTAAATGACTCGGATTGATCGTCATGCTGGTCCATCGGAAATACAACAAACAAAATAAAATTTACATGAGCGAGAATGAACCGTTGACACGTTGTTTATCATCGTTTTCGTGTCACATCTAACTTAACCTTGTTGATGATAACCGGGATGTCTTCATGCACGACTAACGCACGATAAAAAATTCTAACCTCACCGTCCCAAGGAGTCAGTACAGTTGTACGTCGGAGCTCCATCTAATCCATCTCTACAAACGAACTTGAGGACGACCGAAGCCCGAAAAATAAACACGAAGATGAAGTGCCGCCCATTATGAAGGTTAAAACCCTAATCTATCTACTAGCTGAAGCTTTGTGCCAATATCACTTGCTAATTTTAAGTCGTGCATTGCACATGTATTCATACTAGTATATATGGTTGCCTTCAATCTTTACATTATTAAAAAGAAATAAGTACGCATGCATGTTTCTTAATCGTACACATTTAAAAAAAACAATTTGCTGGCCTTGCAATATTGGAATCTTACGCATGCATGTTTCTTAATCATACACGTTTCAGAAAAAACAATTTGCTGGCCTTGCAATATTGGAATCTTACGCATGCATGTTTCTTAATCATACACGTTAAAAAAAACATATCCCAGATCCTCAAAAGTACTACCCCAAATAAATCAACTATCCCAGATCCTCAAAAGTACTACCCCAAATAAATCAACTATCCTAGATCCAGCAGCCACACCATGGCTGCGCGACGAAGCAGCCCGTGCTGGCACCACCCTGACGCTCCCCTCTCCCTCTAACCTTGATCCGGCACCCTTTGCTCGGCGCCTTCTGCCCTTCGGCCTTCTCTTCCCTGGATCTCTGCTGCTCGATCCTGCCAGTGGGCGCATGGTTGGATCGCCTGACGTATGAACTCTGGCGCCAACCGGCTCTGCTCCGGCTCTTCCGCCATCCTGGTCGGCTGCCCGGGACTCCCGTGTGCATGAGTGGAACGCCCTGCAGAAGGTCTCCCCTGGTCAGCCGTCCCTCTCCTGAGAGCAGCAAAGTGCAGCAAATTCAGAGTAAGCAAAGTGCAACAAATTCAGAGTAAGCAAAGTGCAGCAAATTCAGAGTATTCCCCTCCCTGTTTTCCTCTGTACTATTTGTCATTGCAAGTGCAGCAGAGTGCAGCAAATTTAGATTCCGGCTTCAACACTTGTGATTCAGGCTTCTACACTTGTGATTCAGGCTTCAACACTTGTGATTTTAAGCAGGCTATAATGTTATTGTCTTGTGTCCTTGTTGTCTTGTCTTGTGATGCAGCTAGTGATTCTATTGATTGTAGTGCAGGTACTAATGCAATTGCTATGTTTTTTTAATAGGATAGGCTTTACGGAGATAAGGCAAAATGACACGAGATAAGAGCTGGATGGATAAGGAAAGAGATTCTGTTGAGTGGCAAACTGGCATGAAGAATTTCTTGAATTTTGCTTTCGATGGTCCTCATCCAAAATCAGCTGTACCATGTCCATGTAGGAAATGTCTGAATAGTGCTCAAAGAAATAAAAAGGAGGTTCATACTCACTTGCTGTACTATGGGATGGATCAGAGCTACACTCACTGGATATACCATGGTGAACAACCTGATGAGGGCATCATGTCTGAAGATTCTGATAATGAAGATGATGTAGATGATGGTGCTGGAATGTGTGACATGCTCCATACTCTCATAAGGGGCACGGGCATGGAAAGTAATGCAGATCATGATGAAGGTACAAGATACATTCATGTGGATGATTCCAGCGGTGATGGAAGAAACCAGGAGCCAAATGCAACAGCCAAGGTGTTCTTCGAACTATTGAAAGAGGCAAAAAAAGAGTTGTACCCAGGTTGCGAGGATGTCACAAAGCTATCTTTCATTGTGAAGCTTTACCAAATCAAGTGTGTGTCTGGGATGACCAACAGAGCATGTGATTTAGTTCTGCAGATGTTCGCGCAGGTGCTGCCAAAGGGTCACTGCATTCCTACTAATCTCGCAAAAGTAAGGAAGGTGATCCGAGATCTTGGGTTGGATTACAAGAAGATACACGCGTGCGTTAATGATTGTGTTCTATTCCGTAATGATCATGCTGATGCCGAAGAATGCCCTGTCTGTCACGCGTCTCGATGGAAATCTACTCCTACCAGTGACGAAGACAATACATCAAGTCGTAAATCAAGGAAGCCAGTGCCACAGAAAGTTCTAAGGTATTTCCCACTCATTCGGAGACTGCAAAGGTTGTACATGACAGAAGTTATGTCATCACATATGAAATGGCATAAGGATGGTCGGGTGGATGATGGCGTAGTGAGGCATCCTGCAGATTCAAAGGCCTGGAAGCATTTTGATAAGAAATATTCTAAGAAATTCTCAAAAGATGCTCGCAGTGTTCGGCTTGGCCTTGCTTCAGATGGATTCAACCCTTTTGGGCTCATGAGTTTATCACACACTACATGGCCTGTCATTCTTATCCCATATAACTTGCCACCTTGGATGTGCATGAAGCAACAAAATTGGATTATGTCAATGATTATTCCACGACCAAAGTCAGCAGGAAATAACATAGATGTATACTTGCAGCCCTTGATTGATGAATTGAATATTCTATGGAAGGATGGTGCTTACACATATGATGCTGCAACTAAAAGAAATTTCCAGATGTATGCATGCTTGTTATGGACCATCAATGACTACCCAGCTTATGCAATGCTGAGTGGTTGGAGCACAAAAGGGAAGCTAGCATGCCCGTATTGCCACAAACATACAGATTTTTTATGGCTAAAGTATGGTCGAAAGCATTGCTACATGGGACACCGACGTTTTCTGCCGAGGACCCACAAATGGCGTCAAAACAAGTGCTTGTTAAACAACAAGACAGATAATAGAGAAGCTCCAGTGGCACTTACTGGTGAACAAGTTGTGCGGGAGCTTGATAGCATTCAGCATGCACCGTTTGGACGGTCAAATAAGAGAAAACGACCGGAAACTAATAGCTGGCATAACTGGCGGAAGAAAAGTGTATTTTTCCAGCTCCCATATTGGAAGCACTTGCTCGTTAGGCACAATTTGGATGTTATGCACATCGAGAAGAACATTTGTGAAAGCATTCTGGGGACTTTGCTTGAGATAGATAAGAAATCAAAGGATGGTGTGAAGGCTCGTCTTGATTTGGAGGACTTGAAAATTAGGAAGGACCAACATCCAAAGCCCGGTAAGCATAAGTATGAAATAAAGAAAGGTTGCTACACTTTAAATAAGGAAGAGAAGATAATGCTCCTCAAGTTTCTGCAGAGCATTAAGATGCCTGATGGCTATGCTTCACACATTAAGCGATGTGTGGTCCTCGATAAGTGAAAAATTAGTGGACTCAAAACTCATGACTGCCATGTTATATTTCAGAAACTTCTTCCTATTGCGTTGCGCAAGCTTTTGCCAGAGAATGTTGTTAACCCATTGCTTCAGCTGAGTAAATTCTTTTCTGATTTATGCTCGAAAGAGTTAAGGGATGAAGATTTGGAGAAGTTGAGCCAAACAATTCCAGAAACTCTATGTCAGCTCGAGATGATCTTTCCACCAACATTCTTTGATATTATGATGCATCTTCCAATTCATCTTGCTGAAGAGGCCCGGTTGGGAGGGCCTGTCTTGTATAGATGGATGTATCCAATTGAGCGATACTTGCGTACGCTCAAAGGATATGTGCGTAACAAGGCTCAACCAAAAGGTTCTATTGCAGAGGGGTACATACTTGAAGAGTGCATGACTTTTTGCAGTCGATTCCTTGATGGAATGCCTACCAAGCTAAGTCAGTCTGAACGTCATGAAGATGGAGGTACAGATCAACCACCAACAGGGATTAGCATAATGAGTACAGTTGATTACTCCAAGACAGGTTTTGTTTGTGAATCATTCTCTTTGGGTGAGATTAATAGAATGAGGCATTTCATAATAACAAACTATGAGGAAACTGCGCCATGGATGGAGTAAGCATACTCGTTTATTTATTTCACATCGTGATATGCATTAATAATTTGCTTTTGAACTAAAAATCATTTCTCTTTCAAGTGAACATCTTCAGGAGCTCACAAGTAACAATTCTCCTAATCCTCAGAAACGGCACAAGGAAGAGTTTGTTGGATGGTTTGAGAGACGGGTAAGTTTCTTTCTTATTTTCACTAGTGTTCCTCATAATAATGTATCAACACTGTACATTACACTCACACATATTCCATTCGATGAAACAGATCACAAAACTCCACAATGATGGCAAGGTCAGCAGTCTTCTTTATGCACTAGCTAAAGGACCTGATCACCTAGCTCTTGTATACAACCGTACAATTTTGAATGGATATTTTTTTCGGAATTCCTATATAGAGAAGGATTTGAGTACCCAAAATAGTGGCGTCATAGTTAAGGGCGATGCAACCACGGGCAATATTGATTATTACAGTGTGATCAAGAAAATCATATTTCTTGACTTTCCTCCTGATAAGGAGGTTGTTCTATTCCAGTGTGATTGGTTTGATGTGCCTCCTTCCAATAGAACTAAGAGTAAGGGGTATAAGAAGGACACCAAATATGGAATTATTGAACTCGACACTACTCTAGACAGATTCAAGGGGGACCCTTACATTCTAGGCCTCCAAGCTCAACAGGTTTTCTATGTGAGAGATGTGAAGAACCCTGATTGGGCAGCTGTTATTAAAATGAATCCACGCAATTTGTTTGCTCCTTCTGTTTTAAATGGTGTAGGCCTTGATGAAGCTATTGAAGACGATGAAGGTGGTGAGGCGGATGTAATGGATGTCATAGATGTAGAAATTACAGTGCCAAATATTACACTACCTAAAGAGATCACTAGTTGGAGTAGAAATGATGACGAAGGATCAAGCGTTGATGTTTCAGTCATAACAAATATAAAACCTGTTGAGTTTGAAGATGTTCAATTCAAATCTGATGATGATACGGATGATGATGAGGCTTATGTAAATGATGGCCACATTGCTCCTTTGGGAGAAGAAGAATTGGATGATGACGAGGGGTTCTTTGTGTAGACTTAAATCTCTTGGTAAGGTGCTTTTCACATGTTTAAGCCATGAATATGAATTCCTGAACTTTTTTTATGGTTACCTACGAGTGCTAGTCAAGAAACTATGCTGGTGTACCAAACATAAGTTTAGCCAGTCAGCTTCTATAGGGAATGTTAGATCAACTCGCAGAAATAAATCTATAATGGCCCCCAACCTGACTATTTCCCATGGTATATTAATCAGTCTTGGACCAGACTATTTCCCATGGCCCACCTTTGCTCCCTAACCTGAAAAACTAGAAGGGTTCGCTCAAGCCATTGACAGATTTTCTTTTCCAGAATAAGGATCCTTTTTTTTCATTCTAATCCAAGTCTGGGACTTGGTATAACAAAGCCATGCAGTGCCATGATCTTAAAACAATTCCTACCGAAACAAGAGCAAGGAATTACCTCCAGAACCCGGCAATTGCTCGCAGACCCATAAAAAGAGTAAGACCAGCCCATACACCACCAAGACCAAAGCTGGGAGCAACGACAAGGAGGAAGGCTGAGGAGACGACCCCGGCAAAAAGCTAAAATGGCCAATACATCGACATTGTTAAGATGAAAACGTTGGAGCTATAATCGGTAACACCAGTAGCGGGATAGAAACAACACCGTGGAGTATGCGGCATAGTCGAAGTCAGAAACACCGTAGTAGAGCCCATCAAACACAAAAGCAATAGCATTTATTGGCTGAGTAATAGTGACAAACTGCAATAATTCCACATTCATTCAGTGAATATAAGATCACTCAGACTTGAGAAACAAAGTATTGACTTCTTATAATTCTCCTTACCCAGACTCCAGACTGCGCAATATCTAGAACTGATGGATCATCTGTAAATAGCAAGGTCAAATATCCAAACCCAAGGAACAAGGTCGCAGCAAGTGCAAGACCAGTGACACCTCCAATCTGCAGGAAAATAGATGCATCGTCAGCGTATGATTGTTCAGTAAAGCTAAGGAAGATGAGAAAGTTAACAAGCAATTGTGAGTGAATATAATATCTTCTTAACCTGCATAACTCTGTACAAAACCAAGCGGGCCTGCTTGTAGTTCCCTTTCGCATATTCACTTTCAAGCTTATCTCATAATGGCCAGACTTTCAAGCTTATCTCATAATGGAAGGATTACAGCGATGGTCCTGGCAATTAGCAAAGCACCTAGAAAAACAGTAAAGTTAGAGTGGCTATCATACAGGTATGTTGCAGCAACATTTAAGGAATGCTTAATTGGTTGATTACTAAGCGGAGTTCAATTCATGAATATCCTCTTGTCTTTCTGTATAGACCAAATAATTCTCACAAGGAAGCAAAAGCGCTATTTTGTGAAGTCTTAGGAAATGAAAATGAGGGATATGGGCCAACCAGATTTCAGGTAGCGGATAATGTCACCGCCAATGACATTCCATGAGAACAGAACTAGTTCGTTATTCAGCTTCCATAGGAGGATGAATGCCGCCCAGAACCTGAACAAATGCAGATGAATGCAAATAGCTTACGGAGCCTACAAATATTGATAATAATAGGAGGAAGCAAAAAAAGTAAAGATCTCATAATGGCTTCAACATACCAACTATGAGTGCGATTTTGCCTCCCCACTCTCGATTTTGCCTCCCCACTCTCGGCAATGCAATCCCGGACCGGCGGCTGGCGAGCGAGCGAGCGAGATGGCGACGCTGACCTCGGACCTGCTGCGGCCGGTGCACGAGGCGTAGGCGCTGGACGAGGCGGCGCTGCTGCGGTACGCGGCCGTGCACGTCCTGGGCTTCCCCGCGCCGGCGCCGGCGCTCGCCCTCACGCAGTTCGGCCACGGCCAGTCCAATCCCACCTACTGCCTCGAGGTCTCCGCGCCCGGCGGGGAGCCCCGGCGGTACGTGCTGCGGAAGAAGCCCGCCGACGCTATCCTCCAGTCCGCCCATGCCGTCGAGCGCGAGTTCCAGGTCCGCCAAAGATCCTCCTCCTCCGCCCTCGCTGCCCACCTCGGTTCCCGCTCTCCAATCCCGCTCCCTCCCGTCGGCGGTGGGCTCTCCCATCGGCGGTGGACTCTGCTGCTAGGGATTTGGCGGAGAGAGTGAGGGAGGGGAATGGGTAAGGGTAATGGAAAGTGAAGTGGAGTGCAGAGAGAGAGTGTCCACTGCGCCTAGTCAGCGATTAGGAAAAAAAACCTAAACTGTCCGTGTAGAAAAAAAATACCATCATGATAACTTAATGGTTCGCCTAGGCCACGATAACTTAATCGGAACGGCAGGCACTGTGAAAATGTACATGATAGACATTAAAGAGAATGTTAAACACTACTAAGCTAAATACAGTTAAGTACTGAAACGCGCCACGCGGTTTTATAGGAGAACCCATAATTTATAACCAAAGGGCAAATATATTGTGTCATGAGCAGCTTGGCGGCTTGGGCAGCTTGGCGGCCCTCCAGAGCAGCGTGGCGCGTGACAGCTCGCCGGCGTCACCGCCTCCGCCGGACGCCGCTGCGGCCGAGCACCGCACCCGCCATAGCGCGCGGCGCCTTCCCCGGGGCTCTGCGGAGACTGCAATGCTGCCACGGGCACAGGGAGAGGGAGGCGAGAGAGGGGATACAAGGAGAGGCGCGAGGGCAATGACGGCGAGCGGCATCGGCTTCGAACGCTGGCTGGGGGAGGGAGCTCGGGTTAGATTACTAGTGGCGTTCCACCACGTTATTTTTATAAGAAAAAACCTGTAATTTTTGTTATTCAACCCGCGTTCCGTCATTATTTTAATAAATCAAAATGATTATAAAAAGATTAAAAGCGTGTGGTTTTTTTTCTCCCGTTACAACGCACGGGCCCTTTTGCTATTATTAATTATATGTCTACAATTAAGACGAAAATGCAGAGACGTTCTATTGCTCCTTTTTTGCATCACTAGGGATTGTTGCAACATGTTATAGATATTACCATGATTGCACAATTTGTCGCAATATATAATAGTTATTGCAACACAATGAAGGTGAGGCAAAACATCGTCCTATTACAACCAATACATGTTTTGTCGCAATACAAAGCCATTTGTTTGCAACAATGTCTATGTCTAGTACCACACTTCGAAATTGTTGCAATATGCGCCAGAATATTACCACAAAGATTTACTTTGTTGCATTACCTAAGCCTCTATTGCAACAAAACGACTAATTCCCGCAACGAAACTTATTTGTTGCAATATCACTGCCATATTACAACGGTGATCCAGTTTGTGGCAATACACGATTTCTATTGCAACAAAACGGAGTACTTAGAGCAACAAAACTGGAAAGTGGCAATATGTAGGGCATATTACCACGAACTGAAAGTTTGTGGTAATATAGCATTTTATTGCCACGAAGGACTGTTGTAGAAATAAATTTTGTTGCAATAGACTGTATTCCTTGTAGTGTATTCTAATTATAGACTATTTAATACCTAAGATAGGGGAAGTAGGTCATCTTGCAGCTACGTAAGCCTTATTATGTCATTTAGGAGAGAACTTAGCTAACTGTAGGTCATTTTTAATTAAATAGGTCATTTTGGAGCTAACTAAGCTAATTATGTCATTTCGTAGGATTATTAGCCAATTTAGCCTTTCTTGGATGAGTCTAAGCTACGTAGAAGAAGATAAAGAGAAGAAGAAGTAAAAGAAGGAGGAGGAGGAGGAGGAGGAGGAGGAGAAGGAGAAGGAAGAGGAGAAGAAGAAGAAAAGAAGAAGGAGAAGGAGAAGGAGGAAGAATAAGGAGAAGGAGGAGCTCCTTCTCCTTCTTCTCCTCCTTCTTCTCCTTCTCCTTATCCTCCTCCTTCTCCTTCTTCTTCTTCTCTTCTTCTTCTTCATTCCTTTCATTTTTATACTTTCTTCTCCTCTTGTCCCCTTCTTCGGGCTAAATTGGCTCAGAATGCCTTTTCGGAACTAATTATGTCATTTCCTGGATAATTAGCTAAGTATAGGTCATGTTTTATTAAATAGACCATTTAGGAGCTAACTAAGCTAATTATGTCATCTAGGTGGAACCCTAGCTAACTATAGGTCGTTTCGGAGCTAACTTGGGTTAAATAGGTCATTCCGGAGCAAACTATAATTATTAAGCCATTTTGGATCTAGCTAGGCTAATTATAGGCCATTTCATACCTAAGTTAGGGGGAATAGGTCATCTTGCAGCTACGTAAGCCTTATTATGTCAGTTAGGAGAGAACGTAGCTAACTGTGGGTCATTTTTTATTAAATAGGTCTTTTTGGAGCTAACTAAGCTAATTACGTCATTTCGTAGGATAATTAGCCAATTTAGCCTTTCTTGCATGACTCTAAGCTAGGAAGAAGAAGAGAAAGAGAAGAAGAAGTAAAAGGAGGAGGAGGAGGAGAAGGAGATGGAAGAGGAGAAGAAGAAGAAAAGAAGAAGGAGAAGGAGAAGGAGGAAGAAGGAGGAACAAGAAGGAGAAGGAGGAGCTCCTTCTCCTTCTTCTCCTCCTTCTTCTCCTTCTCCTTATCCTCCTGCTTCTCCTTCTTCTTCTTCTCTTCTTCTTCTTCTTCCGTCCTTTCATATTTCCTCTTTTTTCTCCTCCTGCCCCCTTCTTCTGGCTAAATTGGCTAAGAATGCCTTTTTGGAGCTAATTATGTCATTTTGAGGAAAATTAGCTAAGTATAGGTCATGTTTTATTAAACAGACCATTTAGGAGCTAACTAAGCTAATTATGTCATCTAGGTGGAACCCTAGCTAACTGTAGGTCGTTTCGGAGCTAACTTGGGTAAAATAGGTCATTCCGGAGCAAACTATGCCTATTAAGCCATTTTGGATATAGCTAGGATGAGTCTAAGCTACGTAGAAGAACATAAAGAGAAGAAGAAGTAAAAGAAGGAGGAGGAGGAGGAGGAGAAGGAAGAGGAGAAGAAGAAGAAAAGAAGAAGGAGAAGGAGAAGGAGGAAGAAGGAGGAAGAATAAGGAGAAGGAGGAGCTCCTTCTCCTTCTTCTCCTCCTTCTTCTTCTTTTCCTTATCCTCCTCCTTCTCCTTCTTCTTCTTCTCTTCTTCTTCTTCTTCTTTCTTCCTTTCATTTTCCTCTTTCTTCTCCTCTTGTCCCCTTCTTTTGGATAAATTAGCTAAGAATGCCTTTTTGGACCTAATTATGTCATTTCGAGGATAATTAGCTAAGTATAGGTTATGTTTTATTAAATATACCATTTAGGAGCTAACTAAGCTAATTATGTCATCTAGGTGGAAGCCTAGCTAACTATAGGTCGTTTGGGAGCTAACTTGGGTAAAATAGGTCATTCCGGAGCAAACTATGCTTATTAAGCTATTTTGGATCTAGCTAGGCTAATTATAGGCTATTTAATACCTAAGTTAGGGGGAATAGGTCATCTTGCAGCTACGTAAGCCTTATTATGTCATTTAGGAGAGAATTTAGCTAACTGTAGGTCATTTTTTATTAAATAGGTCATTTTGGAGCTAACTAAGCTAATTATGTCATTTCGTAGGATAATTACCCAATTTTGTCTTTCTTGGAGCTAACTAAGCTAATTATGTCATTTAGATGGAAGTCTAGCTATTTTTTATTAAAACACTAGAAATAACATACCATTATCGTCATCACAGCGGTGAAGCACGGTGGCTCTCGCTTTTTCACCTGGAGAAGGCTGCCCTGGAGAAGGCTCGACTGTAGAAGGGTCGTGCGATGTTATTCGGGAGATATTATGCACCAAACATCGTTTGCAATGTGTAGTTAGCATGAGGACACTCTTAAGAGCACTGCACTGAAATGAAACTCACCGTCCCCGCCACGTTAATGACTGGCATCGGCGGAGGGACTTGGCCATTCTTCTCGCACATAGACTGTACATTTGGTTTCGAAACGGACATTCAAATGCAAGATTTGAAATAACATGAAGAAGAAACTTACCACGAAGAGTCGTATATGGCCCTGTTAGACGCATCATTTCGTGCCCTCTCCGCCTCCACCAATGCAGTCGTCCTCTCCTCCAGCTCCCTAATTTTCTTATCCTTCTCCGCCATAGCCGCCTGCGTTGCCTCTCTCTCTTTCTAAATAGCAGCCTGCAACACAACTCATTGTTAGCAATGTAATCATATTGGTTCCAACGCACAACATAATGCGGAAAGATAGTTGAGTCCATTAAACTAACCTCGATGACGAGCTCGACTAGCCGTGGACGACGTGTTATCTCCGGACAAGAGCTCGTTTGGCGTGCCTTTATCTGCCGGAGAGTGCTAGGACAACGTATAAGGCCGTCTCCAATGGCGATCGAGCCATGGGGCCTCCCGTTGCCAGCTATCATCACCAGCTCTGGATCAATAGGCCCCTCGCTCGGGTTAAAGTCCTCCCCTTTCCTTGCCTTCCCGTGATCTCTGTACTTCACGAGCTTGTGGTGGGAGGAGATGTTGGTGAAGTTTTCTGGATGCTCGAGTTCAAACTCAGAGAATGCCTTGACCTTCTTGTACGAGGCAGTATGGGCCATCACATACAGGTCGTACATCTGTGGTGCCTCTGTCTTATGGTGACGCGCCTAAAAGAGAGAGAGAGGAAAATTGTCTTAGTAAAGGGCTCAAGATAGCATTAAGAATGAATTGCATGAGGCATGAAGCAAACCACATACCCAGTTCTCGCCAAATTGGATTAAGTTGACGCTACCTTGATGGTGTGGCACGCCAACCATTTTGCCACGCCTCTCCTTGGCGTTGTTGTGGCTGGCCTCCCATGTTTCGGAGAACCACTAATCCACCAAGGCCTCCCAACAATCCATCTTATCCACACACCATCTCGATGGCACCTAAGTTAATAAAGAGAAATTTGAGCGCGTAAGAACCAAATCAAGGAAACTAACTACAAAGCCTTAATAATATGTAATTACCTTCATGTAATGCTCCTTCTCCATCTTAGCATCACGGCACTCCGGCTTGTCAAGCCTAATACGCCCCGTGGCATAGTAGTCTCGAATAGCCTGCACACGAGCCTCGTGCTGAAAGTTTTGAAGTAGGCGGCGACATTCGGTTTCGATAACCTTTGCCGCGTCCTCCTCGTATCCCTCCTCACACTTGTAGTAGCTCTGCAAACGAGACAACACCGATTAGTACAATAAATAGCTATGGTTGATTTATAATTGTGTGAAGGAGAAATTACCCAGAACTTTCGGATCACCATGTCCGTCCTCGTGTCGCACAAAACATCGTCGATCTCCACCTCCGGCGGGGCCGGGGCACCCAAGTAGTGCTCCCAGGTCATTCCTACCTCTCGCTCCCGACCGGGCAACCTAACAAACCCTGGGAAGTTTTTGCGGCAAAGAACACCAAGGACGTTGTTGGGCTTGCGGACACCCTTGGCAACAATCCTACCCCTACAGTATGACAAATTAAAGCAAAAACATTAGATATTTGAGAAAACGCGAAGGCAAAAGGTTAAATAATAGTAAATTAACTTACTTGTCCCCATTTGGCCTAATCGACCACCTATGCTCGGGGGCCGCTGGCATGAGCGGGACCACCGAACTACCACACTGGTAGACGGTAGCCCACTCACCCAGCTCCTCGTCGCTACCAGCATGGCCACTTGGCTCAGCCCAGGTATCCCACTGGGTCTCTTGGGACGTACCCTCATCCCTGCTTTGCTCCGAAGTCGCTTGGAAGGAAGCCTCTAGGACACGAGTCTCGTGGGTCGAAGGCTCGTCGACCCGAGGCTCATGAACCGGAGACCGTGTAGCCTCCACCTCAGATGAATCCACCCTAGAAGTCCTGTGCTCAGGTGAATCAGCTTGGGGTGGTGGCGGAGACCGTGTAGCCGCCAACTCAGAAGGCGTGGCAGCCACCGCCCTACCTCTCCCGCGCCGACGTTTACCTTTAGTACAACATAAATACCAACATGAGTAATAAAATGTATATAAATACCAATATGCATACAACATGAGTACAACATAAATACCAACATGAATACAACGTGTACCTTTAGTGCCTCTCGGCTTCGCGGGGGGTCGACCTCCTCTCACGGGGGGGCGCTCCTTGCATAGTAGAGAGCAACACTCTCCGAAGAGGCGAGGTAGGAATGGAAGTACCCATCCCATCACCCGCCTACGAAGAAGGAGCCATGGAGTGCTTTTGACCCTTTCCCACCATCTTTCAACACCTGTCATGACAAAGAGTAAATGAAATTAGTACAACATAAATACCAACAGGACTAATAAAATGTATATAATTTAAGTGTATCATCGTCATAAATACCAACATGACTATTAAAAATTGAATACCTAACATGAACTCAAAATTTATATATACTATAATAGTTGAATACCTGACATGAACTAATAACAATCGTGCTCGTGTATATATGCTTCGGGGTCAATAAATGCAACATGATCATCACTATCATCAATAAATGCATCATCATCATCACTATCACGAAGAACATGTGGAAGGCCACCATTATGTAATCGGTCCAGAAGTGATAGGTCATCCGCAGAAGTAACCTCTTCTTCTTCCAGCTCTTCCTGTTCGGGCTCAAGGGTTAAGACGGATTCACTGTCGCTGTCTACTTCAATGTTCTGGGGTGAAGTAGAGCGGTTCTTGAAACATTTCTTGGACATACGTGTTTCTTGGAAGAATTCTCCTTCATATGTGTCTGGGTTAATGTGAGGTTCGTAATCCTCTTCATTGAGGGTAGGTGGTCTAAAATGTGGTGGCACTTCATAAACGACATCCCAACCTTTGAGATTTGGATCAGTTCGGCAGGCCCACGGTAGATAGAAAACTTGTGTCACCTGTTGAGTAGTAATATAGACATCGGGAACATCTAAGTGGGTGTTTTGGTTGATTTCGACTAGTCCTATATGTTCATGAGTCCTTCTAGTCTCCCTCGGTTCAAACCAATAACATTTGAAGACTATGATGGTCGGTGGGTTCTCACCATAAAATAGAAATTCATAAATTGCTTCAACTCTTCCATGATACTCGGTGTCTCCTTCGCCGATAGCAGAGACAGAACAATTTGTAGACTTTAGGTCGGGCATAGATAGCTCTTTGCCAAAGGTATGAAAGTGATACCCGTTGATGTTGTATTTGTCAAATGAAAGGACCTTATAGTCAAAACCATTAGCGACTTGTCTCAACTCGGCGTCCATAGACTCTCCATCAGCCTACAAGTTTAATACGAAAGAATGGATGCATTAGCCGCAAATTAGACCAAGAAATCAAATGGGCCCTTAATGGTAATTAATTACCCTTTGTTTGAACCAATAGATGAAACCGGGACAGTCGCCTCCATGCTTTGTGAGAAGCTCATACTCTTCGACGGAATCCTTTTCGATGACCGCTCCATCCGAGAATTCGGCGACATATCGACTATATAAAATATCCAGAAATAAGAGTAGTTCAAAGCAATTAGAAGTTGCGGAACAATAAATTACCGAGAACTTACTCGATGTACGGTCGCACTTCTGTTAGGTTGGTGAAGATATACAATGAAATGGTCCGCCAATCTTCGACATCCAACGATTTCCCTTTCGAAGCACCGGATGGTGCGAGCTTACCTTTGAATAGGCTGAGGTTGGATCGAACTTTTTTTCGATCGCCATCATTGTACCGAGGCTTCAGGTTATGCAAATGATGATTTTTGGCTTTGTAGTGTGCTGTCACGAAGTTTGCCGCCTCCTCAGTAATGAATGCGTCGGCCATCGATGCTTCAATTCTACGTTTATTTTTACTCTTAGCTCGAAGCGTCTTCTGCATCCTCTCAGTTGTGTAGCACCATCGATTTTGAACGGGCCCCCCATTCTTGCCTCGGTCGAGAGATGCAAAATCATATGTTGCATTGGATTAAAGAAGCCCGGTGGAAAGATCTTTTCTAATTTGCAGATCAACTCCGGCGCCAACTCTTCCATTTCATCTAGCACGCCAGGCGATAGTTCTTCCACACCAAGAGAACGGAAGAAATAGCTCAGCTCTGCCAGTACTAGCCATTCATCCTCAGGGATAAAGCCACGCAACATCACCGGCATTACCCGCTCAATCCATATGTGCCAATCATGACTCTTGAGCCCAAATATTTTCAATTTCTCAAGACTCGCTCCCCCATTTAGATTCGTAGCATACCCATCGGGGAACATCAACCGCATTTTCACCCACAATAGCATTTCCCTCATCGTTGGCCTTTCAAGATTGAACCATGCCTTTGGCTTCGCTATGCTTTGCTTTCCTTTCCGTTGTCTCAATTTTTGCAACGGTCTATCACATAGAGCCTCCAGGTCGATTCTAGCCTTAGGATTATCTTTTGACTTCCCCTCTGTGCCGAACAATGTACCAAAAATGGCCTCTGCAATATTATTTTCAGTGTGCATCACGTCAATGTTGTGTGGGCAAAGGAGGTCTTTGAAGTAAGGCAGATCCCATAAGCATGACTTGTGAGTCCAGGCGAGTTCCGTATTATACCCTTTGAAGTATCCTGGATGCAAAGGATCAGGCTCGAGAGCGTTTAACTGATCAAGGGTCTGCTGGCCTGTCAAAGCAGCTGCTGGAGTGTTTTTGACAACTCTACCTTTGATAAAATTCTTCTTGTCTTTTCTGAACTTATGATCAGGATCCAGGAATTGTCTATGCATGTCGAAGCAAGAATACTTGCGACCAGCCTGCAGCCAACAGAACTGAAGAGATGCCTTGCATGTGGTGCACGTGAACCTTCCATGCACACACCAGCCAGCGAATAGCGCAAACGCCGGATAATCATGCGTCGAGTACATGTACCACACATGCATTTCGAAATTTGTTTTGGTAGCCGCGTCGTAGGTCTTGATCCCATTATCCCAGGCTTCTTGCAACTCATCCTTAAGAGGTTGCATGTACACATTCATATTCTTCCCCGAATAGTTCGGCCCTAGAATTATCAACGTCAGGAAAATGTTCTTTCTTTTCATAATCTCTCTGGGTGGCAAATTTAGTGGAATGAAAAATACAGGCCAACAACTGTATTATGCTGCCGTCATACCATACACATTGAACCCATCCGTGCTGATGGCAACTCTAGGTTGTCTTGGATCTTCCGATTTATCCTTATGTAATGCATCGAAGTGCCTCCACGCAAAACCATCTGAAGTGTGTACCAGCATCTTGTTCCCATCCGCATCTAGTTCGGTTCTTTTGCCCAATGTGTGCCATGTCATCTGTTTGGCCGTCTCTTCGACCATGAACAGACGTTGAAGTCTTGGTACGATTGGCAGATACCGAAGAACACTAGTGGGGATTTTCGTCTGATTCTTCTCACCCATGTCGTTCTCTACCACAATATACCTAGAAGAATTGCAAATGGGGCAATAGTTCAAGGACGCATACTCAAGCCTAAATAAGGCACATCCATTCTCACATGCATGTATCTTCTCATAGGGCATCTTAAGTACACGGAGGATTTTCTCTGAGTGGTACAGGTTTGCAGGCAGTACATGGCCTTTGTGTAGAAAGCGTCCAAATATCGTCATCATCGCGCCGTAGCATTCTCTTCCTAGGTTGAATTGAGCCTTCAGAGCCATTACTTGCGCGATGGCATCCAGCTGACAAAGCTCAGTCTGCTCGTGGAGAGGACGTTTTGAAGACTCCAACATTTCATAGAAGGCCTTTGCAAATTCCTCCATCTCATCGTCCAAATCTCGAGCATCATCAAAGTCTTGCACCATGTCTTCAATCCCGGTACCATGCTCGTCGGTGCGACGAAGAATCACCTCGGCTCTGGCACGTTGGTCAGACTCACCATGAAAAGTCCACACTGTATAATTAGGGGTAAAACCCCACTTCTGCAGGTGTTTACCCATTTCAAACTCTGTCTGCTTTTTCCAGTTTTCACAGTTGGGACAGGGGCACCATGTTTTTTGCTGGCCATTTGCAAATGCGGCTCTCACAAACCCCCTGGTTTTTGTTAACCATTCATGGGTCATGTCTTTCTGACTAGGGTGACCAGTGTACATCCAAGCACGATCACTCATGTTGCCTAGCTACCTATGGGGGCACAAGAAATAAATATATAATTCATCATCTATATTCATACGCTAATCAAGTTTGTCAGTTTTATTCCCTCCATGCAACCTACACACTAATAGGTAAAGATAGGTCCTAATCCCACCCGAGTATGTGTAGATTGGGTTCGTTTTCCCATGCTCTGCTCGAGATGCGATGTAGAATTTCGGCAGCATCTCCCCGCTGTTCTCCTGATACACGTCTCGGCAATAAGCAGAGAGGATGTGTACCCGGAGAACAACAGGGGAGGCACTTACAAAATTTCGCATCAGATCCGGAGCACAACATACGGGAAAACAAACCCAATCTACACATACTCGGGCTGTCCATGGATAATGTTGGACAATTCGAAAGGATGGCGGTTATAAATATGCAAAGAAATGCATATTTATAGATGACGCCCTTTCGAATGGGAGACGCATACTAGTCACGCATACTCATGACTGAAGAAACCTATAGCTAGCAAGTTTCAACGGCACGAAGACCGGGACAGAGCAAATTAAGGGGTAGGAGGAGAAGTCATTTGTGCTCACCAACAAACGCAAGGGGGAGCTCGTCCAACGCACGTGGAGGTCATCAAACAACTGCACATTGAAATTCACACGATCAACACAAATACGATGTTTTTATAATTAACACAATCGGAAAATATGTGGCCTAACTCATAATTTACAAAACTATGACCCCCGTCGGCTTAGTGGCGTCGATGGTCGGTGGTGTCGGGTGTCGGCCGCGTCGATGGTCGGTGGTGTCGGGTGTCGGTGGCGTCGGGGGTCGGGGGTTAGTTGTGTCGGTGGTCGGGGGTTAGTGTCGTCGGGGGTCGAGGGTCACTGGCGTTAGGAGTTGGGGTCTTTTCGGTAAATAAGAGGCCGAAGAGGTGTCGGGGGTCAGGGTTAGGGTCAGGGTACGTAGGGTGTCGGGGGTAGAACGTCAGTGGCGTCGTGGGTCGGGTTTCGGGGGGCGAGGGTCAGTGGCGTCACGAGTCGAGGGTCAGTGGCGTCGGGCATCGGGGGTTGGGGGTCGAGGGTCAGTGGCGTCTGGAGTCGAGGGTCAATGGCGTCGGGCGTCGGGGGTCGGCGGTTACTGGAGTCGGGGGTTGGGAGTCGGGGGTCGGGGGTCAACGTTTAGTGGTGTCGGGCATTGGGGGTCGGGAGTCGGGTGTCAGTGGCGTCAGAGGTCGGGGGTCGAGGGTCAGGGGTTGGTGGGGTCGGTCGTCGTGGGCCGGGGGTCGGGGTCCTCTTCTTTCTTCTTCTCCTCTCTCCTCTTTTTCTTCTTCTTCTTCTTCCTCTTCTTCTTCTTCTTGATCATCTTATTATTATTATTATTATTATAATTTTTTCTCCTCCTCCTCCTCCTCTTCTTCTTCTTCTTCTTCTTTCTTTTATCTTTCTCCTCCTCTCCTCTTTATTCTTCTTCTTCTTCTTCTTCTTTCTTTTATCTTTCTCATCCTCTCCCCTTTCTTCTTCTTCTTCTTCTTCTTTCTTCTGCTAGTTTATTATCCTATTATTTTGTTCTAAGTTTGACTAGATAAAGCATGTAGAGTAGGAGCATAACATACAATTCAGCACAAACATACATGTTTCTATTACAATAGAACCTCAAAAGGCTAAGATCTAAGAGGTGCAAATAAAACTACATCAATGCTTCATGCATGAGGTTTATGTCAACACCTCCTATCTTCAGACCAAAAGCTTAACATGCAACTTCTGTCAAAAATGCACATTTACTTCAAATGCAAATCTATCATTTCTTTTTTGGGGCACATACCCTTCTTCATCTATCATTTCTTTTTTCTATCTTTTTTTTTCTTTTCTATCTACTTTTTCTACTTAATAAACTAACTATCTAATTTAATATAAAAACAGAAGAAGAAAAAACTAACTATCCAATTTAAGAGAAAAAACACAAAATAAACTAACTATCTAAATTAACTATCTAATTTAAAAGAAAAAACAAGAAATAAAGCGAAAAATAAAAAAAACCCTTTCCTGTGTAGGGGCAGTGGGCGGCCGGGGTGGAGGGCAGTGGGAGGAGGGGAGGGCGACATCCGGCCCTGGGCGGCGGGGAGGAAGTACGGGGGGAGGAGGGGAGGGCGAGCTCCGGTCGTGCGGTGGTGGTGGCCGGAGCGGCTCCGGTGGTGGTGGCGGCGGCACTCGGGTGGGCAGGGCGCGGGAAGGAGGGGCGCGTGGAGGACGGGCGCGGGGAGGAGTTGCACGGGGAGTAGGAGAGGGCGAGCTCCGGCGAGCTCCGGTGGTGGTGGCGGCGGCGCTGGAGTGGGCAGTGCGCGGGGAGGTGTTGCGCTGGGGTGGGCAGTGCGCGAGGAGGAGGGGCGCGAGTTGGCCGTTAGGGGAGCGGGGGGTGGGGGCTGGGTGCCGTTAGGGAGAGCTCCCCTTTGCCGTCTGCAAAGGCTGGGAGGCAGACGGCAAAGGGGTTGGTGGGGTGGGGCGCGAGTTGGCCGTTAGGGTGGCACCCCTTTGCCGTCCGCGTGCTCTTTGTCGTCCGCCTTTCGGGCCTTTGCCATGCGTCAGCAGACGGCAAAGAGGTGGCAGACGACAAATGAAACCTTTGCCATCACTAACCGCTTTGCCGTCCGCTTTGTACCAACTGACGGCAAAGAGCATCTTTGCCATGCGTGAGCATACCGCAAAGGCACGACAGACGACAAATTTATCAATTCTAGTAGTGAATCTGATACAGAGAATGATAGGGGCTTATAGTTTTGCCTCCCAACTGTTTACCTCAAGGGTAATGTCAACAATAATAACTCATTATCACCCACATCCGAGTGGATATATTTGTATAGATTATTCCCCAACACATGACGCTTGCCAAAAGATAAAGGCAAAATAAAGGAAATTGTGAAGATCACCACGACTCTTGCATAAACGTAAATACTAAAAAGTAAAGGTAACAGATAGGCCCTTCGTAGAGGGACGCAGAGGTTGTCATGCGCTTTTGTAGTTGGATGCACAAGCCCTTAATGCAAAAGAACGTCACTTTATATTGCCCCTTGTGATAAAGAACTTTATTATGCAGTCTATCGCTTTTATTTCTTCTATATCACAAGTTTGTATAAAGTTTGTTTTCCTAACACTAATAAATCACACATATTTAGAGAGCAATTTTAATTTCTTGCACAGATGACAACTTACTTAAAGTATCTTACTCAATCCATAGTTAGGTATGGTGGACTCTCAAGCCAAAACTGGGTTAAAGGTATTTGGATGCACAAATAGTATCTCTACTTGGTTCGGAATTTTTTGGCTAATATGGGGTGGAAGCAAATGACACATGTTGAAGGATCTATAACCATATAACTTCTATGCGGAAATAAGCAAACATAAATTATAATGTTGTCTTCCTTGTCCTACATCAACTTCTTAACATATAATATTTTAATGAGTGCTCACAATCAGAAAAGATGTTTAAGATAATATATTTATATGTTAACCTCTGTTTCTTTATTACTTCCTTTTAATTGCAACAATGACCAATAGCTTTGTTTGTCAACTCACAACAAATTTCACTCGACATACTTTTTATGTGTGAAGTCATAACTCCCCATAAGATCATTATATATACTCTTTTGCTTTTATTCTAAACTTCTATCTATTTCTATTTCTAAAGACCATAGCAAGCAAGCAAAGCCCTCAACTCAAAACTACTCTTTATTATATAACTCTCAAACTTTCTTACATAGGGGGAACATAAAGCAAAACTCAAAACTAGATCACACTAAAACTTTATTCTACTAGATCAACATATAAATAAAAGGATCGAACGAAGAAAAATGAAGAAAGTAAAAGATGTGATGGTGATACGATACCGGGGCACCTCCCCCAAGCTTGGCACAAGCCAAGGGGAGTGCCCATACCCATGTGTTTAGTTGTCATTCTTCGGAGGTGGTGATGTTGGACTTGTTGGTGAGGTTGAAGGCTTGTCTTTCATCTTCCGGGATCCTCAAGTCTACAGCCAAACTCATTTTCTTAAATCTGTATTCACACTCACAGTTTTGGTTTTGAAGGTCATAGATCTAGGCTTGGAGGTGCTCGATTTTCTCGTAAATTTTGAAGACGTGATCCTAGAGGTCCTTGGCGTCTACCTTGTGCTTATGGGTAAACTCTGCAATCATCATGTGATTGGCATTGGGTCCTCGTTCCACCATCGCTTCACACTTGAAGACTTGTTGCTCCATTGCTTCGAGCCTTGTCATCACGCTTCTGGTCTTCTTTGGCTCCTCAACATAAGGGATGTGCAGCACCCCCTAATGCATTTCAATCGTTTGAGGGTATTGCAGCACCTCCGCAAGGTACGGGTTGATGACCCTCTTGAAGAACTTGTCCTTCAATGTAGTTGAAGACGACATGTTGATATAAATCTGCTGTAGAAACATCTCAAAACAAAAGCAGGAGATATTGTCGCGATACGAATGTCAAAACCTTCGGGAGATTATATAATGATTTTTTGCCGACCTGAAAGAGTATTCCACAAGAAAACGGAGTCCAGACGATACACGAGGTGGCCACAAGCCTGCAGTGCGCGCCTAGGGGGTAGGTCGCTCCCCCTAGCTTGTCGCCTACTCGTGCACTTTTTGGACTACTTTAAATTTTCCTACTTTTTCAAATATTCCAAAATTGACAAAATTTGCCATTGGAAAAGTTTTGGAGTCGTTTGCTTACGGTAACACATACCTATTCCTTTTCGAAGTCTGGAATATTCTGATAGGTCTCCCTAATGTACTCCCCTCGAGTTATGGTATTGATAATATTGGTTGCAACATTTATGGTAGTACCTGAGATATAATGTTTAATTCTTTACCCATGTACCACCTTTGGATTTGTGTCTTCGGCCTTGTTGATCTTAATGGCACTCGAACGATAGACTTCCTCGATAATGTAAGGCCATTCCCATTTAGAGCTAAGTTTTCCTGCAATTTTTTAACAAGATTTGTATAGCAAGACATGATCACCTACATTGAATTTGTACACTTTTGTCATGCCATCTCTTAACCTTTTCTTTAAACAAGTTAGCATTCTCATAGGCCTCGGTTCTCCATTGATCAAGTGAGCTAATGTCAAATAACCCCTTCTCGCGAGCAAGTTTGAATTAATAGTTAAGCTCTTTAATTGCCCAATAAGCTTCATGTTCTAGCTCTAGAGGTAATTAACATGCTTTAGCATAAACCATTTTATACAGAGACATACCCATAGATTTTTTGTAAGCGGTTCAATAAGCCCATAATGCATCGTCAAGTTTCTTAGACCAATTATTTCTAGATCTATTAATGGTCTTTTGCAAGATCAATTTAATTTCTGTATCGCTCAATTCTACTTGACCACTATACTGATGATGATAAGGAGATGCAATTTTATGACTAACATCATACCTAGCATGCAATTTACGGAAAGCACCATGAATAAAGTGTGAACCACCATCAGTCATTAAATATCTAGGGACTCCCAATCTAGGGAAAGTAACTTCTTTCAGCATTTTAATAGAAGTGTTATGACCATCACTACTACTACCTCCTTTTCGGTTTATATGGCTTGCATGTATCTTTATGTTGACAAATAGACCAACGTAATACAAGTTATATACCACAAAACTTATATCATTAGAAACTTCAAATCGTCTACTTTCTAATGGTATAATTTTTATACTATACATCTCAACTTATGTTGGTCAAATTATAAATCTAGGAATACGCACAAGCCTTATAAACTAGAAAGGAGTAGTAGTTGGAATATCTTCTACCCACTTAGTAACATAATCAACAACAACTAGAATATTAGTATACCAATTGGACTTTGGAAAAGGTCCCATATAATCAAAACCCCAGACATCAAATGGTTCAATAACGAGAGAGTAGTTCATAGGCATTTCCTTAAGTCTACAAATATTACCAATTATTTGACATTCATCACAAGACAAGACAAACTTACGAGCATCCTTGAAGAGAGTAGGACAATAAAAACATGATTGTAATACCTTGTGTGCAGTTCTATCTCCAGCGTGATGTCCTCCATAGGCCTCGGAGTGACACTTGTATAGGATTTGTCCCTGTTCATGCTCATGTACACAACGTCTAATAATACCATCTACTCCTTCTTTATAAAGGTGTGGATCATCCCAAAAGTAATGTATTAAATCATAGAGGAACCTTTTCTTTTGTTGGTATGTGAAACTAGGCGATATAAATTTAGCAACAATGTAGTTAGCATAATCAGCATACCAAGTAGCACTGCACGAAGCATTTCTGATGGCTAATTGTTCATAAGGAAAGCTATTATCAATAGGTAGTGCGTCATCAAGGACATTCTCTAGTCTAGACAAGTTATCTGCTATGGGGTTATCAACACCCATTCAATCAATAATATGGAGATCAAATTCTTGTAGCAGAAGAACCCATCTAATAAGCCTTGGTTTAGCATCTTTCCTTTCCATAAGGTACTTAATAGCAGCATGATCAGTGTGAACAGGTACTTTGGAATCAACAATATAAGCTCTAAACTTATCGCAAGCAAACACAACTCCTTAAAATTCCTTTTCAGTGGTAGCGTAGTTTCTTTGAGCACTGTCTAGAGTTTTACTAGCGTAATGGATGACATTTAATTTCTTAACAACTCTTCACCCTAGAACAGCACCAACAACATAATCACTGGCATCACACATAATTTCAAAGGGTATGTTCCAATTAGGTGGTTGAACAAGAGGTGAAGTGATCAGGGCTCTCTTAAGAATTTCAAATGCTTCTACACAATCATCATAAAAAACGAATGGAACAACCTTTTGAAAAAGATTAGTGAGAGGCTTAGAAATCTTAGAGAACTCTTTAATAAATCTCCTATAGAAACCAGCATGACCAAGGAAACTTCTTATACCTTTGATATCTGTTGGACACAATATTTTTTCAATGGCATCAACTTTAGCTTATCAATGTCAATACCTTTTTTTGAGATTTTGTGTCCGAAGACAATGCCTTCATTAACCATAAAGTGGCACTTCTCCCAATTCAAGACAAGATTAGTTTCTTCACATCTGCGCAAAACTCGATCAAGATTGCTCAAGCAATCGTCAAAAGAAGTTCCTTAAATTGAAAAATCATCCGTGCAAACCTCAACAATCTTTTCATAAAACTCATGGAATATAGCCATCATACATCTTTGAAAGGTAGTAGGTGCATTGCATGAACCAAAAAGCATACGTCTATAAGCAAAGTACCGAAAGGGCAAGTAAAAGTGGTCTTCTCTTGATCCTCCTTGGAAACAGGTATTTAAGAGAAACCAGAGTAACCATCTAGAAAGCAAAAATGTGTATGTTTGGATAGTCTTTGTAGCATTTGATCAATAAACAATAGCGGGTAATGATGTTTCCTAGTAGCCTTATATAATTTCCTAAAATTGATGATCAATTCATTTTTATCATTAGGAACAACGGTAATACCTCCCTTTTTAGGGACACAATGAACGGGACTAACCCATCTACTATCAGCAATAGGATAAATTATACCTGCCTCCAGAAGCTTTACTATTTCATTTCTTACCACTTCCTTCATTTTAGGATTTACTCATCGTTGGTGATCAACAACTGGTTTAGCATCAAGCTCCATATTGATTTTGGGCTGACATAGAGTGGGACTAATGCCCTTAAGATCATCAAGAGTATATCCAATAGCGACACGGTGCTTCCTCAAAATTTTGAAAAATCTCTTTTCTTAATGCTTTGAAAGGTTATCACTAATAATAACATGATATATTTCTTTTTCATCAAGATAAGCATACTTCAGAGTATTAGGTAATTTTTTAAGCTCAAACACGGGATCGCCATTGGGTGGAGGAGGACCCCCAAGTATTTCAACAGGCAGGTTGTGTTCCAAAATAGGTTGCTGATCAAAGAAAATCTTATCTATTTCATTCCTTTCATTCTTATACATATCATTTTCATTATCTAGCAAATATTTCTCTAAGGGATCGGAAGGAGGCACAATGATAGAAGCGATACCAATAATTTCATATTTACTAGAGTATTCTTTGTCATGGGGTTGTCTACGAAATTTAGAGAAACTGTACTCATGAGCGACATCCCCAAAACATAGAGTAAATGTTTCTTTCTCACAATCAATCCTAGCATTACCAGTATTCAAGAAGGGTCTACTGAATATAATGGGACAAGAAAATCGGTAGGATATTTTATTTTCCCACACAAGACTTCAACATCTCTAACAATCCCAATTGGTGCAATCGTATCTTTATTAGCAAGCTTGATGGTAACATCAATTTCTTCTAATTCCGTTGGTGCAATAGCATACATAATTTCTTGGTATAAGATAAAGCGAATTGCACTCACACTATAACCCACATCACATAAGCCATGATCACAATGATCTCCTATTTTAATAGAAACAACAGGCATGCCAACAATAGGTCTATGTGTACTTTTAGTATCAGGTCTAGTAATTCTAGCAGCTTCATCACACAAATGAATGACATGCCCATCAATATTATCAACAAAGAGATCTTTAACCATAGCAATATTAGGTTCAACTTTAATTTGTTTAGGAGGTATAGGTTTTCTAGTATAACTCTTACGAACCATAGTTGAAGCTTTATCATGTTCCTTTATCCTAACAGGGAAGGGTGGTTTCTCAATATAAGAAGTAGGAATAACATGGTGAGCATTATAAGTAATAGTTTCTTCTTCAACTTTAATAGGTTCGACCACTTTAACTTCAATGGGAGGATGATAGTTGAACCAGTTCTCCTTGGGGAGATCAACATGAGTAGCAAAAGATTCACAGAATGAAGGTACTACCTCAGAGTCAAGTCCATATTTAGTGCTAAAATCACAAAAAGCATCGTCGTCTATAAAGGATTTAGCACAATCAAACTTAAGGCTTATACCTGACTCATTATCTTTGTCGATTTCCCAATCCTCAGAGTTGCGTTTAATTGTTTCCAATGAGTCCCATTTGAATTGAATATCTTTTTTATAACGGGACCAACACAAGAATTATCGAGCATGGATTTATCATTACGAGAGAGCCGAGCATAAAAATTCTGAATAATAATTTCTCTCGGGAGCTCATGACTGGGGCATCAATATAACATTCACTTAAGCCTCCGCCAAGCTTGAGCGATTCTTTCTCCTTCACGAGGCCAAACATTATAAATATAACTTTGATAACAATGAACCAGTTGCATAGGATAAAACTTCTGATGAAATTCGAATTTTAATCGGTTGTAGTTCCATGATCCAATATCATCACATAGCCTATACCACGTCAACGCCTTCTCCTTCAAAGATAAAGGAAATACCTTCTTCTTGACATCATCCTCGGGCAGATCTGCAAGCTTAAATAATCACAAACTTCATCCACATAGATTAGATGCAGATCAGGATGTAGTGTTCCATCTCGTGCATAAGGATTAGCTAGCAGTTTTTCTATCATACCCGAAGGAATTTTATAATAAATATTTCCAGTAGGTGAAGCAGGTCGAGGAGCATATCTTTGTGATTCTGGATAGGGTGAAGATACCCCGAACAAGCCCCTCTGTCGCTGTTCTGGGATAGGGGTGCAAAGACCTGCCTGCCAATGGACCAAGGGGGGACCGCCTCACCGGAGCAAACCAACAGACCCGACACCATTGAAGGAAAGGCCTTCCTGAGGGGCCAAGCCTCCCGAGGAGGAGCAACGTCAAGACCCGCAGGGGCCTCCTCAGGACCCCTTTGGAGCGGCGTATATTCCAAGGCAAGGCCAGGCCTCACGAGTCAAGGGCGACGCCAGGAAAGGACAGGCGAGCAGCAGATAGCCGGACGGGACAGCTTCCCCTTTCATGCAAAGGAGGCGGGAGCGTACAGGTTTTCCAATGGCATCTTTCAAAGGTTTCCCTTCTGGTGCAACAAAGCCGCACACTCCCACCAGTAGCGAAAACGTCATCCACGGGCCCATCTCTGCGGCGCGGACAATTACTTTGCACGCGAAGACCACCTTTCGGCACGGGAGCATGTGTCCCATGTTCCCCTTCAAAATTGGCTGTTGTGGGATCCCTTCCTGCCGAAGCTATGAGGGAAGAGGACCCGGGCCTCCTCTATAAATAGAGAGGGTAGGATACTTGAGACGAAGAGTTCATTCGGACGTTAGAACAATAGTCGCTCGGCCTCCGGAGGCCCAAGAACACTGTACTAATTCATCCACCACCTCCGCTAGAGGCAATCCACCAAAAGCAGGAGTAGGGTTTTATGCTTTGTAGCGTCCCGAACCCAGGTAAACTATTGTGTTCTGTGTTCCCCTCGCCATCGAGTGAGTCCTTCATCGTTTCAATCGAATAGTGGGTTAGGCGAGGCTAAGCAGTGAGAGACCTTCGTGCACGCCCCAGTGTTAGAATCCTTAGGGTTTTGCGGAGCCCGAAATACAACATTTGGCACGCCAGGTAGGGGTGTGTCGAGGTTTCCTCCAAGCTCCGCCCTCACCAAACTCTAGGGCTCCGATGGCTGACGCTTGCCGGGTTCGCGCAGAATGCCGCACGACCTGCATCGCCCAGACCGTGCCCGTCGATACCGTCGGCGCGCGCCGGTCGCCGTCACCCGTGGTGAACACTACCACGGGCCCCAAAGCTGAAGAGCAACAGGGTTCCTCCGAGCCACGACCTAGCCGGTCGACAGCCGCACCGCCACACCGTCGCTCGCCGGGCCTTCGGGGTGGGCATCGCGCGCTCGGCCAGAGATACCCCACGGTCATCGCGTGCTTGTCATGGCCACCGAGGTGCTCCGTTACCGGCCCGCTCCAGACCACACTACGACTCTCTCCATCGCATCGAGGAGCTCATCGCCGCCGACAGTGACTCAGCGGCACTCTCCTGCTCGCTCCGGCCCCAGCCGTCCCCGGCGAAAAACGAGGAACAAGCTGCGCCGCCCCCACCCCCGCTGTGTGTCGCAGACCCCGAGCCGAGCAGGAAGAGCGACCCCGCACCTGGCCTCGTGAACCAAGGGCGGCGTCCGGGGATGAAGCGAGCTGTCAGATGATTCCCCAGCCCCATGCCAACGCGTGCGTGCCCACGGCGTTGCAGATCCCGTGTCAGGAGCAAGCCCCACTCGAAGCAGACCCTGTGGAGCAACAAGACCCGGCCTCTACCCCGTGGACCGTCGGGGTGCTTCGCCATCGCCCCCGACCTCTACCCCGTCGCGTACCCTACAAGTTCAAGCCCGACCTTCCCCCACGTTACGATGGCACCCATGACCAGGTTGAGTTCCTGCAGCTCTACACGTTGAGCATTAGGGCGCCAGGAGGAGGCGACAAGATCATGGCGTTCTGGTTCCTGATGGTGCTCAAGGGCGGCGCACTCTCGTGGCTCCTCAACCACCCGAAGGCGTCCGTCACCTCCTGGGACCGTCTACGCGAGCGGTTCATCGCCAACTTCCAGGGCACTCGCGACCACGCTCCCACCATGAATGACCTGCAGCGCGTCAAGGAGCAGGAGGGAGAGACCCTGAACAAGTTCATATAACGTTTCACGGTCATGCGCCTCATGATCCACAAGGCGTCGGATGAGGCCGTCATCTCGTCTTTCTCCGACGGAGTCACCGACCTCAAGATGAACGAAGAGCTCACTATGAACGATGAAATGAGCACCGCACTGGAGATGTTCTACTTGGCAAGCAAATGCGCCAAGGCGGAAGAAGGACGCTTGTCGCTCCTCGGGCCCTAGGCGGCGGACCAAGAAGAGAAGAAAGCCGAAGCAAAGGAGGTGAAGCCCAAGGTTCCGGTGGTGCTCGCCGCCGAGCCTGAGGCGAAGCATACCCGAGGGGGAGAGCGCCTGTCCGGAGGGGGCCCTACGTGCGTCCTCCATGGCACCAACGGCCATGACACCACTGAATGTCAAGAACTCCGTTTGGTTCGTGTCGAACACTTCAACAGGCGCTCCTAATGGTTCGACACAAGCGGTGCATGCGGAGGAGGCCGCAATGGGACCGTTGGGATGAACGTGAGCCGCGTGAGGGGTGGCGTGAACAGCCTTAGGAGGACCCTTGTCGTGGCCAGCCTCAGGAGGACTGCTGGCGTGATAACCCTCGGGAGGGGCAGCGACGCGGCCAACCTCGTGACGCTCGGGAGGTGAATGTCGCCCTCCCGAGGCGTCAAGAGATGCGTCCCCAGCCTCCAACCGCACCTTCAAGCAGTTTGCCCGGGAGGTGAATGTCGCCCTCCCGAGGCGTCAAGAGATGCGTCCCCTCAACTGGTCCCAGACCACCATTGCTTTCGAACCAAGCGACCAACTCAGGTGCTCATTCATGGTCGGAAGCTCCCCATGATGTGCACCCCAACCATCAGCAACGTCCTCGTCACCAAGACCCTCATTAATGGTGGAGCTGGGCTCAATGTCCTCTCAGTCGAGACCTTCGAGGAGCTCCAGCAGCCGTGTGAGCAGCTCATGCCGACCAAGCCCTTCTCAGGGCTAACTGTGGGATCCACCATACCCATTGGGCAAGTGCATCTGCCTATTACCTTCGGCGAGCGCCGGAACTACCACACTGAAATTATCATCTTCGACGTCACGCACATCCACCTGCCATACAACGACATCCCCGGTTCCTAGCGCTCGCCAAGTTCATGGTAGTGGTCCACCATGTATACAATTTCCTCAAGATGTCGGCGGCTGGTGGCATCATCACCATTCCTTGTCACGAGAAGGATGTCGTCTGTGCACTTGAGAGAGCGTACTACGCGGCGGCGGCATAACACTTGGACCATGAAGACGACGAGCTCCCTCGCGAGGACTCACACAGTGCTCGGTGTGCTTCGGGGCTTCGGGATCCGTGCCCGGGGACGGAGCCCTACCCCCCATCGCACAGGGATGCACGCTCGGCGCCCCTCTTGGCTCAGAGCTGGGGGCTCCCACCGAGGAGGCCCCTGGCCTGCTCAGTGAGGCGGAGGCGGCGTTCAAGCACATCCCGAGGGTGCGCTCTAGAGCACGTCCGACCAGCTCTTGCGAGTCCGTCATCGGAGCAATCCGAGAACTTTGCGAGCCCTAGGACATGCGACGCGGTGACTGCCCTGCACCACCAATCGTAGTCACCGTCGTCGACACGGTTGACTGACCCCGCATTTGCATCAACGCGTCCGCAACCAACATAGCCGTGGAACATGGCCCCTTCTGGCCTATGCTGACTGCCTACCGATGGGAGTACCCGGGCGCCAACGCCTTCATGCCCTTCGGGCTGGGGAACGCAGCTGCCACTTACCAGAGGCTCCAGCAGGCCATGCTCGTACCCCGCCTGTTGGGGCACCGCAAGGAGGAGGAGGAGATGCTCGAGCCAATTGAAGGCCTCGAGCCTCTGGAGGTGGCGGACCCGTGAGGGTCGCGATCGCGGAGACAAGAGGTCGAGCGACAACGGAGCCTCTGGCACTTCAGAGGCTCGGACATCAGGTGACTTTTTGTTGGCCGCTGCCACGTAACTTTTTGGTTCCCCCAGCTCCGGGGACATGCGGCCTCCCCCAGGTCCGGACTTTCCCCGACTACTACTTTCGTTTATGCATCGTTTGGTTGTTCAATTTCACCTGTTTGGCATCCTAACGTTCAACCTTGGTTATATTGTCGGGAGGTCGCCCTCCCGCTTGGGGGCTCCGGTCAAAGTTTGTCCATGCAGATACGCAGCCTCGCTCCCAAAGAAGAAGAAGTCAGCAGGGTTTCCCAATGACCCAAACCAAGTCAACTCAGTCCACCAATGACTTAGGGATAGGGACACTCGCGAGGCCATAGCGTCCTTGCGACCTCCCATATACACCCCCACCGTGACACTCTCACGTAATAACGAGCTGAGCTGTATACGAAGATGGCCCCCCGAGGAGCGGAGGGGTCCATCCCACGCCTAGTGGCAGCCCTACGCTCCGCGTTGGGGAGAAGATCAGGCCCCAATATCTCGGGGGTAGGGACACTCGCGAGGCCATAGCATCCTTGCGATCTCCCATATAGACCCCCACCGTGACACTCTCACGTAATAACGAGCCGAGGTTGTATACACCCAGGGTCCCCCGAGGACATGGAGGGATCCATCCCACGCCTAGTATAGGACCTATGCTCCATGCTGGGTACAGATAGGGGCAATCAACATAATCCGTCAATGACTACGCCCACAGGTGGCACCAATGACTACGCCCCCAGCTGCCATCAACACAACCCATCCACGACTTCGGCCGACAAGGAGATCAACGCAGTCCACCCGCAACTTCGCCCATGCCAAGCGCATGGGGAAAATAGTTGAAGGTATGGATCCGCTCGCACGTCAAGGGGGACCCCTGAGCATCACGACTCAGGGGCCTAACTTTGCCCGTAGCCCCATCCCCCTTTGGACCGTCCTTGGACGGTTCCATCACAGAAAGGTACGCGCGGGGAGGGCCCTGCTGACGCAGAGCCTAATGCGCTCGACAAATCGCTTCGGGTCCCTTAGGAAGAACGCTGGAGACACTCGTACGTCAAGTTGGATTCTTGAGCATCACGACTCAGGAGCCTGAACTATGCCCATAGCCCCTTTCCCTTTTGAGCCGTCCTTTTCTAGTCGGTTCAACCGCGTGGAGGTACATGCGGGGCAGGACCTGCAGACGCAGAGTGCTGGATGAGTTCGAGAGTCCTATATCATCAGTTTCTTAGGAGGAGCATCAGAGTCGCTCGCACGTCAAGGGGGACCCCTGAGCACCGCGACTTAGGTGCCTAACTGCGCTCGTAGCCTCTCCCCCCTTTGGGCCGTCCTTGGTTTCCGCTCGGTTCAATCGCAGTGAGGTACGCGCGGGGTGGGCCCTGCCGACGCGTAGTGCTGAAGGTGTTCCGAGTTTCGGAATCTTCATCACGTTGTCCTCATGAGGGCAGCTCGCGCGTCAAGGGGGACTCCTGAGCATCGCGACTCAGGAGCCTAACTGCGCTCGTAGCCCCTTCCCCCTTTCGGCCATCCTTGGTTTCCAGTCGGTTCAATCGCGGGAAGGTACGCGTAAGGAGGGCCCTACCGACGTAGAGTATCACAACAAACATGACAGGAACAAGGCGGGTAAACATTCAAGCATTCAATTATTAGAGACCGTGACCCACTTCATAAAAACTGAAATAAGTTTAACGCCTCCACGAGGCACGATGTGCATTGCAGGAAGATAACAGGTGTAAGGGATCAGGAGGAGCCGCCTCCGGTCAGCCCCACTGTAGGGGGCTATTCGTCGATGTCAGAGGCATTGTCTTCCCCGTCATCGGCTCCAGCGGTACCTGGTGACAAAGGGGGCGCGACACGGGGAAAGCTCCTCACCAGCGCATCCACAGGACCCTTCACCGCCTCCGCGGCGCGGTCGCGGGCCTCGGCAGGGACCGGCACGATCACGGAGCTCAGATCGAACCCGGGGTCACGAAGATGAAGGTGACTAAAGACGCGAGTCGCAGCCGCAAAGAAGAGGTCGCGGCACACGCTGTCCAAGATCTTGTCCATCTGCATAACAGCAGCCTCCAGCACCACAACGAGCCCCTTCGCTAGAGAGGCAAAGCCATCCTCCTGGGTTGACAGAGGCTCATAAAACTCGTCCCGGCGGAGGGAGTGGAGCGCCTTGCGAAGCCCGAGCTCGACGTCGGGAAGCAAGCCAGCTCGGCGGCCTTTCTTTTCTTGGCCGCGGCAAGAGCCTTTTCCTGGACCTCAAGGAGAGCCTTCCTCATGGTGAAATCCTTGTCCCACTCCTCCAAGTGCAGCTGTTCCGTGTCTTGGTGGCTCGCCTTCTGGGATAGTTCTTCCTCTCGGGCGGCGAGCTTAGTGTCGCGGGCCTCAAGTTCCTCCTCCTGCGAGCGACGTTTCCCGACCAGCTCGGCATGTTCCCCGTGGAGGGTGTTCAGGCGGGCTTCCACCTCTTCGCAGCGCTCGACAACCGCCTTGGCCTCCTCCAGTGCCCCCTCACGCGCGGCGCAGGTGGCCACGTCCTCTTCCTCGAGCTTCCTCATCCCGGCTGCGACACCACTCAGGGCAGTGAAGGCCGTATCCAGTATGCCTCGGGGGAGAACCAAGGCGTTCTGGACCCCCTCCTAAGGAGCCTCCAACACTCGCGCAGGTGGCACAACCGGAGGAGCTGTGCCACAAATAACAAGGGACACCGAAGACTACTCAACAGTTGCGGGCGTCAACACCTCCGAAGCGTGAGGATCCTCGCAGGCCTGTCCCCCGGGCAGCGGCATCCCCACGGCCGCCTCTGGATGCTTCGGGGGCTCGGAGGGCTTGGCGACCAAGGCCGGGGAGGCCGCCCCACGAGCTTCCTCCTCCACACCCGCAGATGGCGACGTGCTGACGAGAGCAGGTGGAGCCTCGAGAGCCGCCTTTGGCTTGATGACCGTCTTCTTCCTCTTCGCCCCCGGTGAGACGACATCCCTGGGCGCCAGGTAAAAAGAAATAAATCAGCTAAGCATGGACAATAGACACACAAGGCGTGCCCAAGCAGGAAAATTACTCTTCGACATCGCGCCATATCTTCCTCTTCTCCGCCCCGGTGACGGTGGAGGAAACGGGCCCCCCATGGAGGGAGGCGAGCTCGCCACCTTGGATGTCCCACAGAGGCGGGGGTGCGCCGGTGACGGTTCAGCCTCGAGCTTCCGGGAAGCATGCACGCACGCAGACCTCGTGGCGCGCGGGGTCGGAACAAGCCCCCTGGAGGCCCTGGCCGGGCGCAAGGGTGTCCTGGCGGAGGTATCAATATTGGCGCCATCATCCTCGAGCTCATGAAGAAGGACAAATTGCGACGGGAGGGGCACGCTCACCACGCGGTCGTTGACGGTCTTCTCCGAGCCCCCTTCACCGGAGGTGTTGCCGGATGACACCGCTACCGGACCGGAGCCTTCAGCCAGGAGAAGCCCCCGCTCGTTCAAGACGGGCATAGCGGCGACCGGATCGGTCTAGTTGTCACGACGATATAGCGGACCCAGTGCCTCAGGAAGGTCACCGGCGTCGTCGCCCAGCAAAATCGCCAAGACCCTGCTCGGGTACTTTGAGGGAAGGTCCCGGGACCGAAGCCGGAGTTCGTCATTGCCAGCCCGGTACTCACACACGGGCATGGAATGTGCCTGGAGGGACGCCAAGAAGTGCGCCAAAAACTCCTTCACTACCATTCCCCCGGTCAGCGTCTTGGCGCTGATGTCACGGGAAAAGCTCTCCAGCACGGGCACAACCTGACGGTCGGAGAGCTTCACTGGGCTCCATGCAGAGGACTTCTCCGGCAACCCCTTTGGCTCTTCTAGTGGGGGGTTGGAATCCTTGAGACACATGAGGACCCAGCGGTGCCTGAAGTTCTCCACCTTCTTCCCGGCCTTCAAGAGCACGTTGCCGCTCATGGCCGCCACGAATGAAATGCACGCCGACAAGCGAGCGCCGTCATCCAGGCGCAGGCTGAAGAAGTTGCAGAGGATGGCAACCGAAGGTTGCACGCCAACGAAGGCCTTGCGGTAGAAGCAAGATTCGGTTGGCGTGCTTCGAATCTACTGTGAGGCTTTCGTTGGCGTGCAACCTTCGGTTGCCCTCCTCCGCCAGTTCTTTAGCCTGCACCCACTCAGCCAGGTCTTGGGTGCCATCGTAACATGGGCGCCAACGAAGGCCTTCCATCGTGCTTCTGTCCATCTTCGCCTTCTAATGCGAGGCTTTCATTGGCGTGCAACCTTCGGTTGCCCTCCTCCGCCCCTTCTTCAGCCTGCGCCTGCACGACAGCGCTCACTTGTCGGCGTGTGTTTCCTTAGTGGCGGCCCAAAGCGGCAACATGCTCTTGAAGGCCGGGAAGAAGGTGGAGAACTTCAGGCACCGCTGGGTACTCATGTGTCTCAAGGATGCCAACGCCCGGCTAGAAGAGCCGAAGGGGTTGCTGGCGAAGACCTCCGCATGGAGCTCGGCAAAGCTCTCCGACCCTCGGGTTGTGCCCGTGGTGGAGCGCTTTTCCCGTGACATCGGCACCAAGAGGCTGACCGGGGGAATGATAGTGAAGGAGTTCCTGGCGCAACGCTTGGCGCCCCTCTAGGCACATTCTAAGCCCTTGTGGTAGTACAGGGCTAGCGATGATGAACTCCCGCTTCGGTCCCGGGACCTTCCCTCAAAGGAGCTAAGCAGGGTCTTAGCGATTTTGCTGGGCGGCGACCCTGGCGACCTTCCCGAGACCCTGGGTCCGCTATATCATCGTGACGATCGGACCGATCTGGTTGCTGCGATACCCGTCTTCAATGACCAGGGGCTTCTCTCGGCTGAAGGCTTCGGTCTGGTGGAGGTGTCATCCAGCGACGCCTCGGGTGAATGGGGCTCGGAGAAGACTGTTGACGACTGCCCGTCGCAATCCGTCATTCTGTGGGAGCTCGAGGATGATGGTGCCACTGGTGACCTCCGCTGGGACCCCCTTACATCCAGCCAGGGCCTCTAGGGGGCTCGTGCCGATCCCGCGCACCACACGGTCTGCGTGCGTGCATGCTTCCCGGAAGCTCGGGGCTGAACCATCTCCAACGCACCCCGCCTCCGCCGGCGGGAGAGCCAAGGCGGCAAGCTCGCCTCCCTCCATGGAGGCGCCCGTTTCCTCCGCCTTCGTCGTGGCGGAGAAAAGGAAGAGATGGCGCGATGTCGAAGAGTAAGCTTCCTGCTGGGGCGTGCCTTGCGCATCCATTGTCCGTGCTTGGATGATTTACTCCCTTTGCTTGACGCCCGAGGAAGTAGTCTCGCCGGGGTTAAAGAGTAAGAAGACGGTCACCAAGCAGAAGGCGGCTCTCGACGCTCCGCCTCTTCTCGTCAGCACGTCGCTGTCTGCATGTGAGGGGGAGGAGGCTCATGGGGCAGCCTCCCTGGCCTTGATCGTCAATCCCCCCGAGCCCCCAAGCATCCTGAGGCGACCGCGGAGATGTCGTTCCCCGGGGAACAAGCCCACGAGGATCCCCAGCCTCTGGAGGTGCTAATGCCCACAATTGTTGAGGAGCCTTCGGGGTCCCTTGTTCTTCATGGCGCTACTCGTCCAGTAGTGCCTCCTGCGCCAGTGTTGGAGGCTCCTCAGGAGGGGGTCCAGAAGCCCTCGGTGCTCCCCGGGGGCATAATGGATGCGGCCTTCACCGCCCTGAATGGTGTCGCAGTTGAGATGAGGAAGGTCGAGGAGGATGCCATGGCAGCCCGCGCCACGTGTGAGGGTGCGCCGAAGGAGGCCAAGTCAGCCGTCGATTGCTGCGAAGAGGTGGAAACCCGCCTAAGCGCCCTCCAAGGGGAACGTGCCAAGCTGGTCGAGCAACGCTGCTTGCACGAGGAGGAACTCAAGGCCCGCGAGGCCAAGCTCGCCGCCCGGGAGGGAGAGCTGCCCCAAGAGGCAAGTCACCTGGACACGGAACATGAGCACCTGGTTGAGCGGGAGAAGGACGTCACCACGAGGGAAGCTCTCCTTGAGTCCCGGGTAAAATCTCAAACCGCGGACAAGGAAAGGAAGACCTCCGAGCTGGCTCGCTTCCATGACGTCGAGCTTGGGCTTCGCAAAGCGCTCCGCTCCCTCTGTCGGGACGGGTTTTATGAGCCTCTGGCCACCCCGGAGGAAGGATTCGCCGTGCTCGCGAAGTGGCTAGAAGCGGCGCTGCAGGCTGCTGTCATGCAGATGGGCAAGATCTTGGACAACGAGTACCGCGACCTCTTGTTCGCGGCAGCGACTCGCGTCTTTAGTCACCTTCATCTTCGCGACCCTTGCTTCGATTGAGCTCTGTGATCGTGTCGGTCCCTGCCAAGGCTCGCGACTGCACCATGGAGGCGGTGAAGGGTCCTGTCGAGGCGCTGGTGAGGAGGTTTGCCCGTGTCATGCCCCCCTTGTCTCCAGGTGCCGCTGGAGCTGATGATGAGGAAGATGATGCCTGTGATGTCGACGACCAGCCCCCTGTGGAGGGGGTGATCGGTGGCGGCTCCTCCTGATCTCTTACACCTGTTATCCTCCTGCAATGCACATCGTGCCTTGTGGAGGTGTTAAACTCATTTGCGTTTTTATGAACTGGGTCATGGTTTGTTATAATTGACTGCTCGAGTGTTTTCCTTGCTTGGTTCCTGTCATGTTTGTTGTGTTTCTCTACGTATTAGGGACTGCCCGCACATACCTTCCCACGGTTGAACCTACCGGAAACCAAGGACGTCCCAAAGGGGGAAGGGGCTACGAGCATAGTTAGGCTCCTGAGTCGAGAAGCTCAGGAGTCCCCCTTGACGCACGAGCTGCCCTCATGAGCAGAACGTGGCGAAGATTCCAAAACTTAGAGCACCTTCACCACTCCGTGTCGGCAAGACCCGCCCCGCGCGTACCTCCCCCCGATTGAACCGACCGGAAACCAAGGACGCCCCAAAGGGGGGAGGGGCTACGAGCGCAGTTAGGCCCCTGAGTCCCGATGCTCACGGGTCCTCCTTGACGTGCAAGCGACTCCGATGCTCTTCCTAAGAAACCTATGGTATGAGACTCTCGAACTCCTTCAAAACTCCGCGTCTACAGGGACCGTCCCGTGCGTACCTCCCGGCGGTTGAACCGACCGGAAAGGGATGGCTCAAAAGGGAAAGGGGCTACGGGCGCAGTTCAGGCTCCTGAGTCGTGATGCTCAGGAGTCCCCCTTTACGTACGAGTGACTCCAACGTTCTTCCCAAGGTATCCAAAGCAATTTATCGAGAGCACTGGGCTCTATGTTGGTAGGGCCCTCCCTACGCGTACATTCCCGCGATTGAACCGTCTAAGGACGGCCCAAAGGGGGAAGGGGCTACGGGCAAAGTTCGGCCCCTGAGTAGCGATGCTCAGGGGTCTCCCTTGACATGCAAGCGGCTTCGTACCTTTAGTTGTTTGCCCACATGATGGTTGTGGGTGAAGTCGCAGATGGAGTTCGCCGATCTCATTGATGGCCGAGGGGGTAGCCATTGGCGGGCTGTGTTGATGCGAGCTGAGGGCGTAGTCATTAGCGGACTATATTGGTGTCAGCTGGGACCGTAGTCATTGGCGGACTATATTGGTTGCCCATGTCTGTACCCAGCGTGGAGCATAGGTCTTCTACTAGGCGTAGGGTGGACCCCTCTGCATCCTCGTGGGCCCCTGGGCGTATACAACCTCGACTCGTTATTAGGTGAGAGACTCACGATGGGGGTGTATATGGGAGGTTTAGAGGACGCTATGGCCTCGCGACTGTCCCTACCCCGATGCATTGGGGCGTGATCTTCTCCCCACCGTGGAGCGTAGGGCTGTCACTAGGCGTGGGATGGACCCCTCCGCATCCTCGGGGGCCCTGGGCATATACAACCTCGGCTCGTTATTACGTGAGTGTCACGGTGGGGGTGTATATGGGAGGTCGCGAGGACGCTATGGCATCACGAGTGTCCCTACCCCCGAGTCATTGGTGGACTGAATTGACTTGGTTTGGGTCATTGGCAAACCCTGCTGACTTCTTCTTCTTTAGGTGCGAGGCTGCGCATCTGCATGGACAAACTTTGACCGGAGCCCCTAAGCGGGGGGCCAACCGCCCGACAATATAACCAAGGCAAAACGTTAGGATGCCAAGCAGGTGAAATTGAACAACCAAATGATGCATAAACAAAAGTAGTAGTCGGGGAAAGTCCGGAGCTGGGGGACGCCGCATCGCCCCGAGGTTGCCCACGGACGAGGTGAACCGAAAATTTTCCTGGCAGTAGACAACAAAAAGTCACCTGGCGGTCGAGCCGCTGAAGTGCCGGAGGCTCCATTGTCGCTTGATTTCTTGTCTCCGCGGTCGCAACCCTCACGGGTCCGCCGCATCACGAGGATCGGGGCCTGCGCTTGGCCCGAGCATCTCCTCCTCCTCCTTGCGGAGTCCTAGCAGGCAGGTTACGAGCATGGCCTACTGGAGCTTGTGGTAAGTGGCAGCCACGTTCCTCATCCCGAAGGGCATTAAGGCGTTGGTGCCCGGGTAATCCCACAAGTGGCTAGTCAGCATAGGCTAGAAGGGGCCATGCGCCGCGGCTATGTTGGTTGCGGATGCGCTGATGCAGATGCGGGCTCGGTCAACCGTGCCGACGACGGCGGCTGCGATAGGTTGTCCAGGGCAGTCAATGCGTCGCATGGTCTAGGCGTCGCTAAGTTCTAGGATTGATCTGATGATGGACTCGCGAGAGCTGGTTGGACGTGCTCTGGAGTGCACCCTTGGACGCCGCCTCCGCCTCACTCCTCAGGCTAGGGGGCTCCCCGGTGGGAGCCCCCAGTTCTGACCCAAGAGGGGCGCCGAGCGCAAATCCCTCTGTGATGGGGGGTAGGGTTTCGTCCCCCGGCACAGAGCCCGAAGCCCGGGGCACTCCGTGGGGAGGTTCTCCTTCTTCTTCTTGTGCGGGTCCTCGTGAGGCAGCTCGTTGTCTTCATCGTCTGAGTGTTACGCTGCCGCCGCGCGGTACACTCCCTCAAGTGTGCAGAAGACATCCTTCTCATGACAGGGAATGGTAATGATGTCGCCGCTCCGCGCCATCTTGAGGACATTGTATCCATGGTGGATCACTGCCATGAACTTGGCAAGCGCTGGGTACCCGAGGATGGCGTTGTATGTCAGGTGGATGCGCGCGACATCGCAGACGATGACCTCAGTGTGGTAGTTCTGGCGCTCGCCAAAGGTGACGGGCAGATGCACTTGCCCAATGGGTACGGTGGATCCCACCATTACCGCTGAGAAGGGCTTGGTCGGCATGAGCTGCTCATACAGTAGCTGGAGCTCCTCGAAGGTCTCGACTCAGAGGACGTTGAGCCCAACTCCACTGTCAATGAGGGTCTTGGTGATGAGGACGTTGTTGATGGTTCGGCTGCACATCATGGGGAGCTTCCGGCCATGAATGAGCACCTGAGTTGGTTGCTTGGATCGAAAGCAATGGTGGTCTGGGACCAATTAGGGGACGCATCTCTTCATGCCTCGGGAGGGCGGCATTCACCTCCCGGGCAAACTGCTTGAAGGCACGGTTGGAGGCTAGGGTCTGGGAGCCGCCCAGGGTGGACGCCACTACCATGGCCTCCTGGAAGACCCCACCCCCATCTTCTTGCTTGTCTTCACCCCTCCTCCTGGGCTGCTGAGGCAGCGGGGGCAGCCTAGCCTCCCGAGGGCGAGCCTCACAAGGTTGACCACGTCGCTGCCCCTCTTGAGTATTATCACCCCAGCGGTCCTCCTGAGACTGGCCACGCCAGGGGTCCTCCTGAGGCTGGTCACGCCACCCCTGACGTGGCTCACGATCATCCCAGCGCCCCCCATTGCGGCTTCCTCCGCGCGCAGGGCTTCTGTCGAACCGTCCAGGGCACCTATTGAAATGGTCAGCACGAACCAAACGTACTTCTTGACACTCAGAGGTGTCATGGCCGCTGGTGCCATGGAAGACGCACGTCAGCCCTCCTCCAGATGGGCACTCTCCCACTCGGGTATGCTTCGCCTCAGGTTCGGCGGCAAGCACCGCCGGGGCCTTGCGCTTCACCTCCTTGGCTTTGGCTTTCTTCTCTTCTGGGTCCGCCGCTTGGGGCCCTAGGAGCGACAGGCGTCCTTCTTCCGCCTTAGCGCACTTGCTTGCCAAGTTGAACATCTGCAATGCAGTGCTCATTTAATTGTTCATGGCGAGCTCTTCCTTCATCTTGAGGTTGGTGACTCCGTCGGAGAAAGCCGAGATGACGGCCTCGTCACACGTCTTGGGGATCTTGAGGCGCATGACAACGAAACGTTGTATGAACTTGTGCAGGGTCTCTCCCTCCTGCTGCTTGGCGCGCCGCAGGTCCTTCATGGTGGGAGCGCGATCGCGGGTGCGTGCTCGTGCAGGCAGTTCTAGGAGGTGATGGATGCCTTCGGGAGGTTGAGGAGCCATGAGAGCGCGACGCCCTTGAGCGCCATCGGGAACCAGCACGCCATGATCTTGTCGCCTCCTCCTCCCGCCTTTATGCTCAGCGTGTAGAGTTGCAAGAACTCAGCCGGGTCTTGGGAGCCATCGTAACGTGGGGCAGGTCGGGCTTGAAATTGCAGGGCCACGCAACGGGGTATAGCTCGGGGGTGATGGCGAAGCACCCCACCGGTCCAACAGGCACGGTACGCGTGGGGGTTGTCGAGTCTTGTTGTTCCACAAGGTCTGCCTTGAGCGGGGCGCATTCCGGGCGTGAGATCAGCAACATCGGGGGCGTGCATGTCTTGGCGCAAGGCCGGGGGATCATCTGGAAGCTTGCTTCATCCCCGGGCTTTGCCCTGGGTTCACGAGGCCGAGCACAGGGTCGTGCTTCCTGCCCGGGCTAGGGGTCCGCGACATGCCGCGGAGGCGGGGCGACGCGTCCTGCTCATCGTTGTTCATCAGGCATGGCTGGGGCCAGAACGAGCAGTAGAGCCCCGCTGAGTCACCGACGGCGGTAATGAGCTCCTCGATGCAATGGAGCCAGTCGTCGTGGCGTTCTGGAGCGGGCCGGTAACAAAGCAGCTCGGTGTCCATTACAACCACGCGGCGATCGTCGGACATCTCTGGCCGAGCGCATGATGCCGACCCCGAAGGCCTCGCGAGAGTTGCCGTGGCGGTGCGGCCGTCGACCTCCTCGGTCGTCGGCTGTGAGGAGCCATGTTGTTCTTGTGCTTCGGGGCGAGTGGCAGCATTCACCATGGGTGACGGCGACCGGCACGCGCGGGCGGCACCGAAAAGAGCGGTCTGGGCGATGCGGGTGTCCCGGTGTTCTACGCGTACACGACAAGTGTCACCCATCGGAGCCGTGGAGCTTGGTGAGGACGGAGCTTGGAGGAAACCTCGACATACCCCTACCTGACGCGCCAATTGTCGGATTTCGGGCTCCGCAAAACCCTAAGGATTCGATCACTGGGGCATGTATGCAGATCTCCCCTGCTTCGCCTGACCTAACTCAGTACTCGATGGAAACGATGAAAGGAAACGCTCGATGGCGAGGGGAGCAGAGAGCACATAGTTTACCTAGGTTCGGGCCACTGCAAGGCGTAAAACCCTACTCCTGCTTTTGGTGGATTGCCTCTCGCGGAGGTGATGGATGAGTTAGTACAGTGTTCTTGGGCCTCCGGAGGCTGAGCAACTAAGTGTGTTGTTCTGACGTCCGAATGAACTCTTCCCTCTCAAGTATCCTACCCTATCTATTTATAGCGGAGGACCGGCTCCTCTTCCCTCATTGCTTCAGCGGGAAGGGATCCCACAACAACCAATTTTGAATTGGAACAGGGGAACATGCTCCCCTACCCAAAGATGGTCTTCGCCTACAAAGTAATTGTCCGCGTCGCAGAGACGGCCATGTGGATGAACTTTGCCCTACTGGTGGGACGGTGCGGCTTTGTTATATCAGAAGGTAAACCTTTGGCCGATGCCTTTGGGAAACCTGTACGCTCCCTCCTCCTTTGCACCAAAGGGGAAACTGTCTTGTCCTACCATCTTCTGCTCGCCTGTCCTTTCCTCGCGTCACCCTTGACTCCTGAGGCCCGACCCTACATCGGAGTATCCGTCGCTCCGCAGGGGTCCTGAGGAGGCCCCCACGGGTCTTGATGCTCCTCCTCCTCGTGACGCTTGGCCCCTCACGAGGGCCTTTCCTTAAGCTGTGTCAGGCTTGTTGGTTTACTCCGGTGAAGCGAGCCCGTCCTAGGCCATAGGCAGGTAGGTCTGGGTACCCCCAATCCTGGAACGCCGACACCATATACTATCAGCAATAGGATAAATTATACCTACCTCAAGAAGCTTTAGTATTTCATTTCTTACCACTTCCTTCATTTTAGGATTTAATCATCGTTGGTGATCAACAACTGGTTTAGCATGAGGCTCCATATTGATTTTGTGTTGACATAGAGTGGGACCAATGCCCTTAAGATCATCAAGAGTATATCCAATAGCGGCACGGTGCTTCCTCGGAGTTTTCAATAATCTCTTTTTTTCACGCTTTGAAAGGTTAGCACTTATAATAACATGATATATCTCTTTTTCATCAAGAAGGGTCTATCGAATATAATGGGACAAAAATCATCTTGTGGGGAACTAAGAACAAGAAAATCAGTAGGATACTTTATTTCCCACACAAGACTTCTCTAACAACCCCAATTGGTGCAATAATATCTCTAGTAGCAAGCTTGATGGTAACATCAATTTCTTCTAATTCAGCTGGTGCAATAGCATACATAATTTCTTGGTATAAGGTAAATGGAATTGCACTCACACGAGAACCCACATCACATAATTGGTCTATGTTTACTTTTAGTATCACGTCTAGTAGTTCTAGCAGCTTCATCACATAAATGAATGACATCCCATCAATATTATCAACCAAGAGATCTTCAACCATAGCAATATTAGGTCCAACTTTAATTTGTTCAGGAGGTATAGGTGTTCAAGTACAACTCTTACGAACCATAGTTGAAGCTTTAGCATGTTCCTTTATCCTAACACGGAAGGGTGGTTCCTAAATATAAGGAGTAGGAATAACAGGATAAGCATTATAAATAATAGTTTCTTCTTCAACTTTAATACGTTCGACCACTTTAACTATAATGGGAGGATGGTATTTATACCAATTCTCCTTGGGGAGATCAACATGAGTAGCAAAAGATTCACAGAGTGAAGGTACTACCTCAGAGTCAAGTCCATATTTAGTGCTAAAATCACGAAAAGCATCGGTGTCTATAAAGGATTTAACACAATCAAACTTAAGGCTTATACCTGACTCATTACCATCGTCGATTTCCCAATTCTCAGAGTTGCATTTAATTCTTTCCAATAAGTCCCATTTGAATTCAATATATTTCTTCATAACGGAACCAGCACAAGAAGTATCAAGCATGGATTTATCATTATGAGAGAGCCGAGCATAAAAATTCAAAATAATAATTTCTCTCGGGAGCTCATGATTGGGGCAGGAATATAACATTGACTTAAGCCTTTCCCAAGCTTGATCAATTCTTTCTCCTTCACGAGGCCAACAGTTATAAATATAACTCCGATCACATGAACCACATGCATAGGATAAAAATTATGATGAAATTCCAAGTTCAATCGGTTGTGGTTCCATGATCCAATATCATCACATAGCCTATACCACATCAACTCTTTCTCCTTCAAAGATAAAGGAAATACCTTCTTATTGACATCATCCTCGGTCAGATATGCAATCTTAATTATTCCACAAACTTCATCCACATAGATTAGATGCACATCAGGATGTAGTGTTCCATTTCCTGCATAAGGATTAGCTAGCAGTTTTTCTATCATACCCTGAAGGAATTTCATAATAAATATTTTCAATAGGTGCAGCACATTGACGAGCATCTCTTTGTGCTTCCGGTCGGGGTGAAGATACCCCGAACAAGCCCCTCAAAGGATTATTTTCCATAGTGACAAGTGACAGTAAATTTCAGCACACTATATAAATTTTTCTTACCAAGTTCCGCTCACCAAAGGCGCTTCACTCCCCGGCAACGGAGCCAGAAAAGAGTCTTGATGAACCACAAGTATAGGGGGGCTATCATAGTCCTTTCTATAAGTAAGAGTATTGAACTTAACGAGGAGCAGAAGGAAATGACAAGTGGTTTTCAGTAAGGTATTCCTCTGCAAGCACTGAATTTATAGGTAACAGATAGTTTTGTGATAAGGTAATTCGTAATGGGTAGCTAGTAACAAATGTAACAATGGTGCAGTAAGGTGTCCCAATCCTTTTTGTAGCGAAGGACAAGCCTGGACAAACTCTTATATAAAGAAAAGCGCTCCCGAGGACACATGGGAATTTATGTCAAGCTAGTTTTCATCATGCTCATATGATTCACGTTCATTACTTTGATAATTTGGTATGTGGGTGGACCGGTGCTTTGGTGCTTCCTTTACTTGGAAAAACGTCCAACTTATGATTAACCTCTCTCGCAAGCATCCACAACTACGAAAGAAGAATTAAGATAAATATAACCATAGCATGAAACATATGGATCCAAGTTAGCCCCTTACGAAGCAACGCATAAACTAGGGTTTAAGATTTTGTCTCTCGAGCAACCCATCATCTACTTATTACTTCCCAGTGCCTTCCCGTAGGCCCAAATAATGGTGAAGTGTCATGTAGTCGACATTCACATGACAACACTTGAGGAGAGACAACATACATCTTATCAAAATATCTAATGAATACCAAATTCACATGATTACTTATAACAAGACGTAAGCCATGTCCTCAGGAGCAAACGTAACTACTCACAAAGCATATTTATGTTCATAATCAGAGGAGTATTAATAATCATTAAGGATCTGAACATATAATCTTCAACCAAATAAACCAACTAGCATCAACTATAAGGAGTAATCAACACTACAAGCAACCCACACATACCAATCTGAGGTTTTGAGACAAAGATCGGATAGAAGAGATGAACTACGGTTTGGAGAGGAGATGGTGCTGATGAGGATGTTTATATAGATTGACCCCCTCTCGATTAGAGGATCGTTGGTAATGACGATGGTTTCAATTTCCCTCTCTGGGAGGGAAGTTTTCCCGGCGGAATAGCTCTGTCGGAGCTCTAGATTGGTTCTGTCGAAGTTCAGCTTCGAGACGGTGGCGCCTCAACCCGAAAGTTCTGATATGATTTTGTCCACGTCAAAACCATTCATATAGCAGAAGATGGGCACCGGAGGCCTGTCAGGGGGCCCACATGCCTGCAGGGCACGACCAGGGGGTAGGTCGCGCCCCTTGGTTTGTGACCTCCTGGTGGGACCCCTGTGGTATTTCTTTCGCCCAATATTTTTTATATATTCCAAAACAATTCCGTAACTCCACAAGTCTATCAGATTTTCTCCTTTTCCAATCTAGAATTCCAGCTGCCGACATTCTCCCACTTCATGTAAACCTTGTAAAATAAGTGAGAAAAGGCATAAGTATTGTACCATAATGTGTATTAACATCCCATAATGCAATAAATATTGATATAAAAGCATCATGCAAAATGGACGTATCAACTCCCCCAAGATTAGAGTTTGCTTGTCCTCAAGTGAAAGACGAGATCGATAAATATGCCCACATGTTCAGAGATAGAGGTGTCGATAAAATAAAATACGGACAAGAAGTCATCATGGTTATCTTTAGAACAACAACACATATTGACATAGAATACCTTATGTTAGAGTAACAATTCATTCACAAGGTAAAATATGAATCAAGAGTCAATATGATTTCAGTCATTGAAGCAATTCCAATTTATCGCAATGTAGGAAAGAGTCAATATAAGACCTTGTAAAGAAAATCCACATACTCAATCATCTTATGGTCCTTCATAATTGCTAACACTCACGCGGTACCTATCAGGTCAAAGCCTCAATCGGACACAGAGAAAGATAGGGGCTTATAATTTTCCCTCCCAACTATTTACCTCAAGAATAATGTCAACAATAATAACTCAAGATCGCCAACATCTGAGTGGATATATTTGTTTAGATCAGTCCCTAACACATGACGCTTGCAAAAGGATAAAGGCAAAATAAAGGAAATGGTGAAGATCACCACGACTCTTACATAAAGGTAAGTACTACAAAGTAAAGGTAACAGATAGGCCCTTCGTACAGGGAAGGAGAGGGTGTCATGCGCTTTTGTAGTTGTACGTGCAATCGCTTAATGCAAAAGAACGTCACTTTACATTGCCCCTTACGATAAAGAACATTATTATGCATTCTGTCACTTTTACTTCTTCTATATCACAAGTTCGTTTAAAGATTATTTTTGTCGCACTAATAAATCACACATATTTAAAGAGCAATTTTTATTTATTGCACCGATGACAACATACTTGAAGGATCTTACTCAATCCATACGTAGGTATGGTGGACTCTCAAGGCAAAACTGGGTTAAAGGTTTTGGGATGGACAAGTAGTATCTCTACTTGGTGCAGAAGTTTTTGGCTAATATGGGGTGGAAGAAAGCGACACATGTTGAAGGATCTAGAACCATATAACTTCTATTCGGAAATAAGCAAAGATAACTCATTATGTTGTCTTCCTTGTCCTATATCAACTTCTTAACATATAATATTTTAATGAGTGCTCACACTCATAAAAGATGTCCAAGATAATATATTTATATGTGAACCTCTCTGTCTTTATTACTTCCTCATAATTGCAACAATGTCCAATAGCTTTGTTTGTCAACTCACAACAAATTTAATTCGACATACCGTTTATATGTGAAGTCATCACGCCCAATAAGATCATTATGCATGCTATTTTGCTTTTATTCTATACTTCTTTCTAATTCTTTTTCTCAAGACCATAGCAAGCAAGCAAATCCCACGACTCAAAACTACTCTTTATTATATAACGCTCATACTTGCTTACATAGTGGGAACATAAAGAAAAACTCAAAATTAGATCACACTAAAACTTTATTCGATTGGATCAAGATATAACCAAAAGGATCGAATGAAGAAAAATGAATAAAGTAAAAGGTGTGATGGTGATACGATACCAGGGCACCTCACCCAAGCTTGGCACAAGCCAAGGGGAGTGCCCATACCCATGTGTTTAGTTGTCTTTCTTCGGAGGTGGTGATGTTGGAGTTTTTGGTGAGGTTGAAGGTTTGTCCTCCGTCTTCCAAGGCATGGGCTCACCATCGTAAAAAGATGAACTAGTCTTCGGGATCCTCTAGCCTGCAACCAAAATAATTTTCTTAAATTTGTATTCATACTCACGGTTTTGGTTTTGCAGGTCATATATCTGGGCTTAAATTTTCTTAAATTTGTATTCATACTCACGGTTTCGGTTTTCTCGTAAATCTTGAAGACGTGATCCCAGAGGTTCTTGGCGTCTAGCTTGTGCTTATGGGTAAACTCCACGATCATCAGGTGATTGGCATTAAGTCCATGTTCCACCATCCCTTGGCACTTGAATACTTGTTGCTCCATTGCTTCGAGCCTTGCCCCCATGCTTCCGATCTTCTTTGGCCCCTCAACATCACGGATGTGCAGCACCCCCTCATGCATCTCAATGGTTTGAGGGTGCTGCAACACCTCCACAAAGTAGGGGTTGATGACCGTCTCAAAGAACTTGTCCTTCAGAGTACTTGAAGACGTCATGTTGATCTAAATCCGTTATAGAAACAGCTCAAAACGAAAATGGGAGATATTCTCGTGATACGAAGGTCAAAACCTTCAGGAGATTATATAATGAAGTTTTGCCGACCCGAGGGAGTATTCCACAAGGAAACGGAGTCCGGAGGGTGCATGGGGTGGCAAAAATCCTGCAGGGCGCGCCGAGGGGGGTAGGTCGCGCCCTCGTGGCTTGTCGCCTCCTCGTGAACTCTTCGGATTGCTTCAAATTTTCCTAATTTTTTTAATATTCAAGAACTGATAAAAATTTCCATTGGAAAAGTTTTGAAGTCAGTTTGCTTACCGGAACACATACCTATTCCTTTTTGGACTCCGAAACGTTATGATAGGTCTCCCTACTGTACTCTTCCGGAGTTATGGTCTTGATAATATTAGTTTCAACATTTATGGGAGTACGTGAGATATAATGTTTGATTCTTTGAACATTTACCACCTTCGGGTTTGTGCCTTTGGCGTTGTTGAACTTGATGGCACGAGAACGATATACTTCGTCGATAATGTAAGGACCTTCCCATTTGGAGAGAAGTTTTCCTGAAGATAATCTTAAACGGGAGTTGTATAGAAAGACATGATCATCTACATTGAATTCACGCTTCTGTATCCTTCTATCATGCCATATCTTAACCTTTTCTTTAAACAACTTAGCATTCTCATAGGCCTGGGTTCTCCATTCATCAAGTGAGCTAATGTCAAATACCCTCTTTTCACCAGCAAGTTTGAAATCATAGTTAAGCTGATTAATTGCCCAATAAGCTTTATGTTCCAATTCTAGAGGTAAGTGGCATGCTTTACCCTAAACCATTTTATAAGGAGACATACCCATAGGGTTTTTGTAAGCGGTTCTATAAGCCCATAATGCATCGTCAACTTTCTTAGACAAATTCTTCTTAGATCTATTAACGGTCTTTTGCATGATCAATTTAATTTCTCTGTTCCTCAATTCTACTTGCCCACTAGACTGAGGTTAATAAGGAGATGCAATTCTATGATTAACATCATATCTAGCAAGCAATTTATGGAATGCACCATGAATAAAGTGTGAACCACCATCAGTCATTAAATATTTAGGGACTCCTAATCTAGGGAATATAACTTCTTTTAGCATTTTAATAGAAGTGTTATGATCAACACTACTAGTTGGAATAGCTTTAACCCACTTAGTAACATAATCAACAACATCTAGAATATGAGTATACTCGTTGGTCTTTGCAAAAGGTGCCATATAAACAAAATCCCAAACATCAAATGGTTCAATAACTAGAGAGTAATTCATATGCATTTCCTAACGTCTACTAATATTACCAATTCTTTGACATTCATCACAAGACAAGACAAACTTACAAGCATCCTTGAAGAGAGTAGGCCAATAAAAACCAGATTGTAATACCTTGTGTGTTGTTCTATCTCCAGTGTGATGTCCTCCGTAGGCCTCGGAGTGACACTTTTATAGGATCTGTCCCTGTTCAAGCTCAGGTACACAATGTCTAATAATACCATCTACTCCTTCTTTATAAAGGTGTGGATCGTCCCAAAAGTAATGTCTTAAATCATATAATAACTTTTTCTTTTGTTTCTATGTGAAGCTAAGCGGTATAAATTTAGCAACGATGTAGTTAGCATAATCATCATACCAAGGATCATTGCGTGAAGCATTTACGACAGCTAATTGTTCATCAGGGAAGTTATCATCAATAGGTAGTGTCTCATCAAGAACATTCTCTAATCTAGACAAGTTATCTGCTACGGGGTTAGCAGCGCCCTTTCTATCAGTAATATGCGAATCAAATTCTTTTAGCAGAAGAACCCATCTAATAAGTCTAGATTTGGCATCTTTCTTTTCCATATGGTACTTAATAACAGTGTGATGTGTGTGAATAATTACTTTGGAATCAACAATATAAGGTCTAAACTTATCGCAAGCAAGCACAACTACTAATAATTCCTTTTTAGTGGTAGCGTAGTTTCTTTGAGCATTGTCTCGAGTTTTACTAGCGTAATGGATGACATGTAACTTCTTATCAACTCTTTGTCCTAGAACAACACAAACAACATAATCACTAGCATCACACATAATTTCAAAGGGTAGGTTCCAAACAGGTGGTTGAACAACAGGTGAAGTGATCAAGGCTCTCTTAAGAATTTGAAATTCTTCTACACCATCATCATAAAAAAGAATGGAATATCCTTTTGCAAAAGATTAGTGAGAGGCTTAGAAATCTTAGAGAAGTCTTTAATAAATCTCCTATAGAAACCAACATGACCAAGGAAGCTTCTTATACCATTGATATCTGTTGGACACGACATTTTTTCAATGCCATCAACTTTCGCTTTATCAACTTCAATACCTCTTTCAGAGATTTCGTGTCCCAAGACAATGCCTTCATTAACTATAAAGTGACACCTCTCCCAATTAAAGACAAGATTAGTTTCTACACATCTCTACAAAACTCGATCAAGGTTTCTCAAGAAATCATCAAAAGAATTTCTGCAAACGAAAAAACCATCCATGAGAACCTCAACAATCTTTGAAAGGTAGCAGGTGCATTACATAAACCAAAAGGCATACGTCTATAAGCACAGGTACCGAAAGGGCAAGTAAAAGTGGTCTTCTCTTGATCCTCCTTGGAAACACATATTTGAGAGAAACCAGAATAACCGTCTAGAAAGCAAAAATGTGTATGTTTGGATAGTGTTTCTAACATTTGATCAATAAAAGTGAGCTTGTGTAAAACCGAACCGAACCAAAATTATGGTTTTTTCGGGTTCCAGGTTCGGTTTCAGTTTCCAAATATGGGAACCGTTTAATATTCTATTTTTTCGGTTAGAAACCGATTGGTTTTCGATTAAACCGAAATAACCAAAGTTTTCTAGGTTGTGTGTTGAACAACCGAAGATATGAGATTTTTGTTATCGTCACCCCTCCTTTTATAGACGTCAAGCGATCTCATATTTGCTCACGGAGCGAGGTGGGACTAAATGGTGAGCGTGGCTACTGGCTAGCGCACGAGCTGGAGAATGCCATGCTACTAGGCTTGTGCTTGGGCGGTTGGGCCTCACCGCCTGGGCCTGTGCTGCCGAGCCTATGTGGGTTGTGGCCGAAGGACGCTCGCGAGTCGCGGCCCAACTAGAACTAGGACTACATGCATGTATTTTATGCAGCGCTGTGTGTTTCTCCTGGCATATATTTTTTTAATGTTAAACAATCATTCAGTCTACCGCATATATGCCTCGATCTAGTGCATGCGTATGTTATACTATATGCCACCAAATCATGTATGTTGTATAATAATTTAATCTACGTACACACTACACAAAAGAAAACCCAACCTAATCATGCAATAAAAGGTTATGTGTAGTTCAAAAATTTGCGTCAACTTTGGTTATTTTGATTATTACCAAAACCGAACTGAAATTAAATTGTTATTACCGAAACCGAACCGTATTTATGTATAAAACCGTATAAACCTAAGTATAAAAACCGTATAAACCAAACCGAATCAAACCAAATGCACAAGCTTAAATAAAAGGGAGTGGGTAATGATCTTTCCTAGTAGCCTTATATAATTTCCTAAAATCAATTACCATTATATATCCGGTAACAATTCTTTGCGGGATCAATTCATTTTTATCATAAGGAACAACGGTAATACCTCCCTTTTTAACGACACAACGAACAGGACTAACCCATCTACTATCAGTAATAGGATAATTTATACCTGCCTCCAGAAGCTTTAGTATTTCATTTCTTAATACTTCCTTCATTTTAGGATTTAATCGTCGTTGGTGATCAACAACTGGTTTAGCATGAGGCTCCATACTGATTTTGTGCTGACATTGAGTGGGACTAATGCCCTTAAGATCATCAAGATTATATCCAATAGCGGCACGGTGCAACCTTAGAGTTTTCAATAATCCCTTTTCTTCATGCTCTGAAAGGGTAGCACTAATAATAACATGATATATCTCCTTTCCATCAATATAAACACACTTCAGAGTATCAGGTAATTGTTTAAGCTCAAAAACGGGATCACCCTTAGGTGGAGGAGGATCCCCGAGTATTTCAATAGGCAGGTTATGTTTGAGAATAGGCTGCTGATCAAAGAAAATCTTATCTATTTCATTCCTTTCATTCATATGCATATCATTTTCATGGTCTACCAAATACTGTTCTAAGGGTTCGGCAGGAGGCACAGCGATAGAAGCGAGACCAATAATTTCATCTTTACTAGACAATTCTTTTCCATGGGGTTGTCTATGAAATTTAGAGAAATTGAACTCATGAGATGCAACCCCAAAACTTACACTAACCGTTTCTTTTTCACAATCAATCTTAACATTAACAGTATTCAAGAAGGGTCTACCGAATATAATGGAAGAAATATCATCTGTGGGGAACCAAGAACAAAAAAATCAGTAGGATACTTTATTTTCCCACACAAGACTTCAACATCTCTAACAATCCCAATTGGTGCAATAGTATCTAATATTAGCAAGCTTGATGGTAGCATTAGTTTCCTCTAATTCGGCTGGTGCAATATCATTCATAATTTCTTGGTATAAGGTAAAGGGAATTGCACACACACTAGCAACCACATCACATAAGCCATGATAACAATGATCTCCTATTTTAACAGAAACAACATGCATGCCAACAATAGGTCTATGTTTACCTTTAGTATCAGGTCTAGCAATTCTAGCAGCTTCATCACAAAATGAATGACATGCCCATAAATATTATCAACCAAGAGATCTTTCACCATAGCAATATTAGGTTCAACTTTAAGTTGTTCACGAGGTATAGGTGTTCTAGTACAACTCCTAAGAACCATAGTTGAAGCTTTAGCATTTTCCTTTATTCTAATAGGAAAGGGTGGTTTCTCAATATAAGAAGTAGGAATAACAGGATCAGCTATATAAATAATAGTTTCTTCTTCAACTTTAATAGGTTCAACCACTTTAACTTCAATGAGAGGATGATATTGAAACCACCTCTCCTTGGGGAGATCAACATGAGTAGCAAAAGATTCACAAAATTAAGCTACTACATCAGAGTCATGTCCATATTTAGTGCTAAAATCACGCAAAGCATCGGTGTCTATAAAGGATTTAACACAATCAAACTTAAGGCTTATACCTGACTCATTACCTTCTCGAGTTCCCAATCTTCAGAGTTGCATTTAATTATTTCCAATAAGTTGCATTTGAATTCAATATATTTCTTCATAAAGGAACCATCACAAGAAGTGTCGATCATGAATTGATCATTACGAGTGAGCCGAGCATAAAAATTCTGAATAATAATTTCTCTTGGGAGATCATGATTGGGGCATGAGTATAACATTGACTTAAGCCTCCCCCAAGCTTGAGCGATTCTTTCTCCTTCACGAGGGCAAAAATTATAAATATAATTCTGATCACGATGAACCAGATGCATAGGATAAAACTTCTGATGAAATTCCAATTTCAATCGTTTGTAATTCCATGATCCAATATCATCACATAGCCTATACCATGTCAACGCCTTTTCCTTGAAATATAAAGGAAAGACCTTCTTATTCACATCATCCTCGGGCAGACCTGCAAGCTTAAATAATCCACAAACTTCATCCACATAGATTATATGCAAGTCAGGACGTAGTGTTCCATCTCCTGCATGAGAATTAGCTAGCAGTTTTTCTATCATACCCAAAGGAATTTCATAATAAATATTTATAGTAGGTGCCGCAGGTTGAGGAGCATCTCTTTGTGCTTCCGATCGGGGTGAAGATACCCCGAACAAGCCCCTCAAAGGATTATTTTCCATAGTGACAAGTGACAGTAAATTTCAGCATAGTATATAAATTTTTCCTTACTAAGTTCCATTTACCCAAGGTGCTTCAGTCCTTGACAACGGAGCCAGAAAAGAGTCTTGGTGAACCACAAGTATAGGGGATAGATCGTAGTCCTTTCGATAAGTAAGAGTGTCAAACCCAGTCAGGAGCAGAAGGAAATGACAAACGATTTTCAGTAAGGTCTTCTCTAAAAGCACTGAAATTATCGGTAACAGATAGTTTTGTGATAAGGTAATTCGTAACGGGTATCAAGTAACAAATGTAACAATGTTGTAGAAAGGTGGCTAATCCTTTTTGTAGGAAAGGACAAGCTGGGACAAACTCTTATATAAAGAAAAGCGCACCCGAGGACAGATGGGAATTTATGTCAAGCTAGTTTTCATCATGCTCATATGATTCACGTTCGTTACTTTGAAAATGTGGTATGTGGGTGGACCGGTGCTTGGGTGCTTCCCTTACTTCGAAAAACCTCCCACTTATGATTAACCGCTCTCGCAGGCATCCGCAACTATGTAATAAGAATTAAGATAAATCTAAGCAAAGCATGAAACATATGGATCCAAATCAGCCCCTTAGGAAGCAACGCATAAACTAGGGTTTAAGCTTCTGTCACTCTAGCAACCCATCATCTACTTACCACTTCCCAATATCTTCCCCTAGGCTCAAATCATGGTGAAGTGTTATGTAGTCGACGTTCACATGACACCACTAGAGGAGAGACAACATACATCTTATCAAAATATCTAACAAATACCAAATTCACATGATTACTTATAACAAGACTTATCCCATGTCCCTAGGAAAAAACGTAACTACTCACAAAGCATATTAATATTCATAATCAGAGGAGTATTAATAATCATTAAGGATATGAACATATAATCTTCCACCAAATAAACCAACTAGCATCAAATAGAAGGAGTAATTAACACTACTAGCAACCCACACATACCAATCTGAGGTTTTGAGACAAAGATCGGATAAAAGAGATGAACTAGGGTTTGGAGAGGAGATGGTGCTAATGAAGATGTTGATGGAGATTGACCCCCTCTCGATGAGAGAATTGTTGGTGATGACGATGTATTCAATTTCCCCCTTCGGGAGGGAAGTTTCCCCGGCGGAATAGCTCCGCCGGAGGTCTAGATTGGTTCTGTCGAAGTTCTGCCTCGACACGGCGGTGCCTTGTCCCGAAAGCTCTGATATGATTTTTCGAGGTCAAAACCCTTCATATAGCAGAAGATGTGCACTAGAGGCCTGTCAGAGGCCCACTAGCCTACAGGGCGCGGCCAGGGGGTAGGCCAAGGCCCCATGGCTTGTGACCTCCTGGTGGGTCCCCTCTAGTATTTCTTTTGCCCAATATTTTTTATATATTCCTAACAATTCTTCGTAACTTTTCAGGACTTTTGGAGCTGTGCAGAATAGGTCTCTTACATTTCCTCCTTTTCTAGTCCAGAATTCCAGCTGCCGGCATTCTCCCTATTCATGTAAACCTTGTAAAATAAGAGAGAAAGGCATAATTATTGTACCATTATGTGTATTAATAGCCCATAATGCAATTAATATTGATATAAATGCAATAGGAAAAATGGACGTATCAACCTCTACGGTGCTAATTTCCCTCACTAGACGCCATACTCTCCTAGGTTGTGAAACCAATGCAATGGGGACCAAAGCTCTGATACCACTTGTAGGATGAAAAGTATGTCTGGAGGTGGTGATTAGATTACTTGAGAGGATAAAACTTAGCCTTTTCCCAATTTTAAGTGTGGGCGAGTTTTAGCAATTATGACTAGTCAAGTGCACCCTACACATGCACATCTAATAGTATAGCAGCGGAAAGTAAAACATGCAAGTGGAAAGTATAGGGTAAGGTAGGGAGATCAACCGCAAAGGTTCACACGGAGATTTTTGGCATGGTTCTTATAGGAGGCGCTATCGTACATCCATGTTAGCGGAGACTTCAACCCGTGAATGGTAATGGCTGCAAGAGTCCATGGAGGGCTCCACCCACAAGGGGTCCACAAAGAAGTGGCCTTGTCTATTCCACAACGGCTTCCGTTCACACGACTAGCCTCACTCATGGTAGATCTTCACGAAGTAGGCGATCTCATTGCCCTTAGATAAGTACATTTCACATATATAATTTGGCACTCGAATATAACATCTATTGTGATATATTCCTCCATTCTTGCTACGAATTCTTGAATATTTGAAAGATTGAGCATATAAAGGGAGCGTTTACTAGATGTTTGTTTGTTTTGCAGAAGAGGGCGAAAAGGCCCAAATTTCTTCTATTGTGGACATGAAGAGAAGTTGTTACCACTTCAAATCAACCGAGGGACCTGAACATAAAGGAAAGAAGTAACCAAGGGGCCAAGCTAGAGATAGGAGGACCAAGTTGGCCAGAAAGAAGAGAAGTAGGAGGGTTAAATAACAACAATGCAGATCTGATCGAGAGGGGTCAAAATCCATAGGGTGGCCTTCAATCCCCTTTGGGCCTGGCTACACATCTCTCTCTCCCTCGTCCCTCCTTCTCCACCTCTGTCACCGCCATGGCCAGGCCGGTGTGGTGGCGCACCATGCGTCCACTAGCACCACCATCACACCATCATCCATCATCCATTATCCATCATCCCAACCCAGCCATCCATCTTCGCCGCCGCACCATGACACCAGCTTCGCCATCTGATCCCCATCCCCTGTTGTTGCTCCTCTTTGCAGAGCCCCCTTTGATGCTCCCTCTCCCTACGCACCTATTGTTTCTCTCTCTTCTCCCAAAACTGCTATTGCTCCCTCTCCCCACGTCCCCGCTGAATATGTTTCTCTCTTCTCCAACTCGTGCTACTTCTCTTCTCCCACGGCCAACTATTGTTGTTGTTTCTTCTCTCAATCCTCGCTGATTTTCTCGCCTCTCGCCCCCTACTGTTGTACTTATCTCTCTCAATACCACTCTCCCTGCTACTGCACTCTCTCCCTCTCTCTCTCATATTTCTGTAAACTTGAGAAGTGTAATTCAAAATTATGTAATATTCAGATTTGGTTAAGTTTCGTAGTTGTAATATCATGTCACATCTTGTGTGTTTTGACAAGTTGAGTCTAGTTGATACGTATAATTTTTGGTCTATGTGATTTTGCTTTGTGCGTTAGTAATCTGGAAGCTTGTATTTGTGTTCAACCTTATGAACTTGTACCATATTATTGTCCACGTGTTAGCTCAACTGCGTGTGATATATATAAATGTATGTGTGTGTTTGTGACGTGAAACATCTATCTCCTATCATATAATTCAGTTTCTTTCCTCTGTTGTATGTGGGCTAGTTATATACATATGTCCGCGTCTTTCACTTCCTTTGTGTGATGTTAGCATTTTATTTCTCTAGTAAAGTGAAAATACCAAAAACAAAGTGAGTAAAACTTGAACCTCCCTTTGCTAGTTTTGCATTTTATTTGGCGACGATTTTACGGAACAATCTTGGTTAGTCTAGATTTCTTTTCCTCCTTTCATGACCCAAAAATTGTATTAGCTAGATTTAGCCGAGCATAGCCGCTGATTTTCATAGTCCGTGAGGAGAACTTCGACAACCTGCTGTTTGGGTGTAGAAACCCACTGTACTTACACTCGATCATTTTAGTTCCCGGCAACGACGCCAAAATAATCGAGTGTAAGTACAGTGGGTGTTTACGCCCAAACTACGGGTTGTCGAAGTTCTCCTCATGGACTAGGCAAATCAGTGGCTATACTCGGTTAAATCTAGGTAACACAATTTTTGGGCGATGAAAGGAGGAAAAGAAATCTAGACTGACCAAGATTGTTCCATAAAATCGTCGCCAAATAAAATGCAAAATAAGCAAAGGGAGGTTCACATTTTACTCACTCTCTTTTTGGTATTTTAGGTCTACTAGAGAATTAAAATGCTAACATCATACAACGGAAGTCAAAGACATGGACATATGTATATAACTAGCCAACACAATAGAGGAAAGAAACTGAATTATATGACACGAGATAGATGTTTCACATCATAAACACACACATACGTTCATATATAGCACACACACTTGAGCTAACACGTGGACAATAAAATGGAACAAGTTCATAAGGTTGAACACAAACACAAGCTTGTAGATTACTAACTCACAAAGCAAAATCACATAGACCATATACATAGAAACTAGGCACAACTTAATAACACACAAGATGTGACATGATATTACAAGTACGCAACTGAACCAAATCTGAATATTACATAATTTTAAGAACATTATACTTCTCAAGTTTACATAAATATGAGAGAGAGGGAGAGAGAGCAGCAGCAGGGAGAGTGGTCTTCAGAGAGATAGGTACGGCAGAAGGGGGCGTGAGGCGAGAAAAAGCAGCGAGGGTTGAGAGAAGAAACAGGAGCAGCAGTTGGGCGTGGAAGAAGTCAAGCATCATGAGTTGGAGAGGAGAGTAGTAGATTCAGCAAGGACATGGGGAGATGGAGCAGCAACAGTTTTGGGAGAAATGAGAGCAACTACATGTATGTGGGGAGAGGGAGCACCAAAGGGGGCACTCGAGAGAGGAGCAGTAGCAGGGGACGGGGATCAGAAGGCAGCGCTGGTGTGGATAGTAGTGTTGGTGTTATGGCGCATTGATGTTTGCTGTGTATCCCTTGCAATGGCGCCAGAAATAGTTGTGTCGACGGCACTAGGAATCCTTCAGCTACGGCGACGCCTTAAGGGACTTCCTAGGCAAGTATGCAAAGGATTTACCCCGTGGCCTTGGAGCCTTGCGTTGGTGTTCCCTCGAAGTGGAAAGGGTGATGTAGCACAGCGACGGTAAGTATTTCCCTCAGTTTGAGAACCAAGGTATCAATCCGGCGGAAGAGTATCTCAAGATCCTGCACAAACACAAAAGCTTGCACCCAACGCTACGAAGGGGTTTTCAATCCCTTATAGATTGTTTGCCAAGTGAGAACTGAAAGCAACAAAGTAACAAAGCAAAGTAAAAGCGGAGATGTATACGATGGATGTGAATAGACCCGGGGGCCATAGTGTTTACTAGTGGCTTCTCTCATGAAAGCAAGTAGACGGTTGGTGAACAAATTACTGTCGAGCTATTGATAGAACTGTGCAGAGTTGTGACGATATCTATGCAATGATTATTTCTATAGGCATCACGTCCGAGACAAGTAGACCGATAGTTTCTGCATCTACTACTATTACTCCACACGTCGACCGCTATCCAGCATGCATCTAGTGTATTAAGTCCATAAGAACATAGTAACGCCTTAAGCAAGATGACATGATGTAGAGGGATAATCTCAAACCAATGATAAAAACCCCATCTTTTTACCCTTGATGGCAACTGTTTGATGTGTGCCTTGCTGCCCCTACTGTCACTGGGAAAGGTCACCACATGGCAGAACCCAAAACCAAGCACTTCTCCCATTGCAAGAATCATAGATCTAGTTGGCCAAACAAAACCCAAGACTCGGAGAGACTTACAAGGATATCAAATCATGCATATAAGAAATCAACAAAGACTCAAAAATATATCATAGATAATCTCATCACAAGTTCATAATTCATCGGATCTCGACAAACACACTGCCAAAGAAGATTACATCGGATAGATCTCCATGAAGATCATGGAGAACTTTGTATTGAAGATCCAAGAGAGAGAAGAAGCCATCTAGCTACTAACTACGGACCCGTAGGTCTGAAGTGAACTACTCACGAGTCATTGGAGGGGCGATGATGATGATGAAGAAGCCCTCCAACTCCAAAGTCCCCTCCGGCAGGGCGCCTGGAAGGGTCTCCAGATGAGATCTCGCGGAAACGGAAGCATGCGGCGGCGGAAAAGTATATTCGAGGCTCCCCCAATTTTTTGCCGAATATTTGGGAATTTATAGGCGAAAGACCTAGGTCAGGGGCGGCCATGGAGGCCACAAGCCTGCCCACCGCCGCCTCCCCCCTGGAGGCGGAGTGGGGGCTTGTGGGCTCCCTGGAGCCCACCTGGCTTGGCCCAAAAGCCCCCTGGACTTCTTCAGTTCAGGAAAAAATCATTTCGGGGTTTTTCTTCCGTTTGGACTCCGTTCCAAAATCAGATATGAAAAGAGTCAAAAACACGGAAAAAACAGGAACTAGCACTTGGCACTGAATTAATAAGTTAGTGCCAAAAAGATATAAGAAGGTACATAAAACATACAAAGAAGGCAAGATAACAGCGTGAAAACATCAAAAATTATAGATACGTTTCAGATGTATCAAGCATCCCCAAGCTTAACTCATGCTCGTCCTCGAGTAGGGAAGTGAAAAGAATGCATTTTTGATGCTTTCATGCTACCTAGCATAGGTGTCCTTTGTAATTCCTCTTATGTGACGTGAATGTTCAGATCCATTAGATTGAAAACAATAGTTTGCTATTGACGTGGGAACAATAATAATTCAAGAAAACTAGCAAAGTAATCATGAACTTTCAAAATAACAAGCCCAAAAGAAAGTTATCCCTACAAAAGCATATAGTCTGGCTATGCTCTATCATCATTGCACAACGAGTTTAAATCATGCACAACCCCGGTATTGGCCAAGTAATTGTTTCACACCTTTACTTTCTCAAACATTTTCAACTCTCATGCAATACATGAGCGTGAGCCATGGTTATAGCACTATAGATGGTGTGGAATGTGGTGGGGGTTGCAAGACAAAAAGGAGAAGATAGTCACATTAACTAGGCATATCAATGAGCTGTGGAGATGCTTATCAATAAATATCAATGTGAATGACTAGGGATTGCCATACAAATGATGCTCTAGAGCTACAAGTATGTGAAAGCTCTTAAAGAAAACTAGTGGGTGTGCATCCAACTTGCTTGCTCACGAAGACCGAAGGCAATTTTGAGGAAGCCTATCATTGGAATATACAAGCCAAGTTATATAATGAGAATTTCCCACTAGCTATATGGTGGTGAAAAAAGGAGAGACTCTCAATCATGAAGATCATGGTGCTCAAAATGCACAAGTGTGGACAAAGTGGTAGCATTGTCCCTTCTCTCTTTTTTCTCTTATTTTCTTTATTTTGGTGGGCTCTTTGGCCTCTTTTTTTGGGCTTCTTTGGCCTATTTTATTTCCTCACATGGGACAATGCTCCAATAATGGTGATCATCACACGTTCAAGTCAAAACTTAGAGCAACTATGACTCTATATGGAATGCCTTCGGTAGTGTACCGTGGCAATGATTTAGCATGGCATGGACATCAATGGAAACATCATGCTAGCTATCTTACGATCATGCAATGGCAATGTAGACGTGGTGGCACATATCATGGTTGTAGTTGCATGGCAATATATCTCAGAATGACTTTGAAAAAAGCGATAGTAGGTAGGTATGGTGGCTGTTTTGAGGAAGGCTAATGGTGGGTTTTGTGCACCGATGAAAGTTGCACGGCACTAAGAAGATAGTGATGGTGGAAGGTGAAAGTGCATCTAAACCATGGACTCAACATTAGTCATGAAGAACTCATATACTTGTTGCAAAAAGTTTTATTAGTAATCGAAACAAAGTATTCAACGCATACTCCTAGGGGAAGGGTTGGTAGGTATAAACCATCGCGCAATCCGGACCGCCACGCAAAGGATGACAATCAATAGACTAATCATGCTCAGATTTCATCACATAGCGGTTCACCATACGTGCATGCTACGGGAATCACTAACTTCAACACAAGTATTTCTAGATCCACAACACCTTACTAGCATGAATTCAATATTACCATAACCACAACTCAAAACTAATTGAGATGAATCAAACTTCTATAACTATTCAATGCACATGAAGGTGGAAGTTTTCATATCCCTTTGGATAACTACCCCTTTTGAGACTACTTTCAAAGCATAGATCAACTACCAAGCCACGCACCGCTGTGCTCTAAAAGATATAAGTGAGGCACATAGAGCAAAAGTATCTAGCTCAAAAGATATAAGTGAAGCACATGTGAGCTGAATTCGGTGTGTGCATGTCTCTCTCTCTAGGTGTGAAGCAAGGATGATTGTGACACAACAAAAAAAAAGACTCCTACGATACAAGACGCTCCAAGCAAAAACACATAACATGTGGTGAATAAAAATATAGCCCCAATTAACGTTACCGATGGATTGAAGACGAGAGAGGGGATGCCTTCCCGGGGTATCCCCAAGCTTAGGCTTTTACGGCATCCTTGAATCTCTTGGGGTGCCTTGGGCATCCCCATGCTTGAGCTCTTTCCACTCTTTATCTTTTTGTCCATAAGAACTTCACCCAAAACTTGAAAACTTCACAGAACAAAACTTAAACAGAAACTCGTGATAACATTAGTACAAGAAAAGCAAACCACCACTTCATTATGTACTGTAGCAAACTTAAATTCTACTTGTGCCGATGTTGGGTTACTGTACTTTCAATCTTCCATGTCTAATACCCCCGATACTGTCCATAGTTTCATCAAAATAAGCAACCAACACAACAAAAACAGAATCTGTTAACAGTGGAGCAGTCTGTAGTAATCTGTATGTTTCTTATACCTCTGCTACCTCAAAAATTCTGAAAAATTACGACAGTCTGAACAATTTGCATAGCAATCAGCAGAAAAAGGAATAAACTCAAAAGCTCTTACAGAACAAAAACAAAAATTCTTTTCGTGAGCAGAAAGTTTCTGTCTTTTCCAGCATGACCAAACGATCATCCCCAAGACTAATCATAACGGTTTTGCTTGGCCCAAACGCAAAAAGAAACACACAAAAAAACACAATCATTATTGAATTATGAAAGTGTGGAAAACAGAAAACAGAAAGAAAAAAGATAGATTCGTTGGGTTGCCTCCCAACAAGCGCTTTTGTTTAACGCCCTTACCTAGGCAAAAAGTGATGAAATCTAAGTCTAACATACTTCCTATGCATAGGCATTTTATAGGGAAACAAATTGGCAAGATAACCAATTGCTGCCATATGCAAGGAAGAAGAAAGAGACAATAGCAATCTCAACATAACGAGAGGTAATTTGGTAACATGAAAGATTCTGCCAAAATATTTTCCTCTCTCAAAGCAATTACATGTGGGATCATATTCAAATTCAACAATATAGCTATCCCATAGGATATTCTTTTCATGATCCACATGCAAGCAAAGTTGACGATCTTCAAAAATAGTGGGATTATCATCAAATAATGTCATGACTTCTCCAATCCCACTTTCAGTATTGTTGCAAATATCATATTCATCATGAGGTTTGAACAAATTCTCAAGATCATAAGAAAGATCATCACCCCAATCATGATTATTGCAACAACTAGGGGACATTGCAAAACTAGCATCCAAGGAGCCCTCGTGAATCAAACTAGGGTTTTGCATAATTTTAGCATGATTGTCACTAACAGGATTTATAGTGAAATCATTGCAATCATGCTTTTCATCCAAGGAGCCCTCGTGAATCACTTCATGCATTTCTTCCTCACAATTTTCAGATTCACGCATCTTACGCAAAACTCCAAAGAAATAGTCAATTGCCCTCAACTCAGTAGCAATTTGTTCCACACGAGTGGGTCCCTTAAAGATATTAGCTAGTGGATGAGGATCCACATCAATGGATTTTTAGCAAGCAATGATGCAAGCTAAAAGAAGGCACATGGTAACACAAGCAAACAGAAAGCGAGCGGAAGAAGGGCGAACGGAAAAAGGCAAAAGAAAACGGCAAATGTGAAGTGGGGGAGAGGATAACGAGAGGCAACTGGCAACAAAAGTAAATGCAAGAGAAGAGTTTGTGAGATCTACTTGGATAGATCTTGATTTCTCCTCCCCGGCAACGGCGCCAGAAATACTTCTGATGTTTGTAGTGTATCCCTTGCAACGGCGCGAGAAATAGTTGTGTCGACGGGACCAGGAATCCTTCAGCTACGGCTACGCCTTAAGGGACTTCCTAGGCAAGTATGCAAAGGATTTCCCCCGTGGCCTTGGAGCCTTGCGTTGGTGTTCCCTCGAAGCGGAAAGGGTGATGTAGCACAGCGACGGTAAGTATTTCCCTCAGTTTGAGAACGAACGTATCAATCCGGCGGAAGAGTATCTCAAGATCCTGCACAAACACAAAAGCTTGCACCCAACGCTATGAAGGGGTTGTCAATCCCTTATAGATTGTTTGCCAAGTGACAACTGAAAGCAACAAAGTAACAAAGCAAAGTAAAAGCGGAGATGTAAACAATGGATGTGAATAGACCCGGGGGCCATAGTGTTTACTAGTGGCTTCTCTCATCAAAGCAAGTAGACGGTGGGTGAAAAATATACTGTCGAGCAATTGATAGAACTGTGCAGAGTCGTGACGATATCTATGCAATGATTATTTCTATAGGCATCACGTCCGAGACAAGTAGACTGATACTTTCTGCATCTAATACTATTACTCCACACGTCGACCGCTATCCAGCATGCATCTAGTGTATTAAGTCCATAAGAACAGAGTAACGCCTTAAGCAAGATGATGTGATGTAGAGGGATAATCTCAAACCAATGATAAAAACCCCATCTTTTTACCCTTGATGGCAACGCCTTAATCATGATGACTTGATGTGGCCTTGCTGCCCCTACTGTCACTGGGAAAGGTCACCACATGGCAGAACCCAAAACCAAGCACTTCTCCCATTGCAAGAATCATAGATCTAGTTGGCCAAACAAAACCCAAGACTCGGAGATACTTACAAGGATATCAAATCATGCATATAAGAAATCAGAAAAGACTCAAATATATATCATAGATAGTCTGATCACAAGTCCACAATTCATCGGATCTCGACAAACACACCACCAAAGAAGATTACATCGGATAGATCTCCATGAAGATCATGGAGAACTTTGTATTGAAGATCCAAGAGAGAGAAGAAGCCATCTAGCTACTAACTACGGACCCATAGGTCTGAAGTGAACTACTCACGAGTCATTGGAGGGGCGATGATGATGATGAAGAAGCCCTCCAACTCCAAAGTCCCCTCCGGCAGTGCGCCGGGAAGGGTCTCCAGATGAGATCTCACGGAAACGGAAGCTTGCGGTGGCGGAAAAGTATATTCGAGGCTCCCCCTATTTTTTGCGGAATATTTGGTAATTTATAGGCCAAAGACCTAGGTGAGGGGGCGGCCAGGGAGGCCACAAGCCTGCCCACCTCCGCCTCCCCCTGGTGGCAGAGTGGGGGCTTGTGGGCTCCCTGGAGCCCACCTGGCTTGGCCCAAAAGCCCCCTGGACATCTTCCGTTCGGGAAAAAATCATTTCGAGGTTTTTCTTCCGTTTGGACTCCGTTCCAAAATCAGATCTGAAAAGAGTCAAAAACACGAAAAAACAGGAACTGACACTTGGCACTGAATTAATAAGTGAGTCCCAAAAAGATATAAAAGGTACATAAAACATACAAAGAAGGCAAGATAACAGCGTGAAAACATAAAACATTATAGATACGTTTGAGACGTATCAAGCAGCGGCGAAGATGGATGGCTGGGTAGGGCTGATGGATGATGGATGATGGTGTGACGGTGCTGCTATTGGACGGATGGTGCGCTACCATGCAGTCCTGGCCGTGCCGGCAGTCGGAGTTGGAGAAGGAGGGGCGAGGGAGAGAGAGATATGTAGGCAGCCCCAAAGGGGATTGAAGGCCACCCTAGGAATTTTGACCCCTCTCGATGATATCAGCATTCTAGTTATTTAACCCCTCCTACTTCTCTTCTTTCTTCCCAAGGTGGTCCTCCCATATTTAGCTTGGCCGCTTGGTTACTTCTTTCCTTCATGTTCAGGTCCCTCTGTTGATTTGCAGTGGCAACAACTTCTCTTCATGTCCATAACAGATGAAATTTGGGCCTTTTAGCCCTCTTCTACAAAACAAACAAACAAACAACTAGGAAATTGTCCCTTTATATGATCAATCATTCAAATATTCAACAATTCATAGGAAGAATGGAGGAATATATCACAACAGATGCTATATTTGAGTGCCAAATTATATATGTGAAATGTACTTATCATGTTCCCCCACACTTAAATCTTTACTTGTCCTCGGGTAAAGGCATATTAGAGAGCAAGATAATGAACAGTAAACTGACTAAAGAATGTCCAAGTGAAGTAGATCTCTAAGCAATGCATGCTTTGAACTTTGCTAGTGAAAATTAATCGTTAAGAGTTCTACAAAGAAATAGGATACTAGTATACTGACTCATTTTAAATTTTTAAAGTGATAAAAGTGGATGAACAAGTTCAAATGATGATTGTGCCAAAAGATTCCTAAATAGAGCATGATCCCGAGAACAAGAAGAAATTATACTTTTGATCATATCACTTATTTACAGAAATAAAGCAATGTGGTTAAAGCACTTACTGAATTTGAAGGAAGCAATGATAGTATGTTATAGGTCTCACCAAAGGAACATACCACCGATCCAGAGAACATGGTATACACCTGCCTCAGCCAATAATTAGTTTTTTTGTTTCTCTCCCCAAAGGAACATACCACCGATCGAGAAAACATGGTATACACCTGGTTCAACAATTATATTTTTAATACTTAACTCCTATTTGACTCAACCAGATTTCACAAGCCATCAATCCAGGGAACATGGCATGCTACTATTAGGTAGACCGGATAATTATACATTACATTTTTTCAAATGAACGAAAATAACAAGCATCACTCATCCATGTCTGGTTCACATGCTACCGATCGAGGGAACATAGCATGTTAATCCATACTGGTGAAGTAATTGCTGTGAATGGGAACACACTTGGCAAAAATTTAGAATCTAAACAGAGTGATCTAGGTGTATCAAAGTAAATGTAGAAAATGATGAATTTTATTAGTGTACTACGGTTTGAGCACTAAAAACTAATAGTTTTGACTACTTTTAGTAAAGCAAGCAATGTGTGGATCACTAGTTTACAAGGCATTCAACAATCATGGTACCCTAATTCACATCAAGCGACATATAAAATAAGTAAAGTCAGGATGACACAATTAAGAAATGTCACAAGAAACCCAAATATCAAACGATTTCAGCATGTATCAATGTATGATTATATTAGAATGGGTCATGAAATAGCTCACCGGGATTGGATGATGTAGCACTCGCTCGATCATCTCACCAGCTACAACTATTTTCCTCTTTTCTTCTCTCATGACCGCTCGAGCTTCCCTCTTCCTTGAGAGTGCCCATTGCTTCTCCTCTTCACCATGATCTGAATCCACCGGGGTCCCAAGGAAAGTCACCTCGAACCTGGTCGGCATGTAGTGAATGGTGCAATAGTAAAAACCTCAAAGAGCACAAAACTGAATAGACAATGCAAGTGGTAGGGAAAATGCCCTCTAAATCATCAATAGAGTACCCAATTATATAATCATAGCAATAAAGCACATGTTAGGATGGTCGGAATCAGCAAGCTCGATACTAGCATGGTGATGATATTTATAATTAAGCATATGTATAGGATGAGGAGAATAAGTATCATCAATAGAAATATGAGCAATGTCACTAACAGGTTGAGTATCATCATCTCCAAGAAAATATTTTTCAAGTCTACTTTAAGTGATGGTATATTGTAATGCAATGTGATACATCTCCAGCATATCTACAATTTTTGATTGTTCCACGCTATTATGTTATCTGTTTGGATGTTCTATATGCAATAACATGTTGTTTTATATTATTTTTGGGACTAACCTATTAATCTAGAGCCTAGTGCCAATTTTTTCCCCATGTTTTTGAGTATTGCGGATAAGGAATATTAAACAGAGTCCAAAAGGGAATAAAATCTCAGGAATGATTTTTCTTGGACCAGAATAAACCCACAAGACTTGGAGTAGGGGGTAGGGCACCTGCCGGGAGGCCACAAGCCTGCAGGGCGCGCCCTAGGAGGGAGCGCCCCTGGCTTGTAAGTCCCCTGCAGGCCTCCTAGCCCTATTCTTCGGCCTATAAATTCCCAAATATTTCCCCATTGCAAAAAAGAGCCACGAAAATACTTCTCCGCCGCTGGGAGCCTCTGTTCCCTTGAGATCCAATCTGGGAGCCTTTTCCGGCAATCTTTCGGAGAGGCAATGGATCACGGAGGGCATCTACATCAACTCCATTGCCCCTCCGATGATGCGTGAGAAGTTCACCATAGACCTACGGGTCCATAGCTAGTAGCTAGATGGCTTCTTCTTGTCGGAAATATGCCCTAGAGGGAATAATAAAATAGTTATTATTATATTTCCTGTTTCAAGATAGTCGTTTATTATCCATGCTATAATTGTATTGAATGGAAACATAAATGCATGTGTGGATATATAGACAAAACAATATCCCCGGTGAGCCTCTAGTTGACTAGACTGTTGGTCAAGGATGGTTAAAGTTTCCTAGCCATAGGCAAGTGTTGTCACTTGATGATGGGATCACAAAATTAGGAGAATGATGTGATGGACAAGGCCCAAACTATAAACGTAGCATAGGATCGTGTCATTTTCTTGCTATTGTTTTCTGCATGTCAACTATACATTCCTATGACCATGAGATCATGTAACTCACTAACACCGAAGGAATGCCTTGTGTGTATGAAACGTCGCAACATTACTGGGTGACTATAAAGGTATCTACGGGCATCTCCGAAGGTGTCCATTGACTTAGCATGGATCAAGACTGGGAGTTGTCACTCCGTGTGACAAAGAGGTATCTCGGGGTCCACTCGGTAATACAACATCACATACAAGCCTTGGAAGCAATGTGACTAAAGAGTTAGCCACGGAATCTTGTATTACGGAAAGAATAAAGAGACTTGCCGGTAATGAGATTGAAATAGGTATGGCGATACCGACGATCAAATCTCAGGCAAGTAACATAATGAAGGACAAAGGGAATGATATACGGGATTAACTGAATCCTACACAAAGAGGTTCAACCTATAAGATCTTCGTAGAATATGTAGGATGCAATATGGACGTCCAGGTCCCGCTATTGGATATTGGTCAGAGAGTGTCTCGGTCATGTCTACATAGTTCTCGAACCCGCAGGGTCTGCACACTTAAGGTTCAATGACGTTTTCGGTATAGTTGAATTATTAATGTTGGTAACCGAATGTTGTTCGGAGTTCCGGATGAGATCCCGGACATCACGAGTGTCTCTGGAATGGTCCCGAAACGAAGATTGATATATAGTATTGTTGCATTTGGCTTCCGGAAAGATTTCGGGCATTACTGGTAAAGTATCGGGAGTGTCGAATGGGTTCCGGGGTTTTACCGGGAGGGGCCACCCACCCGGGAGAGGACCTAATAGGCCCATGGGTGGGGCACCAGCCCTTAGTGGGCTGGTGAGGCCATCCCAATAGCCTATTTCGGCCAATGCAAAAATAAAGGAAAAAGAAAGAGAAAAAAAAGGAAGGAGGTGGACAAGAAGGAAAGGACTCCTCCACCAAACCGAATTGGAGGAGGAGATCTTCCTCCTTGGCTCGGCCGAACCCTCCTACTTGGAGTAGGAGGCAAGGCAGACTCCCTCTTGTTCCTCTTATTTATAGTGGAGTTTTGAGAGGGTTTTTGCACCTCAAGCCTTTGTGCACACCTCTCTCCCACCACTACTTCGTGACACCTCATAGCTAGATTGGTATGGCACGGCGAAGCCCTGTTGGAGTAGCTCCACCACCATCACCGCCATGCCGTCGTCCTGTCGGAGAATTCAACTACCTCTTCGTCTCTCGTGCTGGATCAAGAAGGCGGAGATTGTCATCAAGCTGTACGTGTGATCAACGCGGAGGTGCTGTACATTCAGTGCTAGATCGGGACGGATCGTGGGACAGTGGCGATTTGGATCGCGAAGACGTTCCACTACATCCACCGCGTTTCTTAATGCTTCCCTCTTAGCGATCTACAAGGGTATGTGGATCCGATCGCCCACTCGTAGATGATCATCACCACGATAGGTCTTCGTGTGCGTAGGAATTTTTTTATTTCCCATGCAAGGTTCCCAACAGTAGCATCATGAGCTAGGTTCATGCGTAGATGATATCTCGAGTAGAACACAAAAGAGTTTGTGGGTGTTGATGTTCAATTTGACGCCCTCCGTAGTCTTTTCTTGATTCGGCGGTGTTGTTGGATTGAAGCGGCCCGGATGAAGTTTACTCGTACGCTTACGAGAGACCGGTTTCATCGACTGACATGAAACTTGTTGCATAAAGATGACTGACGGGTGTCTATTTCTTCAACTTTAGTTGAATCGGATATGACCGACGTCCTTGGAAAAGGTTAAATAACAATTTTCATATCACCTTTGTGGCTTTGCATAAGTAAGATGCGATGATACTAGATACCCATAGTAGCCACGTAAAACAAGCAACAACAGATTAGAGAGCGTCTAACTTGTTTTTGCAGGGTATGCATGTGATGTGATATGGCTGAAGACATGATATGCTATATTGGGTGTATGAGATTATCATGTTGTAATAGTTAAATATCGAATTGCACGTCGATTCTACGGCAACCGACAGGAGCCATTGGGTTGTCTTTAAACTAACGTTTGGGCTTGTAGATGCTTTTACTATATCCCTAGGTTGTAGCTTTAGTACTAATAACATAGATATCGCGACAACCTCGATGGCGGCACGATGCTGGATATCATGATGATGGAGATCAGGGTTTGGTGCCGGTGACGATGGAGATCATGTCGGTGCTTTGGTGATGGAGATCAAGAAACACAAGTTCATGGCCATATCATGTCACTTATTATTTGCATGTGATGTTAATCCTTTTATGCACCTTGTTTTTATTAGAACGACGGTAGCATTATAAGGTGATCCCTCACTAAAATTTCAAGATAAAATTATGTTCTCCCCTACTGTTCACCGTTGCGATAGTTCGTCATTTTGAGAAACCACGTGATGATTGGGTGTGATAGACTCAACGTTCTCATACAACGGGTGCAAAACAGTTGCACATGCGGAACACTCGGGTTAAACTTGACGATCCTAGCATGTACAAAGATTTCCTCGAAACGCAAGAGACCGAAAGGTCGAGCATGAATCATATAGTTGATATGATCAACATGGAGATGTTCACCACTGAAACTATACTCAACTCACGTGATGATCAGACTTGACTTAGTGTATTTGGATCATGCGACACTCGAATGACTAGAGGGATGTCTATTTGAGTGGGAGTTTATTAGTAACATGATTAGCTAAACTCAATTGTCTTGAACATAGTCTAAGTAATCTTCCCTAAATTTTATGTTGTAGATCAATGGCTCACGCAGTAGCAACCCTGAATTATATTACGTTCCTAGAGAAAGCTAAGATGGAAGATGATGGAAGCAACTTTGTTGACTGGGCTCCAAAAGCAATATGTACTCGATGCTGCACTAGGTAATGCACCATCCGCTACGGCAGACTAAGATATTTTGAACGCTTGGCAGGCACGTAAGGATGACTACTCACTAGTTCAATGTGCAGTTTTGTATGGCTTAGAACCAGGACTTGAAAGACGTTTTGAATGTCATGGAGCATACGAGATGTTCTAGGAGTTGAAGTTTATCTTTGAGAAGAATGCCCGGATCGAGAGGTATGAGACCTCCGATAAGTTCTATGCTTGCAAAATGGAGGAGAATTCATCTGTCGGTGAACACGTGCTCACAATGTGTGGGTACTCTAACCGTCTAGCTGAGCTGGGGATTGAACTCCCGCAAGAAGCTATCAGTGACATAATTCTTCAGTCACTGCCACCTAGCTATAAGCGCTTCATGTTGAACTATAATGTGCAAGGGATTAATAAGTCACCCAGCTAGTTATTTGCGATGCTAAAAGTTGCTGAGTCAGAAATCTAGAAAGAACATCAAGTCTTGATGGTCAATAAGACCACTAGTTTCAAGAAAAACGGCAATGACAAGAACGGTAACTCCAAGAAAAGTGGCAAATCTGTTGCCCCTCCGACGAAGAAACCCAAGACTGGACCTAAGATGGAAACTGCGTGCTATTATTACAAGGGGAGTGGTCATCGGAAGCGCAACTGCCCCAAGTATCTGCCCGATAAGAAGGCGGCCAACGCCAAAAAAGGTATATATGATATACATGTTATTGATATGTACCTCACCCGCTCTCATAGTAGTGCGTGGGTATTGGATACCGGTTCGGTTGCTCACATTTGCAACTCGAAACAGGTACTGCGGAATAAACGAAGGCTAGCGAAGGATGAAGTGACGATGCGCGTGGGAAATGGTTCCAAGGTTGATGCGATTGCTGTCGGCATGGTCTCACTAAAGTTACCATCGGTATTAGTGATGAACTTAAATAATTGTTATTTAGTGCCTGCGTTGAGCATTAACATTATCTCTAGATCTTGTTTATTGCGAGATGGTTACTCATTTAAGTCAGAGAATAATGGTTGTTCTATTTATATGAGTAATATCGTTTATGATCATGCACCCAATGTGAGTGGTTTGTTCATATTGAATCTCGATTGTGATGTCACTCATATCCATAACATTAAGACCAAAAGATGTAGAGTTAACAATGATAGCACCACTTTCTTGTGGCACTGCTGCTTAGGTCATATTGGTGTTAAGCGCATGAAGAAACTCCATGCTGATGGACTTTTGGAGTCACTTGACTTTGAATCACTTGACACATGCGGACCATGCCTCATGGGCAAGATGACTAAGACTCCGTTAGGTGGACCAATGGAGTGTGCAAGTGACTTGTTAGAGATCATACATACTGATGTGTGTGGATGATACATCCATTTTGAATCATGTTTTCATGTTGATATTTATCGCTTCTTGGGCTGTTATTTCACTTCACGGTACAATACTTATGCCTTTTCTCTCTTATTTTGCAAGGTTTACATGAAGAGGGAGAACGCCGGCAGCTGGAATTCTGGCATGAAAGTGGAGCAAGTTTGAGATACCTATTCTGCGCAACTCCAAACGCCGTAAAAATCAACGATGATTTCATTTCGGATTTATAAAAAATACTGGGCTGAAGAAGTGCCAGAGGAGCACAATTAGGGAGCCACAAGCCTGGTAGGTGCGGCCACCCCCCTGTGCGTGCCAAGGGGGCTTGTGGGCTCCCTGCTGGCCCACTGGCCACCCTCTTCTGCTATATGAAGGGTTTCATCCGGTAAAAAATCAAGAGGAATCTTTTTCGTGGATTCTCCCCCGCCACGAGGACGATCCTGCCGAGGAAACTTCCCTCCCGGAGGGGGAAATCGTCACCATCGTCATCACCAACACTCCTCTCATCGGAGGGGACTCGTCACCATCACCATCTTCATCAGCACCATCTCATCTCCAAACCCTAGTTCATCACTTGTAACCAATCTCTATCTCGCGACTCCGATTGGTACTTTTAAGGTTGCTAGTAGTGTTAATTACTCCTTGTAGTTGATGCTAGTTGGATTACTTGGTGGAATAGTTTATATTCAGATCCTTGATGCTACTCATTACCTCTCTGGTCATGAATATTATTATGCTTTGTGAGTAGTTACTTTTGTTCCTGAGGACATGAGATAAGTCATGCTAATAGTAGTCATGTGAATTCGGTATTCGTTCAGAATTTTGATGTGTTGTATGTTGTTTTTCCTCTAGTGGTGTTATGTGAACGTCGACTACATAACACTTCACCATTATTTAGAGAAGGCATTGGGAAGTAGTAAGTGATGATGGGTTGCTAGAGTGACAGAAGCTTAAACCCTAGTTTATGTGTTACTTCGTAAGGGGTTGATTTGGATCCACTAGTTTAATGCTATGGTTAGACTTTGTCTTAATTCTTCTTTCGTAGTTGCGGATGCTTGCGAGAGGGGTTAATAATAAGTGGGATGCTTTTCCAAGTAAGTGCAGTACCCAAGCGCCGGTCCACCCACATATCAAACTATCAAAGTAACAAACGCGAATCGTATGAACATGATGAAAACTAGCATGACAGAAATTCACGTGTGTCCTCGGGAGCGCTTTTCCTCCTATAAGACTTTGTCTAGGCTTTCCCTTTGATACAAAAGGGATTGAGCCACTTTGCTGCACCGTTGCTACTTTTGTTACTTGTTGCTTGCTACGAATCATCTCACCACACAATGACTTGTTACTGACAATTTCATTGCTTGCAGATTTTACCTTGCTGAAAACCACTTGTCAGATCCTTCTCCTCCTCGTTGGGTTTGACACTCTTACTTATCGAAAGGACTACGATTGATCCCCTATACTTGTGGGTCATCAAGACTCTTTTCTGTCGCCGTTGCCGGGGAGTGAAGCGCCTTTGGTAAGTGGAAATTGGTAAGGGAACATTCATATAGTGTGCTGAAATTTATTTTCACTTGTCACTATGGATACTAATCCTTTGAGGGGCTTGTTCGGGGTATCTTCACCTCTAACGGAAGCACAAAGAGTTTCTCCTCAACTTTCTGCACCTACTAAAAATATTTTCTTTGAATTTCCTACGGGTATGCTTGAGAAACCGCTGGCTAATCCTTCTACAGGGGATGGAACATCACATCCAGACTTGCATCTGATCTATGTAGATGAAGTTTGTGGTTTATATAAGCTTGCAGGTTTGCCCGAGGATGAGGTCAATAAGAAGGTCTTTCCTTTATCTTTGAAGGATAAGGCGTTGACATGGTATAGGCTATGTGCTGATACTGGATCATGGGACTACAATCGGTTGAAATTGGAATTTCATCAAAAGTTTTATCCTATGCATTTAGTACATCGTGATCGGAATTATATTTATAATTTTTGGCCTCGTGAGAGAGAAAGCATCGCTCAAGCTTGGGGGAGGCTTAAATCAATGTTATATTCATGCCCCAATCATGAGCTTTGGAGAGAAATTATCATTCAGAACTTCTATGCTCGGCTTTCTCATGATGATCGCACCAAGCTTGACACTTCTTGTACCAGTTCTTTTATGAAGAGATATATTGACTTCAGATGGAATTTATTGGAGAGAATTAAACACAACTTTGAAGATCGGGAGCTTGATGAAGGTAAGGAGTCAGGTATGAATTTCAAGTTTGATTGCGTTAAATCCTTTGTTGAAACAAATACTTTTTGTGACTTTAGCGCTAAGTATGGACTTGACTCTGAGATAGTAGCTTCATTGTGTGAATCCTTTGCTGCTCATATTGATCTCCCCAAAGAGATGTGGTTTCAATATCATCCTCCTTTAGTAGTCAATGTAGTTAAACCCAATCCAGTTGAAGACAGAGTCATTGCCTATAATGATCTTGTTGTTCCCAGTGCTTACATTGAGAAACCACCTTTCCCTGCTAGGATAAAGGATCAATCTAAAGCTTCAACTATGATACGTGAGGCTACTTTAGAACACCTACACCCCCTGAGCAAATTAGAGTTGAACCTAGCATTGCTATTATCAAAGATCTTCTGTCCAACGATGTTGACGGACATAATATTCACTTCTATGAAGATGTTGCTAGAATTGCTAAACCTCACGCTGGAGACAAACATAGGCCTTTTGTTGGCACGCCTGTTATTTCTGTTAAGATAGGAGATCATTGTTATCATGGTTTATGTGACGTGGGTGCTAGTGTTAGTGCAATACCTCAATCCTTATATGATGAAATCAAAGATGAGATTGCACCTGTTGAGATAGAGCCTATTGATGTCACTATTCAGCTTGCCAATAGAGATACTATCTGCCCTGTGGGAATTGTTAGGGATGTTGAAGTCTTGTGCGGTAAAACAAAGTATCCTGCTGATTTCCTCGTTCTTTCTACCACGCAAGATAGCTTTTGTGCCATCATATTTGGCAGACCTTTTCTCAATACCGTCAATGCTCATATTGGCTGTGAGAAGCAAACTGTCACTTTTGGCTATGAAGGTGTGTCACATGAGTTCAATTTCTCCAAGTTTTGTAGACAACCTCATGAAAAGGAGTTGCCTAGTAAGGATGAAACTATTGCCTTAGTTTCTATTGTCGTGCCTCCTACTGATCCCTTAGAGCAATACTTGCTTGAGCATGAAAATGATATGCATATGGATGAAAGGGATGAAATAGATAGAGTTGTCTTAGAAAAATATCCTATCCTTAAGAATAACTTGTCTGTTGAACTGCTTGGGGAGATCCACCCCCACCAAAGGGTGATCCTGTGTTCGAGCTTAAACAGTTGCCTGATACTCTTAAGTATGCTTATCTTGATGAGAAAGAGATATATCCTATTATTATTAGTGCTAGCCTCTTAGAGCATGAAGAAAATAAGTTACTAAAAACTCTGAGGAAGCACCATGCTGCTCTTGGATATACTCTTGGTGATCTTAAGGGCATTAGTCCCACTCTATGCTAGCACAAGATCAAAATTGATCTTGATTTCAAACCAGTTGTTGGTCATCAAAGGAGATTAAATCCTAAGATGAAAGAGGTTGTAAGAAAAGAAATACTAAAGCTCCCCGAAGCAGGTATTATATATCATGTTGCTCATAGCGATTGGGTGAGCCGGTGTATTGCGTCCCTAAGAAGGGAGGCATTACCGTTGTCCCTAATGATAAGGATGAATTGATCCCACAGAGGATTATTACTGGCTATAGGATGGTGATCGATTTTAGGAAATTGAATAAAGCCACTAGGAAAGATCATTACCCTTTGCCTTTTATCGACCAAATGCTAGAAAGACTGTCTAAACACACACACTTCTGCTTTCTAGATGTTTATTGTAGCGACCCGACTCAAAACGAGTCAAGCCTCTGTGTGTCTGTGCCATCCCTGGATCAGTATGCTAGCACACACAGTACATCAATGTATATATCAAAGTGCAATCACATGTAAATAGCGTAAAACTTATATATACCTTAAATATCTCAGCGGAAGCAGTCAAGGGAGTGGAGTCCCAATAAACACCAACGGCAAGTTGAGTGTAGACCGTAACCCTCAATCGTACTCTTACTCGTCGAAGAAAAATATCTGCAACATAAGACGTTGCAGCCGTGTAGGTCAGCATATTGAATATGCCGGCAATTCACATAAGAGAGGGGCAAAAGTAATCATCTATACTATATGCATATATGGCACGTGGGGCTATAAGTTTTTAGCAAAAAGCAAGTTTTCTCCTACAACAAGAGAGGGCTAAAAGCAAAATGTTATACGTTGTTTGTTGTTAATGAGATGGTTCCGCCAACCAATTCCCGTACCCGAGTTGTCAATAATTCCCACATCAATATTATTATTTGTCCTGAGGATTTCAGATAACTTCAGTTCCTTTGGCTCAAGTTGTCCATGACCGTGGACACGGCTAATCAATTAGGTTTGAGTACTCTGCAGAGTTTTGCACACGTTCCCCACAAGATTTGATCACCTCCGTGTATGTCCTCGCACTTCAGGGTGTTTGAAGACCGGATGATCAAAACATGGTCTTTCAACGGGTCCCGCTGAATCCCTGTCGGTGCCCATCCATTCCTACCGTTCTTCTACATCTGCTAGCACCGCCTGTCCAGAGTCGCCGCGTTGTCCAACCAAGCCAGAGCCTATATTGACTTGTGGCTGTGCAGGTAAGCCTTGGGTCTTGAAAATATCCGTCCGTCTCTTTGAGCCTGGGTGAAGCTTTCCGCAGGATGTCATGGCTGTCCCCAGCATCCCGGGTCATCCACTGGTTTCTCCAGGGAGCCGATCAACCGTCCTTCACCCAGAGTTGCATTGCGTCCTGAGGTCTTGAAAAGTCTTGACTTAACCGGTCTTGGTTATTAAATTATTCTCGCATCACTCGTGATAAACTCTCAACCAGAATCCCGTCTACTGAAGCATAGCAATATGAAATTTGTCGTCCCGGGGCCAAGTATCGGGGTTGTTGTGTGCCTACCACATGATACTACAATCTATAATAAAATTTCCAAGTACCTACTCAGCATGCAATTGGGCATAGGATGGTAGAACTACGATGCATAAAACACAGGTGATAATATGATCAAAGTGACTTGCCTGGTGATGTTGACGAAGAAGAATTTCTTGAGAAATAACTTGATAGACTACTCGTCACTCTCCGATGAAATCTATATAACAAACATATCATTCACATAAGCACTCATACTAGCAATCATTCTAACAATCAAAACAAAACAGAGAGCGAATAGGAATTCCGAAGGAAACTTCAAATAAGACTAGGGAGTCTTCTACTACATCAAACACTAAGTAGTTTTTGTCCAACAGAAAATAATAACAGGGAACTAAGATATAAATTTAACTAAGATAAAATAAAGTATTTTTCACAGAACTATTTGAAAGTATTTCCAAACGGGATTTGAAACAGTGGAGAAACCAATTGCAAGTTATTAGGGAACCAGAATTGATTTCATGATAACATATAGAAATAAAAAACAAAACTTGTTGCAAACCTACTGTTAACAAACAGAAACAAAACATAATCTTTCTGAAATATAAAAGAAAATAATTTAAAAACAATTATAGAAAAGGAAATAGCCATAATCCTAAAAGAGGTGAAACAGAAATTGTTTCACAAGAAACAATAAGCTAAAATACTCAAATAAATCTGAAATTTTTACCACTGATAACTATGATCACTAGTGCTCAGTAGCAAAAAGAATCAAATTAAAAACTATTTTTAAACTCCTGGAATAGGCAAAACAAGGTTTAAACTAAATCTGATCTATTTCAAATTTGAAAATTTCAAACATAGACAAATTATATGTTTTGAAAAACTAAAGGAAATTTGTGATCTACTGGAAAAATAATCAACTCTATTGGAGTTGTGGATCAAAAGTTATGGGCTAAACAAAATTAAAACTCTCTCTGTTTTTGGAATTAAAACAGAAAAAGAAAAATTGAATCTAATCAGACACTGTGTACACGTGGCGCTCTCTGATTGGTCCTAAGATGTTTGCTGCAAGGAATTCTAACAAACGGCCGGAATCTAACTAAAAACTCCGGCTAACTAATAAGTAAAGAAAAAAACCGGCTCGGTCTTTTAAATAAAACCGAAGGGGTATCTGCAATCTAATCTAACGCGTATATTTCAGATCCAACGGCTACGGGAGGGGGTGATGGGGTGCTCACAGGAGTGGCGGTGGTTGGTGTGGGCTCTCCGGCGATCTCCGGCGGCGTCCGAAGTTCCAGGAAGATGGTGGAGCTCCTCCTGCGTCCGTTGGCAGTCTCGGCAGGGCGCGTGGGCGACGAGGGCGAGCTCCTCGAGCTCGGGGCCTTCGAGTGGAGGTCGGGCTCCGGCGAGGTGGTCGTAGAGGCGGCTGGGTGGGGGGCTCGGGGTTTTGGGGAGGGGATTGGAGTGCGGAGGGGCGGTGGTTTCTCTGGTGCGGCAGGGGGCGCGGGCAGGTTCGGCGGCTAACTGTAGGGGCTCCCGGAGCTTCGGCTCCAGTGAGGTGGTGGCAGGGCGGTGGAGCTTGGGCAGGGGCGGCGAGGAGGGGGAACGGGGCGAGGAGAGGGGCTCGGAGCCGGCTTAAATAGGGGGGAGGGGTGCTCGGGATGGTAGGAGGAGGGGGATCCGAGGCGAGATCGGCCGGCCGGCGTGGATGGCAGGGGATCTGGCGTGGGAAGGAAAGAGAGAGGAAGGAGAGAAGGAAGGAGGAGGAAGGGGACGGTCGGGGGAGTCGGTCGGACGCGGGTCCCACTAGGTAGAGAGAGAGGGAGTGGCGCGCAGGCCGATTCGGCTATAAAGCGCCCGAGGTGCTTTCCTAAAAAAAACCTTCCCCATTTTTTTGATTTTTAATAAACAGAAACTAAAAGCAATAAAAAGGAAACAAAATAAAATAATTAATATAGGGTATTATATACCAAAAAAATCAGAAAAATATCCTCTACTCGATTAACATTTTTCCAAGGCAAAAATAAAAACTTTTAAGAAATGTTTTTTTCCAGAAAATCCCCTAAATGCTTTATTTTCTTTTGGCAAAATATTTTCTCAATTAAATTTTGTTTTCTTGGCTCAAAATACTACAACAAATGCCCCTGGCTTTGGAGGGTCAAGTTCCTCCTCTCTTCTCTGTTTGATAGAATATTATTCCCCGGCATTTCTTGAGTGGAGGGAAAATAGAATTTGCAAATTAAAATCGAAGGAAATTCAAATGCCAGCTCCATTGAAATTCTTTATAGTTGAAGAAGTCATGTCATCCTCTCTCATGGATGAATTTTGAATTCACCGGGAAAGGGGAAAGTCATTTTATTCCCTCTCATTTGCAAGTTTTTAAAAAATTTCAAATTTCACTCAGGTTTCAATCACTCAAAACAAACAAACAATCAATCTAATGATTATATTAACATTCCAAAATTTGGGATGTTACATTTATTCTGGTTTCTCTCAAATACCAGTTGCACAATCTGATCAGGAGAAAACCACTTTCACCTGCCCTTTCGGTACCTTTGCTTATAGACGTATGCCTTTCGGCTTATGCAATGCACCTGCCACCTTTCAAAGATGTATGATGGCTATATTCTCTGACTTTTGTGAAAAGATTGTTGAGGTTTTCTTGGATGACCTCTCCGTTTACGGGTCTTCTTTTGATGATTGCCTTAGTAACCTTGATCGGGTCTTGCACAGATGTAAAGACACCAATCTTGTCTTGAACTGGGAGAAGTGCCACTTTAGGGTTAATGAAGGCATCGTCTTAGGACATAAAATTTCTGAAAGAGGTATTGAAGTCGATAAGGCTAAGGTTGATGCAATCGACAAAATGCCATACCCCACAGATATCAAAGGTGTAAGAAGTTTCCTTGGTCATGCTGGTTTCTATAGAAGGTTCATTAAAGACTTCTCTAAGATTTCTAGGCCTCTTACCAATCTCTTGCAAAAGGATATTCCATTAGTTTTTGACGATGATTGTGAGGAAGCCTTCAAAATACTTAAGAAGGCTTTGATAACTGCACCTATTGTTCAACCACCTGATTGGAACTTACCTTTTGAAATCATGTGTGATGCTAGATATTATGTTGTTGGTGCTGTTCTAGGGCAAAGAGTTGATAAGAAGTTGAATGTCATTCACTATGCTAGTAAAACTCTAGACAGTGCCCAAAGGAACTATGCTACTACGGAGAAGGAATTTTTAGAAGTCGTGTTTGCATGTGAAAAGTTCACGTCTTACATAGTTGATTCCAAAGTCACTATTCACAGTGATCATGCTTCTATTAAGTACCTCATGGAGAAGAAAGACGCTAAACCTAGACTTAACAGATGGGTTCTCTTGCTACAAGAATTTGATTTGCACGTTGTCGACAGAAAGGGTGCTGATAACCCCGTAGTAGATAACGTGTCTAGGTTGGAGTACGTTCTTGATGACCCACAACCTATTGATGATAGCTTTCCCGATGAGCAATTGAATGTCATCAATGCTTCACGTAGTGCACCGTGGTATGCAGATTATGCAAACTATATCGTTGCCAAATATATACCACCTAGTTTCACATACCATCAAAAGAAGAAATTATTCTTTTACTTGAGACACTACTTTTGGCATGATCCTCACCTTTATAAGGAAGGAGTAGATGGTGTTATTAGATGTTGTGTACGTAAACATGAATAGGGACAGATCCTACAGAAGTGGCACTCCGAGGCCTAAGGAGGCCACCATGCAGGAGATAGAAACGTCAGGAAATGCCTATGAACTATTCACTTGTCATTGAACCATTTGATGTCTGGGGCTTTGATTATATGGGACCTTTTCCAAAATCCAACGGGTATACTCATATCCTAGTTGCTGTTTATTACGTCACTAAGTGGGTAGAAGCTAGCCCCACTAGTAGTGCTGATCACAACACCTCTATCAGGATGCTTAAAGAAGTTATTTTCCCTAGATTTGGAGTCCCTAGATATTTAATGACCGACGGTGGTTCGCATTTCATTCATGGTGCTTTCCGTAAAACGCTTGCTAAGTACGATGTCAACCATACGATTGCGTCTCCCTATCACCCTCAGTCGAGTGGTCAAGTAGAGCTAAGCAATAGAGAGATTAAACTGATTCTGCAAAAGACTGTCAACAGGTCTAGAAAGAATTGGTCTAAGAAGCTCGATGATGCACTGTGGGCTTATAGAATTGCCTATAAGAATCCCATGGGCATGTCTCCGTACAAAATGGTGTACGGTAAAGCATGTCATTTACCTCTTGAGCTAGAGCATAAAGCTTATTGGGCAATCAAAGAGCTCAACTTTGACTTCAAACTTGCTGGTGAGAAGAGATTATTCAACATTAGCTCGCTTGATGAATGGAGAACTCAGGCATATGAGAATGCCAAGTTGTTCAAAGAGAAGGTTAAGAGGTGGCATGATAAGAGGATACAAAAGCGTGAGTTCAATGCAGGTGATTATGTCTTGCTATATAACTCTCGTTTAACATTCTTTGCAGGCAAGCTTCTTTCTAAATGGGATGGTCCCTATGTTATTGAGGAAGTATATCGTTCCGGTGCTATCAAGATCAACAACACGGAAGGTAATTGTCCGAGAGTTGTAAATGGGCAGAGAATCAAGCATATGTCTCAGGTACTCCCATAAATGCCGAAAGCAATATTATCAATACCATAACTCCGGAGGAATACCTAAGGGATATTTATCACCCTGTTTCAGACTCCGAAAACAAAGAGGTATGTGTTTCGGTAAGTAAACAGATTCCAAAACTTTTGCAGTAGGAAAATTTCTCCGTTTTGGAATATTTGAAAAAATACAAAAATTGGAAGTAGTCCGGAAAGCACGCGAGGAGGCGACAAGCCTGCTAGGCACGGGCCCACCCCCTGGCCGCGCCTGGGTGGCTTGTGGCCACCTTGTGCGCCTCCCGGACTCCGTTTTCGTGCGGAGTACTCCTTCTGATCTGAAGAAAATAAATATATATTCTCCCGAAGGGTCTCATCTTTATATCATGCAGATTTTCTCTGTTTTCATTTCGAGCCTGTTTCTGTTGCAGATCTAAATCGCTATGACGTCCTCAAAAGCTCCAAAGGACAAGATCTTCGAGAAGGTCATCAATCCCTACCACACGGGAGTGCTGCAAAACCCTCAATCTATCGAGATGCGTGAGGGGATGTGGCACATCCGTGATGTTGAGGGGCCGAAGAAGACCGGAAGCATGGAGACGAGGCTCGAAGCAATGGAGCGACAGGTCTTCAAGTGCCTAGGGATGGTGGAGCGTGGACTCAACGCCAACCACATGATGATCACGGAGTTCATCAACAAGCACAGGATTGATGCCAATGACATTGGGAAGCATCTCTTCAGGCTGTATGACAGGATTGATCAACTCCAGGCCCAGATCTATGACCTGCAGAACCAAAACTGTGAGTATGAGTATAGATTTAAATCAATACGGTTGGCTGCAAATTTGAGGAGTCCGGAGACTTGTTCATCTTTCCATGATGGAGCACCTATGCCTTGGAAGACGGAGGATCAAGCCCATGTTGCAAAAACTCCACCACCATCACCACCAAAGGAAGACAACTGAGTATGGGTATGGGCAATCCCCTTGGCTTGTGCCAAGCTTGGGGGAGTTGCCCCGGTATCGTATCACCATCACATCTTTTGCCTTCACCTTCGTTTTAGTTTGTTACTTTTCAGTTTTCTTTTTCTCTAGTAGATAAAAGGTCTTAGTGTTTTAGTCTTAAGTTTTGCTTTGTGTCACCCCCGATGTATTCGAGCTCGTGAGCCATATAATAAAGAGTCTCTTAGTTGAAGGGCTTTGCCTCTTGCCATGATCAAAAGAGTGAGAAAAGAACAAAAGCATGAAAGATCATGTAATGATCTTATGGGAAGTGATGGCTTCACATATAAAAAGAATGATGATTGAAACTTGTTGAGGGTCGACAAACGTAGACCTTGGTCATTGTTGCACTTAATAGGAAGTGATAAAGAAGGAGAGGTTCACATATAAATATATCACCTTTGACACCATCTATGATTGTGAACACTCACCAAACTATTGCATGCTTAGAAGTAGATGTTGGACAAGGAAGACAACATAATGAATCGTGTTTGCTTGGTTCCGAACAATGTTATATGATTAGAGATCCCTTAGCATGTGATGATTGCTTCCACCTCATATTAGTCAAACCTCCCACACCAAGTAGAGATACTACTTGTGCATCCATAAACCTTCAACCCAGTTTTGCCATGAGAGTCCACCATACCTACCTATGGATTGAATAAGATCCCTCAAGTAAGTTGTCATCGGTGTAACCAATAAAAATTGCTCCCTCATTTGTATGATCTATTAGTGTGTGGAAAATAAGCTTTGTACGAACCTGTGATGAGGAAGACATAAAAGCGACAGACTGCATAATAAAGTTCTTTATCACAGGATGCAATATAAAGTGACATTCCTCCGCGCTAAGAGGACACGCATACAAACCTCAAAAGCGCATGACAACCGCTGCTTCCCTCTGCGAAGGGCCTATCTTGTACCTTTACTTTTTTCCCTTGAAAGAGTCATGGTGATCTTCACCAATTCCTTGTTTGGCCTTTATCTTGGCTAACGTCATATGCTTGAGAAAGATCTATATTCATATGTCAACTTGGAGGTAAGCATTCATTAATTATTATTGTTGACATTACCCTTGAGGTAAGCAGTTGGGAGGCAAAACTATAAGCCCCTATCTTTCTCTGTGTCCAGCTGAAACTTTGATCTCATGAGTACCACGTGAGTTGTAGCAATTGTAGAGAACAAAAGGATGATTGAGTATGTGGATTTTCTTTACAAGCTCTTATTTAACTCTTTCTGATGTTGTCATAAATTGCAATTGCTTCAATGACTAAAGGCTATCGGTTGTTACTTCTCGGTAAGGTTCTTGATCCATGCTTTACTTTGTGAAGGAATTGTCACTTTAGCATGAGAGATTATATGTTGGTATTGTTGTTCTGATCATGATCATGATGCCTGCATGTTCGTATCTTGTTTTTCGATCTCTCCCCTAAACATGTGGACATATTTATTGAGCTAGGCTTTCCCTTGAGGACAAGTGAGGTCTAAGCTTGGGGGAGTTGATACGTCCATGTTGCATCATGTTTTCATGTAGAAATTTATCACTTCTTGGGCTGTTATTTCACTTCATGGTACAATACTTATGGCTTTTCTCTCTTATTTTGCAAGGTTTACATGAGAGGGAGAATGCCGGCACCTGGAATTCTGGCCTGAAAGTGGAGCAAGTTTGAGATATCTATTCTGCGCAACTCCAAACGCCGTAAAAACCAACGATGATTTTTTTCCGGATTTATAAAAAATACTGGGCCGAAGAAGTGCTAGAGGAGCGCAACCAGGGAGCCACAAGCCTGGTAGGCACGACCACCCCCCTGGCCGCGCCTAGGGGGCTTGTAGGCTCCCTGCTGGCCCACTGGCCCCCACTTCTTCTATATGAAGGGTTACGTCCAAGAAAAAATCAATATGAAGCTTTTTCATGGATTCGCCGCCGCCACGAGGCGGAACTTGAGCAGAACCAATCTAGAGCTCCGACAGGATGATCCTGTCGGGCAAACTTCCCTCCCAAAGGGGGAAATCGTCGCCATCGTTGTCACCAACACTCCTCTCATCGGAGGGGACTCGTCACCATCAAAATCTTCATCAGCACCATCTCATCTCCAAACCCTAGTTCATCACTTGTAACCAATCTCCGTCTCGCGACTCCGATTGGTACTTGTAAGGTTGCTAGTAGTGTTAATTACTCCTTGTAGTTGATGCTAGTTGGATTACTTGGTGGAAGAGTTTATGTTCAGATCCTTGATGCTACTCATTACCTCTGGTCATGAATATGATTATGCTTTGTGAGTAGTTACTTTTGTTCCTGAGGACATGGGATAAGTCATGCTAATAGTAGTCATGTGAATTTGGTATCCGTTCGGTATTTTGATGTGTTGTATGTTGTTTTTCCTCTAGTGGTGTTATGTGAACGTTGACTACATAACACTTCACCATTATTTGGGCTAGAGGAAGACATTGGGAAGTAGTAAGTAGATGATGGGATACTAGAGTGACAGAAGCTTAAACCCTAGTTTACGTTACTTCGTAAGGGGCTGATTTGGATCCACTAGTTTAAAGGTATGGTTAGACTTTGTCTTAATTCTTCTTTCGTAGTTGTAGATGCTTGCGAGAGGGGTTAATCATAAGTGGGATGCCTGTCCAAGTAAGGGCAGTACCCAAGCGCCGGTCCACCCACATATCGAACTATCAAAGTAACGAACGCGAATCATATGAACATGATGAAAACTAGCATGACAGAAATTCCCGTGTGTCCTCGGGAGCGTTTTTCCTCCTATAAGACTTTGTCCAGGCTTGTCCCTTGCTACAAAAGGGATTGGGCCACTTTGCTGCAACGTTTCTACTTTTGTTACTTGTTGCTTGATTCGAATCATCTCACCACATAATCACTTGTTAGCGACAATTTCAGTGCTTGCAGATTTTACCTTGCAGAAAACCACTTGCAGATCCTTCTGCTCCTCGTTGGGTTCGACACTCTTACTTATTGAAAGGACTATGATTGATCTCCTATACTTGTGGGTCATCAGCGGACCAATGAGCATAGAGGCGCGCGGCGTATATCGTTATTTCCTCACCTTCATTGACGATTTGAGTAGGTATGTCTATATCTACTTGATGAAGCACAAGTCTGAAACATTTTCAAAGTTCAAACAATTTCAGAGTGAAGTTGAAAATTATCATAGCAATAAGATCAAGTTCCTACGATCTGATCGAGGAGGTGAATATCTGAGTTACGAGTTTTTTGCTCACTTAAGACAATGTGGAATTGTTTTATAGTTGACACCGCCCGGAACACCACAATGTAATGGTGTGTCTGAATGTCGTAATCGTCCGTTATTAGATATGGTGCGTTCTATGATGTCTCTTACCGATTTGCCATCATCATTTTTGGGCTATGCATTGGAGACAACTGCATTCACTTTAAATTGGACACCATCAAAATCCGTTGAGGCGACACTATATGAGCTATGGTACGGCAAGAAGCCAAAGTTGTTTTTTCCTAAAGTTTGGGTATGTGATGCTTATGTGAAAAAGCTTCAGCCTTAAAAGCTGGAACCCAAAGCGGAAAACTGCGTCTTCATAGATTGCCCAAAAGAGACACTTGGGTATACCTTCCATCTCAGATCCGAGGGCAAAGTGTTTGTCGCTAAGAACAGAGCTTTTATTGAGAAAGAGTTTCTCACGAAAGAATTGAGTGGGAGGAAGACAGAACTTGATGAGGTTGTGGAACCTCTGCTTTTAACAAGATGGTGGCCCAAGGAAGAAAGAAATTTCTATCGAGGCAACACGAGTTGAAGAGGAAGCTACTGATGATGATCATGGAGCTTCAGGTCAAGTTACTGTCAGACCTCGTAGGTCGACAAGAGCACGTACTGCTCCGGAGTGGTACGGGAATCCTGTCTTATCAATCATGTTGTTGGACAACAATGAGCCTTAAAGTTATGGAGAAGCAATGGTGGGCCCAGATTCCAAAGGATGATTAGAAGCCATGAAATCCGAGATAGGATCTATGTATGAAAAGAAAGTATGGACTTTGGAAGTATTACCTGAAGGTCGCAAGGCTATTCAGAACAAATGGATCTTTAAGAAGAAGACGGACACAAACGGTAATGTGACCGTTTATAAAGCTCAACTTGTGGCAACGGGTTTTTCCCAAGTTCAAGGAGTTGACTACGATGAGACATTCTCACTCGTAGCGATGCTTAAGTCCGTCCGAATCATGTTAGCAATAGCTGCATTTTTCGATTTTGAAATCTGGCAGATGGATGTCAAAACGGCGTTCCTTAATTGGTTTCTTAAGGAAGAGTTGTATATGATGCAACCCGAAGGTTTTGTCGATCCGAGAATGTTGACAAAGTGTGCAAGCTCGAATGGTCCATTTATGGACAGGTGCAAGCATCTCGGAGTTGGAATCAGTGCTTTGATGAGGTGATCAAGGCGTTTGGGTTTATACAAGTTTTTGGAGAAGCTTGTATTTACAAGAAAGTGAGTGGGAGCTCTATAGTGTTTCTAATATTATATGTGGATGACATATCGTTCATTGGAAATAATGTAGAGTTTTTGGAAAGCATAAAGGATTGCATGAATAGAAGTTTTTCAATGAAGGACCTAGGAGAAGCTGCTTACATATTGGGCATAAAGATCTATAGAGATAGGTCAAGGCACCTAATAGCTCTTTCAAAAAGCACATACCTTGATAAAGTTTTGAAGAAGTTCAAAATGGAACAATCCAAGAAGGGGTTCTTGCATGTATTACAAGGTATAAAGTTGAGTAAGACTCAATGTCCAGTAACTACAGAAGATAGAGAAAATATGAGTGTCGTCCCCTATGCTTCACCCATAGGGTCTATTATGTATGCAATGTTGTGCACAAGACCGGATGTCAGCCTGGCCATAAGTATGGCAGGAAGGTTTCCAAGTGATCCAGGAGTGGAAGACTGGGCGGCAGTCAAGAATATTCTGAAGTACCTGAAAATGACTAAGGAAATGTTTCTCGTTTATGGAGGTGACGAAGAGCTCTTCGTAAAGGGTTACGTCGATCCAAGCTGACACTGATCTGGATGACTCTAAGTCTCAAACCGTATACGTATTTATTCTTAATAGGTGTGTGCTGCGGCAAAAAAAGTCCTTCCCTAGCGCGTAGGAATTCTTCTTTTTACTTCTCTGGTTTGCGTCGGTTTTTCCCTTGAAGAGGAATGGTGATGCAACACAGGAGCAGTAAGTCTTTCCCTCAGTTTGAGAACCAAGGTATTGATCCAGAAGGAGGGCCTCGTCAAGTCCAAAGTACCTGCACAAACAGAAACAAGCTTGCACCCAACGCTTCAAAGGGGTTGTCAATCCCTTCAAGATTGTTTGCAAAGTGAGATCTGAAGGCGGAAAGTGCAACGAAGTAAAAAGTGTAAGGCTGAAAATATGGTGTGGAGTAGACCCTGGGGGCCATAGTGTTCACTAGAGGCTTCTCTCATAATAGAAAATATCACGGTGGGTGAACAAATTACTCTCGAGCAATTGATAGAACAGCGGAAAGTCATAACGATATCTAAGGCAATGATCTAGCATATAGGCATCACGTCCGAGACAAGTAGACCGATACTTTCTGCATCTACTACTATTACTCCACACATTGACCGCTATCCAGCATGCATCTAATGTATTGAGTTCATGACGAACAGAGTAACGGTTTAAGCAAGATGACATGATGTAGAGGGATAATCTCAAACCAATGATGAAAACCCCATCTTTTTACCCTTGATGGCAACAACACGATACGTGCCTCGCTACCCTTTCTGTCACTGGGTGAGGTCACCACATGGTATGAATCCAAAACCAAGCACTTCTCCCATTGCAAGAATCATAGATCTAGTTGGCCAAACAAAACCCACAACTCGAAGAGAATTACAAGGATGTGAAATCATGCATAAGAGAGATCAGAAGAAACTCAAATAAGATTCATAGATAATATGATCATAAAACCACAATTCATTGGATCTCGACAAACACACTGCAAAAGAAGATTACATCGGATAGATCTCTATGAAGATGATGGAGAACTTTGTCTTGAAGATCCAAGAGATAAGAAGCCATCTAGTTACTAGCTATGGACCCGTAGGTCAATGGTGAAATACTCACGCATCATCGGAGTGGTCATGGTGTTGATGAAGAAGCCCTCCGTGTCCGAATCCCCCCTCCGGCAGGGCACCAGGACGTGTCCCAGATGGGATCTTGCGGAGACAGAAGCTTGCGGCGGCGGAAAAGTAATTGCGATCGTCTCTTGATTTTTTTGGGAATATTTGGGAATATATAGGCGCAAGATCTAGGTCACGGGACCTCCAGGGGCCCCACAAGCCTGGATGGCGCGCCCCCTAGCCGCGGGGTGGGGGCTTGTGGGGCCCCTGGGGCTCTTCTGGCTTGGCTCCCAAGTTCTCTGATCTTCTTCCGTTCCAGAAAAAATCTTTTCGGGGATTTTCTTCCGTTTGGACTCTGTTTCAAAATCTCGTCTAAAAGGGGTCAAAACATGGAAAAAACATGAACTAGCACTTGGCACTGAGTTAATAAGTTAGTGCCAGAAAATAAATAAAAGGCATGCAAAACATCCAAAGTTTGACAAGATAATAGCATTAAACCATCAGAAATTATAGATACGTTGGAGACGTATCAAGCATCCCCAAGCTTAACTCCTTCTCGTCCTCGAGTAGGGAAGTGATAAAGAATGAATTTTTGATGTGGAATGCTACCTAGCATAGTTGTCCTTTGCAGCTTCTTTCATGTGGCATGAATGTTCAGATCCGTAAGATTCAAAACAATAGTTTTCTATTGACATGAAAACAATAATACTTCAAGCAATCTAGCAAGGTAATCATGAACTTTCAAAATAACGAGGCCAAAGAAAGTTATCCCTACAAAATCGTACAGTCTGGCTATGCTCCATCATCCTCACACAACTTATGTAAATCATGCACAACCCCGGAATTGGCCAAGTAATTGTTTTCGCACTTTTACTTTCTCAAACTTTTTATACCTATCACGCAATACATGAGCGCGAGCCATGGATATAGCACTATAGGTGGAATAGAGTATGGTGGTGGTTGTGAGACAAAAAGGAGGAGATGGTCACACTGACTCGGCGTTTCAATAGTCTATGAAGATGCCCATTAATAGATATCAATGTGAATGAGTAGGGATTTCCATACAAGAGATGCACTAGACCTATAAGTATGTGAAAGCTCAAGAGGAAAACTAGTGGGTGTGCATCCAACTTGCTTGCTCACAAAGACCTAGGGCAATTTTGAGGAAGCCCATCATTGGAATATACAAGCCAAGTTATAAAACGAAGATTCCCCCTAGCATATGGTAGTGAGAAAGCAAGAAGCTATCAATCATGAAGAACATGGTGCTAACATTAAGCACAAGTGTGGAAAAAGATAGTAGCATTGTCCCTTCTCTCTTTTTCTCTCATTTCTTTTTTTTATTTGGGCTCTTAGGCCTCTCTTTTTTATTTTCTTCTCTTTTTTTGTTTTTGGGCTCTTTGGCCTCTTAATTTTCTTTATTTCCTCACATGGGACAATGCTCTAATAATGATGATCATCACACTTTTTATTTACTCAAAGCTCAAAGATCACAATGATGATGACTCCATAGGAAATGCCTCTGGTAGTGTACCGGGATGTGGAACGATCTAGTACGATCATGCAATGGCAAGATGAGAGTGAGGACACAAGTCATGAGACGGAACGGTGGGAGTTGCATGGCAATATATGTCGGAATGGCTATGAAAATGCCATAGTAGGTAGGTATGGTGGCTGTTTTGATGAAGGGATTTGGTGGGTTTGTGCACCGGCGAGAATTGGGCGGCACTAGAGAGGCTAGCAATGCTGGAAGGTGAAAGTGCATCTATACCATGGGCTCACATTAGTCATGAAGAACTCATATACTTATTGCGGAAGTTTTTATTAGTATTCTAAACAAAGTGCTAAACGCATACTCCGAGGGGAAGGGTTGGTAGGTGTAAACCATCGCGCGATCCCGACCTCAACACAAAGGATGACAATCAATAGATCAATTATGCTCCGACTTCCTAACATAGCGGTTCACCATACGTGCATGCTATGGGAATCACTAACTTCAACACAAGTATCTCTAGATTCACAACACCCTACTAACATAACTATCAATATTACCGAATCCACATCTCAAAACTAATTGAGAGGAATCAAAACTTCTCTTTCTATTCAATGCACATGAAGATGGAGGTTTTTGCATCCTCTTTGGGTAGCTAGCACATTTGGGACTACTTTCATAGCATAAGCCAACTACCAAGTCACGCACCGCCGTGCTCTAAAGGTATAAGTGAAGCACTAGAGCAAAAGTATCTAGCTCAAAAGATATAAGTCAAGCACTAGAGCAAAAGTACCTAGCTCAAAAGATATAAGTGAAGCACTATAAGCAGTCTAGCAAAATCACGATGATTGCATGTCTCCCTCTCTCAAAAAGGAGTGCAGCAAGGATGATTGTGACACAAAAAAAGAAAAGACTCCTAAGATACAAGACGCTCCAAGCAAAACACATATCATGTGGTGAATAAAAATATAGCTCCAAGTAATGTTACCAATGGATTGAAGACGAAAGAGGGGATGCCATCCCGGGGCATCCCCAAGCTTAGGCTTTTTGGTGTCCTCGAATTTGGCTTGGGATGCCTTGGGAATCCCCAAGCTTGAGCTCTTTCCACTCCTTATCTCTTTGGCCATGAGAACGTCACCCACAACTTGAAAACTTCACAACACAAAACTTAAACACAAACTTGTGATAACATTAGTACAAGAGAACAAACTACCACTTCTTTTGGTACTGTAGCAAACTGGAATTCCATCTATATTGATGATGGGCTACTGTATTCTCACTTTTCCATGGCTAGTACCCCCGATACTAACCATATTTTCATCAAAACAAGCAACCAACTCAACAAAAACAGAATCTGTCAAAAACAGACCCGTCTGTAGCAATCTGTATACTTCGTATACTTGTGGTACCTCAAAAAATCTGAACTATTATGACGGTCTGGGGAAAAAGCATATAAATAATCAGCAAAAAGAATCAACTCAAAATCTCTTTATGAATAAAAATGAAAAATCATCTCGTGAGCCAAAAGTTTCTGTCTTTTTCCAGCAGGATCAAACAACCATTACCAAGACTAGTCATAAAGGTTTTGCTTGGCTCAAACACAAAAAGAAACAGAAAAACACAATCACAACAGAATTATGAAAGTGTGGACACAACAAAACAAAAAGAAAAAGATAAATTCATTGGGTTGCCTCCCAACAAGCGCTATTGTTTAACGCCCTTAGCTAGGCATAGGAGCGATAGAATCACGTATCGTCGTCTTTGGTGCTCAAACCATAAGTATCCCTCATCATGGATTCATAAGGCAATATTATTTTCTTTCTAGGAAAGTGTTCCATGCCCTTCCTTAAAGTAAATTGAAATCTAATATTCCCTTCCTTCATATCGATGATAGCACCAATAGTCCTTAGGAAAGGTCTACCAAGAATAATAGGGCATGTAGGATTGCAATCAATGTCAAGCACAATGAAATCCATGGGTACATAATTCCTATTTGCAATAATAAGAACATCATTGATCCTTCCCATGGGTTTCTTGATAGTAGAATCAGCAAGATGCAAATTAAGAGAACAATCTTCAATCTCATTAAAACCCAGAATATCACATAAAGACTTTGGAATCGCAGAAACACTAGCACCAAATCAATGATGGTAGGTTCCCACTCATCATGAAGCTTTCTAGGGATATAGACTTCCAATTCAAGTTTCTCTTCAAGAGCTTTTATCATAGCTTCGACGATATGATCGGTAAAGGCTTTGTTTTGGCTATAAGCGTGTGGAGAGTTCAACATGGATTGCATAAAAGAAATGCATTCAATCAAGGAGCAACTATCATAATTGAATACCTTGAAATCCATGGTAGTAATTTCATTACTACTCAAAGTTTTAACGTTTTCTACTCCACTTTTAATGCTTTTAGCATCAAGATAGACGCACTCTGAATCCTTGGGGCACTTTTCAACAAAAGTGGATTCATATCCAGCCCCATAATCATTAGGTTTGACATAAGAAAACAAAGATTCAATGGGAGTCACACCAAGCACTTTAAGATCTTCGTGATTCTCATCACGGGAACACGCCATTTTAAGCCATTCATGTCTAGCACGAATTTGGGCGGTTCTTTCTTGGCTCTCAATCATGGAAACACGCATAGCTTTGAAAGTTTCATCCATGTTGATTTTAGGAGGATCACATCTAACTTTAAAAGCATCAACATCACAAGCAATCCTATCAACGCTCTTAGCCAAATCGTCAATTTTGAGTAGTTTTTCCTCTATGGATGCATTGAAAATATTTTGAGATCTGATGAACTCTTTGATATTACTCTCTAGATTAGAGGGTAATCTATTGTAATTTCCATGAGGATTTTTGTAGGAGTTACCAAAGTTATTAGAGGAGTTACAAGGAAAAGGCCTAGGAACATAGTTTCCTCTAAAAGCGTTGTTGTTGCCAAAGTTATTCCTACCAACAAAATTAACGTCCAAGCTAGCGTTGCTACTCTCAATCAAAGAAAACAAAGGCATATCATTAGGATCCAAAGGAGCACTTCTACTAGCAACCAAATTCATTAACTCATCCATCTTAGCACTCAACGAGTTAATTTCTTCTATAGCGTGTACCTTCTTACTAGTAGGTGACCTTTCAGTGTGCCACTGAGAGTAGTTCGTCATGATGTTGTCTAAGAGCTTTGTGGCTTCTCCTAACGTGATTTCCATGAAGGTTCCACCTGAGGCGGAGTCCAAGATATTTCTAGAAGAAAAATTCAAGCCAACGTAAAAGATTTGGATAATCATCCAAAGACTCAAGCCATGAGCGGGACAATTCCTAATCATTAATTTCATTCTCTTCCAAGCTTGTTCAACATGTTCATGATCAAGTTGCTTGAAATTCATGATATCATTACTGAGAGAGTTGATCTTAGCCGACGGAAAATACTTGGATATATAAGCATCTTTGCACTTATCCCAAGAATCGATACTATTTTGGGGCAAAGAAGAAAACCAAGTTTTTGCGCGATCTTGCAACGAGAAAGGAAAAAGCTTCAATTTAATCACGTCATTATCCACATCACTTTTCTTTTGAATATCGCAAAGCTCAATGAAGGTATTGAGATGGGCTGCAGCATCTTCCTAGGAAGGCCAGAGAATTACTCTTTCATAACAAGATTCAACAAAGCGGCATTGATTTCGTATGACTCCGCACTAGTGGAGGGAGCAATCGGAGTACTAATAAAATCATTATTATTAGTATTCGAGAAGTCACAAAGTTTGGTGTTTTCGTTCATGGTGGATTCAGCAAGCAAGCAAGCACACAAGAAAACCAAAAGCGAGCGAGAAAAAGGGGGAATGAAAGGGCGAACGAAAAGGCGAACGAAAAAGGCAAATTGGTGAAGTGGGGGAGAGGAAAACGAGAGGCAACTAGCAAACAAAGTAAATGCAAGAGATGAGTTTGCAATACCTAGTTGGATGAGTTCTTGACTTGATCTTCCTCCGCGGCAACGGCGCAAGAAATTCTTCTGCTGTGGCAACAAAAGTCCTTCCGTGGCGCGTAGGAATTCTTCTCGTTACTTCTCTGGTTTGCGTCGGTTTTTCCCATGAAGAGGAAAGGGTGATGCACCACAGGAGCAGTAAGTATTTCCCTCAGTTTGAGAACCAAGGTATCGATCCAGAAGGAGGGCCTCGTCAAGTCCAAAGTACCTGCGCAAACACAAACAAGCTTGCACCCAACGCTTCAAAGGGGTTGTCAATCCCTTCAAGATTGCTTGCAAAGTGAGATCTGAAGGCGAAAAGTGCAAGAAAGTAAAAAGTGTAAGGCTGAAAATATGGTGTGGAGTAGACCCTGGGGGCCATAGTGTTCACTAGAGGCTTCTCTCATAATAGCAAATATCACGGTGGGTGAACAAATTACTGTCGAGCAATTGATAGAACCCCGCAAAGTCATGACGATATCTTAGGCAATTATCTAGCATATAGGCATCACGACCGAGACAAGTAGACCGATACTTTCTGTATCTACTACTATTACTCCACAAATCAACCGCTATCCAGCATGCATCTAGTGTATTGAGTTCATGACGAACAGAGTAACGCTTTAAGCAAGATGACATGATGTAGAGGGACAATCTCAAACCAATGATGAAAACCCCATCTTTTTACCCTTGATGGCAACAACACGATACATGCCTCTCTACCCCTTCAGTCACTTGGGGAGGTCACCGCACGGTATGAACCCAAAACCAAGCACTTCTCCCATTGCAAGAATCATAGATCTAGTTGGCCAAACAAAACCCACAACTCAAAGAGAATTACAAGGATATGAAATCATGCATAAGAGAGATCAGAAGAAAGTCAAATAAGATTCATGTCAGATCTTGGAGTAGTGCCAAGTGCACTGGATCCAATCAATCTGTTCTGTGACAATGCTGGTGCCATTGCTCTAGCCAAGGAACCAAGGTTTTACAAGAGGACCAGACACATAAAGTGACACTTCAATGCCATTCGCGATCACATCAAGGAGGAGAACATAAATATTTGAAAAGTGCACACGTATCTGAATGTTGCAGATCCGCTGACTAAACCTCTTCCACGAGCAAAGCATGATCAACACCAGAACTATATGGGTGTTAGGTTCATCACATTGTAAATCACATAGAGATGTGAGGCTAGATTATTGTCTCTGGTGCAAGTAGGAGACTGTTGGAAGTATGCCCTAGAGGCAATAATAAAATAGTTATTATTATATTTCATGTTTCAAGATAATCATGTATTATCCATGCTATAATTGTATTGAATGGAAACATAAATGCATCTGTGGATATATAGACAAAACAATGTCCCTAGTGAGCCTTTAGTTGACTAGACTGTTGGTCAAGGATGATTAAGGTTTCCTAGCCATAGACAAGTCTTGTCACTTGATGACGGAATCACATCATTAGGAGAATCATGTGATGGACAAGACCCAAACTATAAACGTAGCATATGATCGTGTCATTTTGTTGCTATTGTTTTCTGCATGTCAAGTATACATTCCTATGACCATGAGATCATGTAACTGACTAACACCGGAGGAATGCCTTGTGTTTGTCAAACGTCGAAATGTTACTGGTGACTATAAAGGTACTCTACAGGCATCTCCGAAGGTGTCCGTTGAGTTAGCATGGATCAAGACTGGGATTTGTCACTCCGCGTGACGGAGAGGTATTTCGGGGCCCACTCGGAAATACAACATCACAAACAGCCTTGCAAGCAATGTGACTAAAGAGTTAGCCACGGGATCTTGTATTACAGAATGAGTAAAGAGACTTGACGGTAATGAGATTGAAATAGGTATGGCGATACCGACGATCGAATCTCAGGCAAGTAACTTACCGAAGGACAAAGGGAATGATATATGGGATTGTGTGAATCCTTGACATAGAGGTTCAACCGATAAGATCTTCGTAGGATATGTAGGATCCAAAATGGACGTCCAGGTCCCGCTATTGTATATTGGCCGGAGAGTGTCTCGGTCATGTCTACATAGTTCTTGAACCCGCAGGGTCTGCACACTTAAGGTTCGGTGACGTTTTCGGTATAGTTGAATTATTGATGTTGGTAACATAATGTTGTTCGGAGTCCCGGATGAGATCTCGGACGTCACGAGTGTCCCCCGAATGGTCCATAAATGAAGATTGATATATAGGATTGTTGCATTTGGCTTCCGGAAAGATTTTGGGCATTACCGGTAAAGTACCGATAGTGACGAAATGTGTTTCGGGGTTTTACCGGGAGGGGCCATCCGCCCAGGATAGGATCTAATAGGCCCATGGGTATCGCACCAGCCCTTAGTGGGATGGTGAAGCTAGCCCAATAATCCTATTTCGGCCAAGGAAAAAATAAAGGAAAAATAAAGAGAAAAAAAGGAAAGAGGTGGACAATAAGGAAAGGATTCCTCCACCAAGCCAAATTGGAGGAGGAGACTTCCCTCCTTGGCTCGTCCAAACCCTCCTACTTGGAGTAGGAGGCAAGGCAACCTCCGTCTTGTTCCTCCTATATATTGTGGATATTCGAGAGGGTTTTTGCACCTCAAGCCTTTGTGCAAACCTCTCTCCCTCCACTACTTCGTGACACCTGGTAACTCGATCGATACGCCACGGCGAAGCCCTGCTAGAGTAGCTCCACCATCATCACCGCCACGTCGTCATGCTATTGGAGAATTCAGCTACCTCTCCGTCTCTCTTGATGGATCAAGAAGGCGTAGATCGTCATCGAGCTGTACGTGTACTGAAAGCGGAGGTGCCATCTGTTCGATGCTAGATCGGGACGGATCGTGGGACAGTGGCGATTTAGATCGCGAAGACGTTCCACTACATCAACCGCGTTTCTTAACGCTTCCCGCTTAGCGATCTACAAGGGTACATGGATCTGATCTCCCTCTCGTAGATGATCATCACCATGATAGGTCTTTGTGTACGTAGGAATTTTTTTGCTTCCCATGCAACGTTCCCCAACACTTCTCTCTTTGATCTTCAATACCATGTTCTTCATGATCTTCATGGAGATCTCTCCGATATAATACTCTTTTGCGATGTGTTTGTCGAGATCCGATGAATTGAGAGTTTATGTTCAGATTATCTATGAATATTATTTCAATCTCTTCTGAATTCTTATATGCATGATTTCATATCTTAGTAAGCCTCTTCGAGTTATTGGTTTGGTTTGGCCAACTAGATTGGTAATTCTTGCAATGGTAGAAGTTCTTAGTTTGGTCCAATCTTGCGGTGTCCTCACCCGATGACATATTAGGGGTAAAGAGGCATGTATTGTATTGTTGCCATCGAGGATAAAAAGATGGGGTTTTCATCATATTGCTTGAGTTTATCCCTCTACATCATGTCATCTTACTTAATGCGTTACTTTGTTCTTCATGAACTTAATACTCTAGATGCAGGTAGGAGTCGGTCGATGTGGGGAGTAATAGTAGTATATGCAGAATCGTTTCGGTCTACTTGACACAGACGTGATGCCTATATGCATAATCATTGCTTTGGATATCTTCATAATTATTCGCTTTTCTATAAATTGCTCGACAGTAATTTGTTCACCCACCGTATTATTTTCCTTTATGAGAAGAGCCTCTAGTGAAATCTATGGCCCTCGGGTCTATTTTCCATATTATACTGTCAGATCTATAAACCAGAAATACCAAAAATATTTTTCTGCAATTTATTTACCTTTGTTTCCACAATCTTTTACATCTATATCTATCAGATCTCATCCTTGCAAATAACTCTGAAGGGATTGACAACCCCTTTTTAGCGTTGGGTGCAAGAGTTTGATTATTTGTCTAGGTACTACGATTGGGATCTTTCTTGTTCCTCCAATTGGATTGATACCTTGGTTCTCGTGTAATTAAGGGAAATACTTATCTACTTCGCTGCATCACCCTTTCCTCTTCAAGGGAAAACCAACGCAAGCTCAATAGGTAGCAAGAAGCATTTTTGGCGCCGTTGCCGGGGAGGATACGTAGCAAGATCAAGCCTACCAAGTACCCAACAAAAACTCATCTCTTTGATTTACTTTCTTTGCCATTTGCCTCTCGTTTTCCTCTCCCCCACTTCTAAAACGATTTTCAGAAAATACCAAAAATATTTGCCTTTTTATTCGCCCTTTTTCCGTTCGTCTTTTCGTTTGTTTTCTTGTGTGCTAGATTGCTTGCTTTGTCACGATGGCTCGAGAGAATACCAAGTTATGTGACTTCTCCACTACTAAGAATAACGATTTTATTAGTACTCCGATTGCTCCCTCCACTAGTGTAGAATCTTGTGAAATTAATGCCGCTTTGCTAAATCTTGTTACGGAAGAACAATTTGCTGACCTTCCTAGTGAAGATGTTGCATCCGTTGTAAATATGTTCATTGAGTTGTGTGACATGCAAAAGAAGAAAGATGTGGATAATGAAATTGTTAAACTGAAGTTGTGTCCTTTCTCATTAAGAGATCGTGGCAAAAATTGTTTTCATATTGACCTAAAAATAGTATTGATCCGTGGAATATGTGTAAAGATGCTTTTATTTCCATGTAATTTCTGCCCACTAAGATTATCTCCCTTAATTATATAATTAAATTTAAGAAATTTGTTCATGAGCATGTTGCATAATGTTGGGAGAGGATGAAACTAATGATTAGGAATTGCCCCGCGCATGGTTTGAGTTTATGGATGATTATACAATTTTTTTTATGCGGGATTGAATTTTACTTCTAGAAATCTTTTAGATTCCGCTGCGGCTGATAGTTTTATGGAAAACACATTAGGAGAAGCTACTAAACTCCTAGATAATATTATGGAAAATTACTCTCAATGGCATATTGAAAGATCTCCCACTAGTAAAAAATTGCACGATATTGAACAAATAAATTCTTTGAGTGGAAAGATGGATGAATTAATGAAATTGTTTGCTAGTAAGAGTGCTCCTGTTGATCCCAATGATATTCCTTTGTCTTCTTTGATTGGAAATAAATCTATGGATGTGAATTTTGTTGGTAAGAACAATTTTGGCAATAACGCGTATAGAGGTAATTTCAATCCTAGGTCGTTTCCTAGTAATTCCCCTAACAATTATGGTAATTACTACAACAATTCTTATGGAAATTATAATAAGATGCCCACTGATCTTGAGAATAATATCAAAGAATTCATTAGCTTACAAAAGGGTTTCAATGTTATGATTGCAGAAAAATTGGTCAAGATTGATGATTTGGCTACGAACGTTAATACAATTTATCTTGAGATTGATTCTTTGAAAATTAGATATATTCTACCCAAGCATGGTATTAATGAGTATTTAAAAACTATGATAATTTCTATTGATGACGGTAAGGAAAGAACCGCTAGAATACATGCTAAGCGTGAATGGCTTGAAAAGGTGTTTTCTCGTGATAATAATGATGAAGATGTTAAAGTGATTGATGTGAAACCTATTGAATCTTTGTTTTATAGTATAAATCTTGAAAAAGATGGGACTCGAGATGAGTCAACTTTAGTTAAAAGGCGTCCCAATTATTTGGAGTTTATAGATCTTAATGATAAGATTGATAAAAGTGGGATGGAAGAGGTCAAAACTTTAAATAGCAATGAGCCCACTCTTTTGGATTTCAAGGACTTTAATTATGATAGTTTCTCTGATTGTTTCTCTTTGATTGATTGTATTTCCTTGTTGCAATCTATGTTGAATTCTTTGCACGCTTATAATCAAAATAAAGCTTTTACTAAACATATTATGGATGCTATGATGAATTATTTTGAAGAAAAACTTGAGTTGGAAGTTTCTATACCTAGAAATCTTTGTGATGAGTGGGAACCTACTATTTAGATTAAAATTAAATATTTTGAGTGCCATTATTTGTGTGATTTGGGTGCTAACGTTTCCACGATTCCAAAAACTTTATGTGATGTGCTAGGATTTCGTGAATTTGATGATTGCTCTTTAAATTTGCATCAAGCGGATTCTACAATTAATAAACCTATGGGAAGGATTAATGATGTTCTTCTTGTTGCAAATAGGAATTATGTGCCCATAGATTTCATTGTTCTTGATATAGATTGCAATCCTACATATCCTATTATTCTTGGTAGACCTTTACTTAGAATGATGGGCGCAATTATTGATATGATAGAAGGAAAGGAATGGACACTTTCCTAGAAAGAAAATAAGATTACCTTATGAATCTATTATGAGAGCTACTTATGGATTGCATACCAAAGATGACAATACCTAGATCTATTGCATTACGCCTAGCTAGGGGCGTTAAACAATAGCGCTTGTTGGGAGGCAACCCAATTTTATTTTTATGCTTTTGCTTTTGCTTCTGTTTTTTTGTTCTGAACACATTATTACCTCTTTAATAATTGTGTTTTCTTGTTTTAATTAGTGTTTGGGCCAAGTAAGACCTTTGGGATGGTCTACGGTATTTGCAAGTTAATTATGCTGAAAAACAGAAACTTTCACTCTCGGTCCAGGAATTTTGTAAATTAACTCGAACGTGATTTTGATCTAAATTTTGAACACAAGGTTGATTTACTAATTTCCAAGATTGTCCTAAGTTTTCAGAATTTTTGGATTTACATAAGTATTCGAAGTAAATAGATTGCTCTAGAGTGTTATGTTTTTGATAGATTCTATTTTCTTTGTGTTGTTTGCTTATTTTGATGAATCTATGGGTTATATCGGGGGGTGTGAACCATGGAGAAGTTGGAATAGAGTAAGTATTACATCAATATAAATAAAGAATGAGTTCACAACAGTACCTAAACTGGTGATTTATTTTTCTTATACTAACGGATCTCATGAGTTTTCTGTTGAGTTTTGTGTTGTGAAGTTTTCAAGTTTTGGGTAAAGATTTGATGGACTATGGAATAAGGAGTGACAAGAGCCTAATCTTGGGGATGCCCAAGGCACCCCAAGCCATATTCAATGATACTAAAGAGCCTATGATTGGGGATGCCCCGTAGGGCATCCCCTCTTTCGTCTTCAATCCTTCGGTGAATTTACTTGACGCTATATTTTGATTCACCACATGATATGTGTTTTGCTTGGAACGTCTTGTATGAATGAGTCTTTACTGTTTAGTTGTCCACAATCATCCTTGCTGCACACATATTTTGAGAGAGACACGCTGTATCGTGAATTTATTAGAATACTCTTTGTGCTTCACATATATCTTTTGATCTAGGTAATGTTGCTCTAGTGCTTCACTTATATCTTTTAGAGCACGACGGTGTGGTGTTTTATGGAAATTATTAAACTCTCGTACCTAACTTATATTATTTTGAGATTTATTTAAACATCATGGTAATTGGTGTAGGTTATGAATTTAGTCCTAATATAATGGGCATCCGAGAGGGATATATAAAAACTTTCATATTAAGTGCATTGAATGTGATGAGAAGTTTGATTCCTTGCACATAGGTTTGAGATATGAAAATGGTAATATGAGAGTCATGCTAGTAAGTAATTGTGAATTAGAAGAAATACTTGTGTTAAAGCTTGTGATTCCCGTAGCATGCACGTATGGTGAACCGTTATTTGATGAAGTCGGAGCATGATTTGTTTAATGATTGTCAACCTTTGTGTGGAGGTCGGGATCGCGCGACAGTTAACTCCTACCAACCCCTCCCGTAGGAGCATGCATCGAATACTTTGCTTCAGTAACTAATAGGCTTTTGCAATAATTATGTGAGTACTTTATGACTAATGTTGAGTTCATGGATTATAAGCACTCTCACCCTTCCACCTTTCCTAGCCTCTCTAGTACCACGCAACTCTCACCGATACATTAAACCCACCTTCCTCAAAACAGCCACCATATTTTTTCCTCAAAACAACCACCGTATCTACCTATTATAGCATTTTCATAGCCATTCCAAGATATATTGCCATGCAACACCACCGTCCCATTTTCATGACATGCACCATCACTTTCATATTGCTTATAGAGTCATATTTTGTTCTAGATATCGAGTTGTAATCTTTGAGTTGTAAGTAAATAAAAGTGTGATGATTTGCATTATTAGAGCATTGTCCCATGTGAGAAAACGATGATGGAAGTTATGATTCCGTCACAAGTTCGGATGAGTCTCCAGACTTTCCAAAAAATAAAAGAGGCCAGCGAAGCCCATAAAAAACTAAAGAGGCCAAAGAAGCCCACCAAAAAAATAATAAAAAAGAGAAAAAAATGAGAGAAAGATAGAAGGGACAATGCTACTATCTTTTACCACACTTGTGCTTCAAAGTAGCACCATGTTCTTCATAGAGTGTCTCCTATTTTGTCACTTTCATATAACTAGTGGAATTACATCTTTTGCACAACCACTTAGTTTCCTTTTTGAGCTCACATACACTTATAGATCTAGTGCATTTGTTGCATGACAATCCCTACTCATTCACATTGATATCTATTGATGGCCATCTCCACAGCCCGTTGATATGCCTAGTTGATGTGAGACTATCTTATTCTTTTATTTACAACGTCCACCATACTCTATTCCACCTAAAGTGTTATATCCATGGCTCACGCTCATGTATTGCATGAGAGTTGAAACGGATTGAGAACATAAAAAGTGTGAAACAATTGCTTGATTTTCATCAGGGTGATGCATGATTTAGATATTTTGCGTGGTGAAGATGGAGCATAGCCAGACCATATGATTTTGTAGGGATAACTTTCTATGACCATGTTATGTTGAAAGGAAGCAATTGCCTTATTAGTATGCTTGAAGTATTATTGTTTTTAAGACAATATTAGACTTTTGTTCTGAATCTTATAGATCTGAATATTCATGCCAAACAGAGAATATTACTTGGATAAATATGTTAGGTAGCATTCCACATAAAAAATTCTATTTTTATCATTTACCTATAAGAGGACGAGCAAGAATGAAGCTTGGGGATGCTTGATACGTCTCCAACGTATCTATAATTTTTGATTGTTCCATGCTATTATATTATCTGTTTTGGATGTTTTATATGCATTAATATGTTGTTCTATATTATTTTTGGGACTAACCTATTAATCTAGATCCTAGTGCCGGTTTCTGTTTTTTTCATGTATTTGAGTATTGCACATAAGGAATACTAAACGGAGTCCAAACGGAATAAAATCTCCGGAATGATTCTTCTTGGACCAGAAGAACCCCAAAAGACTTGGAGTAGGGGGCATTGCACCTGTCGGGAGGCCACAAGCCTGCAGGGCGCGCCCTAGGGGGGCGCCCCTGGCTAGTGGGTCCCCTGCAGGCCTCCTAACCCTATTCTTCGGCCTATAAATTCCCAAATATTCCCCCACTGCAAAAAAAGAGCCACGAAAATACTTTTCGCCACCGGGAGCCTCTATTCCCTTGAGATCCAATCTGGGAGGCTATTCCGGTAATCTGCCGGAGAGGGAATTGATCACCGAGGGCATCTAGATCAACTGCATTGCCCCTCCGATGATGCATGAGTAGTTCACCACAGACCTACGGGTCCATAGCTAGTAGCTAGATGGCTTCTCCTCTCTCTTTGATCTTCAATACCACGTTCTTCATGATCTTCATGGAGATCTATCCGATGTAATACTCTTTTGCGGTGTGTTTGTCGAGATCCGATGAATTGTGATTAATGTTCAGATTATCTATTAATATTATTTGAATCTCTTCTGAATTCTTATATGCATGGTTTCATATCTTAGCAAGTCTCTTCGAGTTATTGGTATGGTTTGTCCAACTAGATTGCTAATTCTTGCAATGGGAGAAGTGCTTAGTTTTGGGTTCAATCTTGCAGTGTGCTCACCCAGTTACATAGTAGGGCTAGCGAGCCACGTATTGTATTTTCGCCATCGAGGATAAAAAAAATGGGTTTTTCGGCATATTTCTTGATTTTATCCCTCTACATCATGTCATCTTACTTAATGCGTTACTATGTTCTTCATGAACTTAATACTCTAGATGTAGGCAAGAGTCGGTCGATGTGTGGAGTAATAGTAGTAGATGCAGAATTGTTTTAGTCTACTTGACACGGAAGTGATGCCTATATGCATAATCATTGCCTTGGATATCTTCATAATTATTCGATTTTCTATCAATTGCTCGACAGTAATTTGTTCACCCATCGTATTATTTTCCTTTATGAGAGAAGCCTCTAGTGAAACCTATGGACCCCGCGTCTATTTGCCATATTATACTTTCATATCTATAAACCAAAAATATCAAAAATATCTTGCTGCAATTTATTTACTTTTTTCCGCAATATTTTATATCTATCTCTATCACATCTCATTCTAGAAAATAACTCCGAAGGGATTGACAACCCCTTTTATCGTTGGGTGCACGAGTTTGATTATTTGTGTAGGTACTACAATTGGGACCTTGCTTGTTCCTCCTGATGGATTGATACCTTGGTTCTCAACAAACTGAGGGAAATACTTATCTACTTTGTTGCATCACCTTTTCCTCTTCAAGGGAAAACCAACGCAAGCTCATGAGGTAGCACAATGTAGAAGCAAAGAAATCATAAGGACGCATGTCATCAAGAGGATTAGATAAACCTGTTACATCACACCCTTGTATGACGATTGGAAAATGAATCTCTAGTTCTTCATCTTGAAGTATAGCAGCTTCTTTTAGTTCTTCGGGGTAGATAGACATTAGATCTACAACTTGATCACTTGGGCATTCGAGCTCTGGACCATCTTATGCCTTGGCTATGAGTACATCTTCACTCTGATGTCTCTCTTACTCTTGGCATCAGCTATCTTGCTAAACTCAATGTGAAGGTATTGGAACCTCACATGTATCAAGGGAAACCCCAACAACACTCAACTCAAGCAGTGATGAAATGGTACTTCTAGCATTGATATTCTTCTCAATCTTCCTCACTTCTTCCACTAGCTATTTCCCACTCTTGATCTTCTTCATTTCCTCTACTATAACCTTCCTAATAGGATCATCCTGAGCACTCCAAGTTAACTCGAGGCTAAGAAGTGTGAGCTTCCCTATGTCGTCAAAATCATCTTGAGTGGGAACTTGCACTGAATACTCAACATGCGCTAGAGGTGTTGGCCCACCAAATGGAGGACCATTTAACTACATTGGACACATCTCCTGATGTTGAGGTATATGAGTAGGAGTTGAGTAGAATTATTGTGCTGCATAGTTGTGGCTCTCCCGTTCATACCTAAATTCCTCCATATGATTTCTTGAAGCAAATGGTGAGATCTCAAGGTTGTTTCTCTTATATGACATATTCTGGTTTTCAAGCCACCAATGTGAGTAACCCTCTTGGTATCAACCATTTTTTTGAGCAAAGTCCATAGAAAAACAATCAGGAGGGGGTGAGTAACCACGCTGACATTCAACAGGTGAATGGCCTTGAATTCCAGAAATATGGCATGTGGGAGCAGCATAAGGATTTCCTATGGAATAAGGATCATAACAACTAGGCCTATCCTCACAAACGATACATCACTGCCGAGCTAACTCATCTAATGATGGAAAATCTTACTTATCAGGTCTTGAATACTTTCTGTGCAGTTTGTGCTATTGCTCACATAAGCATGACGATCGAAGCAGAATGCGATTTCCAAGAAGATTGTTCTAACCTGCAAAAAGGAAAAAGAAACAAAGAGGAAATACATTACAATAGGGGTCAGTTGTCACAGATATATCACATATAAATGTGACAAAAATAAAACAAGAATAACCTAGTCTATAGCCTAACACAAAAGCTCGACGCTAGTCCCCGACAATGGCGCCAAAATGATCGCATGTAAGTACAGTGGGTTTTTACCCCAAAACTGTGGGTTGTTGAAGTTCTCCTCAGGGACTAGTCAAATCGAAGGCTATGCTCGGCTAAATCTAGGTAACACAATTTTTGGGTGATGAAAGCAGGAAAAGAAATCTAGACTAACCAAAATTGTTCCGTAAACTCGTCACGAAATAAAATGCAAAACAAGCAAAGGGAGGTTCAAATTTTCCTCACTTTCTTTTTGGTATTTTCGTTTTACTAGAGAAATAAAATGCTAACATCAGACAAGAGAAGTCAAAGACATGGACATATGTATATAACTAGCCCACATACAACAGAGGAAAGAAACTGAATTATATAACAGGAGATAGATGTTTCACATCACAAACACACACATGCATTTATATATATCACAATCACTTGAGCTAACACGTGGAAAATGAAATGGAACACGTTCACAAGGTTGAACACAAATACAAGCTTGTAGATTACTAACTTACAAAGCAAAATCAAATAGACCAAACATTATACATAGAAACTAGGCATAACATGTGAGGACAAAGAAGATGTGACATGATATTACAAGTACGAAACTGAACCAAATCTGAATATTACAGAATTATGAACATTACACTTCTCAAGTTACAGAAATATAAGAGAGAGGGAGAGAGATAAACAACATGGAGAATGGTCTTGAGAGAGATAGGTACATCAGTAGGGGGCGTGAGGTGAGAAGAAGAAGCGAGGGTTGAGAAAAGAAACAACAACAACAACAGTTGGGCGTGGGATAATAGAAGCAGCATGAGTTGGAGAGGAGAGTAGCAGTTCAGCAGGGATGTGGGGAGAGGGAGAAGTAGTAGTTTTGGAAGAAGACAGACCAACTATAGGTACGTGGGGAGACGGAGCAGCAAAGGGGGCGCTGGAGAGACGAGCAGTAGCAGGGGATGGGGATCAGACGGCAGCGCTGGTGTGGATGGTGGTGCTCATGTTATGGCGCAACGGCGAAGATGGATGGCTGGGTGGGGCTGATGGATGATGGTGTGACAGTGCTGCTAGTGGACGGATGGCGTTCCACCACGCTGGCCTGGCCGTGGCGGCGGCCAGAGGTGGAGAAGGAGGGGCGAGGGAGAGAGAGATGTGTAGCTAGGCCCAAATGGGATTGAAGGCCACCCTAGGGATTTTGACCCCTCTTGATCAAATCTGCATTCTTGTTATTTAACCCTCCTATTTCTCTTCTTTCTTCCCAAGTTGGTCCTCCGATCTTTAGCCTGGCCCCTTTGCTTACTTCTTTCCTTCATGTTCAGGTCCCTCGGATGATTTGTAGTGGCAACAACTTCTCTTCATGTCCACAATAGAAGAAATTTGGGCCTTTTCGCCCTCTTGTGCAAAACAAACAAACATCTAGTAAATGTTCCATTTATATGATCAATTATTCAAATATTCTACAAATTGTAGCAAGAATGGAGGAATATATCACAACACATGCTATATTTGAGTGCCAAATTATATATGTGAAATGTACTTATCACCTTTACAAACATCTTAGTTCAACTCCACAACACGAAGTAGGAGGCTTCCAAGAGACACCTAACCAATCTAGGTGGCACTACCCTACAAAAGGTAATAGATGTGGTAGAACGATGAACTCCTTGTTCTTGTGCTTCAAAAGATAGTCTTCTCAACACTCAATCACTCTCTCTCATATTTGGAATGGGTGGGAGAGATTAATCTTGTGGAAAGCAATTTGGGTAGGAAAAATATCAAGGTTCAAATGGCTGGAATGGAATCTCTTGATCTCAACACATGAGTAGGTGGCTCTCTCTCAGAAAAATGGATCTAGCAAGTGTATGTGTGTTCTGAGTGCTTCCTGTACGAATGAGAGGTAGGTGGAAGGGTATATATTGGCATCCCAAAAATCCAACCGTTACAACATTATTGCCCAACTCAGTGACATTCAACTGAATATCGGTGGTACCGAGTTGCACTAAATGTGGCAACTTTTGAATTCTCGGTGAGACCGATATAGGAATCTCGGTGGTACCGATACGATGACCTAGACTGGTTTCTAAACCTTGGTGAGACCGATTTGAAACTCGGAAATTATGATTTGCGAAATCCTCTCAACAGAAAGTTGGTCACACAATCTTGGTGGCACTAATAGGAATGTTGGTGGTACCGAGAGGGTAGGGTTTGGCATAGGTTATGTCAAGTGTAAAATTGGTAGGGCCAAATGGAAATTGTTGGTGGCATCGATTTTGCTGGTTTGGGTTTTGATAGAGATATTTTGTGGGAGAATGGCTCAGTATTTTTGGTTTCTATCCCTAAGAACTTGAGCAACCAATTCATCATAATACCTCATCCCCTTCCAATAGTATTGGATTTTCTATGGACTCAAAATAATTTCTCACAAATATAAAATGTAGAGTCTTATTGCTTGAATCTTGAGCCAATCCTATTCCTTCCTTGCATCAAGGGACATCTCCTCACAATCCTATAGCCCAAGATATTTGAACTTTTGTGAAATATACTTCAATGAACTCATTAGTCCAATGATGCATATGCTGTGATTAATTACCAAAACTACTTTAGGTAGTAACCGTGCTTTCAAACTTCTTGCGTTTAGGGTGTTCAAACACCCAAGAGTAACAAAACCCACACAAAAAATTATGGGATATCAATTTTCTTTTTGTGGAAGTGTAGATCTAGGTCTTTGATAAGTAAATTTCACATATATAATTTGGCATTCAAATATAGCATATGCTGTGATATATTCATCAATTCTTGCTATGAACTATTACATATTTGAATGAAAATCATATAAAAGATCATTTATTCGTCACATGTTTGTTTTGTAGAAAAGTGCGTTAAGGCACTATAAACTTCAAGGTTTGGACTATGAGGCTTATGAAAGAGACAAGGGCATGGAAGAAAGATGGAGGAACCCGAGCATGAAGTAAAGAAGAAACCGAGGGGCCAAACTAAAGAAGAAATGGATCATCTTGTGAAGAAAGAAGAGAAGTAGGAGGGCTAAGTCGCAAAGTGGCAGATCAAATCGTGAGGGATCAAAATCCCTAGTGTAGCCTTCGGTCCCCTTAGGGCCTGGCTACAAATCTCTCTCTACCTCGCCCCTCCTTCACCACCTCCAACTGTCGCCACGGCCGGGGTATTAGATGATTTGCCACACTTTATGAGAGGTTTGATGATTTGCCCCAGGATTGTGTGAATGGCAAGTGGACCCGGCCCCACCCGTCAATCTCAGAGGGGAGGGGCAAATGATCAAAGTGAAAATTAAGTGTCGGTTAAGATCTACTTTATCCGGCTTGGCCAGGCCGGTGTGGGGGCGCGCCATTCGGCCATCCATCCACTCCATATCCACCACGCACCACCAACACCACAACATCCATCACCTATCCCCATCCATCCGTCCACTACGTCGTCGCAAGCGACCATCCACTCCATGCACACCAGCGTCGCCATCTCCTCCCCCCACACCTCTGATGCTGCTCCCGAACCTCCTCCTGCTGCTCTTCTTCTCCCGTCGTCCCTACTGCTGCTCCTTTTCCCCCATGATCGGCTGCTGCTCCATCTACCTCGATCTCATGTTGCTCCTAACCTGAAGCTCTTCTTCCCTTACCTTGCTGTTGCACCTCCTCCGCTCAACCTCCCCCTTGCTTCTCTTTCTCCCCATGTACCTGCTACTGCTCTCTCTTCTCCCAAAATTGCTGGTGCTCCCTCTCCCCATGTCACTGCTGAATCTGCTGCTCTCCTCTCCAACTCATGTTGCTTCTCTTCTCCCACGCCTTACTACTCTACTCTGTCTTGTTGTGCCCCTGCTTCTACTCTAAACCTGAAGTTTTCTCCAACGAACTGCTGCCCCAACTCTTTTATGAACCGAAACTATAGCTCCTCTACTTATTCTTTCAACCTCACTCTGCTGCGACTTATCTACGTACACCAAAACAATTGTTGCTCTCTTTCTTTCTCTTTCTATCTGTCTTTATATGCGTGTGTGTAATTTCTATGAGTTATCAGTGAATGCTAGATGAGCTATATGCAAATCAGTGTGAGTTCTATATGTGAATGTATGTCAGCTAGTTCATTGTAACAAATTCATATTATTACTTGTGATTCTATTTTGTGTTGAGATTGATCTTTTTGAAGTGAGATGTGTGATTGGGTTTGATCTCTAGTTAATATATTAGTTATCTACCCGTGACAAATCTGTTTGTAACATGAAACATATCTATCCTGCTATGGACGCGCGAAAGCAGAGGGAAGGGGCGGCGAGGTGACACCATGACCTGGCTCCAGCGACTCAGCGAGGTCCTGCAATGTTAGGGATCCAGTGGCGGGCTAGGGCGGCGAGGTTGGGCGGCAGGGCTCCTCAAGCGCACGAGCTCGGGGAGGACACGACTTCGGCTCAGGGGCCCGACACGGTTTGTGCCCGGGGAGGGCCGTGATGGGCTTCGGTGGGCCCGATGAGGTGGGTAGCTAGACGCTGAGGTGGGAGGTTGTTGGCTGCGCATGGATTTCACGATGGGGATTAGGGTTGCCCGATTTGGATGTGGGAATGTCCATTTATAGGCAAATTGGCTGGGTTACAGGTTATGCTTCGTTTTTGGATCATTGGATCACGATCCAACGGCTCCGATCGAAGGGGCAAGGTTTGGTAGGTTGTTGGGCTGTGTAGATGGGTGTTGGGCTAAGATGAGAGGGAAATGTGCAGCCCATCACACGATTTTTGAAACAGAAAGAGGTCTGATAAATAGACCGATGACGGTGCCGCTACGGTCGACCATTCGGGTATCAAACAGACTCCGGTTGCGATGAAATTTGGCAGGTGACCCACCTATACTATATTCAGACTGCATGCCAACTTTCAACCCAATCCAAGAAAGTTTTATAACCTTTCAAAAATAATATTTAATTGATGCCACGGGCGCGTGCGTGTATGGTTGGCCTCGAAATAGTCAACCACAAAGGCGGAGAGAACCAGAAACTAATAACGGATGCAAGTTTTTGAAAACTGGCAACAACAGAGTGTCGATGCTATGTAGATGATGTGAATGATGCAATGATGAATGCAAAAAATAAACGAATCACACGGCAACAATGGAATAAAATAAGAATCTTTTGGAGCGTTTGTTCCAGACTGTTACAACTCTCCAACAATAACAAGAGATCTTGACCTGAGTCTAAGAATGAAAAGGGGAAGAGGAAGAGGAAAGGTAGAAGTAAAACTTACTTGTTTCATTGACAAACAAGCGAAACCAAGGAAGCTTGAAGGATGCAAAGAAGATGAAGAATGACATGAAGATCAAGCAAGAATTCAAAAGAAATTTCAGCAACACTTTGGTAGGAAAGAGATGCAAAACTTTATAAGATGGAAATAATTTGAAAAGAAGACACAACACTCGGGTTAAATGGATAAGCAAGGAAAAAATATGATCTTGATAAACGAGATGATGGGTCGAAGAGAGAAACATCAAAAAGCCTCCGAAACCAAGAATAGAAACTAGATCCTTGAGAAAAAGAGAACATAGAAGGAAATGACAAGACTACCCTAATTGAATTAAAGAGTATCCTTGGAAGGAAGGATTGAAATGAGTTAATGTAAATTCAACAAGCACAACTAGAAGCTTGTAGTTGACTTATGAAAACCATCTCAAATAATGAGGTTACAACGGGCCACTAACAGAAACAGAGATTGTGTGGAAGCAGCAATATATGCACAACTTATTACACCAAGAGGAATATAGACAACTTGGATCATGATATACACCATAATACTAATAATCCTTAGGAAAAGCTTTAAGTAAAATCCAAGCTAAGATAACATCAATGGAAGAAATCATGGATTGAAAATATATCATGATGAAATAAATTGGTGGGTCTAAATATGTCATTCTTGAAACAAATTCTCTTCAAGACTCCTCCACTAACAATAATTTTGTAACAACACCTCAAAGGATAAAATGGAGAAAGAATTGCTATTGAAATGGAAGATAAAGAATATTTAGGCCTCTCCAACAAGAACCTTGAAGCACACTTAGAGAACTAACAAAATCCTTGATGAACCACCATGAAGAACCTTTGTATACAAAAGAATGACGAAAAGAAATGAAGGTTCAAAGGAATAATATTATGACCTTGCAAATCTTTAGATGAATCTTCACGAAGAGATACTTGAGAAAACTCGGAACTCGAGAAATGAAAAGATGAAGCACTTGGGATAAAGAATTCGATGTCATGGACAACTTTGGAAGAAAGATTAAAATTACTTTGATGAAACGAGAATAAGAATTATGTTATGCTCATCCTTCATCAATTTAAATTGATGAAAAGCTATGGATTGGCATTCTACTTATTCTTCTTGACAAGCTATGGACTGGCATTCAAGAGAGATAGATAGAGCAGAAACTTGAAGAAGTCTTGAAAGAACCACTGGTAAGAATTTGGAATGAAAGAGGATAATACAAATAAACTGGGCTACATGAGGACAAAGAGAGCATGATTCGATTAGAGAATGCTTGAACAAGCCACCGTTAAAATATTGCAAACGATCGAGAATACCACGAATGAATGAAGATACAAGAGAAATAAGAGATCATGATCCACATGAAGAATCTAAAACGTATGGCGATATTAGAAATGAATGGAATACATGAGAATGAAGAGAACTTGAGCCGCCTATCAGAAAACTTGAATGAGGCGCTGGAATAATTGAGATACGAACGAAGAGACAACAATTGAGAAGAATTTGAGAATGAAAGCTAAAAGCTCAGAATGAAGAAATCTCTTGAAATGATAGCCTTTAGAGGATCGGGAAAAGTAACAACTCTTGAAATGCACCTGGTAGACATGGAAGGAATTTCTCACGTTTGAAAACAATTAGAAAGAATAGCACCAAGCTAAAACTAGAATCTTCAAGGGAATGATCAAATATTTAAGAGACACTTCTTTGGTCCTCAATGCTGAGAATGATGAGGAGAACACCACCAAGAATTATTGAGACACTCCGGAAAAATGAAGAATAAAAAGTTGAGCCAATGACGAAAATAATTCAAAGCGATCTTGGAGAAACAATATGACTGATGAAAATCATTCTTATGTCATACTTGAAAGGATTTAGATAACTCTGGGAAATATTAGAAGATTGAGGTAAGATCCTGGGAAAAGCTTGTGGGTTATGGGCCCACTCAAAGGAAATATCATTGAATCGATTGATAAGAAAGATTGATTGCACCGATTTAAATAAAAACTTGGTGAGGTGAGAACCTCAAAATAATTGAAAGGATTCAAAACAAGAAACTTCTGAGATATTTTCAACACACCGGGTGGATAGAGATAAATAAAAAAGAGAGGCTTGGATAAGAATTTCCAATAGAGGAATCATTTAAAGGATGAAAAGGATATGATGAACAATGAAAGCTTGAATTGAATCCACCGGAAAAGAACACGGAGACGGAGAAATGATGAATTTAGAACTCCTGAGAATCTTTACAGTGAATCAACAGATATGATACATAAGAAAATATAGCGGAAGCATCAGTGAAAAGAAAGGCACTTGGATGATAATTGAATCACCGAAGAAACGTGAGGGTTGGCGGGGGAAAACAAATTCAACTTGGGACATATGAGACGAACTCCAAAAAGAAATGATGGACTGATCTTGCAAATATCATAAAGGATTGAAATATCTTGAAGAGAAGCACACCGGTTGAAAAAGAATTGACATGACGACTCCGGTTTGAAATTAATTGATAAGACAATTTGATTAATCAAAATAATTAATTAGCACTCCAATAGAAATATGAGGACACCACTTCAGAAAGTTATGAAATCACCACTTGACATCAAAGCAACTTGAATTACCATGTTTCAACAAAACAAAGGATGAGGCTTATGAAACAAGCCGGAAACAAATATATGATAGAACGGTCTCGATCATACATTGGATTGTCATATTTAAATGACACTCAAATATGCTCCCTAGGCACAACGAACTACAAGGCCTTACGTGTTGGAAATATTCCCTAGAGGCAATGATAAAACAGTTATTATTATATTTCTTGTTTCAAGATAATCATTTATTATCCATTCTATAATTGTACTGAATGAAAGCATAGATACATGTGTGGATATATAGACAAAACAATGTTCCTAGTAAGCCTCTAGTTGACTAGCTAGTTGATCAAATATGGTTAAGGTGTTCTGACCATATGCAAGTGTTGACACTTGATGACTGGATCACATCATTAGGAGAATGCTGTGATGGATATGACCCAAACTATGAACATAGCATGTGATCGTGTCATTTTGTTGCTATTGTTTTCTGCGTGTCAAGTATTCATTCCTATGACCATCAAATCATGTAACTCACTAACACCCGAGGAATACCTTGTGTGTATCCAACATCACAATGTTACTGGGTGACTATAAAGGTGCTCTACAGGTATCTCCGAAGGTGACCGTTGAGTTAGCATGAATAAAGACTGGGATTTGTCACTCCGTGTGACGGAGAGGTATTTTGGGGCCCACTCGGTAATACAACATCACATATAAGCCTTACAAGAAATGTGACTCAAGTGTTAGTCACGGAATCTTGTATTACAAAACGACTAAAGAGACTTGTCGGTAACGAGATTGAAATAGGTATAGAGATACCGACGATCAAATCTCGGGCAAGTAACATACCGAAGGACAAAGGGAATGTTATATGGGATTATATGAATCCTTGGCACAGAGGTTCAACCAATAAGATCTTCGTAGAATATGTAGGATCCAATATGGACATCGAGGTCCTACTATTGGATATTGACCGGGGAGTGTCTTAGGTCATGTGTACATAGTTCTCGAACCCGTAGGGTCTGCACATTTAAGGTTCGGTGACGTTTCAAAATAGTTGAGTTATTGGTGTTGGTGACCGAAGGTTGTTTGGAGTCCCGGATGAGATCACGGTTGTCATGAGGGTTTCTGTAATGGTCCGGAAACGAAGATTAATATATAGCATGGTTTCATTTGGTCACTGGAAAGATTTCGGGCATTACCGGCAGTGTACTCGGAGTGACCAATGGGTTCAGGGTTTTCACCGGGTAGGGCCCACCCATACAGGAGTGAGCCCAATTGTCCTAGGGTGGCGCACCAGCCCTTAGTGGGCTGGTGAGGCCATCCCAAGTGGGCTATGGCGCTAGAAGAAGAAAATCAAAGAAAATAAAATAAGAGGGACGTGGGAAGGAAGAGGAGGACTCCTCCTTCCCAATCCGAATTGGAGTTGGAGTCCTCCTCCTCCTTTCGGTCGGCGCCCTTGGGGCTCTCTTGAGCCCCAAGGCTAGCCCCTACCCTCCTCCTATATATACTTGAGGTTTTAGGGTTTTTTGAGACACAACTTTGCCATGTGCAACTCATACCTATACCTTGTAATTCTTCCTCTAGATCGGATTTCTGCGGAGCTCGGGCGGAGCCCTGCAGGAATAGATCATCACCATCACCAGCGCGTCGTCACGCTACCGGAGAACTCATCTACTTCCCTGTCTCTCTTGCTGGATCAAGATGGCGGACGACAGTGATTTGAATCACGAAGCTGTACCACTACATCAACCACATTTCTTAACGCTTGCCGCTTAGCGATCTACATGGGTATGTGGATCCGATCTCCCTCTCGTAGATGAACATCACCATGCAACGTTCCCCAACAGTGGCATCATGAGCTAGGTTCATGCGTGGATGTAATCTCGAGTAGAAAACAAAAGTTTTTGTGGGCTTTGATGTTCGATTTTCTGCCCTCCTTAGTCTATTCTCGATTCGGCGGTACTGTTGGATTGAAGCGGCCCGGAGCAACATTACTCGTACGCTTACGAGAGACCAGTTTCATCGACCAACATGCAACTCGTTGCATAAAGATGACTGGCGGGTATCGGTTTCTTCAGCTTTAGGTGAATTGGTTTTGACCGAGGCGGTCCTTGGAGAGAGTTTAAATAGCAATTTTCACATATCCGTTGTGGTTTTTGCGTAAGTAAGATGCGATCATACTAGATACCCATAGCAGCCACGTAAAACATGCAACAACAAATTAGAGGACGTCTAACTTGTTTTTGCAGGGTATGCTTGTGATGTGATATGGCCAAAGACATGATGTGATATATTGGATGTATGAGATGATCATGTTGTAATAGTTAATATCGACTTGCACGTCGATGCTACGGCAACTGGTAGGAGCCATAGGGTTGTCTTTAAACTAACGTTTGTGTTTGCAGATGTGTTTACTATATTGCTAGGTTGTAGCTTTAGTAGTAATAGCATAGATAGCACGATAACCTCGATGACGGCACGATGATGGAGATCATGGTGTGGCGTCGGTGACGATGAAGATCATGCCGGTGCTTTGGTGATGGAGATCAAGAAGCACAAGATCATGGCCATATCATGTCACTTATGAATTGCATGTGATGTTAATCCTTTTATGCACCGTATCTTGCTTAGAACAACGCTAGCATTATAAGGTGATCCCTCACTAAAATTTCAAGATAAAATTGTGTTCTCCCCGATTGTGCACCGTTGTGACAGTTCGTTGATTCGAGACACCACGTGATGATCGGGTGTAATAGACTCAACGTTCACATACAACGGGTGCAAAACAGTTGCACACGCTAAACACTCGGGTTAAACTTGACGAGCCTAGCATGTGCAGACATGGCTTCCGAACACAAGAGACCGAAAGGTCGAGCATGAATCGTATAGTTGATATGATTAGCGTAGAGATGTTTACCACAAAAACTACGCTCAACTCACGTGATGATCGGATTTGAGTTAGTGAATTTGGATCATGCCACACTCAAGTAACTAGAGGGATGTCTATTTGAGTGGGAGTTTATTAGTAATTTGATTAGTTGAACTCTAATTATCTTGAACATAGTCTAAGTCCACTTTGCAATATTTTATGTTGTAGATCAATGGCTCATGCAGTAGAAACCCTGAATTTCAATACGTTCCTAGAGAAAGCTAAGTTGAAAGATGATGGTAGCAACTTTGTAGACTCGGCTTGTAATCTTAGGCTCATCCTACAAGATGGGAAAAAGAATTATGTCCTTGATTCTGCGCTAGGAGATGAACCACCCGCTATGTCTGACCAAGATGTTTTGAACGCTTGGCAATCACGTAAGGAGGACTATTCAGTAGTCCAATGTGCAGTCTTGTATGGCTTGGAACAGGGACTTCAATGGCGCTTTGAGCGTCATGGAGCATATGAGATGTTCCAGGAGTTGAAGTTTATCTTTCATAAGAACGCCCGGATCGAGAGGTATGAGACCTCCGATAAATTCCAAGCTTGCAAGATGGAGGAGAATTTGTCTGTCAGTGAACATGTGCTCAAAATGTCTGGGTACTCAAACCGTCTAGCTGAGCTGGGGATTGAACTCCCGCAAGAGGCTATCACTGACAAAATTCTTCAATGATTGCCACCTAGCTAGAAGAGCTTTGTGTTGAACTATAACATGCAAGGGATGAACAAGTCACCCGGTGAGTTATTCGCGATGCTGAAAGTCGCTGAGTCAGAACTCTGGAAAGAGCATCAAGTGTTGATGTTCAATAAGACCACTGGTTTCGAGAGAAATGACAAAGGCAAGAAGGGTAACTCCAAGAAGAGCGGCAAAACTGTTGCCAATCCGACGAAGAAACCCAAGGCTGGACCTAAGGTGGAAACAGAGTGCTATTATTGCAAGGGGATGGGTCACTGGAAGAGCAGCTGCCCCAATTATTTGGCTGATAAGAAGGCGGCCAACGTAAAACCAAGTATATGTGATATACATGTTATTGATGTGTACCTAACCAACTCTCATAGTAATGCCTGGGTATTTGATACCAGTTATGTTGCTCATATTTGCAACTCGAAGTTGGAACTGCGGAATAAACGAAGGCTGGCGAAGGATGAAGTGACGATCCGCGTGGGAAATGGTTCCAAGGTTGGTGCAATCACCGTCGGCACAGTATCACTTCAATTACCATCAGGGTTAGTTATGAACTTAAATAATTGTTATTTAGTGCCTGCGTTAAACATGAACATTATATCTGAGTCTTGTTTATTGCGAGATGGTTACTCATTTAAGTCAGAGAATAATGGTTGTTCTATTTTTATGAGTAATATCTTTTATGGTCAAGCACCCAATGTGAGCGGTTTGTTCATATTGAATCTCGATTGTGATGACACACATATACATAACATTGAGATCAAAAGATGTAGAGTTAGCAATCATAGCACCACGTTTTTGTGGCACTGCCGCTTAGGTCATATTGGAGTAAAGCGCATGAAGAAACTCCATACCGATGGGCTTTTGGAGTCACTTGATTTTGAATCACTTGACACGTGCGAACCATGCCTCATGGGCAAGATGAGTAAGACTCCGTTCTCCGAAACAATGGAGCGTGCAAGTGACTTGTTGGAGATCATATATACTGATGTGTGCGGTCCAATGAGTGTGGAGGCATGCGACGGATATTGTTATTTTCTCACCTTCACTGATGATTTGAGTAGGTATGGATATATCTACTTGATGAAGCACAACTCTGAAATGTTTGAGAAGTTCAAGCAATGCCAGAGTCAAGTTGAAAATCATCATAATAAGAAGATCAAGTTCCTACGATCTGATCGAGAGGGCGAATATTTGAGTTTCGAGTTTGGTGCTCACTTAGGACAATGTGGAATCATTTCACAGTTGACACCGCTTGGAACACCACAACGTAATGGCGTGTCCGAACGTCGTAATCGTACTTTGTTAGATATGGTGCAATCTGTGATGTCTCTTACCAATTTGTCGTTTTCATTTTGGGGTTATGCATTAGAGACATTTGCATTCACTTTAAATAGGGCACCATCAAAATCTGTTGAGACGACACCATATGAGCTATGGTATGGCACGAGGCCAAAGTTGTCGTTTCTTAAAGTTTGGGGATGCGATGCTTATGTCAAAAAGCTTCAGCCTGAAAAGTTGGAACCCAAAGCGGAAAAGTGTGTCTTGATAGGTTACCCAAAGGAGACAGTTGGGTAAACATTCTATCTCAGATCCGAGGGCAAAGTTTTTGTTGCTAAGAACGGAGCTTTTCTTGAGAAGGAGTTTCTCTCGAAAGAATCGTGTGGGAGGAAGATAGAACTTGATGAGGTTGTAGAATCTCTGCTCCCTCTAGATGGGCGCAGGGCAAGGGGAAACCTCTGTCGAGGCGACGCCGGTTGAGGAGGAAGCTAATGATGATGATCATGAAGCTTCAGATCAAGTTACTATCAGACCTCGCAGGTCAACAAGATCACGTACTGCTCCTAAGTAGTACGGTAATCCTATCTTATCTATCATGTTGTTAGACAACAATGAACCTGCGAATTATGAAGAAGCAATGGTGGGCCCAGATTCCAACAAATGGATGGAGGCCATGAAGTCCGAGATAGGATCTATGTATGACAACAAAGTGTGGTCTTTGGAAGTATTACCTGAAGGTCGCAAGGCTATTCAGAACAAATAGATCATTAAGAAGAAGACGGACGCGGACGGTAATGTGACCGTTTATAAAACTCGACTTGTGGCAAAGGGTTTTGCATAAGTTCAAGGAGTTGACTACGATGAGACGTTCTCACCGGTAGTGATGCTTAAGTCCGTCTGAAACATTTTAGCAATAGCTGCATTTTTTGATTATGAAATATGGCAGATGGATGTCAAAACGAAGTTCCTCAATGGTTTTCTTAAGGAAGAGTTGTATATGATGCAACCCAAAGGTTTTTTCGATCCAAAGAATGCTAACAAAGTATGCAAGCTCCAGCAATACATTTATAGACTGGTGCAAGCATCTCGGAGTTGGAATAAGCGCTTTGATGAGGTGATCAAAGCATTTGGCTTTATACAAGTTGTTGGAGAATCTTGTATTTACAAGCAAGTGAGTGGGATCTCTGTAGCATTTCTAATATTATATCTGGATGACATATTGGTGATTAGAAACAATGTGGAGTTTCTAGAGAGCGTGAAGGACTACTTGAACAAATGTTTTTCAATGAAAGACCTAGGAGAAGTTGCTTACATATTAGGCATTAAGATCTATAGGGATAGATCGAGGCGCCTAATAGGACTTTCACAAAGCACATACCTTGATAAAGTTTTGAAGAAGTTGAAAATGGAGCAGTCCAAGAAGGGGTTCTTTTCAGTATTACAAGGCATAAAGTTGAGTAAGTCTCAGTGTCCAGTAACTGCGGAAGATAGAGAAAAGATGAGTACCGTCCCCTATGCTTCAGCCATAGGGTCTATTATGTATGCAATGTTGTGCACAATACCGGACGTCAGCCTGGCCATAAGTATGGGAGGCAGGTTTCAAAGTAATCCAGGAGTGGATCACTGGACGGCGGTCAAGAATATTCAAAAGTACCTAAAAAGGACTAAGGAAATGTTTCTCGTTTATGGAGGTGACGAAGAGCTCGTCGTAAAGGGTTATGTCGATGCAAGCTTTGACAATGATCCGAATGACTCTATGTCTCAAACCGGATACGTATTTATTCTTAATGGGGGATGCGGTAAGCTGGTGCAGTTCCAATCAAAGCGTCGTAGCAGATTCTACATGTGATGCGGAGTACATGGCTGCCTCGAAGGCAGCTAAGGATGGTGTCAGGATGAAGCAGTTCATGACGGATCTTGGAGTGGTTCCAAGCACACTAAATCCAATAACTCTGTTCTGTGACAACACCGCTGACATTGCTTTAGCAAAGGAACCAAGGTTTCACAAGAAGACCAGACACATCAAATGACGCTTCAACCTCATCCGCGACTACGTCGAACGAGAGGACGTAAATATTTTCACAATGCACATGGATCTGAATGTAGCAGATCCGCTGACTAAACCTCTTCGATGAGCGAAACATGATCAACATCAGAACTGTATGGGTGTTAGATTCATTCCAATGTAAATCGCATAGCGATGTGAGACTAGATTATTGACTCTAGTGCAAGTGGGAGACTATTGGAAATATGCCCTAGAGGCAATGATAAAATAGTTATTATTATATTTCTTGTTTCAAGATAATTGTTTATTATCCATGCTATAATTGTATTGAATGGAAGCATAGATACATGTGTGGATATATAGAAAAAGCAATATCCCTATTATGCCTCTAGTTGACTAGCTAGTTGATCAAGGATGGTTAAGGTTTTTTGACCATATGCACGTGTTTTCACTTGATGACTGGATCACATCATTAGGAGAATGATGTGATGGACAAGACCCAAACTATGAACGTAGCATTTGATCATGCCATTTTGTTGCTATTGTTTTCTGCGTGTCAAGTATTCATTCCTATGACAATGAGATCATGTAACTCACTAACACCGGAGGAATACCTTGTGTGTATGAAACGTCACAACATTATTGGGTGACTATAAAGGTGCTCTACACGTATCTCCGAAGGTGTATGTTGAGTTAGCATGGATCAAGACTGGGATTTTTCACTCCGTGTGATAAAGAGGTATCTCGGGGCCCACTCGGTAATACAACATCACATATAAGCCTTGCAAGCAATGTGACACAAGTGTTAGTCACGGTATCTTGTATTACGGAATGAGTAAAGAGACTTGCCGGTAACGAGTTTGAAATAATTATTGAGATACCGACGATCAAATATCGGGCAAGTAACATACCAAAGGACAAAGGGAATGTTATACGGGATTATATGAATCCTTGGCACAGAGGTGCAACCGATAAGATATTCGTAGAATATGTAGGATCCAATATGGACATCCAGGTCCCGCTATTGGATATTGACCGGGTAGTGTCTCAGGTCATGTCTACATTGTTCTTGAACCCGCAGGATTTGCACACTTAAGGTTCGGTGACGTTTCGATATAGTTGAGTTATAGGTGTTGTTGACCAAAGGTTGTTTGGAGTACCGGATGAGATCACGGAAGTCACGAGGTGTGGGGACCAAGACTTACGAGTCGGGATCGCCGAATGAACGTGCTCAGTGATGCCAGAGATCAATGCTCACCGAACACACATATACCGAATAAAAGAGTCTTACATCCAAGTACCGAATTATTACATCACATGACCGAGTGGTCTGGTTCACAAGGTAGGGCCTAAGTCCAAAATCATACTGATACAACTATTAGAGGAAATCATAGGGGCTAAGCGGGTGCCCATGCAATCAAGCCTACACCGACAGGCATTCTGACTCGGAAGCGTCCTAGTTCGCAGGGGCGTCTCCGAAAACGTACTCATCTTCAAACTCCGGTCCTTTCATGTCTGGTCAATAATATAACCAATGGCAAGCCAATGAGTACTTTTAAATGTACTCGCAAACAGCCCATGATATGAACAATGAAAGTGAAGGATAACAATAACATGCATCTTTGGTCGATATCTCTTGGTCGTAAATAAACATGATCATAGGTATGCATCATAAGTTAAGAACTACTTTTGAAGAACAGGTTACAGATATCAATATATCTGTTGAGGGCTAAACCATCCGGATTCACCCTATATGCCAAGTCACCGAACTTGGTCATATCATTACTTTCATAATAACACACTTGGTTTATGCAGAAACTACTGGACGTAGTTTAAGCAGGATTACCCAACTGTCCTTGACCGTGGACATGGCTATTCAAATAGTTTTACACTTTGTAGAGGTAGTACGCTGCACCGACGTGATCCGGGAAACTTCCGTGTCATCCATGACTCGCGGTATATAACATACCCGAGGTAAGTACCCGATCAATGCCTTTCCCCTAACGATACTAGACAAAGAGGTCCACTCGATTGGTACCCAGCCCACATGTTGTACATCTTACAAGCACCGACTCTGGACATTATCAACCATGCATGGACCAACAGTGTGCCTGGAACTCATAAAAATGGCATGTCGCCCTACCTGGCATGACCCCACCACGAGAGTGACCACACATCACTCCCGCCACTATTAATGTGGCTCTTTGCTAGCACCGACCAGAGTAATCAACATAGCCCTGTCCCATAAGGGGTAACGTGGTCGTAAATGTTAGGTTGGGACGGTCGACACATCATAAACCTAATCCCATTTCCGAAACCATACTCACTCAAAATACCCTGTGCACCACTTCACCAAAAGTGGCCACCTAACTCATCATCACCCTCGGGCATTAGTGGCACCCGATGGGGTTTCATAAATCTTTGTTTTATACCAACAACATGCTCATGCTATTTACCCTAGCACTACTTGTCAACACGATACTAGCATGATCCTCAAGGGGGTAGGATCAAGCTCAAAGCATGTGCTCCGGAGGAGCCATCGGTAACATCACCTTAGTGATTTACCCGCACTTATGATCATATGCAACGGAAATACTTGCTATCTTAACATGCAACATAACATATGCTCAGTCATGGTCAAAGTGTTGCTTGCCTTGGTCAGCTAGGTATCCGGGGTCTTCGAGGTCTCCCGCTCCGATTCCCTTGTCACACGGATTTTCTATCGTCGTCAAAAGAATAAATAAGAAATAGCTCACTCAATAACAGATCAGAAAGTCATTTTTAAAATGTACATTATTATTGATAAATCTAAGTTTTTATTTTGAAAAATATTTGCCTCTCATTCTAGTGAAGGAACATTTTTAAAGTCAACCAAACAGAAGCAAAACTATTCCAACTTAATCCTTTTTATTTTTGTAAAACAGAATAGTTGGTGAAAATTTAATCCAATGGTCTTATTAAATACTACATATATTTAGAAGAATATCAGTGGATAAATTTTATTTTTACAGTCTTTAACTATTTTTACAAAAATATTTGAAATCATATTTTTAAAACAAAAGAAAAATGGGCTAAGTCCGTGGCCTGGCTCGGCCTGGAACTGGGCTGGCCTAAGGCCAGCTGACAGCGTGCCCACGCGCGCGCACCGTCAAGTTTGAACCTGACGTGCGGGGCCCTGCGGTCAGCGGCTGCGGGTAGCCAGGGGGAAAGAGCTGGGCCACTGACAGGTGGGGCACACATGTCGGGGTCGTCTCCTACCTTTGGCCAGAGAGGAGGAGGAGCACGCCGGCGAGGCTGCCGACATTCTCAAGCCCCAACGAGGACATAAATGGGTTCGGCTTGACGTCGCCTACCTGCTGGTGGTCGGAACAACGACGGAGAGGCACGGGTTCGCTGGCGACGAGGAGGCCGCTGATACGTATGCGTCGTATCTACTTTTCCAAACTCTTTTGCCCTTGTTTTGGACTCTAATTTGCATGATTTGAATGGAACTAACCTGGACTAATGTTGTTTTCAGCAGAATTGCCATGGTGTTGTTTTTGCGTAGAAATAAAAGTTCTCGGAATGACCTGGAAATTTATGAGGACTTTTTCTGGAATATATAAAAAATACTGGCGCAAGAATCAACCGAAGAAGTGGAGCGTGGAGCCCACAAGCCCACCAGGCGCCCCCCCCCCCCCCCCCCCCCGTGGCGGCGCCTAGTAGGCTTGTGGGGCCCACAGAGCTCCACCACCTCCAATTCCAGCTCTATTTAGTCCCTTTCGTCCAGAAAAAAATAAAGGAGAAGAGTTCATCGTGTTTTACGATACGGAGGTGCCGCCACCACCTGTTCTTCCTCTAGAGGGCAGATCTGGAGTCCGTTCTAGGCTCCGGAGAGGGGAGATCATCGCCATCGTCATCACCGACCTTCCTTCATCGCCAATTCCATGATGCTATTCACCGTTCCTGAGTAATCTCATCGTAGGCTTGCTGGACGGTGATGGGTTGGATGAGATCTATCATGTAATCGAGTTAGTTTTGATGGGGATTGATCCCTAGTATCCACTATATTCTGAGATTGATGTTGCTACTACTTTGCCATGCTTAATGCTTGTCACTAGGGCCCGAGTGCCATGATTTCAGATCTGAACCTATTATCTTCTCATCAATATATGTGTGTTCTTGATCCTATCTTGCAAGTTTTAGTCACCTACTATGTGTTATGACCCGGCAACCCCGGAGTGACAATAGCTGGAACCACTCCCGGAGATGACCATAGTATGAGGAGTTCATGTATTCACTAAGTGTTAATGCGTTGGTCCGGTTCTCTATTAAAAGGAGAACCTTAATATCCCGTAGTTTCCATTAAGACCCCGCTGCCACGGGAGGGATGGACAATAGATTTCATGCAAGTTCTTTTCCCTAAGCACGTATGACTACATTCGGAATACATGCCTACATTACATTGACGAACTGGAGCTAGTTACATATCTCCCCATGTTATAACTGTTGCATGATGAATGTCATCCGGCATAATTATCCATCACCGATCCAATGCCTACGAGTTTTTCCTACTGGTCCTTGCTGTCGCTGCTGCTACTATTACTCTGTCGCTATTGCTGTCATTGCTGCTACTGTTATTCCTTCGCTACTGTTGTCACCGTTGCTACTGTTCCTATGACACCACTTTGCTACTGATACTTTGCTGCAGATACTAAGTCTTTCAGGTGTGGTTGAATTGACAACTCAACTGCTAATACTCGAGAATATTCTTTGGCTTCCCCTTGTGTCGAATCAAGAAATTTGTGTTGAATACTCTACCCTTGAAAACTGTTGCGATCCCCTATACTTGTGGGTCATCAAGACTATTTTCTGGCGCCGTTGCCGGGGAGGCATAGCTCTATTCTCTGAGTCACTTGGGATTTACGTCTGCTGATCACTATGAGGAATCCGAGAGATCCAAAAACTAAAGTCTTGCCCTCAACTACGAGGACAGGTAAGGAACTGCCATCTAGCTCTGCACTTGATTCACCTTCAGTTATGAGTAAGTTTGCGACACCACCTCCTGCTAGAAATTTTGATGTGTCGCCTGTGCTTGATGATGCTACTTCTACTATCCATGATACTTGTGATGATGCTTTGCTTGATACTTCTTTGCCACTAGGTGCATTCCTTGATGCACAAATTGCTAGAGTTGCTACTAGATGTGATGATACTTCTGAAACTGCTGAGATTATTGAAGTAGAACCTGCTATTTCTCCTGTTAGAAATAGCTCTCCTAGATATGAATTGCCTGATATGCCTGAGGGTTATGTTATGGAGGGAGAGATAGCTCAAGACTTTCTTTCTTGTAAGGATAGCTATGATGTTGACAAATTACTGCGCAAGTGGAAAGAAAAATCTCTGAACGCTAGGACGAAACCCAACCCGAAGTTTGCTACTTCGCCTATCTTTGTGACCGATAAGGATTATGAATTCTCTGTCGACCTGAGTTAATCACTCTGGTAGAATCTGATCCTTTTCATGGTAATGAGTCTGAAACGGTTGTAGCCCATCTTACCAAACTGCATGATATAGCCACCCTATTCACGAGTGAGGAAAAGATCCGCCACTACTGTATCCTTAAATTGTTTCCTTTCTCGCTAAAGGACGATGCTAAAACTTGGTGCACTTCTCTTAATCCTGGTTGTGTGCGTAGCCCCCAGGATATGATCTACTACTTCTTTGAGAAATATTTCCCTGCCCATAAAAAGCATGCTACCTTGCAGGAAATATACAACTTTGCGCAAGTTGAAGAAGAGAGTCTCCTACAAGCTTGGGGGAGGCTTGTCCAGCTACTAGATGCTTTGCCTGATCACCCTCTTGAGAACAATGAAATACTTGATATCTTCTATAATGGACTAACCGATGCTTCTAAAGACCACCTAGATAGTTGTGCTGGTTGTGTTTTTAGGGAACGAACTGTAGAACAAGCTGAGATCCTATTGAATAATATCTTGTGCAATGAGAACGCTTGGACTATTCCCGAACCACCTCCAAAGCCAACTCCTAAGAAAAGAGGTATCCTATTCCTCAGTCCTGAAGATATGCAAGAAGCTAAGAAATATATGAAAGAGAAAGGCATTAAATCTGAAGATGTCAAAAATCTACCACCTATCGAAGAGATCCATGGTCTTGATAACCCGATATAGGTAGTAGAGGTAAATTCTCTTCGTAGATTTACTGGGAGTGATATTCCTTTTGATAAATCTGCTAGCTTATGCTTGGATGAATTTGATAACTTTGTAGCTAAACAACAAAGTTTCAATGATTATGTTAGCAGACAATTGGAACACAATGCTCGTATGCTTAGTCATTTAAGTGCTTGTGTGGACAAAAACGTCAATGATCTTAAGCTCTTGAGTAAACATGCCTCTATGGTCACCACTCAAGTAGAAAACGTACTTAAAGCTCAAAATGACTTGCTCAATGAGTTGAATCACAATTCTGTCAAAGTTGTCACTAGAGGCGGTAGAATGACCGAGGAACCTTTGTATCCTGAGGGTCATCCTAAGAGAATTGAACAAGATTCTCAAGGAGTTAGCACTGATGCACCTAGTCATCCTAGAAAGAAAAAGAAAGATGATAGGAACTTGCACACTAGCAACCCTGTTACACTTGGGAATCCAAACGATGTCTCTGTCTCTGATGCCCAAACACAATCTGGTGATGAACATGAGCCTAATTATAATACCAATAGTGATGTTCATGTTGATGCTCAATCTAGCAACGATAAGGATGTGGAGATTGAACCTGTTGATCTTGATAACCCACAGCCTAAGAATAGGAGATACGATAAGAACGACTTCATTGCTAGGAAGCATGGTAAAGAAAGGGAACCATGGGTTCAGAAACCCATGCCCTTTCCTCCCAAACCATCCAAGAAAAATGATGATGAGGATTTTGAGCGATTTGTTGAAATTATTAGACCTGTCTTTCTGCAAATGCGTTTGACAGATATGCTCAAAATGTATCATTATGCTAAGTACATGAAGGATATTGTGACTAATAAGAGGAGGATACCTGAGGTTGAGATTTCCACCATGCTCGCTAATTACACCTTCAAGGGTGGAACTCCTAAGAAACTAGGTGATCCCGGAGTGCCCACTATACCTTGCTCCATTAAAGGCAACTACGTTAGAACTGCTTTGTGCGACCTTGCAGCCGGTGTTAGTGTTATGCCTTTCTCTCTTTATCGTAGGCTTGAACTGGATAAGTTGACCCCCACTAAAATCTCTCTACGAATGGCCGACAAATCAACTGCTTTCCCTATCGGCATTTGCGAGGATGTGCCTGTTGTGGTTGCTAACGTTACTATCTTAACGGACTTTGTTATCCTGGATATTCCCGAGGATGATGCCATGACGGTCATCCTTGGAAGACCCTTTCTAAACATTGCAGGGGTTGTTATTGATTGCAACAAAGGCAATGTCACTTTCCATGTCAATGGTAATGAGCATACAGTGCACTTTCCGAAGAAACAATATCGAGTACATTGAATCAATGCTATCGAAAAAACTTCATCGATTCTTATTGGGAGCTTCGAATGCCCTATACCTATTGTCAAGATGAAGTATGATTTTCTTGTTGGGGATATGCACATCCCCATTGAGGTAACCTAGTGACTATTCGAAAATTCTCCGTTCCTTTTTATGCGATTTGAAAAAGTTTGTCAAGGAGACTTGATCAACCTCATTGACGGATTTCTTTCGATGACCATGAGATGGATGAATCGAGGAGTCACAAACCTGTGTTCCAAGCTTTCACCTTCGGTTGCTTAGAAGAAAAATGATAGATTTTGCTTTAGTTTTCCCTGTTTTTTGCTTTTTGCGTCCCGTAGAAAAGTGTCCCGAAAATAGAAGTTCTCCGAATGCCCTGAAAATCAAGTATGATTTTTTTGGAATTTTTCAAAAATACTGAGACGGAGAGCTAGTCAGGGGGCTGCACCAGTCGGCCACAAGCCCTGGAGGCGCGGGCACCGACTGGCCGCGCCTACCAGGCTTGTGGCGCCCACGTGTCCCCCTCCACTTATTCTAGCTCCCATATCCTTCTCCTGCCTCTAGAAAAAAATCGTCTCGCAGCTCAAACCCGTGTTCTTGCTCTTCTTGCTGCGATTTTCGATCTCCTTGTGCAAGGCCCCATTTACCAAACTGTTTTGGGGAAATTGCTCCTTGGTATGTGACTCCTCCATTGGTCCAATTAGTTTTTTCTCTAGTGACCCTGTTCTTGAGCTTTGCGTGCTAATTTTAGCTGGTCCCAAGTAGTTTTGATGCGTGATATGGCCTCTACACACTTGTCGGAGTAGTTTCTATGAGTTTTGTTGAGCCTTGTTCACTTTTCCTTTGAGTCACTGAAAATTTCATAAAAGGTAGATGTTCAGGAGAAACTATCATGGTGGTTCCTCAAGCAAGAGGGGTCCCCGTCTCGCGATTCGGGAGCCCGATCCTTACCAACAAAGGAGCGCACATGTACACCCATGTGAATAGCCTTGTGATGAAATCATGATTGAGGCAGGTTTCAAAGACGAGTTTGATACACTTGTTCACAACGTCGGACTCGAAGAATTCATCTGTCGGGACCCCGATCCTAAGTCATAGGAATCCAGCCTGTAACACATCGCATCTGTTTGCGGTCTCACGCACGGTTAACTCCACGGCTGCAACCTTACCTTAGCCGGGACCGTTTGCGTCTTTTGACTCATGTATGCAATAGTGTCGCTAGCATCCCAACGTCAAAGAACCCGGATCGACAAGTCTAGTCACAAACCAAAGTGGCAGTACCGCACAAGGACATGCATACATGACCCAACAAAGCGGGTGTCGGTCACCAGCAAGTGTAAACGAGTCGTAGCAAGCTACAAGGACTCCATTACATCGCGTGACATTTCCCCAAAGGGGACAGACACAACAGCTAAGAAGGACACATGTCGGTCAACCAATGTGTCCGGAGCAGTAGAGAACTACCAAGGCTCGTTGGATCACAAAGGGGTATTTCCTTGTAAGGAGTGCTACTAAAGTTCACGACTAGGTAATCGAACCCCATACATATCAAGTACGACACACGTACGCATGGCATACCGATATGTATAGATACATCGAGGGCATCACAACATAACCATAAACATACAAGCTTTATTTAAGAGGCTCGGAAGAGCCACACACATAATATTACACATTAAGGGTCTCACGACCCATAATAGCAGTCATTCAGTTACAAGCCAGCGGAAGAGTTTAAAAATGTCTCAGTACAGACAGGTGCAACTAGAAGGCACATGGCCTAACTATACTACAGACCCAATGTAGGGCCAGATCGTAGTTGGGACACCAGCTACTCGTCGTCGTTGATGTCTACGAAGAACCCTCCATTAGGGTCATTAGCAACCTCTGCAACATTTATTAAACAAACATGAGTACGAAGGTACTCAGCAAGACCTTAGGATAACTATCTACTCATGCAATGTATCAAACGGTATTGCGGGGTTTCATGCGGGAAGCCAGCATTTGACTCGTGGCTAGACAACTTGCATTTTAAAATAATTTTGACAACTTGATTCCTCGCACATGAGTCCACTAACACCACAACAATACACCATCGTGGAATCATTCCGTCTCCAGACGGAAATGCCGTCCACGACACTCACGCTTATCTTGACAGTTTTATGAGTAGCCATTTAAGTTATCTATGAACAACATATGTCTCCAAGTAGTCCATATCCGCGGACGCGGCTATTCGAATAGATCATAACCCTGCAGGGGTGTACTTCATCACACACGCTCTCGCCACTTATCGCCATGTGCATGTCATGCACCTCGGCAACCTTCAAGCGGAAGACCAGCGAGGGAGTCGGCCACGACCGTTAACCACAGTAGTACCTAGTCCAGGTTTATCGCCTATCTGAGGGTAACCAGCACGGAAGTCCGGCCGAGGTTTCCGCCACGGCCCCAAACAATGTGCGCAGGGTTCCCAAGCCCACCATCCGGGTGCCACTTGGTACACCGTGCCACTGCCTACCGCATCACAGCCCACCTCTGAGGTCAGCACCATGCACGGCCTCCAGCACGACTATAAACACCAGAAACTACTTGCAACTCCTGGACCGAGTACTGAGCGATTAATAAGTCGAGAGGGTCAATTAAGTATCCCAACGTGTGGTAGTATCTAGTCTTGGATTACATACACGGAACTCAGTTCCTAAGGACGGTTCCAATGAAACAACCCGCCATGTACTCCTACACAGCCTTTCACCGGTACCTTTACCAAATTAGGTTCGACACACAACCTTTGCTTACCGAATACATTCTCACGATTCTGTTCATCTCCCAGATGACAGACCATACACAACTCTAAGCATAGCATGCATAGCAGGATAAGACACATCATGGCTCAAGCAACTACAAGGTATGCTAGGTTGCAAGGTTCGGCTATTTACTGTGACAAGGATAGGTCATGCAAAGGAAGTGGGTTCAACTAACGTGGCAAAAGCATTTGAAGCATTTCATCCTAATGCAATAAGTAAGTGCAGGAGCGAGAACATGGGATTTATCGGGATGATCAAAATGGTTGCTTGCCTTGTTGCTCAGAGGAGTGACAATATCCGTCAGACGGATGTTCGGTGGAATCCGGGGGAGCGGAGCCTACCGAAGGGAATGACAACAATCAATAACAAACATATGCAATCAAGATGATGCATGAGCATGGCATGAGAATGCAAGGCGACAAACTAATATAGATAGCATATATTAGGTTTGAAGTTGATTTGAATCAAATTCAAATATCACTTCAAACGAGGTATTCTCGGATACCGCTTTAATTGATTCGACCTGATGCTCAGATCAACTTGATGTTAACATGGATGGGATGACATGTTAAGTTACTGGTTTGTAATTAGAACAGTGTTTGATCATGTCATTCATAAAGAAATTTAAATATTTTCCATATTCCATATATAAAATATTTATAAGAATTGACTTATTCATTAATCTACATGTTTGGGTTTTGTAACTTTTTCAAACATGATTGAAAATAGCATATTCAGATTTCTTGAATTTTTCTGATACTTTTTCATATATAAATTATTTTCATTGGAGTTACAGATTAATTTCTATGAATTTTAGAAGTTTTGGCATTTTTCTGGAATTCTTTTAAATCCAGAAATGCATTTACTGCATCAGCAATACGTCAGCATGACCTCAGCAGGTCAAAGGCGCCAGCCCAGGTCAAACCTGGCGGCTGGGCCCCACATGTAAGTGGCTCTGGGTTACTGACTTTGTTTCTGATTTAATTTTTACTAATTAAACGCGTGGGGCCTCATGTCAGTGCCTCATTAGGTTAGCTGGACAGGGAGGTTAGTGCTAATGACGGCCACGTCATCCTACCGGAGAGCTGCCGGCGACGACCACATCCGACGGCAGCACCTCGCCGGAATCGGCAAACGGCAACGGTTGGACGCGCGGAGACCACCAGGAGGTAGCTCGCGTTGGGCCGCATCCATTTCCGTAGGTTTGAGGGCGGGGGGTCGCCGGAACAACAGGAGCAGCGACGGGGCGGCGGAACGTGCTCGGCAAGATGGGGTCGAGGCCAGGGATGTGAGGGGGATGAATTTGGGGGTGGCTACGGTTTCCTGGGAGCTCCCTAAGCAAGCTGATGTGCTCAGCAGCGACGCTCGGGGGGGGGGGCGCTAGCCATGGGGCGCCATGGCCGGCGGCAGGAGCTCGGGCTCCATGGCGGGAGGGGGCTAGAGGAAGGGGGGCTCGACGGAAAGGGGGGAAGAAAGAAGAGCTCACGGCGGATCCAGTGAGATAGGCGGCTGGCTCGAGGACGACCTGTTGCCGGCGGATCGACGTCGGCTTCTGGCGGCCTTCGGTGGTGTTGACGTGGGGAGACAGACGAGAGAGAGATCCGGGGAAAGGAATGAGGAGGAGGGGATTGGAACGGCTCTCCCGAGCTTATCCTAGCCACCAGGTCGGCGGGGAGGCCACGCAGGCAGGCAGGAGGTGGTCGGCTCGGCCGCCGTGCTCATCTTCTCCCCTGCCTACTGGCAGGAGGAGGAAGATGACCGGGGAGCCCCTGGTGGGCTGGGCCGTCGACAAATAGAGGTAAGCCCTTCCTTTCTCTTATTTCTTTTCTATTTTGTTTTTGTTTTGCTAACTATTGTTTTGCTATTTATTTCAGCTCCAAAATAGTTTGTAAAAACTAATTTGAACACCCCAGAATATTTGTTGGAAAGTATCCAATCATTCCTAAAGTTTTCAACATTTTTGAAAACTTAAAGTTTCTGATTTCAAATTTAAAACTTGAGAACAGTAGCTTTTTGCATTAATTTAAAATGCTTAAAGTGTCAAGAAAAAAGTTTGCTTCATTGCTTATATACTTTCATGATTTATCAGAAAGTTTGAACTTTTCTTGATGCCATTTTGGGTTCATTGATTTTAACTAGTTTGTATTTTCCTTATTTTGAGAAGTGGCTAGGGTTTTAGCATTTTCCTTCACCACTTGCTTTGTTCTTGTTGATAATTTCTTAGATGCAATGCAAAGAAAACATGAGCACAAAGCTAACTTGCTTAAGGTGTCAGGTATGTGACATCATCTCCGATAAATGTGAACAATATGTTACTCTCACTGCCTCTTTTGTTCGTAAATTCAAATTTTCAGCTAGCCGTGATACATCTGTACTGTTTGATCTCTATGAGAAATTGTATACCATGAATTTAGAGGATTTCAACAGAATTTGCAAGATACCTCATTGGGGTAGTCTCAATGATCCTCCTAAATCTTTGGTTAGAGATTTTTTCTCTAGTATAACTGTTGGAGAAACTAGAAATATTACGCAGGCTACCATGGGGAGCATTCATTTTCCTGCCTAGCATTACTTTGCCCTCTTCATAGGTAGATGCATTACCGGCAAGATCGAGCATTCTCACCTCTGCGCACCCGACCTTAGTATTCTTAAGAGCACAGTAACGGGTGATAGAATATTCAACATGGGAGCTATAATAGCAAGGAGGCTGAATAATATTGCTAATGAAGTGTATTTCTTTGGTGGGATCTATGCCACTCGCATAGCAAAATTTCTTGGAGTACCTATCCGCGAAGGATATCCCCCGCTCCATACAACTTACCTTGATTGCGCCGCTATGACACGCTATCAGTTCCTTGAGAGGGATAATGAATCCCTCGTATACTGGTTAATATTTAACCGTCAGCGTGTGTTCCATATTACCCTTCCTGCTCCTGCCTTCTTTGACTTTCAGGGAAAACAGAGATATTACATAACCAGAGGAGAGGCAGAGGAGTATGAGAGGGAGGCAAAGGTTGTTCGCCTCCGTGAGGCAGCTATTGAGGCAGTGGCTGCCGCGTTCCCGTACAACCCCCATTATGATTTTGGATATCGCCCAGACCAGCCATGGGAGTAGGAAAACTTAGGCCAAAAGCCTAAGGTTGGGGGAGCACGTGTTTCTCACCGACTTTATATTCTTGCTTACACTTTCACTTTGTTTGTCGGTGTTCACACTTTGCCACTGTATCATCCATGCTAGTTTATTTCTTTTTCTTGCTTTCTTCTCGTGTGTTTGTATAGTTGAGAAAACCCAAAAAGATTTCTTGTTCTGCTTTTTCTTGTTGGGAGCTTTCCCCTGTAAATAGTTTTCTTTTTCTTTGGGTCAAGGTAGAATACCATGGTTACAATGTTTACTGGCTCTCGCATGCATATCTGTTTATCTGTCAAAGAGCCATATTACTTTGTCTTCTCCTTTGTGTTTGCATGCAGATTCGAGCTTAGTCCAATGCACGAGCACTCTTATTATTGTTCACATCATTCGGCCGTGCAAGTGAAAGGCAATAATGACGATATATGATGAAGTGACTGAGCCTGGAAAAGCTGGTATGAACTCGATCTATTTTGTTTTTGTAAATATGACTAGCTCATCTTTCCAGATTCAGCTTTGTTGTGAGAGAAACATGTTTGCAATGACAACTTAGAGATCATAGTTTCTGATGCCACGCTTACTTAGCTAGGAGCTTATAATGGTTTGTCTTGGATGCCAACATGAATCTTGAGATCATTATGATGTAGTATGATAGGATGGTATCCTCCTTTGCATGATTCAAGTGGCTTGACTTAGCACATGTTCACGCATGTAGTTGAGACAAAATAAACATAGCCTCTATGATATTCATGTTCATGGTGATTTATGTCCTACTCATGCTTGCACTCAATGTCGGTTAATTTCAATGCATTTTGATGACTGTTGTTGCTCTCTAGTTGGTCGCTTCCCAGTCTTTTGCTAGCCTTCACTTGTACTAAGCGGGAATACTGCTTGTGCATCCACTTCCGTAAACCCAAAGTTGTTCCATATGAGTCCACCATACCTACCTATATGCGGTATCTACCTGCCGTTCCAAGTAAATTTGCATGTGCCACTCTCTAAATCTTCAAGAAATAATCTGTTTTGTATGCCCGAACCGCACATGTGGTGACAAGGGGAGATCAGTATCTTCCATGCTAGGCGTGTTATCCTCGATATGTTTTTATTCACTATCACTCACGAGAAAGGGGTCGGTAATTGGAATTCCCAGTTCCATGCTCAAATCGAAAAGATAATTGCAAACAAAACTCCCCCTAGATTGATGTTGGTATGGACGACACCCGAGTATTCGGCTAGTTGTGGAGTGTGATTGATTGGTGGTGGGGGAGTCAAAACTTTACTTTTTCTGTTTGGGAACCGCCTATAGTATGTGTAGCATGGAAGATGGTGAAAACTCTTGGTCATTGCGTTGACAATGAAAGCATGCCACCCAAAATTATTTATCTCCGTCTTCAAAGCTTGAGCTCTCGCACCTCTGCAAATCAATGCTTCCCTGTCTGACGGGCCTGTCTATTTATATTTCTGTTGAGTCATCCTCTTCTTATAAAAGCACCAATTAGAGATTACCTCTGTCATTTCTATGCTTTGCTTTTAATTGATATTGAGTATGACTGTGACTGGATCTTCTTTGCCATGAATTACAATGTTTAGTCAGCCCTTGGTCTTTGATGTTGCTCTGCATTTATGTATTGCGGTCTCAGAAAGAGCTAGCGAGATACCATCTGTTCACACCGCTTCATGATTGTTTTGATTGAAGTGTTGACGTTTGAAACTTATTATTATTGCTCGCTAGTTGATTATGCCATTGATATGAGTTTACCATGAGACCTAGATGTCATTTGTTTCTGTGGTTAGCTTATGATCTTGCTGAAATTCTGGATATGAGTTAGACATAGTTGCAACAACGAGATCAAACAGAGTTCGTAAAAGTTTTCTTTTGTCTCTTTCAGTTTGTCAACTGAATTGCTTGAGGACAAGCAAGGTTTTAAGCTTGGGGGAGTTGATACGTGTGCGTCATATCTACTTTTACAAACTCTTTTGCCCTTGTTTTGGACTCTAATTTGCATGATTTGAATGGAACTAACCCGGACTAACCTTGTTTTCAGCAGAATTGCCATGGTGTTGTTTTTGCGTAGAAATAGAAGTTCTCGGAATGACCTGGAAATTGACAAGGATTTTTTGTAGAATATATAAAAATACTGGCACAAGAATCAACCGAAGAAGTGGAGCATGGAGCCCACAAGCCCACCAGGTGCAGCCCCCCTGGCCGCGCCTAGCAGGCTTGTGGGCCCCACGGAGCTCCTCCGCCTCCAATTCCAGCTCTATTTAGTCCATTTCTTCTGGAAAAAAACAAAGGAGAAGAGTTCATCGTGTTTTACGATACGGAGGCACCACCACCACCTGTTCTTCCATTGGAGGGTAGATCTGGAGTCCGTTCTGGGCTCCCGAGAGGGGAGATCGTCGCCATCGTCATCACCAACCATCCTTCATCGCCAATTCCATGATGCTCTTCACCGTTCGTGAGTAATCTCATCGTAGGCTTGCTGGACGGTGATGGGTTTGATGAGATCTATCAATTAATCGAGTTAGTTTTTATGGGGATTGATCCCTAGTATCCACTATGTTCTGAGATTGATGTTGCTACTACTTTGCAATGTTGAATGCTTGCCACTAGGGCCCGAGTGCCATGATTTCAGATCTGAACCTATTATGTTCTCGTCAATATATGTGTGTTCTTGATCCTATCTTGCAAGTTGTAGTCACCTACTATGTGTTATGACCCGGCAACCCCGAAGTGACAATAGCCGGAACCACTCCCGGAGATGACCATAGTATGAGGAGTTCATGTATTCACTATGTGTTATTGCGTTGGTCTGGTTCTCTATTAAAAGGAGAACCTTAATATCCCGTAGTTTCCATTAGGACCCCGCTGCCACGGGAGGGATGGACAATAGATGTCATGCAAGTTCTTTTCCCTAAGCACGTACGACTACATACGGAATACATGCCTACATTACATTGACGAACTAGAGCTAGTTACATATCTCCCCATGTTATAACTGTTGCATGATGAATGTCATCCGGCATAATTATCCATCACTGATCCAATGCCTATGAGTTTTTCCTACTGGTCCTTGCTGTCGCTGCTGCTACTATTACTCTGTCGCTATTGCTGTCGCTGCTGCTACTGTTATTCCGTCGCTACTGCTGTCACCATTTCTACAGTGGCTATCACACCACTTTGCTACTGATACTTTGCTGCAGTTACTAAGTCTTTCAGGTGTGGTTGAATTGACAACTCAACTGATAATACTCAAGAATATTCCTTGGCTTCCCCTTGTGTCGAATCAACAAATTTGGGTTGAATACTCTACCCTCGAAAACTGTTGCGATCCCCTATACTTGTGGGTTATCAATCGCGACGAAGGAGTTTCGGGAGGTGGTCGAGAGGGTAGCTAAGGGCACGAAAATGCTTGGGAAAGTGGGGGGAAGGCTTCCTGAGGTCGAGGGGACTGGTTTGGTGGGTCGAGAGACGCAGGAGCCGTCGTGTAGCCGGAGATCGACCGAAGCTCCGAGGAAGAGGGGCCTCGGTCGATCTCAAGCACCGGGGCTCTGCTTGCTTGCTGGGATGGCTAGGGAGGAGCTAGTGATCATGGCGAAGCTGTCTGAGGGATGTTGGAGCGTGGGGGAGGGCTATTTATAGGTCCACGATGGCGAGCCGATTCGGGAGCGCCGGTGACTCACCATGCCGCGCATGGGGGTGCAGAGAGGAGCCTGGGTCGAAACCACGGTCTCAGGACGTGGTTTTGGACTGCTAGAACCATCTGTAACAGAGGGAGAGAGAGAGGAGTCGAGCATGAGTGGCCGCGCAACCTTGGCCGGTTCTGGTGCGCGCGGGCATGCGTCGCACGAGCTCTAGCGCGGGGGAGGAGGGGACTTGATGGTCGCTCGATGCAGAGGGGTTGTCGGGGAAGAGGTTGGACACCTCGGGGAAGGCTGGAACTGGCCGAGGGCGGTGCTGCCACCTCGGTGGCTTTCTGTAGCGCGCCCAGAGCGCAGTTTTGGCATGCCACGGCATGCTATTGCGCTCTGAGGCACTTTGGACGTGTCTAGCATGTCCTGGCACTGTCTGGGAGTTAGGCTAGCCGTTGGTGTCCCGTGGGAGCTTTGGCTGGTCAAGGGAGACAAGGAATACAGGTGCTGTCAGCTTTGAACTGAAGCTTAGATTGGGGTTTTTGGCACTTCCACTTCGAACCAGTGAGGGGCCAGTTGGCTGGGGTTGGGCATCTGAGAGCAAAGGGGTTGGGTTTAGCTACGGGTTAAAGGAGCTTTTACCCATCTGTCAGAAGGTGCTCGACAGTTGTTTGGGGTAGTTGCACCCCACAACTCGTGCTGCAACTTAACAAGTTTGGGTTTGGTGCTAAAACATGGGGTTTCACCAAGTTTGAGCTCCATTGGACAAGTATAGCTTTGTAAACTTGAAAACACCACTATTTGACCAGATCTGTCCCTTCCAAAGAGAGTGTGTGCGAACTAAGTCCCACAAACCCCATTTTTGGTGTGGAACCCTTATTTGAGGTATTAGGCATCATTGGACAAACATTGCTATGTAGAGTTGCTCTAACTTCAATCTGGACAGAAGGGGTTTTAGGGTTATTTGGGGTCCTTAATCACCTTAGATCAAAGTGAAATTTATGTGGACACCAAATATGGCTTAGGGACACTAATGGAATTTTCTAGGATTTTATTGAAAGTACTTCCTTTGGAAATATTTAAAAAGGTCAAAACAAACAGAAATGGTTTTTAGGCTTTCTCAAATAATTATAATATAAATAGGGATTTAAAATCTTATGTATGGAAAATATATGTCCTTGTGATCATCTCCAAATTCTATCAGATTTTTCTAAGGCAGAAAAGTATTTTTCCATGTAGGAATACCATTTCTGGCCTCATAAATGGGCATGTAATTTAATTAGGAAAATAATTCTAAAAATAATTATTTTGTGGTTTGGGAGGACTGAAATGAAGTTAAAATCAGATCACCAACTTTGGGTAGAAACACTCCATGGCATCAAGGCCATGTAGTGCAACTCAAAGTAGGGTTTTACCTCGATCAGAAACAAGTAAAGGTTTTTGGAAATAATTCAATATTGTGAAATGGGGTTTTTAGCATCACATGATCATCACACAAGCATTCAATGACATACATGGCACTCACATCTTTAGTTTTGAAAAAGTTTTAACAAGCTCAGGTTTTTGCATTACAAAGAAGTGGTAGTAAAAACATGGTGTGACACGATGGTTTCCGGAATGGTCTCGAACAAAGATTGATATATAGGATGGTTTCATTTGGTCACTGGAAAGATTTCGGGCATTACCGGCAGTGTACTGGGAGTGACGAATGGGTTCCGGGTTTTCACAGGGAGGGGACCACCAACTCGGGAGTGAGCCCAATAGTCCTAGGGTGGCGCACCAGCGCTTAGTAGATTGGTGAGGCCCGCCCAAGTGGGCTATGGCGCTAGAAGAAGAAAACCAAAGAAAAAAAAGAGGGAGGTGGGCAGGAAGAGGAGGACTCCTCCTTACGAAACCGAATGGGAGTTGGAGTCATCCTCCTACTTTCAGCCGGTGCCCTTGGGGCTCTCTTGAACCCCAAGGCTAGCCCCTCCCCTCCTCCTATATATACTAGAGGTCTTAGGGTTTTTTGAGACACAACTTTGCCACGTGCAACTCATACCTATACCTCGTAGTTCTTCCTCTAGATCAGATTTATGCGGAGCTCGGGCGGAGCCCTACAGGAATAGATCATTACCATCATCGGCGCTCCGACACGCTGCCGGAGAACTCATCTATTTCCCTGTCACTCTTGCTGGATCAAGAAGGCGGAGATCGTCATCGAGCCGTACGTGTGCTGAACGCGGAGGTGTCGTCCGTTTGGTGCTAGATTGGGATGGATCGTGGGACGGATCATGGGACGATGGTGATTTGAATCACGAAGCTCTACCACTACATCAACCACGTTTCTTAACGCTTCCCGCTTAGTGATCTACAAGGGTATGTGGATCCGATCTCGCTCTCATAGATGAACATCACCATGATAGGTCTTCGTGTGCGCAGGAAAATTTTGTTTCCCATGCAACGTTCCCCAACATTACGAAGCTTATCCGATGACTTATATCGGACTATCCTGTTTAAGAACGACCGTGAACAAACGAATGCACTAGATGTCGAACCCCAACCTCACATCATGCATATGTTGAAAGATAATCATACATAACTACTTGAATTCCCACCTAAGAAATTTTATGGTTATGCAATCGGGTCCACGGATAAAAGGAGGAAAATCCATCACTCAACTCCAAGCAATAACACTATCCGTCGAGTGTATCACATCCGTCAACACAGAACCAGAGATCTCGAAAACTCATCTACCTTAGATCCTCGTAATCACAATGATACGAGGTATTGCAGTACATACGAACTCTGTTCACGAGTATTGGGATGCTAAACTCCTCTCTCCACTACTAGTATTGAAGCAATTTGGAACATCCGCCGTCTTGAGATACTAAGAAATATGAATGATAACAATTTCCTCAAGAATCCCTTGGAGCTCAAATCCCCGGAAGAAATCAAGTCACACAGGAGGCACCAAGACAGAACTCTGTCACATCGACATCATATTGAAAGCACAATCTCACCCTAAGGTGATTTTGTTAATTAATCACAACATATGCATCATTGTACCAATGAATTTAGCCAAGTACATGTTAGAAAAGTTAAAAGATGCTTTGGCTATCGGATTGTGTGGATATGCCCCTTTGATGAAGGAAGGAATAGGATTGGCTAAAGCTTCAAGCAAAAAGACTCTTCATTTTCCACTTTGTGAGAAATCACATTTGAGTCCATAGGAAAGCCAATACTATTAAAAGGGGATGAGGTATTGTGATGAATTGGTAGCTCAATTGCTTAGAGAATGCCAAAAAAAACTCATCCACTCTTCCAAAAAATATATTTGTCCGAAGCCAAATATGGAAAATTGGTGCCACCAACATTTATCACTCGGCCATACCCTACCTTTTCGGTAAAACCGAATCTGCATCGGTGCTACCGAGTTTGGGTGACCAATCTTCTTTTGCCTCCATACACAAAATCGGAATTTCCGAGTTTCTCTATCGGTTCCACCGAGTTCTGCTATCTAACAATTAGTCACCTTTTCGGTTCTGCCGAGTTGTGTATATCAATTCCACCAAGATTCAAAGTTGCTACCTTTTGAGCAAGTCGGTACCACCAAGTTGGTAACTCCGGTGTCACCGAGTTGGTCAATTATGGTGTAACGGTTGGATTTTGGAGGTTTCCTATATATACCCCTCCATGTACCTCTCATTCGCAGAGGAAGTACTCATAACACACTTACACTTGCCAGATCCATTTTTTTGAGAGAGAGCTACCTACTCATGTATTGAGGTCAATATATTCCATTCCAACCATTTGAACCTTGATTTCTAGCCTCCCCAAGTTGCTTTGCACAAGATCAATCTCTCCTACCCCTACCAAATCTAAGAGACAGAGTGATTGAGTGTTGAGGAGACTATCTTTAGAAGCACAAGAGCAAGGAGTTCATTGTTCTAGCATATCTATTACCTTCTGTAGTGTGGTGCCTCCTAGATTGGTAAGGTGTCTCTTGGGAGAATCCTACTTCGTGTTGTGGAGTTGAACCAAGATGTTTATAAGGGCTAGGGGATCGCCTACTTCGTGAAGATCTATCATGAGTGAGGCTAGTCCTGTGTGGGCGGAAGATACAGCTTAGGAAGCGATGCGATGAACGACAAATTCATCGTCAAGAATATACTTAGAGCTTTGGATGGAAGATACGACACCGTGTGCACATTAATCCAAATGATGCCCAACTACAAAGATCTCAATCCTACTGAAGTCATTGGAAGGATTGTTGCTCACGAAATGTATCTCAAAGACAAAGATGAGTTGGACTACAAGTCAAGGCGGTGCTTACGAAGCTTCAGTCGATGCTCCCGCTAATTCAAGTGACAACCTTGTTACCAATGATTGCTCCCAACTCAAGATGAACTTCATCAACAATGAGCATCCACCACTAGTTCACCTACTTGATGTCTTCTACAAAAAAACCTAAGGTTAGTCGATCCCTCTTAGGAGGGATGTCACATCTAGGGGAGCATTACTCTAACACTTGAGTACAAGCGTCTCCTAAATGATGGGAACACATTAATGCATTATGTAAAAGTGGTAACCCCACTTGTGCTTAATCGATGAGTATGACCTATGATCAAGTATTCTTACTTGACTCCTAAGTCAATATACTCATATATGAATGCCTTTGTCATTGCCAAAGTGCTTGATAGATGCTAGGATGTTTGTGCATGTTCATCATGTTTTCATTTGACATCTTATTGTATGAGCATGTTGGTCTGCATATCTTTTCTCATTCGACGATACCCAATTGTTGCCCTTTGGCTTTTGATTTATCTTTTGCCAACTGGATAGACAAGAATGCCTAGGACCCTTTTCTAGCTATCTATGCTTTCTCGCCTCAAGTTCTATTCATGCTACATCACAAAACTTGAACAAGCACTTCTTGATCCCTTTGTGTGAGGAGAACCCGGAGTTCCGTGTCGATAAGGGCTGCCTTCCCAAACCTCTTTGTGAATCTTGGTGTAACCAACCCAAAAATCTCGGTTTCACCGATTCTCAAAGTTGATCTAGGTTTTCCATCTCGGTAGCACCGATACCATAATCTCGGCCTCACCGAGTTTCCCTGTCAATAGACAACAGTGGAACTCGGTGGCACCGAAATTTTCGTATCGGTGACACCAATAGTGAGGGGTATTTATACCTGAGCAACCAACACTTTGAATTTATATCTTCACACGTCATCTTCCCAACCCCTAACTATCGCACTAGGACCCCTTGGTCGTCGCCATTGCATCCCCATGTGCCTTTGCCGTTGGGATTCGCCTCCATCGTCGCCTAGGAGATTCATCACTGAGCTAGGGTATGAATCTGACCCCTTATGCGCTCCCCTATCTGATTAACGTGCATTAGGTCACTCCTATATACAATCCACTATGTGAAACTCCTATTCACCACTAGAAATTCCATAGAATAGAGAACCATATTTTTTTTTATCCGATCTCTCGCTACATGCATCTCGGTGATATCGAGTTGATAAAATGGGTTCCAATGATTTAGTTTTTAGAGTCACTGAGAACCGCTTCGGTGAGACCAAGAAGTTTTTTTCGGTTACACCAAAAAGGCTGCGCAAGTCTCTATTAATTCAAGTGGTCAGTCTCGGTGACTCCGAAAATTTCAACCCGGCGCTACCGAAATAAATTTTGCAGTAGATCACACCCAAGGTTTTTAAGTACAAATTTGAAAAAATCTGCAATTTTGTGATGCTTATCTTTTCTTGCTCTTATATATCTTTTCACACGGTCAGCCAGTCTGTGTGTCACCTTGCGTGCTAGGTTTGCAAGATGTCAGGTTCCGATGACAATCAGAACAATTTCACTGAGCCCCATGATGAGTTCGATTCACACACTAGTCCTGAGAGGACCCCTTTTGATGCAGGCACCGCCAGCTCCAATAGCTTTCCCAAGGCTACCACAATGACTAGGAGGAAGCTAAATTATGATGAAGAAGACTCATATTTTGTTCCTGTAGAGTCTTCTACCCAGAAGAAGAAAGAGAAGCCTGTTGTCAAGAGAACTTTCGGGAACAAGTACTCTAAACTGAAAGTGCGTTATATCGACTAGAGGGGGGGTGAATAGGAGATTTTTAGAATTTCATCATTGAGGAAATTATTTTTGAGGAAATTCCTCACTGATGACTAACTTGCAACGGAAACAACAAAGGATCAGGAGTGCAAAGTATCACAACAAAAGTTATCAAGATGAGGAATATGAAAAGCAGTTTGCACAGTATGCAGGCACAGAGAAAACAGGTGAGGATTAACTCCGTGAAGAATTTTGGGGTTGAGGAATTTTAGAGAAATTCTTCAGCAAATTCTTCAAACAGTGACAATGAAAATCTTCAACATACAATGTTGAGAAATTGAAAGAGATGAAGAAATAGAACCTGTATCACGGTGAAGACATTGGTTGATGACCCAGCTCCAACTGCTGTGACAGTTGTACATCTGGTTCAGAGCGGCTTGTTATTGAAACCAAAGGACACACAATCCCGAGACACATAGTCCCTACCGTATTCTACTTGAGCTAAAGACTCATAGTCCTCGCCCAACACTCGTGGTAAGTCTTTAGGGCAGACTTCCAAACCCTCCCAGACTTGGTCACCTGCCAATCCACAATTGACTGCTTTATTGCTCTAGACCATGACGCCTAACCGTCTGGAGGATGCACGGTCCTCAAAGGTAAAAGGCTTCGGTTCCACACAGGAACAAATTCTTCAGTGATGCTCAATCACTTGGTTTTTGGTTTGTGGTTTGGTGTTTGGAGTATTTCCTCACTGATGATTTATTCTCGAAGACTCTGAGGAATTTGGGTTGCTCTTATGACAAGTGTCAGTTTCTAACGGAGCAGCCAACCAGCTAATGGTTGTGGGGGCGGCTATTTATAGCCTGGAAGCACCCCAACATGATTTGACATTAATGCCCTTAAATAATATGACCGTTGGAGTGGATAAGATCGGTGATGTGGTGCGAATTGTGGCAACGGTCGGGACCCTCAACTGTGAGAGTCCTCATGTCTCTCATATTCCTCACTTGAGGCTTTTGGTAGGATTAGGCTTGGGTTGAGCATCATGAGGAAATTCATTCCGAAGTGTTACCTCTTCCCCCTTTAATAGTACGGTATACCTATGACTCAAGAGTGAAGAAAATGAAACAGAAAGAATAAATCTTCACGCTTCAAAGTCTTCGAATCGTTTTTCTTCAGGACGCACCAAATTCCTCATCTTCAATATCTTCATGAGGAATATCAATTTCATCGCAATTTCTTCACGATCAAGGTCTTCAGCAGAAGACCAATTTCTTCAGCCGAAGATATACATTTTTAGGGGTGGATATTCATCAAATATTTCAAACTTCACAGGGACTTATAGATCCTGTGTACACTCACGAACACATTAGATACTTAACCTATAAGACTTCAAACCACCAAAATCATTCAGGGGCACTAGATTCAGTTACAATCTCCCCCTTTTTGGTGGTTGATTACAATTAGTTTAAGTCTTCAGCGGGGATAAAAATATGAAGTGTAAATACTCCTTTTGAGGCATTTGAAATAAAGATACACAGAGACTCCCCCTGAAGATGTGCATATTTTGAGGATTTTGCTTTTCACAGCAAATGCACATTGATGATTTATATCATGTAGATCTCCCCCTAAGTCTTGTAAATCATGCATACATATGACATATAATTGGAAGAATTTGAGGATGCATGATGTGAAATGGTATCTGACGAATTCCAGCATGCATGCATTAATATTTTGAGGAATAAGAATGCGAAGAAAAACGTTCAAAAGCGTCAGAGTACCATCGGGCTTAAGTTACAACTCATTACATAAAACACTTCAGAAGAAACAAGAGTTTGTAACTTAATAAAGTTCATAAGCCCCAAAATATATCCCACGTGAAGACTAACTCTCAGATTTCTCCCCCTTTGTCATCAAGTGATGAAAGGGATCAAAACTGAGGACTAACACCCCTTGAAGACTTTCACTTCTTGGTAGTTGAGGAAGACGCGCGAGGATTCTTGGCGGGCTTCCTCGTTGGACCAGTGGTAGTATCTTCTTGGTCTTCATCAGGTTCTGTAGTGCGGAATGAACAAAGTGAACTGTCCTCAAGGTCTGGAACTGGAATTGGCTTGAATTTCTTCTTTGGTGGCCATGACCAGTCAGAGTCCTGTGTAAACTCCAATTCTTCAAGTTCTTGTGGAGTCTTCAAATGAGCCAGTGTGGCCCAGGAGTGATCAAAAACCTTGTGAAGATAGTGGTGATTAATCTTCACTGCATTCTGAGTCTCATTGAGGGTTTTCACAATGGCACCGAATTGGCGTTTGACCCATTTGTGATTGCGATCGACCTTCTGATGAAGACTGAGGAGTAGCTCTCTGTTAGTCATCACCCTTGGGGCAACTGGGCTTGGTGGCTCCTGGGTTTCAGTACCATCCCATGAAGAATATGCATCTGGTTCACGAAATTGGCCATCAAGGGGCCGACTGCCTTCATCGATCACAGACTTGCCTTTTCCTTCAACTGGCTCGAAAGTCTTCTTGTTGACTCTGATCGGAGGCATATATTCAATGTGATTATTGAAATTAGCATGATAGTTGATGCTTGAGCTGCGTTTGATGAATCTCATGATCCATGGAGCGTAAATCTTCAGGTCAAAAGGTGACATGGAATTGTCAGCTAGAGTCCTCAAGAAGAACTCGTGAAGGTTTATGGGGATGTAGTGGATGATGTTGAAGAGGATATTCTTCATGATGCCTACAACATCTTCTTCATCATCATGGCCCTTGATAGGAGCAATGACACTACACATAATTTTGTAGATAGTCCTGGATTCATACTTGAGATCTTGGACCAGAAAAGTCGTTCTTGGTGGTTGACCCATGGCCAAAGGCTTCATGAGGACTACCATCAGCTTATTGGGAAATTCCCGTTCATCATACATCTTCACAGCATGTTCTGAAGGAATTGAAACAAGAAGTACTCACAAAGCTCATTTGCAAGGGCTTTGAAGTGTGTGTGCTACGTCATCCAATCCAACACCCAAGTATTGATATTTGTTGGATCTCCAAAGATGGGCAAAGTTACGTAGAATTGAAGAACGATGTCGCCGTTTGAATCACAGATATCAGTGCAAAGTGGCATCAGTCTGGCTTCATGAAGAACGTTGAGGACTGGAGTGAAGCAAGGAATTTCTTCAAGCTCAACATGAGGAATATGCATGTGCGGAAAAATGTTCTTTCTTCCACAGAGCACAAATGCATAATAGTTGAGCTGAGTCCTTGTCCAAAACTTCATGTGCCTGATGCGAAGCTTGTCATAAGAATTGTCTCCGATGAAATACATGTGTTCTTCAGAGAACGCCTCCTTTTGAAACTTTGGCCTTTTTGAGAAGGGCTGATGCTGCCTAGGCTGAAGATTTTGCTTCTTCTCTTGAGGAGAGACGATCATGGCAGTCTGCATGTTGGGAACCACAATAGCAGATTCTGTATTGGGCACAGGAGCATTTTCTTCAGCATATTCCTCAGGTTGAGGAAATTCATCAGCCTGTGCCTCAGGTTGAGGGTTTTTCTCAGGGTGAGGATTTTCTTCAGCCTGAACCTTAGGTTGAGGATCTTGCTCAGGACTAGGATTTTCCTCAGACTGAGGATCTTCTTCTTGTTTTTCCTCAGCTTGAGGAATTTGCTTGGAGGAGGAGCCAAATTCTTCAGCTGGTGCAGCTGATCCTTGAGCAGGTTCTTCAGGAGGAATGAATGTCTGAGCAATGTCATCAATTTGAATTTCCTCATATGTGTGTTCCTCAGACTCAGCAGATTTCATTTCCTCATCAGTCAGATGCTCCGTATCTTCACTTTCGAAGGGAATCATAGCTTAGGAGGGAGCAATCTTGAGAGGCACAACATCCAAAGGAGCATTTTCATCAAGAGATTTGAGGCGCTTGGCCTCTGTTGATTCTGGTCTTGAAGAAGCTTTTCGTTTCTTGGCTTCTTTTTGTGCAGCCCTGGTTTTCTTCACGTCTAATGCAAACGGAGTGATTTTCTTCACCTTTGAGGATTTTGGTGAAGGCATTTTCTCTTAAGGAGGTGGAGCCGTATCCGTCCTGGCAGTTTCCTCAGCTGAAAAATTTTCTTCAGCTGGAGCAGATTCATCAGCTGGCTTAGATGCATCAGCTGGAATATCCTTAGCTATTTCCTCAATAGCCGGTGCATCAACACGGCTTTCTTGAGGCATTTCTTCAGCAGGGGTTGCTTGTTGTTCCTCTTCCTCAGGCTACTGTGGTTTTGCTGGAGGAGCAGCCTTTTTGTTGTAATCATGAACTGCGTTGGTTGCAAACTTGATGAAGTTGGTCTTGAGACTTTGACGATCAAATAGTTTGGTATACTTGTTTGTCAAAGTCTTCAGTTCTGCATGGGTTGACACAAGAGCATCAGGCGTCAGGCTGAGGAGATTCTGTCAGAGGAATTTCTCCTTCTTCAGCTTTGTAGTCGTTGCTTGTTTGGCTTGCGTCTCCTTCCACTTGGCCTCATTGATGAATGTGGCCACCATATGGCTGATGCCCGGGGAAAGCTTCAAGTCAGCAATGGGTGTGTTTGGGTCATCATACCAAACATTGATGTAGTCCAACAGGACTTATGGATCCATGGCAAGAGGAACGACACTGCCTGAAGCTTGAGCGACCGTTCTTGCTTGTTTCTGATGATTGCTTGAAGTGTTTGATCGTCATATTCATCACTTCCTTCTGATGCAGAAGGGACTTTGATGACTTTGCTTGGGCTGGGTCTGTTTCCTCTTCCAGCAGTCATCTTAGTCTTCAACTGTGTTGGTGAAGACTTTGTCTCTGAGCTCGTGGCAGATGGAACAGAGGAGCTGGAGACAGTAGGCAGTTGCTTCACAAGCTGCTGGTGTTCAGGCATTGAAGCATGTGTTGTTGTTGAGTGTTTTGGTGCAGACGCAGGCACGGCCTTCTGAAGCAATTTCTATTGAATCTTTGAAGCCTTTGATTTCTATGGCACAGGCTTCACTTGAGGAATGGCCGTGCCAAAAGTTTCAGCACCTGAGGAGGTGGCTGCGGCAGCAGCAGCAGCAGATCCTTCATTGAATTTCCTCACAGCAGTTTCTGCTTGCTTCTGAAGCTTTGACAAGTGTTTGGTCTTTTCCTCAAGATAATCATCAATCGTCTTAAGGCTTGAAGGATGGGCATTCTGATGATCCCCGAGAGGAGGCCTTTTGCCAGGTGGGTTAAGAGCGAATTTCTTCGCATACTTTGGAGTGACGAATCGGTATTCCTTCCACTCCTTAGCCCACCTGCGTTCTATCTTTTGGAGCCTTATTTTCCTCTTGGGCATTGATTCTTGCTCATCTGGTGTGCAATAGTCCAAGTATATATCCTCAGGGATATCAATTATACTGTTTTGTTCGAGTTTCTTGCCACCCTTTTGCTTCCTGTCATCCTCCATTTTCTTCAGCTGAGGCTTTTGCTGAGGAAGTTGAGCTCTTGAGGATTATGATGACACTAGCAGATTTTCTTCAAGAAACACATTTTCGTCAGTGCAGAGGTGGCCGTTGGTAGGCATGGGAATCTTGGCGCCTTTGCATTCATGCATGTATAATTTCCTGAGAACATCCTTGAGGTATTTCTCCTGTGATATGAAGATCCCATTGAGTTGTTGACGAATTTGAAGACCTAAGAAGAATTTCAGCTCCCCCATCATAGACATCTGATATTCTTCACTCATCATGTAAGCAAATTCATCACTATAACGTTTGTCAGTACATCCAAATATGATGTCGTCGACATATATCTAGCACACAAATAGTTCATTATCATAGGATTTTGTGAACAGAGTTGGATCGAGTGAATCAGGTTTGAAGCGTTTCTTCATGAGGAATTCCTTCAATGTATCATACCATGCCCGAGGGGCTTGCTTGAGACCATAAAGTGCCTTTTTGAGTCTGAAGACTTTGTCTGGATTCTTTGGATCCTCAAAACCTGGGGGCTGAGCAACATATACTTCTTCCTCAAGCTTACCATTAAGGAATGCACTTTTTACATCCATTTGATATAAGATGATGTTATGATGATTAGCATAAGCAAGTAGTATTCGAATAGCTTCAAGTCTAGCAACAGGAGCAAAAGTTTCATTGAAATCAATTCCGTCAAAATGTGTGTAGCCTTGGGCTACAAGTCGTGCCTTATTCCTCACCACTTGACCATCCTCATCTTGCTTGTTTCGTAAAATCCACTTGGTGCCGATGATATTGTTCTTGCGAGGATCTGGTCGTTTGACGAGCTCCCAGACGTCATTCATCTTGAATTGAAGAGGTTCGTCTTGCATGGCTTGAATCCACTCCGGTTCCATGAAAGCCTCAGCAGTTTTTGAAGGTTCTGTGATAGACACAAAGGAAGATTGCCCACAAAAGTTAACTAAGTGTGAAGCTTTTGAGCGAGTGAGACGACCTGGCGCGTTGATGTCATCGAGGATTTTGTCAAGTTCTACTTCATTTGCAATCCTCGGATGAGCTGGTTGAGGATTTCGTCTGGGCTGAGGAATTGGTTCTGGAGCAAATTCCTCAGGAGCATCTTCTTTATTTTCATCAGTGCTGGGAATGATTTCTTCAGCAATTTCCTCAGTAGGAACAATGTCCTCAGTAGCTTTGAGATTTATTGCTTCCTCAGGAGATAGCTTATCTGGTTTACGAGGCAATTTCTCTCTTCACGAGCCATTAGTTTCATCAAACCGCACATCTACAGTTTCAACAACCTTGTTGTGATAGGTGTTGAAGACTCTGTAGGTGTGCGAGTCCTTTCTGTAACCAAGCATAAAACCCTCATGTGCCTTAGGTGCAAACTAGGAGCTATGGTGAGGATCTCTAATCCAGCATTTTGCACCGAAGACTTTGAAATAACTTACATTGGATTTCTTGTCAGTGAGGAGTTCATATGAGGTTTTCTTGAGGAATTTGTGAAGATATACCCTGTTGATGATATGGCAAGCTGTGTTGATTGCTTCAGTCCAGAAACGACGAGGAGTCTGATATTCTTCAAGCATGGTTCATGCCATCTCAACCAGAGCCCTGTTCTTCATTTCGATGACGCCATTCTGTTGAGGAGTATAAGGAGCAAACAATTCGTGAGTAATACCAAGTTCATCAAGATAATTATTAAGACCAGTGTTTTTGAATTATGTTCCATTATCACTCCTGATGTGTTTGATCTTGACGCCGAAGTTCGTCGAGGCCCTTGAGAAAAATCGTTTAAAGACTTCCTGCACTTTAGTTTTATACAGAATGATATGCACCCAAGTGTATCTGGAATAATCATCAACTATGACAAAGTCATATAAAGATGCAACATTTTTTAGAGTGGCATAATGAGTAGGTCCAAATAGATCCATGTGAAGTAATTCAAATGGACGAGTAGTGGTCATGATAGTCTTCGAGGGGTGCTTGGATCTGGTCATTTTCCCAGACTCACAAGCACCCCAGAGGTGGTCCTTGAGGAATTTGACTGATTTGATGCCAATGACATGCTTCTTCTTCGCTAGTGTGTGCAAGTTCCTCATGCCTGAATGACCATATCTTCGATGCCATAGCCAACCTTCTGAGGTTTTTGCTAGTAAGCAAGTGGCTGGTTGAGGACCTGTAGAGAAATCGACACTGTACAAATCCCGTCTTCTAACACCTTCGAAGACTTTGGATCTCTCAGATTCCATGATGAAAACACATCTATATTTTCCAAAGATAATAACCATATCAAGATCACAAAGCATTAAGACTGACATGAGGTTAAACCCAAGGGATTCAACAAGCATCACCTTGTCCATATGCCTGTCCTTGGAAATAGCCACTTTGCCAAGTCCCAATACCTTGCTTTTACCTTCGTCAGCATAAGTGATTTTCTTCAAGGGTGATGGAGTCAGCGGCATATTCATCAGCAAGCTTTTTTCACCAGTCATGTGGTGTGTGCAAGCACTATCAAGAACCCACTCAGTACTCTTGGGTTTGTCATCATGCACATGAATTAGTACATCTTACCATCTCATATGCTTCAGACTTGAAGAATATGATATCAATTTCATCAGATAGGAAATTCATCATAAACAGTGATTATGAGGACGTGTGAAATGTTTTTCATTTCATCAAATGTTTGGTTGCGTCCTATCAAGATTATTCTTAAGTCTCCAGCAAATTCTTGAGATGATGATTTTCGTCTAGAGACCTGTCCTGCAGAAGTGATTAGTTCAATTTCCTCACCACCCACATCTGAAGGGGTGGTAAAGAGTTCATCATCCTGCGAGCTCCATATGAGAAAGGGGGCATTGAATCTAATGCACTTCTCTTCACAGTAGGGGGGTTAGAGTAATCAAATGAATAGGCATAGAAATTCTTTGAGGATTTATGAACATAATGATTTGAACAGTAATACTCATATTCATGTCCCTTGTAATTTCCCTGCATATTTGAATCATTAGCACGGGTACGAGCATAGTTTTGACCAGTTGAGGATTTTGATTTCTTGAAGACTTCGGTCCTCCCGAGGAATTTGATGTGGGGTTCAAATTCTTCATAGGTAGTGTCATGAGCACATTCACTTGAAAATTTTCAAGGCAACTTTTGGGGACCTAGATTTTCCTCAGGGGTGGTCCATTCTTGCAGTTAGTTCCAACATATCGAGCAAATACTTCACCAGATTGATTTTTGAACAATTAATAGTTGGAGTCAAATGACACATCTGAGGAATAGGATAATTCACATGCAAAGCCTGTTAGATTGGATGGATCAACAGGAGGCCCCTTAGCAGCAACCCATGAGGTTTTGGGATACTGCTCAGGTTTCCAGTATGATCCATCAGCATTCAATTTCCTCTCAAAGGCAATTCCTTCTTTCCTCGGGTTCCTGTTCAAAATCTGCTTTTTGAGCATAGCGCAAAGGGTTTGGTGCCCTTTGAGACTTTTGTACATGCCTGTCAGATACAATTCCTTCAGCCCTGCAGTTTCATTAGTGACATTTGTGGTTTCCTCAAGTGAGGAATTTGATACCACAGTAGAACTTGAAGAATTTGTAGCCATAGAAGCATTTGATGATTCTAGTGAAGAATTAGCAGTTTCATGTTCGATGCATTTAATACATGGAGGAATGAATTCATCCTGAGCAGCACTGATCTGTTGAGCGAGTAATGAATCATTTTCCATACAAAGATCATCATGAGAAATCCTCAGCTTCTCAAGATCAAGTTTCCTTTGAAGAAATTCATAGGAAAGTTTCTCATGATGAGTGAGGAGTGTGACATGACGATCTTGAAGATTATCAAATCTGGACTGAAGACTTTTCATATCTTCAGTGAAGATTTGGGTAAGATTCATTTCATCATTCAATAGATCATTGCTTCTGTCTAGCAGTTTCTGAAGCTTTTCTAGGGCAGTTTGTTGTTTAGTAGCAATGATAGCAAGTTTAGTGTAACTGGGATTTTTATAATCATCAGGTTCACAGTCACTTGAATCAGAGGAGGAAGCATCGTTCGGTACCTTTGAACCTTTTGCCATGAAGCAATAGGTTGGAGCGAAGTCATCAACATAGTCATCAGTGAGGATGGTGTTATCATTTTCTTCAAGGTTGAGGATTGACTTGCTGAAAAATGTGGTTGCAAGTGCAAGACTAGCCTGTCCAGATTCTGAGTCTTCATTGGAACCTCCCTCTTCGTCACATTCCTCGGATTCTGCCTCAGAATCCATTTCTTTGCCAATAAGTGCCCGAGCTTTTCAGAAACTAGTCTTCTTTTACAATGAGGACATTGAGGTTGAGGATTTTGAAGATTTTTTTTTCTTCGAGTCATCAGAACATTCATCCTTGTATTTCTTCTTCTTTGATTCCTTCACCCAACAAGGACAATCAACAATGTAGTGACCTGATTTCTTGCATTTGTGGAAGGTTCTTTTATTGTAGTCCTCAGATGAAGATTCTGATTTCTTCATATCTCTTCTTGAAGATTTACCAATATGACCACATCTTGTAAACTTCTAGAATTTCCTCACGAGCATTGCAAGCTCCTGTCCAAATTCTTGAGGATCACCAATGCTGCCATCCGAGTCTTCTTCTCCGGATGAGGAAATTGCTTTGGCCTTCAGTGCACGAGGTCTAGAATAGCTTGGTCCATACAGATCTCTCTTTTCTTCTTGTTGGAATTCATGAGTATTGACTCTTTCGAGCATATCAGCAGGATCAAGCATCTTGTAGTCTGGTCTTTCTTGAATCATCAGAACTAAAGTATCAAATGAAGAATCCAAAGATCTTAGCAGGTCCTTCACAACTTCATGGTCAGTAATGACTCGAGCTCCCAGTTCTTGCAGTTCATTTGATATGTTAGTGAGGAGATCAAAGGTATCTTGGCAGCTTTCATTGTCAAGCCTCTTGAAGCGATTGAAGAGATTGCGAAGAACATCAACACGAGAATCATGCTGGGTTGATACTCCTTCATTTACTTTGGACAGACTTTCCCACATTAGTTTTGCTGAGCCCAAAGCACTCACTCTGCCATACTGACCTTTGGTCAGATGGCCACAAAGGATATTCTTCGCTTGAGAATCAAGTTACTTGAATTTCTTCACATCAGCGGCAGAGACAGTAGCAGTGATGATAGGGAGACCATGTTCCACAATATACCAGAGATCATTGTCAATAGCTTGTAGATGCATCTGCATATTGGTCTTCCAGAAGGGAAAGTCCTTTCTTTCGAAAGTAGGACATCATGCGGTTATCTTGATCTTGCCTGTAGTCGACATAGCTAAAACTCCAGGTGGTTAAACCAAAGTCACACAGAACAAGGGATTACCTTGCTCTGATACCAATTGAAAGTGCGTTATATGGACTAGAGGGGGGTGAATAGGAGATTTATATAATTTCATCACCGAGGAAATTCCTTTTGAGGAAATTCCTCACTGATGACTAACTTGTAGCGGAAATAGAAAAGGATCAGGAGTGCAAAGTATCACAATAACAATTTTCAAGATGAGGAATATGAAAAGCAGTTTGCACAGTATGCAGGCACAGAGAAAACGGGTTAGGATTAACTCGCGTGAAGAATTTTGGGGTTGATAAATTTCAGAGAAAGTCTTTAGCAAATTCTTCAAACAGTGACAATGAAAATATTCAACATACAATATTGAGGAATTGAAAGATATGAAGAAATAGAATCCGTATGAAGTGAAGACATTGGTTGATGACCCAGTTCCAACTGTTGTGACAGTTGTACGTCTGGTTTGGAGAGGGTTGGTATTGGAACCAAAGGACACAGAATCCCGAGACACACAGTCCCTACCATATTCTCCTTGAGCTAAAGACATATAGTCCTCTCCCAACACTCGTGGTAAGTCTTCAGTGCAAACTTCCAAACCCTCACAAACTTGGTCACGTGCCGATCCACAATTTACTGCTGGATTGCTCTAGACCATGACGCCTAACCTTCTGGAGGATGCACAGTCCTCAAAGGTAAAAGGCTTCGGTTCCACGCAGGAACAAATTCTTCAGTGCTGCTCAATCACTTTGTTTTTGGTGTGTGGTTTGGTGTTTGGGGTATTTCCTCACTGATGATTTACTCTCGAAGACTTTGAGGAATTTGGGTTGCTCTTATGACAAGTGTCAGTTTCTAAATGAGCAGCCAACCAGCTAATGGTTGTGGGGGCGGCTATTTATAGCCTCGGAGCATCCCAACATGATTTGTCATTAATGCCCTTAAATAATATGACTATTGGCGTGGATAAGATCGGTGATGTGGCGCGAATTGTAGCAATGGTCGGGACCCTCAACTATGAGAGTCCTCGTGTCTCTCATATTCCTCCCTTGAGGCTTTTGGTAGGATTAGGCTTGGGTTGAGCATCATGAGGAAATTCATTCCGAAGTGTTACCTCGACCCACTTTAACAGTACGGTGTACCTATGACTCAAGAGTGAAGAAAATGAAACAGAAAGAATAAATCTTCACGCTTCAAAGTCTTCGAATCATTTTTCTTTAGGACACACCGAATTCCTCATCTTCAATATCTTCATGAGGAATATCAAATTCATTGCAATTTCTTCACGGTCAAGGTCTGCAGCAGAAGACCAATTTCTTCAGCCGAAGATATACATTTTTAGGGCTCGATATTCATCGAATATTTCAAACTCCTCAGCGACTTATAGATCTTGTGTACACTCACGAACACATTATATACTTAACCTATAAGTCTTCAAACCACCAAAATCATTCAGGGGCACTAGATTCACTTACATAAACCTTCTGACGTGAGAGCTCCAGAGTCTGCATGGCAAGGGATGACACTTACCCTTGAGATACCTCCTAAGAAGCCAGGTGTGAAGAGAGTGAGGAAGAGAACCATGCATGTCATTGGTAGACAAACTTCCATGTATGAAGACCCAGCAGAAACTGCTGCTGCTGAGGAAGAGGAAGAAGAAGTACCTGCTAAGCCCCTCCAAAGAATAAGAAAAAGAAGCTTATTCTATGAAGCGTTCTTCTCCAAAGCCTTCAGATCCAAAGAAGCGTGTAGCTCCCAAGAGGACTACAAAGGACATACATTTAGATGCTAAAGAGAAAGGCACTGCTTCCAGAGCTTTTGCTGCAGAGGAAGATGTTGAGAATGCACCTATTCTCATGGAGTTAAGGCCTCATTTGCCACTTCACAATGAGGCTCATCCAATAGCTGAAGACATGAACAAAACAAGAGATGCAGGTTGAGGAAGTCGAGAGCTATTGATCCCTATGTTGTGAGGAGAAGGACTGCAGTTGATCCCAGGTTTCATACAAGAGAAGAACAAGACTTCTATGAAACAGTTCTGTATGACAAATGTCCAGCAGTCAGTGACAAGATATATGTCGACTGGAATTACATCAAAGCCAATGAAGATTTGTTTCCTTATGTGAGAGAGAACTTCAATCTTGTTGACATTAAAGAGTTTTTTGGCAGAGAGATGACTGCTTGGAATGATGAAATGAATATGCAATTCTATTCAATAGTTATTTTCTATGCACATGGCACAATTCTCTGGATGACTAATGGCCATAGATATGAAGCCACAATTGAAGAATGGGATACATTCATTGGTGCTCCAAAGTCACAAGTAGGGGACCTGGATGTGTATTCAGAACCTAAGAAGAATCACAACTCCATTATATGTACAAGTGAGTGCCAAGTGACTTCTTGCCATCTCACAAGCTTGGGTCTATCTATTTCTTGCAAGCTGGAATAACCACTACCAACACAATCTTGAAGCATACCCTGATGCCCAAATCAGCTGATCACAAAATGATTAGAGGCTATGCCATCAATATGCTACATAATTTAGACACCCACACTCGCTTCAAAGTCATCGATTTGATTGCTGAGACTATCAAGAGAACTTCTGCGGATCAGAAGATATCTTGTCGATATGCACCATACAGTCAACTGCTAATCAATGCCAAGATGGGCAAGCATGCATATCATCTTGATCCTCCTCATTTTCCACTTGAGCCAGAGTTCAAGGATAATAAAGTTGTGATGGATGACACTCATCCATGCTCAGCTATAGCTAGAGAGGCTACATAGGCAGCAGATGCAGAGGCCGCTAAGAATGCTCTGGTTCCCCCACCCCAGCTAAAAACCAGAGATGAACATATGTCCTTCTTGGTCAGCACCATCCGAGGGATGGAGAAGAATATTTCTAAGATTATGTTAAATGAGAAGAGCCTAGAGGGGATCATAGAAACAAAGTTCCGTGACCTAGATGTGAAGGTTACGGAGTTGACCACCACAGTTAAGCAGCTTCAGCATGAAGTTGACTAAATGCAAATTCCACGCTCATATGATGAAGATGATGATGACGACTATGATGCTGATGATTCACTTCTTAGTACTAACACACGTTTCTCGACCCACACCACATCAACAGTTGTGCCGGTACCAAAAGATAGACTGTCTTGAGCTCAAGCTTCACCTCCTGGTCCACCACCTCTAGTGTTTACACCTCCAGCTCCTACTCTAGCGACATCAGCCGAAACCTTCTTCTATGCTCTATTGTCTACTCCAACATCTGCTACCGGAGGAGATCTGCCACACCTAGTGTTTGTACCACTTTGTCACATTCTGTTTGACAAAATTTGGAACCGATTAGAACTTTTTGAGTGCTTGTGATGACTGATTTGATTGCAACTTGCTGGTGTGCTTGATTGTGTTTTAATTCACCAAAACTACCTTCTCTCTAAAAACTCCTCTCCTTGGACCCAAACCCTTGCCCAATGATCATTCCATGTGTATAGGACCAGAAACTAATCTTAATAACATATTACTTAAAAAAGCATTTTTTTAAAGCTTCAAAACACTTGAATTGGGATTTGCAATACAAGTCAATAATTTAGGAGAGATATTTTATCACAAAGATTTTTATTTGATTCTACTATTATAAAGAGTTGCCAAAACCACAAAATAATCATTTTAAAAGTTATTTTCATATTTTATTTAAACACCCTTTTTTGGGGCGAGAAATGGTGTTTCATAGAGGAAAATTATTTTCCTACCTTGAAAATATTTGAGAAAATTTTGGGAAACTCAAACGACATATATTTTCCATATATATTAGTTTCTACACATGGTCATGTTCAAAATATTGGGAAAACCCCTCAAAACTCTTTCTGCCTATTTTAAGCTTTTGAAATATTTTCAAAGGAAATATTCTCAATAAATTCCAGGAAAATTCTAGCATGTCCCACATGTTATATGAGGTGACCCTCCAAAGTTATCCCCATCCAAGTTGATTTGATTCACCTAAGAGACCCAAAACCCTTCCTGTCAAGAACCAAGTTTGAACCACTCTACATTACCAAGTTTGCCCTATTGCTCTCCAACTTTGCACGAGTGATCCAGCGACCAAATAAGGGTGCCACCCCAAGTTGTGCATTTGTGGGAGTTGGTTTACTCATCTTGGTTCACAGAAATGTGATTCTGCCCATTTCTAGGGTTTTCCATGTCCACATTGTCAACCTTGATCAAATGAGCTCAAACTTGGTGAATCCTACTATTTTTTCCCATCATTTAATCATGTTATTTCTCACTAAAATTGGTGAGGGTTACCTTCCTCAAATCAGCATCAAACACCTTGTGATGATTTAGTAAAACAGCTACTTTCACCCCTTCTACTTTCTTCCTTCACCCCAAACTTTTATCACAAGTTTGTTGATCAACCCCACACCTGCAACCGAGAGCCCCAGATCTAATTCAATGGGAGAAGGAAAAAACCCTCAATTCCTTTTCTCATTCACCCCTGGCAGAGACTCCCTCTCACTTTTCCCTTGACCTCCACTTCTCTCCTCGGCTCCAAAGTATCCAAGTGTCGGTGCACTAATAATGGGGTACCTAGTGCCCATGAGTTATGCACGGGAATCGGAAGCATCCGCAATCTCGAGGCCAACATCAACAATCCAAGCACGCCAAGGACTCCCGGCGCCTGCCTGGAGTGAAGCCGCAACCATTCTCACCAAGACCCGGCAAGGCGCCTCCTCGACAGGCGTAGGCCGGCCTATGACAGCTCCACCTCATTGCTACACAAGTCACTTGTCGATGAGGTGTCGAGCCCCCAGATGGCTAGGTGGCTCTCTCTAGCAACATGGCACCACGGAGGGAGACAAGTTACATCCAGAAGCGTGTCAAGACCTCAAGCCACATCCAGCTCATGGGTGGTAGAAGCCTACCGGGAACGCATCCCCGCTCGCCACCTAGGGCCGCTTTTATGGCGCTCTGTCTTAAGTGCGAGACTTAGGTATGATAGCACTGTTAGCTATATGATCATTCTAGTTGCCAGTGTGGACGCCCCTTGAGCTATAAAAGGAGGACCGATGCAACCTAACAGAGGATTCAGATCTTTGGGCATTTGAGAGCGTAGAGATTCAACGCTTGGTAGATTAGGTCCCATGGGAATAGATCTAAGTGTAAGCATTCACACGTGCTAGCTCCCCCCGACAACCCTTGCCAGGGCATAGCTCCGTGTGAACTTCATCTTCCCCAATCAATCCACCAAAGCATGAGTAGGGTTTCATGCTTCATAGCGGCCCGATCCTGGGTAAAAAACCCCGAGTCTCATCACCGAGTTGTTTCTGTACTCTCTGCTCTTTGTGTGATACGACCTCCCCGCCGAAACACAAGGGGCCTGAAGGTCCCATAGGTGACCGTGTGCAGACCTGCGCCGACATTTTGGCACGCCAGGCAGGGGGCTTCGTTCCCACAAACCTGAGAATACAAGCAGCATACACATCTTCATTGCGACCTTCACTTTTTCGAGATGGCTCCCAAGAATAAGACCGATGCATACGCTCACCCTTCAACTTCGAAGGCCCCGATGCTGGCAGCTACGGACGCCGCCAGCGCCACAGTTGCATCAGGAGACGCGGGCACCGTGGATGACGCGGTCGGCGCAAGAGGCACAACCATCGTGTCCCCTATGGTCGAAGCCGGAACAAGGGGCGCCGGAGGCGAGCAACAGCGACGCCATTGTGAGCTCGCCCTAGTGCCATGGTCGAAAGGGACGCTCAGGCCCCATGCATCCGCCGCATAGGTGACCACGCTTGCAACAGCGGCGCCCAGTCTGAAGGACACGACGGTGCTCCAACTGTGCCAGTCACTGGCGCGGCTGCTGGCAGGGGCCACGGATCCACACCCCAGCCTCCCCCAAGTTAGGCCACCATGTCAGCCGGTGCACGACGACAAGGACGTGACGAGGCTACCCCTGGTTCCACCAGGATTCGAGCCAGGTCGTGAACCGCCTCTCTGCCCACACCAAACACGGTCGTGGAGGCAATGGCGCAAGCTCAGCTGCCGCTAAACTTCCCACTGGTGGCTGACAAGATGGACAAGTGGAGAGCTACAACCCAAAGTTTGATCGGCTTCGCCGAAGCCGGAAAATCACAGCACCCAGGTTCCTCCCATCGTCCATGAATGGCGACGGCGGCCCGAACAAATGACCAAGGTGGGGAGGCCATGTCGATGGTGCAATACCCTCCTGGACAGCAAGCTGGAGGGCAGCTGCGACAAGTTCCATGTAGTAACAGGCCTGACGAGGCATCTATGGCCTCGACCAGCCCGCGTGACCAGCCATAGGTCCTGGAAGACCAGCGGAACGAGGAAACGTGCACCACCATCGAGCGATGCCGGGAAGCACACCGTGAATCCGACAAACGCGACGGTGGCAAGCCCGCACCCAGTGCTGGTGGAAACCTACCTTACAAGGTCGGGAGTTTGCCTTCACTCATGAGCTGCGGCAGGTCCGCTGGTCGTCGAGCCGAGCTTTCAAGCCCGAGCTAACGAAAAAGTACAATGGGAGGGTCAATTCGGCGGGGTTCTTGGGCATGTACATGATGGTCGTCCAAGCCGTCGGAGGAAGATACGATGAGGTGCTTGCCAACTAATTCCCTTTGGCACTCAAGCCAAATGTGAGATCGTGGCTGATGCACCTGCCAGAGAATTCCATTTCGTCCTCAGCTGACCTGTGCAACGAGTTCGTTGGCGCCTTCATAGGTGGCCACCAGGAGCCAAGAAAACCCCAGTGATTTGCAGGTCTTCTCGTATAACGAGGGTGAAACCCTGCAAAAATACATCCAAGATTCAGCATGGTACACCACAACTTTCCAGGGATACACCCCGCAGTCGTGATTGTTGCATTCCACTCGAACATCTGCAACAGGATAATGTGGGCCAAGATGAACATCAAACTCCTAAAGACCGTTAACGATATGTACACGTTGGCAGACAAGTGTGCTCGCGCTAAGGAAGGAAGGTGACTCCCCGGAGAGGAAGCTGGCATAAAGTAGACTCCGACAAAGATGACGATGCCCCTGGGTCGAAGGGGAGGAACTGGTAGCGCAATAAGAAGTGCAAAGGCAAAGCGGTGTTTGCTGTCGAAGGCTCTGGAGTGTTAGCTCAAGCAAGAAGGCGAAAGCCGAGACCCCCAACAAGGGAGCTACTTCGTGCGCTGATTGCTGGGAGTCCGCTGCAGCAGAGAATGCTGGAAAGTGTGACGAGCCATACTGCAAGATCCATTGCACCAAGGGCCAGGATCTCCATGAATGTCGCCAAGTTGAGGAACTTGCTGAGAAGAAGAAGGTTGAATATGAGAAGCGCGACAAGGAGAAGAACCAATATAATGTTGTCGGGAAGAGCTGCGGCGGTAGAGCAGGCTGCCACGGCAAGGCCCCGCAATAGAAGGAAAAGCTTGCCAGGGGCCGCGAGAGGAAAGAAGATGATGACATAAGTGACGACGAAGATGATGGAGAGCATTCTAGCGAGAGGGAGTTCGAGAAGGAAACCGATGCCATGTGTGTTGACGGGGGTGCGTCCTTGCACTCCTCTCACAGCCAGTTCAAATAGTGGGTGCGCGAGGTTAACACCATGGAGCCAACGGACGACTCTCGAAGACCGCTCGAATGGTCCCACACCTATCATCTTTGACGGAGAGGATCACCCCGACCGCGTTACCGTGGTCGGGTGTTTGCTGCTGTTGGTATCCACGACAGTCCGCAACCTCAAGGTTAGCAAGATGTTAGTTGATGGCAGGGCAGGGATGAATCGGATTTCTCCTGAGGTGGTCAAGAGACTACAGATCCCTGATAGCCAGCTAAAGCCGAAGGGTTCATTCCAAGGGATCAACCCCGACAAAGGCCAGCCAAAGGGAAAGATAATTTTGCCGGTTACATTCGATGGAGATCTCAATTACCGGATTGAAAAAGTTGTGTTCGATGTGGTCGAGCTCCCATGCCATACAATGGAATTCTTGGGTGCCGAGCCTTTCTAAAATTCATGGCGGCATCCAACTATGCCTGCAATGTCTTGAAGATGCTGGGCCCCACGGGAGTAATCTCCATCCCGTCTAACAAGAAGGACGCCGTCATTTGCATGGCTCAAGTGTTCCGAGATGTGGTGGCAGCTGAAAACACAAGACAATCCACCCCTGTCCAAAGCCAGACGAAGAAGAAGTCCAACGGAAACTTCGACAAGGACTTCAGGAAGCGCGCCTCCGTGGAATGCGTTGCACCTGTCGATGACCTTCCGGATAGCTCCATCGATAGGAAGTCCAAGGTCTCCTAACCTATGACGAAGAAGGCCCTGGCAAAGGACGATGGCTCTCATGGTACATTCACCATCAGTGCCACCTTTTGTGACAACTAGGAAAGCGTACGCGTTGCCTTTCTACGGGCGAATGTAGAATTGTTTGCCTAGCAACCATTCGGCATCCCCGGTGTTCCCACAGAGGAAATTGAGCACCACCTTATTGTTTGCCCTCATGCCAAACCCGTCATGCAGAAGGTTAGGAAGCAGGACTTGGAGAGGCAACAATTTATTGCCGAGGAAATCAAGAAGATGGAAGGGGCTGGTTTTGTCTGAGGAGCACTGCATCCAACGTGGTTAGCCAACCTAGTAGTGGTACACTAGGCGAACGGGAAATGAAGGCTTTGTATTGATTTCATAGACTTAAATAAGCATGCCCCAAGGGCCCATTCTCCTTGTCGCGTATTGATTAGATAGTTGACTCTACTTCCGGGTCTGACCGACTTTCCTTCCTGCATGCGTACTCCGGATATCACCAGATTTTCAAGGCCAAAGAGGATGCGGAAGATACCTCGTTCATAACCCCATGTGGCACGTACTATTTCATACAAATGCCCTTAGGGTTAATGAGCGTTGGTTTTACCTTTATCAGTACTATGCAAATTGGATTTGGACCCTAGCGGCACAGAAACGTGAACGCAGATATGGATGACGTAGTGGACAAGACCAAGGATGAAGCCACCCTTGTGCAAGACCTAGAAGAGACCTATGCGAACCTGCACAAGATCAACCTAAACTCAACCGTGAGAAGTGTGTATTTGGTATCCCGCCTGGCAAGCTGCTTGGGTTCTTCGTGTCACAGTGAGGGATTCAAGCCAACCCCGACAAGATCAAAGCTATCGAGCAGATGCAAGCCCCCAAGACAGTTAAGGACGTGAGACGCCTTACCGGCTACGTTGCCGCGTTGAGTAGACTCATCTCAAAATCTGCCAATCGGGCCTTGCCGTTCTTCAAGATCTAGAAGAAAGCCGGACTGATGAAGTGGACCTCGGAAGCATACGCGGTGCTGCAAGATCTTAAAACATACCTCTGCTCCACTCCCACCTTGGTCGCTCCCAAACCGCAAGAGCCGTTGCTGCTATACCTGGCGGCAATGAATGAAGTGGTTAGTGCGGCCTTGGTGGCACAGTGGGAGAGTTTGTAATGCCCCAAGTGTGTAACCTTCCCTTTTTGGAACTTTCTTCATGTGGGTCCAACTTGTCATGGACATGAGAGCTATCTATGCTTATGATTTCATGTGATGTCACTTGTTTATTCTTTCTTTGCATGCATGCATGCCATATCATTTCATGCCCATGTCTTTGTGTGTTGCATTGTGATCATATGAGGAGGTGTGATACCTTGGGTGAGATGTGGTGTTGTGACTTGTGTGGTGTGGTGCTACTCTTGTAGAGGCTTGTGGATTCCAACTAGGGCTTCAAAACTCTCTCCCTCCTATTTATCTCAAGCCCAAATATATTAGCTTCTTCTTTGTTTTAAAAATGTCCAGGGTTTAGCATATTTTTGTGGTGGAATTGTAGAGGTGAAGTTGCTGCTTTAATCCTTATTTGCAAGGTGCAAATATTTCCAAAACAGCCAATAGTAATGTTGTTTTGAAAATATTCAAATGCCCCAAATACTCCTTTTCTATTTTTCTTAAATAGGCCACGATTTATCATGACGAGGGGGTGTCCTAGTTTTATTTTTAGCATTTATAGATTTTTCTGTGCATTCTTATCTTATCTACTCTTTTTTTGTAATTGGTAAAGGCCAGAGAATTTTTCCCACCTATTCTGCGCCACCCTGTGGGCTTCCTCCCACGGGCCGGCCCATCTCTCCCCTCCTTCGCGCTAGAGCCCAGCTCCGACGTCCGCCTTCCTCCTTCAGACGCCGTTTCCCCATCTGTCTCCTTTCCGGCAGACTTGCAGAGAGAGCGCATGTGCCGCCGTGAGGGCTTGGACGTCAAGGGTCCCCATATAACATCGTCGTCCGTGCCTCCCCTGTTCCTAGGGTTCCTCCTCTCCCATCCACCGCCGCCACTTCTTCTTCCTTCCCCATCTCTCTTGCTCCCCCCGCAGGTAGGCTCTCTAGTTTGGAGCAGAGAGAGAGAGAGCAGCAAGTAGCCGGAGTCTACCCCGCTCCCGTCGGCGTCCGGGGCAGCTGCCATGTCCAGGGGCTCAGGGATGCTCCCCGCGCTCTATTCCCGCCGTCGCTGAGGTTAAGGAGCGACCTCACCGACGGGCAGGAGCTCGCCAACGCCTCGGCCCCGGTGCACTTCGATCTCTCCTTCGGTCTACGGGAGGATCTCCTTCAGATCTTCTTCTTCCCCTCCAGCCGGACTCGTCCTTCAGATCGGCGCTCCTTCATCCTTCCCTAGGTGAGGAACGTCTTTTCCCTCCTTCCCCCCTCGAGTAGATTGGAGTAGAGGCCGCCGGTATTCCTCTGTCCCGATAGGAGGCCATGGATGTGTGTTGTTGTGTGTTTGGGTGTGTGCTCGTGCAGTAGGGCAGTAGGGCATGTGCTAGCACCGCAGTGTAGTTGGGCAGTAGCGTAGATGGTTTTCCCTCCTCGCATCATAGAAGCAGTTACAGAGCAGCCACGGCGGCCTCCCTGTCGCCGACAACCCTCTGTAGGCAGAGCAAGGCTTCCTGCAGGTTACCTTGTCATAGATCCCTAATTTGTCAGACATCGATGTATAGCGTAGCGGCGCAACTGTGGGGTGTGTTGTACCCAGGTATTGGGTTTGATTCCCCTCGACCCCCCTTTTGTTTTATTTCGGGCAGCAACAGATTCAGTAGAAGCGGAGTAGTTACCCTGCTTACTTCCTTCTCTGTCGAGCACTTATGCTGTATCCCGGTGGTGTAGCTCCAGTGTTGTGACTCCAGGGGTACAGGGTTCGAACCCTCACCAATATATATTTTTTTGTTTATTCTTTTCTTTTGTTTTACTTCTTGTTTGCATAAGCATGTGTGTATAATTGCTGTAGCTACTAGGGTGATTATGTGGCATCTATTCATGTCTTAACAACATGTGTTCAGTGTCTTGATTGCTTGTAGTTTTATTTGCATGTGTAGGTGGTGTGGTGTGTGTAGGTGAGTTTGTTGCATGCAAGTGTGTGTGTATTACATGCGTGTCTTGCTTAGGCTAGAGTTTATGTGGGTTTCTGGTCATCCTCATGGTGGTGACCTTGTGCAAGTATGTGTATGTGTGTGGATGGGTTTCCCCCTCACCACATATCATGTGTGTGTGTCCTAACTAGTGTGTGTGTATGTGGGTATGTGTGTGATCATGTGTGTGTGTCTCTCACACATGTCATGGCAAGATATGACTTGGGGAGCACATGTGCAAGATAACATGTGTGGTGTAGAAGTATTTATGTGAGATAAGTTAGTAGTGACATATATTTAGTTATGTAGGTGTTTTATTTATGTTGTGCTTGTCACATGTGATGGTGTGGTGGTGTGCCAAGGCACATGGGCATGAGGTCCACCCCTCATGTGCACCATTGATGTTGTGGTCTTGTGCAAGTGCTTGTGTAGTTGTTGTTCTAGTGATTTGCACATGTGATGATGCACTATTCACTACATATGAGTCAATGTAGTTTTTCTTTTCTAGTGTGTGCTCATTTGTTCCAAGCAAGTACATAGGTATTTTATATGATTTTGGGGCAGAAAGATCCCAGGAATCCATTGGTGAAGTCATTTTTCCCTTTCGAACATTTATGGAGATGACTTATTTCAGTTTTGTTCTATGTTTGGAGCTTGGTTCCATGAGATGTGGTGTGCACAAGTGGTTGATTCCTTGTTGTGGTATTAGAGGGTAACCCCCTCTATGGCATGTTGGTTTTGTTTCATGCTTAGGAAGTCATATGTGCAAGTTGTGCTTAGTCAAAGTAGGCATGTGGCTGAAATTCCAGATTAGTGAAAATCTGAGATTTTCACAAAGTCTGAGAATCTGTTTATATTTTCTTCTCCTATTGATGAGCTTGTGCGGGTCAATGTGTTGTGATTCAGCCTTAGCTTTCAACTGGAAAGTTTAAGCTTATGTGTTTGTCTAGCTCCCTGTAAATTTTCATTCCATTTGGAGTCATGTATATATTGTTTTGGCTGCTGTCAAAATGCTTCAGAGCATAAACAGATAGTGAGAATCTGGAATTTTCACTAAGTCCCTGAAATCTGATATTTTTGGGCAAGTTAGCAGCTGTCTAACTTTCTGTATGGAACTCCTTTGGAGTATCTTGTTTGCTTGTGCTTGTAGTAATCTTGGATATCTACTGCCACATATCTTATTTGGCATATTTGGGTGGCTGTAGGTGCTTTGCATCTAGCTCACAAAGTGCTATGATGTTGTTTATGGCAGATTGTGTAGTTTTGGATTTTTGATGATTGTGAGTGCATAGTTGATGGTGTGGTGATATTCTTTGCACCACCCCATCCATGTTGGTTTGTTTTAGGTCTTGGCAACCTGGAAATACGAGAGTTATGCCATTGGGGTGTGTTGTGATGAATTTGACATGTGGCACTTCATATCTTGTTTCGTTGTTTCCCGTTGATCCGTAGCTCCGTTTTTAATGTTCTTTATATGGTTTTGCATCATTTTCACGTGACGCAACTGATCATGTCATTCTCATGCATGTCAAGATATCTTAGAGTGAATTTCCTTCCAGGAACATGTATTTCCTTCTCATGCTTGTGCTAGTGAGTAGAATAGGGTTGCATGCTAATATTCATCTCATGCATCATGTGCTTGTTGCATCTTGAGGTGATGTTGTTAATTGGATGTTATTTTTATGTTGGGTAGCACCGGGATCGGAGAATGAGTACGTGTATTCGGGAGAGTACGTGTAGGACGAACAAGAGCAGTTCCAAGCTGAGGATATCACATGCAAGATGATATGACCTTGATTCCATCTCTAGACTTGTTATGCTAGATTACGTTTCTTCCATCATATGCTCGCTGCCTACCACTGAAATAATTGCCTCCTGAATTGCCATGCAACCCATACACTTATCCCTTCCTAGCAACTCTTGAATGGCTAAGTAGGCTTTGCTAAGCTTCTAATGTTAGCGTTTCTAGTTGCAGGTGCAATTGTCTCATGTGATAACATGAGTTTGATATCATTATGCTAAACCTGTTATTTAATTAATGCACCTATATACTTGGTAAATAACGGAAGGCCTAGCCTTTTGCCGGGTGTTTTGTTCCGTTATTGCCGCCATAGTTACCGGCTACCGGTGTTTGATTCCATATTGATCGCTCCTAACACGTTCGGGGTTGTTATGGGGACCCCTCGATAAATCGCGTAGTGTTAAGACTTGTCCGGCAGGAGCCAACATTGGTGTTAATTTACGAATCACATAATAATAATCTGCATAGGGAATAGCTACCCCCAACGAATTTAATCTACAACCCGGCCTAGTGCTCCTCACGAGTGTTGGTCCAAACTGGGCGCACTATGGGGCCACCACAGGGCAACCTGAGGTTTGGTATACCTGTAGTGTGGCTCATCCGTCGTGTCCTGAGACTGAGATACGCGGCTCTTATCAGGTTCGTCGACATGACGGGATGTCCTGCTAGTCTTGTCTTACCTTAGCGATATATCTTGCATATAGGAATCCCGGTGAAGCTTTGGTTCTCCCTAGAGTTGAGGTTTTCCTCTAAGGAATCCGACGAGATCACGAGATTCGTGGTAGAGGATTACTTTGAGACCCGTGTACGTTTGTGATAGACTAGTTGGAGCACCCCCGCAGGGTTTAATCTTTCGGAAAGCTGTGGCCGCGGTTATGTGGAAACTTGGAATACTGTTAAGATCCGGTAATAGATAACTTTAACTTAACTCAAAAAAACTGCCAACTGTGTGCGTAACCGTGACTATCCCCTTCGAAATTCTCTCTTCGAACGGGACACGGTGGGGTTATGTTTGACGTAGGTAGGTGTTCAGGATCACTTAGTGATCATCTATCATCGACCGCTAGAGTAGACCACCTTCAATACATGTTCTACTTAAGTTAGCCATCATATAAAGCTTAGGATGCTCCAACCTAAACACTCCATCTTCCAACCTAATAACTTGGCTAGTTCTGGCACCGAGATCATAGATTGCTGAGTCCCTGAGGCTCACAGATTCCTTCACAACACCAACAGGTTCAGGTACCCTCGAGACAGGTGATCCCGATGGCACGCAGCTGGCGTGGCAGTACGATGAGGAGAGGGACCGCCTGTATGTGAACTATCCAGAAGACAGAGGTGTGGCCGTGATCATGGGCAAGCATGCAGGGTAGCATAGTCATTTCTCATGTTTTGTAGTCCGTAGTGGAACTACCTTGTTTGGATGCGTGATGTAACTCTGATATACTTATGAGATGACAATTGAATCCCTTATTGTCATTCTGTTGATATTATGTATGTGCTATGTTACCATGTTTGCGAACGCTTAGATGCGCTTCTTTACAATTCGGGGCCTCGTTCCCAAAATCGGAAAGGACCGCTTCTTAGTCGTTACAAGTTGGTAATCAGAGCCTTACGACCATAGGATCCTTTGTGTGATCGTACTTGGCCAAGTCGAGTCTAGTAAAATGTTTTGAATCTTAGTTATATCGGCGAGTAGGATTCTTTTTTCTCCTCTTCCATGCTCTGGTGAGGTTCCCGACTTAGGAAATCTTAATTCTACTCCTTTTCTCGCTCAAAATTTTATTAGGATCACACGGGTATTTGTGAATTCTATATGATTTCGATGTGACGGAGTTCTGTCTTGGTGCCTCATGTCTGCCTTGATTTCTTCCGGGGAGTTGAGCTCCAGGGGATTCTTGCGCACATCGCCATCATTCAGCTTTCTGAGTATCTAAGAACGAAGGATGTTCGTTATTGCTTCAATAGTGGTAGTGGTGAGATAACCCCGATGTCCCCAGTACTGGTGCGGATTGTTCGGGAGTACTACCATACTTGGTATCGTTGTGATCACGAGGGTCTGTTGTAGATGAAGGTCCGAGATTCTGGTTGTGTGTTGATGGATGTGATACAGGTGACGGGTTAGTATAGGAGTTGTGTGATATTACTCCTTGTATCCGTGTACCAGATTGCATGACCAGTTATTTCGGGAATTCATAGGAGGGATATCAAGTAATAACTTATAGGACATTCTTCCTACAGATGCATGATGTGAGATTGGGATTCGATGTTCTGTGGGTATGTTTGTTCACGTCGTCTTACAACGGTTCCCATTGTGTCTTAAAGAGTCCTTGTAGCTCGCTACGACTCGGGGATACTTCGTAAGTCATGTGCACTACCTTGCATAGGATGGCTACTATAAATTCGAGCCCGTGCGATCTTATCCACAAAGATATCGGATGAAATCTCGATCATATGTTTGTTCCGAGCAGTTCTAGTTCATACTTGTTTGAAGTGGTCTTCATCAGAATTTTGTCGACTGTCACTTTGAGGAAGCATTCTTACTACTTTGTTCGAGTGCAATTGCTATATTTCTGTTCAGATATTCCTGTCATTTTGATCCAGCTATATCTTCAATTTGTTCTGTGAGCCAATGTGTTGTCCGTCTTTAGGATGGCTCCACCGACTCGTTAGAATCCAGGGCGTGAGGATGTGCCGCCACCACCTCCTCCTCCGGAGAATCCTCCTCCGCCGCCGCCTCCTCCTGCTGAGGCTTGGCCAGCGGTGATGGCTGCTACTAATGCAAACATCCAGATGCTGCTACAGTTGTTGCAAGAGAGGGCTAATCAGCAGCAAGGCAATTTCCAGCATGGTGACAATCAGTTTGCTAATTTAAGTCAATTCGTGTCGAATCAACCGAAGACTTTCACTTCTTGTGACCAGCTGTTTGATGCCGAGGATTGGATCCGTGATATGAACAAGCATTTCGAATGTAGCAATGTTCGTCCTGAGGATTTTGTCAAATTTGCAATATTCCAGTTGAAGGGGCAAGCTTCTATCTGGTGGCAACAGTTGAATGATTCCAGAGGCGCTAGTGTGATCACTTGGGATGAGTTCTGTCGTGACTTCAGGTCCCACTACATTCCTTCGAGCTTCGTGGAGGAGATGCGTGAGAAGTTCAGGCGCTTGAAGCAGGGTTGTAACTCAGTGTACAAGTACAACGTTGAGTTCCACAAGCTAGCTCGATACGCCTTGCAGGATATCCCTGATCAGAAGAGCAAGATTTATCAGTTCAGAGGTGGCTTGAAAGAAGATATGCAGTTAGCTCTTTCTTTGCACGATCCTGAGGAGTTCGAAAAGTTCTACAACTTAGTTCTCAGGGTAGAGGCTGCCTTGCTCAGGGTGGAGAATTCTAAGAAGCGCTTCAGAGATTCTAGCTCTTCCTCTACTCAGGTGGTTGAGAAGCAAGGGAAGTTTTGGGTGTCTCCTCCTCCTCCTCGGCACTCGCAGCAGCACAAGCATTCTGGTTGTCGTGGTTCTTCCCACCCTCCCAAACTAGTCTTTCAGCAGAGATTCCAGCATCAGAAGCAAGGGCCTCCTATGACTAAGTACCGGCAGCCAGCACAGGTTACTTGTCACAAGTGTTGTCAGAAGGCTCAGTATGCCAACAAGTGTACTTCTCAGCTTCATCTGCCACCTCCTCCTCCAGGAAAACCTCCAAGTAATGCTCTTGTCAAGTTCAACCCTAGATCAGCTCGAGTCAACATGGTGAATGCAGCTGAGGTAGAAAACTCATCAGATGTGATCATGGCTAACCTCCTCGTTAATGATATTCCTGCTAAAGTGTTATTCGATTCTGGTGCATCGCATTCTTTCTTGTCATATCCTTTTGCGGCAAAGCATGATTTCCATCTTCAAGAGTTGGCTAAGTCTTTGGACATTGTTTCTCCGGGTATGCTTATGAGTTCTCGTTGGGTTGTTCCGGATGCTTCTGTCAAGATAGGCAGTTATTCATTTCCGGCTTCTCCGTATGTCTTGGGCAATTCCGACATTGACTTGATCCTTCGTATGCACTGGTTGGCGATGAACAAAGCATCGATTGATTGTGAAGCTAAAGAAGTGAAGCTTACCCACTCTTTGGAGGACGTGATTATATTCGCGGCACGCGATGATACAATCCGTCTGTTCTCTTTGAATGAAAAGGGTGAGATTAATCCTATTTCGCAAGTCCCAGTGGTCTGCGAATATGAAGATGTGTTTCCAGAAGATCTCCCAGGCATGCCTCCGCACCGAGAAGTTGAATTTGTGACTGAGTTTGAGCCAGGTACCGAGCCCGTGTGCAAACGGCAGTACAAATTGGGTCCAGAAGAGTTGAAGGAACTTAAGAGGCAACTCGATGAGCAGGAGCGTTTGGGTTTTATCAGATCGAGCTCGTCTCCGTGGGGCTATGGAGTTCCGTTTGTCAAGAAGAAGGATGGCACAGACCGGTTGTGTCTCTATTACCGTCCATTGAACAAGAAGACAATCAGGAACAAATATCCACTTCCGAACATAACTGAGTTGTTTGAATAGTTGAAAGGTGCTAAGGTCTTCTCCAAGCTCGATCTTAGAATGGGCTATCATCAAATTCGCATTCGCGAAGAAGATATTCCGAAGACTGCCTTCAGGACTAGTTTTGGCTCGTATGAGTATACGGTCATGTATTTTGGTCTCGCAAATGGTCCTCCGACATTCTGTCGATTGATGAACTACATATTCTCTCCGTTCAAGAATGACATTGTCTTGCTCTATCTCGACGACATTCTGGTCTTTTCTGAAACTGAGGAAGAACATGAAGAACATCTCAGATTGGTGCTTGATAAGCTGAGAGAGTACAAGTTGTATGCCAAGTTTTCCAAGTGTGAGTTCTGGCTGAAAGAAGTCGTCTATCTTGGTCATATTATCTCTGCCGAGGGCATCAAAGTTGATCCGTCCAAGGTGCAGGCCATTGTTGAATGGGAGCCTCCGCAGAATGTGAAGCAACTTCGAAGCTTTCTTGGGCTTGCAAGCTATTGCAGAAGGTTCGTTGAGAACTTCTCCAAGATTTCGAAGCCGCTCTCAAGTCTTCTTCAGAAAGGTGTGAAGTATGCTTGGTCTCCAGAGTATCAGTTGGCCTTCGACACACTCAAAGAGAAGCTCACCTCCACTCCAGTCTTGGTTCCTCCGGATGATTCCAAGCCTTACCAGGTGTTCTGCGATGCTTCTCTCCAGGGTCTAGGCGCAGTTCTGATGCAAGAGAAGAATGTGGTTGCTTATACCTCCAGGCAGTTGAAGCCAGCGGAGAAGAATTATCCTGTGCATGATCTTGAGCTAGCAGCTGTGGTACACTCTCTCATGACTTGGAGACACCTCTTGTTGGAATGAAAGGTTGAAGTTTTCACGAATCACAAGAGTCTCAAGTACATCTTCACTTAGCCTAACCTGAATATCTGGCAAACTCGTTGGTTGGAAATGCTCCGAGATTTTAATCCGAGTGTTGAGTACATGCCAGGCAAAGCTAATGTCGTGGCAGATGCCTTGAGCAGGAAGGCGTACTGCAGCAGTCTCATTCTGCAACCTCTCTAGCCTGGTCTTTATGAGTCTTTCAGGAAGCTCAACCTTCATTTAGTACCTCAGGGATTTATTGCAAACCTTCCTTTCTCTCCAACCTTGGATGATCAGGTCCGAGCAGCACAGCTTCTTGATGCAATGGTGAAGAAAGTCATTATTGGCGTGGCAAAGAGTCTTCCCAAGTATAAGTGCTTCAGTGTTGATGCCAGAGACACGTTGTTCTTCGAGGATCGTCTTGTCATCCCGAAAGGTGATCTCAGAAAGCTAATCATGGAAGAAGTTCATAACTCTCTGCTCTCTATTCATCCTGGAAGCTCCAAGATGTATCAGGACTTGAAACAGACCTTCTGGTGGACTCGTATGAAGCGTGAGATTGCTTAGTTCATAAATGAATGTGATGTATGTCGAAGGGTGAAAGCAGAGCATCAACGTCCAGCAGGTCTTTTGCATCCTTTGCCCATTCCCGAGTGGAAGTTCGATCACATTGAGATGGATTTCGTCACCAGGTTTCCGAAGTCCAAGAAGGGTAATGATGCCATCTTCGTCGTCATAGACAAGTTGAGTAAAGTGGCTCATTTTCTTCCGGTCAAGGAATCCATTTCCGCAGCTCAGCTTGTAGAGTTGTACACCTCCAGGATTGTGTCTTTGCACGGTGTGCCTATGATGATCTCTTCGGATCACGGAAGTATCTTCACTTCCAAGTTCTGGGACTCTTTTCAATCTGCGATGGGCACGAAGATCCGCTTCAGCACAACTTTTCATCCTCAGACTAGTGGTCAAGTGGAGCGAGTCAATCAAGTTCTTGACGATATGCTGAGAGCATGTGTTATCTCTTTCGGTATGAAGTGGGAGGATTGTCTGCCTTTTGCAGAGTTCTCGTATAACAACAGTTATCAAGCTAGTTCTAGCAAGGCTCCGTTTGAAATTCTCTATGGCAGGAGGTGTCGTAGCCCGCTCAACTGGTCCGAGACCGGCGAGCGTCAGATCCTTGGGAATGATTTGATAGAAGAAGCTGAGGAGATGTGTCGGGTCATTCGCGACAACCTGAGAGGAGCTCAGTCCCGTCAGAAGAGCTATTATGATAGCAAGCATCGTGACATGTCTTATGAGCTTGATAACTTCGTCTATCTCAAGGTGTCGCCTATGAACGGTATGCAGCGCTTTGGCATCAAAGGCAAGATTGCACCTCGTTTCGTTCGCCCATTCGGAGTGGTTGGCAAGAGAGGTGACCTTGCGTACCAGATTGAGCTCCCGTCAAACTTTGCAAATGTGCATGATGTGTTCCATGTTTCTCAGCTCTAGAGCTGCTTAAAGACCCCCAAGCGCACTGTTCATCTTCAAGACATCGACCTTCAGCCTGACCTATCTTATGTGAGCATCCAGTTGCGGTTCTCGAGGCGACTGAGTGCAAGACCTGCAACAAGATTGTCAAATTTCTCAAAGTGCAATGGTCACACCATTTCGATAAAGAGGCTACTTGGGAACGCAAGGATCACCTCCGTTCTGAATTTCCGGAGTTCTTTCACGCGTAGATCTTGGGGCGAGATCTTTTTGTAGTGTGGGAGAGTTTGTAATGCCCCAAGTGTGTAACCTTCCCTTTTTGGAACCTTCTTCATGTGGGTCCAACTTGTCATGGACATGAGAGCTATCTATGCTTATGATTTCATGTGATGTCACTTGTTTATTCTTTCTTTGCATGCATGCATGCCAAATCATTTCAGATGCCCATGTCATTCTGTGTGGCATTGTGATCATATGAGGAGGTGTGATACCTTGGGTGAGATGTGGTGTTGTGAGTTGTGTGGTGTGGTGCTACTCTTGTAGAGGCTTGTGGATTCCAACTAGGGTTTCAAAACTCTCTCCCTCCTATTTATCTCAAGCCCAAATATATTTGCTTCTTCTCTGTTTTAAAAATGTCCAGCGTTTAGCATATTTTTGTGGTGGAATTGTAGAGGTGAAGTTGCTGCTATAATCCTTATTTGCAAGGTGCAAATATTTCCAAAACAGCCAATAGTAATGCTGTTTTGAAAATATTTAAATGCCCCAAATACTCCATTTCTATTTTTCTTAAATAGGCCATGATTTATCATGACCAGGGGTGTGCTAGTTTTATTTTTAGCATTCATAGATTTTTTTTGTGCATTCTTCTCTTCTCTAGTCTTTTCTGTAATTAGAAAAGGCTAGGGAATTTTTCCCACCTATTCTGCGCCACCCTGTGGGCTTCCTCCCATAGGCCGGCCCATCTCTCCCCTCCTTCGCGCTAGAGCCCAGCTCCCACGTCCGCCTTCCTCCTTCAGACGCCGTTTCCCCCTGTGTCTCCTTTCCGTAAGACTTGCAAAGAGAGCGCGCGTGCCGCCGTGAGGGCTTGGACGTCGAGGGTCCCCATATAACATCGTCGTCCGTGCCTCCCCTCTTCCTAGGGTTCCTCCTCTCCCATCTGCCGCCGCCACTTCTTCTTCCTTCCCCATCTCTCTTTCTCCCCCCCGCAGGTAGGCTCTGTAGTTTGGAGCGGAGAGAGAGAGCAGCACCTCGCCGGCGTCTACCCCGCTCCCGTCGGTGTCCGACGCTGCCGCCATGTCCAGGGGCTCAGGGATGCTCCCCGCGCTCTATTCCCGCCATTGCTGAGGTCGAGGAGCAACCTCACCGACGGGCAGGAGCTCGCCAATGCCTCGGCCCCGGTGCACTTTGATCTCTGCTTTGGTCTACGGCAGGATCTCCTTCAAATCATCTTCTTACCCTCCAGCCGGACTCCTCCTTCAGATCGGCGCTCCTTCATGCTTCCCTAGGTGAGGAACCTCTCCTCCCTCCTTCTCCCCTCGAGTAGATCAGAGTAGAGGCCGCCGGTGTTCCTCTGTCCCGAGAGGAGGCCATGGATGTGTGTTGATGTCTGCTTGGGTGTGTGCTTGTGCAGTAGCGCAGCAGGGCATGGGCTAGCATCGCGATGTAGTTGTGTAGTAGCGTAGATGGTTTTCCCTCCTCGCGGCGTAGCAGCAGTTACAGAGCAGCCACGGCAACCCTCTGTAGGCAGTGCAGGGCTTCCTGCAGGTTACCTTGTCGTAGATCCCTAATCTGTCAGACATCGATGTATAGCATAGCGGCACAACTGTGGGGTGTGTTGTACCGAGGTATTGGGTTCGATTCCCCTCGACCCCCCTTTTGTTTTACTTCGGGCAGCGACAGATTCAGTAGAAGTAGAGTAGTTACCCTGCTTACTTCCTTCTCTCTCGAGCACTTATGCAGTATCCCAGTGGTGTAGCTGCAGTGTTGTGACTCCAGGGGTACAGGGTTCGAACCCTCACCCATATCTTTTTTTGTTCTTTTATTTAGTTTTACTTCTTGTTTGCATAAGCATGTGTGTATAATTGTTGTAGCTACTAGGGTGATTATGTGGCATTTATCCATGCCTTAACAACATCTGTTGAGTGTCTTGATAGCTTGTAGCGTTATTTGCATGTGTAGGCGGTGTGGTGTGTGTAGGTGAGTTTGTTGCACGCAAGTGTGTGTGTATTACATGTGTGTCTTGCTTAGGCTATAGTTTATGTGGGTTGCTGTTCATCCTCATGGTGGTGACCTTGTGCAAGTATGTGTATGTGTGTGGATGGGTTTCCCCCTCACCACATATCATGTGTTTGTGTGTCCTAACTAGTGTGTGTGTATGTGGGTATGTGTGTGATCATGTGTGTGTGTCTCACCCATGTCCTGGCAAGGTATGACTTGGGGAGCACATGTGCAAGATAACATGTGTGGTGTAGAAGTATGTATGTGAGATAAGTTAGTAGTGACATATATTTACTTATGTAGGTGTTTTATTTATGTTGTGCTTGTCTCATGTGATGGTGTGGTGGTGTGCCAAGGCACATGGGCATGAGGTCCACCCCTCATGTGCACCATTGATGTTGTGGTCATGTGCAAGTGCTTGTGTAGGAGTTGTTCTAGTGATTTGCACATGTGATGATGCACTATTCACTACATGTGATTCTATGTAGTTTTTCCTTTCTAGTTTGTGCTCATTTGTTCCAAGCAAGTACATAGGTATTTTATATGATTTTGGGGTATAAATATCCCAGGAATCCATTGGTGAAGTCATTTTTTCCTTTAAAATATTTTCTGGAGATGACTAATTTCAGTTTTGTTCTATGTTTGGAGCTTGGTTCCATGAGATGTGTTGTGCACAAGAGGTTGATTCCTTGTTGTGGCATTAGAGGGTAACCCCCTCTATGGCATGTTGGTTTTGTTTCATGCTTACGAAGTCATATGTGAAAGTTGTGCTTAGTCAAAGTAGGCATGTGGCTGAAATTCCAGATTAGTGAAAATCTGAGATTTTCACTAAGTCTGAGAATCTGTTTATATCTTCTTCTCATGTTGATGAGCTTGTGCAGGTCAATGTGTTGTGATACATCCTTAGCTTTCAACTGGAAAGTTTAAGATTATGTGTTTGTCTAGCTCCCTGTAAATTTTCATTCCATTTGGAGTCTGTAGATATTGTTTTGGCAGCTGTCAAAATGCTTCAGAGCATAAACAGATAGTGAGAATCTGGAATTTTCAGTAAGTCCCCGAAATCTGATATTTTTGGGCAAGTTAGCAGCTGTCTAACTTTCTATGTGAAACTCGTTTGCATTATCTTTTTGCTTGTCCGTGTATTACTCTTGGATAGCTACTGCCACATATATTATTTGGCATATTTGGGTGGTTGTAGGTGCTTTGCATGTAGCTCACAAAGTGCTATGATGTTGTTTATGGCAGATTGCGTAGTTTTGGAATTTTGATGATTGTGAGTGCATGGTTGATGGTGTGGTGATATTATTTGCGCCACCCCATCCATGTTGGTTTGTTTTAGGTCTTGGGAACCTGGAAAAACGAGAGTTATGCCCTTGGGGTGTGTTGTGATGAATTTGACACGTAGCACTTCATATCTTGTTTCGTTGTTTCCTGTTGATCTGTAGCTCCGTTTTTAATGTTCTTTATATGGTTTTGCATCATTTTCACGTGACGCATCTGATCATGTCATTCTCATGCATCTCAAGATAGCTTAGAGTGAATTTCTGTCCAGGAACATGTATTTGTTTCTCATGCTTGTGCTAGTGAGTAGAATAGGGATGCATGCTAATATTCATCTCATGCATCATGTGCTTGTTGCATCTTGAGGTGATGTTGTTCATTGGATGTTACTTTTATGTTGGGTAGCACCAGGATCGGACAACGAGTACGTTGATTCGGGAGAGTACGTGCAGGACGAACAAGAGCAGTTCCAAGCTGAGGATATCACAGGCAAGATGATATGACCTTGATTCCATCTCTAGACTTGTTATGCTAGATTATGTTTCTTCCATCATATGATCGCTGCCTACCACTGAAATAATTGCCTCCTGAATTTCCATGAAACCCATACACTTATCCCTTCCTAGAAACTCTTGAATGGCTAAGTAGGCTTTGCTAAGCTTCTAATGTTAGTGTTGCTAGTTGTAGGTGCAATTGTCTCATGTGACAACATGAGGTTGATATCATTATGCTAAACCTGTTATTTAATTAATACACCTATATACTTGGTAAATAACGGAAGGCCTAGCCTTTTGCCGGGTGTTTTGTTCCTTATTGCCGCCATAGTTACCGGCTACCGGTGTTTGATTCCATATTGATCGTTCCTAACACGTTCGGGGTTGTTATGGGGAACCCCTCGATAAATCGCGTAGTGTTAAGACTTGTCCGGCAGGACCTAACATTGGTGTTAATTTGCTAATCAGTTAATAAGAATCTGCATAGGGAATAGCTACCCCAACGAATTTAATCTACAACCCGTGCCAATGCTCCTCATGAGTGTTGGTCCAAACTGGGCATACTATGGGGCCACCACAGGGCAACATGAGGTTTGGTATACCTGTAGTGTGAATCATCCATCGTGTCCTGAGACTGAGATACGCGGCTCTTCTCAGGGTCGTCGACATGACGGGAGGTCCTGCTAGTCTTGTCTTACCTTAGTGATATATCTTGCGTATAGGAATCCAGGTGAAGCTTTGGTTCTCCCCGGAGTTGAGGTTTTCCTCTAAGGGATCCGACGAGATCACAAGATTCGTGATAGAGGATTACTTTACGGCCCATGTACGTTTGTGATGGACTAGTTGGAGCACCCCTGCAGGGTTTAATCTTTCGGAAAGCCGTGCCCGCGGTTATGTGGCAACTTGGAATATTGTTAACATCCGGTAATAGATAACTTTAACTTAACTCTGTGTGTGTAACCGTGACTGTCCCCTTCAAAGATCTCTCTTCGAACGGGAACACGGTGGGGTTATGATTGACGTAGGTAGGTCTTCAGGATCACGTAGTGATCATCTATCATCAACCGCTAGAGTAGACCACCTTAAATACATGTTCTACGTAAGTTAGCCATCATATAAAGCTTAGGATGCTGCAACCTAAACACTCCATCTTCCAACCTAATAACTTGACTAGTTCTGGCACCGAGGTCATAGATTGCTGAGTCCCCGAGGCTCACAGATTCCTGCACAACACCAACAGGTTCAGGTACCCCCGAGACAGGTTATCCCGACAGCATGCAGCTGGCATGGCAGTACGATGAGGAGATTGACTGCTTGTACGTAAACTATCCAGAAGGCTCAGGCGTGGTCGTGATCATGGGCAAGCATGCAGAGTAGCATAGTCATTTATCATGTTTTGTAGTCCGTAGCAGAACTACCTTGTTTTGATGCGTGATGTAACTCTGATATACTTATGAGATGGCAATTGAATCCCTTATTGTCATTCTATTGATATTATGTATGTGCTATGTTACCATGTTTGCGAAACGCTTAGATGCGCTTCTTTCCAATTCGGGGCCTCGTTCCCCAAATCGGAAAGGACCGCATCTTAGTCGTTACAGAGATGGATGAGGGTGTAGCCGCCGTGACAGACGCTACTGGAGATGAAGCCAAAATATCCACAGCAACACCCAACACTAGCTCAGAAGACACCCCGCAGACTAGGAATAGAGGCTCCAAGGAGTTGGCGAAGAAGAAGGTGGTGCAGCGGCCAATGTACTTTCTCAATTCCCTATTACAACGGGCTATATCAAGGTACTGTTGAGTACAAAAGCTCATATTCGAGGAAGCTGCACCACTACTTCCAAGCCCATGAGATCATGGTTGTCAGCCACTTCCCACTGTAGCGCATCTTGTGGAACCCCGAAGCCACGAGCTAGATAGTCGAGTGGGCACTGGAGCTATCAAGTTTTGGGATGAAGTACGAAAGCACTTCCACCATCTACAACATAGCACTAGCGGAGTTCATTGCCGAATGGATGCCCACACCAAACGAAGAAGTTCAAGAAACCACTCTCCCCGATAGGAAACACCCAAGGAATGGGTCATGTACTTTGATGGTGCCTTCTCACTCCAGGGTGCTTCAGCCGGTGTGTTCCTCCTCACCCCCACCGGAGACCACCTCAAGTATGTGGTTCAAATGCACTTTCCCCAGTAACAAGCTACCAACAACAACGATGGATATGAAGGGCTCCTCGTAGGACTCAGGATCACAGTGGAGTTGGGTATCAAGAAGCAGATCGTTAGAGGGTACTCCCATCTTGTGGTAAAACAGTTCAATAAGGATTCTTAGAGCCCGATTGATGGAGGCATATGTGGAGGAAGTAAGGAAGTTGGAGGAGCACTTTGACGGGTTACAGGAAAAACATGTACCATGCGCATAAATAACATTGTTGATCACCTGTTGAAGTGCGTCGCGCAGAAGCTTCTTGTGGAACCAGGGGTTTTAGTCCTTCATCTCACTCAAACCTATGTGTCCCCCTCGATGATGATCAAGATGAGAAGAAAACCAAACTCCGACAAGCATTTCCCGATAGAGCATCCTGAAGCCCCCAGTAGAGAAGCTGTTGGAGGTGATTCGGTTTCGCCTGGTGAGCTCCTCCCTGCCATAGAACCCAAGGTTCTCGCGGTAGAGGCACCCTCTCCCACGAAAGCGGAGATGCTTTAGTCCTTGGTGTCGAGCCATAGGCTCCGGCTTAGGCGCATCACATCGTCCAAATCCTTGAGACTGGAGAACTTCCCGAAGAATAAGAAGAGGCCAAAAGAGTATCTCGCCGGTCTAGTATGTACCAATTTGTGAACGACACTATGTACAGAAGAAGACCCAACGGTCTAAAATTGAGGTGCTTTGCTGGGAAGAAAGACTAAGGCTGTTGGTTGAGATTCACAAACACATATGTGGATTACACACAGGGTCAAGAGCCCTTGTCCGAAAAGCTTTCCGCTAGTGTTTATATTGGCCCACAGTCCTCCAAGATGCGACTGAGATGGTCACCAAGTGTGAAGCCTGCCAGTTCCATGCCAAGAAAATGAATCAACCACTACAAGCACTCTAGACGATCCCTCTATCCTGGCCCTTCTCGGTCTGGGGGCTCGATATCCTTGGCCCCTTCCCCCGCGCTATCAGCGGTTTCGATTTCTAGTACGTAGCAATCGACAAAGTTGATGAAATGGCCTGAGGTAGAGCCAGTGAGAAAGGTGACCCCGCAGTCAGCTATCAAGTTCATGAAGGGATTGATGTGCCACTTTGGAGTACCCAACAGAGCAATCACTAAAAACAACACCCAATTCACGAGCCAAGCATTCATGCAGTACTTCCAAAGCCTTGGAAGCAAGGTCTCTTTCGTCTGTGTCGCCCACACAAGGACCAACGAGCAAGTTGAGAGGATGAATGCTGAATTGTTGCGATGGCTCAGAATGATAACTTTTGATTGACTGTAGAGATGTGGCAAGCGCTGGATTGATGAGATGCTGGTGGTCCTTTGGTCCCTCAGAACAACACCAAATCGAGCTACCGACCAGACACCTTTGTCCCTAGTATATGGGGCGAAAGCAGTTATCCCCATGGTATTCATATAAAGGTCACCTCAAGTGCTTGCCTATGACGAAGTGGGCAACCGCAACTGAGGCATGATGATGCTACACTCCTCGAGGAAGATTGTCTCCGGGCTGCTACGCATGCTGCCGCTTCTAGTAGGCCCTACACCGCTACCATTGCCGCACGGTCCACACCCGGAGCTTTGAGGAACACAACCTTGTCCTTAGGCGCGTTCAGTCCGCCAAGGGTTCCAACAAGTTCACGCTGAAGTGGGAAGGCCCTTACCGGGTAGTACGAGTCACCAGTCATGGCGCAATCCGTCTAGAGACCGTAGATGGCGTCAAGGTGCTTAACTCTAGGAATATTGAGCATCTTCAAAAGTTCTACCTGTAAGGCGCGGTTGCCGGGCCCTGTCCCCGGCAACCACCTTTTGAACAAGCCTTGCCGAAGTTGTAGGTAACCCTTTATACAAAGCTAGGCGCAGACCCTGTGCATAAATAAAACTAGGCATCACATCATGTCGTCATTTCCATATGCATCATGCATTGCGCATTTACTTGTGTTATGATGTCACTAATGCCCTAGCTTATCAGTTATTGATGATTCTTGATGGACTTATAGTCTTCATTACTGAGTGTCACCTCTTTTAAAGAGCTTAGAGCCCCTCCTTTGCTCTGTATGTTTTGCCTCTAGGTTAACAAAGGACAACGCTAAGGCGAGGACAAGGAACCATCGCACTTTCAAAGGGGCTTCCCCCGAGGAGATAAATTTAACTACCTTGTCTCAAATGTGATTCCGTTCTTTCCTTTGAGAAAACCCCTACCATTCATCCTTTAGTTGTGTGCAATAGGGTTCTCTGCATGACAGGGACTCTGGTCGGGATAGGCTGTCTTTTCGCCTCTCGTAGCTCACTAGCCACAAAGGAGGGGGAAGACTGCACTGATACTGACAGGAGGCCTTATCGAGGGACGATGATCATTTGTCAATGGGGCCCCCTTCGACACTCGGGCCTTGCGCCGCCCCGGCAAGGAACCCCGTGCGGCGGAAACATACAACACAACACGGAGAAAAAGACATGGGGATAGTACTCGAGCAAAATAAATGGTGATCATTTTATTCATTTGTTTAGTACAAAATGGATAAAATAGATTATAGTTCAACTAGTAAAAAAATTAGCGAAAGTCTACAACCGTTTGCTTTATAAAAAGATAAGTGCCCCGTAATGCCTTTCTTGTACCTCTCCCCTCAGGTATTAGATGGATGAGAAGAGGAAGGCATGGAGAGGCCCTAATAGAAGCCCAAACGAACCCCTCCGGGACCAGATGGACGAGGCTCGACGCACCTACCAATGGTGAAGACAAAGCCGAAGTCCACGAGGTCTGCTGGGGCCCAGCTGGAAGATGAGGCAACATCCGGGCCACGGAGCCCCCGCAAGGCCATCTTGTCGGGTGGGGAGGGGCGTTGAGGTGACAGTGCGACGTATACACGCCGGTCAGCTGGAGCCCGAGCCATCGTGCTCTGAATTCACGGCCGGAGACTCGTTGTCGCTGTCATTATCGCCGACCCCGTCCGCATTGTCCTCCTCGTCACTGTAACTTGAGGAGGAACGTTCGGTGTCGCTCGAGCTTTCTTCGCAGCAGCCAAGACGAGATCCTGAGTGCCCATAGATCTTGACGGAAAGCATGTCCACCTCCACCAACTTGGAGCGTAGAACATGCCCCACCATGAAGTTATGGGCACGCGCAAAGGTCTTCCACCTGCACCTCAAGAGCATAATGTGGGGAGTTGGATATTCAACATCAGTGTACACGGTGTTGTGGTGGCAACCATGCACATGAAGCCACACTCCCTGCAGTTTGTCAACCTCCATCGCCTTAGCAAAAGGGTAAGCGAGGCACAAACGGCCACGAGGAGGGCCGCATAGCCTGAAGACGAACTCTAGTGTCGTGCCTTCGGTGTGTCCCAGCAGCGACATCGCCGGCATCGCCGGGGAAGGACCGAGCTTAACTCCTCGTCCCCGTCCACCGCGAGCTCCTTGGCGGCCCCGGGCCCTTCCAGCGCCCCCTCCTCGAGCGCTGGTGCCGACTCCCGGCGCTACAACTGAAGCGGCTGCATGATCTGAATGGGAAGCTCTCGCGCCCCCCGCCATGGCAAGAACCGAAGCCACCCTGAATGACGATAGGAGAAGAGAAAAACAAGCAACCCTGGGTTGGAGAGGAGGATAAGGATGGATGAGCACCGTCTCCCGCAACCCCTCCTGCTTTTATAGGGTGGGCGCAGGGGGCTGGCTCTCCTACGCTCCAATGGTCACCCCCATCTCCACCTGTGCCATTGCCCACCATCACGGGTGAACTGGTAACCGCCCCATGCATCCAATCCACGACGCTGGGGCTCCTGCCAGGACCAGGCCTTTCAGTCAAGCGCACCCGCGCGTGAGATTTGCACAATGCATGCTACGCGCGTGACGGAAACGGCCTCGGGAGGTGGCATGGCGCGGAACAGTGGGATGACGGTTACCTCTTTGCGAATTCCACGCCTGCGCATAGACTTTGGGCCTGACCCAACAAGTCTAGGCGAGCGAGTAAGGGCCAGGCCCTGGGGCTCCCGTTGGTGCAATAATAATGGTGTATCTAGTGCCCTTGACTTATACACGAGCGTCGGAAGCATCCCCAATCTCGAGACCAACACCATTAGTCCAAGATGCACCGAGGATTCTCGGCGCCTCCCGGGAGCGAAGGCGCAACCATTCTCACCAAGACCCGGCAAGGCGCCTCCCCGGCAGGCGTGGACCGGCCTCCTAGAGCTCTACCTCATCGCTAAACCAGTCACTTGTCGATGAGGTGTCGAACCCCCAGATGGCTAGGTGGCTCTCGCTAGCTACGTGGCATCGCACAGGAAGACATGTTACATCATGTTGACACCCGTCCAGAAGCCTATCAAGACCTCAAGCCCCGACGAGTACAAGGGTGGCAGAAGCCTACCGGGAACACGTCCCCGCTTGCCACCTAGGGCCGCATTTATGGCGCTCTGTCGTAAGTGCCAGAGTTAGGTATGATAGCATTGTTAGCTATCTGATTATGTCAGTTGCCAGTGTGGACGCCCCTTGAGCTACAAAAGGAGGCCAGAGGCAACCTAAGAGAGGATTCAGATCTTTGGGCATTTGAGTGCGTAGAGATTCAACACTTGGTAGATTAGGTCCCCACGGGATTAGAGCCAAGTGTAAACATTCACATGTGCTAGCTCCCCCTGACAACCCTTGCTGGGGCATAGCTCCGTGCGAACTTCAACTTCCACAATCAATCCACCAATGCAGGAGTAGGGTTTTACGCTTCACAGCGGCCCGAACCTGTGTAAAAAAACCGAGTCTCATCACCGTGTTGTTTCTGTACTCTCTGCTCTTTGTGTGATACGACCTCCCCGCCGAACCACAAGGGGCCCGAAGGTCCCATAGGTAACCGTGTGCACACCTTCACCGACACCAAGGGGCATCTCCAAAGCCCCCAGGCACTAGTAGACACGATGGGGGCGCGCCAGAGCACGCCAACATACTGGGGCATGCCAAGACTACACTCTGGACGCGCCATAGTGCACGCACGCATGGAGGGAGGACAACCCCAGCCAGGCCGTGCCCCCACACACTGTCTTTCTTTGAATGCATCAATGACTGGTGCCAGCGTCGTGTCGGGCCCCTCCTCTCCCCCTTTCTCTGGGCCCACGCCCTCCCAAAGCGGCCAGGTGGGCTCATTCCCGAGCCTCCTCACCTCCTCTAGCCCTTACCACGACCTCTCCGGTGCAACACATGTTGGTAAACCGCACCCTGCCTATATAAAGGCCACCCGACTCTCTCTACCCCCCTCTGGAACCTTTCTCCCACCTCCAATCGACCGCCCAATCACCCCACCTGAGCTCCCCGAGCACGAGTGCTCGAGATCAACCAAGCCACTGCCGCATCGGGGCTCCGTCGATCTCCGGACACAGGCCCGCTCCGACCTCCATTTTACCTCAATCATGAACACACCAAGCACTAGCCTCACCTCCACCTCTTCCCTGCTCCTTTCCCTTCACTGAACATCGGCACGAACCACCTTCCGCCGCCCTCCGCCGCGACCTCCTCGCCACCGGTGACTTCGGCCACCTCAGCCACTCTGTCGACCTCCATCCGAATGGCGAGAGTGTGAGGAGTCCATTCCTGCGCTCACCTTCTCTCACCAATAACGGAGATGATGCCGGTGAGCTCCTCCCCCTCCTGTACCAAGGTAGAAGACGACCCCTACAGGGGGACCCCACCTGTCGGCGTGTGCCTCGCTCTCTCTCTCTCCCTCTCCCAATCGCTAACCATAGGGCCCCGCGTGTGAGGTTCAAACGTGATGGCACGCGCGCTTGGGCTGGCTGGCTGGCTAGACGACCCAGCTGTTGGCCGAGTATGGCCTAGGGTGTTATGACCCTTTTCCTTTGTCTATTTTCTGGCATTTTACAAATATTCCACATGGAAAAATAATCCCCCAAATCGAATTATTTTTCCACTGTAAATCTTGTAAAAATATGTAGTGTTTAATAACACTACTTGTATGATTTTTACAAAAAAATTTATACATAATTTTATTTTAAAACCTAGTTTTAAGTATTTTTAGCCTATGTTAAAATAGATTTCAAAATCTTTTTCACTCCATAACCAGATACAAATATTTTTAGATGTGAAGTTAGTATTTTAGAGAGTAGGGTAACATTTTAGGAGTGATTTTTGTGTTCTGTTTTTGTTGTGATTCTTTTTGTTGTTATTACTATCGCAACAATAGATCATGTGGTTGACGAAGGAGTTGGACCTGATGGCTTTAAAGACCCTGGAGACTTTGCTTACCAAGGCAAGAAGCCCTTTGACTCTGCCTGAGAAACTTTACTTGCATGTCATATGGTACTGAGGGATCAATAGAAGATGTGTCTAGGGGGGTGAATAGACTACTTGTCAAGATAAAATTACTAGCCTAACCCAATTGCAAGAAAGGCAGAAATTCAGTAGTTATAACAAGTCAAGTACACCCTACACATGCAGTTCTAAGAGTATAGCAGCGGAATGTAAAAGATGCAAGTGTAATGTAGAGGAGTACGGCAGGGAGATCAAATGCATGAGGTGGACACGACAATTTTTAGCGTGGTTTCGATAGGTGGTGCTATTGTACGTCCATATTAGTGGATACTTCAACCTACGGAAGGTATCGGCTGCCAGAGTCCACGGAGGGCTCCACCCATGGAGGGTCCACAAAGAAGTAGCCTTGTCTATCCCACCACGGCTTCCGACCACGGAGGACTAGCCTTACTCACAGTAGATCTTCACGAACTAGGCGATCTCCTTGCCCTTACAAACATCTTGGTTCAACTCCACAACACGAAGTAGGAGGCTCCCAAGCGACACCTAATCAATCTAGGAGGCACCACCCTCCAAAAGGTAATAGATGTGGTAGATCAATGAACTCCTTTCTTGTGTTCTTCTAAAGATAGTCTCCTCAACACAAATCACTCTCTCACAGAATATGCATGGGTAAGAGAGGTTGATTTCGTGGAAAGCAGTTTGGGGAGGCTAGAGATCAAGTTTCAAATGATAGGATTGGAATATATTGGCCACAACACATGAGTAGGTGGCTCTCTCTCAGAAAATGGATCTGGCAGTGAAGTGTGTGTTCTGAGTGCTTCTCCCACGAATGAGAGGTGGTTGAAGGGGTATATTTAGGCAGCAGCCAAAATCCAACCGTCACACACAAAAGGGCGAACTCGGTGACACCAAAGTTCACAACTCGGTGGTACCGATTAGGACTAAAGGTGTGGACTTTTGAATCTCGGTGAGACCGATATAGGAAACTCGGTTCCACCAAAAAGGTGACTAACCGTCAGATGGCCAAACTTGGTGGCACCGATACTCAAACTCGGAAATTCTAATTTTGTGTATCTTGGCAATAGAATGTTGGTCACACTGAACTTGGTAGCACCGACTTGGTTTCAGTTGTACCAATTTGGTGAGAATGGCTAGGGTTTCTGTCTGAGGTCAAATTCGGTGGGTCCGATATGGGAATGTTGGTGACACCGAATTTGTGAATGTGGATCTTGACAGAGTGGATATGTGGGAAAAATGATTGAGTATTTTGGTGGCTAACTTTGAGCTATGAGGAGTGAGTTCATTTTACTACCTCATCCCCTTTTAATAGTATTGGCTTTTCTATGGACTCAAAAGTGATTTCTCACACATATAAAATGAAGAGTCTTCTAGCTTGAAGCTTGAGCCAACATTATTCCTTTCTTGCATCCAGGGGTATCTCCACATAAACCTTAAGCCAATGCTCTCAATGGACTATTCCTGAAATATCTATGTAAAAGTGTTAGTCCAAGAGACAATGTATGTTGTCATAAATTATCAAAATCACCAAGGGAGCATATGTGCTTTTAGGTACCTTATTTATGCATATATTCTTGTTTGATTGGAGACCTCCTTGTTGGGTTGTCCCCGAAGAACACCTCATTGAAACTTGCATTTGGGAATGACCCTACCACATATGACGGTTGTGCATGTGGAATGTAGTTCGCTGCTAGTAGTTGCTACGCAAAAAGGGATGGGAATTTGCATGGTGATGAGGAAGGGATTGTTTACAAAGGCTTTCAAAAAACACGTTGGGTGCTACTAATGCCCGAGGGTGACGGTGTTGAGATGGATGACCACTTGAGAAAGAAGTGGTGTACCAAGAAAGGTTTTGTGTGTGTGGTTTTGGAATCGGGATTAGATTTAAGATTTAACAACCGTCCCAACGTTACATGTGCGACCATGATACCCCTTATGGGCCGGAGCTTTGTTGATTACTTTGGTCGATACTAGGAGAGAGCCTGCATTACTAGTGGCGGGAGTGACATGGTCACTCTCGTGACAGGGTTGTGCTAGGTAGGGTGACCATGCTGTTCTTACAGGTTCCGGACAGACCGTTGCGTGCCCTCATAGATGGTACATTCTAGAGCAAGGCTCATATGATGTACAACATGACAGATGGCACCAACGAGTGGACTCTTTGTTTAGTGTTGACAGGGAAAAGGCATTGTTCGGGTGCTTACCTCGGGTATGTTATAAGCCGCGAGTCGTGGATGACACGGAAGTTCCCCGAGTCCTCCCGTGTAGAGTGTAAAACTATTTGAATAGTTGTGTCCACGCTCAAGGACTATTGGGTGGTTCTACTTAAACTACATCGAGTCATTTTCGCATAAACCAAGTGTGTGTGTGTGTGTGTGCGAGAGAGAGAGAGAGAGAGAGTATGGGGGAACATGAGCTCGAGCAAATTACGTGACTGGGCATGATGGGTGGACGTGAGATGTTTGACCCTTAGTTGATATTGATATACGTAACCTGTTCAATGGGTTACCCCTATGCCTTGTGGATCGTGTCGCCCAAAGATTTGATCATGTTGTTGCACTAGGGAAAACTTGCTTTCCGCAAAATCAGCATACTAGTGTTATATCCTACTTTGTTGTTCCTTGTTCCACATCATGGGGTGCTTGCGAGTACATTCAAAGTACTCATTGGCTTTCCACTTTTAGTTAAGTGGCCAAGCATGGAAGAACCGGAGTTTGGAAAACAGTTTGTCGGGGTCGACTATGCGATCTAGGACACGTCCCAGTCAGAGTGTTTGTAGGTTAAGGAAGATGGCATGGGTTCACGCTATGAACCAAGTTATCCGCATTTAGTAGTTTGTCAGTGTGTCGGCCTTCGAGGCCGTATTTATTTAATAACTTAGCCCTAATGTCCCTATTCGTATCAGACGTTATGTATGGATGTAAGACTCTTGTTATTCAGTATCCGTGTGTTTAGTGAGCACTGATCTGTGGGATCACTCTACACGTGCATTCGGCGATCTCGACTTACAAGTTGGGGTCCCCACAGAGCTGGTACCAAAGCTATCCTGACTATAGGAAGCCTTAGATAGCATGGACGTTAGATGAGACAAAAGCCTCCTCAAAAGCTACACCTAGCCTATATACTTGGGGTTTTATGCATACCTCACCTCTTCAATTATACCAATCAAACCCCTCTTACTGACAGCTCTCCCTAAACCTCGTCGATGGTTGTCGTACCCGAGAGCCTCATAGAGTCCAGCTTTCCCCTACTCCTGGCGTACAACATGGAGAAGTGTCGGGTCCGACGATCACCAGTTTTTCTCTACCACAAGAACTGGGTCAATGCCACTACAATGGAGTATCACGTTGATGTGGTCGTGAAGGCAAATGACTCCACAACTAGTTGGTTCTTTGAAGGACCGCAAATGGAGACTCTGGTGTTAGCAGTAGAGATAGTTGCGCGGAAGGTGCTCTTACACCTTCGCGACATCCTTCCTGAGATGGCCAACGAACCGACTACCCGTCACTTGCCTTTAAATAAGGATGAGGTTGGTGGGAGCTTGACGTTGACCCCATCCCCGGAAGAAGGAGGACCCCTCAGGTTCCAGATCTACTTCAACCTCTCTGCCAACAGTCTGGCTCACGACCTGATCAATGATTCGGTGAAGCTCAGCCAGGAACTTCACTACGTGGGCGAACTACTCCATCAAGAAAACACAAAGACAGGTAGAATCAAGAAGGATGGAGTCCCTGAGGGGCAACTTGATGTCGCAGACAGAGGAGGAATACCACTGCCTAAGGTCACCCTTATTCGGAGTCATGGCATGAGTGCCAAGGAGTATCGAGACCTCTTCACCACTATCCCGACGAAGCATTGTCAGGATGGACCTCCTCGTTCCCCGACACCCTCAACAAGAGACAATACCCGCGCGGATGATGACCAGGAGGAAGACCCAGAGGAGCGTGAGTATGAGAGCGAGCACTCCACTACTTGAGTCCAAGAACCCCTAGGGTAGGACAAGGTAGGAACCACTCACGTGAAGTCGAGTTCGTGTAATGGTTCAGATGAAACCATGTGTGCTTTCATTTGCTTTTATGTTTGTGTCTCGATGCAAGCCGCACTTTTGCCTTAGGCAGCATGTAAATAGCTACATCTCTTATCTTACTTAATGGTTACGTGCTTGGTCTTTTGGACCTTTTGTTTGAGACACTTGCATAGTACCAACCCCCTCCGATATTGAGGCACATTCCCCTCATGTGTTGTTTGTTTTGACTATTCCAATTGTTGACTTGGCTGCTCCAAATAGGATGGTGACTACTACCCCGTGCCAGTACCTTTGACCACCCTACCACTGACAACTCTAGCCAGCATACAGGAGCCAGTGTGTCTCCTCAAGCTGGAGCTCACCGGAGAACCTGACCATGGCTTAGTTTCTCGAAGCTCTGAGGGAGGAACACCAGTCCAACAATGCCACTATCCAGCATATGCCTCAGGTCCTTGTGAATAACCCGCAGCAGGGCTGGAACAGCAATGGTCACTCCACTCTATCGGAATTCATGAGGACTTCTCCCCCGACCTTCACCGAGACAACGGAGCCTTTGGATATCGATCACTAGATACACACCATCGAGGATCTCCTTGCACTGGTCAACTACAATGAGGACCGTGAGAAGGTTCTTTATGCCTCTCACTGTCTCGGGTATACCGCCAGATTTTGGTAGGACGGATTCAAGGTCATGCAAGGCAAGCATGTTATCACCTAGGATGAGTTTAAGGAATTATTTTGTATTGCCCACATTCCCTGTGGGATGAGGGCTATTCAGAAGCGGGAGTTTCGCACGCTGAAGCAAGGAAGTAGCTCAGTTAAGGAGTACTAGCAAAAGTTGTGCCTCCTATCTAGGTATGCACGTGATGATCTCAGCACTAAGGCCGCCAAGATAGAACGTTTCATGGAAGGGCTTCAACAATCATTGCAATGTCAACTTGTTGTGTGTGAGTGCCGAATCTTCTGCGATGTAGTGAATAAGGCCCTCATCCTTGAAGTTAAGCATCATGCTATGGAAGACACGTGCAAGCGCAAGAAGATCAACATCGGTGATTCCAGCCACCAGAAGATGTCCTGATTTTGGGCTCCACAAAATCCTAGGGATTCGAACCCGGGGGAGCATGCAGAGGACACTCGATAGATTCGGTTTTCTGAACTCTCTACTCATTGGGCAAGATTAAGAACTCATGAGATGGTGAGGAGAACACAGAGCACGACAGTTTACCCAGGTTCGGGCCGCTGCGAAGCGTAAAACCCTACTCCTGCTTTTTAGTGGATTGCCTATCTCGGGGGTTGATGAACGAACTAGTATAGTGCTCTCGAGCATGAGGAGGCCAAGTAGTTAGTTGTGTTGCTCTAGGGTTACGATGATCTCCACCCCTTGCCAAGTATTCTACCGCTCTATTTGTAATGGAGGCTCGGGTCCTCTTCCCTTATCTTAGGATGGAAGGGATCCCACAACGGCCAGTTTTGGTGGGAGACAAGGGAACATGCTTCCCTTGTCCGAAGTGGTCTTCGCCGGCAAAGTAACTGTCCGCACCATCAGAGATGGGCCCGAGGATGACGTTTTCCCTACTGGCGGGCGGCGGTGGCTCTGTTGCATCAGAAGGGAAACCTTTGGAAGATGCCTTTGGAATCCCAGTACACCCCTGTCTACTTTGCACTAAAGGGGAAACTGCCCCGCTCTGCCATCTGCTGCTCGCCCGTGTCTCCATGTCGTCATCCTTGCCTCGTGAGGTCCAGCTGTGCCTTGAAATATCCGCCGCTCCGGAGGGGTCTTGAGGAGGGCCCCTATGGGTCTTGATGTCATTCTTCCTCGCGAGGCTTGGCCCCTCGCGAGGCCCTTGTTCAGGGTGGTGCTGCTCCTCGCCGACCTTTGCATTGATGAAGTGGGCCAGCCCTAGGCCACACGCTAGCAGGTCTGGGTACCCCATTCCCAGAATGCCGATAGTAGCCCGCAGGCCCAAGGCATGCCTGGGTTGGCTTCCCAGCGAAGCCTTGAAGACGGCCCAAAATGTCGCGGGCCCCATTTTCCTATGGGTCAGGCTTCATGTGCGCGGCACGGCCTGGTGGCTACACTCCTGTTCCCGAGGCACCCCAGGGCACGCCTGGTCAAATTTATGTGATGTCTGGATGCTGTGCCAGCCATGATTGCTCCCTAGGGGCGGCGCTTATACACACGCGACACGGTCGCGTCCCCTATCGAATTGTGTGGGCCAGGGACGCGAAGGGACGCCTGCCTCCTCTCGGGTGCATATTTAACCCGGCGAGGGCGATAAAGTCCACGTAGCCTCGGTCTTCTCTACCTTCCACCTTCATCCCTTCACTCTCTCAGCATTTCGGCGGTAAGGAGATTCTCTACTGCCGATAAGGGGAAGGCCCCTGGCGAAGGTCTTGCTGCTCCACCTACCAAGAGGGGATCAGGCCGCCCTTGGAAATATGCGGCAACGCTGACAGCGGCCTTCGGCGGGCACGGTCGTGGTTCTGCCCGCCTAGGAATCACCATCGGCGGCCATGGCGGGGCGTTGATTGGTGCGGGTGCCCGTAGCGGACGGAGTAAGTCGTCGGTGATGGCCACTCGGCCGCCTCGCCCGCGGCTCTTGTCGGCTGATACGGCGATGGAGTTCATGACATGGGTGGACATGCCGGAGATCTCCTGGCTCAAGCTCCCATGCTTCTCCGTGAAGCTGCTGCCGGCAAGCGGGCTCTCGGGCCTCTGTCTACAGGCCGACGGCTGCTGCGGTGGGGCATCCTGGGTCGAGGTGAAGGTAACCCCACACGGCTACGTGTATCTGAACAACGGGTGGCAGGCGTTCGCCCACGACCAAGGCTTGAAGGGGAGGGGCTACCTCCACTTCAAGTTCGACGAGGAGGCTATGCTCTTTGTCAAGATCTTTGGTGTCGAGGGAGATCGTCTGGGTTGCTGGCCAGAAGACGCCGGCCGTGGCGGTCCCTTGGATGAGCCCGTATCTGGCGATGGGCGCCACGCCTCCAGCAGCAGCGACACCCCCTCCGGAAGGAGCACGAGCGACAATAGCTACAACGAGCCGCCTCGCCGCCGTGCCCGAGTGTCGGGGAAACCAACACCTATGGTAAACTCGAGGAGTCCCTTGATCATTTTGCGGGGAGAGAGACGTACGGTGTCGAGAGCGGAACTAGCGATCAACACCGGCAAAGACTTTTACACAGGTTCGGGCCGCTTGGCGCATAAAACCCTACTCCTGCTTAGTTTGTATTGTGGGCTTTACTGTAGGGTGATTTTCTAAAGTAACTTAGTAGGTGATTTGGGAGTCTCCGATCCCAAAAAATTCCAACCCCTAAGAATGAGATTTGGGCCTCTTTTTATAGGCAAAGGGGTCAGCAACAGCCTGCTCACGGGGTGCATAGTGAACAATGTTCACCGCTATACTTTTTCGGTGGTGTCAGGGGCAGTAAATTCCTTGTCTGACCCCTGACCTGTCGCAAGGTGGTCGCGGCACGTACCCAGGTGAATCGACACCTGGGTCTTTTGCTGGCACATGAGGGATGTGCTGGAGCGGTCGGACTGTGGTAGAAATGGGGGAGGACACGAGGCGAGCGGAAGGGGCTTGCTGGCCTGGTGTCTGTGTCGGATGACTTGGTCACCTTCCCGTCAAGGGGTACTTTCCAGGGGCTGGAATACTTTTCCGACAAGGAGGGTTTGTCGGGGCCTCGCCAGTCTGTGCGAGCCTACCCGACAAGGGAGGCTTGCCAGTGCCTTGCTAATCTTCGGGAGCTTTCCCGGCGCAGTGAGCATGACGGGGCCCTGGGAATCTTCCTGGTAAGGAGGGCTTATCGGGACCTTGCATCCATGTTGTTCTTCCCGGTGCACTGCTGTCAGGGGCGTCGCCGATGCCCGTTCACAAGTCTGGGGCACGAGGGACGCTAGTCTCTAGTGCCCCGAAAGGAGCCCTCGGGCTTAGACCATGCACGCGTGCGGGGTGTTGCTGGGCCAGGCCCAAAGTAGTGCACGGGCTTCCTTGGTAGGGGACTCTGTAGCTTTGAAGCCGTTGTAGACGGCCCTTCCCCTCGCTGCGCATCCAGCGCGCGAGGTGGAGAAGTGCGCGCACAGTAGCCCCCCACCTCCCAACGCATTACTTCCACGCATGAAGCAGGCGCAATAACGGTCACACAAGTGGCGTTCGTGGCCTTCAAGGCCACAGTCGTGCAAGGACCCGCCCCCGCATACATTGGCAAAGCAGGGCGGTTCCCTGTTCGCCCATGATTATCGGTGTTTGGGTGAGAGGGGCGGCGGTTTCTGGAGTGAGGGGATCTAGCCTCCCGCGCCTCGCCCTATAAATTAGGAAGTTTGCCAAGGGGTTTTGCTCATCCATCAGCTCCTGGATAATGGCTAAAGGATGAGGCAATTTCTGGAGTGAGGGGAGCTAGCCCCCCACCCTAGCTTGCATCTGTAGAATCTTCTCTAGTTCTAGGTGGTGCTCGCACCTAACCATGGCTAAGGGACGAGGGAGGCCACCATCGGCCGCCAGGGCGGCAGGGGATCTCACTCGGATCATGCCACATCTTCAGGAGCCACAACTGCGGAGGGCGGCACGAGCGTCCGTGGTGGCGGAGGGGCGAGGAGCCGCGGTCTCCGCGGAGGCCATGACCGGGGGAGGCGGAGTGTTAATCCAGCACCTCCATCTTCTCCTCCGCAGGAGTGGCACTTGAACGGGACGGCGCAGGAGTTCGTCGTGGAGCTGCACGGCGTCCCTCGGAGCCATTTTGTAACACCCCAAATTTTTGCCAAGATTTCTATTTAATAAATTTGGCCTGAATGGTTTTAAAATTTTATTTCTGGTTTCACTTTTAACTTCAAAACTTCTCTTATTCTTGGTTTTGGGAATAATCCCTCTATGAGCTAAAGCTTTCTCTCCACTGATTATTTCAGAAAAGACTTTTTCATTAAATATTGTGTCCCAACTCAATTATTCAAAACTGGTTATATTTTCTTAGGGTCCAGTTTTGAACTGCAACTATCTATTATCCTCTTCCAAAGATTCCACAATAAGCTTGACAATTACCTACTATGTTTCTAGATCAACTTTCTCTAATAATATAGCCACTTGTTTTGACAGAATTAAGCAAATTAATTAATCTTGCTTTCTGGTCCAATTGTAAATTCCCCAAAAATTCAGTAAACATTTATAGCAGCCAAGCAGTTCTTATAAATGAGTTTTATGGAAAAATCCAGCTAAGTCTTTTGGTAAAACATTGCTTTTTGACATCTTTTCTATTATGTTCCAAATAGGTGCTTTGCACTACAACCTCTTCATTAAAGTCTCTAATAATTCTGTAAAATTTGGAGAGGTCCAGATGTTTATATGAATAAGATTTCTACAAAAATATATGTTGGTCTTTTGAAATATTTGAGCACCACTTCTTGTTTTATGTTCTGGACCAGATTGACCTTTTGAACTACAGCCACACGTTTTCCTTCTCCAATGCTCTTGAAAAAAATTGTGCTTGTAGTCCACCCTGAGAAACCCTGAAGTCTAATTTTCAACCCCATTGGAAATGTTTTGACCCCTGTTGCATCGTCTTCTGGTTTCTGTCCAGGAATGAACTTTTAATAGAATTACATAGTCAAGTTGTCGAGTTGCTAAATAAAACTTGCCATCTTTGTACCCATCCAGTGAGGCTTATGTTTGGAAATTTCTATGGCTAGCAAGTGCCCCTGGAGGCCATTGGCATTCTGTCAAACACCTTAGTGTCCATGACTAGGATTGGCATTAAGTTTGGTTTATATGGTGAAGTTGAGCCCCACATTGAACCAGCATGTCTAGTAGACCCATAGAAGTGCCATTAGCCGATCAGGAGCATTTCACCACCAACCCAAGCCCCCAACTAGCTGTGGCATTTCGTCGAGCATCTAGCAGGCATGCGAGAGCATGCTCTGGAGTGCGTGTATTGCAGCCAGCAGACCGAGCCACCGTGTCGCAGCCCCTGCCGGCCTCTCGTTGCCCGTAGCAGCCTCAGCACGTGGGCACACTCTCATGACTTCCCTCGTGCGCCCCTCTTGATTCTAATACCCTTGCCGTCCCTGCATCGCCACAGCCGCACTGACTGTCGTCAAGCTGTAGTAGCAGCGCAGCATCGCCCAAGCCCCCCTCGAGCGCCACCTGCCCCTTGGACCACCCCTGCATCGAGCCAGAGCCTCCCCTTGACCCATCGTTGCATCAGCTCCGCTCCTGTGCCCTCGCCAGAGGCTGTTCCCGGCGAGCTTATCCTCTCAGTCGCGGGAATTGACAGCCCCGGCTGTAAATAGGACCCCGACAGCCTTAGAGGATCGCAAGATTCCCCTGATAGCCGTAGCCAGCCCCTCTAGCTCCAATTTAAGGCGAGGACCCCTTCGTTCCCAACTCTGGTGACCTTCTACCACCGCAGCCCTCGGGACAATTCGGTCTTGTAAGTGTGCTTTACCCCTTCCTGAACCTACCACTCGTACCTCCTAGACCTAGCAGAGTTGTCCCACCCCTCGCCGTGCACCTAGACCCCCTCCTAGCTAGTGCCCCATCGGAGCCGAAGCTCCCTCCGCCATGGAGGAAGGGCTGCTTGATTCCTGCAGCCGCCGCAGCCCCAAGACAGTGAAATGGATGTGCCTCGGTCCCCTGAGCACGCTGGTACCCTCCGTTCCATGAATGGAGACTCCTGTCGCTGATGAGCCTCGTCGGAGTCACTCCGTCCTTCAGCCAAAGGAGGAAGAAGGAACCCGACTCAAACCTGCACGTGGGGCCCACGCGTCAGCGTCTCTATCCCACCCGGAGCCCGCGCTGGTGAAAACGTCTTCGGTCAAGTACGTTTTCTGTATTGCGCTAGCGTATTTCCATCCGAAGCATTTTTCTTTTCTTTTTTATATTTTAAACCATATTTTAACCAGAACTTTGGCTGGCTATAACTTTTTATAGAAAACTCCAAATGAGTTGATTCTTTTTCTCACCTCTTTCAAATTTTGCCTAGTTTATTTTAGAATTTATTTGAAAATTTTCTAGGACAGTTTTATGTACTATTTTTAGATTGACTTTTAATTAGCATATATTTTATTTATAGGCTTGAAGAGAGGAGTTAAAACTTGCAAAAATTTTGTGGTGAACCCCACCTCTCTACACTTGGAAGGCAAGCATCCTGAACCCACTTTAACTTGGTTGCATAAGCTTGCTTGGTGAAACTATTATAGGGATATGTTTTGTTTGTGGTGATATTTCATGTGGTAAAACATGCATATGGTTTCATGATTTTGAAAGTAAAGGTTTCTATGATTGTGGTGCATGGATAGTGGTTACTCTTTCTAAACCTGCGTGCCTACCGGACGGGATTCAATGAGAGTCGGTGTCTTGTGGAGATACGACTGTGGGATTGACACCTCTTGGACGAGAGTGGTCAACAAGGCATGTTAGATAGGTAGACACCCTGTTTGCGCATGGTTTGTGCTGATCATACAGGTAAGACTTGAACCTTCTAAGTCGACCATAGATCGAGTCTTGTCAGTATGTCTCCTTATGTGCGTGCTACCGTAGTTTCCTGGATAATGGATTCGGTATAGTTAATTGCAGACTTATTATCATTCACACACAAGTAGAGGGGCCAGTTGAAGGTATCCACGGCCGCGGTATAATTCCATTCATCCGGTCAGGAGGCATGGGTGTTCCCGGTCTGGGATCGGAAGGGAGGGAACTCCTCGTAAGCGCGCGATTTAAATATTGTTGATCCCATGCTAGTCGAGGTCGAAGCCTCCCCAAGTTATGGTTTTACCTTGGCAACGTAGTCCAGGTGAATCCGGGCTTCGCGGAGGTAAAGTGGGTGTGTGATGATTCTGAGTGTCCACTTCTAAAATGTCGTACGCGGAATTAGTCATAGTGACTATTAACCGCGGGCTATGGGTAAAGAGTACACCCTCTGCAGAGTCAAAACTATTCGAGTAGCCGTGTCCACGGTCAAGGACGTTGGTTGACTAGTCAAGTGTCGGTCTAAGTGTCGGTCTTCGGAGGTAGTTAATGGAGTATTAGACTAATCAGGAAATGTGGTGGATTATTTTAAACATTATTTTTTGTGAACTAACCTTATGATTTTTATGGTGAATATCCCTAGGACGGTTCTACCTCCTGGATATTCTCTATTATTTCATATAGGCCCTTTATGTGGTGACGCTGACACACCCGACTATGGCATGTTGTTATTATTTCATATAAGCCCTTTATGTGGTGTCCCTGAGATGCCCGACTATGGCATGTTGTTATTATTTCATATAAGCCTTTTATGTGGTGTTGCTGAGACGCCCGACTGAGGCATGCATTATTATTTCCACATTATAATATTCGTAATTATGGCTTAATAACTTTCAGTATGATTATTACTTCACTACTAATGCTTGAGTAGTAAATTGGGTTGATGTAGTATTACGATATCAATATGTGTGCATGAATAACCCTACAAGTTATATGTTTGCTTCATGATGTTTGCGAGTACATTCAATGTACTCACTCGCTTGTCCCTGGCTATTGTCTTGGCCAGATTGCAAGCTTGGAGAGGAGGTGTTTGATGAGAAGCTTGAAGCGTAGGCTTAAAGCACAGGAGTGAGCGAGATAGGAGTTAACCCGGTGAGGTGTTCGTGTGGGAAATGGAGTCCCAGAGGTGTTGGAGATCCCAGTAATGCTTCCGCCATCAACCACTAGAAACTCTTTTGATGTACTTATTGGACCACTTTGGTCCTGTACTTCAATGTGTTCTTTGCTTGGACATTTGTATCAAGGAAAGGTGTGCCAGCTAATAGTATTCCTGGGGCTGGCATACTCAAGGGCCATTTGAAGGGAAATTATAATCCCCGAAAATCCGGTCCCCACAACCTTGGTATCAGAGCCAGGCTGAGCGTTGGCTAATCCTATCTTAGCCAGGTCAATAAGCACTAGAAGACCACCCATCAAGCCAGTGCCATAGCCACCAGACAAGTCTGCCCTAACTAGTAGCCGAACAGTGTTCGCCAACACTTTTAGGCAAGGCGGTGCCCAACCTATCACACTAGTCCTATGGTCACACGCCAGTGACCACGACCCTTTTGTCCTTCTCGCAATCTTGCGATAGAAGACTTCATTCTCCTCTCTATAAAAGAAGGATTGTTCCGGACAGCGCAGCACGACCACAACCACCCAAGATGCCAGGCCCCATTGTCCACAATGAAACCACTGCTGCGGACCAAGGAGGTTTCGTAGCCATTCTGGCCAGCCTAACCCGTCGTGCCTTTGCCATGGCAAAGCCTCCGGAGTATGTTGTGTACCAAGTGCGCACAAGTGGTGACATTCGTCATTTCTGGGCCACACTACACATCTATGGCAGGAGTATCACCCAAGAGCGTCCCCATCGGTTCACTGGAAGGTCAACTTTCTATGACCCGAAGCCATCCAGCTGGTAGCTCGAGAAGCAATAGTTCAACTCCGGCACTTGTCGCCAGGAGTTAACTGCTGCTCATTCTACTAGTACCCTAGCCGTGAAGGTTATGGTATGCCGATCCAGGCGGAGACCATGAGACCGACCCCGCCTTGTTGCACCTTCTGCGCTATGTAAGGGCACAAGAGGCACTGTATGACCAGGTCACCCTCGACCTGATTGCAGCTCGTGCAGAGCTGGCTCGTTTGAGGAGGAGAGAAGCGAAGCCCAAAGCCAGTAACCATGTAGTGCTCTTTGGGAGACCGATTGAGCTCCAGCAATATTTCCCAGCTGCCGACCCAAGTCACGCGCTTATCTCCCCCGAGGAGCGTCGCCGCATTTTGGGGATTTCCTCCAATGGAATAGTAGCTACAGCACCCCCCAATGGACCCCCGCTCTACCCCGACCTTGTAGCTCCACCCCCTTCCCCGAGCAACCGTGACGCCATAGTTCTAGCAGACTCGACATCCGCAAGACATGTTCACCTAGATGTAAACGAAGTAGACTAAGCCTTAACCCTGTTATAGAGTCCGCTTGCATGTAATATATGAGCTAGTATGGGCAACTGTTTTTGTTTTATTATTTTTAAGCACTGAAGGTAATCACCTGTATATGCTTTTAGGTAGCATAGCTATAGTTGGACGTGACCACGGCAGTCTATCACAGTAAGGTGTCATGTTTTGTGAACTTTTAACGGTAGGTCTTGACCAAACCCCTCTGGAACGAAGACAAACACCGAGACCAGCCCAACCTATAGGGATGTCACCAACCCCACCTATATAACGATCACCCATGGTCTTCCCAGCAACACTCACCTTGTGCACTGCCTTCACAGCGCTCTGCCATGCTACCCCAAGGGAGTTACCTCAAAACTCCACATGCAACTTCGGGCAGATTTGTTAAAATATTGTGGGATTCTACCCGCAGTACCATGGGTTCTTCCTTCCCACCCTGGTACGAGCTATTCAAATTGAGCATCAGCCCACTATCTCGAAATATTGGGCAGTTGTGCACATTTTCCCAGTAGACCCTAACCAAGACCCCACGGAAATATGCTTCAGTGGAAAATCTATGCTACTCTAGAAATGGCCTTAGAGGTTGCTGCCTACGAAGCGGTTACTCGCCTTCGTTATGTTGTACCATAGGCCAATGAAAGGGGGTACTGTTATTTTCCGAGCCGTGCAGAACCCAGAGGAGCAACATCTTTTTCGGGAACCCGTTGGGAGAGAGACCACGTGTTGGTCAGGCTCGTGCAATTTGTCATCGCTCAAGAGCGTTTGACACAACACGTGATGGAGTTTCTTCAGAACCTCGCCATTCAGAACCCTCAAATCGCCATTGGCGAACCCCTAAGAACAAGCCTAGCAGGATGCATCCTACGGGTCCTCCAGCCTCTCGCCCCCAAAGACGAAGTGGATATGTCTGTTGGACCCGGTCCTTCACTATGTCTGTCGGACTATGTCTACTGGACCCGGTCCCTCGCTGCACGTGAAGTGAGTTGATGCACTATGTCTGCTGGACCCGGTCCCGCACATCTCCTTGCCGCTGTGAGGCACGACCCGTTATCAAGTTCGTTCCTCACGGGGCAATGCCCTCGCACCTGGGTGCCAGGTGCCTTTGTGACTGGTAAGGCTCCTGAGGCACTGTGCTCAGGAGCTCCCTTAGGCATTCAAGTGGCTCTACGTCGACATGTCCCAGCCTTGCACATTTCCTTGCTGCAAGGCGCGACTTGTCAAGGTCGCCCCTTGCGGAACAAGGCCCTGGCACCCGGGTACCATGTGGCTTTGCGACCAGGAAGGTTCCTCAGGCGCGATGCTCAGGAGCCCCCTTAGACGTTCAAGAGGCCCTCGCGAGTTCTATTTTTGGAAGTCCCTAATATTCATTCAGGAAGCTCCGCGTCGGCAGGTCCCAGTCCCGCACATTTCCTCGCCATCCTGAGGTGCGACCGATTACCAAGGTGGTTCCTCACGGGGCCAGGCCCTGGCACCGGGCTACCAAGTGGCTTTTTGACCGGTAAGGCTCCTGAGGTGTTGTGCTCAGGGATCCCTTTAGGCACTCAAACTATCCCAAGATAAACAACTATTGTGAGGAAATAACAAACGTTGTTCCCTCTGTAGGACGGTGCGTTGAGCCGCGAATGGACCTCTTGAGTGAGTGCTGATTGGCGTGAGTATGCCGACTTGTCAGTGAGTACCACATGTAGATTCGGGCACCAAGGCCTTGGCGAGGTGCCGACACCGTGCCCCAGCCCCTGCTCGCGGGGTACGAAAGGGTGAGGGCAGACGGACACACGACTTAGAGGAAAAGAGCGCGCTACGAAGAATGCAGGGAAAATATGTTTTTCGGAATGCTTCATTTGTAAAGGCCCCGAGTTTTGACTTCATAAATACCATCAAATCCAATTCACAAAAACCAAATGCATGTCGCATCCGGCAACTAATCTATTCATCGCCTCCATCGCCACCCAGCGCGGAGCTAAGGTCTTCCACTAGGCGTGGGATGGACTCCTTCCGCGTCCTCAGGGAGCCCTGGGCGTATACAACCTCGGCTCGTTATTATGTGAGAGTTTCACGGTGGGGGTGTATCTTGGAGGTTGCGAGGACGCTTTGGCCTTGCGAGTGTCCCTACCCCGAGGCATTAGGCGCCTGATTCCGGAAGTCATTGGTGGAGTGTATTGATTTCCTTCGTCTTCCCCACTAGGCGTGGGATGGACCCCTTCCGCGTATTCGGGGTGCCCTGGGCGTATAAAGCCTCGGCTCTTTATTACGTGAGAGTGTCACGGGATGAAGTAGGTTCCGGAAGAATTGAAGGACGATGCAGGGTTGATGCAGAGGCGGGGCGGAAGCGTTGTAGGGGCAGTGCATAGTCGTCATGGGTAGAATTTGAGGCGGTGCTGGATGTTCCAGGCATTCTGGATGGGGACTCTCTCTTGAGTCTCCAGACGCACGGAGCCACGCCAGGAGACGTGGAGGACCTTGAATGGGCCTTCCCACACGGGCAGAAGCTTATGCAAGCCTTCCCTGAATTGGACCCGCCTCAGGACAAGGTCGTCGACTTCGAGGGTTCTGGAGCGGATCTTGTGGCAGTGGTAGCGCCGCAAGGCCTGCTGGTACCTCGCGGCTCGGGGAGAGGCCCGGCGGTGCACCTCCTCTCCAAGTACGAGGTTCGTCCCCCGCGCATCCTCTTGACACTCCTCATCGAACGCCAGGACCCGCGGGGAGTGGTCCTTGATTTCATGGGGAAGAACCGCCCCTGCTCCGTAGATGAGGAAAAACGGGGTCTCGCCGGTGGGCTTGGTTGTAGTGGTGCGGATGGACCACAGTATCGACAGAAGCTCATCAACTCAACCTCGGCCCCAAGCCTCGATCTTCTTCTTGAAACTCCTCACTTTCAGACCCCGCAGGATCTCCGCGTTGGCGCGCTCCGCCTGGCCATTGCTTCGCGGATGGCCCTCCGATGTGTAGCACATATGTGTACCGAGGTTAGCACAGTAAATCTTGAAGAGTTGACTCGTGAACTGCGAATCATTATGAGTGATGATGTGGTTGGGGACACCGAAGCGGCTCACGAGGCCCTTCATGAACTTGACGGCAGACCCGGACGGGATTGTGCGCACTGGCTCCACCTCCGCCCACTTGGTGAATTTGTCGATGGTGATGTAGACGTAGAGGAAACCCCCCGCAGCCCGCGGGAAAGGCCCCAATATGTCCAGCCCCCAGACCGCAAATGGCCAGGTGAGCGGGATGTTCTGGAGGCCCTGCACGGGCAGGTGGATCTGCTTAGCATCGAACTGGGAGGCCTGGCAAGACCTGACCAGCTCGATAGCATCGTCCACAGCTTTGGGCTAGTAAAATCCTGACCTGAACGCCTTATGTGCGAGCGTGCACGAGGAAGAGTGATGTCCGCATTCCCCTCCGTGAATGTCGGCTAGTAGCTCGTGCCCCTGGTCCCTGGAAATGCAATGTAGTGCGATGTCGTTCGGGCGCTTGTGGTACAAGGTGTCGTCTCGCACGCAGTAAGCCGAGGCTTGTCGTACTACGCGTTTCGAATCCTCTTCGCTCTCCGGCAACTCGCCGTGGAGCAGATACGCTCCGAGTTCCTGCATCCAATCATGGTCTTGAACTTCTAGGGCAGGAGCAGTCGAGCCCCCGAGTCGTGGCCGCGGTCCGGAGCCCCCGAGGGCGGTGCTGGGGGGAGCTCCTTTCCGCGCGGCGCCGGGTCCTACAGTGACAGTGTCGTAGAAGGCTCCAAGAGTCGCTCCTCAAAGACGCCTGGCTCCTGAGCCTTGCAACGCGAAGCTCTTTTGGGGATGTCGTCCACCTCCTTGTTCTCGCCTCATGGGATGTGCTGCTACTCCAGGCGCTGAAAACGTTTCTCGATATTACGTAACTCTTTTAGCTATGCCTCCATATGCTCGTCTTTGGGCGTGTACTCCTTGTTGGAGAAGTTGACGAGGAGCTGAGAGTCACCCATCACGGTGAGGCGCTTGACCCCCAAGGCCGCGGCTACCTTGAGGCTGGCGATGAGGCCCTCCTACTCTGCTATGTTGTTGCAGACCTTCACCCCCCTTTGGAAGCAGAGGTGCACGGCGTAGCGAAGCTTGTCTCCCATCGAGGAAGTGAGCAGGATGCCAGCCCCTGCTCCCATTCGCGTGAAGGCTCTGTCGAAGTGCATTGTTCATCCCTTGGGCGCCTCTGCTCCGGGGGAAAGGGATTGGTTCCCTTCCGGCCCCCGATCAGGCGCGTCCGTCTATTCCGCCATGAATTCGGCCAAGGCAACTCCTTTGATGACCCTGGTCGTCATGAATTCGATGTTGAAGGCTTGAAGCTCGATATTGCACTTAGCAACTCTTCCTGCCGCATTTGAATGTGCAAGATCTTCTCCAAGGGGTGAGCGGAGACAACCTTGATCGGGTGTCCTTGGAAGAGTGATGCAGCTTGCGCGAGGAGACGAGCAGCGCTAGAACGAGTTTTTGCTGCATGGGGTAGCGTGAGCGGGCGACCCGTAGTACGGTGTTGATGAAGTACATGGGGTGCTTGACAAGGACGTGACCGCCCGGGGCATCGTGATCCTTGGTGGCTTGAGGAGGTTGGGACGCTTCGTCGTTCGGAGGGAAAGTCGGGGGCCTCGGGAGGACAAGTGTCACACCTTGTTTTTGCTATCACATGTGTGTGTTGTAAAATCCTGAGCTTGTTAAAACTTTTCCAAAACTAATGTTGTGAGTGCCATGATTGACATTGTATGCTTGTATGTTTGATTATGTGAGGTTTAAAACCCTAAAATCCTTTTGGTATTTTTATGATTTTCAGAAAACCTTTTTATAACCAAAGTAAAACCACCTTGAGTTGCACTCCATGTCCTTGATAGCAAGCAGTGCTTCCACTCATATTTGGTAATCTGATTTTTACCTATCTTTATAATTCAAAACCACAAAAATAATTATTTTTGTGAGTATTTTCCCAATTAAATAACGTGTCCATTTCAAAGGTCACAATTGGTATTCGAACATGGAAAAATACTTTTCTGCCTAGGAAAAATCAGATTAAATTTGGAGATGATCAGAAGGACATATATTTCCCATACATAGGATTTTAAACCCCATTTTATTTTATATTTAAGGATTAATACTATAAAAGCTATTTCTGTCTGTTTTGGCATTTTGAAATATTTCCAAAGGAAATATTCTCAATAAATTCCTAGAAAATTCCACTAGTGTCCCTAAGCCCTGTTTGGTGTCCACATAAAGTTTCATCTTGATCAAAGGTGGATAAGGACCCCAAATACCCCAAAACCGTGTCTCACCAGAATCAAGTTAGAGCAACTCTACATAGCAAAGTTTGTCCAATGAGGCTAAAACTTTGCAGGAGTGCCTAATACCTCAAATGAGGGTTCTACACCAAAAATGGGATTTGTGGGACTTAGTTTGCCCACACTCCCTTTGGAAGGGACAGATCTGGTCATATTGGAGTGATTTCAAGTTTACAAAGCTAAACTTATCCATTGGAGCTCAAATTTGGTGGAACTCCATGGTTTATCCCTAAAACCAAACCTGTTAAGTCTCAGCACCAGTGGTGGGGTGCACCCCCCTGTGACCACTGTCGAACACCTTCTGACAGAGAGGAAAAAGCCACCTTAGCCATAGCTAAACCAAACTCCTTTGCTTCAAACTCTTAGATTAAGTAACCAGCACCAGTAGATAACCCCAGTCAACTGGCCCCTCACTGGTTCAAGGTGGAAAGGCCAAAAACCCCAATTTAGGCATCAGTTCATGATTGACAGCACCAGCATTTCTTGCCTCCTTTGACCAGCCAAAGCTCCCACTAAAACCAAACGGCTAGCCACACCCCAAGCAAGTGCCAGGACATGCTAGACATGTCCAAAGTTCCCCAGAGCGCCCCAGCATGCCGTGGCATGCCAAAAATGCGCTCTGGGTGCGCTACAGGGAGTCTCCAAGGTGGGCGCGACGCCCTCGGCTAGTTCGAGCCTCCCCGAGATGTCCAACCTCCTCCCCGACAGCCCCTCTGCATCGGGCCAGCCTCAGGGCCCCTCCTCTCTCGCGCAAGAGCTCGCGCGACGCGTGCCCGCGCGCTCCAGATTCGGCCAAGCTTGCGCGGCCACGAATGCAGCTCTCCTCCCTCTCTATCCTTGTAGCAGACGGTTTGGGCAGTCCAATACCACGTCCTGAGACTGTGGTTTCAACCCCAACATCTCTCTGCACCCCCATGCACGCCACGGTGAGTCACCGACGCAACCGAGTCTGCTCACTGTCGCGGGCCTATAAATAGCCCTCCCCCTCGCTGCAGCACCCCTCAGATAGCTTCGCCGCATCCACTAGCACTTCCCTAGCCACCCCAGCAACCCAGCAGAGCCCCGGTGCTCGAGATCGACCGAGGCCCCTCCGCCTCGGAGCTCCGGTCGATCTCCGGCTACACGACGGCTCCTGCGCCCCTCGACCCACCAAACTGACCCCCTTGACACCAGGAAGCTTTCCCCCAACTCGCCCGAGCTTTCCAGCGTCTCTAGCCACCTCCTCGACCACTTCCCGACACCCCTCCGCCACGACCTCCTTGTCGCTGGCAAACCCCTGCCTCCCCGTCATCGTTTCGACCACCAGTAGGTAGGCGACGGTCAGGCGAACCCATTCCCATGCTCAATGGAGCTTGAGTGCGTCGGCAGCCACATCGGCGTCCTCCTCCTCCTCTCTGGCTGGAGGTAGGAGACGACCATGACAGGTGTGCCCCACCTGTCGGTGGCCCAGCCTCCTCCCCCGCGCTGGCCTCGTTCGCTGACCGCAGGGACCCGCGCGTCAGGTTCAAACCTGACAACGCGCGCTTGGGTAGGCCGTTCGCTGGCCATGGTCCAGCCCAACTCTGGGCCGAGCTAGGCCAGGAGCTGGCCTGTTTTCCTTTTGTTTTTAAAACTGGATTCCTAAGATTTTTATAAAAACATTTAACAAGTGTAAAAATATAGTTGTTCCACTGTTATTTTTCTAAAAATGTCTAGTATTTAATGATATGCTTAGATGAATTTTTCCAGCAACTAATCTATTTTGCAATATTAAAAAGGACTAAAATGGAATAGTTTTGCTTCTCCTTGGTTGTTTTCAAAAATATTCCTTCAAAGAAAATTTAAGCAAGTATTTTTAAAATGATATCTTAGATTTATCAGAGATAGGGAACGTTTTTAAAATGACTTTGTGGACTGTTTCTGAGTGATCTATTTCTTATTTGTGGTTTTATCGACGATAGAAAACCCGTGTGACGAGGGAATCGGAGCGGAAGACCTCGAACACCCAGGATACTTAGCTGACCAAGGCAAGCAGCCCTTTGACCATGACTGAGCATAGGTTACTGTGCATGTTATAATAGCAAGTATTTCGGTTGCATATGATCATAAGTGTCGGTAATCATCTGATATGATTCTACCAAAGGCTCCTCCCCCGGAGCACATGCATTGAGCTTGACCCTACCCCTTGAGGGTCATGCTAATACCATGTTGACAAGTAAAGATAGAGGTATATTATCGTGAGCATGTGTTGTCACAAAGCAAGAGTTTATGAAAACCCCGTCGGGTTCCACTAATGCCCAAGGGTGATGATGAGTTAGGTGGTCACTTTTGGTGAAGTGATGCACCCGGTATTTGTGTGAGTAAGGTTTCGGAAATGGGATTAGATTTATGATGTGTCGACCGTCCCAACCTTACTAGTACGACCATGTTACCCCTTATGGGACGGGGCTATGCTTATTACTCTGGTCGGTGCTAGCAACAGAGCCACATTACTAGTGGCGGGAGTGATATGTGGTCACTCTCGTGATGGGGTCGTGCCGGGTAGGACGATATGCCATTTTTATAAGTTCCAGTCACACCGTTGGTCCCCACATGGTCGGTACGGTCTCGAGTTGGTGATCGTAAGACGTACGACATGTGGGATGGGTACCAATCGAGTGGACTTCTTTGTCTAGTATCATCAGGGGAAAGGCATTGATCGAGTACTTACGTCGGGTATGTGAAATACCGCGAGTCGTGGATGACACGGAAGTTTCCCGGATCTCGTGGGTCCAGCGTACTACCTCTGCAGGGTGTAAACTATTCGAATAGCCGTGTCCACGGTCAAGGATAGTTGGGTAATCCTGCTTAAACTACGTCCTGATATTTCCGCATAAACCAAGTGTGTGTGAGTTTGTGTGAGTGCGGTGATGAGAAAGTGTTGCTATGATAGCAATGTTATGACCAAGTTTGGTGACTTGGCATATTGGGTGAACTCGGATGGTTCAGCCCTCAACAGATATATTGATATCTGTAACCTGTTCTTCAAGAGTAATTCTTTAACTTGATGCATATTCATGATCATACCACCTAGATGAGTTACGCCAAAGATGCATGATATTGTTATCCTTCACTTCATTGTTCATATCATGGGCTGTTTGCGAGTACATTCAAAGTAGTAATTGGCTTGCCACTGGTTATGTTATTTGACCAGACATGGAAGGACCAGAGTTTGGAGATGAGTATGTCTTCGGCTACACCCCTGCAAACTAGGACGCTTCCGAGTCAGAATGTCTGTCAGTGTAGGCTTGATGGCATGGTCGCCCGCTTAGCTCTGTGTTTCCGCTATTAGTGTATTTGTGTGATTAGCCTTAGGCCCTGTCTGGTGAACTTGAACGTTCGGTCATGCGTTGTAATAATTAGTACTTGGATGTAAGACTATTTATTCAGTATCTGTGTGCGGTGAGCATTGATCTCTGGGATCACTCAGCACGACGATTCTCGACTAGTAAGTCGGGGTCCCCACAACAAGGCTCTTCAAGACCTGATTCGGCAGTCTGGACCTCGGGTCCCTCCACTCGCGGGGGAGCTGGAGCTTGGGGGTCGCGCGAGCCCTCTGGATCATCGGGCGAGGGCCCGCTGTGGCTTCCCAAAGTAGCGCCCATGCCGGCTCGCTCCTTCCATACTGCCACCAAAGTGGCGCTGGCGGAGTGTTGGGTGACAGCGAGGTACAGAAGCAGGGGCGCCCGAGGGAGAGGCGCTACCATGACCGGTGGGCTCGTGAGGTAACGCTTGAGCTCAACGAAGGCAGCATCGGCTTCTGGGGTCTGCTCGAAGGGCCCCTTCCTTTCCTTGTTCTAGAAGAAGGGTAGTGTCCGCTCGCCAAGCTTGGAGATGAAACGACCCAAGGAGGTGACACACCATGCCAGATTCTGCATTTCCTTGAGGGTTGTGGGCATGCTCATCTTGTTTATGTCATTTATCTTTGCTCGATTAGCCTTGACCCCCTAGTGCGACACTAGGAAACCAAGTAGTTTGCCTGATGGGTCTCCGAAGACACACTTCTTGGGATTGAGCTTCAGGTTCACCTCCCGCAAGCTGGCGAAGGTCTCTTCCAGATCCTCCACCAGCATTTTGGCTTGCCTTGATTTGACCACAATGTCGTCGACGTAGGCCTCCGCATTCCTCCCGAGCTGCGGCCCCAAGGCAATGTGCATCAACCGTTGGAAGGTCGCACCGGCGTTCTGCAGCCCAAAAGGCATGCACTCATAGTAGTACACCCCGCATGGAGAGAGGAAGGCCGTCTTCTCAACATCCTCCACCGCCATCTTGATCTGGTGGTAGCCCGACAAGGCGTCCAGGAAGCACAGAAGGTCGCACTCTGCGGTGGAGTCCATGATCTGGTCGATGCATGGTAGCGGGAATGGGTCCTGAGGGCAGGCCTTGTTGAGGTTCGTGAAGTCTACACACATGTGCTCCTTCCCACACTTCTTGGGGACAACCACCGGGTTTTCCACCCACTCCGGGTAGCGCACCTCCCTTATGACCCTTGCTTCCTTCAGCTTACGTACCCCCTGATCTATGAAGGCTTGCTTCTCCGGAGCCTGCCTCCTTGCCTTCTTCTTCACTAGACGCGTGTTTGAGAATACCATGAGGTGGTGCTCGATGACATCCCTCGGGACCCCCACAAGGCCGAAGGCACTCTAGGTGATCGCGCTCTTGTTTTCCATGAGGAAACCCACCAATACCCTCTCTTGGTCTTGGGGGAGATTCCCGCCGATGCTGATGGTGGGGTCGGGCTCCCTTCATCCACCGGCACTTGCTTCGTCTCCGCTCGGTCCTGGGAAAACAACTCCTTCTTTACGGGTGCGATGTTGAGGGTGTCCCCTGGGTCCCCTGCGGCACGCGCCTCGCCCCTGGATTCGGCACGCGCTCTGGTCGCGGCCTTACGTGATAACCCAAGCACCCGTGTGGCGTCCTTTATGTCTCCCATGACGGTAAGCATGCCGCCGCTCCCTGGCATGTTGACGACATTATAGCCCGGCTACGTCGCCGCCATGAACTGCGCGAGGGTGGGGAAGACGAGTATAGCATTGTACGGAAAGTGGATGTGAGCGACGTCAAAGTAGGTCTGCTCGGAGAGGAAGTTGGAGCGGGTGCCGAACATGATAGGGAGACGGATCTGTCCGACAGGAATCACGGATCCCGCCACGACCCCAGAAAAGGGCTTCGAGGGCGTGAGCTGCTCTCGGGGCAACAGCAGCACGTCAAAGGCTTCCACTTAGATGACTTTGAGGCCCGCGCCACCATCGATGAGGGTCTTGGAGACAGCCACGCCGGAGATGGTCGGCGTGCACAACATGGAAAGCGCCCCGACAACTGTCGTTGCTTTAGGTTGGTCGTTGGGGACGAAGCTGATATTCACCTCTGGGCACACACGGCTTTCCGGGAGCTCGGGCCTTAGGCAGGCTGTCCACCAGCGATGGAGGAAATGCTTGACGTGGCGGCTGGACGGTGGCGCCAGCGATCCGCCGAGAATGCAGGCGACCGCAGGGGCGGCCCTGCTTGCTCGGATGTCGTCCGCCGCCGCAGACCGGTTATTATCGATGGTTGCACTTTCCATGGTGCTGCTGAGCCGAGATCTGGTTCCTGCTGTTGGCATGGAGGCTCCAACACGCGTCCCCTCCCTGGCGCGCCAAATGTCGGATTTCGGGCTCCGCAAAACCATAGGGATTCGAACCCAGGGATGCGCAGAGGCGACTCAACAAATTCGGTTTTCTGGACTCGCTACTCGTTGGGCAAGACTAAGAACTCATGTGATGGTGAGGAGAACAAAAAACACAACAGTTTACCCAGGTTCGGGCCGCTGCGAAGCGTAAAACACTACTCCTTCTTTTTGGTGGATTGCCTCTCACGGGGGTTGATGAACGAACTAGTACAGTGCACTCGAGCCTCAGGAGGCCAAGTGGTTAGGTGTGTTTCTCTAAGGTCACCATGATCTCCCCCCTTTGCCAAGTATTCTAACCCCTCTATTTATAATGGAGGCCCGGGTCCTCTTCTCTTATCGTAGGCGGGAAGGGATCCCACAACGGCCAGCTTCGGTGGGAGACTAGGGAACATGCTTTCCCTGTCCAAAGTGGTCTTTGCCTGCAAAGTAACTATCCGCGCCATCAAAGATGGGCCCGAGGATGACGTTTGCCCTACTGGAGGCCGGCAGCGGCTTTGTTGCATCAGAAGGGAAACCTTTGGAAAATGCCTTTAGAATCCCTGTAAGCCCCTGTCTACTTTGCACTGAAGGGGAAACTGCCCCGCTCTACCATCTACTGCTCGCCCGTCTTTCCATGGCGTCATCCTTGACTCCTGAGGTCCGGTCGTGCCTTGAAATATCCACCGCTCCGGAGGGGTCCTGAGGAGGCCCCCTGCGAGTCTTGATGTCGTTCTTCCTCGCGAGGGTAGGCCCCTCGCAAAGGCCTTGTTCAGGGTGGTGCTGCTCCTTACCGACCTTCCGCGTTGATGAAGTGGGCCTGCCCTGGGCCGCAAGCAGGCAGGTCTGGTACTCCTATGCCCAGAGCGCAGACAGAAGACTCGCCCCTAGCAATCAGCCCCAACAAGGCCAAGCTATCAGCCTCAGCACCCCAGGACTCCTACACCTCGATCGAGCTACCAACCACAGCTATATGCCAACACGAAGTCGGCCTACAACCCTCCCGGCAACGGCAATGGCAGCAAGCCCAACAACTTCGAGAAGGTCACCTACTTTGGGTGTGGTCAACCTCGACACCTCTCAATGCATTACCCCAACAAGAAGCCCGATGCACCGCGCCCCAATGCACCAAATAAAGGACAAGGTTGTGGAGCACCAACAAGGAGCCAAGATCCCCGCAACCCGCCCTACAAAGACAAGGGTCATGTGAATCACGTCTCCGTAGAGGAAGCCCAAGAGGACACGGATTGCATACTAGGTGTGTTCCTTGTCAATTCAATCTAGCAACAATATTGTTTGATTGTGGTGCTTCACTTTCTTTTTTCACCCAAAACTCTACGATGGAGAGTGGCTGGAAGCCTACATTCCTGAATGGTCATATGTCGGTACAAACACCAGGTGTAGTATTAAAGACCAATATAGGGCATAGAGGAGTTGGAATCAACATCAACGGGTAGACTGCGTAGCAGATCTCATCGTCCTTAACTCGTGAGGCTTGGATGTGATCCTTGGTATGGATTGTTTAGCCAAGCACCAAAGCATGTTGGACTGTGCCAAGAGGATTAGTACTATGACAAGTGATCAATGAGTCGAGGTCAAGTATGTTCCCAAACCAGCCTCCACTCAAGCCCCTCATGTTAATTGCCTTTCGGCAATTGAGTTGTACCAAGTGCCAGTGGTATGTGAGTACCCGGATGTCTTTCATGACGAACTAGCCGGGATGCCGCCCGACCGATACATCAAGTTCATTATGGAACTAATGCCCGGATGAAGACCCATCATTAAGAAGCCCTATAGTATGGGGTCCGAGGAATTGACTAAGTTGAAGAAACAGCTTGCCAAGTGTCGGTGCACTAAAGACTCGGTCTCCAGTGCCCCAAAATAGTGCACGGACACCGGCAACCCCTCCACAGCGGCAAGGCACGTCGCTAGGGCTTAGGGCGAAAGCAAGACTCAGAAGCTACCAAGTGCAGATTGCAAGCCCCGGCAAGCACTTGCTTGTTGGGAAGGAAGAAGAGACCCCGGCAGGAGCTCCCTGCTGGGGAGATAGACAATGCCACGGCGAGACCCTCCCACTGAGGAAGAAGGACTGAGCCCCGACAAGCCACCTTTGCCGGGAAGGATGACAAGGCCTCGGCAGGCCATCACCTCCATACCGAGAGGAAGATGAATAGCCACAACAATGTAACCCTACTAGGAAGAAAGAGGAGGCCCAAGGAGAGGTGCGAGCCGAGGGCGCCCTCGCGAGCTGCGAACGCCTCCACCGACGAGCACGCCACCGACGATGCATGAGCCACGCGTCGGCCCACACGCCAGCGCAACACCCCGGAGTTGCCACGTGTGGGTACGTGTCCAACCCCCCCCCTAACGAGGTCAGGGAAGTCTCTCGAAGCATTTAATGCACCTCTGACAAGGCAGTAACACTATAACTGTCGATCGGTGTTGTTTCACTCGTGAACCCACCGTTCACCCGCTGAGCCACTATGGTGACCCCTTCCCCTGTAAAAGGAGGCCCGAGGCTCGGTAGTGGAGGCTTTTTGGCTTTTCGACCAATCGAAAGGTTGTAAAAGGGGATAGATCGACAGTGACCCAAAACGAATAACTAAACGCATGCAGGAGTAGGGTTTTACGAACCACGCGGCCCGAACCTGGGTAAAAAGATCTTGTCGGGCCCTGACTGTTGGTTCTGCTCTTCCCGTGACCCCTCTTTCCGTCAAACCAGAAAAAGGGGGACCGTTGAGGCCCCTATAGGTGTCGGTTCTTCACCGACATCTTTGGCGCGCCGGGTAGGGGGATCGTCGGAAGTATGCTGGCGTCAGCGCCGCACCGATCCGACAAGCGGCTCGTCGGCTCCACGGATCCCAGTTCGCCGATGCATCTTCCCTGAGTGGGAGGAAGGAGTGGCTGCTCTGCCCGTGCAAGAGCTCAGAGCGCCTCCATGGGTGCTATGCGAGTGCGGGTGGAAGTAGCGGAAGCCCCGAGCTCCGCATCGCCCGGCCGACACATCTTCTTGGAACACCGCACTGCTGTCGAGGGCGTGAAAGGGGGCTTCGGCCAGGCCTCAGACGCTTACTCCGGCCGACGCACATCTCCGGAGTGTTGCATGGTCGTCGAGGACGCGTCGAAGGCCCCGAACCGCCCCTTCATGCGACGTCTGGCTCGCATTTCTCGGAGCGATATGACGCCAGAAAGATGCACTCAGGGGATCCGCCAGCAAAACTCTTGCAAAAGAGATGAGAAAGTTTTACGCCCCAGCGTGCCTCTTTCCTTCAGAGTGCCCAAAGGCCACCGGCAATAACCTCGTCGGCAAGAAGTTCGCTGGAGGCAACATCAGCTTACCGGGGGTACAAATATTCCTCTCGGGCAGCAACTTCAGACGCTGCGGGTGGGAATGCCGCGATGCGCCAGATTAGTACAGAGGCAAACTTGTTGCCAGACTCTTGGTAGATTAGTTGTATCCTTTTGAAGCATTGACTTTTGTATGAGAACCCCGCGCGCAGGTGGACCTTGCTAGGATCAGTGCACTCCGACTGTGTTTCGAGCATGTTCAACGACGTGAGCGGCCACAGAGCGCCCTTATCTCATTTCGAACTCGCTCAACGTTTCGACGACTACGTAGCACCTTATTCTGCATCGAGCCGCGCTTGATTATTTACATGGTTGCACTGGGTGCGGCAAGAAGTCTTGCCGGTGACGGCCTCCTCTGCCGAGTTTTCTGAGGATCCGCTCCTCTAAGTGCTCGCGACAGGATAAGTCCAGCCGGCAAGCATCCGGACAGTGCAAAGGAATAATCATACAAAATGAGAATCGAATAAAGGATGCAACTATTCATTCATTTGTCTGGATACATTTGATACCAATTACAAAAGCATTGTTGTCCTAACCTAAAGACTTTGTCTTTTAACGAGGGGTGACCTATCGCAGGAAGTGAAGTTCAAGAAGACAAAAAAGCAGCAGGGCCCGCTGCGCAACCCAGGCTGGTTCCACCTAGACGAGCATTGCACAGAGGAGAACGGGGCCGTAAGGGAAGACGGAGCCGAACTTCGGAAGATGCCGAGAAGACGAGGCAACGTCGGTTATTCTGGCGCACAGGTCACGGCTTAGGACGAGGTGGGCTGCGGGCTAATGGTGATGGTGGGACCGGCAGTCAATCCGAGGTTAGGTCCTCATACACAGGCTTAAACCACCGAGGATCTCACCCGTCCATGCTGTCGCTGCCATCCGACCCTTCCTCATCACCCCCAGATGAGGAAGGGTTGTCGGTCTGGCTCGAGCTCTCTTCGCAGCAGCCGAGACGTGCACTCAAGCTCCCATATAGTTTAAGGGAGATCAAGTTGTCCGCCGTCATCTTGAGCCGAACAACGTGCCCATCCCAGAGATTGTGGGCACGAGTAAAGCTCATCCACCCACGGCCAAGGAACAGGAGCTGGGAGCCCGGATGCTCTACGGCCAGCGGTACGACATGATGTCTACTACGCAACCTTCTCCTTCTAGACGTTGTTGGGCCTCCAAGTGCGGAGGTTCGTAGGACAGTAGCAATTTTCCCTCAAGTAGGTGACCTAAGGTTTATCAATCCACAGGAGCCATAGGATGAAGATGGTTTCTCTCAAGCAACCCTGCAACAAAATAACAAAGAGTCTCTTGTGTCCCCAACACACCCAATACAATGGTAAGTTGTATAGGTGCACTAGTTCGGCGAAGAGATGGTGATACAAGTGCAATATGGATAGTAGATACATGTTTTTGTAATCTGAAATTATAAAAAAAATCAAGGTAATTAATAATAAAAGTGAGCACGAACGGCATTGCAATGCGTGGAAACAAAGCCTAGGGTTCATACTTTCACTAGTTCAGTTCTCTCAACAATGATAACATAATTGGATCATTTAACTAACCCTCAACATGCAACAAAGAGTCACTCCAAAGTCACTAATAGCGGAGAACAAACGAAGAGATTTTTGTCGAGTACGAAACCACCACAAAGTTATTCTTTCTGATTGATCTATTCAAGAGTCTGTAGTAAAATAACACGAAGCTATCCTAGAGTTCATACGAGAATAACACCTTAAGACACACATCAACCAAGACCCTAATGTCACCTAGATACTCCATTGTCACCTCAAGTATCCGTGGGCATGATTATACGATATGCATCACACAATCTCAGAATCATCTATTCAACCAACACATAGAACTTCAAAGAGTGCCCCAAAGTTTCTACCGGAGAGTCAAAACGTGTGCCAACCCATATCCTCATTTATTGGTGTTGATGGAGCAGAGCGATTGTCATCCATTTCCTCATCTTGTTCTGGAATGATGTGCTCTTCACCAAATGGTACAATCATGTATGATGATGCAACACTGCGGGGAGTTGCATCCACTTGAGCTGATGATGTAGTAGGCAGAGTCTTCAGGCATTTTGCCTCTAAAGACTTTGAAGTTGTTGATGCCTTTCTCTTCTTTGCTTTCTACTCAGCAGCTTTTATTTTCTTCACGTCTGATGCAGATGGAAGAGTTACTTTCTTCACCTTTGAAGACATTGGTGAAGGAGCATTTTCATTAGGCATTGCATGAGCGGTGTCAAGCCTTGCAGATTCTTCAACAGGAATATTCTGTGTAATTTCATCAGTGGTTGGTTCTTCATCTTAATCAGAATCAGCCAGTTGCACAGTATAGCTGGGCTGAGGATTTTTTGGTTTCTTTGGGGCTACAACCCTACTGTTGTATTCATCAACTGCTTCAGTTGCGGTTTTGACAAACCTCGCTTTGACACCCTTTCGGTCCGCATGAAGACTTGTGTATTTGTCAGTGAGGGTTTTCAGCTCTGCTTGACTGGACACAAGTATCTCCAGCGTCGGGTTAAGGATGTTTTGCTTCAAGTACTTCTCCTTTTTAACCTTTGCAGCCCGAGCTTGTTTGGCTTGTTGATCCTTTCATTTTGCTTCATTGATGAATGAAGTAACCATGTGACTGAGTCCATGTAGAAGTTTCAAATCATCAATTGGTGTGTTTAGATCCTCATACCAAAGGTTAATGAAGTTCAGCACAACTTTCGGATCCAGTGTGAGGGGAATGGTGTTGCCAGTAGCTTGTGCAACCATTTCTTGTTTGTTTTCGATGATGGCTTAAAGAGTTTCATCATCATATTCCTCACTTCCTTCTGATGCAGAAGGGATGTTGACAACCTTGCTTTGGATTGGCCTTGTTCCTCTTCCAGCAGTCATCTTTGTCTTTAGTATGTCAGGTGAAGATTTCAGAGCTGAACCTGAGGCACATGGTACTGAAGAATTTGGATTTCCTGTTTGATGTTGCTTGAGCTGTGACTTTAGAAGAGGTGAAGACTTTGCTGCAGTTGAGGACTTGGCATCCGTTGTTACTTCTTTCTAAGGAATTTGCTCTTTCAACAATTTTGTTGAGGGTTTTGTCTTGAGACCTGGTTTCTTCATCAGGACCTTCTTCTGAGGTTGTTCTGTAGCAGAAGCCTCACCAGCAGAAGAAGTGGCAGCACAGCTGAATCCTCATTAAAATGTGTTACAGGAACTTTTGCCTTTTTCTGCAACTTAGACAAATACTTGTCTTTTTCATCAGGATGGTCTTCAATTGTGGCTATGCCGGAGGGATGTGTTGTTTGTTGGTCTCCCTATGGCAATCTTTTGCAAGGAGGTTTGAGGGCAAACTTCTTGGCATACTTTGGAGTGACATACCTATATTCCTTCCACTCCTTTGCCCATCTCCGTTCAATCTTTTGAAGCCTGATCTTGCGTTTTGCCATGGTCTCTTTTCCATGAATTTCTTCATCGGACGTGCAGCACTCTGCATATATCTCCTCTGGGATTTCAAAAGTAGTGTTCTATTCAAGTTTCTTGCCACCCTTATTTTTTCTGTATTCCTCCATTTTCTTCAGCTGAGGTTTTTGCTCAGGAATTTGTATTCTTGAGAAATCTGAATACACAGGTAATGTTTCTTCAAGAAATGATGTAAATGAGTTAAGTTGATGAGAACCTAGCGATTCATTAGCTCACATTTTGTACCTATGAACAGAGTATAGGTGCGAAGAATTTGGAGAGGTCATATGCGTTCTCAGATTTGAGGATATTGAAAAATTACTTCAGTTGAGGAATCTGACTAAGCATTCCGATCTTGGGTTCCACAGTTGTGCATATTCGAAAATTTACACAATTGAGGAATCTCGTGAAGAATTTAGGGGCTTAGTAAAATTCATCAAGTGTTCTAGACATGTGTGTGCACAGCTGAGAGATTTTCTGAGGAAAATTTGATTTCACGAATCCAAGGAGAATAAATGGATCAATAGGGACAGTAAAATAGGATTTTAATTATCCTGTATGAAGAACTCGATGAACTGGGGAAGTAAAACACAGAAATTCTTCGGTTCAGATCTTCAGTGCCCTAACTTGGCGGCTGAAGACACCTACGGCGGTGGCGGAGGAAGATGATCCGCAGTCGGGGTGAGTCCGGCGACGGCGAGGTCGAGGCAGCGAAGCTGTTCCTCACCGGCGACGAGGATGTTAGCGGCTGCGCTAGGTTTTGAGCACGAGCGTAGGAGTCGAGAGGGAGAGAAGAGTTTTTGACTGAAGGAGGTAAGGGGCTATTGATAGCTCCGGTGAAAACAGTCTGAAGCGAAAACTTTGGAGCCCTTTCGTCTCCGCAGGACACGTGCTACTCACAATCGAAGCGGTGGAGATCGTAGTTATCCTGTCGTGAGTAGTGGGTGCAGTTACAGTGGTAACGTTAATATATATATAGATATACATATATATATATAGAAAATATACATCCTACCACCCAGGGGTAGTTACCCCACATGTTCAATATACTACCATGCGGGAGTATATATACTAATTTATCATTTTAATTATGTTCATAAATTGAATACAAGATTTTCAAAGTGAGTTACATGAAAAAATTACAAGTTGACCCATAGTTTTTATTATATTTGTGAAATACATATATATTTGTATGTAAAAAAGAGCATACACAAAATATGATACATACTACCAAAAAACAGTATATATACTACCTAAACATGATTATATACTACATACTACGCATACATACTCTCCAATTTGATACATACTCCATACAACATACAAAACGCAAGTGGTGGTAACTACCACCGGTGGTAGATAAAATTTGTCCTATATATGTATATGTATGTGTATGTATGTATATATATATATATGTATATGTATATGTATATGTATATATATATATATATGTATATGTATGTATATGTATGTATATATATATATATAGGAAAAATACATCCTACGACCGGGTGTAGTTACACCCACGTCTCATATACTACCTTGTGGTACTACATATACTGTCCTATCATTCATAATATGTTTATATAATATATTAAAGATAATCTAAAGTGAATTATCTAAAAAATGTAAGGGAGCCCATAGTTTTTATTAGATTTATGAAATATGTACATATTTGTATGTAAAGAAGAGTATGCTTAAAATATGGTACATACTACCTAAAAAGTAGTATATATACTACCTAAACTTTGCTATATACTACATACTCGCGTGCATATACTCCGATATGATACATACAACCTAAAACATATGAAACAAAAGTGGGGGTAACTACACCCGGTGGTACATAATATTTGTCCTATATATATATATATATATATTCAAAGTCTTCAGCTGGCAAGGATTCAGTGAGCACTTTGAACGAGTGTCAAATAGAACGCATATGAAGAATTGAGAATAGACTGGGTTGAACTTAGCATAGAGGGGAGACGGGTCCGGTCACATTCACTTAGAAGAAATACCAAATTGAAGACTTAGCAATAAGTGAATGCTGTTGAGGACATTGAAAGCTCAATATATAGTATATAGTCAATGAAGATCATCAAAAAAATTGAAGAATTTGAAAGTTTTGAAGACTTTGAAATTTTTTGAGGATTTTGTGAAAAGTCTCAGATTGGAAGAATTTCAAAGTTTGGTAGTGGCGTGACCCACCATATAATAATAATGATTTCAGGCACTGCATACAATTGTTGTAGGGCCGTGAGAACCAAATTCTTCATTAATTTCTTCACACTTAGAATGATATTCTTCATTGACTGAAGAAAATCGTTACTTCATGTGTTGGACATCTAAGTCATCAATTTTGCAAAGTCTTTGGATGTGTGCATGTTTACAGAACATTTGAAATTCTAGGATATTTAGCTCACACCGCAACTTGCAAAACCTTCTCTCATCCAAGGGCTTTGCAAAGATGTCTGCTAGCTCGCCATCAGTCTTCACATGGTCGATGATGATATTGCCCTTGAGTACATGATCACGAAGCAAATGATGACGAATCTGGATGTGCTTGGTCTTCGAGTGTTGTACTGGGTTGTAGACGATCTTGATTGCACCCTCATTGTCATAGTAGAGGGGCACATTCTTCATGTTGATGTCTTAATCTCTAAGGGTTTGCTTCATCCATAGCAGTTGAGCACAACAAGATCCAGTGGCAATGTATTCAGCTTCAAAAGTGGAGAGTGATACACAATTCTGCTTCTTTATAGGACCAGCATACTAAGGATTGTCCAAGGAAACGACATGTGCCTGATGTTGACTCTCTATCCACACGGTCACTGGCATAATCAGAATTAGAATATCCAACGAGGTGAAGATTTGAGCCCTTGGGGTACCATAATCCAAGTGTTGGTGTGTGGGCTAGATATCGAAGAATATATTTCACAGCCTTATGGTGTGATTCCTTCGGTTTTGCTTGAAAACGTGCACACATGCAAACACTAAGCATAACGTCTGGCCTAGATGTACATAGATACAATAAAGAGCCAATCATAGAACGATATACCTGCCGATCGAAATCAATACCATTTTCATCAGTGCAGAGGTGGCCCTTGGTAGGCATAGGAATCTTGACGCATTTGCATTCATGCATGTCGAATTTCCTTAGGACAACCTTGAGGTATTTCTTATGAGATATGAAGATGCCATTGTGTTGTTGACGACTTTGCAGACCTAAGAAGAATTTTAGTTCCCCCATCATGGACATTTGATATTGTTCACCCATCATGTAGGCAAATTCATCACTGTAGCGTTTCTCACTACAACCAAAAATAATGTCGTTGACATATATTTGGCACACGAATAGTTCATTGTCATAGGATTTTGTGAAAAGAGTAGGATCAAGTGAACCGGGTTTGAAGCCTTTCTTCATGAGGAATTCCTTCAATGTATCATACCACGCCCGAGGGGCTTGCTTGAGGCCATAGAGTGCCTTTTTCAGTCTGAAGACTTTGTCAGGATGCTTCGGGTCTTCAAAACCTAGGGGTTGAGCAACATATACTTCTTCCTCAAGCTTACCACTGAGGAATGCACTTTTCACATCCATTTGATATGGAGTAATATTGTGATGGTTAGCATAAGCAAGTAATATTCGAATAGCTTCAAGTCTAGCAACAGGTGCAAAAGTTTCATCAAAGCCGATTCCTTGAACCTGTGTGTAGCCTTGGGCTATAAGTCGTGCCTTATTCCCCACAACCTGACCATCCTCATCTATCTTGATTCGGTAGATCAACTTGGTGTTGATGATATTGTGTTTGCGAGGATCTGGTCTTTTGACGAGTTCCCATACGTCATTTAGCTTGAACTGAAGAAGTTCATCTTGCATGTCTTGAATCCACTCAGGTTCCATGAAGGCTTCAGCAAGTTTTGAGGGTTCTATGATAGACACAAAAGAGAAGTGCCCACAAAAGTTAACTGAATGTGAAGGTTTTGAGCGAGTGAGAGGACCTGGCACATTGATGTCATCGAGGATTTTGTCAAGTTCCACTTCATTTGCAATCCTTGCATGAGCTGGTTGAAGACTTTCTTTGGGCTGAGCAATTTGATCTGTAGCATTTTCCTCAGGTGCACTTGCTTGAGTTTCATCATTGTTGGGGACGAATCCTTCAACAAGGGGTTGTTCCTCGGTAGGAATGATATCTTCAGTAGCCTCGTGCTTAATAGCTTCCACATGAGTCAATTTATCTGGCAAGGGAGGCAGTTGCTCTCTTTGCGAGCCATTAGTTTCATCGAACCGCACATCTATAATTTCAACAACCTTGTAGTGATAGGTGTTGAAGACTCTATGGGTGTGCGAGTCCTTTCCGAAACCAAGCATAAAATCCTCATGTGCTTTAGGTGCAAACTTTGAGCTATGGTGAGGATCTCTAATCCAGCATCTTGCACCGAAGACTTTGAAATAACTTACATTGGGTTTCTTGTCAGTGAGGAGTTCATATGAGGTTTTCTTGAGGAATTTGTGAAGATATACCGTGTTGATGATGTGGCAAGCAGTGTTGATTGCTTCAGGCCAAAAGCGACGAGGCGTCTGATATTCTTCAAGCATAGTCCTTGCCATTTCAACCAGAGTCATGTTCTTGCGTTAAACGACGCCATTCTGTTGAGGAGTATAGCAGACAATTCGTGAGTAATACCAAGTTCATCAAGATAATCATCAAGACTAGTATTTTTGAATTCTGTCCCATCATGACTCCTCATGTGTTTGATCTTGACGTCGGAGTTTGTTGAGGACCTTGAGGAAAATCGTTTGAAGACTTCCTGCACTTCATTTTCGTAAGCAATGATGTGTACCCAAGTATAACGAGAATAGTCATACACAATGACAAAGCCATATAAATATGTTGCATTGGTTAGAGTAGCATAATGAGTAGGTTCAAACAGATCCATGGGAAGCAATTCAAACGGACGAGTGCTAGTCATGATAGTCTTCGAGGTGTGTTTGGATCTGGTCATTTTTTCAGACTCACAAGCACCGCAGAGATGGTCCTTAAGGAATTTGACCAATTCGATACCAATGACATGCTTCTTCTTTGCCAGTGTGTGCAAATTCCTCATGGCTGCATGACCAAGTCGTTGATGCCATAGCCAGCCTTCTCGAGTTTTCGCTAGTAAACATGTGGCTGGTTGAGGACCTATGAAAAAAAATCAACAATGTACAATTCTCCTCTCCTAAAGCCTTCGAAGACTTTGGATTTGTCAAATTCCATTATGAGTACACATCTATATTTTTCCAAAGATGACAATCATATCAAGATCACAAAGCATTGAGACTAACATGAGGTAAAACCCATGGGATTCGACAAGCATGATTTTGTCCATGTGCCGGTCCTTGGAGATAGCCACTTTACGAAGTCCCAATACCTTGCTTTTACCTTTATCAGTGTAAGTGATTTGCTTCAGTGGTGATGGAGTCACTGGTATATCCATCAGTAAGCTTTTATCACCAGTCATGTGATTTGTACATCCACTGTCAAGAAACCACTCTGTGTTCTTGGGTTTATCATCCTTTGAACCTTTTGCCATGAAGCAATAGGTTGGAGCAAAGTCATCAACATATTCATCAGTGTAGTTGATGTTGTCGTTTTCTTCAAGGTTGAAGATTGATTTGCTAACAAATGTGGTAGCAAGTAAAAGACTTGCCACACCAGACTTTGACTCCACTTCGAAACGTTCCTCTTCATCACATTCCTTGGATTCTTCTTCACAATCCATTTCCTTGCCAATGAGTGCCCGAGCCTTTTTGAAACTGGTCTTCTTGTGCGATGAGGACTTTGAAGATGAGGATTTTTAAGATTTCTTATTTTTCTTCGAGTCCTCATAACTTTCATCCTCGTATTTCTTTTTGTTTGATTCTTTCACCCAGCGAGGACAGTCGGCAATGTAGCGACCAGATTTCTTGCATTTGTGGCAGGTTCTTTTCTTGTAGTCTTCAGATGAAGACTCTGATTTCCTCATATCTTTTCTTGAAGATTTTCCTAACTGGCCACGCTTTGTGAACTTTTGGAATTTTCTCACGAGCATTGCAAGTTCCTGTCCAAGTTATTCAGGGTCACCAAGACTGCAATCTGAATCTTCTTCTTCACATGAGAAAATAGCCTTAGCCTTCAGACGAGGTCTTGAATAGCTTGGTCCATACAGATCTCTCTTTTCTTCTTGTTGGAATTCATGAGTATTGAGTGTCTCAAGTATATTAGCAGGATCAAGCATCTTGTAGTCTCTTCGTGCTTGGGTCACCTGAGTTATTCTTCAACTGCTTATCCTGTACTAGTGACCTGTACTTGGATCATCAGAACCATTGTGTCAAATGATGGATCATCAGAACCTTGATCATCAGAACCAGTTGTAGCATCTTGTAGTCTCTTCGTTTTTGCAATTCTGACTTAGTACTATTTCCGCTGCACTCGGTTCATGACTGAGGACTTTCCTCACTAGGAATTTCCTCAGTGATGAAATTGTAAAAATGTCTACAACAAAGTACTCCGCGTGATTTCAGAGAATAGGTTTGTGCAGGTCACAAGTATAGGATAAGCAGGTGAAGAATAACTCAGGTGAATAATTTGAGCTCAGGAATTCAGAGAAAGTCTTCATTCAAATTCTTCAAATAGTACAGATGAAAGTCTTCAACATACAATTGAGGAAATGAAGCTAGTTGAAGAAATAGAACCAATAACTATATGAAGACAATTGTTGATGACCCAGTTCCAACTGTTGTGATAATTGTACGTCTGGTTTGGAGCGGCTTGGTATTGAAACCAAACGACACACAATCCTGGGACACACAGTCCCTACCGTATTCTCCTTGAGCTAAGGACACACAGTCCTCGCCCAACACTCGTGGTAAGTCTTCAGGGCACACTTCCAAACCCTCAGAAACTCGGTCACCCGGCGATCCCCAATTGTCTACTGGTTGCTCTAGACCATGACGCCTAGACGTCTGGAGGATGCACAGTCCTCAAAGGTAACAAGCGTCGGTTCCACACAGGAATAACTTCTTCAGTGATGCTCAATCACTTGGGTTTTGGTTTGGGTTTGGGTGTTTGGGGATTTTCTCACATGATGATTTTCGCTCAAAGACTGTGATGAATTTGGGTTGCTCTAAATGACAAGTGTCAGTTTCTCTCGGAGCAGCCAACCAACTAGTGATTGTGGGGGTGGCTATTTATAGCCTCGGATAATCCCGACATGATTTGACATAAATGCCCTTTAATAATATGACTGTTGGGTGGATAAGATAAGGGATATGTGGCGCATGGCGCGACAACGATCAGAACTTTCAACCGTGCAAGTCCTCATGTCTCTCATGTTCCTCATTTTGAGGATTTAGTAGATGTAGGTTTGGGTTGAGCATCATGAGTAAATTCGTTCCATAGATTTACCTCGACCCCCTTTAACAATATGGTGTTCCTATGACTCATGTATAAAGAGAATGAAAAAGAAAGAGTAAATCTTCAGGCTTCAAAGTCTTCTGAGTATTTTCTTCGGGACACAACGAATTCCTCATCTTCAATATCTTCACGAGGGATATCAATTTCCTTGCAATTTCTTCGCGATCAAAGTCTTCAAGGAATGACCAAAGTCTTCACCCAAAGACATACATTTTTAGGGGTCGATATTCATCGAATAAATCAAACTCCTCAGCGACTTATTGAGCATGTGTATACTTACAAACATATTAGTCTCTTAACCTATAAGTCTTCAAACCACCAAAATCACTAAGGGGCACTAGATGCACTTACAGTTTGCCACAATCATCCTTGCTACATACATCTTTTGAGATAGACACGTTGAATCATGAATTTATTAGAATACTGTATGTGCTTCACTTATATCTTTTCACCTAGGCAATGTTGCTCTAGTGCTTCACTTATATCTTTTAGACCACGGCGGTGTTTAATTTTATAGAAATTACTAAACTCTCGTACCTCACTTATATTATTTTGAGAGTCTTTAAATAGCATGGTAATTGGTTTAGGTTATGAATTTAGTTATAATATAATGGTCATCCAAGAGGGATATAATAAAAACTTTCATATTAAGTGCATTGAATATGATGAGAAGTTTGATTCCTTGCATATAGTTTTGAGACACGAAGATGGTAATATGAGAGTGATGCTAGTAAGTAATTGTGAATTGGAAGAAATACTTGTGTTAAATTTCGTGATTCCCATATCATGCACATATGGTGAACCTTTATGTGATGAAGTCGGATCATGATTTGTGTAATGATTGTCAACCTTCGTGTGGAGGTCGAGATCGCGCGATGGTTAACTCCTACCAACCCTTCGCCTAGGAGCATGCATCTAATACTTTGCTTCGATAACTAATAGGCTTTTGCAATAAGTATGTGAGTTCTTTATGAGTAATGTTGAGTTCATGGATTATACACATTCTCACACTTCCACCTTTGCTAGCCTCTCTAGTACCGCGCAACTTTCGTCGGTACATTAAACCCACCTTCCTCCAAACAGCCACCATGTACTTTCCTCAAAACAGCCACCATATCCACCTATTATGGCATTTTCATAGCCATCCCGATATATATTGCCATGCAACACCATCGTTCCATTTTTTTATGACATGCACCATCACTTCCATATTGCTTATAAAGTCATATTTTGTTCTAGATATCGAGTTATAATCTTTGAGTTGTAAGTAAATAAAAGTGTGATGATTTGTATTACTAGAGCATTATCCCGTGTGAGAAAAGGATGATGGAAGCTATGATTCCCTCACAAGATGGGATGAGTCTCCGACTTTACAAAAAATAAAAGAGGCTACCGAAGCCCATATAAAAAAATAAAAGAGGCCAAAGATGCCCAAAAATGAGAGAAAGAGAGAAGGGACAATGCTACTATCTTTTTTCCACACTTGTGCTTCAAAGTAGCACCATGTTCTTCATAGAGAGTCTCCTATTTTGTCACTTTCATATAACTAGTGGAATTTTTCACCTTATGCACAACCACTTAGTTTTCTTTTTGAGCTTTCATACACTTATAACTCTAGAGCATTTGTTGCATGGCAATCCCTACTCACTCACATTGATATCTATTGATGGGCATCTCCATAGCCCGTTGATATGCCTAGTCGATATGAGACTATATTCTCCTTTTTCCTTGCAACCCCCGCCATATTCTGTTCCACCTATAGTTCTATATCCATGGCTCATGCTCATGTATTGTGTGAGAGTTGAAAAGGTTTGAGAACATAAAAAATGTGAAACAATTGCTTGACTTTCATCGGGGTTGTGCATGATTTAGATACTTTGTGTGGGGAAGCTGAAGCATAGCCAGACCATATGATTTTGTAGGGATAACTTTCTAAGCCCATGTTATTTCGAAAGGACACAATTGCCATCTTAGTATGCTTGAAGTATTATTGTTTGTATGTCAATATTAGAGTTTTGTTTTGAGTTTTATGGATCTGAATATTCATGCCACAATAGAGAATATTACATGGATAAATATGTTAGGTAGTATTCCACATCAAAAATTCTGCTTTTATCATTTACCTACTCGAGGACAAGCAGGAATTAAGCTTGGGGATGCTTGATACGTCTCCAACGTATCTATAATTTTTTATTGTTCCATGTTATTATAGTATCTGTTTTGGATGTTTTATATGCATTAATATGCTATTTTATATTATTTTGGGGACTAACCTATTAATCTAGAGCCTAGTGTCGGTTTCTGTTTTTTCCTTGTTTTGAGTATTGCACATAAGTAATATTAAACAGAGTCCAAACGGAATAAAATTTCCAGAATGATTTTTATGGACCACAAGAAACCAGTGAGACTTGGAGAGTGGGGCAGGAGACCAGCCGGGAGACGACAAGCATGCAGGGCACACCCTAGGGGGCGCCCTCTTGCTTGTGCCCCCCTCCCGAGGGGGCCTCCTAACCCTAATCCTCCTCCTATGAATTCCCAAATATTCCCCCAATACCAAGAGAGAAACAAAAAAATACTTCTCCGCCGCCGGGAGCCTCTGTTCCCGTGAGATCCAATATGGGAGACTTTTTCGATAATCTGTCGGAGGGGGAATCGATCACGGAGGGCATCTACATCAACTCCATTACCCCTCCAAGTATGCGTGAGTAGTGCACCACATACCTACGGGTCCATAGCTAGTAGCTAGATGGCTTCTTCTCTCTCTTTGTTCTTCAATACCATGTTCTTCATGATCTTCATGAAGATCTATCCAATATAATACTCTTTTGCGGTGTGTTTGTCGAGATCCGATGAATTGTGGGTTTATGTTCAGATTATCTATGAATATTATTTGAACCTTCTCTGAATTCTTATATGCATGATTTCATATCTTAGCAAGTCTCTTTGAGTTATTAGTTTGGTTTGGCCAACTAGATTGGTAATTTCTGCAATGGGAGAAGTGCTTAGTTTTGGGTTCAATCTTGTGGTGTCCTCATCCAGTGACAAAGTAGCAGTAGCCAGGCACGTATTGCATTGTTGCCATCAAGGATAAAAATATGGGGTTTTCATCATATTGCTTGAGTTTATCCCTCTACATCATGTCATCTTACCTAATGCGTTACTCTGTTCTTCATGAACTTAATACTCTAGATGCGGGCAGGAGTCGGTCAATGTATGGAGTAATAGTAGTAGATGCAAAATCGTTTCCGTCTACTTGGCACAGATGTGATGCCTATATGCATAATCATTGCCTTGGATATCTTCATAATTATTCGCTTTTCTAACCATTGCTCGACAGTAATTTGTTTACCCACCGTATTATTTTCCTTCATGATAGAAGCCTCTAGTGAAACATATGGCCCATGGGTCTATTTTTCATATTATACTTTTAGATCTATAAACCAAGAATACCAAAAAAATATTGCTCCCATTTATTTACTTTTGTTTTACTTTTCATTCTGGCAATCTTCAATATCTATCTCTATCAGATCTCATCCTTGCAAATAACCGTGAAGGGATTGACAACCCCTTTTAGCGTTGAGTGCAAGTGTTTGATTGTTTGTGTATGTGCAAAGATTGGGGCCTTGCTTGTTCCTCCTACTGGATTGATACATTGGTTCTCAACAAACCGTGGGAAATACATATCTACTTTGCTGCATCACCCTTTCCTATTCAAGGGAAAACCAACGCAAGCTGAAGAAGTAGCACGTACCTAGGGTTACACAATATCGGCTACGTCAAGGAGTAAACATGCCAAATTCACCATCGTGACTTGGAGTACACACCACGGCTCAGGAGGTCTCCTTCTTGGACACGGTATCATCATAATATCCGGTCCCTTAGTGACAGTCATAGAGAGGCCCACCTGTCCAGACCATAGAGATAGGCCAGCGGTCCGAGGACCCCTTAATCCCACACTCCATTTGTATCCCCCGAACTGTCCTCCAATGTCGCAGTCTCCATCTAGCATCTTCACACGTCCAAAGTCTTTTGCTTGCGGGGCGATTTCCCCTCTTCTCCAATGTTTGGCTGACTCTAATTCGGCTTGCGGTACATTCCCGATTATCGAAGCGTCGCGTGGCCCACAAGATCGACTTTTACGCTTCAAGGTTGATGATACCCCTCGATTCATGTGCACCAATAGGAGATAGGCAGTTCCAATAATCTTTTATAAAAAAGCCCTTCACGTGTTAGGGGGAAAACCACCTATTAAATAAGCTAGGCGTGCTTCAAGCAACACACCATATTCCCCAACCATCGAGAAGAACATCGGAGAGCCTGAAGATATGACGAGCGCTCCAACACCTTCTCACGCCCTCATAGCCCTCTCCCACGCGACTGGGCTATCTGCTCTGTTTATCGTCTCTGTGTGCATGATATAGAGGTGCAAGGATATCTCCCTTCCTCAAATCTAGCACCCTCCCATTCCGAATTAACTTCTGCAAACGGTGAGGCCTTGATGGGGAAATTCCCTACTCCATGCAAGGAAGAGAGGGTATGCTTTGTTCCCTTCCTCTTATGAGGGTTGGGTTTTCCCATTCACCCTTTTTTAAGGAGTTCATTAGAATTTTACGGGATTCACCACCACCATCTTACTCCCAGATCCATTCTTCACATCTCAGGCTTTGTTGCCCTTCGCGAGATGTTTCTCGGCTGTGAAGCCCATTTTGATTTGTGGAGGAAATTTTTCTGCCTCGTCCCCCGTACTCAAGGCGGGACAATTTTTGAGGTTAGCGGAGCCGAAGTATGGCATATAGCCGGGACGGGGTATACTGTGGGGACTCCAAAGGACTCCAAAGAGTGGACCTCCGAATTGTTTTATATTGAGGACGTCCCCTTACTTGATCCAGCTCGGAGGGGTTTGCCCAAATTCTCAATCGCTCCCTTAAAGAAACGGTTCAACTCGCGTCCGAAGATCCCTTCCCATGAGGATAGTGTAGAAGTGAAACAACTGGTTGCCAAGGTGAGGATGTTAGCACACCATAAGCTACATCAAGTGAACCAGTAGAATATCCCACTCTCACCATGGGTATTTGCATGCAATATATACATCAAGTGATTTCAAATCCTCATAGAGACTCAATTCATCACAACAAAGGGAAAACACCATATGATTCTACTATGTTAACAAAGCTCGTGGTACATCAAGATCACAAGAGAGAGAGAGAGATCAAAAACATAGCTATTGGTACATACCCTTAGCTCCGGGGGTGAACTACTCCCTCCTTGTCATGGAGACTGCCAATATGATGAAGATGGCCTGAGGTGAAGATTTCCCCCTCGGGCGGGGCACCAAAAAAGGGCTCTGGATGAGATCGCTTTGGATTAGAGGGTTGTGGTGGCGGAGTGGAAGTTCTCAGTTCCTTTCTAGGTTTTCCCTATTTATAAAAAATTGGCATCTGTTTTACGTTAGGGGGAGTCCCAAGGGACCCACGATCTTAGAGCGAGTGCTCTACGGGGCTCCCTCCAGGGTTGTGACTCCCCTGACAACTCTCTAGTCCTTCTCCGAGTGTCCCCGGGTCTCTTCTGATCCATAAAAAATCACTGTAAAATTTTGTGGTATTTGGACTTCATTTGGTATGGATTTTCTACGAAACAAATAGCCACAAAACAGAAACTGACACTAGCTCAATAAGATAGTTCCCAAAAATCATATAAAAGTACACCAAATAATATAAAATAATTGTAAACATGGCCTCAATTCTTCATAAATTATCGACAAGTTGGAGACATAACAACTGCACACTAGTCCGACAATCTCTCAAATTTTATCTTGAAGATTTGTCGCTGCCCCATGAGTACGAGGCTTATTAAATTTTGTATTGGCTTAAAGACGTTGATCCATACCTACACTCTATTTTTTTCAAAATCCTGTGATTTGGGTTCGGCATAGATAAACTCTTCAACTTTCTTTGGTAGTAGGCATAGAAACCATCTCGAGGGTGTCTAGCTTGTTCATCGAGGGTGTACTAAATCCATCATAGGGCGCCATGATCACCGTGTTCCCTTTGAAATTCCATGGACTCTCCTCCATAACTCGTTCCCAGTCGCCAAGACATGCAAATTCTAGCATGTATAAGTTCTCCTCAAATGGTCGAATGTGCATGTGTTGCGCAACATACCATGCCGCACACATAGTTTTGAAGAATCCATACTAGATGTACATCTTCTCCGTGTGCATGCGCACCATGGCCATTCATCTAGTCACCATTGGTTGTAGAGGCTCCCCATGTTCAACCAACAAATCATCTAGGTCTTATTCTTGAAGACCCAACTCACTCATCAAAGTCTCCAATTCTGTAGCTCCCCTGGGACTCGGAGTCGTCGCTATGTCTACTCACTAACCCGTAGATTTGATCTGTTGGGTACCTTACCAAGCCATAGCTACCTCCTACCCCAAAACCTACATGCCAAGATCGGGCGACGATGCGGGATCGCCCCTGGATCAGTCTAAACAGGTCAATCGGAGAAGATGGAGGGAGGGTAGCGCGACTTTGTGGTGGCGATGACATCGTCGCCGAGAGGTGGGTAACCCTAACATGATGGTAGTTTTTTTAAATGGTGGTGTACGTGCAGCACCCTCTCAAGTGGAGTCGCTGACGTAAAACAAATCCAGGCCAGCAGGGCCTGTAAGATGTCGGTCGAGATTTATATGCCGATGTCTTGTTCTTCTAAAAAAAAGATGTCGATGTGCTGTATATGTCAAACAACCAACAACAACAAAGCCTTTAGTCCCAAACAAATCGGATTAGGCTTGAGGTGAAACCCATAAGATCTTGCGACTAACTCATGGTTCTCGCACATGGATTGTTGGAAATATGCCCTAGAGGCAATAATAAAGTGGTTATTATTACATTTGCTTGTTTATGATAATTGTCTATTATTCATGCTATAATTGTATTAACCGGAAACCCTAATACATGTGTGAATATATAGATCACAATGTGTCCCTAGTGAGCCTCTAGTTAGCTAGCTCGTTGATCAATAGATGGACATGGTTTCCTGATCATGGACATTGGATGTCATTGATAACGGGATCACATCATTGGGGAATGATGTGATGGACAAGACCCAATCCTAAGCATGGCACTAGATCGTATTGTTTGTCTGCTAAAGCTTTTCTAATGCCAGGTATCATTTCCTTAGACCATGAGATTGTGTAACTCCTGGATACCGTATGAGTGTTTTGGGTGTATCAAACGTCACAACGTAACTGGGTGATTGTAAAGGTGCACTATAGGTATCTCCGAAAGTGTTTGTTGGGTTGTACGAATCGAGACTGGGATTTGTCACTCCGTGTGATGGAGAGGTATCTCTGGGCCCACTCCGTAATCCATCATCATAATGAGCTCAAGTGTGCACCATTGCGAAGGATTGTCGTCTTGAAGCACCACGTGATGATCGGTTGTGATAGATTCTAACATTCGCATACAACGGGTGTAAGCTAGTTTACACACGCAAAACACTTAGGTTGACTCAACAAGCCTAGCATGTACAGACATGGCCTCGGAATATGGGAGATCGAAAGGTCAAACATGAGTCGTATGGATGATACGACCAGCGTGGAGATGCTCACCACTGATGACTAGTTCGTCTCACGTGATGATCGGACACGGGCTAGTCGACGTGGATCATGTAACACTTGGATGACTGGAGGGATGTCGATCTAAGTGGGAGTTCATTATATAATTTTATTATATGAACTTAATTATCATGAACTTAGTCTAAAAATGTATTTACAAATATTGTAGATCCAATGGCCAATGCAAATGTATCATTCAATTTCAACGTGTTCCTAGAGAAAACCAAGCTGAAAGACGATGGGAGCAACTATGCGGACTGGGCTCGTAACTTAAAGCTCATCCTCACTGCTTCCAATAAGGCATATGTCCTTAATGCACTTCTAGGTGACCCTCCCGTTCCCGCAGCAACCCAGCACGTTAGGAACGCATGCAGTCACAGAATGATGACTACTCTCTGGTTCAGTGTGGCATGCTTTATAGTTTAGAACCGGGGCTCCAAAGGCATATGAGATGTTCGAGGAGCTGAAACTAGTTTTTCAAGCTCATTCCCTGGTCGAGAGATATGAGGTCTCCGACAAGTTCTTTAGTTGTAAGATGGCGAAGAATAGTTATGTTAGTGAGCACATACTCAGAATGTCTGGGTTGCATAAGTGATTACTACTAGCAACCTTACAAGTACCAATCGGAGTCGCGAGACGAAGATTGGTTACAAGTGATTAACTAGGGTTTGGAGATGAGATGGTGTTGATGAAGATGTTGATGGTGATGAGTCCCCTCCGACGAGAGGAGTGTTGGTGATGACGATGGCGACAATTTCCCCCTCCGGGAGGGAAGTTTCCCCGGCAGGATCGTCCTGCCGGAGCTCTAGATTGGTTATGCTCAAGTTCCGCCTCGTGGCGGCGGCGAATCCTCCGAAAAGCCTCCTTCTGATTTTATTTTCGGACGAAACCCTTCTTGTTGCAAAAGGGGGAGCCAGAGGGCCAGCTGGGTGCCCACAAGCCCCCTAGGCGCGGCCAGGGGGGTGGTCACGCCTAGCAGGCTTCTGGCCAGCTGCTGGCACCCCTCTGCCACTTCTTTGGCCCAGTATTTTTTATAATTCCAGAAAAAAATCCTCGTTGATTTTGACGGCGTTTGGAGTTGCGCAGAATAGGAATCTCAAACTTGCTCCTTTTTCAGGCCAGAATTCCAGCCGCCGGCATTCTCCCTCTTCATGTAAACCTAGCGAAATAAGAGAGAAAAGGCATAAGTATTGTACCATGAAGTGAAATAACAGCCCAAAAAGCGATATATATCAACATGAAAGCATGATGCAAAATGGACGTATCAACTCCCCAAGCTTAGACCTCGCTTGTCCTCAAGCGAAATCCTAGCTCAATAAATATGTCCACATGTTTAGGGAGAGAGGTGTCGACAAAACAAGATACAAACATGCATGCATCATGATCTTGATCAGAATAGAAATATCAACATATAATCTCTGATGCTAAAGTGACAATTCCTTCACAAAGTAAAGCACGGATCAAGAACCTTACCGAGAAATAATAACCGATAGCCTTTAGTCATTGAAGCAATTGCAATTTATCACAACATTAGAAAGAGTCAAATAAGAGCTTGTAAAGCAAATCCACATACTCAATCATCTTTTCATTCTCTACAATTGCTACAACTCACGTGGTACTCATGAGATCAAAGTTTCAGCTGGACACAGAGAAAGATAGGGGCTTATAGTTTTGCCTCCCAACTGCTTACCTCGAGGGTAATGTCAACAACAATAATTCATGAATACTTACTTCCAAGTTGACATATGAATATAGATCTTTCCCAAGCATATGACGTTAGCCAAGATAAAGGAGAAATAAGGAATTGTTGAAGATCACCATGACACTTTCAAGGGCAAAAAGTAAAGGTACAAGATAGGCCCTTCGCAGAGGGAAGCAAAGGTTGTCATGCTCTTTTGAGGTTTGGATGTGTGTCCTTTTAGTGCGGAGGAACGTCACTTTATATTGCCTCATGTGATAAAGAACTTTATTATGCAGTCTGACGCTTTTATGTCTTCCTCATCACAGGTTCGTACAAAGCTTATTTTCCACAAATTAATAGATCATACATATTAGGGAGCAATTTTTATTGCTTGCACCGATGACAACTTACTTGAGGGATCTTATTCAATCCATAGGTAGGTATGGTGGACTCTCATGGCCAAACTGAGTTGAAGGTTTGTGGATGCACAAGTAGTATCTCTACTTGGTGCGGGAGTTTTGGCTAGTGTGAGGTGGAAGCAATCGTCACATGCTAAGGGGTCTCTAATCATATAACATTGTTCGGAACCAAGCAAACACAATTCATTATGTTGTCTTCCTTGTCCAACATCCACTTCTAGGCATGCAATAGTTTAGTGAGTGTTCACAATCATAGATGGTGTCAAAGATGATATATTTATATGTGAACCTCTTCTTCTTTATCACTTCCTATTAATTGCAACAATGACCAAGGTCTACGTTTGTCTACCCTCAACAAGTTTCAATCATCATTCTTTTTATATGTGAAGCCATCACTTCCCATAAGATCATTACATGGTCTTTCGTGCTTTTGTTCTATTCTCATTCTTTTGATCATGGCAAGAGGCAAAGCCCTTCAACTAAGACACTCTTTATTATATGGCTCACGAGCTCGAATACATCGGGGGTGACACAAAGCAAAACTCAAGACTAAACACTAAGACCTTTATTCTACTAGAGAAAGAGAAAACTGAAAAGGAACAAACTAAAACAAAGGTAAAGGCAAAAGATATGATGGTGATACGATACCGGGGCAACTCCCCCAAGCTTGGCACAAGCCAAGGGGATTGCCCATACCCATGCTCAGTTGTCTTCTTTTGGAGGTGATGGTGGTGGAGTTGTTTTGTCCTTTGATTCCAAGAGGGCCATCAATCTTTGATTTATACCTTGGAGATCTGTGATATGTTTTTCCAGCAAAACAACTTCACGAGTGAGATAATTATTGCGAGCATGAGTTGTTTCACAAAACCTCAACAGTTCAATCAAGGATGGAGATAGTAGGTGGAGGTAGGGTTGGAGGAAATCCACTTCTTCGACTTCTTTTTTGTTGAACATAGATTGTGCTTCGTCCCACGCCTGATTCCTTTCCTTAGTTCTGCCCTTGGTTTCTATAGGTAGCCTCTCCTTAGCCTCCATGACCTCCATCCTTTTCAGATCAGCATTTACTTCTCGATAGACTTGAGGGAGATTGTTCTCCCCCACAGATTCCTGAGACGACATCTTGCTCTAAATCTGCGGCAGAAAACGGGCTCGAAACGAAAACACAGGAAATCTGCGTGATATGAGGGTCAAACCTTATGGAAGAATATATAATGATTTTTCCAGACCAAAAGGAGTACTCCGCACGAAAACGGAGTCCGAGAGGCACACGAGGTGGCCACAAGCCCCCCAGGCGCGGCTAGGGGGTGGGCCCGCGCCTAGCAGGCTTGTCGCCTCCTCGCGCGCTTTCCGGACTACTTCCGATTTTTGTATTTATTTCAAATATTCAAAAACAGAGAAAAATTCCTACTAGAAAAGTTTTGGAGTTTGTTTTCTTACCGAATCACAAACCTCTTCGTTTTAGGAGTCTGAAACAGGCTGATAAATGTCCCTTAGATATTCTTCCAGAGTTATGGTATTGATAATATTGCTTTCAACATTTATGGGAGTACCCGAGATATAATGCTTGATTCTCTGCCCATTTACCACTCTCGGACAATTACCTTCCGTGTTGTTGATCTTGATAGCACCGGAACGATATACTTCCTCAACAATATAGGGACCTTCCCACTTAGAGAGAAGATTGCGTGCAAAGAATCTTAAACGAGAATTATATAGCAAGACATAATCACCTACATTGAACTTACGCTTTTGTATCCTCTTATCATGCCACCTCTTAACCTTTTCTTTGAACAACTTGGCATTCTCATATGCCTGAGTTCTCCATTCATCAAGCGAGCTAATATCAAATAACCTCTTCTCACCAGCAAGTTTGAAATCAAAGTTGAGCTCTTTGATTGCCCAATAAGAATTATGCTCTAGCTCAAGAGGTAAATGACATGCTTTACCGTACACCATTTTGTACGGGGACATGCCCATGGGATTCTTATAGGCAGTTCTATAAGCCCATAGTGCATCATCAAGCTTCTTAGACCAATTCTTTCTAGACCTGTTGACATTTTTTGCAGAATTAGTTTAATCTCTCTATTGCTTAGCTCTACTTGACAACTGGACTGAGGGTGATAAGGGGACGCAATTCTATGGTTGACATCGTACTTAGCAAGCGTTTTATAGAAAGCACCATGAATGAAATGTGAACCACCGTCGGTCATTAGATATCTAGGGACTCCAAATCTAGAGAAAATAACTTCTTTAAGCATCCTGATAGAAGTGTTATGATCAGCACTACTAGTGGGGATAGCTTCTACCCACTTAGTGACGTAATCAACAGCAACTAGGATATGAGTATACCCGTTGGATTTTGGAAAAGGTCCCATATAATCAAAGCCCCAAACATCAAATGGTTCGATGACAAGTGAATAGTTCATAGGCATTTCCTGACGTTTACCGATATTACCTACTCTTTGACATTCATCACAAGACAAGACAAACTTACGGGCATCCTTGAAGAGAGTGGGCCAATAGAAGCCTGGTTGCAATACCTTGTGTGCAGTTCTATCTCCCGCATGGTGCCCTCCGTAGGCCTCGGAGTGACACTTCTGTAGGATTTGTCCCTGTTCATGTTCAGGTACACAACATCTAGTAACACCATCTACTCCTTCCTTATAAAGGTGAGGATCATCCCAGAAGTAATGTCTCAAGTCAAAGAAGAATTTCTTCTTTTGCTGGTATGTGAAACTAGGTGGTATATATTTGGCAAGATATAATTTGCATAATCAGCATACCACGGTGCACTACGTGAAGCATTGATGACATTCAATTTCTCATCGGTAAAGCTATCATCAATAGGTTGTGGGTCATCAAGAATGTTCTCCAACCTAGACAAGTTATCTGCTACTGGGTTATCAGCACCCTTCCTGTCGACAACGTGCAAATCAAATTCTTGTAGCAAGAGAACCCATCTGATAAGTCTAGGTTTAGCATCCTTCTTCTCCATGAGGTACTTAATAGCAGCGTGATCGGTGTGAATAGTGACTTTGGAATCAACTATGTAAGACCTGAACTTTTCACATGCAAACACAACTGCTAAAAATTCATTTTCTGTAGTTAGGGATGGCAATTTTATCCATGGATCTCGATACCCATGGATATATGACCCGATTGGGCAAGGGTATGGAGCGGATTTGTGCCCATGGATCCCTGGATATGGATACCCATGAAAAGTCGGGTTGGGCATAGTTTTAATTTTTGGTCCATGGGTATCCAGTGGATACCCGTATGACACATGGTCCCCTATGGTAGTGAGACTAAACTAAGCAAAAGTCCAATCCCAAGTCACTCGCAGTCGGAGAAGGTCAAAGTTTGACCCATGTTCCCCAATCCCCCACAACTCCACTAACATAATTATAAAACCTAATCTTAGTTAACGAACGACGAAGAGGTAATTTTATCTTTGGGAAGACTTCATGTTGATTTTTCTATGCCCATGGAGCTCCATAGATATCTGGATATTCAATGGGTTTGGTCATGGGCACAATTTGTGCCCATGGATAATTTGGTGGATGGGCAGAGGGTAGGAATACGGGTCAAGGGTTGGATTTGGACCAGCTCCACCCGCTCCAAACTCGACCCATTGCCATCCCTATCTGTAGTAACATAGTTTCTTTGGGCACTGTCTAGAGTTTTACTAGCATGGTGAATAACATTCAACTTCTTATCAACTCTTTTCCCTAGGACAGCACCAACAGCATAATCACTAGCATCACACATGATTTCAAAAGGTAAGTTCCAATCAGGTGGTTGAACAATAGGTGCCGTTATCAAAGCCTTCTTAAGTATTTCGAAAGCTTCCTCACAATCATCGTCAAAAACAAAAGGAATATCCTTTTGCAAGAGATTGGTAAGAGGCCTAGAAATCTTAGAGAAGTCTTTAATGAACCTTCTATAGAAACTAGCATGACCAAGGAAACTTCTTATACCTTTGATGTTTGTGGGGTATGGCATTTTCTCGATCGCATCAACCTTAGCCTTATCGACTTCAATACCTGTTTCAGAAATTTTATGTCCTAAGACGATGCCTTCATTAACCATAAAGTGGCACTTCTCCCAATTCAAGACAAGATTGGTGTCTTTACATCTCTGCAAGACTCGATCAAGGTTGCTGAGGCAATCATCAAAGGAAGACCCGTAAACGGAGAAGTCATCCATGAAAACCTCAACAATCTTTTCATAGAAGTCAGAGAATATAGCCATCATACATCTTTGAAAGGTGGCATAAGCCAAAAGGCATACGTCTATAAGCAAAGGTACCGAAAGGGCAGGTGAAAGTGGTTTTCTCCTGATCAGATTGTGCAACTCGTATTTGGGAGAAACCAGAATAACCGTCTAGAAGCAGAAGTCTGTGTGTTTAGATAGTCTTTCTAGCATTTGGTCGATAAAAGGCAAAGGGTAATGATCTTTTCTAGTGGCTTTATTCAATTTCCTAAAATCGATCACCATCCTATAGCCAGTAATAATCCTATGTGGGATCAATTCATCCTTATCATTAGGGATAACGGTAATGCCTCCCTTCTTAGGGACGTAATGCACCGGACTCACCCAATCGCTATGAGCAACAGGATAGATAATACCCGCTTCGAGGAGCTTTAGTATTTCTTTTCTTACTACCTCTTTCATCTTAGGATTCGATCTCCTTTGATGATCAGCAACTGGTTTGGAATCATGATCAGTTTTGATCTTGTGCTGGCATAGAGTGGGACTAATGCCCTTAAGATCATTAAGAGTATATCCAATAGCAGCATGGTGCTTTCTCAAAGTTTTTAGTAACTTCTTTTCTTCATGCTCTGAGAGGCTAGCACTAATTATAACAGGATATATCTCTTTTTCATCAAGATAAGCATACTTAAGAGTATCAGACAACTGTTTAAGCTCGAACACGGGATCACCCTTTGGTGGGGGTGGATCCCCAAGCAGTTCAACAGGCAGATTATTCTTAAGGATAGTATATTGTTCTAAGACAACTCTATCTATTTCATCCCTTTCATTCATATGCATATCATTTTCATGCTCGAGCAAGTATTGCTCTAAGGGATTAGTAGGAGGCACGGCAATAGAATCTAAGTCAATAGTTTCATCCTTACTGGGCAACTCTTTTTCATGAGGTTGTCTACCAAACTTGGAGAAATTGAACTCGTGTGACACTCCTTCAAAGCCAACAGTGACAGTTTGCTTCTCAGAGTCAATATGAGCATTGACAGTATTGAGAAAAGGTTTGCCAAATATGATGGGACAAAAGCTATCTTGTGTGGTAGCAAGAACGAGGAAATCAGCAGGATACTTCTTTTTACCGCACAAGACTTCAACATCCCTAACAATTCCCACAGGGCAGACAGTATCTCTATTGGCAAGCTGAATAGTGACATCAATAGGCTCTATCTCAAGAGGTGCAATCTCGTCTTTGATTTCATCACATAAGGATTGATGTATTGCACTAACACTAGCACCCACGTCACATAAACCATGATAACAATGATCTCCTATCTTAACAAAAAAAAACAGGCGTGCCAACAACAGGCCTATGTTTGTCTCTAGCGTGAGGTTTGGCAATTCTAGCAGCATCTTCACAGAAGTGAACATTATGTCCCTCAACATCGTCGGACAGAAGATCTTTGATAATAGCAATGCTCAGTTCAACTCTAATTTGCTCAGGGGGTGTAGGTGTTCTAATGTAGCCTCTACATATCATAGTTGAAGCTTTAGAACGATCCTTTATCCTAACAGGGAAAGGTGGTTTCTCAATGTAAGCACTAGGAACAACAGGGTCATTATAGGCAATGACTCTCTCTTCAACTGGATTGGGTTTAAGTACATTGACTTCTAAAGGAGGATGATATTTAAACCACTTCTCTTTGGGGAGATCAATATGAGCAGCAAATGATTCACACAGTGAAGCTACTATCTCAGAGTCAAGTCCATACTTAGCGCTAAAATCACAAAAGGTATTTGTTTCAACAAAGGATTTAACGCAATCAAACTTGAAATTCGTACCTGACTCCTTACCTTCTTCAAGCTCCCAATCTTCAGAGTTGCGTTTAATTCTCTCCAATAAATTCCATTTGAAGTCAATATCTCTATTCATAAAAGAACCGGTACAAGAAGTGTCAAGCATGGTGCGATCATCATGAGAAAGTCGAGCATAGAAGTTCTGAATGACAATTTCTCTCGAGAGCTCATGATTGGGGCATGAATATAACATTGATTTAAGCCTCCCCCAAGCTTGAGCGATGCTTTCTCTGTCACGAGGCCAAAAATTATAAATATAATTCTGATCATGATGTACTAAATGCATAGGATAAAACTTTTGATGAAATTCCAATTTCAACCGATTGTAGTCCCATGATCGAGTATCATCACATAGCATATACCATGTCAACGCCTTATCCTTCAAAGATAAAGGAAATACCTTCTTCTTGACCTCATCCTCGGGCAAACCTGCAAGCTTAAATAAACCACAAACTTCATCTACATAGATTAGATGCAAGTGTGGATGTGATGTTCCATCTACTGTAAAAGGATTAGACAGCAGTTTCTGAAGCATACCCGAAGGAAATTCAAAGCAAATATTTTCAGTAGGTGCAGCAGGTTGAGGAGCAACTCTTTGTGCTTCCGTTCGAGGTGAAGATACCCCGAACAAGCCCCTCAAAGGATTAGTTTCCATAGTGACAAGTGACAATAAATTTCAGCACACTATATGAATGTTTCATTTCCAATTTCCACTTACCAAAGGCGCTTCACTCCCCGGCAACGGCGCCAGAAAAGATTCTTGATGACCCACAAGTATAGGGGATCAATCGTAGTCCTTTCGATAAGTAAGAGTATCAAACCCAACGAGGAGCAAAAGGATCTGACAAGTGGTTTTCAGCAAGGTAAAATCTGCAAGCGCTGAAATTATCGGTAACAAGTAGTTGTGTGGTGAGATGATTCGTAGCAAGCAACAAGTAACAAAAGTAACAACGGTGCAGCAAAGTGTCCCAATCCATTTTGTAGCAAGGGACAAGCCTGGACAAAGTCTTATAGGAGGAAAAATGCTCCCGAGGACTGACAACCCACAAGTATAGGGGATCAACTGTAGCATTTCTCGATAAGTAAGAGTGTCGAACCCAATGAGGAGCTAAAGGTAGGACAAATATTCCCTCAAGTTCTATCGACAACCGATACAACTCTACGCACACTTTACGTTCGCTTTACCTAGAACAAGTATGAAACTAGAAGTACTTTGTAGGAATGATAGGATAGGCTTGCAAGAAAGTAAAGAACACGTAAATAAAACTAGGGGCTGGTTAGATAAAGAAAGAACTATGAGTGTCTAACGAGTGTGGAAAAGTGATGGTAGGAGTTGCGGAATTGTCCCTAAGCAATTGACTACGTTACTAGATTGATAGCAAGTATCATGTGGGAGAGGCCTCTGCTAGCATGTCATCCCTTACTTGGAATTCTATGCACTTATGATTGGAACTATTAGCAAGCGTCCGCAACTACTAACGTTCATTAAGGTAAAACCCAACCATAGCAATAAGATATATTGGTCCCCCTTCAATCCCATATGCATCAATTTCTATGCTAGGTTTGAAGCTTCTGTCACTCTAGCCTGCCAATACATAGTCCTATCAACATACAACTAAACCTATGGTGTGATCCACGCGCACGATCATATGATGGGCACCAAAGGACAGCAACATAACCACAAGCAAATTAAACCAATCATAGCAATTCATCAATCACCGATAGGACAACGATAATCTACTCACACATCATAGGATAGCAACACATCATTGGATAATAATATGTAGCATAAAGCACCATGTTCAAGTAGAGGGTACAGCGGGTTGCTGGAGAGTGATCCACTGAATATAGATGGGGGAAGATGATGCAGATGTTGGTGAAGATGACGGAGGTGTTGGTGTAGATCGCTGTCACACGATGATGTCCCGGGCGGCGTTCCGGCGCCGCCGGGAGAGAGGGGGAGAGAGCCCCCTCCTTCTTCTTCTTCCTTGACCTCCTCCCTGGATGGGAGAAGGGTTTCCCCTCTAGTCCATGGTCTCCATGGCGGCGGAGGGGCGAGAGCCCCTCCGAGATTGGATCTCTCTCTCTGTGTCCTTCTGTTTCTGCGCTCCTAGATTATGTGTTTCACCGTTTCTTAAATTCCCGGAGATCCGTAACTCCAATTGGGCTGAAATTTTAACACGATTTTCTTCCGAATATTATCATTCTTGCGCGAAAGAAGGGCACCAACTGCCTTAAGGAGTGGCCACAAGCCTTCCAGCCGCGGCTGGTGGGCTTGTGGGCACTCCGTGCACAGTCTCCATTGATTCTTCTTTCCAAAAATTATAAATATTCCAAAACAAATCCCCATAGATTTTTATTCCGTTTGGACTTCGTTTGGTATGGATATTCTGTGAAACAAAAAACATGCAACAAACAAGAACTGGCACTGGGCACTGGATCAATATGTTAGTCCCAAAAATAGTATAAAAAGTTGCCAAAAGTATATGAAAGTTGTAGAATATTGGCATGAAACAATCAAAAATTATAGATACGACGGAGGCGTATCAGCATCCCCAAGCTTAATTCCTGCTCGTCCTCGAGTAGGTAAATGATAAAAAAGATAATTTTTGATGTGGAATGCTACCTAGCATAATCTTGATCATATAATCTAATCATGGCATGAATACTAAAACACGAGTGATTCGAAGCAATAGTCTATCATTTGACATAAAGACAATAATATTTCAAGCATACTAACAAAGCAATCATGTCTTCTCAAAATATCATGGCAAAAGAAAGTTATCCCTACAAAATCATATAGTCTGACTATGCTCCATCTTCCCCACACAACGTATTTAAATCATGCACAACCCCGGTTTTAGCCAAGCAATTGTTTCATACTTTAGTGTTCTCAAACCTTTTCAACTTTCACGCAATACATGAGCGTGAGCCATGGACATAGCACCATAGGTGGAATAGAATATGGTGGTCGTGGAGAAGATAAAAAAAGGAGATAGTCTCACATCAACTAGGCGTATCAACGGGCTATGGAGATGCCCATCAATAGATATCAATGTGAGTGAGTAGGGATTGCCACGCAACGGATGCACTAGAGCTTATAAGTGTATGAAAGCTCACAAAAGAAACTAGTGGGTGTGCACCCAACTTGCTTGCTCTCGAAGACCTAGGGCAATTTTGAGGAAGCCCATCATTGAAATATACAAGCCAAGTTATATAATGAAAACTTCCCACTAGTATATGGAAGTGACAACATAGGAGACTCTCTGTCATGAAGATCATAGTGCTATTTTAAGCACAAGTGTGGAAAGAGGATAGTAGCAATTGTCCCTTCTCTCTTTTCTCTCATTTTTTTGTGGGCTCTTTGGCCTCTTTTTTTTATTTTTTATTTTGGTGGGCATCATTGGCCTCTTTTTTGTAAATGGGCTTCGCTGGCCTCTTTTATTTCCTCACATGGGACAATGCTCTATTAATAATGATCATCACACTTACAACTCAATACTTAGAGCAATGATGACTCTATATGAAATGCCTTCGGTAGTGTACCGTGAGAATGATCTAGCATAGCAATGACATCAAAAAATGGAAAAGCCATGGAAACATCATGCTAGCTATCTTACGATCATGCAATGGCAATATGGAAGTGGTGGCACATGTCATGAGACGGAACGGTGATAGTTGCATGGCAATATATCTCGGAATGGCTATGAAAATGCCATAATAGGTAGGTATGGTGGCTGTTTTGAGGAAGGCTATATGGTGGGTGTAATGCACCGGTGAAAGTTGCGCGGTACTAGAGAGGCTAGCAATGGTGGAAGGGTGAGAGTGCGTATAATCCATGGACTCAACATTAGTCATAAAGAACTCACATACTTATCGCAAAAGTCTATTAGTCATCGAAACAAGGTACTACACGCATGCTCCTAGGGGAAATGTTGGTAGGAGTTAACCATCGCGCGATCCCGACCTCCACACAAAGGATGACAATCAATAAATAAATCATCCTCCGACTTCATCACATAACGGTTCACCATCCGTGCATGCTACGGGAATCATAAACCTTAACACAAGTATTTCTAAAAAAACACAATTACTCACTAGCATGACTCAAATATCACATATTCATGTCGCAAAACTGTTGCTAGGAATCAAACATATCATATTCATTGATCTACAAGTTTTATGTAGGATTTTATGACTAACCATGTGAATGACCAACTCCTGTTAACTCTCTAAATAGGTATAAGTGAAGCATGAGAGTTTAATTCTTTCTACAAAAGATATGCCCCGCTCTAACAAATATAAGTGAAGCAAAAGAGCATTCTACAAATGGTGGTTTTCTATGTGTAGGGAAACAGGCAATCCAAACTTCAAAAGATATAGATGAAGCACAAGAAGAATTCTATAAAGCCAACCAAGTACTATATCATACCAGCATGGTGCATAAAAGGAAAAGGAAAAATAAACAAAAAAGACGCTCCAAGCATTTGCACACATCATGTGACGAATTAAAATATAGCTCCGAGTAAAATTACCGATAGATTGTAGACGAAAGAGGGGATGCCTTCCGGGGCATCCCCAAGCTTAGACGCTTGAGTCTTCCTTGAATATTACCTTGGGGTGCCTCGGGAATCCCCAAGCTTAGGCTCTTGCCTCTCCTTATTCCTTCATCCATCGTGCTCTCACCCAAAACTTGAAAACTTCAATCACACAAAACTCAACAGAACTTCGTGAGATCCGTTAGTATAATAAAATAAATCACCACTTCAACTACTGTTGTGAACTCAATCTAAATTCATATTAGAATTATATATACTGTAATCCAACTTTACCATGGTTCATACCCACCAATACTACCAATAGATTCATCAAAATAAGAGAATAATGCATAGAAAACAGAATCTGTCAAAACAGAAGAGTCTGTAGCAATCTGTATATTCCGTATACTTCTCATATCTCCAAAAATCTGACAAATTACGAACGTCTGGAAAATTTGCATATCAATCAGCAGAAAAAAGAGTCAACTCAAAATCTCTTCCAGAATAAAAATGAAAATTAATTACGTGAGCATAAAGTTTATGTCTTTTCTCAGTGTGATCAAACAATTATCACCCAAACTAATCGTAAAGGCTTTACTTGGCACATTATTTTTAGAAACACAAAGTAATTGTACAAGGGATAATTATTTTTGTGAGAAACTTCCATTAAAAATTCTACATTGTTTCCATGAGCATGAACACAAGTGTTCAAGGTCGACCCTCACTTCCGCAATGCATCACCTTTCAATCGCTTCTCTTTTTGAAAAAGTTTTAAGTTCCCCTCTATATTTTTTTGTTTTTAAACTAAATAAAAGCACTCAACAGAAATAAATGACTCTCTAAAACTTCTGGGTTGTCTCCCAGGCAGCGCTTTCTTTAAAGCCATTAAGCCAGGCATAAAGTGCTCAAGTAATGGATCCACCCGGATCCCAAGGTATATCAAAGCCAATTTTAATTAGCAATGATTTGAAATTTAGTAGTGAGCACAAGGTAACATATGTCAAGCAATTACGAAGTCTAACTCTCTTCCTATGCATTGGCATGTCATAAAAGAACAATTCATACACACCAAGTAAAGGCCAATACATAGCATAAGCAGTTTCTTGCAATTTTATCGTATCAGAAACATAGAGAGGTGGAGATGTAGTTCCTCTCTCATAATAACTGCAAGTAGGAGCAGCAAGCACATGCATATTATATTCATCAAAATCATCATGTTTAACATAAGGGACTATAGCTAGCTCATCTTCATAAGCATCATTCATATTGGCAACATGGCCACAAGCATAGCATGCATCAAGTTCATCAAAAAGGGATATTTCAAACGAATCCAAGGGATCATAGCATTCATCCTTCGGTAAGAACGAAGGGAAATTAAATAATGTATGAGTAGAAGAGTTACTCTCATTAGAAGGTGGACACAGGTAGCTAGTCCGCTCTTCCTCCTTTTGTTCTTCGCTCTCCTCTTCATCTTTTTCATCTAATGAGCTCACAATTTCAGCATTTTCTTCTTCCATAGTTTCGTGCAAAATAATAGTCTCTTCTTGGGCAGCATATAATTCCTCCTTAAATCGTTCAATATGGGCATTATATTCATAATTAGTATAACAATAACGAAGCATAGCCAAATTTTCAGATCGGTAAGGAGCATCATCATTATCATCACACCCTTTAAACACAGCATCAATTTCATAAGCACCCATAAAAGCAACAAACTCTTCTATTTGCTCCACATCATAGTAATCATATATACCATTAGCATAAGAAGCCAAGGTTATATGATCATTAAATTCACAAGAAAAGGGAAGGTGTGGAGCCTTCATCCTAGAGCAACAAGTAACACCATATCTCTTGCATAGTTCCCAAGCATACCATTTCGACAAATGGATTTGATCCCATAAAAGTTTCCCTTTTTTAGTCAAGCGATAATCCCTAAAGTATTCACGTTGATCCAACCTGTATCCCATTATATAATTGAATGGGGCTTTCTCGGGATTATTAAAGAAGTGCATAATATTTTCCACATAATGAGCCTCGAGGTTTTTAGGAGGTTCCCCATCTCCATGAGTAGCAAGTACACCTAATTTTTTTGGTATTTCGTGTTCCATACCCATAACTAAAGATAGAGAACAACTTAGAACAACATATAAATCTACTTAGTGATAAAGCAAACAAGCACACACGAGGATATTCAACCCACGCTATTGCTCCCCGGCAACGGCGCCAGAAAAAGGTCTTGATAACCCACAAGTATAGGGGATCAATTGTAGCCTTTCTCGATAAGTAAGAGTGTCGAACCCAATGAGGAGCTAAAGGTAGGACAAATATTCCCTCAAGTTCTATCGACCACCGATGCAACTCTACGCACACTTTATGTTCGCTTTACCTAGAACAAGTATGAAACTAGAAGTACTTTGTAGGAGTGATAGGATAGGCTTGCAAGAAACTAAAGAACATGTAAATAAAACTAGGGGCTGGTTAGATAAAGAAACAACTACGAGTGTGGAAAAGTGGTGGTAGGAGTTTCGGAATTGTCCCTAAGCAATTGACTACGTTACTAGATCGATAGCAAGTATCATGTGGGAGAGGCCTCTGCTAGCATGGTATCCCTTACTTGGAATTCTATGCACTTATGATTGGAACTATTAACAACCATCCGGAACTAATAACGTTCATTAAGATAAAACCCAACCATAGCAATAATATATATTGGTCCCCTTCAATCCCATATGCATCAATTTATATGCTAGGTTTGAAGCTTCTGTCACTTTAGCCTGCCAATACATAGTTCTATCAACATACAAATAACCCTATGGTGTGATCTACGCGCGCGATCATATGATGGGCACCAAAGGACTGCAACATAACCACAAGCAAATTAAACCAATCATAGCAATTCATCAATCAGCGATAGGAGAACGATAATCTACTCAGACGTCATAGGATAGCAACACATCATTGGATAATAATATGTAGCATAAAGCACCATGTTCAAGTAGAGGGTACAGCGGGTTGCGGAAGAGTGAACCGCTGAATATAGATGGGGGAAGATGATGGAGATGTTGGTCAAGATGACGGAGGTGTTGGTGTAGATCGCCGTCACACGATGATGTCTCGGGCGGCGTTCCGGCGACGCTGGGAGAGAGGGGGAGAGAGCCCCCCTCCTTGTTCTTCTTACTTGGCCTCCTCCCTAGATGGGAGAAGGGTTTCCCCTCTGTTCCATGGTCTCCATGGCGGCGGAGGGGCGAGAGCCCCTCCGAGATTGGATCTCCCTCTCTCTGTGTCCTTCTGTTTCTGCGCTCCCAGATTCTGCGTTTCACCGTTTCTTAAATTCCCGGAGATCCATAACTCCGATTGGGCTGAAATTTTAACACGATTTTCTTCTGGATATTATCTTTCTTGTGGAGAAACAAGGGCACCAACCGGCTTAAGGAGTGGCCACAAGCCTTCCAGCTGCGGGCCCACCCCCTGGTCGTTGCTGGTGGGCTTGTGCGCACTCCGTGCATCGTCTCGCGTTGATTCTTCCTCCCAAAAATTATAAATATTTAAAAAAAAATCCCCATAAATTTTTATTGCGTTTGGACTTTGTTTGGTATGGATATTTTGTGAAACAAAAAACATGCAACAAACATGAACTGGCACTGGGCACTGGATCAATATGTTAGTCCCAAAAATAGTATAAAAAGTTGCCAAAAGTATATGAAAGTTGTAGAATATTGGCATGAAACAATAAAAAATTATAGATACGACGGAGACGTATCAGCATCCGCAAGCTTAATTCCTGCTCGTCCTCGAGTAGGTAAATGATAAAAAAGATAATTTTTGATGTGGAATGCTACCTACCATAATCTTGATCATATAATCTAATCATGGCATGAATACTAAAACACGAGTGATTCGAAGCAATAGTCAATCATTTGACATAAAGACAATTATATTTCAAGCATACTAACAAAGCAATCATGTCTTCTCAAAATATCATGGCCAAAGAAAGTTATCCCTACAAAATCATATAGTCTGACTATGCTCCATCTTCCCCACACAACGTATTTAAATCATGCACAACCCCGGTTTTAGCCAAGCAATTGTTTCATACTTTAGTGTTCTCAAACCTTTTCAACTTTCACGCAATACATGAGCGTGAGCCATGGACATTGCACTATAGGTGGAATAGAATATGGTGGTCGTGGAGAAGACAAAAAAAAGGAGATAGTCTCACATCAACTAGGCGTATCAACGGGCTATGGAGATGGCCATCAATAGATATCAATGTGAGTGAGTAGGGATTGCGATGCAACGGATGCACTAGAGCTTATAAGTGTATGAAATCTCACAAAAGAAACTAGTGGGTGTGCACCCAACTTGCTTGCTCACGAAGGCCTAGGGCAATTTTGAGGAAGCCCATCATTGGAATATACAAGCCAAGTTATATAATGAAAATTTCCCACTAGCATATGGAAGTGACAACATAGGAGACTCTCTGTCATGAAGATCATAGTGCTATTTGAAGCACAAGTGTGGAAGGAGGATAGTAGCAATTGTCCCTTCTCTCTTTTCTCTCATTTTTTGTGGGCTCTTTGGCCTCTTTTTTTTATTTTTTATTTTGGTGGGCATCATTGGCCTCTTTTTTGTAAATGAGCTTCGCTGGCCTCTTTTATTTCCTCACATGGGACAATGCTCTATTAATAATGATCATCACACTTACAACTCAATACTTAGAGCAATGCTGACTCTATATGAAATGCCTTTGGTAGTGTACCGTGACAATGATCTAGCATAGCAATGACATCAAAAAAGGGACAAGCCATGGAAACATCATGCTAGCTATCTTACGATCATGCAATGGCAATATGGAAGTGGTGGCACATGTCATGAGACGGAACGGTGGTAGTTGCATGGCAATATATCTCGGAATGGCTATGAAAATGCCATAATAGGTAGGTATGGTGGCTGTTTAGAGGAAGGTTGTATGGTGGGTGTAATGCACCGGCGAAAGTTGCGCGGTACTAGAGAGGCTAGCAATGGTGGAAGGGTGAGAGTGCATATAATCCATGGACTCAACATTAGTCATAAAGAACTCACATACTTATTGCAAAAGTCTATTAGTCATCGAAACAAGGTACTACACGCATGCTCCTAGGGGAAAGTTTGGTAGGAGTTAACCATCGCGCGATCCCGAGCTCCACACAAAGGATGACAATCAATAAATAAATCATCCTCCGACTTCATCACATAACGGTTCACCATACGTGCATGCTACGGGAATCACAAACCTTAACACAAGTATTTCTAAAAAAACACAATTACTCACTAGCATGACTCAAATATCACATATTCATGTCGCAAAACTGTTGCTAGGAATCAAACATATCATATTCATTGATCTACAAGTTTTATGTAGGATTTTATGACTAACCATGTGAATGACCAACTCCTGTTAACTCTCTAAATAGGTATAAGTGAAGCATGAGAGTTTAATTCTTTCTACAAAAGATATGCCCCGCTCTAACAACTATAAGTGAAGCAAAAGAGCATTCTACAAATGGTGGTTTTCTATGTGTAGGGAAACAGGCAATCCAAACTTCAAAAGATATAAATGAAGGACAAGAACAATTCTGTAAAGCCAACCAAGGACTATCTCATACCAGCATGGTGCATAAAAGGAAAAGGAAAAATAAACAAAAAAGACGCTCCAAGCATTTGCACACATCATGTGACGAATTAAAATATAGCTCCGAGTAAAATTACCGATAGATTGTAGACGAAAGAGGGGATGCCTTCCGGGGCATCCCCAAGCTTAGACGCTTGAGTCTTCCTTGAATATTACCTTGGGGTGCCTCGGGCATCCCCAAGCTTAGGCTCTTGCCTCTCCTTATTCCTTCATCCATCGTGCTCTCACCCAAAACTTGAAAACTTCAATCACACAAAACTCAACAAAACTTCGTGAGATCCGTTAGTATAATAAACTAAATCACCACCTCAGGTACTGTTGTGAACTCATTCTAAATTCATATTAGAATTATATCTACTATAATCTAACTTCACCATGGTTCATACCCCCCGATACTACCCATAGATTCATCAAAATAAGAGAACAATGCATAGAAAACAAAATCTGTCAAAACAGAAGAGTCTGTAGCAATCTGTATATTCCGTATACTTCTGATATCTCAAAAAATCTGAAAAATTACGAACGTCTGGAAAATTTGCATATCAATTAGGATCAAAAATAATAAACTCAAAATCTCTTGCATAATAAAAATGAAAATTAATTTCATGAGCATAAAGTTTCTGTCTTTTCTCAGTGTGATCAAACAACTATCACCCAAACTAATCGTAAAGGCTTTACTTGGCACATTATTTTTAAAAACACAAAGGAATTGTACAAGGTGATAATTATTTTTGTGAGAAACTTCCATTAAAAATTCTACATTGTTTCCATGAGCATGAACACAAGTGTTCAAGGTCGACCCTCACTTCCGCAATGCATCAGCTTTCAATCGCTTCTCTTTTTGAAAAAGTTTTAAGTTCCCCTCTATATTTTTTTGTTTTTAAACTAAATAAAAGCACTCAACAGAAATAAATGACTCTCTAAAACTTCCGGGTTGTCTCCCAGGCAGCGCTTTCTTTAAAGCCATTAAGCTAGGTATAAAGTGCTCAAGTAATGGATCCACCCGGATCCCAAGGTATATGAAAGCCAATTTTAATTAGCAATGATTTGAAATTTAGTAGTGAGAACAAGGTAACATATCTCAAGCAATGACGAAGTCTAACTCTCTTCATATGCATTGGCATGTCATAAAAGAACAATTCATACACACCAAGTAAAGGCCAATACATAGCATAAACAGTTTCTTGCAACTTTATCGTATTGGAAACATAGAGAGCTGGAGATGTAATTCCTCTCTCATAATAACTGCAATTAGGAGCAGCAAGCACATGCATATTATATTCATCAAAATCATCATGTTTAACATAAGGGACTATAGCTATCTCATCTTCATAAGCATCATTCATATTGACAACATGGCCACAAGCATAGCATGCAGCAAGTTCATCAAAAAGGGATATTTCAAATGAATCAAAGGGATCATAGCATTCATCCTTCGGTAAGAACGAAGGGAAACTAAATAATGTATGAGTAGAAGAGTTACTCTCATTAGAAGGTGGACACAGGTAGCTAGTCCGATCTTCCTCCTTTTGTTCTTCGCTCTCCTCTTCATCTTTTTCATCTAATGAGGTCACAATTTCAGCATTTTCTTCTACCATAGTTTCCTGCAAAATAATAGTCTCTTCTTGGGCAGCATAGAATTCCTCCTTAAATCGTTCAATATGGGCATTATATTCATAATTAGTCTAACAATAACGAAGCATAGCCAAATTTTCAGATCGGTAAGGAGCATCATTATTATCATCACACCCTTTAAACACAACCTAAATTTCATAAGCACCCATAAAAGCAACAAACTCTTCTATTTGCTCCACTTCATAGTAATCATATATACCATTAGCATAAGAAGCCAAGGTTATATGATTATTAAATTCAAAAGAAAAGGGAAGGTGTGGAGCCTTCATCCTAGAGCAACAAGTAACACCATATCTCTTGCATAGTTCCCAATCATACCATTTCAACAAATGGATTTGATCCCATAAAAGTTTCCCTTTTTTAGTCAAGCGATAATCCCTAAAGTATTCACGTTGATCCAACGTGTATCCCATTATATAATTGAATGGGGCTTTCTCGGGATTATTGAAGAAGTGCATAATATTTTCCACATAAGGAGCCTCGAGGGTTTTAGGAGGTTCCCCGTCTCCATGAGTAGCAAGTACACCTAAATTTTTTGGTATTTCGTGTTCCATATCCATAACTAAAGATAGACAACAACTTAGAACAACAAATAAATATTCTTAGTGATAAAGCAAACAAGCACACACGAGGATATTCACCCCAGGCTATTGCTCCCCGGCAAAGGCGCCAGAAAAAGGTCTTGATAATCCACAAGTATAGGGGATCAATTGTAGCCTTTCTCGATAAGTCAAAGTGTCGAACCCAACGAGGAGCTAAAGGTAGGACAAATATTCCCTCAAGTTCTATCGACCACCGATACAACTCTACGCACACTTTACGTTCGCTTTACCTAGAACAAGTATGAAACTAGAAGTACTTTGTAGGAGTGATAGGATAGGCTTGCAAGAAAGTAAAGAACACGTAAATAAAACTAGGGGCTGGTTAGATAAAGAAACAACTACGAGTGTCTAACGAGTGTGGAAATATGGTGGTAGGATTTTCGGAATTGTCCCTAAGCAATTGACTACGTTACTAGATCGATAGCAAGTATCATGTGGGAGAGGCCTCTGCTAGTATGTCATCCCATACTTGGAATTCTATGCACTTATGATTGAAACTATTAGCAAGCGTATGGAACTACTAACGTTCATTAAGGTAAAACCCAACCATAGCAATAAGATATATTGGTCCCCCTTCAATCCCATATGCATCAATTTCTATGCTAGGTTTGAAGCTTCTGTCACTCTAGCCTGCCAATACATAGTCCTGTCAACATACAACTAACCCTATAGTGTGATCCATGCGCGCGATCATATGATGGGCACCAAAGGACAGCAACATAACCACAAGAAAATTAAACCAATCATAGCAATTCATCAATCACCGATAGGACAACGATAATCTACTTAGACATCATAGGATAGCAACACATCATTGGATAATAACATGTAGCATAAAGCACCATGTTCAAGTAGAGGGTACAGCGGGTTGCGGGAGAGTGAACCGCTGAATATAAATGGGGGAAGATGATTGAGATGTTGGTGAAGATGACAGAGGTGTTGGTGTAGATCGCCGTAACACGATGATGTCCCGGGCGGCGTTCCGGCGCCGCCGGGAGAGAGGGGGGAGAGCCCCCTCCTTCTTCTTCTTCCTTGACCTCCTCCCAAGATGGGAGAAGGGTTTCCCCTCTGGTCCATGATCTCCATGGTGGCGGAGGGCGAGAGCCCCTCCGAGATTGGATATCTCTCTTTGTGTCCTTCTGTTTCTGCGCTCCCACATTTTGCGTTTCACCATTTCTTAAATTCCCGGAGATCCGTAACTCTGATTGGGCTGAATGTCTAACACGTTTTCTTCCGGATATTATCTTTCTTGCTGCGAAAGAAGGGCACCAACCGCCTTAAGGAGTGGCCACAAGCCTGTCAGCCGCGGGCCCACCCCCTGGCCGCGGCTGGTGGGCTTGTGGGCACTTCGTGCACCGTCTCGCGTTGATTCTTCTTCCCAAAAATCATAAATATTCCAAAAAAATCCCCATAAATTTTTATTGCGTTTGGACTTCGTTTGGTATGGATATTCTATGAAACAAAAAACATGCAACAAACAGGAACTAGCACTGGGCACTGGATCAATATCTTAGTCCCAAAACTAGTATAAAAAGTTGCCAAAAGTATATGAAAGTTGTAGAATAATGGCATGAAACAATCAAAAATTATAGATACGACAGAGACGTATCAAGGACACACGGGAATTTCTGTCATGCTAGTTTTCATCATGTTCATATGATTCGCGTTCGTTACTTTGATAGTTTGATATGTGGGTGGACCGGCGCTTGGGTACTGCCCTGACTTGGACAAGCATCCCACTTATGATTAACCCCTCTCGCAAGCATCCTCAACTACGAAAGAAGAATTAAGACAAAGTCTAACCATAGCATTAAACTAGTGGATCCAAATCAGTCCCTTACGAAGCAACTCATAAACTAGGGTTTAAGCTTCCGTCACTCTAGCAACCCATCATATACTTACTACTTCCTAATGCCTTCCTCTAGGCCCAAATAATGGTGAAATTTTATGTAGTCGACGTTCACATAACACCACTAGAGGAAAAACAACATACAACACATCCAAATATCGAACGAATACCAAATTCACATGACTACTTTTAGCATGACTTATCCCATGTCCTCAGGAACAAAAGTAACTACTCACAAAGCATAATCATATTCATGACCAGAGAGGTAATGAGTAGCATCAAGGATCTGAACATAAACTCTTCCACCAAGTAATCCAACTAGCATCAACTACAAAGAGTAATTAACACTACTAGCAACCTTACAAGTACCAATCGGAGTCGCGAGACGAAGATTGGTTACAAGTGATGAACTAGGGTTTGGAGATGAGATGGTGCTGATGAAGATGTTGATGGTGATGAGTCCCCTCCGACGAGAGGAGTGTTGGTGATGACGATGGCGACAATTTCCCCCTCCGGGAGGGACGTTTCCTCGGCAGGATCGTCCTGCCGGAGCTCTAGATTGGTTATGCTCAAGTTCCGCCTCGTGGCAGCGGCGAATCCTCCGAAAAGCCTCCTTTTGATTTTTTTCCGGACGAAACCCTTCTTGTAGCAAAAGAGAGGAGCCATAGGGCCAGCTGGGTGCCCACAAGCCCCCTAGGCGCGGCCAGGGCGTGGACGCGCCTAGCAGGCTTGTGGCCACCTGCTGGCGCCCCTCTCGCACTTCTTCGGCCCAGTATTTTTTATAATTCGTGAAAAATCCTCGTTGATTTTTATGGCGTTTGGAGTTGCACAGAATAGGTATCTCAAACTTGCTCCTTTTTCAGGCCAGAATTCCAGCTGCCGGGATTCTCCCTCTTCATGTAAACCTTGCAAAATAAGAGAGAAAAGGCATAAGTATTGTACCGTGAAGTGAAATAACAGCCCAAAAAGTGATAAATATCAACATGAAAGCATGATGCAAAATGGACATATCAACAATGCGTGTCGGGAATGGTTCCAAGGTCGATGTGATCGCAGTCGGCACGCTACCTCTACAACGACCTTCGGGATTAGTTTTAAACCTTAATAATTTTTATTTAATACCAGATTTGACCATGAACATTTTATCAAGATCTCGCTTGATGCAAGATGGCTACTCATTTAGATCTGAGAATAATGGTTGTTCTATTTATATGAGTGGTATGTTTTATGGTCATGCCCCGCTTGTCAATGCTTTATTCTTGATGAATCTCGATCGTGATGTTACACATATTCATAGTGTGAGTACCAAAAGATGTAAGGTTGATAATGATAGTCCTAGATACTTATGGCACTGTCGCCTTGGTCATATTGGTGTCAAGCGCATGAAGAAACTCCATACATATGGACTTTTGAAGTCTCTTGATTTTGAATCATTTGACACATGCGAACCGTGCCTCATGGGCAAGATGACCAAGACACCGTTCTCCGGAACAATGGAGCGAGCAACCAACTTATTAGAAATGATACATATCGATGTATGCGGTCCAATGAGCATTGAGGATCGCGGTGGCTATCATTATGTTCTCACCCTCACTAATGATTTAAGTAGATATGGGTATGTCTACTTAATGAAGCACAAGTCTGAAACCTTTGAAAGGTTCAAGGAATTTTAGAGTGAGGTGGAGAATCAACGTGACAAGAAAATAAAGTTTCTATGATCTGATCGTGTAGGAGAAAATTTGAGTCACGAGTTTGGCACGCACCTAAGGAAATGTGGAATTGTTTCACAACTCACGCCGTCTGGCACACCGCAGTGTAACGGTGTGTTTGAACGTCGTAATCGCACTTTATTGGATATGGTGCAATCTATGATGTCTCTCACTGATTTACCGCTATCATTTTGGGGATATGCATTGGAAACTGTCACATTCACTTTAAATAGGGCACCGTCTAAATCCGTTGAGATGACATTGTATGAATTATGGTTTTGTCAAGAAACCTAAGCTGTCGTTTCTGAAAGTTTGGGGCTGTGATGCTTATGTGAAGAAACTTCAGCCTGAGAAGCTCATACCCAAAGCGGAAAATGCGTCTTCATAGGATACCCCAAGGAAACAATTGGGTATACCTTCTATCTTAGATGTGACGGCAAAATCTTTGTTGCCAAGAACGGATCCTTTCTAGAGAAAGAGTTTCTCTCGAAAGAAGTAAGTGGGAGGAAAATAGAACTTAATGAGGTAATTGTACCTCCTCTCGAACCAGAGAGTAGCGCAGCACAAGAAAATGTTTCTTAGGTGCCTACACTGGCTAGAGAAGAAGTTAATGGTGATGATCATGAAACTTCAGATTAAGTTGCTATTGAACCTTGAAGGTCCACAAGGACATGTTCCGTACGAGAGTGGTACGGCAACCCTGTCATGGAAATCATGTGGTTGGACAACAGTGAACCTTCGAACTATGAAGAAGCGATGGCAGGCCCGGTTTCCAACAAATGGCTTGAGGCCATGAAATCCGAGATAGGATCCATGTATGAGAACAAAGTATGGACTTTGGTGGACTTGCCCGATGATCGGCGAGCCATAGAAAATAAATGGATCTTTAGGAAGAAGACTGGCGCGGATGGTAATGTGACCATCTATAAGGCTCGAGTTGTCGCTAAGGGTTATCGACAAGTTCAAGGGATTGACTACGATGAGACCTTCTCACCCGTAGCGATGCTGAAGTCAGCCCGAATCATGTTAGCAGTTGCCACATTTTATGATTATGAAATCTGGCAAATGGACATCAAAACGGCATTCATGAGCGGCTTTCTTAAGGAAGAATTGTATATTATACTGTCGGAAGGTTTTGTCGATCCTAATAATGCTGACACGGTATGCAAGCTTCAGCACTCCATCTATGGGTTGGTGCAAGCATCTCGGAGTTGGAACATTCGCTTTGATGAGGTGATCAAAGTGGTTGGGTTTGGACAGACTTATGGAGAAGCCTGTATTTACAAGAATGTGAGTGGGAGCTCTGTAGCATTTCTCATATTTTATCTGCATGACATATTGTTGATGGGAAATGATATAGAACTATTGGAAATCATAAATACCTATTTGAATAAGAGTTTTTCAATGAAGTACCTAGGAGAAGTTGCTTACATATTAGGCATCAAGATCTATAGAGATAGATCGAGACGCCTCATAGGTCTTTCACAAAGCACATACCTTGAGAAGATATTCAAGAAGTTGAACATGGATAGGGCCAAGAAGGGGTTCTTGCCTGTATTACAAGGTGTGAGGTTGAGTACGACTCAACGCCCGACCACGGCGGAAGATAGAGAAAAGATGAGTACTGTCCCCTATGCTTCAGCCATAGGCTCTATCATGTATGCCATGTTGTATACCAGATCTGATGTGAACCTTGCCATAAGTTTGGTAGGGAGGTACAAAGGTGATCCAGGAGTAGATCACTGGACAGCGGTCAAGAATATCCTAAAGTACTTGAAAAGGACTAAAGATATGTTTCTCGTTTATGCAGGTGCCGAAGAGCTCGTCGTAAAGGGTTACGTTGATGCTAGCTTCGACACAGATCCAGATGACTCCAAGTCACAAATCAGATACGTGTATATTTTGAATAATGGGGAGTTAGCTGGTGCACTTGCAAGCAAAGCGTCGTGGCGGCATCTACATGTGAAGCGGAGTACATAGCTACTTCGGAAGCAGCACGGGAAGGAGTCTGGATTAAGGAGTTCATCACCAACCTAGGAGTGATTCCCAGTGCGTCGGGCCAGCTAACTCTGTTCTATGACAACACTGGAGCTATTGCCATTGCAGAGGAGCCTAGGTTTCACAAGAAGACCAAGCACATCAAGCGCCGCTTCAACTCCATTCATGAATACATACAGGATGGAGATATAGATATTTGTAAAGTACATATGGATCTGAATGTTGCATATCCGTTGACTAAATCTCTTCCACGAACGAAACATGATCAGCACCAGAAGTCTATGGGTGTTCGATTCATCATAATGAAACTAGATTATTGACTCTAGTGCAAGTGGGACACTGTTGGAAATATGCCCTAGAGGAAATAATAAAGTGGTTATTATTATATTTCCTTGTTCATGATAATTGTCTATTATTTATGCTATAATTGTATTAACCGAAAACCGTAATACATGTGTGAATATATAGATCACAATGTGTCCCTAGTGAGCCTCTAGTTGGCTAGCTCATTGATCAATAGATAGTCATGGTTTCCTGATCATGGACATTGGATGTCATTGATAATGGGATCACATCATTGGGGAATGATGTGATGGACAAGACCCAATCCTAAGCATAGCACTAGTTCGTATTGTTCGTCTGCTAAAGCTTTTCTAATGTCAAGTACCATTTCCTTAGACCATGAGATTGTGCAACTCCCGAATACTGTAGGAGTGCTTTGGGTGTATCAAATGTCACAACATAACTAGGTGATTATAAAGATGCACTACAGGTATCTCTGAAAGTGTTTTTTATTTGTACGAATCAAGACTGGGATTTGTCACTCCGTGTGACGGAGAGGTATCTCTGGACCCACTCGCTAATCCATCATCATAATGATCTCAATGTGATTAATGAGTTAGCCACGGGATGATGTGTTACGGAACGAGTAAAGAGATTTGTCGGTAACGAGATTGAACAAAGTATAGGGATACCGACGATCTAATCTCGGGAAAGTACCATACCGGTAGAGAAAGGGAATTGCATACGGGGTTGATTGAATCCCCGACATCGTGGTTCATACGATGAGATCATCATGGAACATGTGGGAACCAACATGGATATCCAGACCCCGATGTTGGTTATTGACCGGAGAGCTGTCTCGGTCATGTCTGCATGGTTCCAGAACCCGTAGGGTCTACACACTTAAGGTTTGATGACGCTAGGGTTGTTATGGGGATAGTATATGTGGTTACCAAAGGTTGTTCGGAGTCCCGGATGAGATCCCGGACGTCACGAGGAGTTCCGGAATGGTCTGGAGGTAAAGATTCATATATAGCAAGTGGAATTTTGATCGCCGGAAGAGTTTTGAAGTTCGTTAGTATTGTACCGGGACCACCGGAAGGGTTCCGGGGGTCCAACGTGAGGGGCCACCAGCCCAAAGAGGCTACATGGTCCAAAAGTGGATGGGAACCAGCCCCTAGGTGGGCTGGTGCACCACCCACCTAAGGCCCGAGACGCATAAAGTCTAAGGGGCCAACCCTAGGGCATGGAGGGGCTTGCCTTGGGTGGCAAGCCACCCTAGGGCGCCACCTCCTCCTCCTCGTGGGCCGTCGCACCTCCTAGGGTTTCCCTAGGGGTGGCCGGCCCTCCTCCTCCTTCCCCCATATATATGTGGGGTTTTAGGCTAAAAAGACAGAAGTTCTTACTCCCTCTCAGCGCATCCCTACTCCTCCTCGTCCTCGTCCTCGTCCTCGTCCTCCCTAGAGCTTGGCGAAGCCCTGCCGGAGTACCACATAGCTCCACCGTCACCACACCATCGTGTTGTCGGAGCTCTCCCTCAACCTCTCCTCCCGCCTTGTTGGATCAAGGCGTTGGAGACGTCACCGGGTTGCACGTGTGTTGAACGCGGAGGCACTGTTGTTCGGCGCTTAGATCGGAATCCACCGCGAACTGAATCGCTGCGAGTACGACTCCATCAACCGCGTTCTAGCAACGCTTCCGCTTAGCGATCTTCAAAGGTATGAAGATGCTCTACCCCTTTGCTCGTTGCTGGTTTCTCCATAGATAGATTCTTGTGCGACATGGGATTTTTTTTGAAATTACTACGTTCCCCAACATGGATAGCAAGCCACCACGCACCCACATCCATGGCTAGTTCTTTGGTGATACACCAATCCTGCAAATCTCTCTTTACAGACTCCTCACATGTCAAGTTTGGTCCACTCTTCCTATTTTGATATTATTAGCATGCTTTAGTCATCTACTATGCATTGGTGCTTCTAGAGGTGTGTGTTGAATATGTCCAAACCATCTCACACGATGTTGGACAAGATTCTCATCAATCGGCTCTACCCCAAATATATCTCATATATCATCATTCTAGACTTAGACTTCTTTGTGTGACCACACATCCATCTCAACATGCGCATGTGCACTACAACAACTCTTGCACATATTGCCTTTTAGTCGGCAAATATTCAGCACCAAACAACATTGTGGATCGTACACTATCCTATAGAACTTTCATTTCAACTTTTGTGGAACTCTCTTGTCAGAGAGAATGCCAGAAGCTTGGCACCACTTCATCCATCCGGCTTTAATTCGATGGTTCACATCTTCATCAATATCCCCATCCTTGTGCAACATTGATACCAAATATCAAAAGGTGTCCTTTTGAGGCACCACCTGCCCATCAAGGCTAACTTCCTCCTCCTCCTCATCCCTAGTAGTACTAAAACCGCACCTCATGTACTCAGTTTTAGTTCTACTAAGTCTAAAACCTTTCGATTTCAAGGTTTGTCTTCATAGCTCTAACTTCCTGTTGACCCTCGTCCAACTAACAACGACTAGCACCACATCATCCGCAATGAGCATACACCATGGGATATATCCTTGTATATCCCTTGTGACTCATCCACCACAAAGACAAAAAGATAAAGGATCAAAGCTGGCCCCTGATGCAATCATATTTTAATCGGGAAGTCATCAGTGTCGCCATCACTTGTTTGAACACTTCTCACAACACTATCATACATGTCCTTAATGAGGGTAATGTACTTTGCTGGGACTTTGTGGTTCTCCAAGGCCCACCACATGACATGCATCGGTATCTTATCATATGAGTTCTTCAAGTAAATGAACACCATATGCAGGTCCTTCTTTTGCTCCTTGTATCTCCGCATAAGTTGTCGTACCAAGAAAACGGCTTCCATGGCCGACATCCCTGACATAAAACAAAACTGATTTTTCGTCACGCTTGTCATTCTTCTTAAGCGGTGCTCAATAAATCTCTCTTATAGGTTCATTGTATGTAGCTTAATTCCACAGTGATTGGTACAACTATGAACACCCCTTGTTCTTGAAAATTGGTACTAATATACTCCGTCTCCATTCTTCTCGCATCTTGTTTGCCCAAAAAATGAGATTGAAAAGCTTGGTTAGCCATACTATCGCTATATTCCCGAGGCCTCTCCACACCTCAATGGGGATACAATCAAAGCCCATCGCCTTGCCTCCTTTTATCATTTTTAAATCCTCCTTTAACTCTCACTCCTGGATTCATTGCACAAAGCGCCTACTAGTGTCATCAAAGGAGTAGTCTGCTTCAATGGTAAAGCTCCGATGTCTACTATGCAACTTTATTCTTGTAGACGTTGTTGGGCCTCCAAGTGCACAGTTTTGTAGGACAACAACAAATTTCCCTCAAGTGGATGACCTAAGATATATTAATCTGTGGGAGGCATAGGATGAAGATGGTCTCTCTCAAACTACCCTGCAATCAAATACAAGAAATCTCTTGTGTCCTCAATACACCCAATACAATGGCAAATTGTATATGTGCACTAGTTCGGCGAAGAGATGGTGATAAAAGTGTAGTATGGATAGTATAAATAGAGTTTTATTGTCTGAATGAATAAAAACAACAAGGTAACAAGTAGTAAATAATGAGCAAAATGTTATATAAATGCTTGGAAATAATGCCTAGGGTTCATACTTTCACTAGTGCAATCTCAACAATGCTAACATACTAGAATCATATGGTCATGCCTCAACATGCAACAAAGAATCACTTCAAAGTTCCTATTAGCGGAGAACATAATAAGAAGTTGTTGTAGGCGGTGAACAATCTCAAAGTTATTCTTTCGGATCAATCTTTTGGGCTATTTCAATAAGTGTCACAAACAGCCCTCGAGTTCGTACTAGAATAACACCTATGATACATATCAATCAACCCTAATGTCACCTAGATACTCCAATGTCAGCTCAAGTATCCGTTGGTTAATTATTCAACATCCATCAAACAATTTCAGATTCATCATATTCAATCCAACCCAAAGAACTACAAAGAGTACCCCAAGATTTCTATTAGAGAAAGTCAAATGAAAATGTGCAATCAACCCCCAATGCATAGATCCCCAAGGTAACCACGATCCGCAAGTTGATGCCATAACATATATCAATTGAATCAATAGAATTCCCCATTGTCAACAGGGTATCCAAATACAAGACATACATCAAGTGTTCTCAAACCCAAAATATTCAATCCAACATAACGAGATCTCAAAGGGAAAGATTCAATTCATCACCACAAGATAGCAAAGGAAGAACACCATATGATCCAACTATATTAACAAAGCTCGTGATACATCAATATCATGCTATCTCAAGAACATGAGAGAGAGAGAGATATCAAACACATAATTACTCGTACATACCCTCAACCCCGAGGGTGAACTACTCCCACCTCGTCATGGCCACCACCGACATGATGAAGATGGCCACCAATGATGATTTCCCCCTCCGGCAGGGTACCGAAAAGGCTCCAGATGATTTTTCTTTGATACACTGAGTTGCGGCGGCAGAGCGGAACTTCTCTCCTAATTTCTGAAGGTTTGGGGATTTATAGGATTTTTTAGCGCTGGAATCACACTTGCGGGAGCCATGTGGGCCCCACAAACTATGACGGCGCGCCAAGTTAGCTTGTGGCCCACACGTGGCTCCCCTTCAGTGGATCTTTGCTCCAGTATTTCTTATTTTCTCCAGAAAAAATCATAAAAAAACTCGGACGGTTCCAAGAAGTTTTATTTTCTACACAAAAACAACACCACGGTAATTCTGCTCAAAACAGCGTTAGTCCGGGTTAGTTCTAAATAAATCATATAAAGTGCATCAAAACCATATAAAAGTTTTCTAAACATAGGCAAATGTAGCATGAATACTTCATAAATTATCGATACGTTGAACACGTATCAAGCTCTCACTCTCCCCATTGAACAACTTGTCAAAATACTCTCGTCGTCTATGCTTAATCTCCTCGTTCTTCACCAAGAGATGATTTGTTGTGTCCTTGATGCATTTGATTTGGTCAACATCCTTTATCTTCCTCTATCGGATCTTGTCCATCTTATAAATGTCATTTTCGCCTTCCTTCGTATCTGGCCGTTGGTGGAGGTCCCCATACGCCCGACCCCTTGCTTCACTCACACCTCGTTTTGCAGCCTTCTTTGCCATCTTGTATTTCTCTATGTTGTCCACACTCCTATCCAGGTATAGGCATCTAAAACAATCTTTCTTCTTCTTAATTGCCTTCTGGACATCATCATTCCACCATTAGTTATATTTAATTTCTCTTCTACTTCCCCTGGACACTTCAAACTCCTTTGAGGCCACCTTACGAATGTAAGTAACTATCTTCATCCACATGTTGTATGCATCCCCTCCTTCCTCCCAAGGGCCCTCCTTAATGACCCCATGCTACTTCTCAAACAACAGCGCCAGAAATTGACACGTTGACGGAGACTGGGCTTGTGTTGGTTTTTCCCTTGAAGAGGGAAGGGTGATGCAGCACAGGAGCAGTAAGTATTTCCCTCAGTTTGAGAACCAAGGTATCGATCTAGAAGGAGGGTCTCGTCAAGTCGAGAGTACGTGCGCAAACACAAACAAGCTTGCACCCAACGCTTCAAAGGGGTTGTCAATCCCTTCAAGATTGTTTGCAAAGTGAGATCTGAAGGCGGAAAGTGCAACGAAGTAAAAAGTGTAAGGCTGAAAATATGGTGTGGAGTAGACCCGGGGGCCATAGTGTTCACTAGATGCTTCTCTCAAAATAGCAAGTAATACGGTGGGTGAACAAATTACTTTCGAGCAATTGATAGAACCGCGCAAAGTCATGACGATATCGAAGGCAATGATCATACATATAGGCATCACGTCCGAGACAAGTAGACCGATACTTTCTGCATCTACTACTATTACTCCACACATCGACCGCTATCCATCATGCATCTAGTGTATTGAGTTCATGACGAATAGAGTAACGCCTTAAGCAAGATGACATGATGTAGATGGATAATCTCAAACCAATGATGAAAACCCCATCTTTTTACCCTTGAAGGCAACAACACGATGTGTGGCTCGCTACCCCTTATGTCACTGGGTGAGGTCACCGCACGATATGAGCCCAAAACCAAGCACTTCTCCCATTGCAAGAATCATAGATCTAGTTGGCCAGACAAAACCCACAACTCGAAGAGAATTACAAGGATATGAAATCATGCATAAGAGAGATCAGAAGAAACTCAAATAAGATTCATAGATAATCTGATCATAAATCCACAATTCATCGGATCTCAACAAACACACTACAAAAGAAGATTACATCAGATAGATCTCTGTGAAGATCATGGAGAACTTTGTATTGAAGATCCAAGAGAGAGAAGAAGCCATGTAGTTACTAGCTATGGACCCGTAGGTCTATGGTGAACTACTCACGCATCATCGGAGAGGTCATGGTGTTGTTGCAGAGGCCCTCCGTATCCGAATCTCCCCTCCGGAAGGGCACCATAACATGTCCCAGATGGAATCTTGCGGAGACAGAAGCTTGCGGCGGCGGAAAAGTAATTTCGATGATCTCCCGATTTTTTTGGGATTTTTAGGGAATTTATAGGCGCAATCCCTAGGGCAGAGGGCGCCCAGGGGGCCCACAAGCCTGTGGGCCACGGCCTCCCCCCTGGCCGCGGGGTGGGGGCTTGTGGGGCCCTGAGGCTCCCCTGCCTTGGCTCTCAAGCTTCCCGATCTTCTTCCGTTACGAAAAAAAATCTTTTCGGGGATTTTCTTCTGTTTGGACTCCGTTTCAAAATCTCCTCTGAAAGGGGTCAAAAACATGGAAAAAACAGGAACTAGCACTTGGCACTAAGTTAATAAGTTAGTCCCAAAAAATATATAAAAGGCATGCATAACATCCAAAGTTTGACAAGATAATAGCATGAAACCATCAAAATTTATAGATACGTTGGAGACGTATCACCCCCCCCCCCCTTGAACGCTTGAGTTACATCCCCCTTAAGCTTCCACCACTTCGTTCTAGAGACTTTGACACACTTGTTCAACTTTACATGAATCCGAAAACGGAAATCAGCAACCACAAGCTTATGCTGAGGGACAACACTTTCTCTAGGTATCACCTTGCAATCTATGCACGCACGCATGTATTCTCTTCTCAAGAGGGTGAAATCAATCTGGCTAGAGTGTTGACCATTATTAAAATTTAATATATGCGATTCTGTCTTTTTAAAGAGGGTGTTAGCTACGATCATGTCATAGGCTAGCGCAAAGCTTAAGACATCCTCTCCTTCTTGGTTCCTGCTGCCATAGGCAAAGCCCCATGCATCCCTTCAAAACTTGTGTCAGATGTGCCCATGTGGCCATTGAAATCTCCTCCTATAAAGAGTCTAATTAGTGGACACACTCCTAACTATGTCCTCCACGCACTACTAGGAGAAAGCTTATAGATAGGATTTTAGCATTAGCGCTGTAAAATCCACACGCGCTACTCCTAAGTAGTACTAGCGCGGGGAAGCTACACGCGCTACAGGTATGTAAGTAGCAGTAGTGCAGCCTTTCAACACAGTGCTACTACTAAGTGGTCCCAACGCCACCGACAGGTGATACCTATAGTAGTAGCAGTCGTCAATAACCAACGCTACTACTAATTCCGTAGCAGTAGCGCTGTTGGCGGCCCACCGCTACCGCTATGTGTGTACGGTGCTAGCAGGTGGGCCCCGATTAACAGCAGCGCTGCGGCACCTACATGCGCTACTACTACAGCTCTTAGCAGTAGCGTTGGCCAACTACCAGCGCTATTACTACGCGTAGCAGCCACCTTTTCTCTCCCCTTTCCCCTCTCCCTCATGTACCTCCCTCACTTAGTTCTTCCTTCTCCTACCTCTCTTCTCTCCCCATTCATGCCCCATCCACCATCTCCTCCATTGATGATCTCCATTAATTCATGGCTTCTTTCTCACTTGAATTTATTTGTCTCTCCCTCCTTCTCTCTTCCAGCCCGGCCCACTCATGCATTTGTCTCACTAGCTAGCTTTCCCTTCCTCTCCACTAGTTAGGTAGAGCATCTCCTTCCAACTAGAACTACCATGCATCTTTGTCCTACTACTCTTGATCTCTAGCTATACCTAGATAGCGACACCAGCCATCTACCGTACGTTTGCTCGATCAATCCCTCTCTCGAGGCAAAAGGGAAAAAAGTTGTGCTTTGCCAGAATTAATGGAAATATGTGTGTTTGCGCTATGATGGTGGGAATATATGCTTGTGGCATGAGTTGCCACCTATGTGTATTTGTCGAATCATGCACCACATGAGTTTATTTTGTTTTGCCGAAGTGTTGATTTATTTCCGTTTTGGCGAATTTCGGGCAAACTCTATATGGCTTAGTTTTAGGGAAGGTCATGCCAAAGTTTTGTATGACTTTGATATGTGCATGCATGGTTAAAATCCTTTTGCTTATTATACCGCACACGTAATCATGAAGGTCAGTGGAAGGGTAGTGGAAAGATGGTTGCGATCTGCGGTGGAGGACATTTATTTAAATAATCAAACTAGGGTTATATGTTTGTGTAGAAGATGCAAACTAATCTTCATCTTGGACCCCTTTGATGGTGGCAGTTTGAAGGCACACCTACTCATGCATGGTTTCATGGGTGACTATACTCGATGGATAATTGAAGATGATGATGAGGATGTCCACATGGCAGACAATAATGACATGGGGATAGACGAAGAGATGCCCGACGATGATGGACCCGAAGAAGAGTTTGAGAGTGCAGGACATGACGGAGGAGAATAGGCCGGACACGGCGGAGAAGAGGTCGGACATGGCTGAGAAGAGGTTGTACACGACGGAGATGAGGTCGGACATGGGTGAGAAGAGGCCGTACACGATGGAGAAGAGGTGGATACGCTGCAGTCTTCGACGCGACTAAGTTCAGTCATGCAGGACTCTCATGTCCAGGGCCTGCTTCGCAAGAGTACGACTAGTGACAGAGTCACTTCAAGAGAGGAGGCCAAGCTTGCACAACTTAAGTTAGACTCGAATACTCCATTGTATGACGGTTGCGGTCCTGACATGACCCGCTTGAGTTTCACGCTCGAATTTCTAAAGATGAAGGCCAAAAACAAATGGACAGACACAAGCCTCGGTGAGCATTTGAAGTATCTACAAAATAAAGTTCTTCCCTCGGGGAACATGTGTCCTACTAGTGTCGATCAGGCCAAGAAGATCGGGTGCCCTCTTGATCTGCCCCCACATTAGATACCATGCATGCAACAACAATTGCATCATTTATCGCACGGAGCACACCGAAAAAACCAGCTATCTAGTGTGCAATGCTTCTTGATACAAGAAGGCCGGGAAGAAATCTCCTCAGAAAATTGTATGGTACTTACTGATCACTCCCCGTCCACAATGTTCTTTCATAGATCCCAAGGAGGCAAAGCTCATGCCCTAGCACACTAAGAGGGTGTAGCCCGACAACGGAGATGATCCAAAGTTGAGCCACCTCACGAATGCTAGCCAGCAACAAGCATTCAATGTGAAATATAGATATTTTGCAAATGATCTGAGGAACATCGTGCTTGCTGCGAGTACCGATGGCATGAATCCATCTGGCAAGCAGAGCACCGACCATAGCATATGTCCCATGTTTGTGTGGATGCACAACCTCCCCCCTGGTTGTGCATGAAGTCAAAGTACATACACATGAGCATGCTAATTCAAGGGTCAAAACAATCGGGAAATAATATTAATCTATATCTGGGGCTACTGAAAGAGGAGTTAGACACGTTATGGAAAACACGGACCAAGACATGGGAGACCAGCAAAGGCGAGTATTTCTATATGAGAGTTGCGCTGATAACGACGGTGCATGACTTTCTGGGTTACATATATGTCGCACGCCACGTAATTCATCGATATTGTGGATGCACCCGGTGCATGGATGATATAACATGCCAGTAGTTAACGGCAATGAAAGATGGCGGGTCTGGAAAAATTGTGTACATGGGGCATCAAAGATGGCTCGATAAGGATGACCCATGGAGAAACCATGGAGATCTATTCAATGGTGAGGTTGAGCATCGAGGACCTCCACGTAAGAGGAGCGGCGCCGAAATCGATGAGCTTTTGAAAAACTGGGAACAGTGCCCTGCGCCGGGAATGATGAAAAAGGCATAGAGCCGGTGCTGAAGGTGGGGAAGACGAGTTCCATTTTCTGGGACTTGGAGTACTGACCCAACCCCGACACACCTTATTGCCTTGATAAAATGCATATCACGAAGAATGTCCTTGAGAGCTTGCTTGCAATAGTGATGAACATTCGGGATAAGACCAAGGATGGGCCGAAGGAAAGAAGAGACTTGGCAGATTTGACGATCAGGGTAGATCTCCACATGCCATCCCGTAAAAAGTCCGACGAGATGAATAAGGAGACGGAGGCGGGGGACAAGGGTAGAAAAGTCAAGAAGAAGGAAGAGAATTATTGCCCCCTTCTTGCTTCACCTTAAGTCCGAAGGAGATCGATCAATTCTTCAAGTTGCTTACCGGAATCTAAGTTAGTTCTGGTTACTGTGGGAAGATAAGCAGATTTATAGACACCAAGAAGAAAAGGTTCACCGGGATGAAGTCCCATGACTGTCACGTGATGATGACGTGGATCCTTCTAGTTACCCTTAGAGGTATAATAGAGGAGCACGTCCGTGAAACGCTTACTGGTTTGTGCAACTTTTTTTATGATATCTCTCGAAAGTCAATTAGTGTGAAGCAGCTCCGAAGGCTACACGAAGAGACCGTTGCCATATTAAATGAGCTTGATAGTTAGTTCCTGCCCACGTTCTTTGATGTCATGGTGCATCTGTGTGTCCACATTGTGGACAACATCATCGACCTCTGGATGTCATTCCTTCACAACATGATGTCGTTCGAGAGGATGAATGGGGTCATCAAAGGATTCGTTCATAACATGTTCCATCCGGATGGAAGCATCGTGAAGGGCTATCTGACCCAAGAGTGCATCTCCTTGTGCGAGAATTATCTAAGCGACAAAAACCCTGTTGTTTCTTTGCCCGTCAACAAGCACCTTAGGAGACTCAGAGGATAAGGTCACACGAACGGCTGGAGGGAATTGCATGTGGACCACTCGGGTTGACACAACGACTTGGACATAGCAAACTTAGTAGTGCTACAACACCTAAACATGGTAGATCCTTTCATCGAACTGCACAAAGAAACGGTCGTGAAGAAGTATCGTGATAAGGGGCTACACAAGACGGACGTCGAAGTTACTACAGATCACAACTCCACTTTCTTACGTTGGTTCAAAGAGCATGTTCTTGGTAATCCCTCGGAAGAGGGCAGTGTAGATGGACTGCTCATACATGCCATAGCACATGGCCCTGCAGCCAGCCTCACGACCTATCAGGCATATGATATCAACGGATACACGTTTTACATGGAGCCCAAAGGCATAAACAATGATTACCATAACTCACGGGTGATGATGGAATGCATCACCGGCGACAACGGCGCAACTGAAAGATTCTATGGAAGGGTCGAAGAGATATGGGAGCTTGACTACACTGGAAAAGAAAAATAAAAAGAAAAGGAAAAGAAAAAGAAAAAGGAAAAAATAAAGAAAAAAATAAAGAAAGGAAAGAAAAAGAACAACAAAAAGAAAATAAAAAAGGAAAGGAAAATAAAAAGCTATAGCAGTAGTGTTGGTTTCGAACGAGTGCTATAGCTAACTTAGCTATAGCGCTAGTCACAAACCAGCGCTAGCGCTAATTGAACTTAACCCCTGAGAGCGCACGAGGTTTTCCTTTCTCCCCCAAATGTCCCTCGTCGTCTCCTGCCTCTCCCTCGCCACCCCTGCTCCCTAGTTGCTCCTGCTCCCTCACCGCCCCTGCTCCCTCGCAGCTCGACCCCAACGCGGCGCAACCCCTCCCTCGCCGTCGCCCGGCCCCGACCCTGACACCGCGCTCCCGAGCCCCGACCCCGACCCCGATGCCACGTGCCCCCTCCCTCTTGTCCGCTCTGCCTCTTCCTCCTCCCTACCTCCGTCGGCGCCCGAGGTCACCACGCCTACACCTCCTCCTCCTCCTCCTCCCCTACCTCTACCTAGCTAGGGTTCCTAGGGTTCATCAAATTTTAGGGTTCATCAAATTAGCTAGGTTTCATCTATTTAGTTAGGGTTCATCAAATTAGCTAGTACTTGTAGATGCTTAAGTAGTTGTATAGTTATCGTGCACCCAATATAGTTAACTAAATATAATTTTTAGGAACAATTTGTATATGATTAAGTAGATAACCAAATATATTTTAGGACAAAATTGTATATGCTTAAGCAATTATATAATTCCTAGGGTTCACAAATTCCAGGATTCAACAGTAGGATTTAGTTATAGGATATTAGTTCAATAGTAGCCCATTTTAGTTCAACACTAGCCCATTTTAGTTCAACAATAGGATTTAGTTATAGGATATTATTTTTACAAAGTAGCATGCAATTGTTCAAATTTTTTGATATTCATGGAAATGATGTATTCTTATGTTGTTTCCCGGGTTTTTCTCTCGATTGTGCCCAAGTGGCATTTTGTTCGATTGTGCCCAAGTGGCTTTCCCCACTACTGAGCGGTCGAGGAGGGGTGATTCGTTCGAATGTGCCCAAGTGGCATTTTGTTATTCGCAGGGATATTATGCGAGTGGCCTATATTTTGCCGGAATGTTGATTCATTTCCGTTCTGGCAAATTTCACGTGCTCGATTTGTCCACTTTCTAGCAAAGGTCATGCCGAAATTTTCTGTGAATTTCGCATGACTTGTGCTAGAAACTAGGACATATCGAGTGCTCGGGATTTGCCGCAACGGGACTGAATCAACATTCCAACAAAACATATGCCTTATTTTTTATGTCATTACTCATTTTTAGGTCTAGAATTAATTGGCTAGACTTAATCGTAGGAAACATGGCTAACAATGATGAAGGAGGGGGTTCTGATAATTGCAACATCTACGAGGCGGCAAACAACTATTTGAACTATCTCGATGAGCAATGGTTGTAGTTCACCCTGTCACATCCGAGGGTCGCACCGAGACTGACACCAGCACTGACACCGGCGTCGATGTTGGCGAATTAACCAGTACAAAAATGAAAGCAGCGAAGAGGATACGACTCCCAAACCAGTTCAACACTACCACACTCGTGGTCACGGAGGTGGACCCCGGCAATTTCGAGCCAAAAGAGTGTGAGGATATGTGCACGTGCTACGACAATCAAGTAGGCTGCATCCAACGGGAAACTGCCACCATCAGCGACGAAAAATTAGGGAAGATACCAAATATGGAGCACTTCCTCCTAAGGAATCTGCACCGTAGTTTCTTCTTCCCGGGCCGGAATGAATCCAAATATCCGCAATCGTGGCTAGACCTGGCAATCAAGAATATAAACAACAAAGCCATGGGCAAGTTTAGCAACGCGTTGTCTGCCTGGAAAGTAATGGCGAAACATTGGATCGTCGTCAAAAAGGAACCCTACTCTAAGATTGTAAAGGATAATCTGAAAAATACGGAGGAGGAGTTCGAAATATTCAAGGCGGCTTCCATTGCCGAAGCTACCAAAGAAAATTCGGAGTACATGAAGGGGCTTCAAGAAAGGAACATGGGGTACCACCACCTCGGAAGTCGTGGTTACTCGGGGAAGAGGCGCATATGGGCCAAGGAGGACGCGAAACGCAGAAATCTGGGGATCCCAGACCCCTTGGCGGAGTTCACCGTTCCGCATGAGCATGACATCATTAGGGCCCGATACCATTCGGACCCAGTCAACAAGGTTTTCAAAACGGACACAGTCACGAGGGAGTTCATGAAACTGCTGGTAATTATTAATTTACCCCCTAATTTTCGCTTATGTCAATTTGATTACAAGTTTAGTCACATTTGTAAATGATCCACGTTCCTTTTGTAGAAAGAGCAGCAAAGGATTGTCGCCGAAAGCAACTCGTTGTGTGAGGCGTTGGCGAGGCCCAAGTGGGACACCCCTTTCAATCGGGCCTTGAACGTATTGAAAAGACTCCCAGTGCACACTTGGCCATTGTATAGACGGGTGAACGGTGGCCGAGATGGCGCCACGTGGAAGCACTACTACCGTGAGGACACCGAGGAGAGAAAGCAAAGATGGAGGTTAAACGAAATAAACATCTATAAGAAGGTTGAGATTGTGGTCGATAGGAAATTAGCTCAGACCAAAGAAGCGATACGACCTGAGTTGGTGAGCGAGGCAGTCAAAGCAGCGATAGCTGCCGCAAGAGAGGAAATAGTATCTTTGTTTGGTTCCTTGATTCTGGCTGTCGTCAATTGGACCAAGCAAAATCCAAATAAAGAGGCAACAAACTTTCCCCTTACCAGCTTTGTCGAGAGCAACTCATTTAGCATTGCACCAGCACCTGCTCCCGCACCTGCTCATAGCAGCCCCTCCTCCGTCTCTGGCATTCTCGGCACGCCTTCGTCTTTGGGTGAACTCGATGCCTTCACGGTAACTACATCTCATACCAACCCTCTTCAATATATATGTATAATATCCCGTTTCTGTTGCCTTTCGGATGTCTCATGTCATACACATGTCTTCGCAGGCCGACGAAAACCCGTGCACCACACTGTACAACATCAGCAACCAGAAGGTGGACATAGGACAGGCAACGATAATGAAGCCGAAGGAACAATTGTTCCACACTCGGTGGATGCCCCTAATACGTCTCCATTGTATCTACTTTTCCTAACGATTTTGCTCTTATTTTGAAATCTAATTTGCATGATTTAAATGAAACTAACCCAGATTGACGTTGTTTTCACCACAATTACCATGGTGTTGCTTTTGTGCGGCAATAGAAGTCCTCGGAATGGAAAGAAACTTTTTAGAGATTTTTTTTGGAATATATAAAAAATATTGGAACCAAGATCCACCAGAGGGGATGCCACAGCAGCCCACTAGACATCAGGGTGCGCCGGGGCCCCCTGGCATGGCCTGGTGTCTAGTGGGGCCCACATGGCTCCGCTGACCCTAATTCTAGCACTATAAATTCCTATTTTCGAAGAAAAATCGGAGAGGAACTTTCATCACATTTCATGATACGGAGCCACCGCCGCCTCCTCTTCTTCATCGGGAGGCCTAATTTGTAGTCTGTTTAGGGCTCCGGAGAGGGGAATCTTCGGTCTTCGTCATCACCAACCCTCCTCCATCGCCAATTCCATGATGCTCTCCATCGAGAGTGAGTAATTCCTTTGCAGGCTTGTTGGTCGAGAAAGAGCTAGATGAGATTCATCATGTAATCGAGTTAGTTTTGTTAGGGCTTGATCCCTAGTATCCATTATGTTTGGAGATATATGTTGTGTTGACTTTGCTATAGTTAATGCTTGTCACTAGGGCACGAGTGACATGATTTCAAATCTGAACTGTTTATGTTTCCACCATTATATATATGTTCCTGATCCAATCTTGCAAGTTATATGCACCTACTACGTGTTAGGATCCGCATACCCCAAAGTGACAATAGTTGGGCTTCTTTTCGGTGATTACTGTAGTATGAGGAGTTCATGTATTCACTATGTGTTGATGTTTTGTTCCGGTTATCTATTAAAAGGAGGCCTTAATATACCTTAGTTTACTTATGACCCCGCGGCCATGGGAGGGTAGGACAAAAGATGTCATGCAAGTTCTTTTCCATAAGCACGTATGACTATTTATGGAATACATGCCCACATTATATCCATGAACAGGAGCTAGTTCGGTGTCGCCCTATCTTGTGACTGTTATATGATGAATATTATCTAGCAATATCACAGATCCAGTGCCTATGAGTTTTCCACATATTGTGCTTTCTAAGTTAATATTGTTGCTATTGCTGTTACAAGTGCTACAAAACTGCTATCATTGTTACCACTACTGCTGCTATTGTTACCGTTACTGCTGCTACTATTACCACTACTATCAAAACTATCATATTACAGTGCTACTAATCATTGTGTTGTAGATACTAAATCTCCAAGTGTGGTTGAATTGATAACTCGGCTACTAATACGTGCAAATATTCTTTGGCTCCCCTTGTGTTGAATTTATAAATTTGGGTTGTATACTCTACCCTCGAAAACTATCGCGGTCCCATATACTTGTGGGTTATCAAGAACATTTTCTCGTGTCGTTGCCGAGGAGCATAGCTATATTTGCTGAGTCACTTGGTATATTTATTTATTGATCACTATGAATAATCTGGAAGACCCAATATCCAAGATTGTTCCCTCTAACATGAGGGGGGGTAAGGAGCTGCCATCTAGCTCTCCACTTGATTCACCCTCTGTTTTGAATAGACTTGCAACACCACCATCACATGCTATTAATCATGATATGTCGCAAGTAATTGATGATGCTACCTCTGCTATGAATGATGCTTACGATGATGCTAGTACCTTGCTTGATGATATTGTGCTACTAGGTGAATTTCTTGATGAACAACTTGCTAGAGCTAAAGAAATTGAGAATGTTGAAACTGATTACACTATTGAAACTGATGAAGTCTTTGCTACTGAAAATATTGAAATAACTTTTAGCCACGACTATCCTAGAACTGAAATGCCTAAAATACCTGAAGGTTATGTTATGGATGAAGAAATTGCTAGAGACTTTCTTGCTTGCAAGGATAGAGATGATCTGTAGAAACTACTGTGCAAGTTGAACGAAAAATCCTTCAATGCTAGAATGAAATATGATCCTAAGTTTGCTACTTCACCTATCTTTGTTACCGACAAGGATTATGAATTCTCTATTGACATAGAGATAATCACTCTAGTTGAATCTGATCCTTTTCACGGCTATGAAAATGAAACTATTGTGGCACATCTCAATAAGCTAAATTTTATAGCCACCCTATTTACTAATGATGAGAAAAATTGCTACTACTATATCCTCAAATTATTTCCTTTCTCATTAAAGGGTGATGCTAAGATTTGGTACAATATTTTTGCTCCTGGTTGTGTGCGTAGTCCGTGGGATATATGATTTACTACTTCTTTGAAAAATATTTTCCTGCTCATAATAAATAGGCTGCCTTACAGGAAATATTTAAGTTTGTGAAAATTGAAGAAGAGAGCCTCCCACAAGCTTGGGGAAGCTTCTCCGATTACTTAATGCTTTGTCTGATCATCCTCTTAAGAAAAATGAAATACTTGATATATTTTATAATGGACTAACCAATTCTTCCAGGAACCACCTAGATAGTTGTGTTGGTTGTGTTTTCAAGGAACAAACTGTCGAACAAGTTGAGGAATTATTGACTAATATATTGAAGAATTATCATGAATGCACACTACTTGAACCATCGCCTAAGCCTACTCCAAAGAAGAGAGGTATCTTATTCCTTGGTGCTTGAACTATGGAAGAGGCGAAGAAATGTATGAGGGAAAAGGGCATTAAAGCTGAAGATGTCAAGAATTTACCACATATCAAAGAAATACGTGGTCTCCAAACAGCACCATAGGTGGTGGAGGTAAATTCTCTTCTAAAGTTTGATGAAGGTGACATCCCTCACAATAAACATCCTAGTCAATGCTTATATGAGTTTGATAATTATATTATGAAGCAAGATCATTTCAACTCCTATGTCACGAAACAATTAAAACAAAACTCTGATATGATTGCTCACTTGAGTGACTTATTATTTAGGATCACCAATGATGTAAGAGGTGTAGGTAAACAGGATTCTATGGTTCAAACACAATCATGCTAATTGGAAGTGGTTGTTAATAAGACTTTATCAACCTTCACTACAGGAATCTAAGACTTTGTCGTCTGCCATGGCGGACGGCAAAGGGGGCCACCCCGGACGGCAAAGGCCTTTGCCGTCCGTCAGCGGACGGCAAACTGGACGGCAAACAAAAATCCGGTGGAGGGCCTCTTTGTCGTCTGCATTGGGACAGCTGACGGCAAAGGATCTTTGCCGTGAGGGGGCTGACGGCAAAGAATATGGGACAGCACATCTGCGGGCACCTCCGTCAAGTGCTAAGGGCGGCCTGTTGGGCCCACGGATAGTTTGTCGTCCGCCCTTTGCCCGTTTGCCGTCTGTCGTGCTGGTGGACTGACGGCAAAGGCACCGCTAAAGCCCCTCTCATTTTCCCCTTTGCCATCTGCCCTTTAACCCTTTGTCGTCTGCCCTTTGCCCCTTTGCCGTCTGCCGTGTTGGTGGGCTGACAACAAAGGTACCAGCAAAGCCCCTCTCACTTGCCCCTTTGCCGTCTGCCGTGCACCCAATTTGATTCAACAGGCCAGTTTGGGCCCTTTGCCGTCTACTGTAGCTCCTTTGTCGTCGGTGGGCACACGGCAAAGGCTCCAAACTGCCATTGTTTATTTTATTTTGAATAATATCCAGCAATTTTCACACAAATCATGAATATATTTCACACAAACTGCCCCAAATGACATAATATATTTCACACAAACTACCCATACTCATAACCATATTAAAATAAGTTTCATCCATAATCCATACATATTATGCAAATTTCATCCGTACCAAACCATATAATACACTACTTTCGTCCATACATACAAAGATAGGGGACGTGGGGTGGGGAGATGGCCGTTAGGGGGGGGGCTCTCTTTGCCGTCCACCCCCCAGCGGCAAAGAGCAGGAGGGCACACGGCAAAGAGGGCGCCCGTTATGGGGTGGGAGGGGGTGTGTGGTGGGCTGCCCCATGCTCTTTATCATCTGCCCTCCTGCTCTTTGCCGTGCGCCAGCAGACGGCAAAGACAAGACTGATGGCAAAGAGTATCTTTGCCATCAGTCTGCTCTTTGTCGTCAGTTTTCTAGTGACTGACGGCAAATAGGGTCTTTGCCATCACCCAGCAGATGGCAAAGAAGAGGCTGATGGCAAATAACTGAATTCCAGTAGTGCTTATTAATCAATCATTTTCAAGAAGTATGAGGTCGATGAATTCAGTAAGGACAATTCTTGTATCCATTTTTACTTCTCCTATTATTTTTAGTTAATTACAATAAAAGTCATGATTATCTAGTTTTCTTATTTTTCTGCGCAATAAAAAAGTGCCCCAAAATAAAAGTTCTCCAAATGATTTGAAATTTTTACACGAATGTTTTTCTGAATATTTGAGAATTTATGGCACTAAAAACACTGCACGAGGTGTCCCAGGTGGCCACTAGACACGAGGGCGCACCAGCCCCCCTGGCGCAACCACGTGTCTAGTGGGCCCCTCGGGGGTCCCCTCACTTATTCCTTCATCCCACTTCATCACTCACCTCCAGAAAAAAATTCTGTATAACTCTCTTTATCGTGTTCTTGCTCTCAAACCCATGGATTTCGATCTTTTTTATCAAAACTGCATTTCTGAAACTGTTTTGGGGGATTGCTCCTTGGTAAGTAACTCCTCCACTCCTAAAATTAGTTTTTTATCTAGTGGTTTATTTTAGGAGTAATTAACTACTCTAGGTGTTGCTTAAGATGAGCTTGCATGTTGAATTCTTGAATTTCCAAGTAGTTTGAATGCTTGTTTTAGGCTCTAGGCATCCCTAGGAGTAGTTGCTACCATTCTTGTGAAGTTTCAGTAACTTTCGTTTGTGACCCAAAAATATTCAGAAATTCTATGTAGGAATAATGAGCTGGTTCAAAAGGAGTTCTTCGAGGAGGAAGTCCTGGGAGGCATCATCTGGTGAGACTCCGATACCATAGCCTTATGCTGAGCCAAGTGAAAGTTTGATGCGAGAAGCCCACGCCAAATCGTGCCTTTGGCCAAATGACGACTTCATGTTGGGTGCAGACATTAAGGAAGAATTTGAGCGATACATTCACAATACTGAGCTCACATCGCTCATCACAGATAAGTGCATGCAATATTATCATCTTACTAAAACTTTCACTAAGGGATTCAAATTTTATCCTCGAGAATTTAGAGTCTCCTTTAATCTCTACGAAAATGCATTCACTATGTCTCTAGATGATTTCTATGATTCATGTAAAATTCCACGTGGGGTTCGCTAGACGAACCACAAAAATTTGAATATGAGACATTTTTAACTAGTCTTTGCTTTGGCGAAGATAGAAGAGTAACTCAAGGTAGAATAAATAGTATACATTTTCCTTCCATTCGTTACCTAATACTCTTTAATGGTAAATGCATAGTGGGCAAGTAAGATTGTAGTACTTTATGTGCCCTAGACTAGAGTCTCCCACATACTGTGTTAACTTGAATTAAATGCTATAATCTGGTAGCAATCGTAGCATGTGGATTGCAATGCAATTCTGACAGTGGTTATTGTTATGGCGGCGTTTATGCCTCTCGTTTAGCTAAGAAGTGTGCCATGTCACCATGGTCTAGCGACCCTATTATTCCTACTCGCTATTTAGACTTTGAGGCCATGAAGCGCCATAAGTTCATAAAGGCCACCTCTATTGATTATAACTACAACCTATTGTTTAAAAACAAATCTAGTGTGCTTGTTATTTTGCTTGCACCTTCCCTCTTTGATTATGAGGAAAAGGAAGATATTATGTCTATGAGAGGGAGGCGCACGAGTACAGCACAACACTAGAGGTTGCCTATCAGGCCGCAAAGGTTGCACCAAGGGCTTCCTTCAGTTACCACCTCACTATTACCCATGCTACCACGGGTGGTGATTACCAAGCTAGGCCAAAAGCCTAATCTTGGGGGAGTACGTGTTTCCACCGACTTACATTCATGCTTACACATTCTTGTTGTCGGTGTTCGCACTCTTTCATGGTGCTATCCCTATTAGATTAATTTTCTTGCTTTCTTCTTGTGTGTTTGATAAACTTGCAGAAAATCTAAAAATATTTCTCACTTCTTCTCGGTTTTTCTTTCTAGTGTAAGTTAGTTGTAGTATTAAAAGAAAATCCAAAAAGATTTCTATTTTCTTATTTACTTGCTGGGAGCTTTCCCTCATAAATAGTTTTTCTTGTTTTAGTTTTCCCTTCTTTAATTTGCGTTCCTCTTGAAAAAACTAAAAACTCCAAAAATTCCCTGAATTTATTTTCCCTTCTTCGAGTTTTACCCAAGGGGAAGACCACGATGAAAATAGTGAGTGGCTCTCATATACATTATTATTGATCTAATGAAGAGCCCATACTACTTTGTCTTCTCCTCTTGAATAAAATGTTGCAGATTCCAGCTTAGTCCATGGCACTTTTGCACTATTATTATTTTCATATCGTTTGGTCGTGCAAGCGCAAGGCAATGATGACGATATTTGATGAAGTGAGTGTGGCAAAGAGAAGCGGGTATGAAATCAACTTGTTTTTGTTTTTATAAATATGTTTAGACCAATATCCATGATTCGGCGTGTTATGACCAAACATGTTTGTAATGACAATTAGAGATTATAGTTGTTCCTACCATGCTTAAGTAGCTAGGAGTGGATAATGATTTATCTTGGATGTCAAAATGCATTAAAATGGCTGTGATGTAGTATGATGATAAGGTATCCTCCTCTGAATGTTCGAGTGGCTTGAATTGGCACACACAAGTAGTTTTATCAAAACCAACATAGCCTCCATGATATTAATATTCATGGTGTTTATATCCTACTCATGCTAGTATGCAACAATGATTATTCGTAAAGCATGTTCATGACCGTCTTCGCTCTCTAGCGGTCGCTTCCCAACCTATTTGCTAGCCTTCGGCTGTACTAAGAGGGAATACAGCTTGTGCATCAAAATCCTTAAACAAAGTTATTCTAGAGGAGTCCACCGTACCTAACTATATGCGGTATTACGCTGCCGTCCCAAGTAAATTGGCATGTTCCACCTCTAATGTTTCAAACAAACTTTTATTTGTGTGTGTGTGGACCGCACATGGAGTGACAGAGGGCGGTCAGTATCTTCCATGCTAAGCGGGTTATTCTCATGATGAGTGTTTATTCACTCGTCCTTGCACGAGAGGGGCTTGTAATAGGGACTCCCAATCCTGAATCATAAATTGCAAATAATTAAACAAAAGTCCCCCTGGATTGTTGTTGGTATCGACAACACATGTGGATTCGGCTAGTCGTGGAGTGTGTTTGATTGGTGGAGGGGGCTAAACCTTTACTTTTACCGCTCGGGAACTGGCGCTAATTTGATTATCATGGAAGATATCAATAACTCTTGGTCGTAACGTTGACACGGAAGGTGCACCTCCTAAAAATAATTCATCTCTTATTTTCACTATGAGCTCTAGCACCTCTGCAAATCCCTGCTTCCCTCTGTGACGAGACTTTCTATTTACTTTCATGTTATTTTATTTTTATTTTGAGTCATCACCTTATCAAATAAGCACCATACATGTGTCACGCCCTCATTTCACTATCACTTTTTCTGTAATTCAAAAATCTGAGTTTATGAAAACTTTTTCATAAACTTTTTCATAAAGTTTATGAAAACTTTTTCATAAATGCCATGATTGCCATTGTATGCTTGAATTCTTGAGTGTGTGATATCAAAAACCACATTTCTCAGGACCTAATTATTTTCAAAACCCTTTTTCTTATTTCTGGTTAATTCAAAACCCTGCCTTGGGTTGCACTACAAGTCCTTGATGTCAAGGAGTGCTCTTACCCAAAGTTGGTGATCTGGTTGTAGCACCATTTTAGTTAACCAAAACCATAAAATAATTATTTTATGAATTGTTTTTCCTATTTTATTTGCATGCCCATTTTTTAGGCCAGAAATAATATTCCTATACGGAAAAATACTTTTTTGCCTTAGAAAAATCTGAGAAAATTTGGAGATACTGAGAAGGACATATATTTTCCATACATAAGATTTTCAACCCCTATTTATATTATTATTATATGAGTAAAACCCAGAAAACCCCTTCTATCTATTTTGACCTTTTGAAATATTTCCAAAGGAAATATTCTCAATAAATTCCTAGAAAATTCCAGTGGTATTCCTAAGCCATATTTGGTGACCATATAAAATTTCACCTTGATCCAAGGTGATTAAGGTCACCAAATAATTGCAAAACCCCTTCTGTCTAGTATGAAGCTAGAGAAACTCTACGAAGCAAAGTTTATCCAATGGAGCTGAACCTTTGCACGATGCCTAATACCTCAAATGAGGACTCCATGCCAAAAATGGGATTTGTGGGATTTGATTTGCCCACACTCTCTTTGGAAGGAACAGATCTGGTCATTTGGTGATGTTTCAAGTTTACAAAGCTAAAGTTGTCCAATGGAGCTCAAACTTGGTGAAACCCCTTGTTTTAGCACCAAACTCAATCATGTTAAGTTGCATAGCTAGTGATGGGGTGAAACCACCCCAAACCACTGTCGAGCACCTTCTGACAGCTGGGTAAAACCCCTCCTAACCTTAGCTAAAGCCAATCCCTTTCTCCCAAACTCATAGATTAGGTGGCTGACATCAATGCCTAACTCCAGTCAGGTGGCCCCTCTCTGGTTCAAAGTAGATAAACCAAAATCTCCAATTTAAGCTTCAGCCCAAGGCTGACAGGACATGTTTCCTTGTCTCTCTTTGACCAGTCGGGGCTCCCACGGGATTCCAATGGCTAGGCATCTCCAAGCGAGTGCCCACGACACATAGACGCGTCCAAGGCACCCCCAGAGCGTGCCATCGTGCTGTGGCATGCCAAAGCTGCGCTCTGAGCGCGCTATAGAGAGCAACTGAGGTGGGGGCGACTCCCTCGGCCAGTTCCAGCCTCCTCGCGGTGTCTCTCCTCCCCCCCCCCCCCCCGACAACCCCTCTGGATTAGGCAACCCTCAGGGCCCCTCCTTTCCCGCTCTAAGAGCTGGTGCGACGCGTGCCCGCGTGCACCAGAAGCGCCAGAGGAGCACGGCCACGATAGCTCGCCTCTCCTCTCTCCCTCTCTCTTGCAGTGAGTCCTGGAGGTCCAAAACCACGTCCTGAGACCATGGTTTCGACCCCATCCTTTCTCTGTACCTGCAAATGTCTCATCATAGTCAAGACCATGTTCCTGCTAAAAGCCACGAGTCACAAGACGGGCTTTGTAACGCAAGAGAACCATGAAAGTCTAAATCTTGTACACCCACTTACAAGATACACGTGATGGGATGAGCATGGGGAGGAAGGGAAATGAGATCCCACATGTCGGTGTGCTCAAGAGTAAAAATCTCCTATGCCATTGCATGTTGTTGTTCGGGAAGAACACATTGTCATAGTAAGTTGTCTCTGTTAGGAAAGCAACTTGTATTCCGATGAGGCCATAGGCCAGTATATATACATGTACAGGTGATGGACTATATGCAGGAAACCCCTTATATATTGGGATAAATACAAAAGGTTACATGACTTATATTATAACTCTAACACACCCCCCCTCAAACTCATGGTGGATGAGCAACACTGAGTTTGGAGAGATAAAACCCATGTTGTTCTCTAGTCTGGGCCTTCGTCAGGAAATCCACCAACTGTAACTCGAAAGGCACATACTGAAGAGCAATAACCTGATCCTGCACAGTAGCGCTCACATAGAAAGCATCAACACCAATACGCTTGGTAAGCTCATGCTTCACTGGATCGCGCGCAATGCTAATAGCACATGTACTGTCAGATAAGAGCAGAGTCGGTGTAGTGACAGAAACACCAAAATCCTAAAGTAACCATAGTAACCATGTCACCTCTGCCGTCAAAAGAGCCATCGCTCGCAACTCAGCCTCTGCACTCGAACGGGAAACTGCAATCTGTTTCTTCGTCTTCCAGGCAATGAGAGAACCACCAAGAAAAACACAGTAAGCAGAAAGTGAACAGCGACCGGAAGGATCACTATCCCACGTAGCATCCGAATAGGCCTGAAGCTATAAAGAACTGGAGCAAGGAAAGAATAGACGGTGAGAGATCGTGCCCCGAAGATATCGGAGAACACGGAGGAGATGACTATAGTGAACCGATGTGGGATCAGAGACGAACTGACTCAGAATATGAACCGGATAAGAGATATCCGTACGAGTGACAGCTAGATAAACAAGACTGCCAACAAGATGACGATAACGCGTCGGGTCAGGCAAGGGATCACCATCGGTAGTAGAGAGGTGAACATTGACCTCCACAGGAGTCTCAACAATGCACTCATCAGTAAGAGCAGCACGAGAAAGAAGATCCTGGATATACTTTTCTTGTGATATAAAAAAGCCATCAGAGGTAGAAGAGACTTCAATCCCAAGAAACTAGCGAAGAGGTCCAAGATCAGACATAAGAAACTGCTCACTAAGGCGGGCCTTGACAAAGGCAATATACTCGGGGTCATCCCGAGTGATGACCATGTCATCAACATAGAGAAGAAGAAGAGACCGACCACGAGGAGAAAGGTGAATAAACAATGCTGGATCATGAACACTGGCTGAAAAACCAGTGGCAGTCACCACAGAGGCAAAACGCTCAAACCAGGCACGGGAGGCTTGCTTAAGGTCATAGAGAGAGCGACGAAGACGACATACCATGCCATCAGGAACAGAATACCCAGGTGGTGGCTGCACGTATACCTCCTCACGCAGCTCACCATTAAGAAAAGCATTCTTAACATCAAGCTGAGAGATAGACCAGTGGCGTGTAGAGGCCACGGCAAGAAGTGTACGAACATTGGTCATATGAGCCACAGGAGCAAAAGTCTCGTCATAATCACGACCATGCTCCTGCTAAACACCACGAGCCACAAGACGAGCTTTGTGACGCTCAAGAGAACCATCGGAGCGAGTCTTAACTTTGTAGACCCACTTACAAGTGATGGGACGGACTCCGGGAGGAAGGGAAACAAGATCCCACGTACCAGTGCATTCAAGAGCAGAAATCTCCTGTGCCATCGCAAACTGCCATTCAGGATGAACAACAACCTGATGATAAGTAGTCGGCTCAAGAACAACAGCACCAGCGGTGGAAAAGCCAAAGCGATCAACAGGCGGACGAGGACGAGAACGCAAGCCATAAGTAGGCTGAGACGAGGATGACGACACATCCACACAGACATCCACACAAAGTGAACGACGAGTGTAACACTGAGGAAAAGAGGGAACAATGGAAGGAGGAATCACCAAGGTAGAATCGGGGAGTGGTGACGAAGAAGTCACCGGAGATGAAGGTGTAGAATCCGGTGACATGCTAGGCGAGGAGACCGTGGAAGATGGTGGCGACAAATCGACTGGAGGTGGAGAAGCAGAGGGAGCGGAACGAATAGGCAAAGGCTCGACGGGTGTGATAGGCATGTCAGGAAAAGTGAGGAAAGAAATATATTCCACTAAAAAGGTCGAGGAAGATGGGCGTGGGTAGAAGGGACGAGACTCATCGAAAGTCACATCCCGAGAGATACGCATCCGACGACCGATAGGATCCCAACAACGATAGCCCTAATGCTCATCACTATAGCCTAAGAAGACATACTCAACAGACTGAGCGGTCAATTTGGTGCGTTCGTGGGGGGCAAGAAGAACATAGCAAACACAACCAAACAAACGAAGCATCGAATAATCGGGAGAATGATCAATAAGACGCTCGAAAGGAACACCACCCTGTAGGGCAGCGGAAGGTTGTAGATTGATGAGATAGGTGGAGGTGGAGACGGACTCAGCCCAAAAATGTGGCGGGAGAGAGGCAGCAATCATCAATGCACGAGCCGTCTCAAGAAGATGACGATGCTTGTGCTCAGCCACGCCATTCTGAGCGTGAGCACCACGACAAGAGAATTGAGAGAGAGTCCCTTGCTCAGCAAGAACACCACGCATCATCCTAGAGATATACTCGTCAGCGGAGTCAGCACGAAACACACGAATGGGAGAAGAGAACTGAGTATGAACCATGGTAGCAAAACACTTATAAATGGACAACACCTCACTACGATAAGTCATGAAATAAAGCCATGTGTAACGAGAGAAGTCATCTATGAAAATAATATAGTATTTATGACCTCCTTTCGAAGCGAAGGGAGTCGGACCCCATACAGCGGAATGAACTAAATCAAAAGGATGCTTAGACACTGACTCACTATGTGGATATGGTAACTGAATCTGCTTGCCAAGACGACAACCCTGACACTCTAAAGAGGCGTCTCCTAAGATAGACCCAGAAGACCTCGACGAACTAAAGACGACAAACGAGAATGACACAGATGACCAAGTTGATGATGCCACTTCTGGAAGGAACCAGTAGCCGAGGCGACCAAAGCGGAAGAACTAGCGATGGAGTGGGCAGCGGAAGGAACATGAAGCTAGTCCAACTCCCAAAGACCCTCAGAATCACGGCGACGAGGACCAGCCCCAACCAGAGTGTGCGTGCGATGGTCGTGGACAGAACAAGAGTCAAGGTCAAGGATGACACGACAACCAGAATCAGCAAGTTGACCAGCGGAAAACAGATTCATGGTAAGTCGAGGAACATGAACAACATCAGGAACAGAATAAGGAGTGGTAAGATTGCCTCTACTAACGATAGAAAGGGGAGTACCATCAGCGGTGAGGACATGAACAGGAGAATCAAGCCATCGAAGAGAGGACAGAGTGGAAGAATTAGAAGTCATATGAAAGGAAGCTCCACAGTCCAGAACCCATGGGGATGTACCTAACTGTGTAGAAGGTGGTTGCTCAGTGTGGGAAGCCTCAGTCACAGAACCAGCAGTACCCGTCGAGGAAGAACCTGAAGCAGCGAGCAGACGCTTAAGTCTCAGAATATCCTGCTCAGTCAAAGCGATGGCTGAAGCTGTCGAGGTAGATGACAAAGTCCCTATAGATGATGATCGTGCCTTGCGAAAGTGTTTCTTCTTCGTGTAGCAGTGGGACTCAATATGACCATCACTGTTGCAGTAGCCACAATGTGGACGGGGGCGACCTCAGCCTCCAGAAGGAGTGGGCAAGAGCGACGGAGCACTCGAGCGAGAAGGGGTCGGTGCAGCAGGTGGCGTAGAAAAAGTCCGAGCAACGAGCATCGAGGGAACCTCCAGCAAACCAGCACCACGTAAGCGAGTCTCCTCAGTACGAATCTCAGAAAGCGCCTCCATGAGAGAGATACGGCCACGATCAAACAACTGAGCACGCCGGGGCTCAAACTCCTTACGGAGCCGAGACAGGAACTTGTAGACGCGATGAAACTCCAAATCAGCCTGGACAACCTGGCAATAGGGGAAAGTACGACAACCAGCACTGCGGAGAGAATCAAGCTACCGCCAGATAGCAGAACTTTGTGCATAGAAGTCATCAACAGTAGAGTCACCCTGCTGAAGAGCTTGCTCCTAACGGACCATAGAGAGGTATAAGGCATCACCACAGGGCTCATAGCGCTGACGAAGGCAAGTCCACATCTCAAACACAGTAGGAAGGCCCAGAAACTCAGAGGCAAACTGAGGCAGAACGCTAGTAGTGAGAACAGCTGCAGCACGAGCATCATCATCAAGCCACTGGGTGTAAGCAGACAAAGCACCATGATACGTCTGAAGAGCCTCCTCATAAGCCAAGACCTTCTCATCATAAGCACTCACAGCGGCCTCATCAGCAAGCTTAGCCGCATCCTTTGCGGCCTGAGGAGCATCCGCAGGAAGAGCCGGTGGGGTCGGTGGAGTGGGAGCCACGGGAGGAACCGGACATGGCGGACAGCAGACCTCGCTAGAAAGAAAACCCCATAGGTGGATGCCACACATGTGAATGCGCATGAAGCCAATGAACTCGGTGTAGTTAGTGCCATCAAAGATCACCGGACAACGAGGAACAACAACGTAGCCGGATGCAACATACATTTTTTTGTTTGATTTTTTGATTATTATTTTTTTGCTTTTTTTAGAGATCACGTCGAGACAGGAGAATCCGGGAGACGAGATCAGAAGTTGGTGGTGACGGGATCCATCAGGCAGCAATCCGGCGGAGATCTGGGAACGAATCCGGCAGAGATCTAGGCGCAGGGGCTGGCTGTTGGTCACATCGAATCCAGAAGGCAGCAATATATGGAGCGGCTCAACTGCTGGCTGGTTCGATCCAGCAGGAAGAAGCAGGAGAGGATTCGGATCGGGATCGAGGCAAGGACTCCCGGCTCGCGTGCTCCAGATCGAGGCAAGAAGCAGCAGGAACTGCCGGCTGGTGCGCTCCGCAGGAAGAGACGGGACGGGAACTGCAGGTTGGTGCGAGGACTGTTGGCTGGTGTGCTCCTGATCGAGGCAAGAAGCAGCACGAACTGTCGGCTGGTGCGCACCACAGGAAGAGACGGGACGGGAACTGCAGGCTGATTTGATCTGCGGGAAGGAATCCGGCGACCTGATGAAGACCGGCAGGAGGGGATCCGGATCGGAATAGGTAGGAGACGAGATTGGATCGGAGCACGAGTTGCGCGTGCGAAAAAATAACCTAAGGCTCTAATACCATGTTAGGAAAGCAACTTGTATTCCAATGAGGCCGTAGGCCAGTATATATACATGTATAGGTGATGGACTATATGCAGGAAACCCCTTATATATTGGGATAAATACAAAAGGTTACATGACTTAAATTATAACTCTAGCAGTCTCGAGAAGAATGGCACAAAAATACTCATATCGGTCAAAAGGCAGAAGCGGGCGAGCGAGGATGCATAAGTAGGTTATGCTGGAGGTGGTATGTTGGCAACAAAAGGAGCCAATAATAGGTGAGGGAGACGGCTCGTCAAAAGATGGCACATCAGAAGAATCCACAAGACACGGACGACCAATGTAATAAAGAAGAGGATGAGGAGGAATCAGGAGGGAAGCCTTGGGGGACAAGCAAGGTGGGGAAGCCGCAGGTGACGACGATGTGGGGTCTACAATAGTAGTATGGGAAGACACAATGGGATGGGTGGACAAGGGAAATACATGAGTCATAGGTGTATTTGGCAATGCCATGAAATAAATATCATCGATGGGGAGGCCTAATGAGAGGATGGACGTGGATAGAAAGGACGAGACTCATCAAAAGTCACACGCCAAACAATGTGCATCTGCTAATCAACGTCACCCTGTGAGGGAGGGTAAATAGTATGACGTAGGTGCAAGTAGAAACAAAGAAGAGTGTACTAAATGCAACCAAACGAACGAAGCGTTGAGTAGTCACAAAAGCGACCAAAAATACGCTCGAGATGAATGTCACCCTGCAGTGCAAGGAAGGGTGAATGTTATGAGGTAGGTGGAAGTAGAAACAAACTCAACCAAAATTGAGGAGGAATAGAGGATGCGATCTTCAACACACGAGCCCTCGCATGCTTACACTTAGCAATACCCTTTTGGGCATCATGACTGCGACAAGAGAACTAAGCAAGTGTGCCCCCTCAGCAAGGAAGGAATCTACACAACAAACTATAGACAAACTCACATGCAAAATATATATGGAAGACACATATTATCCTGGAAAAGTGGGTATGAAGTATTGCGGGAAACTTTTTTCTGTTAGATAAGATCTCACTACAAGAAAAGCATAAAATATATCCATGTGTGTCAAGAGAACTATCTATAAATATAATAAAGTAGATGGTCTCCTTTCGAGCCAAAGGGAGCTGGACCCCAAAACATCAAAATGAACAAGATAAAAAGGACAACGGGGATAAAGTAACTGAGGCAAAGGGAGGTGGACCACAAAACCTCAAAATGAACAAGATAAAAAGGACACTGGTGATAAAGTAACTGAACCTATTTGCCAAGCCAACAAACCTGACATTCTAATGACACACCACTAGAGACGGATCCAAGAAAACCATGTCAAACTAAGGATGAGGGACAAGAGTTGCCCAAGTGACCAAGATGATGATGCTATAACGAGCGGCTAGACGAACTGACCAAGGCAGAGAGACTGGTGGAAGTGGCCAGTCATGCTCCCAGAGGACCTGAGAGTTACAACGTCGAGGACCAATACCAAGTAGAGCATCCGTATGAGAATCTTAATCAGAAGAAGAGTTAAAGTAAAGAATTACCCTACAACCAGAGTCAACAGAGTCGACAATCTAGCCACCGGAAATGAGTTGCACGGGTCCAGGAACATGAGCAAAATTAGAAACATGAAAAGACGAAGTGCTAACAGCAAGTCTAGTAGAACCCTCAAACCCTTAAAACAAAAACCAGTTTTAAGGGTTGAGAATTGCACATTTTTGACACTTTTAAGGGTTCAAAAACAAGGGCAAAGACTAGAACCCTCAAACCCAACCCTTATAACGGAATATTCCGTTATAAGGGTTGGTTTGAGGGTTCTAGTCTTTGCCCCAACCCCAAACCTTAAAACTGTCATTCATATATCACACATTTCATCACATTTCATCATATGACATATCACAAATTGAATCACATTTAACATAAAACAATAATCAGTCTAGTTATTATTACAACACCGAATAAAACAATAATCATTCAAATCATTACAACAATGTTTGAGCAAATAACAACATAAAACAATGTTTCGGCAAATTACAACAATTGTTCGAATCAAATAGGACATAGAAAAGTAAAACAAAGATACATCATGGGCCAGTACGCCGCCCATCCAACTGCCAGTGGTGCTCTACTAGATCATCCCGGAGACGACCATGAATGGTTGCATCCTCAATCTCACGATGTGCTTGAAGAAAGGCGTGTATGCGAGAAGGGTTTCTTTCCGGTTGCACACGGGTGCCAACATTATATAGAAGCAAGGGAGGTTTAACCCTCTCTCATCCTCTAGGATCATGTTGTCTAGAATCACACAACATTTCATGATGTTCACCAAGGTTTTTTTGTCCCAAAACCGAGCTGGACCCCGAACTATGGCAAACCTTGCTTGTAAAACACCAAAAGCTCTCTCAATATCTTTGCGCGCTGCCTCTTGTGCCTTGGTGAAATGAGCCTCTTTTCTTGTTAAGGGCACCCCATTTTTCTCCTTGATGGACTTCACAAGAGTTGCCCATTCAGGATAGATGCCATCGGTGAGATAGTATCCCATTGAATACTCATTGTTCATGATTTTGTAGTTGCAAGCTGGAGCATCCCCAGAAATTAATCTTTTGAACAATGGAGATCTATTGAGGACATTGATATCATTGAGTGTGCCCGGCAACCCAAAGAATGCATGCCAAATCCATGTGTCCTCCGATGCTACGGCCTCAAGCACAATGGTAGCATCACGGCTTTTACCGCAATACATTTCGTGCCATGCCTTTGGGCAATTTTTCCACCTCCAATGCATGCAATCAAGACTACCAAGCATTCCCGGCCATCCCCTTTTTTCATTCATTTCCATTAATCTCTTTGTATCTTCCTCGTTTGGTGCCCGAAGATACTTCTCACCATACAACCGGATGACCAACTTGGCAAACCTACGGATGACCGGTACCTTCTGCAAAAGAGACGAGGAGGGTATGTAGGTACCTCCGCGAATTAGTCTTGCATCAAATGCTCGTGTCCGAGAACACGGTTCCGGTAGATGGTGAGTCGCCCCATCGTCGACCCTCTCCTCTGATCCATAAGCTTCAAGCGGTCTTCAAACGCTTGTACGTCGACGAGGAGGCTCATCATCTCAACGTCGTCGTCGTGCAACAACTCGTCAATGTCCGAATCGTCGGATGACGACCAATCCGACGCATCGGACAATGAATCCATCTACAATGTGAGTGCCAAAAATGTGAGTAATGTCCAATGAAGCAAAAATGTAAAAATGAAGCAAAAAAGCAAAAATAGGTACCTCGAACTTCGGTGCTACGGAGGGCCGCCCGGGGAGGCGGCGCTGGGAGGGGCGGCGTTGCGGGGCTACGGGGACGGGGCGGCGATGCGACAGTAGCGGCGATGAGTGGCTGCGGGGAGGGGCGGCGCTGAGTGGCTGCGGGGACGGGGCGGCGCTGCGGGGCTGCGGAGGGGCTGCGGGGACGGGGCGGCGCGGCGGGGCTGCGGAGGGTCGGCGGGGACGGGGCGGCGCTACGGCGGGGCAGCGGCGGGGCGGCACTGCGGAGGGGCGGCGGGGGCGGCGCGGCGCTGCGGACGGGGCGGCGATGCGGACGGGGCAGACGGGGCGACGCTGCGGAGGGGTTGCGGCGGGGCGGGGAAGCGGCGGCGGCGGGCGGCCGGGTCGGGGCGGCGGAGGGGCAGCCGGGGCGGCCGGAGCGGAGCGGCGGCGGCGCCGGATCGAGGGAGGAAGCTGAAACTTCCCTCCCGCGCTGGAGAGGAAGTGGAGTGCAGGTCGGGGAGAGTTTCTCCCCCCAACCCTCACTTCTACAGGCTGCAATGGCATTTACGGGTTGGACCTTTAATTTTTTTTACGGGTTTAAGGGTTCTAGTCTACGTCGTTTTGTCGACGAAAACTGTAAAAAAGCGGTTACTTTCCAGAATTTGAGGGTTTGAGGGTTCTACTAGACTTGCTCTAAGAGTGCCTCGACTATCAATTGGGAGGAAAGTTCCATCACCAGTTGATGGAGAATCAAAATAATCAACTACCAGAAATTGAAGTCACCTAATCTAATATGTAGTCGGGGTCTCAACGGAAGAGGTCGACGAAGAAGTACAGGGCGGTGAAAGTAGAAGTAGCAACCAGGTGTTCTGATAAAGATCAAAAACCCATAAGTATTTCTCCTTTTTTCGATTTCATTTGATATTTATCACTTTATTTTGTTTTATTTTTATTTTTTGCTTCCGAATGTTTCATGACTTTTGTTTGTTGTTTGCTTTTAAAAGAAACCCAAATAGATTTATTTTTCCTCTTGTTCTTTCGAAGTTCTTTGAGAAAACAACAAATATTTCTACATTCTTTTTGTAAGTTTATTTGTTTGCCTCTTTGTTGAAACTTCATAAATATTTTATCTTTGCTTCTCTTTGCGTTCTTGTTTGCCTTCTTTGAGAAAAACAAAAAAAATCAAAAAAAAATCTGATGTGGTTCTCATGAGCTTTTTTGCCTTTTATGTTTGGGAATCGTTTATGACCGGCGCGCCGGCCGAAGCTTCTGCCGGATGCGAGCCACGCTTGCATCACGCGCGCCACGTAACTACACCATGGGTGAGACACGTGATTTTGGTGGGCCAACGGGGACCGCTTCTTATCTTCTCAACCGCACACGTCTTTTCATCCCCTACCTCCAGATGCATCCCCTGCCCGCGCCATGTTTCATCCCCTACCAGTCTGGCAGATGCATCCCCTCCCCGCGCCATGTTTCATCCACTACCTCCAGATGCATCCTTCCTTGCTGTTCGTGCACCCCTCATGGCAACACTGTCGTTCCATGATCGTGTTCTTCGCCATGGCTGCACCGTCGCCCCATGGCTGCGCATGAGAGAAGCTGCAACCGGTAACGAGAAATGCTACAACCGACGACCAAGATAGCTTCAACCGAGCTCAAAAAAGTTGCATCCATTTTCAACGGGGAAGCTTCAACCGTTGAACTGAAAAGTTTCATCTTGCTTTATAGAAAGCTTCAACCGGCTTCATAAAAAGCTTCAACCCGCGGGTGGCCAGCGACGGCGAACTTGCGACTGGCGACGGCATATAGCTCAACGTATGATCAAGGAGCTGCAACCGGCGTCCAGTTTTGCTGCAAGCTGCATTTTCCCGTGCTACCACCAGCGTCAAGTTTTGCTACAACCAGTATCAACAGTTGAAACAAGCTTCGACCAGCGTAGGAAAAGCTTCAACCGGCGGTGAAAAAAGCTTCAACTAGTTCTTCGAATTGCTACAACCGGTGGCAATGCAAGCTGCAACCAACATCGCGGCTCGATTTTGATGGAACGGGCGCTCGTTTTTGCTGAAATAGGCGACCGAGATGTGGCATGAAGTGTGAGCGATGACGAGCATCGCCGTGCTGCAAGCATGGACCTCGTCGGTGACGAACGACCAGGGGTGGAAACCAAAGAGAAACGACGGTGAGAGGAGATGAAGAGGCGAGGCCATGCGAGGGGGCGGTGTGTGCTGGGCGGTTGGAAAGAGCGAGTGTCGTGCCAAGCTCGCAGTCGGGGATAAGATTTAAACGGTCGAGGATGCGCTAATCTAACGGTCGTACGACGACCAGCCGAATCGTTCGCGTCGGCGCACCGGCGCACAGCGGTGCCCTTTATGTTTTCAACAAATCTAGAAATATTTCTCTTTTGTTCTTTTGTTTTCCTTTGTTTTTTTTTGGTGATTCTTTTTTGCCTTTCTTGGTTGTTTCTTTTGTCTTTGTGTTTGCAAAACCCAAAATTTTCAAAAAGATTCTCGTTTGCGGCGTATCGTGTCTTAAGAGTTTGAAGCGTTCCTTTTTTTGCTTCCTATTGTTTTCTTATTGTTTGTTGTTTGCTTGGAAACTAAAAAGATTTATTTCTGATTTTGTTCTTTTGAAGTTTGAGAAAACAACAAAAATATTTCTTTACTCTTTTTGTTTATTCCTAGGAAGTTTATTTGATTGCCTCTTTGTTTAAACTTAAAAATTCTTTTATTTTTTGCTTCAATATGCTTCTCTTTGCGTTCTTGTTTGCCTCCTTTGAAAACCAAAAATTCAAAAAATATTTCTGTTGTGTTTCTTTGAGTTCTTTGCCTTTTATGTTTCAGAAAATCCAAGAATATTTCACTTCCATTGCTGTTTTGTTTACTTTTGGTTGTTCTTTTTTGGCTTTTCTTTGCTATTATCTTATTGTCGTTTCTTTTTTCTTTGTGTTTGTAGTGTGTCTATTTTGCTCCCTATTTTTTGGTTTGTTGTTTGTTTTTAAAGGAAACCTAAAAGGCTTGTTTGTGATTTTGTTCTTTTGAAGTTCTTTGAGAAACAACAAAAATATTTCTCTGTTCTTTTTTGCGTCTTTAAGTACTTGTAGTGTGTCTATTTTGCTCCCTATTTTTTGGTTTGTTGTTTGTTTTTAAAGTAAACCTAAAAGACTTGTTTGTGATTTTGTTCTTTTGAAGTTCTTTGAGAAACAACAAAAATATTTATTTGTTCTTTTTTGCTTATTCATTGGAAGTTTATTTGATTGCTTCTTTGTTAGAACTTTGGAAATATTTTATCTTTGCTCCTCTTTGTGTTCTTGTTTGTCTTCTTTGAGAAAAAGCAAAAAATGCTAAAATACTTTTGTTGAGTGTCTTTGAGTTATTTGTCTTTTATGTTTAAAATTCAATAATATTCTCTTTAGTTGTTCCTTAGTTTTCTTTTTGTGTTTATTTTTTGTTTTACCTGTCATTGTGTTTTAGCTACAAAACCCATTTTTTTTAAAAGCTTGTTTGCATTTTATTGACTCTTAAGTGTTTGAAGTGTTCTTTTTATGTTGTTTCTTTTATTTTTCTATTGTTTGCTTTTAAAAGAAACCCCAAAATATTTCTTTATCTTTTTATTGTTTTGTTCTTTTGAAGTTCTTTAAAAAACAACGAAAATATTTCTTCGTTTCTTTGTTTTTTATTTGGAAGTTCATTTCTTGTTGAAACTTTGGAAATCTTTTATGTTTGCTTCTTTTTGCATTCTTGTTTGCCTTCTTTGATAAAAAAACAAAAAATCCATAAATATTCCTGTTGTGTTTCTTCGAGTTCTTTTCCTTTCATGTTTCAAAAAATCTACAAATATTTCTCTTTCCTTTTTTTTGTTCTTTTTGGTTTTCCTTTGCTATCTTCTTTTTGTTGTTTCTGTTGTCTTTTTGTATTTAAGATGCCAAGCCCAAAAATTTATCTTGTTTGCGCCTTATTGAGTCTTAATTGTTTGAAGTGAACGGATTTCTTATTGGCTCTTATGTGCTTTATTGTTGAACTATGAAGAGACCAAACAAAAATTCCCTTGGCTTCTATTCTTTTGTACAAATTTTCCATTAGTAGAACCTGCAAAACATGACAATGGAGAACCAGAAGAAGAAGCATTCAGACCCTGAAGTCAAGTAATCTCTAGCGTATTGAGGGGTTGAACTGAAGAGGTTGACAAAAAAGCACCAAGCTATTGAAACTAAAAACTACAAGTATGTGTTGAAGTTGTGAAATCTTTGTTCCTTGTCGAGATCCGGTTTGGTGTCCTTCCTCTCTTGGCAGGTTATGTGCCACCGACTTGATGTCGCATCCTATATTCCCTTGTTGGTGGCCCTTGGCCTCAGCGACAGGTAGCGTCGTGCACACATCTTGTGGGTTAGACATTGCAATGCCGACTGCCCCTGCTCCTGCTCTACCGATAGGTGGTGCTCAAGCGTTCAGCTATGGCGGCAACCATCAAGGTAACACGGGTTGTGGGATTGAGACAACGACATTGCAACCTGTAGCCAGACAAAGGATGCCAACATGATTGGTAGGGAGCAAAGAGTGCACGGTGAAAACGCCGCCGGGAGTGGACCGCCGCTGGCATTTAGCTTTTGGACCTGGAATTGGCTGGTGAGGGGACGATGCCAGCGGAAGCGAGGACGGACAAAAGGGGGCACTTTGAGGAGAAAGGCATCATCTACATTTGTGTGTTAGGCACAACCGGTAGATCCGGTGTCGGCACGTGGATCACAGTAAGTGGTCGCTAGAAGAATGGCGCAAGAATACCCATAGCAGCCAAAAAGCAGAAGCGGGTGACTGAAGAATCCATAAGTAGGTTGAGCTGGTGGTAGTGTGTAGCCAACAAAAGGAGCCAATAATAGTCGAGGGAGATGGATCTTCAAAAGTTGGGTCATCAAAAGAATCCACAACAAGCGGACAATCGATGTAATAAAGAAGAGGATGAGGGGGGATTACCTGGGAAGCCTTAGCGGACAAGGGAGGTGGGGAAGCCGCACGTGATGACGACGTTGAGTCTACAATAGTAATATGACAAGACACAGTGGGATGGGTATACAAGGGAAGTACATGAGTCACATGTCTATCTAGAGATGCCAGGAAAGAAATATCATTGACGGGGGGAGGCTGAAGGAGAGAATGAACGTGGATATAAAGGATGAGACTCATCAAAAGTCACATCGTGAGAATTGCGCATCCGACGGCCCACACGATCCCAACACTGTTAGCCCTTCTTATCACTATAACCTAAGAAGACACGTCCAATAGACCTAGCAGTCAGTTTGGCGCATTCACGGGGGTGGGATGGGGCAAGAAGCGTACCAAATGCAACCAAACAAATGGAGCGCCGAGTAGTCACAAGAACCAAAAAGATGCTCGAGATGAATGTCATGCTGCAGTGCGAGGAAGGGTGAATGTTATGACGTAGGTGGAAGTAGAAACAACCTCTAACCAAAAGTGAGGTGGAATAAAGGCGGCGATCGGCAACACGCAAGGCGCCTTATGCTTATGCTCAACAACACCGTTCTGAGCATGAGGACCATGACAAGAGAACTAAGCAAGTGTGCTCTGGTCAACAAGGATTATGTGCAACAAATGATAGATAAACTCACAAGAAAAATCTACATGGAAGACGCATATAGGAGTGGAAAAGTGGGTATGAAGCATGGCGGCAAACTTCTTACCGTTAGATATAACCTTACTACTCCCTCCGTTCCTAAATATAGGTCTTTTTAGAGATTTCACTATAGACTACATACGAAGCAAAATTAGTGAATGTACGCTATAAAATATGTCTATATACATCCGTCTGTAGTTCATAGTGGAATCTCTAAAATGACTTATATTTAGGAACAGATGGAGTACAAAGCATAAAATATATCCATGCGTGTCATAAGTTAACATCTATAAAGTTATTACAGTAGAGATGGCCAGACAAAAGGAGCTGGACCGCAAACATCAAAACAAACAAGATAGAAAGGACGATGAGGATAAAGTAACTGAACTTGTTTGACAAGCCGACAAACCTGACAGTCTAAAGACACACCGCCAGAGATGGATCCAAGAAGTGCACGTCGAACTAAGGATAAGAGACAATAGCCGCACAAGTGACGAAGAAGATGATGCCACAAAGAGCCGATAGACGAAGTACCGAGGCAGAGAGACTGGCGGCGGTGGCAACATTGGGAAGATTAAGCCAGTCAGGCTCCCAGAGGACCCGAGTGTTACAACGTCGAGGGAGAACACCAAGTAGTGCACCCGTGTGATGATCCTAATCAGCACAAGAGTTAAAGGAAAGAATGACCTTACAACCAGACTCAACAATCTAACCACATGAAATGAGGTGCATGGGTCAAGGAACATGAGCAATAGAAGGAACATGAAATACTAAGTGCTAATAGTGTGTCGACTACCGACTGGGAAGGAAGTAAGAACATGAACATGAAATCTGGAGGTTGAATGGCTGACAAACTGGAAAATCGTAAGTTATATGAAATATGTCAAGTACCAAGGATCCTTGGAGATGTACCTGGTTGTGTAAGAAGTGGTCACTTGGTACAGGAAAAATTACTAGCAGTACCTATTGATGGGGAACCAAAAGAATCAACTAGCAGAAATTGAAGTCGCGTAATCTCCAATGTAGTGAGGGTCTCAACTAAAGAGGTTGACAAAGAAATATCGGGTGATGAAACTAGAAGTAGCAAGTAGGTGTTCTCTTAAAGATCAAAAACCCAGAAGTATTTCTTGTTCTCCTTTGTTTGATTTCATTTCGTTTTTGTGTCTTTCCTTTGTATTCTTTTTTGTTCTTTTTGCTTCCTGCTGTTTCTTTTGTTTGTTGTTTGGTTTTAATAGAATCCCACGAATATCCTTTTGTTCTTTTGAAGTTCTTTGAGAAAACAACCAAAATATTTCTTCGTTCTTTTGCAAGCTTAGTCGATTGCTTCTTTGTTTAAACTTTGTAGATATTTTATCTTTGCTTCTCTTCGTATTCTTATTTGCCTTCTTTGTGAAAAAAACACAAAATTCCAAAAATATTTCTGTTGCGTTTCTTTGATTTTTTTTCTTTCTATGTTTCATAAATTCTATTTTTTTCTGTTTTGATGTTCTTTTGTATTCCTTCATTTTCTGTTGTTGGTTCTTTTGAGCTTTTCGTTGACGTTTTTCATTTTGTCTTTTCTTTCGTCTTTGTGTTTAAGTTCCGAACCCCAATAAATTCAAAGGGATTTCTCGTTTGGGTCTTACTGAGTCTTATGTGTTGAAAGTGTTTTTTGCTTCCTATTGTTTCTTTGTTTGTTTGTTGTTTGCTCTCAAAGCAAACCCAAAAAGATTTCTTTCTTCTTTTGAAGTTCTTTGAGAAAATAACAAAAATATGTCTTCGTTCTTTTTGCTTATTCATGGAAAGTTTATTTGATTGCGTGTTTGATAAAACTTTGGAAATCTTATATCTTTGCTTCTCTTTGTATTCTTGTTTGCCTTCTTTGAGAAAAAAACAAATATTCCAAAAATATTTCGGTTGCGTTTCTCTGAGTTCTTCTTTGCCTTTTATGTTTGAGAAAATCCAAAATATTTCTCTTTCATTGTTCTATTATTTTCCTTTGTTTTTATTTTGGTAGTTATTTTTGGCTTTTCTTTTTGTCTTTCTTTCGTCTTTGTGTTTGATTTTGAAAACCAAAAAATTCCAAATATAAGTATCGTTTGTGTTTTATTGAGTATTAAGTGTGTTTTTGCTTCCTATTGTTTTTTGTTTGCTTTTAATTGAAACCCATAATGATTTCTTTGTTCTTTTGAAGTTCTTTGGGAAAAGAACAAAAGTATGTCTTCGTTCTTTTTGCTTTTTGTTTGGAAGTTCATTTGTTGCCTCTTCGTTGTTTTTTCTTTTTGTTTGGAAGTTCATTTTGGAAAAGAAATCTTTCATATTTGCTTATCTTTGCGTTCTTGTTTGCCTTATTTCAGAAAAAACAAAAAAGTCAAAAATATTCATGTTGTGTTTCTTTGATATCTTCTTTGCATCATGTTTCAGAAAATCTAAAAATATTTCTCTTTTGTTGTTTTTTGTTTTGTTTCCTTTGTTTTCTTTTGGTTGTTCTTCTTGGATTGTCTTTGCTGTTTTCTTATTGTTGTTTCTTTCATCTTTTTGTGGTTAAGTCACCAAACTCAAAAAATTCAAAAAGATTTCTTGTTTGTGCCCTATCGAGTCTTGAGTGTTTGAAGTGAGCGAATTTATGATTGGCTTTTATGTGCTTTATTTTTGAACTAATGAAAAGACAAAAAATATTTCCCTTGACATCTTCTTTTGTACAAATTGTCCAGTAGTAAAACCTCTAAAACCTAGAGATGGAGAACCAAAAGAAGCAGCTAGCAAACAATGAAGTCGCGTAATCTCTAGCGTAGTGAGGGGCTCAACTGAAAAGGTTGATGAAGAAGCACCAAGTTGTGAAGCAGGGAGGGAGACCATGTTGTTTGAGTAGCCAAATGTAGATCGTAAGGCACATACTAAAGAGCATTTATTCGATCGTGCACACTAGAGCACACGAAGGTAGCATCAACACCAATATGCTTGGTGAGCTCATGCTTCACACGGTCATGCGTAGTACTCATAGCACTTGTAGTGTCTCACAAGGGAGGAGTACATAGGTCTAGCGACAAAAACACCCGAATCCTCAAGCAACCATTGTAACCAAGTCACTCTATTGTCAACATTGGCATAACTTACAAATAAGCCTCCTACACTCAAACGGGAAGTGCAGTTTTTTTGTCTTATAGGCAATGAGATAAGCAGAAAGGGAGCGTTGATTGTTGGAGCTGAGGCAAACTGACTTAGAATGTGGATGGGATACGTAATGAATGGACGAGCGATATCTAAATAGACAAGCCTCCTGATAAGATGACGTTAGTGCGTCAGATCAAACATAGGCTCACCGCCAGAAGGACAAAGATGGACGTCGAGTTCCATAGGAGTATCAACAGTGACCTTCCATTAAGAGCAACACGAGCTAGAAGATCCCGAATGTACTTTTCTTGGGAACTAAAGAAGCCATCAGAGTTAGTAGAAACCTCAATTCCAAGGAAGTAGAGGACCAAGATCGCACATAAGAAACTATTCAAAAAGGCATAGATGCAGAGTTCAATCATGAGCTGAAAGATGGACATAAACTGCATGATAATGAACGATTGACAAAAACTAGTCAATGTCATCATTGAGGCAAAACACTCAAACTAGAGACGAGGGGCTAAAGGCATAGAGAGAGCGATGAAGATGACAAATGATGCCATCAAAAATAATATGTAGGTGGTGGCTACATGTAGACCTTCTCATGCAACTCACCATTGAGAAAGGCATTATCGACATCAAGCTGAGAGACAGACCAGTGACAAACCAATACCACAACGATAAGTGTGTCAAGAGTTGTATTGTGGTCAATAGGAGCAAATGTCTCATTGTAGTCATGGCCATGTTACTGCTCAAAGCCACGAGTCACAAGAAGAGCTTTGTAATGCTCAAGAAAACACTTAAAATTTAAATCTTGTAGACCCACTTACAAGATACTCCCTCTGTAAACTAATATAAGAGCGTTTAGATCACTACTTTAGTGATCTAAATGCTCTTATATTAGTTTACAGAGGGAGTACAAGTGATGGGATGAGCATGGGGAGGAAGGGAAACGAGTTCCCACGTGTCAGTGTGCTCAATAGAAGGAATCTCCTATGCCATTGCATGGCATCACTCGAGAAGAACTCGATGTCATGTAAGTTTTCTCGAGAAGCACAAGAATACCCATAGTGTTCAAAAGGTAAAAGTGGGTGAGTGGGGATGCATAAGTAGGTTGAGTTGGAGGCGGCGCTTTACCAACAGAAGGAGCCAATAATAGTCAAGGGAGATGACTCGTCTAAAGATGGCACATCAGAAGAATTGACAACATGTGCACGACCAGTGTAATAAAGAAGATGAGGCAGAATACATGAGTCATAAGTCTACAAGCAAGGTGGGGAAGCCACGGTTGACGACGGTGTGGGGTCTACAATAGTAGTATGGGAAGACACAATGGGATGGGTGGACGAGGTCAATACCTGAGTCATAGGTCTATGTGGAAAATTCAGGAAGAAATGTCATCGATGGGGGAGGCTGAAGGAGATGATGGACGTGGCTAGATAGGACGACTCATCAAAAGTCAAATCCTGAGAAATGCGCATCCGACGACCCACACGATCGCAACATTGATAGCGCAAAAGGGTGTACCAGATACAACCAAATGAACGAAGCAATGAGTAGTCACAAGAACAACCAAAAAGATGCTTAAGATGAATGTCACCCTGCAGTGCGAGGAAGGGTGAATGTTATGACGTAGGTGGAAGTAGAAACAATCTCAACCCAAAAGTGAGGTGGAATAGAGGCGACGACCTTTAAGACACAAGCAACCTCAAGAATGTGACAAGGCTTACTGAAAGTGCTAGTTATCGACTAGAGGGGGGTTAATAGGCAATTTTTATGAAAAGCGTTGAAACAGTAAATGTTTTCAAAGTATGCGGAAGCAAATTAGGATCAATTAGGAATAACAATCAAGGGACTAGGCTATGCATGCAACATGATTAGGACATTCAGGTAAGAAAGGTATAGTCATCATGCAAGCAAAGATGTATCAAAGATAAACTCAGGAAGCACGAAGACAAATGATTATCAAATGAAAGTCTTTTGTGAATGTCTTCACACACAGACGAGCAAGCAATGACTTCACAGTACAATACAATATGTAAAGAACTGAAAACAATGGATTTGTTGGACCAGTTTGAGTTGTTGTGACAACTGTACTTCTGGTTGGGAGGCGAAGATTGAACTATGAATACCTCGTTTTCACCTTATTTCCCTTGAGCCAAAGTCATTTAGACCTCGTCCAATCACTCTAGTAAGACTTTAAGGTAGACTTTCGAAACCTTCACAAACTTGGTCACCCGACAATCCACAATGGCTCTTGGATGCGACCATGAAGCCTAACTATCTGAAAGATCATAGTCTTCAAGTGTAACAAGTCTTCAGTTCTCTCAGTACAGAATGACTTTGGTGATGCTCAAACACTCTGGCTCTAGGTGTTTGGGTTTATCCTTGCAGGATCTCACTCTCTCAATGTATTCGAGGTGGGTTGCTCCAAAATGACAGAAACCGCATGATAACTCTCAGCAGCCTCCAACTTATGGTGGAGGTGGTGGGCTATTTATAGCCAACAGGAAATCCGACATGATATGACCGAAATGACCCTGGGTCAATGGCCAACCGACATGTGTCACAACGGTTTGATTTCAAACACATGCGGCAACATTACTTGGGCTACAAGCAACGCTGACTCAACCAACTCTGGAAGAGATTTTCTATCATTGTCTTCACTAGAAGACATAAGTATTTGGGTTGAGAATCATGTCAGTTTCTGACTTCGATCACTTTCACCACACTTAACAGTACGGTGGTTCCTATGACTCAGGAAAGAAGAAGACGAAACTACCAAAAGACTAAGTCTTCACGTCCCGTTATCTTCATGCGTATATCTTAGCACACCACCTTTATCTTCAACGGTCTTCAATGTCTTGGATGCTTAAGCCGAATCTCCAGGGACTTTTATCTGTGTTATCATGTGAACTTTCACAAACACATTAGTCCCTCAACAATGCTTGCCTTCAATACTCCAAAACCGATAAGGGGTGGCAGTAGAGGCACTTACACTTACACTCAGCAACACCATTCTGAGCATCGGGACCATGACAAGAGAACCAAGAAAGTGTGCCCTGCTCAGCAAGGAATCTGCATAGTAAATCTAACTAGGAAAAGAAGCTGGTCTACCCGACCATACAAGTGTTCTGCATCGAGGCAGTGATTGTCGGAAGCTTACTGTTATCCTCTTTGCCCTGCTTTCGGTTGGACAGCCACCCATCCCTTTTTTACACGCAAGCTCGGGCAAAGGCTGGATGACAGGTGTGACAGTAGGCATGTGGGGTTGTGGAAGCGATGTTAGGTTTCTCTTGTTTTTGGTACGCGAATAAGGCGAAGTACAGGGTGGGCGACAAAGGATTTCATGGGCATGTGAAAACCCTAGCCCCACCTAGGACGCGGTGAAAAAATCCCCTCTCAGCTCCCGCCGCCACCTCTCCTCGTCTCTCCCTCCACTGTCCGGGTATCTTCTTGGCTTTGGCCTGCATTGGTCATCATGAGCCAGGCAAGGATCTCATGCCAAGTCTGTGGCGAAGGGGCACTCCAGGAGTAAGTGGCTCATCGTCTCGGGGGCCTGGTCACACAATAGGCATTGGGCCTGGTGCTGGAGACCCTGCCTAGCAAGGCGATGAGCAGTTAAGAACCTATCTAGGTTAGCCAACCAGTGGAAAAATTTCACACGTGGCGGCGCCCAACTCTTCCGCATGGGCTCCCAAGAGAAACAAGTTGCGGATCCCTGGAACGTGGCATGGTAGCAGGAGCGGGCCGTGTAGGTGCCGGAGGTTGTCCACTTCCACACAAGCTGGTCCAGGCCATGCCAAGCACGCTCATGATCGTTGCGCCAGAACAATAGCCATCAGATTGTCTCAGTGCGAGGCCAGCACGCTCGAGGTCCTCGACTCCAAGGCCACCGTGTGAGATGGGGCGGCAAACGTGGCACTGGCCACTGTTGGCAGCTGCGCGCCCAGCCCATAGGAAGCCACGCTGGATCTTCTTCATTTGTCGGAGAGTCTTTTTTGATGGCACGAAAGCGAGGAGTTGGTGCACTGGAAAGGCACCTAGGACAAACTTCGCCAATGCTAGGCGCTAAGGTTTGTTCATCAGGCCAGCCTTCCAAGCGGGGAGACGTCCGGCAATCCCATCGACAAGTGGTTGTAGCTAGGGAGCAGTAGGTCGCCGTATCGTGAGGGGGATCCCGAGATAGGTGATGGGCAGCCCAACAATAGGGCAACCGAGGTGCGCGAGTACTTGCGTCGCCTCGTCCGTGTCGCAATGCAGTAGTGAGGCGGAGCCCTTGGCGTAATTCACTCGTAGACCGGAGGCACGGCCGAAGGGTTTCAAGACCGCGCGCATGGCCATGAAGCCCATGATGTCATTGAGCGTGCAGTGGTGTAAGAGTACCACTATCGTCCGCGTACAGCGACACCGTGGGGATCGATTGTCTCGGGTGTAGTTGTGCCATGATCCTGAGGCCGATCACATGCTTGATGAGCCTTCCTCATGTGTCCACGATGAGCACAAATAGTTGTGGCGACATGGGATCACCTTGGTGTAGATAGTTATAGCACTATAGTTTTTCTCATTTGAAATGAATTTGAATAGGGTCACTTTAGTATCAAGGTAAACCAACTGGTTTCCAATTTTATTTTGTTTGTTTTTCGAGAAGTGCCAAAATCCTAGGTATCCTGTTAGATGTTATTGATAATCATCAATTGGTTATTATGTGCTCGTCTACTGGTTGACGACCAGTAAATTTGTCAAAGTATGCTTTTAGAATTTCCATATGTTGGATAAATTTGGCTATGGGATCGGGAGGTGGTGGCAAAGAATTATGTGGTTTGATGGCACTAGGGGCAGGAGGTGTTGATTTAATCAGCTAATTTTATAGCTACGCTGTTCCATCAAAAAATCTTGGTCTGAATTGTTGTATAATTTGCTCTTTGCATGCCATTTTTGGTTAGTACAGGAAACAACGGTCATTGTTCCATGAGTATTTGGATCACAGCAATTGCTAACTACTCCATGAATCAGATTTCTTGCTTGGTCTCATATAATCCCCTAATTATCTGCTTTGGATTTCTTTGGGAGGGACGGCATGATGGATGCGTGCTGTTTTGCAGATAGGCTAAGGTTGGGATATCCTTACTGATCTTGTTATATTTCTTATTCTTACTCCTTGGTTAGCTACGTGCTTCCCATGTGTGTACTGGGTGGGATTTGGATTTTCTGGACCAGATTGACTGCTATTCTAGAGTTCGTAATTGGGGTCAGCCGATCTGATGCATATGAATTTATTGGGCTCTTATCTTCTCTTGGCTGCTTCTTCTTCAGAGTCTACACAGATCGATTATTTTCTCATCTCTCTTATTTATTCAGAGGGAGCGTCATAAGTAATGGACAGAGTCTACACCTGTGTGCACTTTTTTCCCCTGTATTTGTTCAGAGGGAGTGTCATAAGTAAAAATAAGCTTTTTTTCTTCTTTGGATTCAGTTATGAAGAAATCCCTCCATAAAGAAATATAAGAGCCTTATATTTCTTTGCAGATGGAGTAATGTACAAATGTGTGTTGTGCTGTGCCTGCAGGAAAGAGTTTCAGTTAGTTGCTCCGGACAGTGCCTATGCCTTTATGGCAAGTAGGCTAAAATCTTTCAAATTATAAGCTCTTCGCTGCTACAAACAGAGTTTATAGTTAACTAAAACAAGTGAACAGAGTTGTAGTTACAGTTTTTGCTTACAGTGGTTGATGTGCTATGTTTGATGCAGTGCATTCTTATCATGCTATGGATACGGGCACAAAAATCACAGAACAAGGATCTAACTGATTCTATAGTTATATGATGTTTCTTATGTGCACCTATTTTCCATATGTATTTTGTTGAGAGGAAGTATCCTCTAGAAAACAGAGAAGAAGAAAAAAAAAATCTAGATTCTTTTATCAACTAACGACATGACCACTTTTAGTGAGCTTTAGCTGAAGAGAGAAAATGATGCAATAGGGTAGCCTCCAAAGATGTAGTACCAAGATCCATTAGTCCGCCTTCATCTTCCTGACACGGTTTAATCAGGATACTGACAAGAGGCCTCCAAAAGTTAAATTTATTTCTTCACCAGCAGATCTACATTGAAGACGTGTCCTACTTTATGCAGGTAAATTATCTGCATAGCCATGCAATGGCACATTTTGACCTCATCTTTACCGGTAGTATTGAAGATAATATTCCCCTTTCATAATGATCTTGCATCAGAGTGTGGTGAACATTGCAATTTAACGGTGTATTTGTATCTTGATTTGTTGAGATTGTACTCATTCCAATTTTATGATGTAGTTACCCTTTATTATTGTTTGATGACAATATTACGTCATCCTACGTTGTACTTTTCTGGATCATGCATGTGTAAGAATTCCTAAAATACTAATACACCGATTTCTCTTTGCCCCCTTATGTAGTTTTAAATATGAATGAACTACTTTCTAGACTAGGTGAATTTCTCTGCACGATAAGGATGTTTCTTTTCAAGAATATGCTATCTGGAAAATCCAACATTTAATAATTAGATAAAATATATAATGTACATGGTTACTTGAATGAACCAAGTTACTAGTGTTCCTGAAAGCGATACTAGGATCTTTGCATGTCAACACTCTTCGATGCTTATCTTGATGATTTTTCCTCTGTTTTAAATACATTTGTATTGTTAACTCACTTTCATGTTCTCGGTTGGTATATAACCAACTTAGAAAAGTTATTTGAACTGAGTACGACGTTTGAGCCGCATACAGAAGTGAAGTTGTATCACTTACCACATGAGATTATTGTCAGTTACCTGTTCACCCATTATGCTACCCCATTGTCTATATGCAGGGCAACTCTTCTTTCTGATTCTTGGAGATTTAAATATACCTTTGAGACTTTCACGAAGGGCATCCCTCACGCAAGGATTTACTTGAATACCCTCCAGGAGATCAGGAAAAAGTATGGTTGTTACCTAATCAATAATATGTTTTTCCATAGGTTGTTGATTTGCTTTCTGCTTAAGCGGAGGTAACTGCAGCTCCTATTTGTCAATCGGTGCAATCTCAGGTATATTTTTGCCCCTGCCGGTTATAATCCTCTTCCTTCTACATCTGCATTTGCCCGGCGGCCTTGGGGCGCGACGGTCATGGCGGGAGCTCGCGGGATGTGCCAGATCTACGGTGGCAGGGCCAAGCTTGGTTTCTGCGGTGGCCGGTGAGGGGCCCCTGTTGCGTATTGGTGATGTGCAGGGGCGAGGTGTGGTGCTGTGCTGGTGCGTCATAGAGGTTGTAGGCTGGATGACCTGACCGGGTCATGGGTTTTGGCGGGTGGTGTTGAAAGCCGTACTCCGGCATTGTTTGGAGTTGTCGATGATGGCGCGTACGGGCACCGTTCCTTTGTTGGAGGCGTCGATGTTGTAACACTCACTCTCCTTCCCATCTTGCTCCGGGGAAAACCTCGGATCTGGAATCCTGGATCGGACGATGAAATTGCTTGTGTCTTGGCCCGGCGTCGCATTTTCTCTTGGGGCATCGTTTTGGAGTTTGACTCGGTCAGGGGGACTCGGGGCTCGTGAAGGCGGTTGACGATGGCTTGCATGACATCACCGTGTGAGCAGCAGAAGCATTCGTCACATGCAAGATGCGCCAAGCAAGCTATGTCTGCTAATCTCACGGGATTGCCGTGGCATATGTTTGCTCTACCTGACATAACGTTCCTCTTCGATGTCATGAGCTTCTTGGATGTGCTTGTGGCAGCTCGGACTGATACAACGGTTTTCGGTGTGTACTCTAGTAGCAGTGCAGGCGCTCGAGTGCCCGACCGAGTTTGTTGTGGAGTGTGGCCTTCTGGCGAGTTGTATGTTTTGTGTGCTTTAGGTCTAGTTTAGCTAGGCGTTGTGCAGGTTTTCGCCTAGTTTTTCTTTAATAAACCAAGCAGTTTGGGTCCTTGTACCATCTTCTTCTTCACAATGAATATAACAGCTCTCTTGTTATCGTCAAAAAAAGAAGGTGATTGTCCATTACAACTACACAAAGCTGCAACAAGCACAAAAGATCAGTGCAAAGCCTCGCAGATTCAGTGACTCAGAAAGACAAGGTGATAAAGGAGCAAAAACTACAAATTCGAGACTAACCATCTGATCAGATTCATCAACTTACTGCGGCTGGTTTGGACACAAATGCTCAAGTGACCAACCATCATCTCAGAAAAGCTCTTGCGGAGATTCAGGATAGTATAGTTGCACTACAACAACTTACTCGTATGGCATCCTTCTCGCTGCAGAAGGTCTCATGATGGAGCTTCGGTTGATGACCTGACTGATAGCTACAATGGCCCTGATTAGATATAACCTGGCAGCCCTCGATCACAATGACTCGTGATCATTCTTGCCCAGTGCCTCCTGCCTTGCCTTCCTATGTTTTGGACGATTTAATTATGAATCATGTATTTTCTAGCTGTTTCTGTGGCTGTTACTGTCCCGCGTTTTATTTATGCCTGCCTAACAACCGATGTAATGGACCTGCTATAAGAAAATTTTGTTCATAGCTATATATATCTGTGTGTTGAATACCGATGTTCGTGTCTTCCCTTATAATCAAGTTATGTTTGTTTCTCAACGTATGTGAGGATTATGTGTCTCTGATACACTGGTAAAAGGTCATATAAATCACCAGGGTAAATAGAGTGATTGTGTTTCGGGAGCAAACCATCTTTATAGGGCAGTGCTCTGCGCCGGCGCGCCGGCCGAAACTTTCGGCCGGCCTCGCGCGGGCAACCGCGGCGCGTCCGTACCGTTGGATCTTCATGCAACATTTTTTTCCGATGCAGCAATGTTTTCAACGGTTGCAAAAAAAAATTGTAGCAAAAAAATATCTACGTGATCGTAGCAAAAAAACGAAGTTGATGGTGCGTGGTAGCAAAAGTCAAACGCCGGTTGTAATAAATATCTACGTGAACGTGTATGTAACTTTTTTAATGAACGGTTGTAGCAAAAAATGATGCCGGTTGTAGCAAAAATTAATACGGTTGTAGCAAAAGTAAAAAACATCGATTGTAACGAAAAATCCGACGAACTGGAGTTGCAACCAAACGTATATGCAGCTTTTTTACTGAACAAATGTAGCAAATAAAAATGCTTGTAGCAAATATGACGCTGGTTGTAACATTTTAGACGGAAAAATGTTGGATGCCCAGTCAACGCTTAGCGGGCGGGTCGCGTGCGGCCGGCCGAACGGTTCGGCCGGCACACAGGCCAGAAACGTTTCCCATCTTTATAGCATCTAGAACGGCGTCTAGCTAATTCGGCCCCTCAAATGTCCCGTGACCGGGCGCGTCCGCTTTCACCCCACTTTCTCTCTTTAAAACAACCGCATCCCACACTTTTAGTCCCTCAATTTCTCCCTCTCTGCATGTGACATTTCATTGAACATGTCTTATGCATGCACAACGACAAGTTAGCAGCGTGTTGTAGGTGAAAGCAACGGAAAGGTGGACCGGCGGCCAGCAGCCCAGCACGCGCCTGGCGGCCGGCGCGCGCACGAACGCACGCGGGAGCTCCGTATCCACATGCGCGTGCTCGCACCAGCGGCCTCACAGTGGTGTGGCTTCTTGCCTTTGAGCGAGCTAGGTAGCATTTCACGAGGCATCCCGGACGACCAGCGCACCCAGGGTTTTTTCACTGTTTTGACCCGATGGGGGTAACTTAATCACGGAACGAACTCGTTTGAAAACAATTTCATGTTTTGACCCTTTTCTTGCAACGCCATTAAACGTGGCGTTGCAGCTCTATAGAGAAACGCCACTCTATTGTGGTGTTGCAGCCCTTCTGTGCAATGCCAGTCTATTGTGGCGTTGGAGGCTTGAGGTGAAACGCCACGCACCATGGCGTTTCTTGGCTTTATATTCTGCCACCCGACCCCCTCGCCCACCAACCACCATTTCTCCTCTTCTCTTGTTCTTATTTTGACGAAAAAGCTCTCCCTTGTCCTCAAGGTCCCCCCTTCAATCTCCCTCCTCCCTCAACCTTTTTGTTGGTTCTTTGGGGCAAATCAAAGAGGCCGGTAAGGTCCTCCAATCCCTCCAATTAGTTTTTGCAATGACTTTGTATTTGTGTAGCTTCTTTTGCACTAGGTGTTCCATTTTATGTTGCATTGTATTGGTTGGTTTATTATTATTGATAAGATTTAGTGTTAGGATTAGGATTATGCCTAATTTGGTTGGACAAGGGTTAGGGTTAGTGTTAGGTTTTGTGTTGTGCCTAATTTGGATGGACAAGGGTTAGGGTTAGGGTTTGTGTTATGCCTAATTTGGATGGACAATGGTTAGGGTAATGTTTTGTTAGTTGTTTTGTTATACTTAGAATTGGTAATTTTGTCCCCTTTTTTAGATGGACAAGATTGTGAATATTCATTATGTTGACAAAGAGGCATTCATGAATGTTGATATTGTTGACAAATATGAGGAAGTGTTGACATTTCTTGATAGTCCTACTTATGAAGAGGTTGTGGCAGAAACTCGGATAAGATTGAAGTGGGTTGATCCAAGTGACCAAGTAGAATTATTAGGAAGACATGATGTTGGGTCGGCACACAAGTGTCGAATGAAGACAATGCCTATCAAGTCCAATTTGCATTGGGTTGCATACAAGGAGGCTATTGCATCCTCGATAGACAAGTCACTCAAAGTGTTTGCTAGTACGATGGTCAATGCTCCTCTTCATGTTAACTTGAACCAACCCCTAGTAGATGATTTGAGCCCGTATAATGGTGTGGCACCTATTGTTGAGCATAAAGTAGAAGTGCAAGTCAATGAGTATCCCCAATATGAGTTTGGAGGTAGTGCACCGATCAAAGATGATGGTCATGACTCCGACGAAGAGTATGAGAGGCAACACAACATTGTTGGTGATGTAGAGGCTCAAGTAAGGCATGATGACATGGATCCTGACATTGTTTATCAGCGTGCTTGTGTGGATGAGTCGGATGATGAAGGGCCGGTGAATGAGTTGGATGAGGATGGCTTCACTGAGAAAGAAGCGGAGTGGTATACAAAAATCACTGGTAGCGATCACAAAGTTCCCTTGTTTTGTGATGTTAGCCTTGCAGATAAGGCTTTAGTTGACGGTGGCATGAGCAAGACAATTGAGGCTATAATGTTCCCAAGTAGCACATCCAACGCGATTTGTACGTCTTACCTAAAGAAAGGTTTGATGTTCGAGGACATTCTAGAATTGAAGATGTGGTTGTGTGAGTATGCCGTCAAACACTACAGGCCTTTCAGAGTTGTGCACTCGGAATGCCACAAGCGATACACCGTGAAATGCGAGGTAGAAAAATGCAAATGGAAAGTCAATGCAAGACTCAGGAAAGATGGTTCGTGGAAGATAAGTAGTTGCATTGCAACTCACCAATGCACACCGCCGACAGATGAAGCACCAGAGACACACCGTTGGTTAACCTCGGAATTTATCGGTTATAAATACCAGAAACATATAGCTGAGGATCCAACCATTAAAGTGAAGTTGTTGATGAGTTGGGTTTTCGAGAGATTTGGATATAAGGTCAAGTACGGGAAGACATGGAAGGCCAAACAGGTCGCTTTTAGAAATGTTGTACGGTGGATGGGAAGAGGCGTACAACATGCTACCCCGGTTGCTGGGCGTGATGGCCTATCGAAACCCCGGAATGTACCACTATGTCCAAGATATTGAAGGAGTGTTCCGTCGTGCCTTTTGGACGTTTGGCCCATGCATTGCAGCTTTTGAGCATTGTCGTCCGGTTTTGTCTATAGATGGAACATTCCTGACTGGCAAATACAAGGGCACACTAATGATAGCAATGGCACATGATGCTAATGATCGGGTGTTGCATGTGGCATTTTCTTTGGTGTCATTGGAGAACCAACACAACTGGGAATGGTTCATGGGACTTGTGAGAAGCACGATGATTCCTCCCAATAGGGAGGTATACATCATATCCGATCAACACCAAGGCATATTGAAGGTCGTGGATGTTCACATTCCAGGGCACGCGAGGCTTCACCATCGATGGTGCATGAGGCACTTCGTTGCAAACTTTTACAGGGCTTGTAAGAACAAAGATCTGGCGAAGGATCTTAACTCTGCATGTGTTGCCTTCTCCGTTGAGTCGTTCACGAAGCGATTGAACAAAATATATGAGAAGGCAAATGAAGGTGGAAAAGAATTCCTACGAAGGAATATAGATGAGAGACATAAGTGGTCACGGGAATGTGACGAAGGAGGCATGAGATATGGCGACATGACAAGCAATCTTGTTGAGTGCTTCAACTTTGTCTTGAAGGGGGCACGTCAGTTGCTGGTGACGGCAATAGCTGAATATACCTTTTACAAGCTTAATGAGTATTTTCTGAAGCACTCTGAAGAAATTTAAAAGTTGATTGGTGAGAGTGATAAGCCTCCCAATGAGATCTATCCGAAGAAGGTTGCCGAGTGGCTAGAGTTTCAAAAATAGAAGTCAGCCATGCAGCGAGCCACTTTTTTCGATAACGCTCAAATGAAATACCAAGTGGATGAGCCAGGCGGTACAACGAGAGATGGGCAATCATATGGTGGTCGCTCATTTATGGTTTCCCTTCGGACGCGACATAGAACTTGTGAGCGGCCTAGTAAGTACCACTGGACATGCTCGCACATGATGACGGCATGTCGCATGAGGAATTTGCCCTTCTCTGATGGTGTAGTTGTGAGGTTGCATTCAACTTGCAAACTCATCAATTAACATGGGCATCAAGATTCCACCCTTTTCTTGACCCATCACAGTTGCCAGAGTATCACGGCCCTAATACTAGGCCGGATCCAGAGATGATGGTTAAACCGAAGGGTAGAAGGAGAACAAAACGATACAGGAATGATATGGTTGACCTGTTGAGCACCAGAGAGTTTGGTAGTGGACATTTCATGGAGCCACGTGATAGGAACCAATGCGGTGATTGCAATGAAACGACACATAATAAGAGGATTTGCAAAAGAAACAATGCATCTACTAGTGATGTGGGGGGCAGAGGTGGTTCAAGTGCTGGCGGTGGTAGATGTGGTGGTTCAAGTGGTGGCCTTGCTATGGGCCGAGGATCCGACGGTGGTAGACATGGTGGTTCAAGTGGTGGCCTTGCTATGGGCCGAGGATCCGGTGGTGGTAGACGTGGTGGTTCAAGTGGTGGCCTTGCAATGGGCCGAGGATCCGGCGATGGTAGACGTGGTGGTTCAAGTGGTGGCCTTGCTATGGGGCGAGGATCCGGCAGTGGTAGACGTGGTGGCCTTCCTGTGGGCGAGGATCCGGCGGTGGTGGTAGACGTGGTGGTTCAAGTACTCGTTGAGGTTTTATGGGTAGAGGTTCGGGTTGTGGTAGAGGAATGTTCGGTTACCTACGAGGACCATTTCCGTAAGTTTGCTACATTTCATTATTATTGTCATGTTGTACAATTTTTGTTGTCAGATATTTGACTTATCTCTATCATGTTGTTTTTCATGCTCCTTTGTATGTTATTGTACAAACTCTGAGCCTTGATGTTTTTATGTAGGTATGGCAGCGTCTCAACCCAACAAGGAGAAAATGGAGTGGGGGCAGAGAAGGATGCAGCCAGTGAGGAGCGGTGGTTGATGGAGAGGGCTGCAAAGAAGTTGAGAGAGCAGGACGCAGCCGAAGCAAAGAACATGGAGAGGGAGCGCCAGTACGAAGAGAATGAAGCAAAGAGGAAGGAGGACCTCAAAATGTTCCTTGAGCACCGTGCTTATGAGAAAAATATGAAGGAGCATCACAAGAAGGTGATGGAGCAATGTCACAAAGAATGGGCAGCTAAATTTAACAAGATTATGGCAGAGGGTGCAGCAAAGAGAGAGCGGGAGAATGAACTCTTCATGGAGAGGGTGCTGGAAGAGGCTTCAAAAATGCGCAAAAGGGAAGACGAAGAGGAAGAATAGAGGAAGCAGAAAAACGGGAAGAGGCCTTGCTCGACACAATAGAGCCGGAGGCTTCTATTCTCATGCATGCTTTCATGTTTGAACCCTATGTGTTGTTGAACCTTGTTCGCTTGCGCGCTATCTGACTATGAAATCCACTATTATGTACTTTAAGAACCTATTATGCATCTTTGGACGTATGTGTGAACTTTAATGGGAACTCTTTGTGATGTTTGTACTTTATATGGGCTATGTGATGTGTGTATTCTTTGTTCTTAGTTGCATATGTGATGTTTGTACCAGAATCTACTAAATGTGGTATGTATGTTGTCTGTGTGAACCTGCTAAATGTGGTATGAATATGGGCAAAATCATGTATGTGAAACGCCAGCCACCCTAGCGTTTCAACCTGTCCCTGCAACGCCAGCCTTACTGGCGTTCCCTTAGACCAGTACCACGAATTCAAGGTCTTCGGCAGTGTTGGCATCATGCATAGAAACGCCAGCCCTCAGGGGCATTGCAACATGTACCAGAAACGCCAGCCCTACTGGCGTTCCCTTAGACCAGTACCACGAATTCGAGGTCTTCGGCAGCGTTGGCATCCTGCATAGAAACGCCAGCCCTCAAGGCGTTGCAGCCTGTACCAGAAACGCCAGCCCTACTGGCGTTCCCTTAGACCAGTACCGCAAATTCGTCGTCTTCTTTAGACCAGAACCTTCAAAGTAGACCTTTAGACCATAAGACAAGTTGATACTTCAAATTAGCATGACATGACAAGTTCACAATTAGCATGACATGAACAGTTCATAATTCAAAGTACTTAAAATTCCATAAGCCAAGTTGATACTTCAAACTTCAAACTACATAAAACTACATAGCCCAAGTTCTTACTTCAAACTTCAAAGTACATAAAACTCCATAAGACAAGTTCAATACTAGCATGACATGACACTAACAGTTCATACTTCATTTCCTTCCTCTCTTCGCAGCCATCTTGCCCCTAGTGACGTAGCCATGTGGAGTATTCTGCCAGCCAGGACGTCGGACGTTCCTTGAGCTAGCTCGACGTGTTTCTTCCGTCGCCTGAGTGGGTTGACTTGGCTGCGGAGCATCTTCCATCTGCGAAGCCCCAAACTCAATGAAGTCTAGATCCACGGCCTCGTTGTCTGACTCCTCTTCTTCTTCAAACTCCTCAACATGTGCTCCGCTAGAAGAAGCATGTGCTCGACTCGAAGACGGACGAGCAGAAGAGGCCCGTGGACCGCTGGCAGACAGACGAGCGGAAGACTGCACATCCATCTTGTACTGCGCACGTGCCCTCACATCGATGGACGAAACACTATGGCAAGAAAGTAAAGCCGCTAGTGTGCGACACCGATTGGCGACCTTCTGCGCAAGGAAAAGATAATGACATGTTAATATGCTAACAAAGCTACGACAACTAAAACAAAGGTTAACAAGGCATCTAACCTGCAGAGTAGTTCTAACAAACCCGTCCGTTTGTGAAGATGGGGCACGACCGCAGAGTAGTTCTAACAAACCCGTCCGTTTGTGAAGATGGGGCACGACCAAGGGCCACGTTACTATCGTTGATACATCTCCATAGCTCCGTGCCCTGGATAAAACATATGTGACATACCACCCACGAATAAATGACACTTGTTCATATTTTAAAGAATAAACGTACCACTCGGTGATGAAGTGGGCCATAGTCAAGATGCGCTCCAACTGTCTCCCTAATAGAATTGTTGAATGCAGCATCAGCAGCCTCACTCGGCAGTAAGTCCAAGCAATCGGAACAAGTCCAGGCTGCCTTATGGATAACTCTGTACTCTGTACGCATCCACTCCAAATGCCTTAAATATGTCGCCTCGTCAGTGTCGGGTGTTTGATCATTTTCAACTCGAGCATGTCTCTGAGCATTCCACATGTCCACCCAAATCATGTGGTGCTCCTCCCAATTGATGACACTCTTATTGGTTTGCCGGTTTGTCCTACAAAACAATAGTTCAATACTACATCAGTTCCATTTTTTCGTGTTAGACATTGATGAACAGGATAAACATGTGATACAAAATACTCACTTATGTAGCTACACACTTGTCTCGACGTAATCCGGCAGTGTGCGTTGTTGTACCCCGAACTGCTTTGAAACACGATGAGGAAGATGCCACTCCACCGCAAAGAAGCATATCATGGGGCACCGCACACGCCAAAGATGATGGTCACGAAGGCACATGTTGCTCAGAGGGAACTGCCTAAGTACCGTGTACAGCCTCCAATTCACCTACATAACGACAAGTCACTCGACCATCCATGAAAAATTTCCAGACAATTTGCGAAAGCATTTACCTGTTCATAAGTCAGCATGTCTAGCTCGCTTATGTATGCCTTATACCGCCCCATAGTTGCGATACTCGTCCATTGGACATTAGCCCATGTGTGTGCGATAGTGGGATACCACTCCTCATCTCCGTCGAACGGGTACATCCAAGGTTCTTCCGGAGGAAGGCTCAGGTTACGACCAACAAGCATACGCTCCCACATCCAAACCTGTAGGGCCCAAACAAAACCTCCAAGAGTGGACGTCGGCTTGCTCCTCATACATGCTCCATCCAACTATAAATTTAATAAGATGAAAATGCAACATATACCCATTTAATATAATGAAAATGCGTCATATACCCATTGAATAAAACAAAAATGCATGATATTAAACCATAACTGACGGTACAAGAAGGCTAGTGTCGCCGAACCCCAACTCCACTTAACATCCCAGTCACGAAGAGGATCCAAAAACATTCATGAGGCTGTGTCCCCCGTGCCATCCGGAAACACCACTTGGGTCAAAAGATTCCAGAGGTAAGCCCTGGCGAACCTCTCCACAACAACCGGACTAGCATCCCTTGGGCACTTGCGAAAATATCTCTGTATCCAAGAGAACAACACACCGGATGGCCTAGGATCCTTCCTGGTTTCATTAGTCCATGGCTCGGATTCAACACCAACCAATGCTGCAACCCGTTGTCGCCATCCATCAGACCTAACCTTCCCTGTAAGAGCCCTGCCCTCGATAGGAAGCCCGGTGATCATACCAATATCCTCCAGAGCTATTGTCATCTCACCAAGAGGAACGTGAAAAGAGTGTGTCTCCGGCCTCCAACGGTCCGTAAGGGCGGTAAGGGCTGTGGCGTTCAACCATGGTGGTGTGCCTTTAAAGTTCAGCACAAACTGAAGAAGATCCATTCTTCTAAAATAAGGCTCGTACCGAGGGTCATATAACAGAGATTCATTCGGGCTGTGCCCCCTCAAACGAAGTACTGGAGGAACTAAACCAACAAACGCATAATTTGTCACAATATGAAAATCTTGGAATATAGAAAAATAATCATCAAGACCATTATAATTACCTCTCCTCTTTCAACTAGCACCTCACGATGCTTCTGCTCATAGAACTCATCAAGCCTCAGATATTTATCCGGCTAAAACATCCTACATAATATGAACAAAATTATTTTAGGCATTAAACTAGTGTGAACTAAATCTAGGCATTAAACTAGTGTGCCAAAAAAGCTACGCAATCACCTAGTACCACTAATATGAACTAAATCTAGGCATTCACCTAGTGCCACTAATATGAACTAAATCTAGGCATTGACCTAGTGCCACTAATATGAACTAAACCTAGGCATTCATCTAGTGCCAATAATATAAAGTACAACTAGGTTATACCTACAGCCACCATAAACTACACCTAGAACCACCATAAACTACACCTATTAACCATCACAAAATAGATTTTACTTCAAAACATATGTTACACCTAGTGCAAAAAAAATCTACACAAATAAAGTCATTCCAAAAACTAATTGGAGGGATTGGAGGAGCTTACCGGCCTCTTCAATTTGCCCCAAAGAACCAATAAAACGGTTGAGGGAGGAGGGAGATCAAAGGGGGATCTGGAGGACGATAGTCTCTTTTTTCGTCAAAGAATGAACCAGAGAAGAGGAGAAAGGGGGTTGGTGGCCGACAGGGTCGGGCTGGCAGAATATAAAGCCAAGAAACGCCGGGGTGCCTGGCGTTTCACCTCAGGCCCGCAACGCCACAGTGGCTGGCGTTTCCCACGGCCAGAAACGCCACTGTAGACAGGCGTTTTGCACATGGCCAGCAACGCCACAATAGAGTGGCATTTCTCTGTAGAGCTGCAACGCCATGGTTTATGGCGTTTCAAAAGGGTCAAAACATGAAATTGTTTTTAAATGAGTTTGTTCCGTGATTAAGTTACCTTCCTCGGGTCAAAACAGTGAAAAAACTGGCGCATCCACGGAGGGCAGCACGCAAGCCAGCGCGCGGAGGGTAGCACGTGCGGGCGGCCTCGCAGGCCAGCGTGCACTTGACGGTCAGGTCAGCCGCGTCATCGCGGGCTCCGACAAGTCCTCTTTCCCAACGTCAGTCGCCTCCTCCGTCCACATCGTAGCTGTTGCGAGGGGCTGCCTCCTTCACCTGGGTCGTGGCCTGCATAGTTGGTCGCTCCCATGTTCATCTAGCCAAGATATGAGGATTGAGTAGTTGCGTCTGGGTTGGATGCACTTACTAATGTGGAGAGAGATGCCCCGGCGTGTCCGGGCGTAACCGGACATCTTTATATTGCTTCCAAATTTATGAGAGTCATAGATAAGCCGGTCAGTACAGACGTGCAGAAGAAAATAAGTGATTGTTAGGTTAGTTTTTTTTTATAAGGAACTGACCAGTAGGGCAGTTCATGGACCTGTGTGGACGTTGCTACCGCAGAAGGCCCCCAAATTCCAGGAGGCCCTGATTTTGGGCCAATGTCTATAATATTTTTCGTTTTGGAACGTTCTTCAAAGCTAGCATAGGCCCATGGCGCTCCCGAACTGGGTCGACTCGTCAGTTTCCCGAACGAGCGTTTCCCGAGTCCGGATCAACAATTTGCTGGAAAGTGTGGCGCCACCGCATGGAGGTGGAGGCAAGCGGGGGTTGTCTCGTTTGATATCTTCGTTACCTGCCCGGAGGCATAGCCCATAGCCCTGTTCGCATGGAACTTTTCCTTATTCTATAGCAAGCCGTCCGCATACTGAATCGTAAAAAGGTGCCTTCTCGGATGCAAACTTGATACAACTCATGCTTATGACTCTGTTGGATGTGTGTTCTTCATTGAAATTATACCAAGTTTCGGTTTTGGGAACAATTGGATTTGATGCATGGCTATGGTCCTCTCTCCTGGAGTACTATTATGATGGTTATGGTGAATGAACGTTTGGGTGTACTATTATGATGGTTATGGTGAATGAACGTTTGGGTGACTCATTCCGGCAGGTTTCTTCAAGAGGGTGCTTAATGCCGAGTTTCGGCAGTAAAGGGCGTCAAGTTATGATGTACTGCTAGTTTTTCTTCGCTATAACACCATTCTGTAAATTCTCTTGCCTATTCTTAATCTTTTTTTGAATGGTGTCTATTCTTAATCTTAATATAATGGCACGCTAATCTTTTGGGTGTTCTCGAGAAAAACAAAAGTAGAAACAAAGGTGAGGATGCACGTCAACGATCTGTCCACCAGGTGCGTTCAAACCGAATCCCTGCTTAATTTAGCCGATTATGTTCATTCAAATAATTATATTAGTGAGTATTTGTGTGCATATGCATAAGTTCGCCAATCAAATTATTTAGGGAAGATATATAGTAGGCTAGTTGATCAAGTTGTCACGTACAAGATTTCCAAGATAGTTGCTTGTTAAAATTCATGTTTAGTCTTTTTTCTGTTTTAGTGTCTTGACAAGCCTATAACCTCTCTCTCCCTCTCCCTCTCCCTCCATCCCCTCCCTCCCTCCCTCCCTCCCTCTCTCTCTCTCTCCCCTCCATCCCTCCCTCCCTCTCTCCCTCTCTCTCTCCCTCTCTCCCTCTCTCTCTCTCCCTCTCTCCCTCCCTCTCTCTCGGGGGGATAACCCCGGGGTAGGCTCATCAAGCCTGCTCCTTCATTTCCGGCCCAAAGGACATGAACATATACAGATTCTCAAGGCCAAGTCTTCCGGCCGGCAAGGCAGCGCTTACCGGCTAGAGGACGAGGCGGCCATCCCTCTGGCCGGCCAGGCAACCCATGTCGGCTAGAGTTGAGGCGGCTACCTCTTCTGAGCCGGCCTGGTCCCGCCAGCCCGGCTAGGAATGAGGCGGCCGCACCCAAGCCGGCTAGCCAAGCAGGCTAGCCGGCCGAAGATAACAAGTCACATCAGATCGTAGGTCAGGATGAAACCTTACGACTAAAGGTAGCTACGCGCCAGCAAAGGTACTGGATCGGGGCGCCCGACGGGTACGAGCGTCGGCGGCCACGCCGCTGACCTACCCCGGCTCTGATCCATCACCTAGCATAGTGTCGGACCGTCGCGCTCTCACTCCATTACTGCATTCGGCATGGGGAACAGTGGAGGCGGCCGTACCTCCTGCCCATGACGAATCTCGCTGGACGACGCTTGACGTACAGCGCGTGCTCGGCGTCAACCTTACGCGAGAGCCTCATTGGCTAGTCGGTGGGTCCCACTGCCAATCGAGACCATGCAGCCGGCGGGCCCCTCAAGCGACAAGACAAGACTCTAGTGGGCCCCTGGCCAGCCGGCGAGGCTGCCAGCCGGGTCCCACACTTGTACCCTTTATCCATATTGTAGGCCGGCGGGTTCGTCTATAAAACCCTCCGGTCGCCCTCCATGCAGGGAGGCCAATCATTCCACAGTCGAACAACACCATACACTCACCAACCACAGAGAGAGGCCGAGACGAGCTGACTGCTCCCCTATTCCTCATCCCAACACAGCTCCAGGAGCAACTCTGTACTCTGTTCATACACATCAAACACTCCGGCAGGACTAGGGGTATTATCTCTACGGAGAGCCCTGAACATGGGTACATCGTGCATCCCATGCATGTACCAACCTTGTTCCCAGCGTCCACCTTTGCCCCTTCGGTTCTCACCGACTTTAGCCTACCTATGGCATATGTTGTGAGTATTCACCGACATTTGGCGCCCACCTTGGGGCCGATCGCGACATCGGCTGGCTTTACGCACTGGGCGGGGCCCCGCACCTACACCACCGGATGCATCGCGTCCGGATCAGTTTGCATGCCCGTGGAGCCCGCTTTCGACGAGGAAACACTCATGATGATCGACGTCCCCGTCCGCCATGCGGATTCGGACGAAGATTCTGATGACGAGGCACTCCCTAGCGTCGTCGTTGCTGCTATGGAGAACCTCAACGTTCTCTTCAGCGAGCTTCGTCTCAACGGCGGTCCGTGCTACTTCGGTGAGGACTTTGACGTTGAGGCGCTCTACGCCAGCTTCAGCAGGCTCTCTATCGCTGAGATGTCTGTCCACAACGTATATCCCAGCAACGTCCTCATCTTCGACGGTCCTCCGCTGTCGGTGGGGTTCTTTACACCATACCATGTTGCTGCCGTCTCTAACATCGTGGAAGTGATGTGTATCGGCACCGGCACCAGCACGGCTCCCGGCAAGGGCTCAGCAGGTGCTGGTGAGCCGCCGCCGCCATAGTCGATACTCTTCGGGACGCCATCGTCGGCCTGAAGACACCCGTCACCGCTTCCGCAAACCCTGCTGACGCTCGGGCCTCGCTGGAGGAGGCTCGCAAGCGTATCCTGGAGGAGGGCATTGCCGTAGCTTCGGCAAAACGTCGGATGGAGGCCATGTAGCGCGATTATAACTCTGCATACGGCCTTACTCCGATTTCCGAGGCCCCTAGCCGGCTTGGATTGGTTCGCAACCGCGGCCAGTTCATCGTCGAAGTCCTAGGTGGCGATCTGCCCACCTACGAGACCCCTGCAGCCAACATGCGAGCGGCTCAGGCAGCCATGGAGGAGATGGCGAGCCTGGAAGGCGATGAGCGCGCTTTCCAGGAGAAGCGGGTCAAGGACCTCCTTGATGCCGCCAACCAGCAACACGCTCGGTTTGACCCCGGTCAGGCTTAGTCGGAGTCCCCGGGACCCAACCCGGAGCACGCCGCAACCCTAGCGGCCAGCATCATGCAGAAGGATCTTCCTCGCATCGCCCTTCCGGCTGAAGGGGCGAGGGAAGCCAAGACCGGCGCTCTCAGCACCAGAGCGAGCACACTTTGGGCTTGCGTCGTGGAGGCGACGAGGGTGATTTAGAGTGTGAGACTCTTCCCCCGCGAAGAACTCACGTCTCTGGTTCGCGAGGCACCCCCCTCGCCACTCGGGCTGGTGCTCACGCTTCCTAGGATGATCGGGACGCTCGCTGGTGTCTCATCGTCCTGGCCCAGTCAGCCCTCCTAGAGGAAGACGGTCCCGACGGTCTGGCCTGCTTCGGCCCCCGGATCCGAGGGGAGACGTTCCCCCGAGGTTTCACCTTGCCTCGGGACACACCCAAATACAATGGCACGGCCAAGCCAGAGGACTGGCTGATTGACTACACCATGGCCGTCGGCATTGCCAGGGGTAACAAGCGCGTAGCGGTCCGCTACGTGCCACTCATGTTGACCGGCTCGGCCCGGACTTGGCTTAACAGCCTCCCGGCCGGCAGTGTCAACTCCTGGGTGGACTTCGAGGAGGCGTTTGTCCACAATTTCACTATCACCTACAAGCGCCCTGGCCGGCCCCGCGAGTTGGCCATGTGCATCCAGAAGCCCGACGAACCCCTTCGCGACTACGTCACCCGGTGGACGGAGCTTCGTAACTTTTGCGAGGGGGTGCATGAGGTACAAGCCATCCAGTACTTCATCGACGGTTGCCGAGACGACACCCTCCTCAAGCACAAGCTTATGTGCTCCGAGCCCACCTCTCTGGAGGTGCTCATGGCCAAGGCGGAAAAATACGCCACGGCCGACTCAGCGATGCGCGTCAAGGTGACCGCCTCGGACAAGGCTGTACCTACGCCGGCTACTCCCAAGCCGGCTGGGGACAACCGAGGCGGCCAGAACAACTACAAGCGCAAGGCGGATCCCCGCTCCAACAACAAGTTGGTGGCCAGCGTGGAGGGCGAAACATCGGCTCCTCCAGCCGGCCCTCCGCGAAAGCGTCCAACAGAAGCAACACCAACTGGCTGCCCAAGCAGTCCTTCGAGCAGCTGCTCGATGCCCCCTGCAAGATACATTCTCGGGCGCAACCGTCTTCCCACACCCTTCGACAGTGCAGCTTTGCACGCTGGCTGTCGCAAGGGGATGGCCTGCCGGCTCCTCCAGGTGCGCAGGTGGCACCTCATGCACCGCCTTCTGCCCACGCTCCGGCTCCGCCGCCACCGCCTCGCGACGACGGCCACCTCCAAGACGACTACCCTCATCAAGACGGAGCGTTCGTCGTCTTCACCAGTGAAGGCGACGACAAGCACAGCCTACGCTAGAGGCGGCGCGAGGTGAACGCCACGGTCCCCCCGGTTCCCCAGTACATGCATTGGTCTGACAATCCAATCACATGGAGCCGGGTGGACCATCCTGCGGTGATGCCCAACCCGAGATCGTACGCACTCGTCCTCGACCCCACCTTCGCCTCCAAAAGGCTCACCTGCCAATTCTCCTGGGTGTTGGTCGATGGCGGCAGCAGCATCAACATCCTCTACCTCGACACTCTCCTCAAGCTCGGATTCAAAGAGACGGACGTCCTACCGACCAGTACTGTCTTCCATGGCATCGTGCCTGGGCAGTCCTGCTCGCCCATTGGCAAGATCCAGCTGAACATCCTCTTCGGCGACAAAGCCCACTTCCGCCGAGACTCCATATGGTTTGAGGTAGTGGATCTGAGTAGCCCGTATCATGCGCTGCTGGGAAGACCGGCTCTGGCCAAGTTTATGGCTATTCCGCATTACGCCTACCTGAAGATGAAGATGTCAGGTCCCAAGGGCATCATCACTGTTGCTGGCGACTACAAGAAGTCGCTCGAGTGTGCCCAAGATAGCAGCCGCCTCGCCGACGCCTTGGTGATTGCTGAGGAGAAGCGGCAGATCGACCGGCTCGTGGCCCAGGTCACTCAGCAGCCGGCGATTCCTTCTCCTCCGTCCCAATCGGCCGACGAGGGCTCTGTCAAGCCGGCTAAAGAGACCAAGCAGGTCCCACTCGACCCTGCCAACCCAAAGCAGTGCGTCACCATCGGGGCTGGCCTCAGCCCCAAATAGGAAGGCGAGCTCGTCGACTTCCTCCGTGAGAATCGGGACATCTTTACATGGTCCCCCAAAGACATGTTGGGTGTTCCGAGGAAGTACGTCGAGCACAAACTTCACGTGCGACCGGATGCAAATCCGGTGAAGCAACCCTTGCGTCGCTTCGCCGAGGGGAAGCGACGCACGATCGGAGAAGAGATCACTCGGCTCCTTGCAGCCGGCTTCATTATGGAAGGTTTTCCACCCGGACTGGCTGGCTAATCCAGTCCTGGTGCTGAAGAAGAACAACACCTGGCGAATGTGTATTGACTACACTAGCCTGAATAAGGCATGTCCGAAAGACCCTTTCGCGTTGCCTAGGATAGATCATGTGATCGACTCCACTTCAGGCTGCGAACTTCTGTCGTTTCTGGATGCTTATTCGGGCTACCATCAAATCAAGCTGGATCCAGCTGATCGCCTGAAAACCTCCTTCATCACGCCCTTCGGGGCCTACTGCTACACCACCATGACGTTCGGTCTGAAGAACGCAGGTGCGACGTTCCAACGCTACATGCAGCAGTGCCTACTTCCACAGATCGGCAGAAACATCCACGTCTATGTGGATGACATTGTCGTCAAGACGAAGCAGCACTTCAGCCTCCTCGACGACTTGCGGGAGACATTCGCCAACCTGCACGAGTACAAGATCCGGCTCAACCCGGAGAAGTGCGTCTCCGGGTTCCAGGCGGCAAACTCTTGGGGTTCTTCGTGTCCACCCGCGGTATTGAAGCAAACCCCTTGAAGATCGGCACCATCGAGCGGATGGTGCGGCCGGCTCGAATCCTTGACGTCCAAAAGTTCACCGGCTGCTTGGCGTCCCTTAGCCGGTTCGTCAGCCGGCTTGGCGAGAAGGCCCTTCCACTCTACCAACTCACGAAGAAGACAACGAAGTTCGAGTGGAACGGCCTGGCAGACAAAGCCTTCCGCGACCTCAAGCGGGTAATCTCGAGCCTGCCAATCTTGGCAGCGCCGTCTGAAAGGGAACCCATAATCATATACATTGCGGCGACCACTCGCGTGGTTAGCATAGTGTTGGTAGTTCAGCGTAAAGAGGAGGGCAAGGCACTGCTAGTGCAGCGCCCTATCTATTACCTTAGCGAGGTCTTGTCTGCCTCTAAGCAGAACTATCCGCGTTATCAAAAAATGTGTTATGGTGTTTACCTTGCTGCAAAGAAGTTGAAGCAATACTTCCAAGAGCATGCCATCACCGTGGTAAGCACTGCTCCACTTTCAGATATCATGGGCAACCGTGATGCCATGGGCAGGATTGCCAAATGGTCCATCGCTATGGCGGATCACGATATCCGGTACGAGCCCCGTGCCGCCATCAAATATTAGGTGGTGGCCGACTTCTTAGTCAACTGGGCCGAGACCCAGTTTGAGCCACCGCCTCCAGACTCCACGCATTGGCGGATGCACTTCGACGGCTCGAAGATGCAAACAGGACTGGGAGCCGACATCGTATTAACGTCTCTGAAAGGGGACCAGCTCAAGTATGCTCTCCAGATCCATTTCGCCGCCTCCAACAACGTCACCGAGTATGAAGCACTTGCTCATGGCCTTTGACTTGCCAAGGAGACCGGCATCCGGTGGCTCATATGCTTTGGCGATTCAGACTTGGTGGTGTAGTAGGTCTCGAGCGAATGGGACGCCAGGGACGCCAACATGGCAAGCTACCGCTTCCTCATCCAGCAGCTCAGCGGCCCCTTCAAGGGCTGTGAGTTTCACCACGTTCCCAGGGCAGAAAATGAGGCGGCCGATACACTGGCGAAGATCGGCTCCACGAGACAGGCTATTCCAGCCGGCGTCTCCCTCGAGCAACTCCATAAGCCGTCCATCAAGCCGTCTCCCGAGTCGGCATCGATCTTTGTGCCGGCTGACTCTGCGGTGGAAGCGCCATCGGCTCCATCAGCTACGCCGGCTGCGACTCTCACGCCGGCTACACTTACTGCGCCAACTCCAATAGCGGCACCGGCTGTGTCCACGGTGCAAGCGCCGTCGGCTCCACCAACTACGCCGGCTACAGTTCCCGTGCCGGCTCCGTCGGCCACACCGACTCCAAGGGCGGCACCGGCTACGACAACAATCCCGGCTCTACTTGGACTCGAATCATGTCGTCTCGACACCTAGTGGGTGGACGTCATGGAGGTAGACGTTGAGCCAGCTTCCGCAGCAACACCAGAGACACCTTGTCACGAGCCCACAACCGCGGCTCCATCAAGCTCGGGTGCTGCAGAAGCCCCCAACAGTCAAGACGAGGCGGAGGCGACCCTTGTGTCGGCTCCATCATGGGCTCAAACTATTCTGGCCTTCCTTCTTCACGGTGAACTTCCTCAGAACGAGGCAGAGGCGAGGCAGATCCAGCGCAGGTCTGCAGCCTACGCCATCATCAATCACGAACTGGTACGACGCAATGTGACCGAGTGTTTCAACGCTGCGTCGAATCAGAAAAGGGACAGGAGATCCTCAGAGACATTCACCAGGGGGAGTGTGGACATCATGCCGCCTCCAGAACCCTGGTGGCCAAGGCATTCCGCCACGGATTCTACTGGCCCACGGCTCTCGAGGAGGCCGTGGATCTGGTCGACAAGTGCGAGGGTTGCCAATTCTTCAGCGCGAAGAGCCATATGCCGCCTTCGGCCCTCAAAACCATTCCCTGTCATGGCCACTCGCCGTCTGGGGACTGGACATGGTAGGGTCCTTCAAGACGGCTCGCGGTGGGATGACGCATCTCTTAGTGGTCGTCGACAAATTCACCAAGTGGATCGAAGCCAGACCTATCAAGAAGCTCGACGGCCCCACCGCTGTCAAGTTCATCACAAACATCTCTGTCCGATACGACGTTCCCCACTGCATCATCACCGACAACGGCACCAATTTCGCCAAGGGCGCTCTAGCGCTCTACTGTTCCAAGGTAGGCATCCGGCTCGATTTGGCGTTAGTGGACCACCCCCAGTCGAATGGCCAAGCAGAAAGGGCCAACGACCTGATTCTGGCCGGCATCAAGCCAAGACTGGTGGCACCACTGCTCAGATCAACCGGCTGCTGGATTGAAGAACTACCGGCTGTGTTATGGAGCCTCCGCACCACGCCCAACCAGTAGACCGGCTTCACTCTGTTCTTTCTTGTATATGGGTCCGAGGATATTATTCCCACGGATATCGAGTTCGACTCGCCTCGGGTCGCCCTATACACAGAAACGGAGGCAAAGGAGGCAAGAGAAGACGGTGTGGATCTCCTCGAAGAAGCAAGGGACTTGGCCTTGAGCCGGACGGCCATCTATCAACAGAAGCTGACATACTACCACAACAAAAATATCAAGCCTCTCTCTTTCAGGGAGGGAGACTTGGTCCTCAGAAGAATCCAGTGCACTGCCGGCCAGCACAAGCTCTCATCCCATGGGAGGGACCCTTCATCATCAGTAGGGCGTTGCACAACAATGCTTACTACTTGATCGATGCCCAAAAGCCAAGGAAGCGCAAGAGGGATGACTCCAGCCAAGAAATGGTACGTCCATGGAACGCGGCACTGCTTCGCCCGTTCTATTGCTAGAAGGCAAGAATCAAACAAGGGAAAGAGCATGCACATGTATCTTTCTCCATTTTCAAGGATCAACAACAAATGCAATAAAAAGAGCATGCTTCATGTTTCTTTTTATTGAGAGTTTTCACTCAGTGTATGCCCCCTAACTGGCTTCAATAAGCTCAGGGGCTACACCGCGTACACCTCTTGCTGGCTTTATCAAGCTCGGAGGCTATGCAGCGCATGCCCCTTGCTGGCTTTAACAAGCTCGGTGGCTCGCTAGCCACTCGGACGCCTTCCCTATTGTAAAAGAACACATAATGTAACCGGCTGATCCCTAGTCACCTCGTACGAGCTTGCGGGCTGGCTCCGGCCGTCTGGCTTGCAAGGTGACGCCAGGTCAGGCCGGATACATGCAAAGTTCGGCTACAAAGGGTCGCCGGCTCGGGCTGGCTCGATCATATATACGACCTCATTCAAGCCGGCCTCTATTGGTTTATGTCTTGTTCTTTAAGTCTTGATGGCTTCAAAAAATCTAAGTCTCGTATTCTAAAATCAGAAACCTCGACCCAGCCACAGACCGGCTCCCGGCTGTCGGGTTGGCAGGATGGAAGATTAGGAATACGAGGATTGGAGAAAAAGGAGTCAACCAGGAATCAAAAGACAAGAATATGAGACAACACGCATGGCAATACGAATATAATGTTGAAAATATACATTCAAAAAAGCATTGGCCCACGGCCCACGTTCATTACATCCCTCCGAGGGTAGAACAAAACACTAAGGACACCGGCTATGGGGCTACGGCCTCATCGGTCGCCCCGACCGCTGCTCCTGATGTGGTAGCTTCACCATCTCCGGCTGCTCCCGAGGCGGTTGCACCGTCTCCGTCACGAGGGCTCCCGGCTCCATCCGCACCAGAGTCGGTGTACGCCGCACCGCTGGAGGCGGCAACAGATTCCATAGCTCGGGCCACCTCGTTAGAGCTGCCGTCAGGGTCATAGGGGTGAAAGTCGTGCAGATCTTTAGCGATCACACCGCCATCTTCACCCCGCTCCAAAACGAAATCGTCCCAGGCTGCGTACTCGGCAATGTTGCTGGCCCTCACACGTAGTGCCTCCTCCATGCCTTGTAGCTCCGCCTCCGAGCCATCACGCTGGGCGTCAAGCTTGCCCAAGTCCAGGTTCCGATACCAGGACTTGGCAAAGCGTAGGGCCATATAAGCCCCAGCCCGCGCGACAGAGGCGCGCCAGGCATCCAGGCGTTCTCCGCCTGCTGCAAGCCAGCGGGCGAGCCGGCTCATTGACGCCGGCTCCACGCCCTCCGGCCACAAGGCCGCCACCATCGACAAGCCTGCGATCTAGAGCTGAGCCACAGACTCGCCCAGGGCGCGCAGGCGGGCCCGAAGGCCCACCCCGATCTCCTCCACGCTCCAGCCGGCGGTAGTGTCTACCTCGTGCCCAGCCGCGTTGCGTTCCTCGCAGCTCACCTCGACGGCGTTGTCAGTCGCGATCTGGGTCGCGAGAAAGAGACCTGGAACGGCAACAGCCAGGACGTAAGAGCACGGTAAGAAGAGGAGACAGCCAAAAACACCAAAAACAAGACAAAGAAGAGAGACTCACGATGGAAGGCGCCATCAGTCTCATGAGAGCTCTCGAGGACCTCAAGCTCCTGCACCTTACTCGCATGAGTAAGGCGGGCAACCTCCTCCTAGAGAGTCGCTGCAGACTCCAAGGCCTTGGCCAGCTGCGATTGCTTCTGGACAAGGTCCTCCTCCTTCTCCCTCAAGGCGGCGTCCTTGAGGTTCATCTCCTTGAGATGAAGCGACGCGAGGCGATCCACGTCGGCGGAGTAGGAGGCCTCCTTCTCCTGCAGCATATCACGCAGTCGCTCCAGCTCGACCCGGTTGGCCGCCTCGAGCTCCTTCTTCTCCGTCTGAAGAAGGGCCATCTGCTCCTGAAGCCGGTTGCCGGCATTACGCAGGGCGTCCCACTCCGTGGCAGCTTTGCCCAGCCGGACTTCGAGCTCGGCGATCCGGCCATCAGCTCCCAGGTGTTCGGTCCACAGCTCATTGTAAGCCTGCGCCTGACCGTCATAAAGCTCCTACCCAAAAGGAAAAAAGGAACAAGATTAAGATTCGGCCTGGTTAAGATTTAACCAGCCCGATTCTCGGGGGCTACAACGCGCCCCCACTGAAGAAACAATACAGGGAAAAGGACCTCCAAGAGATTCGGATCGGTCGATGATCGACCGGCCCGATTCTCGGGGGCTACACCGAGTGGGTGTGCTGTCGCACCCCCACTAACGCAAAAGGAAGAAAAAAGTTCAAAAACCAAAGAGGAAACACCTACCTGGGTGCGGGCCTCCAGGCGCTCCATGTCGCTGCATACCACGTGGGCCGACTGCTCCACCTTGGACCGGCTGCTGGTAAACATCGACACCAGCTCGGGGACGCCGGAAAGTGCGGTACCGGCGGGCAGTCGCAGGCGGGCCAGGTTGGCTACCCGCCATGTCTTCATGGGCCGGCTCCCGGCCCGGCCCCCAGCCCGTGGCGCAACAGGGCCGTGCTGGGGAATGACGATGGCACCGGCTCCTGGTGTCGGCTCGGCGGCCGGCTATGGCGCCATCCCGGCCGGCGCAACCTCCTCTGCGGGAGGCGGATGGGCCGCATCCGGCGCATCTATGGCTGCCCCTGGCGTGTCAGGGGCCGTGTCCGGCCCGTCTAGGTCTAGCTTCGGCGCGTCGGATGCCGCCTCGGCCCTGGGGGAGTCAGGGACCGTTTCCAGGTCCACCGGCGCCGAGGCTTCCGACCCTGAAGGTTGGGCCCCCTCAGCCCTTGGGGCCGGCCTTGAAGCCGCTTCGCTAGCTGGCTCCTCCGCGCGAGCATGTGCGGAGGGGTCATGTCTAGCCTTCGCACGCTTCTCCACCGGCCTCTCGAACCGGCTGGAGCGAGACTGGCCCACGGCCGCTTTCCCCGCAACCACGTCCAACCGGCGCTTGGACTCCATCTCAAGCTCCCTTTGGGCAGCATCGGCTACTGCCCAGCCAGCCTGCTCGGCTGCGAAGGCAGTGTCCTCTTCCACATCCTCCGCCTCTCTGTCAAGCAAAGTCCTTAAGGAACAAAGCTCCTCGCAAGATAAATGAAGAAAAGGGGGAGGAAATCTTACCCCGCTACCATAGGGACCTGCCTCCGGCCAGCGCTGCGACGTCTCTTTGCGCCGCCTGCTCGCTGTCCGGCTGGAGGACCCGACGCCGGCCGCTTAGGAGCCGGTCAGGAAGCTGTGGCACCCTTGCCCTTCCTCCCGGCTGCCTCGTCGGTGGCAGTCGCTACGCCCCTTTGGTGCCTGCCGCGCGTCAGTGGCGGGCCGGTGACCTCTTCCACCCCATCGGAGTCCTCCTCAAAGGCTGAACCAGAAATGAATGAGGGAATCTCGTCGTCATCCGTCCAGTCCGCAATGGAGGGCCATGCGTACTCACCAGGCGGCTCTGTCCCTTCCGACTCCAGGGGATTCTCCGAGCCGGCGGAGGAGTCCGAGCGGGATTCAATCATGCCCTCGTCCTCAATCTCCGAGGCGTCGGACACATCCACGTCGGGAGCGGGCGGACGGAGTGACCCCTGCAGATTCTCGTACAGCTGTGGAAAGGGATTCGATCGTCGGCTCAGCAACACGACCGGCTACAAGGAAAACAACAAAGAAGAAAGAGGCCACCTACCATCGGAGGCAGACGGGACCTGTTGAAGGGGGACATCCCCCACGTCCATTCCACGCTCTCATCCATGCGGGCGGTGGAGATCAGATTCACCCTTTGCGCTACAGCACCGGGGGTGAACCTCTTGGTGGATAGCCGACATGGATCATGTCGGCCGCTCATCTGGCAGACCAGATGTGGCTGCCTCTGCAAGGGCAGGATCCGGCAGGCCACCATGGTGGTGAGCAGGTCGCGGCCGAGGAGGCCGCCCTTCTCCAAAATGTCGAGGTGGGCACAGATCAGCGCCACCTCGGAAATCGGCTTGGGGGTCTTCGCATCCCAGTTCAACCTCGTCGACGGAGCGATGTCGAACCGGGGCATGTTGAGGACACCCAGGGCAGGGTCAGCGTTCTTCACATAGAAGAAGCCCTTCTGCCAATGCTTGATGGATTCTTGCAGGGGCATCTGGGGGAAGCCCGACTTCGAGAGGTGGTGCACCAATGCGGCCCCGCACGGCGTCATCGGGCGCGGCCCCTTGAGCTTCTCCACCTCGGATTTCTCCATGGCGATGGATTGCTGCTTGAAGAAGAACAGGTTGTGCCACAGATCGGCGCGGGGCTCGATCCCAACGAAGCCCTCACACAGGACCACGAAGGCCGACAGCTGCAGAATGGCATTCGACGCTAGGTGATGCGGCTGCAGGCCAAAGAAGCGGAGCCATTCGGCGAAGAAGGCGTTGGCCGGAAGCCCGAAGCCCCGGTAGAAATGCTCAGTGAAGACCACAACCTCTCCCACGACGGGTGTGGGAGCGGTCTCGGTGCCAGGGAGTCACACCAGCACTTGGGAGGCCGGGGGCAGCAGTCGGTGGTGACGGAGCGCCTCGATGTGCCCCTCACCGACGTCGCTGCCCAGCCAGGCTTCCTGCGATGACGCCTTCTGCGTCGAGGGCCTTTTCGAGGAAGAACCACCGGCCATGGCTGCGGGTGACGGAAACCCGAAGGGGTTGGCGACTTCACGGCGACGAAGACGAGGAAGACGAAGGATGCGAGCTCTTTCTCTCTGGGCACAGGGAGGAAGAGGGCGTGGATGCAGGGCAAGAAGGAGGGTGAATGGCCTCCTCGAAACCCCCGCATCCCATTTAAACCCCCACGAAGCGTCGTGGGGAGGGGATCCGGTGCGCATTGGACCCCCACTTACCCCGTGTATTACGGGCGGTAACGCTTCCCTAAGCCCAACCGTCGTGGGGTAAATCCGCAGAGGATCTCTCGTGCGGAGGCCGAGGGGGCGTCGTGGCGGGACCCGGGGCCCAGTCCCGTCATCAGTAATCACCATCATTATGCCAGGCATGGCCTGGCACGTGGCGTTCTCCGAGCGGCTTGCGACGAGGCCAAGGCGTCGTTTTGAAGCTACTCGGTTTCGAAGCCGGCACCCCTAGTCACGAGTGGCGGCAAAAATGTCGAGGCAAATCGTCAAGCCGGTGAGGCCGCCCGCCCGCAGGCGGCAGGCCTCGCCAGCTACGGGGACTACTGTCGGGGGGATAACCCCGGGGTAGGCTCATAAAGCCTGCTCCTTCATTTCCGGCCCAAAGGACATGAACATATACAGATTCCCAAGGCTCAAGTCTTCCGGCCGGCTAGGCAGCGCCTACCGAATAGAGGACGAGGCAGCCATCCGTGTGGCCGGCTAGACAACCCCTGCCGGCTAGAGTCGAGGCGGCTACCTCTTCTGAGCCGGCCTCGTCCCGCCAACTCGGCTAGGAATGAGGCGGCCGCATCCAAGCCGGCTAGCCAAGCAGGCTAGTCGGCCGAAGATCACAAGTCACATCAGATCGTAGGTCAGGATGAGACCTTACGATTAAAGGTAGCTACGCGTCAGCAAAGGTACTGGATCGGGGCGCCCGGTAGGTACGAGCGTCGGCGGCCACGCCGCTGACCTACCCCGACTCTGATCCATCACCTACCATACTGTCAGACCGTCGCACTCCCACTCCATTACTGCACTCGGCGTAAGGAACAGTGGAGGCGGCGGTACCTCCTGCCCATGACGAATCTCGCTGGACGATGCTTGACGTACAACGCATGCTCGGCGTCATCCTTACGCGAGAGCCTCATTGGCGAGCCAGCGGGTCCCACTGCCAATCGAGAGCATGCAGCCGGCGGGCCCCTCAAGCTACAAGACAAGACTCTAGTGGGCCCCTGGCCAGCCGGCGAGGCTGCCAGCCGAGTCCCACACTTGTACACTTTATCCATATTGTAGGCCGGCGGGTTTGTCTATAAAACCCCCCGGTCGCCCTCCATGCAGGGAGGCCGATCATTTCACAGTCGAACAACACCATACACTCACCAACCACAGAGTGAGGCAGAGACGAGCCGACTGCTCCCCTCTTCCTCCTCCCAACACAGCTCCAGGAGCAACTCTGTACTCTGTTCATACACATCAAACACTCCGACAGGACTAGGGGTATTATCTCTACAGAGAGCCCTGAACCTGGGTACATCGTCCGTCCCATGCATGTACCAACCTCGTTCCCAGCGTCCACCTTTGTCCCTTCGGTTCTCACCGACTTTAGCCTACCTATGGCATATGTTGTGAGTATTCACCGACATCCCTCACTCTCTCTCCCTCCCTCCCTCTCCATCCCTCCCTCCCTCTCTCTCTCTCCCTCTCTCCCTCTCTCCCTCTCTCTCCCTCCCTCTCTCTCTCTTCCTCTCCATACCCCTCTCCCTCTCCCTCTCCCCCTCCCCCTCTCCCTCTCTCTCCCTCTCTCTCTCCCTCTCCCTCTCTCCCTCTCCCTCTCCCTCTCCCTCTCCCCCTCTCTCTCTATATATATATGTTGAAAACCTGGTGCTCTCTAAGCATTTATTTGTAAACAAGAACAAAAGAGTTCGTAAAAGTTTTTCTTTATCACTTTTAGTTTGCCAACTGAATTGCGTGAGGACAAGCAATGGGTTAAGCTTGGGGGAATCGATACGTCTCCATCGTATCTACTTTTCCCAATGCTTTTGCTCTTGTTTTGGACTCTAATATGCATTATTTGAATGAAACTAACCCAGACTCATGTTGTTTTCACCACAACTACCATGGTGTTTTTTGGTGTAGAAATAAAAGTTCTCGGAATGGAACGAAACCTTTGGAGATTTTTTTTCTGAAATATAAAAAATATCAGAACCAATATCCACCGGAGGGGATGCCACAACAGCCCACTAGACAGCAGGTCGCGTCACGCCCCCCGAAGCGGCCCGGTGTCTACTGGGGCCCACGTGGCTCCGCTGACCCTAATTCCAGCGCTATAAATTCCTATTTTTGCAGAAAAAATTAGACAGGAAGTTTCATCGCGTTTCATGATATGGAGCCGCCGCCACCTCCTTTTCTTCATCGGGAGGCCTAATCTGGAGTCCGTTTGTGGCTCCGGAGAAGGGAATCTTCGATCTTCATCATCACCAACCCTCCTCCATCGCTAATTCCGTGATGCTCTCCATCGGGAGTGAGTAATCCCTTCGTAGGCTTGCTGGTCGGTGAAGAGCTGGATGAGATCCATCATGTAATCGAGTTAGCTTTGTTAGGGCTTAATCCCTAGTATCCACAATGTTCGGAGATAGATGCTGCTATGACTTTGCTATGCTTAATGCTTGTCACTCGGGCCCGAGTGCCATGATTTGAGATCTGGACCATTTATGTTTTCACCATTATATCTATGTTCCTCATCCAATCTTGCAAGTTATATGCACCTACTACGTGTTAGGATTCGCAAACCCCAAAGTGATAGTAGTTGGGATTCTTTTTGGTGATTACCATAATACGAGGAGTTCATGTATTCACTATGTGTTAATGTTTTTTTCCGGTTCTCTATTAAAAGGAGGCCTTAATATCCCTTAGTTTCCTTATGGACCCCACTGCCACGGGAGGGTAGGACAAAAGAAGGCATGCAAGTTATTTTCCATAAGCACGTATAACTATTTACGGAATACATGCCTACATTATATCGATGAACGGGAGCTAGTTATGTGTCGCCCTATGTTGTGACTGTTATATGATGAATATTATTTAACAATATCAGTGATCCAGTGCCTACGAGTTTCCACATATTGTGCTTGCTAACTTACTACTGTTGCTACCGCTGTTACAACTGCTACAAAACTGCTATCACTATTACCGTTACTGCTGGTACTATTACCATTACTATCAAAACTATAATATTATTGTGCTACTGATCACTGTTGCATAGATACTAAATCTCCAAGTGTGGTCGAATTGACAACTCAGCTGCTAATATGTGCAAAAATTCTTTGGCTCCCCTTGTGTCGAATCTATAAATTTTGGTTGAATACTCTACCCTTGAAAACTATCGCGATCCCATATACTTGTGGGTTATCAGCCACCTAGCGTCTTCAAGGTTTCTATGGCTAGTGTTAAAGAGGGCTACGAGAATTTGTCTCCTCCGGTACTACAAGGGGGAGATGATGATGAGACCCCGCCACGACTTGGCAATTGCAAGATTTGGGTCCTATTGTGGCCGAAGAGTCTCATTCGTCTGGAGGCGGCCGGGATCACACAACAACCAACCAGCACCCTCAAGAAGGTATGACCACCACCACCCACCTATCCAATTAGCGGCGCGTGTCGTGTGGGGTTATAGCGGACGACATGAGTAAGAGGATCCATTAGTGGCTGATGACCTCGCCACCGTCGAAGAAGAAATGGATGATGTGATGGACAAGGATGATTACCATCTACAGTATCTCAATACCGATGACTATGACGGTGGAGGATTGGTGGCTCAGTAGAATGACTCAGGGTTTGAGCGTGATGAGTTTGATGCCTGAATTGCTGGAGGAGGATCGTCTTAAGGCTGATTGCAAGAAGTCTCTCTTACTATAATCCTCGCAGGACACGCCTCTAGGTATCGTCTCAACCAAGTAACAAGAACGTGAGGCTCGTGCATTAATGATGAGCCCGACAACATTGGGGGTGGTGGTTAGGGACGGTATGATAGGCTCACTTCCGGTAGCAAAGAGGCATAGGAAGCGAGCGAAGAAAGGCCCCGATGCCGAAAAAGCTGTTTCTATGAGCCAGTCGCCTCTGTAGCCTCGGGTTGAAGACCGTATACCTATCAAAGGTGCGACGAAATACCATATCCCTGGTGATCTGATCCTACCTAAGGCAGTGTTAGAGGCCATAGATGATGATCTAAGGAGATTTAATGACGATGTGTTGTTGAGGGAGAAAATCCTAATCACCTGAAGAAACCAGGATACCCACTCTACGTGGCTAATGTGCCGCAACGAAGGTTGTACGTCGAGAAATTCCCTGCGGATAAGTTCTTCCTTCGCTTTGATTATATCTTCGTCATGTTTCACATGAAAAAGCTGGATTTTATGTTCGTCCACCTTTATGCCTTGTACATGAACTACACCATTAGGCGCGAGCAAATATCTTATATCTGTGTCGCTAACCCGTATTTTATGCACGAGGCCTTCTTGGCATTCTGCCCAGAGCATCCTGAATAAGCGAGGAACTACATCACTAATTTTATGGTCGCCAATAAGGACAAGGAGACGATTCTCCTGCCTTATCATCCCATGTAAGTCATTCCCATATGTCCTTCCTTCTATTTCAATCATTCATTTGCGTGCGTGGAGGCTAATTTGAGGTGTACTTATTTTGTGTAGCGGGGGGACGCGTCGTCCTCATCATTCTTTACCCTCGATTATCCCACACTCTTTAGTTTGACTCGTTGAAGAACATCAAGAAAAAAGATTACACCCACATCAAGGCTGTTCTCGACAATGCTATCTTCTTCTACGACCACCTGGGTGGAGTGATCATGCAAAAGAGGACAAGGAACCGCGCGACCTCCTTCGCCCATAAGGTCGACTTTTGCTGCATCCAGCAACTAAGAGATGGTCCCAATGATGGATTCTATATCATCCACCTCATGCTGGAATACAAATGGGATTGCCAGAACCTTCGCATGTCATCTAAATCCAGCGACGCCGATATTCTGGAATGGGCCAAGTGTGACATCCCCGATTTAGGCTACAGTAACCCCGTCAAATCAAGCTACAACGACCATCATGATTAAGCTAATTATGTTGCTAAACAATGCTTGATCAAACTTTGGATCATTTCTCATTTCAAATTCATGTTGAAATTCAAAATTCAATTAATAAGTGGAATAAATATTTTTGTCAAACATGAAAACTAAAATCATGGTTAGATTGCTAATATTCACATGATCATTATAAAATTTGAATACATATTTTATCAAGCCCTCTTTTGTCTCCACATAAATATTAATAGTGGGCAATTCATCATTAAAGGCCTTTTTATTTCAATCAGTTACAAATAATGAGTCCCAAACATTTTATGAGTGTGCAATTAATTGCAAAACGAATATTAGACCAAATGACATATTTTTATAAAAGATTATTGTTACAAAAAAATAAAACCAAAACACATAAAAGAGAAAGGCAAAAAAAAACATAAGAAAAAGAAAAGGACCCCCTCGGCCCAGCCGACCGACCCACTTCCCTTTTTCAGCCGAACCGACCCACTCCCACCTAGGGGTATAAAACCCCGAGGGAAACCCTCGGTTCCCACTCCCCTCATCTTTCTCCCTGGTGGCTCACGCACTCCCCCTCGCTCCCCACTCCGCCCCCGACCGGACCTGCCCCACGCCGCCCTCGGCGGTCTCGCCGACAACCGTGCCTCTCTGCCGGATCCTCCTCCTTGTCGGCGCTCCTCCCCACGCGGATACCCCGTGCCTCGCCGGCGGCGCCCTCCTCCTCCCCATCGCACCCTGCCTCCTCACCACCGACGCCTCTTCGGCCCCCTCCCTGTCGGTCTACCACCTCGCCTCGGCCTCCCCGAGCCTCTACCACCCCTGCAGACGCAAGTGAGCCCTCGGGTCTCTCCCCTTTTTTCCCTTCCCCCCTCCGGCCGCCGCTCCGGCGGGCTCCCCCGGCGCCGCTGCCCCCCTCGGAGCTCGCATCCCTACCTCCAGCTAGACTGCGCCTCGTCCGTGCCTCCTCAGCGCCCGCATGCCCTACCCACGCGTGCCCGTGCTTGCGGTCACCGCACGGTCACCGCAGCTCGCACTCGCCGCCATCTCCACGCACCGCTGCTGCTAGCCGCAGCAACTCTTGGCCGAGCGCGCCACCGGCCGCCGCGGGCCTCCTTAGCTTGGCCGCCGCAGGCCTCCTTAGCCTGGTCGCGGGCGCCCAAATGCTCTCGCCACTGCCGCCTCGAGCTGCTGCGTATGGTGGCCGCCAGCGCCCTCGGGGCGTTCGTGTACGAACCTGACCACCATAGTGACTGGCTAACCCACTCGCCGACGGGAGCCTCGCCCCCTTCTCTAAACCGATCTGGTTAATGGGGGATTAACCCCCCACTAACCCCCTTTTTTGGTCGTATGACACGTAAGGCCAGCGCCTGTTAACACGCACAAAGAAAGGGTTTCTTAAAAAATAGATAATGAACTAATTAGTTAAGTACCTGATTAGTCGGTTAATTAATTTAGTTAGAGTAATTAGATTAAATTTGCACTCTGTTAATTTGGATAGAATGACACGTGCGTCCCCTCCTAAGTTAACGTGATTATTTGTTAGCTAAACTAAATTTAAAATGTGAGTATGACGTGTGGGACCCACTTGTCAGATTTGCGAGTCAACTGACTGTTGATTGTTCATGTCACATTGACATCATGGTGATGTCATTTCTAATTGTTGAATTTAACTAAATGTGTTAGTTCCTAAATAATTAATAAAACTTGAAAAATTAATATAAAATAATCCATAATCCGGATGAAAGTATTTTGTACATGAAAGTTGATTAGAAAAACAAGACGAACTCGGATACGCTATCCGTTCATGTGTAGTACTGCGTAGCTCATGCCTAGTGTTGCATATTGCCATGTCATGCATCGTTATGCTTTTATCTGCCTTATACTTTTTTTCTTCCCCCTCTTCTCTCTAGTAGACACCGACGCTGATGCCGACGGTGCTGTCGGGTATGACTACGCACCTCATGACCGGCCCTTTGCCACAGAGCAACTAGGCATGCAAAACACCCTTGATCATTCATATATCGCCTATTATTTCTCCCTCATTTTTGCATTAGAATTTTGCAACTGTTGTAGTTAGCTCCTATATCTGATGCATAGCCTGTTTTTGATAAACTGCTACTTTATTCTACTGCACCTTAAAACTCTTTAATACATGCGGATAAGTGATCCCCTTGCCCCCTTAGTCGAGTTGCCCCCGCTTTATCGTCAAGTCTCGATCAACTGATCGATGAGCCAAGACCTGACACAGCACTCACACCCCCTCAGTTGTACGACACTGCAGAGCTACTATCGAGTACCGAGGGTGACACCTCGTTACGTACTCCGATGTTATCATTGTAGTGTAGTTGACCGGTGGTGGTTCTTGGAGGGTGATTCCTCCTTCACCACCTCCAATAACGACTCTGTCGTACAACCCATCAAGTGTGGCCCATCGAGGGTGATTCCTTGTGACAGCCCGATGCTGACGTTCCAGAAGATTCCCCCCCTCTATTCCGTTTCTGTCATGTGGCTATTTTATTTTTTTGTTGGCTGCATTGTCATTTAGTTTGCATCGTCACATCATGCATGGCATCATGTCAACTGTGTTTTGTCGGTGTTGCTTGTTGCTTCGTGTTGTTGGGTGTTAGTGCCTTGTGAATGGTGGTGTTTTGTTGGAGAGTTGAGAGAGGGTGCGTGAGAGCCACCGCTAAACCCTGTTGCGCCGCGAACCACTCCCCTCCTCTCTTCTCTTTGATTTTGTTTTGGGGTTGTGTAAAGGTTTCCGTTTTAACCCTTTTTAGAAAATGCGTCTTCTTTTAAAAAACCCTTTTATTAAATGTGGAGTCAACCCCTTGGGTTTTCTTCATTTTCTCCTTTTCTTTTATCTTTAAACAATCTCATTTTCTTTTCTCTTTTAAAGAACTTTTATTTTATTCTTTAAATATAGAGGTTTTATTCAATTCTTCAAAGGGATTTGATTTTTATTCTTTTGTAAACGGGTTTTTAATTTTAATCCTTCCAAAGGTTTTATTTTATTTCTTTTAAAAATGCCCAAACTATTTTTAAAAGTTGGGGTGTATTTTTAAAGGAGCAAAGGCATTTTTTATCTTTTTTTTCTCTTTGTTAAAAGCCTTTTCTTTTATTTTTTTCAGAGGGAGAGGGAGCCCAGCATGTGGCCATTTGGGCCGCAGCCCAGCTCCCCCAACCCTAGCGCCAGGGGCTCCCGATCTTGCAGCCTCCCTCGTCCTCCCTCTACTCCCGCAGCGCCGCCTCCTCCCCTATGGCCCGCGCGTGCAACCTCCCCAGCCTCGATCCCTCGCCTCCAGGCCGCCCCGTCCCCGCGAGCTCGTCCCCATGCCCCGCGCCGGTTCTTCTGCCTCGCCATGGCCGTGCTCCCAGCGGCTCGCCGCGCCGCCTCGCCACCCCTGGCCTCTCGTGCTCGCCTGCCGCGACAGCCCCGCGACGTCCCTGGCCTCCGTCGCCGGAGATGTGCCTCAGTTGCTCGCCTCGCCGCGTCGGTCGACCTCAGCTGCTCGCCGTCCCGAGGCCCTCTGTCGGTGCCGCCTCGCCATGGTCGCCACCTCGTTCCCGCCGGCCGCGCCGCCATGGTAGCCCTCCATGCCCGACCTCCTCCTCGTTGCTCGCCCTGGGGCCAGTGCCTGCGCCGCCGTGCCGTTGATGTAGCTGCTGAATCTTGCCTGCTGCCGCTGTGTCCGTGTTGCTGCAGTAGCGAGCTATTCCCTGCAGATGCTTAGTTGTTGTATGTTGCTGCTTGCTGTCGATGCTGGTCGAGCTAGCTGTTGCTAGTGCTGCTGCCTGCCTGCCTGCTTGCCGATTGCCTGCTTGCATGCTTCCTGCCGTTTGCCTGTTGTTGTTTGAGCTGCTGTAGCTGTTAGCCGCTGCTAGTTGCTAGCTGTAGCTTCCTTGCGTGTTGTTGTAGGTGTTGCTAATAGCTGCTAGATAGTTGCTTGCTTTGCTTCTTGCTAGCTGCTTCGCTAGTGTTAGTTGATTAGGTGTTGTTTGCTAGTTGCTAGATATTAGTTGCTGCCGCTTGTAGCCGTGGCCTCTGCTCGCATTTGCTTGTGCTGCCGCTTGCCGTCGCCGCGTGCACCATCCCCGCTATCGTGTGTCATCGACAAGATTCGACGGGTACCACGACGTCCTTGACGACCCCGGAACGTGTTCGACTACCGACGCCGAAGACCCTGTGCCGATGAGAAGAACCGTGTAGGACTACCATCGACGAGACCGTGTACCACTACTTCGACTACCGGCGGATGTACGACTACTTCCACGACGACCACGACTTCCACGACGTCCGCTACGACTCGATCCCCTCTGATTTGCACGCGTTGAAGGTATACCGGTGGAACGTGGCCGTGAACCGTGTACATGTGTTGTATGAATGTATGTATGTTTGCGTTGCATGTTGCCCGTTGCACGTTGTCTCACTTTTGTTGTGCCCCGACACATGGGAACCCGAGATACGGGATCACCCCATCTTTATTTAACGTTCCCGCACATGCTTCCTGTACGTTCGCACGATATCTCGACGAGTTATCGGGATAGGAACGTTGTCGTGGCATCGTTTTCGTCTTGCCGCCATGGGTCCCTCTCGCTCGCCATGGCGACACCTTCTTATCTCCCTTCTTGTCGTGATGTGGTAACTCGCATGCATGACGCATTCATGGCATATACATCTTGTGTAGCGTGTTCTTGTGTCGTAGCTCGTTCTATGCTCCGCGTGTTAACCGACTAGGACATGTAGGATCATCTCTACACCCTTGCCATGTTAACAACAATTAAATATTGCGGTGTAAATAAACAGGAGTGAATTAAATAATTAATCGTGGAGTTTCGTCGATATGTAACCCGTTGCATATCGAGCTTCATTTAATGTGTAGTGTTTGCGTGAGGTGAATTGCCATGCCATCCCTTGTATTTTGATCTGTTCATGCATCATAGTAGGTTGTGCATCATGTTGTGCATCGTGTGGTGAATATCTGTGTTGATGTTTGTTTCCGGTTTGTTCCGTCTCGATAGAGTTCCGCAAGCGTGTCGGAATGTGAGGACCCGTTCGACTACGTCTGTTCGTCTGCACCACGAAGTCATTCTTCTTCCAAGCGGGATCTCAGGCAAGATGACCATTTCCCCAGATACCATTACTATCATTGCCATGCTAGTGTATCGCTTCTATTGTTTATGTCTCGTTGCCTACCACATGTTAAATATCAGCCTCTCAACAATGCCATGAAAACCTTCAACTATTCAACCTAGCAAACCATTGATTGGCTATGTTACTGCTTGCTTAACCTTGTGTTAGCGTTGCTAGTTTCAGGTGCTATGCTTCCATGTGATAACATGGGTTCCTTGTTATATCACCATATTAATGCTATTTAATTTAATGCACCTATATATTTGGTAAAAGGTGGAAGGCTCGGCTAGCCTGGTGTCTTGTTTCACCTTTGCCCCCTTAGTTTCCGGTTACCAGTGTTATGTTCCATAAATGAGCACTCCTAACACGATTGGGGTTGTTATGGGGACCCCCTTGATAATTCGTTTTAGACTAAAGCTGGTCTGGCAAGGCCCAACATTGGTACTACATTTGCCTAATCACCTAATAAACTTGCATAGGGACTTTCCGGACCCCGAGGATAATTTAATCAACCCCCGGGCCAGTGCTCCTCATGAGTGCTGGTCCAAAACAGAGCACTGTGCGGGGCCACCACGAGGAAACTCGAGGTTTGGCACTCGTACGCGTAGCTTATCCGTCGTGTCCTGAAAACGAGATACGCGGCTCCTACCGGGATCGTCGACACGCCGGGCGGCCTTGCTGGATTAGTTTTACCTTTGACGAGATATCTTGTGCATCAGGATTCCGGTGATGCTTTGGGTAATCTCAGAGTTGAGGTTTTCCACTAGGGAATCCGACGAGATCGCGAGCTTCGTTATTGAGGATTTCTAAGCGGCTTGTGGTAATTTGTGATGGACTAGTTGGAGCACCCCTGCAGGGTTAAATCTTTTCGGAAAGCCGTGCCCGCGGTTATGTGGCAACGTGGAAACTTTGTTTAACACTGGTTCTAGATAACTTGAAATTAACTTAATTAAAATATGCCAACTGTGTGCATAACCGTGACTGTCTCTTTCATGAGTTCCTTCTCCGATCGAGGACACGTTGGGGTTATGTCTGATGTAGGTAGGTGTTCAGGATCATTCATTGATCATCAGTAGTTCACGTCCGTTATGCGTAGATCTTCCCCTCTTATTTTTTGTACTCGTAAGTTTAGCCACCAAATATATGCTTAGCCGCTGTTGCAACCTCACCACTTAACCATACCTCACCCATTAAGCTTTGCTAGTCTTGATACCTTTGGAAATGAGATTGCTGAGTCCCTTGTGGCTCACAGATTACTACAACACCAGTTGCAGGTACAGGTAAAGGTCACTCGACGCGAGCGCATTGATTGTTCATTTGGAGTTGCTTCTTCTTCTTCTTCTTCTTCATCGATCTAGGATGGGTTCTAGGCCGGCAGCCTGGGATAGCAAGGATGGACGTCGTTCTTCTTTTCTCGTTTGTTTACGTCCGTAGTCGGACCCTGCTCTTACTCTTGATGATTATGTAATGTACTGATGTGACTCTGATGTAGCTTGTGGCGAGTGTAAGCCAACTCTGTATATATATCTCTTCTTTTTAGTACATGTACTTGTAACGATATCCATTCTTGCGACACGACGAGATGCGCTTCTATCCCTGACGAGGCCTTCGTGCCAAATTGAGGATAGGGTCGCATTTTGGGCGTGACATTCCTCACTGGCCACCTTGACGGTTACATCGTTCGGAATCCATCGAGGGTGATACCTCAGATCCCTCTGATGTACAACCACACAGCTACTTGGCCTCGTTACTGGGAACCTAATGAATGGTGTGTTGCGGGTGGATCCCGCGTGGATGAGATGATGAGTTACTTAAAATGCTAAGGATTTGGGTATTTGATCTAGGTTGGTCGGATACCTTTTCGCACTAACCGTCTACGTGGGAGAAGTTATAGGTACTCGACGTCGTGGTATCAGACGAAGCTCTTCACACGTCGGCAATGGAGTGGCGCGCGCCCGAGTGGTCTGGATAAGCATCGTTCTTGTATAAGAGGTGCCGGGACTAACACCGGCCGCCCACGTAATATGCAGGAGCGCAAAGGGTGATGGGCCCAAGAATCTTGCGCACTTAGAATTTACACTGGCGGGCTCGCCTCTCTGTTGAGCCTAGATGGGGCTGCGACGTGTTGAAGTTCCGAGGCCGTGCATGACCCAGGAAAGTGTGCCCGGCCAGAGTTTATCAAGCGTGCCGGGAAACTTGGTGCACCCCTGGAGGGATGAAATTAACTATTTGAATAGTCGTGTCCACGGTTACAGGACGATTTGGAGTTGTGCCCCGATCTTATAGAACTACAACGGTTACCTAACTGGAATGTTTGTTCCGGGATTGCTTCCTCATGGGGAGTCGAGGAAGAATCTCTGGGTGTGACCTTAATTTAATATTGCTGCAACAATATGACTATATATCTGTGTTCCTTGCTCTACTCTCGTCTATTGCTGCAAGACCCCTGAAGATGCTAGTCTTCGATAGGACTAGTCCCCTCTCTCTATTCTCGCATTGTTGCTGTCAGTCCACATAACCCCCCACCCTTTTCTTTGATATCGATGAATAGCCTAGCATAGTTCTGATGTCAGTCTTGTGAGTACTTTGGATGAGTACTCACCGTTGCTTTGCTCCCCTTTTCCCCTTGATATGTTGTTGCGACCAGATGATGGAGCCGAGGAGGTGGCGTATCCCGCCGATGACGACTGCTACCATGACGATGCCTACTACTACATGGAGGCCATTGAAGAACAGGAGTAGTTTAGGAGGTTTCCAGGCAGGAGGCCTCGCCTCGTTCGATCGTTGTATCATTTGTGCTAGCCTTCTCTAAGGCATTGACATGTTTCATGTTTGTACTCAGATATTTGTTGCTTCTGCTGACTCGTGTGTTTGAGCTCCTGTATTCTAGCCCTCGAGGCCCCTCGCTTGTAATATGAAGCTTGTATGTTTTCATTTGTGTCTAGAGTCGTGTTGTGATATCTTTCCGTGAGTCCTTGAGCTTGGTCGTACGCATTTGCGTATATGATTAGCGTACGATCAAATCAAGGGCGTCACAAGTTGGTATCAGAGCCAACTACCTATAGATAGCCCCCTTTCCAACTCCTTGGCCGAAGTTTAGTCTAGACGTTGAAAACCTTTTACTAACATTGGTGTGTGGCTTACGAGCCCACATCTCAACCGGGTGGTATTGGTATCTTTTACTCCTCTTCTATACTCTGGGTTCTGATCTCTCTTTTCTTTTGGGTTAAAGATTTTGCTAACTCTTAGTTAGGTTCATGTAAATACTTCCTCCCGAAGATCCCCACATTCCAGACGATGGCTTGATTCATTAGAAGACTCCAAAGATATTCTCCGTTGTTCTCTTGAGAACTTGTGTTCATCGCTTTTGCGATTTCCCTTCCTCCGTCAACCCCTATGCATGACTGCATACAAATGTCGTTCATTTTTTCATTCCAGTTGCTCTTGTTTTACGAGATGCAACGAATTATCTTACCCGGGATTCGTTCGTCCTCAGTTGTCATGGGTTTCATAAGTCATTTGAATTACTATTCGATCTACCGAAATCCTCAGTAGCCTATTGTTCATGACGTTTCTCACCTGTTTGCGTTATGGTAAAATCCATATATCTAGCAACATCCATTAAAATTCTTAGTCTTTTCACTGTGATCTCATTGATTCAACCTTTGTGTGAATGCAGACAATCATTTGCTGATACTCATAAATTAACTTTCCACTTGATAGGTCTTTCCAGACACGAGCTGGTTCTTGACAAATAAACTTTGGTTGGTTGTCCATCTGAGTCCATTCAACTTACTTGTATTTGATCGGAGCATCTGATTCAAATACACCAACCTGGAAATCATACTTCCTTTGGTATTCAATTATCGATATTTTTCACATGTTCTATAATTTGATGCCTTGCATTCTATCTCCCTCTGATTGAGTACCGATACTCACATCACGTCCTTTGTGGACTGATAGACCAATTGTTGGGTTATTATCTGATGGCATCCTTTATATTCAAAAATTCTTGTGATATTCTTCCCCTGGTACATGATGCCATTGGTAAATTGGGTCTTCTCCCTCTGATAAGTTGTATCCTATGCTTTTGTGAGCCATGCTCTTCAATCATGTGTGAATTACTCTTGAAGTTTGTGGAATAAGTTCCTAAGATGCCCTGATGGGTTGAACTTATGCTTTCCCAATCCGTGTGATCCCAGGAGTTTTCACGAGACTTACTCTTCTGATGTTTTGACGGATATTCTTTCAAAGGTACAACTTCATCAAAGGCGAGGGGTAAATGGCAGGAGATGCATTGATGAAGTGGGAGTCGACCTTGAACTTGTGTTCATGCCCATGGAAACGATGTTGATCCTATCAGAGAAACTTCTCGTATCAATAATCATTTGTTGTATGATTTGATCTTGCATCTTTGATTTGGTACTTTGCAACTTTGGTTCCGATCATGATTGTTCTTCTTTGATCCCATATGTAGACGAATTAAAGTGCTTGTCTTCCATAGATCACTACATTAGTCTAACCACTATTCTGATCTACCTCCGAGTATTATCCTTGGTATATCAAGAATATCACAGAGCTATTTAACTTCTTATGAGCTCCTCGATAACTATGACATTTCACTGATTTTAGTTTCCTCTTGTTTTGAGTTATTAGACACTCAAGGAAACCGATAACTGAATCGAGTACACATTGCGATTCAACAACTCTTAGTAATCTTATTTGCTTGTGAGTTTGTACTCGATCATGTCTTTCCAATGATGTTAGGCTACATCATCATCGTCATGCTAGAGCTTGACAATACTATACGTGTCTTTCATCCCTGGAACACATTTCCAACTGTGCGTTAAGCTTACATCGAGCTTTAAACATCATGTTGGTTGTCTTGAACGGCAATTTCGATTCTGAGCTAGTAGTCTTATATGTTGTTCCGACAACCTTTCGCTTCACCATTCCTTTGCTTGATGTCGTCACTGAATGATAACATCTTCATGAAACTTCTCAACGAATGTGTCGTGATCATCATCAGCATTCAGAGGTCTTCTAGGATATCGATCGAGTTCATAATGAGAAATACTATCCTTTCCCCTCGATGATTTGTAATTATCATCGACATCCTTGTTGCCTTCCCTCCAACACAAACATGTTCATGTTTTGTGTTGACCTTTGAGTTCCTTATAATACACCTTATGTTACCTTCTATCTTGGGGTATTACCATCTTTTATGTCAAGAATGTTGTGAGCATCATTGCACCTCTTAAGAATTCTTGATATAGGGATACTTCTCGCCATCACCATTCATTTCCTTGTCCGAGAGTTGTTTCTAACCGGAATACTGACAAGTGAACTCGGGTGTGTGTTTCCCATACTTGTGACAACCCTATCGCTTTGAAGTTAATGACTGATAGTTTCATTCTTGGTGTGTTGGTTGTTGACTCACCATTCTAGCATTGGTCGTGCTACTCGTTCTGTATTTCTGAGTGCACCCTTCGACTAGTGTTTAATTTTTATTGTCCCCTCGAGCATACGACATTATACTATTTTATTTGACAAATGCTATATCCTTGATCTTATAATTTTGGAAATTCATCCCTATCAAATTCTTGAGGGATTGTTGTTGAGCCCGTCGGCCACACCCTCAATTTCTCCTTGTTTGACGTTGAAGCTCTCGAAGGCATTATCTTTGTGCCTAGCTCATGAAGAATATGTTTGATCGAAGAAGTGTTTTCCCAAAGTTCACGTGCATTCTTGACGCCGTGAATATGAGAAAGATTTGTTTTGCTTCCTCTTGGGTAATCCCAAATAATTCACGCATGTGCGAAGTGTTATATTTTTTGAAGATTTGCTATCTTTACTTCATATAATTTTTCTTAGCACCCCAATGCCACTGACTAATTTGATCAATGGAATTAAGTTCCTTCATTCTGTGCACCGAGGCTTACACAAGGACCTTGATATCCTCGATGATGGTTCCCAATTTAGAACTCGGTTGCATTTTGTTGTAAGAATTCCATGTGGGCACGAATGTCTTGGCATTTTGTTCATTGTGTCTTACAATCCAACTTAGCCATTCTACCACGAGGAGTTGCTGTTACCACGAGGAATTTGTATGACTTAGTTTTGTAAGTTGTTCCTCATGGATCCTTTTGTATACCCAAAGTCCGATCTTTACCTGATGACCATGTCGAGGCTACCCTGAACCACGAATATGGTACTTCAAATGTCTACAGGAACATTGGCAGTGCAATGCTTAAATGTTCTTGATCAATTATCCAAACAGTGTTGTATGGGTAAGCATCATGATTCTCCTTGCCCCTTCATCTAAATGGTTATTTACTTGATGCCCTATCAGATATACCATACTATGTTTTCCTTGGGAATGGTATACACTAAATACTTATCTGTGAACACCTTTTTTCTATTGGTTTGTTTAAACCTTCTTGTAATCTAATTTAGCCGAGCATTGGTAATTCCTTGCTTTGGTAAAATCCTTAGTGTACAACTCTGTGAGTAAGACCCGGTTACTATTGTGGATAACATTGTGATAGCCGCCGATGGACGAGAACATTGCCTATTGGCCCGCCTCATTTCAATGAGCACAAAAATGGTTCTATTCGTCCCCACCCTTGGTACCGACGTTGTTGCCAACATAACTGACAGGCTATCCTCTGACATTTCTTGCTTCCAAGACCGTAAAAGATGTCACCGCTCTGCCTACTCTTGGCCCACATGGTGGGCCCATAACCCAAAGTTCCACAGGATCGAAACCACACTCTCTTGTACATCTTTGACTCCAAAGTATCATTCGCACGTGGCTTCGTGTGAAAATCCCGAGGCACCGTCCAATGTGATGATCTATTCTTGTATCAGACACAATGTTTATTTCGTTGCTCTAAACCCCCTCTCATATATGTTTAGGCATAAAAAAATTCCCTAATCATTTTAAACCTTTGTACCATCACGTATTATTCCCAATGAATTCCGTGAGATACAACTTGAGCAATAATTCATGACTTATTCCCTTAGTTCACCGTTAGGTGCCCAACTTTGTGTAGCTATGTTCTCCCAGAATTTCCCATATAATCGCGATTCATAAGACGAGTAAGATCTTGAAGGAAAGATGACGACTCCATCAGGCTGACCTAAGTCATATAATTGGAGACTTCAACAAAAAGGATAAATTTCTCTGGGAAGAATAAACAAGACCGAGAAGGCTTGTTAGGATTCGTAACCAAACGTTACCCCCCTTACCCTTACCCCTTAATTCTCAAGATGAGAATTTCTTTGAGTGGTGGAGAGTTGTGACATCCCGGGTTTAGGCTACAGTAATCCCATGAAATCAAGCTACAACGATCACCATAATTAAGCTAATCATGTTGCTAAACAATGCTTGATCAAACTTTGGATCATTTCTCATTTCAAATTCCTATTGAAATTCAAAATTCAATTAATAAGTGGAATAAATATTTTTGTCAAACATGAAATCTAGAATTATAACGTCTAAGATGCGACAATTTCCTTATTTGCGGGCGAGGTCTCAAAAGGGGAAAGTGTCGCATCTAAGCGTTTCGCAAGCAGGATAAACATTGCAATACATAATAGATGGAAGAGTAATAAGATTTGCCTTACACTCTCCACAAGATAAATTACAGATCCACATAGCCATTCATTATTCAAATAGAAAACAGGGTTTGACTACGGACAAGATAAGCGACAAAAGCTAATGCTATCCCGCCTTGCTAGGCCCACGATCATGACCAAGGCCCCCTAGTCCTCGGGGTATGTCACGTACATCCAGTCACTGTCCTCGTCGAACTCCCACTTCAGTTGGGTGTCCTCATAAGCATCTGCATCTGCGTTACCTGTACCTGTGGGTGGTTGTAGTAATCTATGAGCCACAAGGACTCAGCAACCTCATGACCTTGCTATCGAATCTAACTAAGTCATTAGGTGAGGATGAGGCATGTGTTTGGGTTTGCAACAACTTAAGAATTTATAGTGGCTAAATAACGTTGAACAAGGATTAAAGATACAGTGGTCTATGCATGACGGTCATGAACTAAGAATAATCACTAAGTGATCCTGAACAACTACTTACGTCATAGGAAGTGAGCCTAGCTCACTTGGCTAGTGGAGTGGATGTACAACCCAGCCACCCAAGTTCAAGTCCCCACGGGCGCGAATTTGGGTTCTTATTATTTCAAAAAAAACTCGCTGTGGGGGGTTTCCCTTACAGTTTTCCTTCAAAAAAAAAACTACTTATGTCATTCATAACCCCACCGTGTTCTCGATCAGAGAAGGAACTTTGAAAGAAATAGTCACGGTTACGCACGCAGTTGGCAGGTTTTAGTTAAGTTACTTCAAGTTATCTAGAACTGGATGTTAACAAAGTTCCCATGTTTGCCACATAACCGCGGGCACGGCTTTCTAAAAGATTTAACCCCGGAGGGGTGCTCCAACAAGTACATAGAAATCCTCGATCACGAAACGCATGACCACGTCGGATTCCTTAGTGGAAAACCTCAACTCTCAGAAGACCCAAAGTCTCACCGGAATCCCAATGCACAAGATATATCGTTAAGGTAAGACAAGTCCAGCAAGACCACCCGGTGTGTCGACGAACCCGATAGGAGCCGCGTATCTCGTTTTCAGGACACAATCGTCTATGCATAGTGGCCGATAGCCAAAAGACTCGAGTTGCCCCGAGGTGGCACCACCGACTGCTAGGTGGGTGGACCAACACTCATGAGGAGCACTCGCCTGGGGGTTGATTAACTTCCTCGGGGTAGCTATTCCCTATGCTTTTTACTAAGTTATTAGCAAATTTAAAACCAAAGTTGGGTCTTGCCAGACACGCCTTAGACTAAACGATTTACCAAGGGGGTCCCCATAACAACCCCGAACGTCTTAGGAGCGCTCAGTTATGGAATAAAACACTGGTAGCCGAAACTAAGGCGGAAAAAGCAGAACAAATCACCTAGCAAAAGGCCAGGCCTTCCGCCTTTTAACAAGTATATAGGTGCATTAGTTAAATAGCATTTAAATAAGATGATATCTGTTGCCCATGTTATCACATGGGCCAGCTTGCACCTGGAACTAACAACGCTATAAGAAGGTTGAGCAAGCACTAACTTAGCGAAACAATATTTTCTAGGAGGTGAAGGTTAGAAGTTTCATGGCAATGTTTGGAGGCTTATTTATCAGGTGGTAGGCAACGGTGAATAACGATGGAAATGATTCAACTAGGCATAACAAAGCTAGAAACATGTCAAGATCACGATCATCTTGCCTCTGAGATCTTCAGACTCGAACTGCTCTTGATCTTCCTTATCGTACTCAACAGAATCCTCAAACTCATTCTCAACTCCCGATGCTACCCAAAAGAAATAAACAACATATAAACACCAGCGAATGATAATGCAACAATCAATATGATGCATGTGTGGCACAAACTTCAAAGCACACACAGAAATGATCATACACACATGACAAAACGCCACCTCATCAAAAATGGGACTTTAGCAGAATTGCTCCTGAAATCCAATGCATACATTGGATTCCTTGGGTTTTTCTACCCCCAATTCCATATATCACACTGCTATACTTTCATGCATAAAAACACCACAAAAAATAAAATAAAATATACTCTAATCCTAAATCATCTATATGTCAAACAGTGCCACATTTAGCACATGCCAAATTTGGCATATTTCACTTGTGGAATTAATCCAGATATGGAAATAACACACAAACAACAACAAAAACACACACAATTTTAACAGGGGGGGCACTGGTCATAGGCTCCAGATGCCCTTGAACAAGACAGGTGGGCCCTGTGGCCCGCTATCAGTGACACAGCTACAACACACATGACTAAAACCTCCCTAGTGGAGAACACATCCCCCACCACTGGGCTACACTTGTGTAGCTGCACTAACAGGGGAAGTATACCACATGAGCATATTTTCCAACAAACTAGCAGAGGGAAAAAATATACATGAAAAAAAGGGGCACCCAGGTATTCAAACCCCTCATCAACAGGCGCTAGCTCTATTGCCACTGTGGCAGTGAGGGGATTCTGCTAGAACAAAAGCACAAATCGACATATACAAACTCTGCTACTAAATCTTGAAAGTGCGATATATCTACTAGAGGGGGTGAATAGGAGATTTTTATAATTTCATCACTAAGGAAAGTCCTTGTGAGGAAAGTCCTTGGTCATGAACTGAGTGCAGCGGAAATAGTGCAAGATCAAGTGTGCAAAAACGTCTACAGCAAAGTACTCAATCAGATTTCAGAGATTCAGTTTGCACAGATCGCAAGTACAGAGTAAGTAGGTGAAGATTAACTCAAGTCAAGAATTTGAGGTTGAGTAAATTCAGAGAAAGTATTCAGACAAATTCTTCAAACAATACAGATGAAAGTCTTCAACATATAATTGAGGAAATGAGAGAGTTGAAGAAATAGAATGCGTAGCTCGATGAAGACAGTTGTTGACAACCCAGTTCCAACTGTTGTGATAGTTGTACGTATGGTTTGGAGCGGCTTGGTATTGAAATTAAAAGTACACACAATTCCTACCGTATTCTCCTTGAGCTAAGGACACACAGTCCTCGCCAACACTCGTGGTAAGTCTTCAGGGAAAACTTCCAAACCCTCACAAACTTGGTCAACCGGCGATCCACAATTGACTGTTGGATGCTCTAGACCATGACGGCCGTCTAGAGGATACACGGTCCTCAAAGGTAACAAGTGTTGATTCCACACAGGAACAACTTCTTCAGTGATGCTCAATCACTTGGGTTTTTGCTTTGGGTTTGGTGTTTGGGGTATTTCCTCACTTGATGATTTTCTCTCGAAGGCTCTGAGAAATTTGGGTTGCTCTTAATGACTAGCGTAAGTTTCTCTCGGAGGAGTCAACCAACTAGTGGTTGTGGGGCGGCTATTTATAGCCTAGGAGCATCCCGACATGATTTTACATAAATGCCCTTTAATAATATGACCGTTGGGTGGATAAGTTCAGTGAGGTGGCGTGTGGCGCAGCAACGGTCGGAACTTTCAACTATGAAAGTCCTCATGTCTCTCATATTCCTCACTTTGAGGCTTTGGTAGATTTAGGCTTGGGTTGAGCATCATGAGGAAATTCGTTACATAATTTTACCTCGACCCCTATTAATAGTGCGGTGTTCCTATGACTCAAGTGTAAAGAAAATGAAACAGAAAGAGTAAATCTTCATGCTTCAAAGTCTTGAGAGTGCTTTCTTCAGGAAACAGAAAGAGTAAATCATCACGGTTCAAAGTCTTCAGAGTGTTTTCTTCAGGACACACCGAATTCCTCATCTTCAATATCTTCATGATGAGTATCAATTTCTTAGCAATTTCTTCGCGATCAAAGTATTCAAGGAATGACCAAAGTCTTCACCCGAAGATATACATTTTAAGGGGTCGATATTCATCAAATAACTCAAACTCCTCAGCGACTTATAGAGCATGTGTACACTCACAAACTTATCAGTCTCTTAACCTATAAGTCTTGAAATCAACAAAATCACTAAGGGGCACTCCCTGTTCAAGAATTCGTCCAGTTAACCAGTTAACTTCCCGATTAATCCCTACTCGTTGGGTCACCGAGTAGCCGGTTAACTGATAAATCGCCTGATTAATGGATTACATGGCCGATTAACTTGCCGATTAGCCCATTAATCCCCTACTCACCAGCCAACCGAGCAGTTACCAGTTAACGATTTCCTCAACAATGGGGGCACTAGATGCACTTACAACCTCCCCCTTTTTGGTGGTTGATGATAATTAGGTTAAGTTTTCAACGGTGACAATAATATGGAATGTAAGTACAGAGTTTGAGGAATTTGAAGTCAAGATAAAGAGAAACCCCCCCTAAAGATGTGCATGTTATGAGGAATTTTCTTTGAATAGCAAATGCACATTGATGATATATATCATGGAGATATCACCCTGTATCTTGCAATTCATGCATGCATTTGACATATAGTATGAGGAATTAGAAATAAATGATGAAAAATGGTGTCTATCGAATTTCAGCATGCGTGCATTAATAAACTTGAGGAATAAAGCATGCGAGGAAAAATGTTCAAAAGAGTCAGAACACCATCGGGCTTAAGTTACAACTCATTACATCAAAAACTTCAGAAGAACCAAGAGTTTGTAACTTAATAAAGTTTATAAGCCCATAAGTAGAATCCTGCTTGAAGACTAACTCTCAGTTTTCTCCCCCTTTGTCATCAAGTGACCAAAAGGGACAAAACTTAGGACTAACGCCCGTGAAGAATTTCACTTATGTGTTGATGTAGAGGCGTGAGCATCCTTGGAGGCAGTTTTCTTGGTTGGACCAGTTGCAGTATCCTGAGGTTCTTCATCTGATTCTGCAGTGCGGAATGAAGAAAATGAGCTGTCCTCCAAGGCAGGAACTGGAATTGGCTTGAATTTCTTCTTTGGAGGCCACGACCAGTCAAAGTCTTGAGTAAATTCCATTTCTTCAAGTTCCTCACGAGTCTTCAGGTGAGCCAAGATGGCCCAAGTGCGATCAAATACCTCATGAAGATAATAGTGATTTTTATTCACTGCATTTTGAGTCTCATTGAGGGTTTTCACAATGGAGCCAAACTGGCGTTTTACCCACTTGTGATTGCGATCGACTTTCTGGTGAAGACTGAGGAGAAGCTCTTTGTTAGTCATCACCCTTGGGGCAGTTGGGCTTGGAGGTTTTGCTATGCCATTAGATTCTTGAGTGGTGGTGTCATCATATGAGGAATAAGAGGCAGCCTTGTGAAATTGACCATCCAGGGGTCGATTTCCTTCATCAGTCATATGCTTGCCTTTGCCTTCAACAGCTTCAAAAGTGCTCTTGATGACTTTGAGAGGCGACAGATAGACGAGGTGATTCCGAAAGTCAGCTTGGTAGTTGATGGCAGATCTGTTTCTGATGAATCTCTTGAACCAAGGTGCATAAATCTTCAGCTCAAACGGTGACAAAGCATTGTAAGCCAAAGGCCTCAAGAAGAAATCATGAAGATTCATTTTGTTTCCATGAACAACGTGAAATAGGATATTCTTCATGATCCCAACAACATGGTCTTCCTTATCATGCCCCTTGATTGGTGCGATGGAGTATGACAATATTCTGTAAACTGTCCTCGGCACATACAACAATTACTTCACCAGGAATCTTGTCCTGGGAGGTTGACCTGGAGCCAAAGGTTTCATGAGGACGTCCATTAGATGATTTGTAAGTTCTCTTTCATCATAGAGTCCAATTGCTTCATCTGAAGGAATTGGGAGTGGAGTAGCTCGAACAAATTCTGTGGCCTCAGCTTTGTAGTGAGTGTGTTGTGTCATCCAGTCCAGAACCCATGAGTTGACATCTTTGGGGTCACCAGAGATGTGTAGTGTGGCATAGAACTGAAGTATGATGTTAGTATTCCAATCACCAATAGATGTGCAGAATGGCAATAGCCCTGCATCGTGAAGAACACTGAGTACTGGGGTGAAGCAAGGAATTTCCTCCATGTCACAATGAGGAATATGGGTGTGATGAAATATCCTCCTTCTTTCACAGAGCACACAAGCATAGTAGTTTAGTTGAGTTCTGGACCAGAACTTTCTATGCGTGATGCAAAGCCTATCGTAAGGATTTTCTCCTGTGAAGAGATGGTGTTCATCATAGAAGTCTTTCTTCTGAAACTTTGGCCTTTTGGAGAAGGGCTGATGAGGCTTTGGTTGAAGATTGTGATGCTGTTCATTTTGAGGAGTTGTGGCCACCATAATTGCAGTTTCAGGATTTACCACTACAATTGCAGTTTCACCATTTTGAGCAGGAACATGTTCTTCAACTTGAGGAATTTGCTCATTCGACGGAGCAGTTGCAGTTTTTGGTGCTGCGGTTTCTTCAGCTGCTGCAGCTCATTCTTGGTCTTGTGCTGATTCCACATGTGAGCTCCTTTCTTTAGATCCAATCAGAATCTCATTTGCTACAGGAGTTCGAGGAATTGGAGTTGTTCTTGGCGAGTTTGGGTGAGCCTTTTCCCAGAACTCATCATGTATAACACGTGTGGTGCATCTAATGTCTTCATCACCCTCCTTTTCTTCAGCAGTCATTGGAGGTGTTGTGACCTGAGGAATTTGATCTGCTTGAATTTCCTCATCCATTGGCGTGGATGCACAAGAGCGATTGTCATCCATTTCCTCATCCTCTTATGGAATGATGTGTTCTTCACCGAATGGAACAATCATATATGATGGTGCTACATTGAGGGGAGTAGCATCCATTGGGGCTGATGATGCAGTAGGCATAGTCTTCAAGCGTTTTTCCTCTAAAGACTCTGAAGTAGTTGAAGCTTTTCTCTGCTTAGCTTCTTTTTTAGCAGATTTTGTTTTCTTCACGTCTACTGCAGACGGAGGAGTCACTTTCTTCACCTTTGAAGACTTAGGTGAAGGAGCATTTTCATCAGGCATTGCGTTGCCAGTGTTCGGCCTAGCAGATTCTTCAGCTGAAATATTCTGAGGAATTTCATCAGCAGCTGGTTCTTCATTTTCATCATCCTCAGCCATTTGCACAGTATAGCTTGGCTGAGGATTTGTTGGCTGCTTTGGAGCGGCAACCCTCTTGTTGTATTCATCAACTGCAGCAGTTGCGGCTTTGACAAATTGCACTTTGACACCCTTTTGATCAGCATGAAGACTTGTGTATCTGTCAGTGAAAGTTTTCAACTCTGCCTGAGTAGAAACAAATTTCCGAGGAGACAGTTTGAGGAGGTTTTGCTTCAAGTATTTATCCTTTTTAATCTTTGCAAGCCTAGCTTGTTTGGCTTGCTGATCCTTCCATTTTGCTTCATTGATGAATGAAGCAACCATATGACTTACTCTAGGAGGAAGCTTCAAGTCATCAATTGGAGTGTTTAGATCCTCATGCCAAAGATCAATGAAGTTCAGCAGTACTTTAGGATCCAGTGCGAGGGGAATGGTGCTCCTAGTAGCTTGTGCAAATCTTTCTTGCTTGTTCCTGATGATGGCTTGAAGAGTTTCATCATCACATTCTTCACTTCCTTCTGATGCAGAAGGAATGTTGACGACTTTGCTTGGACTTGGTCTGGTATCTCTACCAGCAGTCATCTTAGTCTTCAACACACCTGGTGAAGATTTCAAGCTGAGCGTGAGACAGATGGCACAGAGAAACTTGTGTTTTCTCATTGAAGCATATTGAGTTGTTTCGATGGAGGAGGTGAAGACTTTGCAGTTATTCCAATTTTCTGAGGAATTTGCTATTTTGAAACTGCTGATGAGGCTTTTGGTTTGAGACTCTGTTTCTTCAACGCAACCTTCTTCCGAGGTTTTTCTGTAGCAGAAGCCTGAGCAGCAGAAGAAGTGGCAGCGGTAGCTGCAGCAGCAGAGTCCTCATTGAATTTTGTGACAACAACTTTAGCCTTTTTCTTCAGCTTTGACAAATACTTATCTTTTTCATCAGGATAATCTGAAAGTGCGTTATATCAAATAGAGGGGGTGAATAGGAGATTTTTATAATTTCATCACTGAGAAAATTCCTTGTGAGGAAAGTCCTCGTCATGAGCTGAGTGCAACGGAAATAGTACACGATCAGGTGTGCAAAAACGACTACATCAAAGTACTCGATGAGATTTATGAGATTCGGTTTGCAAAGCTTGCAAGTACACAGTAAGCAGGTGAAGATTAACTCAAGTGAAGAATTTGAGGTTGATGAAATTCAGAGAAAGTCTTCAGGCTAACTCTTCAAACAGTACAGATGAAAGTCTTCAACATACAATTGAGGAAATGAGAGAGCTGAAGAAATAGAACTCGTAGCTCGATGAAGACAGTTGTTGATGACCCAGTTCCAACTGTTGTGACAGTTGTACGTTTGGTTCAGAGCGGCTTGGTGTTGAAACCAAAAGGACACACAGTCCCTACCGTATCCTCCTTGAGCTAAGGACACACAGTCCCTACCGTATCCTCCTTGAGCTAAGGACACACAGTCCCTATCATATCCTCCTTGAGCTAAGGACACATAGTCCTCGCCCAACACTCGTGGTAAGTCTTCAGGGCAGACTTCAAAACCCTCACAAACTCAGTCACTCGTTGATCCACAATTGACTTCTAGATGCTCTAGACCATGACGCCTAACCATGTGGAGGATACACAGTCCTGAAAGGTAACAAGTGTCGGTTCCACACAGGAAAAACTTCTTCAGTGATGCTCAATCACTTGGGTTTTTGGATTGGCTTTGATGTTTGGGGTATTTCCTCACTTGATGATTTTCTCTCGATGGCTCTCAGGAATTTGGGTTGCTCTAAATGACAAGTGTCAGTTTCTCTTGGAGCACCCAACCAGCTAGTGGTTATGGGAGGCGGCTATTTATAGCCTAGGAGCATCCCAACATGATTTGACATAAATGCCCTTTAATAATATGACCGTTGGGTGGATAAGATTAGTGAGGTGGCGCATGGCGCAGCAATGGTCGGAACTTTCAACTGCGAAAGTCCTCATGTGTATCATATTCCTCACTTTGAGCCTTTGGTAGAATTAGTATTTGGTTGAGCATCATGAGGAAAATCATTCCGTAGTTTTACCTCGACCCCCTTTAACAGTACGGTGTTCCTATTACTCACGTGTAAAGAAAATGAAACACAAAGAGTAAATCTTCATGCTTCAAAGCCTTCAGAGTGTTTTCTTTAAGACACACCGAATTTCTCATCTTCAATATCTTCACGAGGAATATCAATTTCTTCGAAATTTCTTCGTGATCAAAGTCTTCAAGGAAGGACCAAAGTCTTCACCCGAAGACATACATTTTTAGGGTCAATATTCATCGGATAACTCAAACTCCTCAGCGACTTATAGAGCATGTGTATACTCACAAACATATCACTAAGGGGCACTAGATGCACTTACAATCTCCCCTTTTTTGGTGGTTGATGACAATTAGGTTAAGTTTTCAACGGGAATAATAATATGGAATGTAAGTATAGAGTTTGAGGATTTTGAAATCAAGATACAGAGAAACTCCCCCTGAAGATGTGCATATTTTGAGGAATTAGCTTTGAACAGTAGATGCGTATTGATGATTTATATCATGGAGATTTCCCCCTATATCTTGCAATTCATGCATGCATTTGACATATAGTATGAGGAATTAGAAATGCATGATGAAAAATGGTGTCTGACGAATTTCAACATGTGTGCATCAATAAACTTGGGGAATAAAGCATGCAAGGAAAAACATTCAAAAGAGTCAAAACACCATCGGGCTTAAGTTACAACTCATTACATCAAAAACTTCACAAGAACCAAGAGTTTGTAACTTAATAAAATATATAAGCCTATAATGAATCCCGCTTGAAGACTAACTCTCAGATTTCTCCCCTTTGTCATCAAGTGCCAAAAAGGGACAAAACTGAGGACTAACGCCCTTGAAGAATTTCACTTTTGTGTTGATGTAGAGGCGTGAGCATCCTTGGAGGAAGGCTTCTTTTTTGGACCAGTTGCAGTATCTTCTGGTTCTTCATCCGATTCTACAGTGCGAAATGAAGAAAATGAACTGTCCTCCAAGTCAGGAACTGGAATAGGCTTGAATTTCTTCATTGGAGGCCACGACCAGTCAATGTCCTGAGTAAATTCTATTTCTTCAAGTTCCTCGGGAGTCTTCAGATGAGCCAATGTGGCCCAAGTGCGATCAAACACCTCATGAAGATAATACAGATTTTTCTTCATGACATTTTGAGTTTCGTTGACCCACTTGTGTTAGTCATCACTCTTGGGGCAGTTGGCTTGAAGGGTTTTGAGTGGCAGTGACATCATATGAGGAATAAGAGCCAGCCTTGCGAAATTCACCATCCAAAGGCCGATTTCCTTCATCAATCACAGACTTGCCTTTGCCTTCAATTGGTTCAAACGATTCTTTGATGACTTTGATAGGCGGCAGATATCCGAGATGATTCTAAAAGTCTGCTTGGTAGTTGATGCCAGATTTGTTCCTGATGAATCTCATGATCCAAGGTGCATAAATCTTTAACTCATATGGTGACAAAGCAATATCAGCCAAAGTCCTCAAGAAGAAATCATGAAGGTTCATAGGGATGCCATGAATGACGTTGAACATGATATTCTTCGTGATGCCTACGACATCTTCTTCATTCTCATGCCCTTTGACTGGAGCGAAGGAATATGACAAGATCCTATAAACAGTTTTGGGCCCATACTTCAGATCCATCACCAGGAATCTAGTCCTTGGAGGTTGGACCTTAGCCAAAGGCTTCATGAGGACTTCCTTGAGCTTGTCTGACAGTTCTCTTTCATCATACATTCTGACTGCATGTTCTGAAGCAATTAACATTGGAAGAGCTCGAAGCAATTCTCTTTATAATGAGTGTGCTGAGTCATCCAGTCCAAGACCCATGTGTTGAAGTATTTGGGGTCACCTGAGATATGCAGTGTAGCATTGAATTTAAGAATTATATCAGTATTCCAGTCATCGATATCTATACAGAATGGCTGTAGCCCTGCTTCGTGAAGAACATTAAGGACTGGGGTGAAGCAAGGTACTTCCTCCATGTCATAGTGAGGAATGTTAGTGTGATGAAATATCTTGTTTCTTCCATAGAGCACAGAAGCATAGTAGTTGAGTTGATTTCTGGTCCAGAACTTTCTGTGCGTGATGCGAAGCTTGTCATAGGGATTTTCTCCTGTGAAGTAATGACGTTCATCATAGAATGCTTCCTTCTGAAACTTCGGCATCTTGGAGAAGGGTTGATGAGGCTTTGGTTGAAGATTATGCTCTTGAGGATTTGTGGCCACCACAATTGCAGTTTCAGGGTTTACCACGACAATTGCAGTTTCAGCATTTTGGGCAGAAGCATTTTCTCCAGCTTGAGGAATTTGCTGATCTGAGGAAGCTGTTGCAGTTTTTGATGCTGCATTTTCTTCAAGTGATGCAGCTGATTCTTGGTCTTGTGTTGATTCCTCATGTGAGCTCTTTTCATCAGAGCCAGTCAGAATCTTCGTGGTTGGACGAGTCTGAGGAATTTGAGCTGATATTGGTGAGTTTGGGTGAGCCTCTTCCCAGAAATCATCATGGATCACAGGTGTACTACATTGAATGTCTTCATCACCTTTAATTTCATTAGCAATCATTTCTGGATTATGAGGAGCTGGTGTTATGACTTGAGGAATATCATCTACTTGTATTTCCTCATCCATCGGTGTGGATACACCAGATTGATTGTCTTCCATTTCTTCATCCTCTTCTCGAATGACGTATTCTTCACCGAAAGGAACAAACATATACGATGGTGCCACCTTAAGGGGAGTAGCATCCACTGGGGCTGATGAAGACTCTGATGGCATAGTCTTCAGGCGCTTTGCCTCTGAAGACTCTGAAGTAATTGAAGTTTTTCTCTTCTTAGCTTCCTTTTCAGCAGCTTTGGTTTTCTTCACGTCTGCTGCACACAGGGTAGTCACTTTCTTCACCTTTGAATATTTTGGTGAAGGTGCAGATTCATCAAGCATTGCTTTATCAGTGTTTGGCCTCACAAATTCTTCAGCTGATGTATTTTGAGGAATTTCTTGAGCAGTTGGTTCTTCATTTTCATCCTCCTCACTCAGTTGAATAGTATAGCTTGGCTGAGGGTTTGTCTGCTGCTTTAGAGAAGCAATTCTACTATTGTATTCATCAATTGCAGCAGTTGCATCTTTGGCGAATTGCACTTTGACCCCCTTTCGATCAGCATGAAGTATTGTATACCTGTCCATGAGGGTCTTCAGTTCTGCGTGCGCAGAAACAAGTTTTTCACTCGGCAGGTTGAGGAGGTTCTGCTTCAAAAATTTCTCCTTTTTAAGTTTCGCAGCCCTGGCTTGCTTGGCTTGTTGTTCCTTCCATTTTGCTTCATTGATGAATGTGGTAACCATATGGCTTACACCAGGAGGAAGCTTCAAATCATCAATTGGAGTGTTTGGATCCTCATACCAGAGGTCTATGAAGTTTAGCAGTACCTTCGGATCCATTGTGAGGGGAATGGAGCTACCAGTGGCTTGTGCAACTCTTTCTTGCTTGTTTTGTATAATGGCTTGAAGTGTTTCATCATCATATTCTTCACTTCCTTCTGATGCAGAAGGAACGTTGATGACTTTGCTTGGGCTTGGTCTGGTACCTCTACCAGTAGTCATCTTAGTCTTCAACAGACTCGCTGAAGATTTTGAGGCTGAGCATGAGGCAGATGGCATAGAGGAACTTGTGGTTTCTGATTGAAGCTTACTGAGTTGTTTTTGCGGAGGAGGTGAGGACTTTGCAGATATTGCAACTTTCTGACAAATTTGCTCCTTTGAAACTGCAGATGAGGCTTTTGGTTTGAGACTTTGCTATTTCAACAGAACCTTCTTCCGAGGTTTTTCTGTAGCATAAGCCTCAGCAGGAGAAGAAGTGGCAACAGTAGCTACAGTAGCAGAGTCCTCCTTGAATTTTGTGACACCAGCTTTAGCCTTTTTCTACAGCTTAGACAAATATTTCCCTTTTTCATCAGGTTAGTCCTCAATAGTGGATACACTTCAGGGATGTGCAGCTTGTTGATCTCTATGTGGCAACCTTTTGCGGGGAGGATTGAGGGAAAATTTCTTGGCATATTTTGGAGTAACATACTTGTGCTCCTTCCACTCCTTTGCCCATGTGCGTTCAATCTTCTAAAAGCTTATCTTGCATTTGGCCATAGTATCTTTGCCGTAGATTTCTTCATCTCACGTGCAGTACTCAACATAGATCTCCTCAGGGATCTCAAAGGCAGTGTTCTGTTCCAGCTTTTTGCCACCTTTCAGCTGAGGTTTTTGCTGAGGAATTTGAATTCTTGATGATTCTGAGGACACAAGTAATATTTCTTCTAAAAATGTTGCAAATGAGTCAAGTTGATGAGAACCTAGTGATTCATCAGCTGGCATTTTGTACCTGTGAACAGAGTATAGGTGTGAGGAATTTGGAGAGGTCATATGCGTTCTTAGATTTGAGGAAATTGAAAAATTACTGAAGTTGAGGAATATGACCACTGAGTTGAGGAATTTGACTAAGCATTCTAATCTTGGGTTCCAGAGTTGTGCATAGGGATGCCATGAATGACGTTCAACATGATATTCTTCGTGATGCCTACGACATCTTCTTCATTCTCATGCCCTTTGATTGGAGCGAAGGAATATGACAAGATCCTATAAACAGTTTTGGGCCCATACTTCAGATCCATCACCATGAATCTAGTCCTTGGAGGTTGGACCTTTGCCAAAGGCTTCATGAGGACTTCCTTGAGCTTGTCTGACAGTTCTCTTTCATCATACATTCTGACTGCATGTTCTGAAGGAATTAACATTGGAAGAGCTCGAAGCAATTCTCTTTATAATGAGTGTGATGAGTCATCCAGTCCAAGACCCATGTGTTGAAGTATTTGGGGTCACCTGAGATATGCAGTGTAGCATTGAATTGAAGAATTATATCAGTATTCCAGTCACTGATATCTATACAGAATGGCTGTAGCCCTGCTTCATGAAGAACATTAAGGACTGGGGTGAAGCAAGGTACTTCCTCCATGTCACAGTGAGGAATGTTAGTGTGATGAAATATCTTGCTTCTTCCATAGAGCACAGAAGCATAGTAGTTGAGTTGATTTCTGGTCCAGAACTTTCTATGCGTGATGCAAAGCTTGTCATAGGGATTTTCTCCTGTGAAGTAATGATGTTCATCATAGAATGCTTCCTTTTGAAACTTCGGCCTCTTGGAGAAGGGCTGATGAGGCTTTGGTTGAAGATTATGCTCTTGAGGATTTGTGGCCACCACAATTGCAGTTTCAGGGTTTACCACGACAATTGCAGTTTCAGCGTTTTGGGCAGAAGCATTTTCTCGAGCTTGAGGAATTTGTTGATCTGAGGAAGCTGTTGCAGTTTTTGCTGCTACATTTTCTTCAAATGATGCAGCTGATTCTTGGTCTTGTGTTGATTCCTCATATGAGCTCTTTTCATCAGAGCCAATCTGAATCTTTGTGGTTGCACGAGTCTGAGGAATTTGAGCTGATATTGGTGAGTTTGGGTGAGCCTCTTCCCAGAACTCATCATGGATCACACGTGTACTGCATCCAATGTCTTCATCACCTTTCATTTCATCGGCAGTCATTTCTGGATTATGAGGAGCTGGTGTTATGACTTGAGGAATATCATCTACTTGTATTTCCTCATCCATCGGTGTGGATGCACCGGATTGATTGTCTTCCATTTCTTCATCCTCTTCTCGAATGACATATTCTTCACCGAAAGGAACAAACATATACGATGGTGCCACCTTAAGGGGTTGCACATCTGAGAGAATTTCTGAGGAAAAACTGATTTCGTGAATCTAAAGAGAAGAAAGAGATCAACAGGGGCAGTAAAATAGGATTTTAATTACCTTGTGCGAAGAACACGATGAACTGAAGCAGTAAAAGAGGAAGTTCTTCGATCCAGATCTTTAGTGCCCTAACTTGGAGACTGAAGACAGCTACGACGTCGATGGAGGAAGATGTTTCGCAATCGGCGTGAGTCCGCCGACGGCGAGGGCGAGGGCGAGGCAATGAAGCTTTTCCTCACCAACGATGAAGATGCTAGCGGTGGCGCTAGGGTTTGAGCTCGAGCTGAGAAGTCGAGAGGAAGAGAAGAGTTTTGACTGAAGGGGGTAAGGAGTTATTTATAGCTCAGGTGAAAAACGGTCGGGGTCGAAACTTTCGGAGCGAACTGCCCTTGCCCTTTCGTCTCCGCATGACACGTGCTACCCACGATCAAGCGGTGTAGATCGTGGTTATCCGAACGTGGGTAGTGGGTGTCGTTACTATGGTAACGTTAAGAATAAAATTTGAATTTTGAGGATTTTGTTGCAAAGTCCTGAGCTGACAAGGACTTAGTGCTGATTTTGAACAAGTGTCAAACATAACGTATATGAATAATTTAGAATAGACTCGATTGAGCTTAGCATAGAGGGGAGTCGGGTCCGATCACATTCACTTAGAGGAACTTTCAAATGAAGACTAAGCAATAAGTGAATTCTATTGAAGACATTGAAAGCTCAATAATATATATATATATATATATATATATAATCAAAAGAAGATCATCAAAATGTTTTGAAGAATTTGAAGAATTTGAAGACTTTGAAAATTTTGAGGATTTTGTTACAAAGTCTCGGATTGAAGAATTTCAACTTTGAAGAATTTCCAACTTGAAGAATTTCAAAGTTGGGTGGTGGCATGACCCACCGTATAAGAATGATGATTTTAGGCGCCACGTACAATTACCGTAGGGCCCTGAGAACCAAATTCTTCATTGATTTCTTCACACTTAGAATGATATTATTCATTGATTGAAGAAAATCGTTACTTTGTGTGTTGCACATCTAAGTCATCAATTTTGCTTAAGTGTTAGGATGTGTGTATGTTTACAGGACATTTGAAGATTCTAGGATATTTAGCTCACACCGCAACTTGCAAAACCTTCTCTCATCCAAGGTCTTGTTGAAGATATCTGTCAGTTGATCGTCAGTCTTCACATGGTCGATGATCATATTGCCCTTGAGGACATGGTCATGAAGAAAATGATGACGAATCTGTATGTGCTTGGTCTTAGAGTGTTGTACTAGGTTGTAGGCGACCTTGATTGCACTCTCATTGTCACACTAGAGGGGCACATTCTTCATGTTTATGTCGTAGTCTCTGAGGGTTTGCTTTGTCCATAGCAGTTGAGCACAGCAGGATCCAGCAACAATGTATTCAGCTTCATCAGTGAAGAGTGATACACAGTTCTGCTTCTTTTAGGACTGGCGGACAAATGATCTTCCGAGGAAATGGCATGTGCCTGATGTTGACTTGCAGTCCACATGGTCACCGGCATAATCAGAATCAGAGTATCCAACGAGGTGAAGTTTTGAGCCCTTGGGGACCATAATCCTAGTGTTGGTGTGTGATCTAGATATCAAAGAATATGTTTCACAGCCTTATGGTGTGATTCCTTCGGTTTTGCTTGAAAACGAGCACACATGCAAACACTAAGCATAATATCTAGCATAGATGCACATAGGTACAATAAAGCGCCAATCATAGAACGATATACTTGTTGATCGCAATCTTTACCATTTTCGTCAGTGCAGAGGTGGCCGTTGGTAGGCATAGGGTTCTTGACGCCTTTGCATTCATGCATGCCGAATTTCCTTAGAACGTCCTTGAGGTATTTCTCCTGAGATATGAATATGCCATTGTGATGTTTACCAACTTGCAGCCCTAAAAAGAATTTCAACTCCCCCATCATATACATTTGATATTCTTCACCCATCATGCAGGCAAATTCATCACTGTAACGTTTAACAGTACAACCAAAGATAATTTCATCGACATATATTTGGCACACAAATAGTTCATTGTCATAGGATTTTGTGAAAAGTGTAGGATCAAGTGAACCGGGTTTGAAGCCTTTCTTCATGCGGAATTCCTTCAATTTGTCATACCACGCCCGAGGGGCTTGCTTGAGGCCATAGAGAGCCTTTTTGAGTCTGAAAACTTTAGGGTGCTTCGGGTCTTCAAAACCTGGGGGCTGAGCAACATATACTTCTTCCTCAAGCTTACCATTGAGGAATGCACTTTTCACATCCATTTGATATAGAGTAATATTGTGATGGTTAGCATAAGCAAGTAATATTCGAATAGCTTCAAGTTTAGCAACATGTGAAAAAGCTTCATCAAAGTCAATTCCTTCAACGTGTGTGTAGCCTTGAGCTATAAGTCGTGCCTTGTTCATCACAACCTGACCATCCTCATCTTGCTTGTTTTGGTAGATCCACTTGGTGCCGATGATATTATGCTTGCGAGGATCTGATCTTTTGACGAGTTCCCATACATCATTTAGCTTGAACGGAAGAAGTTCACCTTGCATGGCTTGAATTCACTCAGGTTCCGTGAAGGCTTCAGCAACTTTTGAGGGTTCTATGATAGACACAAACGATGAATGCCCACAAAAGTTAACTAAATGTGAAGATTTTGAGCGAGTGAGAGGACCTGGCGCATTGATGTCATCGAGGATTTTATCAAGTTCCACTTCATTTGCAATCCTTGGATGAGCTGGTTGAAGACTTTGGTTGCGCTGAGGAATTTGATTTGTAGCATTTTCCTCAGGTGCACCTGCTTGAATTTTCTCAGTGTTGGGTACGACTTCTTCAACAAGGGGTTGTTCCTCGGTAGAAATGATATCTTCAGTAGCTTTGAGCTTGATGGCTTCCTCACGAGGTAATTTATCTGGCACATGAGGCAGTTTCTCTATTTGCGAGCCATTAGTTCCATCGAACCGCACATCTACAGTTTCAACAACCTTGTTGTGATAGGTGTTGAAGACTCTATAGGTGTGTGAGTCCTTTCCTTAACCACGCATAAAACCCTCATCTGCTTTAGGTGCAAACTTTGAGCTATAGTGAGGATCTCTAATCCAGCATCTTGCATCGAAGACTTTAAAATAACTTGCATTGGGTTTCTTGCGATTGAGGAGTTCATATGAGGTTTTCCTGAGGAATTTGTGAAGATAGACTCGGTTGATGAGGTGGCAAGCAGTGATGATTGCTTCGGGCCAGAAGCGACGAGGAGTCTGATATTCTTCAAGCATAGTCCATGCCATTTCAACTAGAGTCTTGTTCTTGCGTTCAACGATGCCATTCTGTGGCGGAGTATAAGGAGTAGACAATTCGTGAGTAATACCAAGTTCATCAAGACCAGAATTTTTGAATTTTGTCCCATCATCACTCCTGATGTGTTTGATCTTGACGCCGAAGTTCGTCGAAGCCCTTGAGGAAAATCATTTGAAGACTTCCTCCACTTCAGTTTTATACAGAATAATGTGTACCCAAGTATAGCGAGAATAGTCATCAACGATGACAAAGCCATATAAAGATGCTGCATTTGTTAGAGTAGCATAATGAGTAGATCCAAACAGATCCATGTGAAGCAATTCAAACGGACGAGTAGTAGTCATGATAGTCTTCGAGGGGTGTTTGGATCTGGTTATTTTTCCAGACTCACAAGCACCGCAGAGATGGTCCTTGAGGAATTTGACGGATTTGATGCCAATGACATGCTTCTTCTTTGCCAATGTGTCCAAATTCCTCATGCATGCATGACCAAGTCGTCGATGCCATAGCCAGCCTTCTGAGGTTTTTGCTAGTAAGCATGTGGCTGGTTGAGGACCTGTGGAAAAATCAACAATACAGAAATCTCCTCTCCTAAAGCCTTCGAAGACTTTGGATTTGTTAGATTCCATGATGACTACACATCTATATTTTCTGAAGATGACAATCATATCAAGGTCACAAAGCATTGAGACTGACATGAGGTTATACCCAAGGGATTCGACAAGCATGACTTTGTCCATGTGACGGTCCTTGGAGATAGACACTTTACCAAGTCCCAATACCTTGATTTTTTACCTTTATCAGCGTAAGTGATTTGCTTCAGTGGTGATGGAGTCAGTGGCATATTCATCGACAAGCTTTTATCACCAGTCATGTGTTTGTGCAACCACTATCAAGAACCCACTCTATATTCTTGGTTTTGTCATCCTCCAGATGAATTAGTACAACTTACCATCTCATATGCTTCAGACTTGAAGAATATGATATCAATTTCATCATATAAGAATTTCATCATAAATAGTAAAATTTGAGGACGTGTGAAATGTTATCATTTCATCATTTTAGCTTGCGTCCAATCAAGCAATTTCCTCAGGTCTCCAGCAAATTCTTCAGATGGTGACTTTCATCTCGAGACCTAGCGTGCAGAAGTGATTAGTTCGATTTTTTTACCACCCACATCTGAAGGGGTTGCATAGATTTTATCATCATGCGAGCACCATATGAGAATGGATGCATTGAAGCTAATGCACTTCTTTTCACAGTAGGGGGTTGATATGTCTCAAACGTATCTATAATTTTTTTATGGTTTCACGCTGTTATCTTGTCAACTTTGGATGTTTTGTTTACCTTTTATATCTTTTTCGGACTAACTTATTAATTCAGTGCCAAGTGCCAGTTCATGTTTTTTCTGTGTTTTTGACTCTTTTCAGGTCTGATTTTGGAACGGAGTCCAACCAGAATAAAATCCCCGAAATAAATTTTTCCAGAACAGAAGAAGATCAGGAGGCTTGAGGGCCAAGGCAGTGGGCCCACAGGGGGGCCCACAAGCCCTGTTGCCGCGGCCAGGGGGAGGCTACGGCAACCAAGCTTGTGGCCCCCCTGGCGCTCCCCTGCCCTAGGTCTTTGGCCTATAAATTCCCTAAAAATCCAGAAAAAATGAGGGCATCCATGAAAACACTTTTCCGTCGCCGCAAGCTTCCGTTTCCGCGAGATCTCATCTGGAGACCCTTCCCGGTGCCCTGCCGGAGGGGACTTTGGAGTTGGAGGGCTTCTACATCAACATCATCGCCTCTCCAATGACTCGTGAGTAGTCCACTTCAGACCTACGGGTCCGTAGTTAGTAGCTAGATGGCTTCTTCTCTCTCTTTGATCTTCAATACAAAGTTCTCCATGATCTTCATGGAGATCTATCCGATGTAATCCTATTTGGCGGTGTGTTTGTCGAGATCCGATGAATTGTTGATTTGTGATCAGATTATCTATGAATTATATTTGAGTCTTTGTTGATTTCTTATATGCATGATTTGATATCCTTGTAAGTCTATCCGAGTCATGGGTTTTGTTTAGCCAGCTAGATCTATGATTCTTGGAATGGGAGAAGTGCTTGGTTTTGGGTTCATACCGTGTGGTGACCAGTCCCAGTGACAGAAGGGGCAGCAAGGCACGCATCGTGTTGTTGCCAGCAAGGGTAACAAGATGGGCTTTTATCGTAGATATGAGATTATCCATCTAAATCATGTCATCTTCCTTAAGGCGTTACTCTGTTCTTTTGGACTTAATACACTAGATGCATGCTGGATAGCGGTCGACGTGAGGAGTAATAGTAGTAGATACAGAAAGTATCGGTCTACTTGTTTTGGACGTGATGCCTATAGATATAATCATTGCCTTAGATAACGTCACGACTTTGAGCGGTTCTATCAATTGCTCGGTTGTAATTCGTTCACCCACCATCTACTTGCTTTCATGAGAGAAGCCACTAGTGAACACTACAGCCCCCGGGTCTATTCACAACTATCGTTTCCACTTTCACTTTTACTTTGCTTGTTTACTTTGTTGCTTTCAGTTCTCACTTTGCAAACAATCTATAAGGGATTGAGAACCCCTTCATAGCATTGGGTGCAAGCTCTTTGTGTTTGTGCAGGTACTTGAGACTTGACGAGATCTTCCATTGGTTCGATACCTTGGTTCTCAAAACTGAGGGAAATACTTACCGCTGCTATGCTACATCACCCTTTCCTCTTCAAAGGAACACCAACGCAAGGCTCCAAGGCCGCTGGGAAATCCTTTGCATATTTGCCAAGGAAGTCCCTAAAGGCGTAGCCATAGCAGCAGGATTCCTAGCGCCATACCAGGGAAGGTCTGTTGTCGCAGTAGCAGGGGTTAGAGTACTCAAATGAATAGGCAGAGAAATTCTTTGAGGACTTATGAACATAAGATTTGAGGAATAACGCTCATATTCATGTCCCTTGTAGTTTCCCTGCATATCAGAATCATTAGCGCGACTACCAACATAATATTGACCGTTTGTGGAATTTGATCCTCATGAAGACTTTGGTCCACCTGAGGAATTTGATCTTGGGTTCTGGTTCTTTACGGGTGGTGTCATGAGGACATTCACCTGAAGATTTTCCAAACAACTTTCGGGGACCCAGAATTTCCTCAAGGGTGGTCCATTCCTGCAGTTAGTTCCAACATATCGAGCAAATACTTCACCAGATTGATTTTTGAACAGTTTATAGTTGGAGTCAAATGACTCATCAGAGGAATAGGATATTTCACATGCAAAGCCTGTTAGAGTGGATGGATCGACGAGAGGGCCTTTTGTAGCAACCCATGAGGTTTTGGGGTACTACTCAAGTTTCTAGTATGATCTATCGACATTCAATTTCCTCTCAAAGGCAATGCCTTCTTTCCTCGGTTTCCTGTTCAGAATCTGCTTTTTGGGCACATCGCAAAGGGTTTGATGCCCTTTGAGACTTTTCTATATGCCTATCACATACAATTCCTTCAACCCTGCATTTTCGTTAGTGAAGAATTAGCAGTTTTATGCTCGGTGCATTTCAAACATGGTGGAATGAATTCAATCTAAGCGGTACTGATCTATTGAGGAAGCAATGAATCATTTTACATTCGAAGATCATCATGAGACATTCTCAACTTCTCAAGATCAAGCTTCCTTTTAAGAAATTCATAGGAAACTTTCTCATGATCAGCCAAGAGTGTGCCATAACGATCTTGAAGACTATCAAATCTAGACTAAAGACTTTTCACATCTTCAGTGAGGACTTGTGTACTATTCATTTCATCGTTCAACAGATCATCGCTTGTGTCTAGCAGTTTCTGAAGCTTTTCAATGGCACTTTGTTCCTTAGTGGCAATGTTTGGCAAGTTTAGAGTAACTGGGTTTTTGATAATCATCAGGTTCATAGTCACTAGAATAAGAGGAGGAAGTATGGTTTTGTACCTTTGAACCTTTTGCCATGAAGCAATAGGTTGGAGCGAAGTCATCCGCATATTCATGAGTGTAGATAGCGTTGTCATTTTCTTCAAGGTTGAAGATTGACTTGCTGACGAATGTGGTAGCCAGTGCAAGACTTGCCACATCAGACTCTAACTCCACTTCAGAACCTTCATCTTCATCACATTCCTCAAATTCTTCTTCAGAATCCATTTCCTTGCCAATGAGTGCCCGAGCCTTTTAGAAACTGGTCTTCTTGTGTGATGAGGACTTTGAAGATAAGGATTTTGAAGATTTCTTATTTTTCTTCAAGTCATCACAACTTTCATCCTTGTATTTATTCTTCCTTAATTCTTTCACCCAGCAAGGACAATCAGCAATGTAGCGACCAGATTTCTTGCATTTCTGGCAGGTTCTTTTCTTGTAGTCTTCAGATGAATATTTTGATTTCCTCGTATCTTTTCTTAAAGATTTTCCGAACTGGCCATGCTTTGTGAACTTCTGGAATTTCCGCACGAGCATTGCAAGTTCCTGTCCAAGTTTTTCAAGGTCACCAATGCTGCAATTCGAGTCTTCTTCTTCATATGAGGAAATAGCCTTACCCTTCAGCACACAAGGTCTTGAGTAGCTTGGTCCATACAGATCTCTCTTTTATTCTTGTTGGAATTTATGAGTATTGAGTCTCTCAAGTGTATCAGCAGGATCAAGCATCTTGTAGTCTCTTCATTCTTGAATCATCAGAACCACAGTGTCAAACGATGGATCAAGAGATCTTAGCAATTTCTTCACAACTTCATGGTCAGTGATGTCTCTAGCTCCCAGTGCTTGTAGTTCATTTGAGATGTCAGTGAGGCGATCGAAGGTATCTTGGCAGCTTTCATTGTCAAGCCTCTTGAAGCGATTGAAGAGATTGCGAAGAACATCGACACGAGAGTCATGCTGTGTTGAGACTCCCTCATTGACCTTGGACAGCCTATCCCAGATAAGCTTAGTTGTGCCCAAAGCACTCGCTCTGCCATACTAACCTTTGCTCAGATGGCCACGGATGATATTATTCGCTTGCGCGTCAAGTTCCTTGAACTTCTTCACATCAACGGCAGAGATAGTAGCAGTGATGGAGGGAATACCATTTTCCACAATATACGAGAGATCATTGTCAATTGCTTGAAGATGCATCTGCACCTTTGTCTTACAGTAGGGGAAGCCCTTCCCTTCGAAGGTAGGACATCCTGTAGTAACCTTGATCATACATGCGGTCGACATAACTAAAACTCCAGGCGGTTAAACTATAAATCACACAGAACAAGGGAGTACCTTGCTCTCATACCAATTGAAAGTGTGTTATATCGACTAGAGGGGGTGAATAGGAGATATTTATAATTTCATCACTGAGGAAATTCCTTGTGAGGAAAGTCCTCAGTCATGAGCTGAGTGCAATGGAAATAGTATAGGTTCAGGTGTGCAAAAACGACTATAGAAAAGTACTCGATGAGATTTATGAGATTCAATTTGCACAGTTTGCAAGTACAGAATAAGGAGGTGAAGATTAACTCAAGTGAAGAATTTGAGGTTGAGGAAATTCAGAGAAAGTCTTGAGACAAATTCTTCATATAGTACAGATGAAAGTCTTCAACATACAATTGAGGAAAATGAGAGAGTTGAAGAAATATAACATGTAGCTCGATGAAGACAGTTGTTGATGACCTAGTTCCAACTGTTGTGACAGTTGTACGTCTGGTTCGGAGCGGCTTGGTACTGAAACCAAAGGACACACAGTCCCGGTACACACAGTCCCTACCGTATTCTCCTTGAGCTAAGGACACCCAGTCCTTGCCTAACACGTGTGGTAAGTCTTCAGGGCAGACTTCCAAACCCTCACAAACTCGGTCACCCGGCGATCCACAATTGACTACTGGATGCTCTAGACCATGACGCCTAATCGTGTGGAGGATACACGGTCCTCAAAGGTAACAAGTGTCGGTTCCACACAGGAACAACTTCTTCAGTGATGCTCAGTCACTTGGGTTTTTGGTTTGGGTTTGATGTTTGGGGTATTTCCTCACTTGATGATTTTCTCTCGAAGGCTGTGAGGAATTTGAGTTGCTCTAAATGACTAGCGTCAGTTTCTCTCGGAGCAGCCAACCAACTAGTGGTTGTGGGGGTGGCTATTTATAGTCTCGGAGCATCCCGACATGATTTTACATAAATGCCCTTTAATGATATGACCGTTGGGTGGATAAGATCAGTGAGGTGGCGCGTGGCCCGGCAATGGTCGGAACTTTCAACTGTGAAAGTTCTCATGTCTCTCATATTCCTCACTTTGAGGCTTTCGTAGATTTAGGATTGGGTTGAGCATCATGAGGAAATTCGTTTCGTAGTTTTACCTTGACCCCCTTTAACAGTGCGGTGTTCTTATGACTCAAGTGTAAAGAAAATGAAATAGAAAGAGTAAATCTTCACGCTTCAAAGTCTTCACGGTGTTTTCTTTAGGAAACCATAGAGTAAATCTTCACGCTTCAAAGTCTTCAGAGTGTTCTCTTCAGGACACACCGAATTCCTCATCTTCAATATCTTCATGAGGAATATCAATTTCTTCGTGATCAAAGTCTTCAAGGAATGACCAAAGTCTTCACCCGAAGACATTCATTTTTAGGGGTCGATATTCATCGAATAACTCAAACTCCGCAGCGACTTGTAGATCCTATGTACACTCGCAAACATATCAGTCTCTTATACTATAAGTCTTCAAACCACCAAAATCACTAAGGGCCACTAGATGCACTTACAAATCTACAAAAGCTAAAAACACACGAAAAAAGGGGCTCTCGGGGGATGGAACACCTAACCACATCACATATAGCGTCTGCAGCTACTGCGTAAAAAATAAATCCCTTTTATTCAAATGAGGCTCAGTTTTAAATAAAAACCCAAAGGAAATACAACCAAACCAGAGGGTGTTGCACTCCACAAATAGTAAGAAGAATATTCATATGGAGGAACATTTTATTTGACCCAAACAAAAACTTGAACTTAGCCACTAATTAAATTTGAAGGAGGGTTTTGAAAAGGCTATGGTACAACAAGTGGTTTTGAGGGGAATCTTGTTGCACCCAAATCACAACAACATCACAATCATATAGAATGAAGACACTATTGAGCTCAAACCACTTTGATCAACATAGCAAGGTGCCATACAAGGAAAGACATTACAAGAGGGGGAAGAAATGCATTGGGGCTGTTACAAAAGTCATGGTTAGATTGCAAATATTCACATGATAATTATAAAATATGAAACCATATTCTATCAAGCCCTCTTTTGTCTCCAGATAAATATTAACAGTGGCCAATTCATCATTAAAGGACTTTTTATTTCAATCAATTACAAATAATGAGTCCCAAACATTTTATGAGGGTGCAATTAATTGCAAAATGAATATTAGACCAAATGACATATGTTTATAAAAGATTATTGTTACAAAAATAAATAAAACAGAAACACATAAAAGAGAAAGGCAAAAAACAAAAAAACAAAAGAAAAAGGAAAGGACCCCCTCGGCCCAGCCGGTCGGCCCACTCCCCCTTCTCAGCCGAACGGGCCCACTCCCACCTAGGGCTATAAAACCCCGAGGGAAACCCTAATTGGTTCCCACTCCCCTCATCTTTCTCCCTCTCTCCCCCGAGCCACCTCCCGTGGCGGCTCGCGTGTTCCCCCTCGCTCCCCACTCCGCCCCGACTGGACCTGCTTCACGCTGCCCCCCGGCGGTTAGGCCGGCAACCACGCCTCTCCGCCGGATTCTCCTCCCCGTCGGCGCTCCTCCCCACGCGGCCACCCCGCGCCTCGTCGGCGGTGCTCTCTTCCTCCGCATTGCACCACGCCTGCTCACAGTCGGTGCCTCCCTCACCTCCTCCCCGTCGGTCTACCACCTCGCCTTGGCCTTTCCGAGCCTCTGCCAGCCGTGTAGACGCAAGTGAGCCCTCGGGGCTCTCCCCTCTCTTCCCTTCCCCCCTCTAGCGATCGCTCCGGCGGGCTACCCCGGCGCCGCTGCCCCCCCGGGATCTCGCAGCCCTCCCTCCAGATGGAATGCGCCTCGTCCGTGCTTGCATGCCCTACCCACACGTGCGAGTGCTTGCGGTCACCGTGCTCTCACAACAGCTCGTACTCGCCGCTGCCTCCACGCACTGTTGCTTCTAGTCTCAGCAACTCATGGTCGAGCACGCCACCGGCCACCGTGAGGCCTCCTTAGCCTGGCCACGTGCGCCCAAATGCTCCTATCCGTGCCGCCTCGGGTTGTTGCGTGTGGTGTCTGCGAGCGCCCTCGGGGCGTTTGTGTACGAACCAGGCCACCATAGTGACTCGCTGACCCACTCGCCGACGGGGGCCTCGCCCCCCTTCTCTAAACCGATCTGGTAAGTGGGGGATTAACCACCCACTACCCCCTTTTTTGGCCGTATGATGCGTAGAGCCAACCCCTGTAAACACAGCACAAAAAGTGTTGTTTTTAAAAAATAAAATAAAATAATTAATTAGACAATTAACTAATTAATTAAGTACATCATTAGTCAGTTTAATTAATTTAGTTAGAGTAATTAGATTAAATTTGCACTCTGATAACTTAGTAGAGAATGACACGTGGGTCCCCCCTAAATTAACCTGATTATTTGTTAGCTAAACTAAATTTAAAATGTGAGTATGACGTGCGGGACCCACTGGTAAGATTTGACCAGTCAACTGATTGTTGACTCATGATGTCACATTGACATCATGCTGATGTCATTTCTAATTGTTGAATTTAATTAAAAAATTAATTCCTAAATAATTAATAAAACTTTAAAAATTAATATAAAATAATATGTAATCCGGATGAAAGTATTTTGTACATGAAAGTTGATCAGAAAAACGAGACGAACCTGGATACGCTATTCATTCGTAAGTCATGTGTCTCTATCATAGCGAACATGGAACTTTTTCATCGTTTCCGCGTGTCCCGTAGTAGCGAGACACCTCGGAAATATCGTCAGTTATTTTCCCGATCTGTCCATAACGTGTAGTACTACGTAGCTCATTCCTAGTGTTGCATATTGCCAAGTAATGCATCGTGATGCTTTTGTCTTCCTTATACTTATTGTTTCTTCCCCCTCTTCTCTTCGATAGACACCGACCCTCATGCCGACGCTGATGTCGGGTAAGACTACGCACCTCACGACGAGCCCTTTGCCACAAAACAACAAGGCACGCAAAACCCCCTTGATCATTCCTCTATCGCTTATTCTTTCTCCCCCGTGCTTGCATTAGAATTTTGCTACTATTGTAGTTAGCTCCTATATCTGATGCATAGCCTCTTTTGATAAACTGCTACTTTATTCCACTACACCTTAAAACTGTTTAGTACATGTGGATAAGTGATCCCCATGCCCCCTTAGTCCAGTTGCCCCTGCTTTATCGTCAAGTCTCGATCAACTGATCGACGAGCCAAGACCCGACACAGCACTCACACCCCCCTCAGTTGTACGACACTGCAAAGCTACTATCAAGTACCAAGGGTGACACCTCGTTACGTATGAAAGTGCATGCTATGCCCCTAATTGTATTTTGGTGTTAATGACAGCACATACATAGGAAACTAATCCTATTTGTTGAGTGTATCTCAGGACGGCAAGTACTTTAGTAGATTAAGATTTATGTGCCAAAGGTTGCCTGAAAAGATTGGTGAGTTATATTTCGAGAAGACTCGGGATTAAGAAGAGATGTTGTAGAATAGTCTTTTTAGTTTACTGATATTGAGTATAGGGATCCCGCACTATTAAGAGGGGATCACAGGCTTTGCGAGAAACTTGCTCATACCACATCTCTACAACCATATCAAACATCACATACTGTCCACTCTCTACAATTCAAAATATGTCCAATCTCCTCGGACATCCGGCTCCCTCCGGACGTCCGAGGGCCGGACGTCCGGCTGGCTTCAGAAATCCGCAGCCAGACACCAGTAGTTTGAAGGAACTATATCTCGGAAATCCGGCTGCCTCTGGATGTCCGAGGGCCAGACGTCCGGCCAAGCTCCGGAAATCCGGAGGTCAACACCAGTAGTTTGTGTGCACTATATCTCGGAAATCCGGCTCCCTCCGGACGTCCGAGCGCCGGATGTCCGACACTCATCGGAAATCCGGAAGCCACCACCAGTAGAAATTGTGTTGTATAACACGGACTTCCGGGCCACTCCGGACGTCCGGCTGCTGATGAATTCAAATAGGTTCAGGCACATCTATAGGCCTCGGACGACCGACCCCTGTCGGACGTCCGGCCGCTGATGAATTCAGAAGAGCTCCAGTCATGCCTACAGGTCTCGGACGTCCGACTCCCTCCGGACGTCCGGCCCCTCACGGACGCCCGGACTTCCGACAAGTGTCGGACGTCCGGAGCCTCTGTGACTTATTGCACCTCCAATGGCTGGATTTCACTCCACGCTATATATACTCTTCTCCCACCTCGTGAAAGGGTGTTCAACACAGCTAAGATACATCCAAGAACACCTTTCCTCTCACTCACTCTTGTCTACACTAAATCCTAGATCCCAAGAGAATTTGTGAGTCCTTTAGAGTGTTGTTCCAATCAAAAGATAGATCGTCTCCCTCTCCTCCTTCCCACCAAAGTGATTTGTGATTTGAGAAAGTTTTGAGCAATCCCCGTGATCTTGTTACTCTTGGAGGTTGGAAACTCCTAGGAGGTAGGAGTCTTCGGAGAGGAATCAAACCATTGTGATATCCCCCGGAAAGTTTGTGAAGGTTTGGAAGCCACCTCAAGGCTTACCACTAGTGGTTGAGAAACGCCTTCGTGGAGTTATCTCAAAGGGAGAATAGGGTGAGCCTTCGTGGCGTTGGTGTGCCTTCGTGATAACATCCGCCCCTCTAACGGTGACGTAGCTTCCCTCCAAGGAAGTGAACATCGGGATACATCCTTGTCTCTCTCGGAGTTTCGGTTATTCCTAACCCTAACTCTCTACTTGTGTTAATCCTTATTACATACTTGTATTTGCTTATTGTTTACCGCTTGCCTTGCTTCACTCCTGATAGCTTACTCTTTGTCATAGCAATTATTAGGCTTACACTTATATTCCGCACTTTAGCCTAAAATTGCTAAATAATTATTAAAATTTGGATTTGTACCTATTCAGCCCCCCCCCTCTAGGTCCATCTCGATCCTTTTCAATTGGTATCAGAGCGTCGTGCTCTATTTGTGTGGCTTAACCGCCCTAGAGCGAGATGGACGTGGATCCAGCTGCAGTAGCTCCAGTGCAGAGGGACGGGACTTCCGCGGAAGTCAAGTCGTTCACCTCTGAGGACCTGGAACGGGCCCTTGCCAAGCAAAAAGAGGAGCATGATGCTTCTCTTGAGTCCATAATTCAAATGAGACTAGCAGCACTGACCACGGGGACAACCACGTCCCCGAGGGCCTTAGGGCCCCACGTGCACGGTACTTCATTTGGCCAACCTCCTCCGGAGAGGAACCAAACCAGTGTTCCATGGCTTAATGCTATGTCTCAAATTGAGAAACCTAAGTACAATCCTGGAGGAAAACCTCCTTTGCTTGATGACAATTCCCATTTTGCTTTGTGGAGAGTTGGTATGCAGGATCATCTTAGGTACGCCAATGATGAGATGTTGGACATCCTCGAGCATGGGTACAATCCTGTTGATCCAAGATGCCTCACGCCAGAGAAACTTATGACAAGCATCTCAATGACACTGCGATCATGTGCATAAGAAAGGGGATGAATGACAAGCAACGAAGACCTTACATTCACATCACAAGTGCCAAGGAATTGTGGGACAGCATCGTAAGGACCAAGACCGGTACCTCCACTCTTCGGCTTGCTCAATATGAAATTGCCAAGGGGCAATTACAGAATTTCTGTATGGAAAAGGGTGAATCTCCCAAGCAACTACTAGAACGGCTCATGACTCTCGTCGCAGACATTGAGTCATGTGACTGTGACAAGATGCAAGATGGTTTCAATCTGACCAAGAGATTTCTTGTGGACAAGCTACTTCATGCTCTTGCTCCATATCACCATCAAATGGTATGTGACATGAGGCAGCATCATGCTTTCAAAGAAATGACTCCAGATGACATCATATCCACTTTCCAATTATTTGAAGAGTCAAAGGCAAATGCAACAAAGCACATAGCCATGCATGGCACTTCGACATCAAAGATTAATCTTGCTTTGAAAGCCAAGCATGAGTATGACGAAGAATAAAGTGAGGAAGAAGAAGGTGATGATGACTGTCAAGATGGTGATGATGTTGACTCTGATGAAAGCCCATCGTTTGAGGACATTGCTCTCTTTGTGAAGAAGTTCAGTGCAGGGAAGTTCAAGGGAAGATTTCCAAAGAAGAAAGTAAGAAAATGCTATAACTGTGAGGAAACCAACCACTTCTCCAACGACTACCCTTATGAGAAGAGAGAAGACAAACTAAGGTTTCCAAAGACCTTTGTAAAGAAGAAGTTACCAAACACTATGAACTCCAAGTCCAAGAGGACAGATGGAAGAGAAATGGTTGCACAAGAAGAATCAGATCCAGAAGATGTTGGTGGAGTTGCCGCAGTAGCTCAGGATACACAGAGTACCTTGAGGCTAGTCAACAAAAGTGGTGATGTTGTTCACTACAACTATATGAAGGACTACAAGGGCAACGCTCACAAGTGTTTGATGGCAAAGACTGCCATGGGGGATGGGGAAGACCAAAGCTCCCATGGTAAGGTTAAGGTAACCCCATGGTTAAACTCTTTCAGTCTAGTTTCTACCTCTTCTGATTAGTATCTTGATGCGGAAGATCATTATGAGGATAATGATTTAGATCATCCCATGTTTGCTAAAATAAACAAATTTATGTGCTCTCTCAAAGGAAATAAGCTCACTATGTTTCGCATACTTATGGAAATGGTGAGTAAGCACACCAATACCATCAAGGAACTCGAAACCCTCGTCACTGAGGAGAAGGAGAGAAATGAACTCCTTGAGCAGAAAGTCCTTTATGAGGAAGCACAAAATGACGCATTATGTTCAAAAGTAGGTGAAAACCTTGATAAGCATGCTAATGATCTTGCCTCCTTGAAAAAGGCTGAAAATGTGTGCAGAGAATTACTAAATGATAAAGACCGACTTGTGAACTCTCATGCTTCTCTTTCTAAGGACTGTGAGCGTCTATCCTTATCTCTCAAAGACAAGGAAGAGAAACTCACTGTTCTTACAAAGAGCTTTGAGGCACTTAAGGTCACTTATCTTGACACTCTATCTAAGGCTTACTCCTCACCGATTATCAATTTTGATACCTGCACTACTAACCCTAGTAGTGAACTGACATCTATCCTTGAGGAAAACTATTCATTAAGGGCACAACTAGACAGAGGTCTCATGACATGTGCACAAGGACAAAAGACTCTCAATGATATCTTAAGTCGACACAATGGAGGTGTCGCAAAGGAAGGGCTTGGGTTCAACCCAAGTACTGCCAAGAAAAGTGCATCTCCTCTGAAGTGTACCACTCCTCTTAAGGAAATATTTGTACCAGAGGGACACACGGAGAAAGGTAAGGTTGTGAGTGGATCGGCCACTAGGGGTCCGTCTACTCACAACAAGACAACCGAATTCATGCCGCCATCCTATGTACTATGCAAATCAAAGGAAGGAGAGGTCTATGCTAAATTCGTTAGTCCCCGTAATGCATTTCGATTCTATGCTATTTGGGTCCCTAAGACTCTTGTAACTAATGTGAAAGGCCCCATGACAAAATGGGTACCTCAAACCAAGTCTTAATTCTTTACAGGCTATTTTCTCCGGTGGAGCAAAATGGGTGATCGACAGTGGATGCACCAATCATATGACCGGAGATAGTAACTTGCTCTATGACTTCATGCAAGCCATTCGACCATACATGAGCGTTGTATTTGGTGGAGGGTCGAAAGGGCAGGTAATTGGATTGGGTAAGGTGGCAATCACTAATGACATGTCTATTGCAAATGGCATGCTTGTTCAATCTCTTCAATATCATTTACTTTCAGTTTGCCAATTGGCTTCCGTCGGTTATGACACACTATTTGGACTAACGGATGTGAAAGTCTTTAAGAGAGACACTCTTGAAGTGGCTTTTGTTGGAGAGTTGGATGGCAACCTTTACACGGTTGATTTCTTGAAAGAGAGCACTTTCCATACAACTTGTCTAATGGCCAAGGCCGACATGGGATGGCTGTGGCATCGCCGGCTCGCCCATGTTGGCATGAAAAATCTTCAAAATCTCTTAAACGGTAATCACATCCTTGGACTAACAAATGTATCTTTTAAGAAAGATCGTGTGTGCAGTGCATGCATAGCTGGGAAGCAACATCAATCAAGACATCCACCCAAGAACGTTGTATCCACTTCGAGGCCGTTAGAGCTCCTTCATGTGGATCTATTCGGGCCTCCTTCATGGGCAAGTCTTGGAGGGAAAAAGTATGGCCTAGTCATTGTTGATGATTACTCAAGATATACAAGGATGTTCTTTCTCAAGTCCAAGGACGAGACAAAGGTCACCTTCATTGATTTTGCCAAACAAGCCCAGCGGAAGTTTGACAAGGACATTAAGGCAGTAAGAAGTGATAATGGCTCTGAGTTCAAGAACTACACCCTAGAAGAATTTCTAAGTGATGAGGGGATTGAACATCAGTACTCCGCACCCTACACTCCCCAACAAAATGGTGTGGCAGAAAGGAAGAATCGGACACTTGTGGAAATGGCAAGGTCCATGTTAGATGAATACAAGTCACCACATAGCTTTTGGGTTGAGGCCGTCAACACAGCATGTCATGCATCAAACCGGCTCTTCCTCCGATCAATATTGGAGAAAACTCTGTATGAGCTCCTAACTGGGAACAAGCCCAATGTTAAGTACTTCCGTGTGTTTGGATGCAAATGCTTCATCCTCAACAAACGGGAACGGTTAGGGAAATTTCAATCCAAAACAACTGAGGGGATTTTTGTTGGCTATGGATAAAACTCTCACGCCTACAGAGTCTACAACAAATCCACTGGATGTGTTATAGAAACCTGTGACGTGACGTTTGATGAATTTAACCGCTCCCATGGGGAGCAAGTTGATCTAAATGTTGCAGGTGAAGAAGACTCCCCACAAGATATCTTAAACATGGGTGTAGGTGCACTTCTGCCTATGGAACAAAGACCCCATGATGATGATGAAGATGATGAGAACATCTCGCATCCTCAAGACAGTTCACTACCCGTACCTCCACAAGATATTAGCACACCCATCATGCCAGTTGCTGAGGATCAAGTAGGAGATGACACTCAAGAACAAGTTGATCTTCAAGAGGTAGACCAAAGTATGGGTATGCTTGATGATGAACCTCAACAGGTGCAACGCGAAGAGGAATATCTTCCTCCGCACATAAATGATCCATATGTTGAGGACATTGATGATGGAAACGAAGTTGAACCTCGTGAAACCTTGACCTCCATCATGCCACGTGTGGCCAGTCGTGTTTATATTGATCAAATCCTCACAGGCGTATCGGAAGGTAGAGTGACTCATAAACAATTAACAAACTTTTGTGCTCACTTTTCGTTTGTCTCTAGTACTATGCCACACAGGGTTCAGGATGCACTATGTGACAACGACTGGCTACTTGCTATGCAAGAAGAGCTAAACAGTTTCACACGCAATGAAGTATGGTCATTGGTAGAACGACCAACTGAAGAACATAATGTTATTGGAATTAAATGGATTTTCAAGAACAAGGAAGATGAGAACGGGATTGTTCTACGCAACAAGGCAAGGTTAGTAGCACAGGGGTACTCCCAAGTTGAAGGTTTGGACTTTGGTGAAACTTTCGCCCCTGTTGCTCGTCTTGAGTCCATTCGCATTTTATTGGCCTATGCTGCTTTCAATGGTTTTACCTTGCATCAAATGGATGTGAAAAGTGCTTTTCTTAACGGTCCTCTACAAGCAGAGGTATATGTATCACAACCACTTGGGTTTGTTGACCCTCATCACAAAGACCATGTATATAAACTTCACAAGGCACTTTATGGTCTTAAACAAGCACCCCGTGCTTGGTACGATCATCTTAAGAAGTTCCTACTAGATGATGGCTTTGTGGTGGGGGTGATTGATCCCACTCTTTTTACTAAGAGGGAAAATGGTGATTTGATCTTATGCCAAATCTATGTAGATGACGTCATTTTTGGTTCTCCTAACATCCATTTGTGCAAGAAGTTTGCAGCCTCCATGACCAAGACCTTTGAGATGTCACTCAACACGGACTTGAAGTTCTTTCTTGGTTTTCAAATACAACAATTTCAAGAAGGGATTTTCTTGTCTCAAACTAAGTATCTAAAGGACATTCTTGAGAAATTTGACATGACAAATGCTAAACCAATGAAGACACCCATGGCCACCGATGTGGTTCTAAATGAAGACTCAAACGGTATTCCTTTTGACCCATCTACTTATCGCTCCATGATTGGTTCGCTGCTTTACCTTTGCGCATCTAGACCGGACATCATGTTAAGTGTAGGAATATGTGCTCGATTTCAAGCTTCCCCTATGGAAAGCCATCACACGGCGGTTAAGCACATTCTTAGATACCTTGTTCACACCCCAAAGTTAGGCTTATGGTACCCTAAGGATGCAAAGTTTGATCTTATTGGGTATTGTGATGCGGATTGGGCCGGTGATAAAGTGGGACGGAAATCCACTTCCGGTGCATGTCAGTTTCTTGGACGCTCGTTGGTAAGTTGGTCCTCGAAGAAGCAGAACTGTGTTTCTCTCTCCACGGCCGAGGCCGAATATATTGCAGCCGCAAGCTGTGCTACTCAATTGCTATGGATGAGGCAAACACTGAAGGATTATGGTATCATGTATCGACACGTTCCTCTTCTCTGTGATAACGAAAGTGCCATAAAGATCTCCGTAAACCCCATTGATCACCCTCGCACAAAACATATTGATATTAGGTATCATTTCTTGAGAGACCATGTGCAAAAGGGTGACATTGATATTACCCATGTGGGTACCGACATGCAGTTAGCCGACATTTTCACCAAGCCACTTAGCGTAGCTAGGTTGTGTCAACTTAGGCGTGAACTTGGTATCTTGGAGCTTGACAACATATCTTGAAATCTTGCACACATACATACACTCACATTATGGTTGTGTCTTGATGTGCGCATATATTTAGGGGGAGTGCGTCGTAATTCTATGTGTTTTTAAGCTTACAACGTACGCACAAATCATTTCATGCATGTAATGCCTCTAGAAAAATAGTGCTCATAGTTTGTTTTATATATAAATACCATGCAAGTCATCATCATCACAACAAAAATACCAGAACTACAAAATTACCAGAACTGGCCTCCCCTCCCCCCCTCCTCTCTCTCTCTCGGACGTCCGGCGCCAGAAAACCCTCCGGACGTCCGACGCCTCTCGGACGTCCGGCGCCAGAACATCCTCCGGACGTCCGACACCTCTCAGACGTCCGACGCCTCGGGGCCCCTATATATAGCTGGGCGCGGGGCTAGGCCTTCTTGCCCTAATCCCCAGCGCCCCATTTTCCCCCAGCCGTCGCCGCCAGCCCTGGGAGCTGCTCGAGGAGCACCTCCCCAGCGCTGCCACCCCCGAGATCAAGCCGATCTCCTCCGCGGATCCCCTACTTCTCCATCCGTACTCTTCACGGGATCCATCTCACGTTGCTCCTCCGTCTTTTCTCGCGTGGACTTGATTTATCCCATGTCTCTCCTTGTTCGTTCCTCATATGGGGATTCTTCATCCGCGTAGGGCTCCATGGGCAAGACCAAGCACACCGCTCGGAAGACCGTGGCCGGCTCATCCTCTCGCATCCCTATGAACACGGGGTCGGAATCGGATGAGCCACACCGTCCCTTCAAACGGGCTGCCCGACGTTCTACGCCCCGGCGGTCGCCGTCTCCATCAGCGTCTGATGATGCTGACCCCGACTTCGAGGAGGAGCTTGCCGCCGAGGAACTTCCTCAACCCGTCGCTCGAAGGTCCAAGCTCGGGTCTCGCAGGGCATCCTACATGCCACAACCGCCTCCTGCCCAGCCTGAAGGTGAAGCTTGCCGCATCTCTTTAGAGCCTCCTGCCACGTTAGGTCGTAATATCACAAACTTTACCACACTTGGGGCAGCTTCCTATCTTACTTTCCGCCGCGACGTAAATCAATACGAGGTCGGCAGTGATTCTACGGATTCACGTTTTCGCACAAACGTCCAGGCTGACGTCTTTTCCACGGTCATAGTTCCTAAGGGGTTATCTAATCATCTTTACATTGATATTGAGCATATTTGCAAGCACCCGGCGAAATATCCGGGTGCCTTTGAGCTTATTGAGTCTTCGGGGCTTGCCGCCCCGTTTGCTTTTCATTGCGACTATAATGCTGCTGCCATTCACCAGTTCTATGCCACATGTCATTTTGGCTCCGACAACACTGTCACCTGGATGACCTCTGACGTTCGCTTCAAAGCCACCTATGCTACTTTTGTTGCCGCTCTGGGTTTTCCCTATTCCGGTCATAAAATACATAAGGATGATCCTAACCATGCACCTAAGAATATTGAAGTGTGTGGACACCTCCTCAAACCACTACGTGAGCTTGATGAGGATGAGCACCAGAAGGACCTTAACCAGGTATCCATCTGGCGCTCACCTTTCTTCATTATCTTTCAGTGTGTCATCCGCACCATCTATCCCAAGATGGGTGATAAGGGTTCTTGCAATGGCTATTGTATCGATATCATGTACCACTTGTTCAAGAACCCCAAGACCAAAATCAATGTGCCCCATTTCCTATGGCATGAGATTCGGCTTGCTAGCTTTCAGTACAAGCGAGCCTTTCCTCATGCTCCTTTCATCCAGGCACTTATTAACCACGTTTCTGATTTCTTTGTGGCTACCACTCACATCCATTGCAAGTGGACCATTCCCGCTCACATGGCGAATGATTTTGCTCCCAAGAGCGCCCCTTCTTCCTCCACTACCACTCGCCGCACTGCTGCACGGGCCGCCACCCCTTCCTCTAGCTCCTCGTCTCTCGGTCGCATTGCCAAATTCCTTGGCAAAGCTCACTCATCGCTGATGAAGGCTGTTTCCTTTCAGTGTGGTCAAACCCATGATGTGGTTTCCCGCTTAGTTTCCTCCCAGAATGCCCTCAAGGCTCGTCTGAGAGCCTCGGGAGATCTTGATGTGAGTGATGATGAGGCACCTCCTGCTGCTCCTTCCATTGATTTTGGCTTCCCTTCTGGTCCTGAGTGGTCTGAGTTCTTTGACGAGGCTAGGGGCAGTGGTTTGGCTGATGATGCTGCTGATGATGGTGATGAGATCTGAGTTTGGTTGGTGTTATTGATGGCTCCCTTTTTGGTACTTGGTGCCAAAGGGGGAGTAATGTATCGTAGTTAAAAATTTTATTCTTGTCATCTTTAATCTTTGGAGATTTAATGTAATGGATAAAACTCATGTATGGCTACTTATGAATGGTTGTGATTTGCTATGATATCATCATAGACTATTATGTCTTGCTCCTTTATTTCTATGATGATCTATTATTCTTCCATGTTGATCCATTTGGAGCTTCGATTTCTTTATCATGCATATCCTAAGGGGGAGCTCCGTACTGAATATCTCCTAGACTATAATGTATGGTTAATATTTTTGAGACCTATGTATATGTTGTCATCAACTACCAAAAAGGGGGAGATTGAAAGTGCATGCTATGCCCCTAATTGTCTTTTGGTGTTAATGACAGCACATACATAGGAAACTAATCCTATTTGTTGAGTGTATCTCAGGACGGCAAGTACTTTAGTAGATTAAGATTTATGTGCCAAAGGTTGCCTGAAAAGATTGGTGAGTTATATTTCGAGAAGACTCGGGATTAAGAAGAGATGTTGTAGAATAGTCTTTTTAGTTTACTGATATTGAGTATAGGGATCCCGCACTATTAAGAGGGGATCACAGGCTTTGCGAGAAACTTGCTCATACCACATCTCTACAACCATATCAAACATCACATACTGTCCACTCTCTACAATTCAACATATGTCCAATCTCCTCGGACATCCGGCTCCCTCCGGACGTCCGAGGGCCGGACGTCCGGCTGGCTTCGGAAATCTGCAGCCAGACACCAGTAGTTTGAAGGAACTATATCTCGGAAATCCGGCTCCCTCCGGACGTCCGAGGGCCGGACGTCCGGCCAAGCTCCAGAAATCCGGAGGTCAACACTAGTAGTTTGTGTGCACTATATCTCGGAAATCCGGCTCCCTCCGGACGTCCGAGCGCCGGATGTCCGACACTCATCGGAAATCCGGAAGCCACCACCAGTAGAAATTGTGTTGTATAACACGGACTTCCGGGCCACTCCGGACGTCCGGCTGCTGATGAATTCAAATAGGTTCAGGCACATCTACAGGCCTCGGACGACCGATCCCTGTCGGACGTCCGGCCGCTGATGAATTCAGAAGAGCTCCAGTCATGCCTACAGGTCTCGGACGTCCGACTCCCTCCGGACGTCCGGCCCCTCACGGACGCCCGGACTTCCGACAAGTGTCGGACGTCCGGACCCTCTGTGACTTATTGCACCTCCAACGGCTGGATTTCACTCCACACTATATATACTCTTCTCCCACCTCGTGAAAGGGTGTTCAACACAGCTAAGATACATCCAAGAACACCTTTCCTCTCACTCACTCTTGTCTACACTAAATCCTAGATCCCAAGAGCATTTGTGAGTCCTTTAGAGTGTTGTTCCAATCAAAAGATAGATCGTCTCCCTCTCCTCCTTCCCACCAAAGTGATTTGTGATTTGAGCAAGTTTTGAGCAATCCCCGTGATCTTGTTACTCTTGGAGGTTGGAGACTCCTAGGCGGTAGGAGTCTTCGGAGAGGAATCAAACCATTGTGATATCCCCCGGAAAGTTTGTGAAGGTTTGGAAGCCACCTCAAGGCTTACCACTAGTGGTTGAGAAACGCCTTCGTGGAGTTATCTCAAAGGGAGAATAGGGTGAGCCTTCGTGGCGTTGGTGTGCCTTCGTGGTAACATCCGCCCCTCTAACGGTGACGTAGCTTCCCTCCAAGGAAGTGAACATCGGGATACATCCTTGTCTCTCTCGGAGTTTCGGTTATTCCTAACCCTAACTCTCTACTTGTGTTATCCTTATTACATACTTGTATTTGCTTATTGTTTACCGCTTGCCTTGCTTCACTCCTAATAGCTTACTCTTTGTCATAGCAATTTTTAGGCTTACACTTATATTCCGCACTTTAGCCTAAAATTGCTAAGTAATTATTAAAATTTGGATTTGTACCTATTCACCCCCCCCCCCCTCTAGGTCCATCTCGATCCTTTTCAACGTACCCCGATGTTAGCGTTGTAGTCTAGTTGACCGACGGTGGTTCTCGGAGGGTGATTCCACCTTCACCACCTCCGATAACGACTATGTCGTACAACCCATCAAGCGTGGCCCGTCGAGGGTTATTTCTCCCTGGCCACCTTGACAGTTACATTGTTCGCAACCCATCGAGGGTGATACCTCGCATCCCTCTATTGTACAACCACACAGCTACTTGACATCGTTACTAGGAACTCGATGAATGGTGTGTTGCAGGTGGATTCCCGCGTGGATGAGATTATGAGTTAATTAAAATGCTAAGGGTTTGGGTATTTGATCAAGGTTGGTCGGAGACCTTTTCGCACTAACCGTCTACGTGGGAGAAGTTATGGGTACTCGACGTCGTGGTATTAGCCGAAGCTCTTCAGACGTCAGCAATGGAGTGGCGCGCGCCCAAGTGGTCTCGATAAGCATCGTTCTTGTATAAGGGTGCCAGGACTGACATCGGGCGCCCACGCAACGTGAAGGAGCGCAAAGGGTGATGGGCCCATGAACCGTGCGCGCTTAGGATTTAGACTCGCAGGCTCGCCTCTCTGTTGAGCCTAGGTGGGGCTACGACGTGTTGATGTTCCGAGGTCAGACATTACCTAGGAAAGTGTGTCCGACCAGAGTTTATCAAGCATGATGGGAAACTTGGTGCACCCGTGCAGGGATGAAATTAACTATTCTAATAGCCGTGTCCACGGCTACAAGACGATTTGGAGTTGTGCCCCAATCTTACATAACTGCAACGGTTATCTAACTGGAATGTTTTCTCCCGGATTGCTTCCTCGCAAGGAGTCCAGGAAGAATTTGTGGGCGTGACCTTAATTTAATATTGGTGCAACAATATGACTATATATCTATGTTACTTGCTCTTCTCTCGTCTATTGCTGCAAGACCCCTAAAGATGCTAGTCTTCAATAGGACTAGTCCCCTCTCTCTATTCTCGCATTGCTGAAGTGAGTCAACATAACCCCCCCCCTTTCTTTGGTACTGATGCATAACTTAGCATAGTTCTGATGTCAGTCTTGCGAGTACTTTGTATGAGTACTCACCGTTATTTTGCTCCCCCTTTTCCCCATGATACATTGTTGCGACCAGATGATGGAGCCCAGTAGGTGGCGTATCCCGCAGACGATGATTGCTACCCCGACGGTGCCTACTACTACATGGAGGCCGCTGAAGACCAGGAGTAGTTTAGGAGGTTCCCACACAAGAGGCCTCACCTCGTTCGATAGTTGTATCTTTTGTGCTCGCCTTATCTAAGGCATTGCCATGTTTCATGTCTGTACTCAGATATTTGTTGCTTCCGCTGACTCGTGTGTTTATCGAGCTTTTGTATTCTAGACCTCGAGGCCCTTGGCTTGTAATATGAAACTTGTATGTTTTCATTTGTGTCTAGAGTTGTGTTGTGATATCTTTCCGTGAGTCCTTGAGACTTGCCATTCGCATTTGTGTGTATGATTAGCGTACAATCAAATCGAGGGCGCCACAAGTTGGTATCAGAGCCAACTGCCTATAGGTAGCCCCCTTTCCAACTGCTTGGCCGAAGTTTAGTCTATACGTATAGAAACTTTTACTAACATTGTTATGTGGCCTACGAGCCCACATCTCAATCGGGTGGTATTAGTATCTTTTACTCCTCTTCTATAGTCTCGGTTCTGATATCTCTTCTCTTTCGTGTTAAAGATTTGGCTAACTCTAACTTTAGGTTCTTGTAAATACTTTCTCCCGGGGAGCCCCACATTCCAAATGATGGCTTGATTCGTCACAAGACTCCAAAGATATTCTCCGATGTTCTCTTGAGAACTTGTGCTCATCGCGTTTGCGATTTCCCTTCCTCTGTCAACCCCTATGAATGACTACATACAAATGTCGTTCATATTTTCTTTCCTGTTGCTCTTGTTTTTACGAGATACAACGAATTATCATACCAGGTATTCGTTCGTCCTCAGTTGTCATGGTTTTCATAAGTCCTTCGAATTACTATTCGATCTTCCAAAATCCTTAGTAGCCTACTGTTCAGGACCTTTCTCACCTACTTGCGTCATGGTTAAATCCATATGTCTAGCAACATTAATTAAAATCCTTTGTGATTTTCCTATGATCTTATTGATTCAACCTTTGTGTGAATGCAGACAATCATCTGTCGATACTCATAAATTAGCTTTCCGGCTCAGACGTCCTTCCAGACACGAGCTGGTTCTCGACAAATCAACTTTGGTTGGTTGTCCATCTAAGTCCATTCAACTTACTTGTATTTGATCGGAGCATCTGATTCAAATACACCAACCTAGAAATCATAATTCCTTTGTTATTCAATTATCGATATTTTTTAGATGTTTTATAATCTGATGCCTTGCATTTTGTCTCCCTCTCATTGAGTACCGATACTCACATCACGTGCTTTGTGGACTGCGAGACCCATTGTTGGGTTATTATCCGATGGCATCCTTTATATTCAAAAATTCTTGTGATATTCTTCCCTTGGTACATGATGCCATTGGTAAATTGTGTCTTCTCTCTCTGATGAGTTGTATCCTATGCTTTTGTGAGCCATGCTCTTCAAGCATGTGTTAATTACTCTTGAAGTTTGTGGTATATGTTCCTAAGATGTCATGATGGGTTGAACTTATGCCTTCCCAATCTGTGTGATCCAAATAGTTTTCACAAGACTTACTCTTCTGGTGTTTTGCTGGATATTCTTTGAAAGCTACAACTTCATCAAAGGCGAGGGGTAAATGGCAGGAGATGCATTGATGAAGTGGGAGTCGACCTTGAACTTGTGTTCATCCCACAGAAACAATGTTGATCCTATCAGAGAAACTTCTCGTATCAATAATCATTCGTTGTATGATTTGATCTTGCATATTTGATTTGGTACTTTGCTACCGTGGTTTCGATCATGATTGTTCTTCTTTGATCCCATATGTAAAGAATTAAAGTGCTTGTCTTCCACAGATCACTACATTAGTCTAACATACATTCTGATCTACCTCCGAGTACTATCCTTGGTATATCGAGAATATCACTAAGCTATTTAACTTCTTATGAGCTCCTCGACAACTATGACATTTCACTGACTTTAGTTTCCTCTTGTTTTGAGTTGTTGGCACTCAAGGAAACTGATAACTGAATCGAGTACACGTTGCGATTCAACAACTCTTAGTAATCTTATTTGCTTGTGAGTTTGTACTCGATCATGTCTTTCCAATGATGTTAGGCTACATCATCACTGTTATGCTAGAGCTTGACCATACTATATGTGTCTTTCATCCCTCGAACACATTTCCAACTGTGCGTTAAGCTTACATCGAACTTTGAACATCATGTTGGTTGTCTTGAAGGGCAATTTAGATTCTGAGCTAGTAGTCTTTATAGGTTGTTCTGATAACCTTTCGCCTCACCATTCCTTTGCTTGATGTCGTCCCTGAATGGTTACATCTTCATGAAACTTCTCAACGAATGTGTCGTGATCATCATCAGCATTCTGAGGTCTTCCAGGATATCGATCGAGTTCATAATGATAAATGCTTTCATTTCCCCTTGATAATTTGTAATTATCATCGACATCCTTGTTGCCTTCCCTCCAACACAAATGTGTTCATGTTTTATGTTAACCTTTGAGTTCCTTGTAATTTAGCTTATGTTACCTTCTATCTTGGGGTATTACCATATTTTATGTCAAGAATGTTGTGAGCATCGTTCCACCTCTTAAGAATTCTTGATATAGGGATACTTCTTGCCATCACCATTCATTTCCTTGTCACCGTGTTGTTTCTAACCGGAATACCGACAAGTGAACTCGGGTGTGTGATTCCAATACTTCTGACAACCCTATCGCTTTGAAGTTAATGACTGATAGTTTCATTCTTGGTATGTTGGTTGTTGACTCACCATTCTAGCATTGGTCATGTTACTCATTCTGTATTTTTGAGTGAACCCATTGACAAATATTTAATTTTTGTTATTACCTCGACCATACGACATTATAGCATTTGATTTGCCAAATGATATCTCCTTGATCTTATAATTTTGGAAACTCATCCCTATCAAAACCTTGAGGGATTGTTGTTAGGACCATCGGCTACACCCTCAATTTCTCCTTGTTCGATGATGAAGCTCTTGAAGGCATTATCTTTGTGCCTAGCTCATGAAGAATATGTTTGATCGAAGAAGTGTTTTCCCAAAGTTCACCGCATTCTTGTCACCGTGAATATGAGAAAGTTTTGTTTCGCTTCCTCTTTGGTAATCCCAAATAATTCACGCATGTGCGAAGTGTTATATGTTTTGAAGATTTTCTATCTTTACTTCATATAATTTTTCTTAGCACCCCAATGGCACTGACTAATTTGATCAATGGAATTAAGCTCCTTCATAAGAGCTAGCCGAGGCTTACACAAGGACCTTGATATCCTCGATGATGGTTCCCAATTTAGAAATCGGTTGCATTTTGTTGTAAGAATTCCATGTGGGCACGAATGTCTTAGCATTGTGTTCATTGTGTCTTACAATCCAACTCATTATTCAAGACTTGCTTCCGTAGTCCATATCCCGAGAATCTTTCCTCGTCATCTTTCTTCTCAGGCATCCTGAGCCTGAGGTGTCCTGACACCAATTAGATCTGAATCTCTGGCAGATATAATGGTTGGAACATTTCCGAGTAATTATAACTTTGGTCTTTATGTAACCTAGTACGGTGATGTCTTGTCTAGCACACCGGACCGAAGGACCTATTGTTATAATTTCTTCCATATGTAAGGTTAGCCATTCTACCACGAGGAATTTGTATGACTTAGTTTTATAAGTTGTTCCTCATGGATCCTTTTGTATACCCAAGGTCTGATCTTTACCTGATGACCATGTCGAGGCTACCCGGAACCACGAATGTGGTACTTCAAATGTCTACAGGAACATTGGCAGTGCAATGCTTAAATGTTCTTGATCAATTATCCAAACAATGTTGTATGGGTAAGCATCATGATTCTCCTTGCCCCTTCATCTAAATGGTTATGTACTTGATGCCCTATCAGGTATGCCATACTCTGTTTTCCTTGGGAATGGTATACCCTAAATACTTGTGTGTGAACGCCTTTTGCTTTCTATTGGTTTGTTTAAACCTTCTTGTAATCTAATTTATCCAAGCATTCATAACTCCCTGCTTTGGTAAAATCCTCGGTGTACAACTCTATTAGTAAGACCCTCTTACTATTGTGGATAACATTCCGATAGCCTCCGGTGGACGAGAACATTGCCTATTGGTCCGCCTCGTTTCAACGAGCAAGAAAATGGTTCTATTCGTCCCCCACCCTTGGTACCGACGTTGTTGCCAACATAACTGATAGGCTATCCTCTGACATGTCTTGCTTCCAAGACCGTACAAGATGTCACCGCTCTGCATACTCTTGGCCCACATGGTGGTCCCGTAACCAAAAGTTCCACACGATCGAAACCTGACTCTCGTGTATATCTTTGACTCCAAAGTATCCTTTGCACGTGGCTTCATGTGAAAATCCCGAGCCACCATCCAATGTGACGATCTATTCTTGTATCAGACGTAATGTTTATTTCGATGCTCTAAGCCCCCTCTCATATCTGTTTAGGCATCAAACAATTGTCTAATCATTTGAAACCTTTGTAACATGATGTATTATTCCCAATGAATTCCGTGAGATACAACTTGAGGAATAATTCATGACTTCTTCCCTCAGTTCGCCCTTAGGTACCCAACTTTGTGTAGCTACGTTCTCCCAGAATTTCCCATATAATCGCGATTGGTAATACGAGAAAGATGACGACTCCATCATGTTGACCTAAGTCAGAGAATTGGAGACTTCAACAAAAAGGATAAAAAAATTCGGGAAGAACAAACAAGACTGGGAAGACTCGTTAGGATTTGTAACCAAATGTTAGCCCCCTTACCCCTACCTCTTAATTCTCGGGATGAGAATTTCTTTTAGTGGTGGAGAGTTGTGGCATCCCCGGTTTAGGCTACAGTAACCTCGTGAAATCAAGCTACAACGATCACCATGATTAAGCTAATCATGTTGCTAAACAATGCTTGATCAAACTTTGGATCATTTATCTTTTCAAATTCCTGTTGAAATTGAAAATTCAATTAATAAGTGGAATAAATATTTTTGTCAAACATGAAAACTAAAATTGTAACGTCTAAGATGCGGCACTTTCGTTATTTGCGGGCGAGGCCTCAAAAGGGGAAAGACTCGCATATAAGCGTTTCGCAAGCAGGATAAACATTGCAATACATAATAGATGGAAGAGTAATAAGATTTGGCTTACTCTCACCAGAAGCTAAATTACAAATCCACACGGTCATTCGTTATTCAAATAAAAAACAGGGTCCGACTATGGACAAGATAAACGACAAAAGATAATGCTATCCCGCCTTGCTAGGCGCACAATCACGACCAAGGGCCTCTAGTCCTCCGGGTACGTTACGTACATCCGGCCACTATCCTCGTCGAACTCCCACTTCAGCTAGGTGTCCTCGTAAGCATATGCATTTGCGTTACCTGTACCTGTGGGTGGTTGTGGTAATCTGTGAGCCACAAGGACTCAGCAATCTCATGACCTTGGTATCGAATCTAACTAAGTCATTAGGTGAGGATGGGGTATGTGTTTGGGTTTGTAGTAACCTAAGCATTTATAGTGGCTGACTTACGTTGAACAAGAATTAAAGATATAGTGGTCTACGCATGACGGTCGAGAACTAGTAATAATCACTAAGTGATCCTCAACACCTACTTGCGTCATTCATAACTCCACCGTGTTCTCGATCAGAGAAGGAACTCTCAAAGAAACAGTTACGGTTACACACACGGTTGGCAGGTTTTAGTTAAGTTACTTCAAGTTATCTAGAACCGGATGTTAACAAAGTTCCCATGTTTGCCACATAACCGCGGGCACGGCTTTCTGAAAGATTTAACCCTGCAGGGGTGCTCCAACTAATCCATCACAAATTACCATAGGCCGCACAGAAATCCTCGATCACGAAACTTCCTACCTCGTCGGATTCCTTAGTGGAAAACCTCAACTCTGAGAAGACCCAAAGTCTCACCGGAATCCCAATGCACAAGATATATCGTTAAGGTAAGACAAGTCCAGCAAGACAACCCGGTGTGTCGACGAACCCTATAGGAGCCAAGTATCTCGTTCTCGGGACACAACCGTCGATGCATAGTGGACGATAGCCAAAAGACTCGAGTTTCCCCGAGGTGGCACCGTCGACTGCTAGGTGGGTAGACCAACGCTCATGAGGAGCACTGGCCCGGGGGTTGATTAACTTCCTCGTGGTAGCTATTCCCTATGGTTTTTATTAAGTTATTAGCAAATTTAAAACCAAAGTTGGGTCTTGCTAGACACGCCTTAGACTAAACGATTTACCAAGGGGGTCCCCATAAAAACCCCGAACGTGTTAGGAGCGCTCAGTTATGGAATAAAACACCGGTAGCCGAAACTAAGGCAGCAAAAGCGGAACAAATCACCTAGCAAAAGGCCAGGCCTTCCGCCTTTTACCAAGTATATAGGTGCATTAATTAAATAACATTTAAATAAGATGGTATCAATTGCCCATGTTATCACATGGGCCACCTTGCACCTGCAACTAGCAACGCTATAAGAGGGTTGAGCAAGCACTAACTTAGCAAAAACAATATTTGCTAGGAGGTGAAGGTTAGAGGTATCCTGGCAATGTTTGGAGGCTTATTTATTAGGTGGTAGGCAGTTGTGAATAATGATGGAAATGATTCAACTAGGCATAACAAAGCTAGAAACGTGTCAAGGTCACGTTCATCTTGCATGTGAGATCTTCAGACTAGACTTGCTCTTGATCTTCCTGAACGTCCTCAACAGTATCCTCGAACTCGTTCTCAGCTCCCGATGCTACCCAAAAGAAATAAACAACAAATAAACACCAACAAATGATAATGCAACAATCAATATGATGCATGTGCGGCACAAACTTCAAAGCATGCACATAAATAATCCTACACACATGACAAAATCCCACCTCATAAAAAATGGCACTTTAGCATAATCGCTCAAAAGTGAAATCTGATGCCATCATTGGATTCCTTGTGGTTTCTCTACCCCAGTTACATATATCACACTAATATACTTGCATGCATAAAAACACCACAAAACAGAAAAGAAAAACTACTCTATTCCTAAAACATGTATATGTCAAACAGTGCCAAATTTAGCACATGCCAGATTTGGCATATTTCACTTCTGGAATTAATCCAGATATGGAAATAACACACAAACAAAAAAACACAATTTTAACATGGGGGCACTAGTCATAGGCACGAGGGGCCCTAGAACATGACAGGTGGGTCATATGGCCCACTGTGAGTGACACAGCTACAACACACCGAACTAACACAAGAAAATATAAAAGAGGGAGAGGGGGATCAAACCCACCACCTCCCTAGTGGAAAACACAACCCCCACCACTGTGCTACACTTGTGTAGATGCACTAACACGGGAAGTATGCCACATGAGCATGCTTTGCCAACTACTCCCTCTGTTCCTAAATATAAGTCTTTTAAACGATTTCATTAGATGTCTACATACGGAGCAAAATGATTGAATGTACATTTTAAAATATGTCTATATGCATTCGTATATAGTCCACTAGTAAAATCTCTACAAAGACTTATATTTAGGAACGGATGGAGTAACTAGCAGAGGAAAAAATAAACATAAAAAACACAATTTTAACATGGGGGCACTAGTCATAGGCACGAGGGGCCCTAGAACATGACAGGTGGGTCATATGGCCCACTGTGAGTGACACAGCTACAACACACAGAACTAACACAAGAAAATATAAAAGAGGGAGAGGGGGATCAAACCCACCACCTCCCTAGTGGAGAACACAACCCCCACCACTGTGCTACACTTGTGTAGATGCACTAACACGGGAAGTATACTACATGAGCATGCTTTGCCAACTATTCCCTCCGTTCCTAAATATAAGTCTTTTAAACGATTTCACTAGATGTCTACATACGGAGCAAAATGATTGAATGTACATTTTAAAATATGTCTATATACATTCGTATGTAGCCCACTAGTAAAATCTCTACAAAGACTTATAATTAGGAACGGAGGGAGTAACTAGCAGAGGAAAAAAAAAGGGGGGCACCGAGTGATTTGAACCCCTGATCAACACGCGGGGTGCTAGCTCTATTGCCACTGTGGTTGCGAGGGTATTCTGCTGGAACAGAGGTAGAAATCGACATATACAAACTCTGCTAGTAAATCTACAGAAGCTAAAAACACACAAAATAAAAGGGGCACTCGGGTGGATCAAAACCCTGACCACAGGCGCGGGATTTGGTTCGAATGCCACTGCGACAGGCTGCGGCTACTGCTCTAACAGCAGAAACACACCAGGTAAACAAATCAGAGCTAGCATTTATAGCAATGAAGAACCATAGATTTAAAAAGGGGTGGCCCTGGGTTTCGAACCCAAGAGCTACTAGGGTGGTACTGTTCAAGGTGGGGTGCTAACTGTGAATACCTAACAAAAGAGGGTGTTTTCCTGTGTTAACAGAGAACGCCGGTGACGACTCACCGGTGCACACAGGCACATGAGCGATAGCTACGTGGGGCTGCGGTTGCACTCTACGCGCACGAGCAAAGGGCATCCATGGCCTTCGCAAACACGCATGCATGCAAGTGGCTCCGCGCGAGGGTTTGCAGCTGCACTCGGCGGTGCACTCTGCAGCTGCTGCTACCGAGCGGTGTGACAGCAAAAACAACGACGGCGACGCGGCTACGAGGGGAAAACCGCTAGCTCTGCGGCTACGCTGCGAGGAGGGAAACCTTGCCACACATACATGCATGCATATACGCGGCTGCGTGCGAGCGGCAGTGCTACGGCTCTACCTTGTCGGTGCAACAACGACGGCGCAGCACGACGGCTACGGACAGAGAGGGCAAGGGGAGAGCGGAGGTTGCGCTCACCCAGGGCAGAGGAGAGGTGGTCGCGCGATGGAGAGGTACGATGCGACGATCTGCTGCAGAAGACGCTCGCCGAAGGTGAAGAAGCTCCGGTCGTCGACCTTGGCGGCTGCTCTCCGCAGGAACGGAACCCCACGGACGCCCGCGTGCTCCTGGTCCAGACCGGGAATAAGAAGGGCGATGGCTACGCCGGTGTCGAGCTGCTGCAGGAGCCGGCCATGGCGTCGGTGGCAGTTCTGGAGGCGGCACTGACGACCAAGGGGAGAAGGAGGAGCAACTGGAGCTTTATGCCTTAGCCTGGAGCTCCTGGCACCCGATCGTGGAAAAAGACTGATTGGTGGCTGCCATGGCGTCGTACACATGTGACGACAGCAAGGGGGAAGAAGGTCACTGGCTGGGCTCTAGGCCGGTTGCAACAGGTTATGGGCATGTTCTATCTCCCTCTGCTTTAAAGGGTTTTCTTAACAATACATAAGAGCATCTCTAGTGGATGATGTATATGGAGGTGGATGGTAAATATACACGATGCAAACTGAAAAATGCTTCTTAGTGGAACGTGTATACTGGCGTGCAAGTTATACACGTCCATCCACGAAGCTACTCCTGGTGTAAATAAACATGAGCCAGCCACGCTCGTGGAGCTCGCGTCGTCCCAACGTGGCATGCGGGCGGCGGCGCGTGCGGGGTGCGGGGCGGCGCTGCGGGCGGCAGGGTGCGGGGCGGCGGCGGGGTGCGGGGCGGCGCTGCGGGCGGCGGTGCGGCGGGGCGGCGCTGCGGGGTGCGCGGCGGCGGGGTGCGCGGCGCTGTGGGCGGCGGGGTGCGCGGCGGCGCGTTTTCTCCGGCCGCCGCTCCAGATCTGGCGACGGGAGGGGCAGGGCGGCGGCCTGGCAGAGGAGGACCGGCAGCCTGGGCAGAGGAGGGGCCGGCGGCCTGGGCAGAGGATCCCGTGCCCGCATCGCCCGCGCTCGAGCTCCTGATGCTCCCTGCTCCACCCGCTCGAGCTCGGCCTGCTGCAGGGCTTCGGCTCCGGGTACTCGCCGGAGACGAGGTTGGGGCCGTCGCTGTGGTGGCCCACCGGTCACCCTAGCGATGGGAATGGAACGAGGGAGGCACCCTCGAGTCCATGGACATCTTGGATGCCACGGGGAAGGTTGCCGGCGCTCCCCTGTCTTGTTCTCTGAACCTGTGTGCACTACTGAATCTCTTATCTTGCAGAGGGGGAAAGAATGAGGGGAATATACACGTTCCACTAAAAAACTAGGACGTGTATAATTTAACAACGTGTATATGGACGTGTATATGAAGATATACACGTTCAAATATACACCATCCACTAGAGATGCTCTAACAGATTTTGGTTAAATCCGAGGGGTTAAAAGGAAAAGAGTTTTAGCAAAATAAAAATATCTTTGGTCTTCTAAAAACATGCCATACTTAATAAAAATAAGTTGGGCATTCTTAGAAGAGTAGAAAAGAAATCCCTTTTGTTAAAATGAGGCTCTGTTTTAAATAAAAACCCAAAGGAAATACAACCAAACCAGAGGGTGTTGCACTCCACAAATAGTAAGAAGAATTTTCAGATGGGAGGAACATTTTATTTGACCCAAAACATAAACTTGAACTCAGCCACTAATTAAATTGGAAGGAGGTTTTTTAAAAGGCTATGGTGCAACAAGTGGTTTTGAGAGGAATCTTGTTGCGCCCAAATCACAACAACATCATTGCCACGTATACACATTCCACTCACACTTCAAACCAAGGTGCAACATGAGCAACACAAGACAAGAATATAAAAAATGACGCTATGCATGATGCCATGATGCAACATAGAATGAAGACACTATTGTCCTCAAACCACTTTGATCAACATAGCAAGGTGCCATACAAGGAAATACATTACAAGAGGGGGAAGGAATGCATTGGGGCTGTTACAACTCTCCCACACTACAAGAGGATCTCGACCCGACATGTAGGACTGGAAGAACTCTGGGTACTCGGAACGGAGGAGGTCCTCGCGTTCCCAAGTGGCTTCTTTGTCAGAATGATGTTACCATTGGATTTTGAGGAACTTGATTGACTTGCTGCGGCTCTTGCACTCAGTCTCTTCAAGAATTGCTATAGGATGCTCATGGTAGTATAGGTCGGGCTGGAGATCAATATCTTGGAGATCAACTGTGCGCTCGGGAGTCTTGAAGCATCTCCGGAGCTGAGCGATGTGAAACACATCATGCACATTGGAAAAGTTGGATGGAATCTCTAACTGATATGCAATATCACCTCTCTTGCCAACAACTTTGAAAGGACCAACAAAGCGAGGAGTTGGCTTTCCTTTGATGCCAAAGCATTGAGTGCCCTTCATGGGAGACACTTTGAGATACACAAAATCATCGAGCTGAAAAGTCATGTCACGGTGCTTGCTATCGTAGCAGCTCTTGTGACGGGACTAAGTTGCTTTGAGATTACCCCGAATGACACGACACATTTCTTCTGCTTTAGCGATCATGTCATTCCCAAGAAACTGACGCTCACTAGTCTCAGACCAATTGAGTGGGGTACAACACTTCCTGCCATATAGAATCTCGAACGGAACCTTGACTGAGCTTGCTTGAAAGTTGTTGTTGTATGAGAACTCGACAAATAGGAAGTAATCTTCCCACTTCATGCCAAAATAAATCACACAGGCCATGAGCATATCATCAAGGATTTGATTGACTCTCTAAACTTGACCACTTGTCTAAGGATGGAAAGCTGTACTGAAACGGATCTTAGTACCCATCGCAGTATGAAAGGAATCCCAGAACTTGGAAGTAAAGAGGCTTCCACGATCTGAAGAAATGAGCATAGGAACACTGTGCAAAGAGACTATCCTTGACGTATACAACTCTGCAAGCTGAGCTGTCGAGATAGATTCTTTGGCCAGAAGGAAATGAGCAACTTTAGTCAACTTGTCGATGATGACAAAGATGGCATCGTTGCCTCTCTTGTACTTCGGAAACCCAGTGACAAAATCCATTTCCACATGATTGAATTTCCACTCGGGTATGGGCAAGGGATGAAGGAGGCCCGCTAGACGTTGATGCTCCACCTTAACTCTGTGACAAACATCACACTCGTTCACGAACTGAGCAATTAGATGTTTCATGTGAGTCCACGAGAAGGTCTGCTTTAGATCTTGATACATTTGGAGCTACCCTGATGTATCGAGAGGACGGAATTACGGGCTTCATCCATGATAACTTTCCTAAGCTCTCCTTTTGGAAAGACAAGGCGGTCCTCGAAGAATAAGGTATCTTTGTCATCAACACGGAAGCGCTTATATTTCAGAATGCTCTTTACCAAGCCAATCTTCACTTTCTTCATCATAGCATCAAGAAGTTAAGATTGGCGGACTTGGTCTTCCAAGGTAGGAGAAATTTGGAGATTAGCAAGAAATCCCTCAGGTACTATCTGAAGGTTGAGCTTCCTGAAAGATTCACAAAGATTAGGCTCAAGAGGCTTCAGAATGAGACTGTTGCACTAAGCCTTTCTGCTCAAAGCATGTTCAATGACATTTGCTTTGCCTGGAGTAAAGTCGATGCTTGGATTATAATCTTGGATAATTTCCACCCGACGAGTTTGCCAAAGATTGAGCATAGGTTGCGTGACTATGTATTTGAGACTCTTGTGATCGTACATGTCTTCCCAACAACAGGTGTCTCCAAGTCATCAAATCATGGACCACTACCGTCAACTCAAGATCATGAGTGGGGTAGTTCTTCTCACTTGGCTTCAACTGCCTCGAGGTATAAGTACCACTTTCTTCTCTTACATCAGGACTGCACCAAGACCTTGGAGAGAGGCATCACAGAACACTTGATAAGGCTTGGAGTCATCAGGAGGAATTAAGGCTGGAGTTGAGGTGAGCTTCTCCTTGAGTGTATCGTAAGCCAATTAACACTCTGGAGACCAGACATACTTCACACTCTTCTAAAGAAGATTTGACAAAGGCTTAGCAATCTTGGAGAAGTTCTCAACAAACCTTCTGCAATAGCTTGCTAGCCCGAGAAAGCTTCAAAGCTGCTTCACATTCTGAGGAGGCTCCCACTGAACAATGGCCTGAACCTTTGTAGGATCAACTTTGATGCCCTTGGCAGAGATGATGTACACAACTTCCTTCAACTAGAATTCACATTTGGAAAACTTAGCATAGAACTTATGCTCTCTTAGCTTATCACGCACAAGCCAGAGATGTTCTTCATGCTCTTCCTGAGTTTTAGAAAAGATCAGAATGTCATCAAGGTACACCAAGACAAATTCATTGTTGAAGGGCGAGAAGATATAATTCATCGTCCGAAAGAAAATCGGAGGAGCATTGTCAAGACCAAAAGACATCATTGTGTACTCATAAGAGCCAAATCTTGTCCTGAAATCAGTCTTTGGAATATCTTCTTCGTGAATGCGGATCTGATGATAGCCCATTCGGAGATCAAGCTTAGAGAAAATCTTGGCCTCCTTTAGTTGCTCGAACAATTCACTCATGTTGGTAAGTGGATACTTCTTCCTGATGTCTTCTTATTCAATGGACAGTAATTGACACAGAGTCGGTCTATGCCATACTTCTTCTTAACAAACAGAACACTACAACCCCAAGGAGATGAACTTGGTCTGATCAGACCCACACGTTCTTGCTCATCAAGCTGCTTCTTCAACTCTTTCACCTCTTCGGGACCAAGTTTATACGGACGCTTGCAGACCGGTTCAGTTCCAGGTTCAAGTTAAATTACAAACTTAACTGGCCAATGCAGAGGCATTCCTGGCAATTCTTCTAGAAAGACATCATCGTACTCCCAGACCACTGGAACTTGAGAAATGGGTGAAATTTTGCCTTCCTCATTAAGGTAAAAGAGACGAATCATGTCATCGCGAGCAATGAAAGTAATCACGTCCTCCAAAAGATGAGTCAACTAGACTTCTTTGGCTTCACAATCGACAAATGCCTTGTTCATCGCCAGAAAATCCATCACAAGGATCACATTAATATCCGACTACCCAAGGAAAATTGGAGAAGCTAGAAAGGAATAGTTGCACATCTTGCCAGAGACATCATGAACCACCATGATAGAATTCATGATCTTACCGGGAGACACGACTGGTAGAAGCTTAAGAAAGTCACGAGTTAAGAACCCATGCTTAAATGAGAAAGGCCTTGAAATGAATGAATGCGATGCACCAGTGTCAAATAAAACATTTTTAGGGATAGAATTAACTAAGAGATTACCCATGATCACATATGAGGAGTTCTCTGCTTCAGCTGCATTCACCATGTTCACCCTTGCATACTTTGGATTATGCTTGACCATTGCATTGCTTGGAGGCTTGATTGGAGGAGGAGACGGAAGACGCCGCTCGCTGGTACACTTGTTAGAGTAGTGACCCTTCTGACTGTTGGGTAATGTTGCATGGGAAACAAAAAAAATTCCTACGCACACGAAATACCTATCCATGGTGATGATCATCTACGAGAGGGGAGAGTGAATCTACATACCCTTGTAGATCGCTAAGCAGAAGCGTATATAACGCGTTTGATGTACTGGAACATCTTTGCGATCCAAATCGCATCCTGTCCCGCGATCTCATCACGATCCGTCCTGCGATCCCATCACGATCCATCCCGATCTAGTGCTGAACGAACGACACCTCCGCGTTCAGCACACGTACAGCTCGATGACGATCCCCGCCTTCTTGAACTAGCAAGAGGGGGCAGAGAGGTGGATGAGTTCTCCAGCATGGCGGCGTGGTGGTGGTGGTGGTGGTGGTGAACTAATCTAGTAGGGCTTCGCCTAAGCACTGTCAAACTAGACTAGAGGAGAAACAGATCTAGAGACAAGTAGAGGCAGCCGTGGCTGATTTCTGTGTTGTCCAAAAACCCTCAATACCTCTAGTATATACAGGAGGAGGGGAGAGGATGCAGACTTGGCCCCTACTCCAAGGAGAAGTGGTCGACCGAACCCTAAAGGGGAAGGTGGAGTACTTTGGGAGGACTCCTCTTTCCTTTCCTTTTAAAGGACTTTAGCCTTTTATCTCCACTCCTAGCCACATGGGCCCTTAGGGGAGGATTTGGACAGCCCACTAGGGGATGATCTACCTCCTCTTACAACCCACGAAGCCTTTGGGTCGTCACACCCCTCACGGTGGTCCCCCGGTACCCTCCCGGCACTCCGGGTACACTACCGATGAGCCCAAAACTTTTCCGGTACCAAAACATGACTTCCTATATCAATCTTTACCTCCGGACCATTCCAGAGCTCCTCGTGATGTCTAGGATCTCATCCAGGACTATGAACAACCTTTGGTCACCAACACCTATAACTCAACTATACCAAAACGTCACCGAACCTTAAGTGTGCACACCCTGCGGGTTCGAGAACTATGCACACATGACGTGAGACATTCTCCGGTCAATAACCAATAGCGGGACCTGGATGTCCATATTGTCTCCTACATATTCTACGAAGATCTGTATCGGTTGAACCTCTATGTCAAGGATTCAGTTAATCTCGTATGTTCTTCCCTTTATCCTTCGGTATGTTACTTGCCCGAGATTCGATTGTCGGTATCTCTATACATAGTTCAATCTCGTTACCGGCAAGTCTCTTTACTTCTTTCGTAATACAAGATACCGTGACTAACAGTTTAGTCACATTGCTTGCAAGGCTTATTGTGATGTTGTATTATCGAGTGGGCCCCGAGATACCTCTCCGTCATACGGAGTGACAAATCCAAGTCTCGATTCACGCCAACCCAACAGACACCTTCGGAGATACCTGTAGAGCACCTTTATAGTCACCCAATTACGTTGCAACGTTTGATACACACAAGGTATTCCTCCGGTGTCCGAGAGTTGCATGGTTATAGAAACAGATACATTGACATGCAGAAAATAGTAGCAATAAACTAACATGATCATATGCTACGTTCATAGTTTGGGTCTTGTCCATCACATCATTCTCCTAATGATGTGATCCCATTATCAAGTGACAACACTTGTCTATGGCCAGGAAACCTTGACCATTTTTTATCAACGAGCTAGTCAACTAGAGGCTCACTAGGGACTGTGTGTTCTCTATGTATCCACACATGTATGAGTTTCCAATCAATACAATTCTAGCATGGATAATAAACGATTATCATGAACAAGGAAATATAATAACAACCAATTTATTATTGCCTCTAGGGCATATTTCCAACAGTCTCCCACTTGCACTAGAGTCAATAATCTAGTTCACATCACTATGTGATTGTAATGAATCTAATACCTATACAGTTATGGGGTTCGATCATGTCTTGCTTGTGAGAGAGGTTTTTAGTCAACACGTCTGAACCTTTTAGATTCGTGTATGCTCTACAAATCTCTATGTCATCCTATAGATGCTGCTACCATGCATCAGTTGGAACAATTCCAATCGACTGCTCCACTATATGAATCCGGTTTACTACTCAAAGTCATCCGGATTAGTGTCAAAGTTTGCCTCAACGTAACCCTTTATGACGAACTCTTTTATCACCTCCATAATCGAGAAAAAATTCCATAGTCCACTAGTTACTAAGGATAACTTTTGACTGTTGTCCAGTAATACAATCCTGGATCAGTCTTTGTACCCCTTGACAGACTCATGGCAAGGCACACATCAGGTGCGGTACACAACATGGCATACTTTAGAGCCTACGGGTAAGGCATAGGGGATGACCTTCGTCCTTTCTCTTTCTTCTGCCATGGTCGGGTCTTACTCAATACTCACACCTTATAACACACCTAATAACTCTTTCTTTGACTAATCTATTTTGAACTCCTTCAAAACCTTGTCACAATATGTATTCATTTGAAAGTTCTCTTGAGCATTTTGATCTATCTCTATAGATCTCGATGCTCAATGTTCAAGTAGCTCTATCTAGGTTTTCCTTTGAAAAACTCCTTTCAAACAACCGTTTATGCTTTCCAGAAATTCTACATTATTTTCGATCAACAATATGTCAACCACATATACTCATCAGAAATTCTTTAGTGCTCCCACTCACTTGTTTGCAAATACAAGTTTTTCATAAACTTTCTATAAAACCAAAAACTTTGGTCATCTCATCCAAGCACATATTCCAACTCCGAGATGCTTGCTCCAGTCCATAGAAGGATTGATGGAGTTTGCATACTTGTTAGCATCCTTAAGGATCGACAAAACCTTCTGGTTGTATCATATACAACCTTTCCTCAAGCAAACCGTCGAGGAACAATGTTTTGACATCCTATCTGCAAGATTTCATAAATAATGCAGCAACTGCTAACATAATTCCAACAGACTTTTAGCATCGCTACGAGTGAGAAAGTCTCATCATAGTCAACTCTTTGAACTTATGGAAACATCTTTGCGACAAGTCGAGCTTTCTTAATGGTGACTTTTCACCATCGTCGTATGTCTTACTTTTAAAGATCCATCTGTACCCAACAGCCTTACGTCCATCAAGTAGTTCTTCCAAAGTCTACACTCTGTTTTCATACATGGATCCTACCTCGGATTTCATGGCGTCCAGCCATTCGTCGGAATCGAGGCCCACCATCGCTTCTCCATAGCTCGTAGGTTCATTATTGTCAAACAACATGACCTCCAAGACAGGGTTATCGTACCACTCTCGAGCAGTACGTGACCTTGTCGACCTACGAGGTTTGTAGTAACTTGATAGTCAAGCTTCATGATCACTATCATCACCTTCCACTTCAATTGGTGTAGGCGCCATAGGAACACCTTCATGCACCCTGCTACACATTGGTTGAAGTGACGGTTCAATAACCTCATCAAGTTCCACCATGCTCCCACTCAATTCTTTCGAGAGAAACTTTTTCTCGAGAAAGGACCCATTTCTAGAAACAAACACTTGAATTACGGATCTGAGATAGGAGGTATACCCAACTGCTTTGGGTGTCCTATGAAGATGTATTTATCCGCTTTGGGTTCGAGCTTATCACGGTGAAAACTTTTTCACATAAGCGTCGTAGCCCTAAACTTTTAAGAAACGACAGCTTAGGTTTCTCCCAACCATAGTTCATACAGTGTTATCTCAATGGAATTATGTGGTGCCCTATTTAAAGTGAATCCGGTTGTCTCTAAGGCATAACCCAAAAACGATAGTGGTAATTCGATAAAAGACATCATAGTATGCACCATATCCAATATGGCGTGGCTATGACGTTCGGACACACCATCACACCATGGTGTTCCAGGTGGCATTAGTTGTGAAACAATTTCCACATTTTCTTAAATGATTACCAAACTTGCAACTCAGACATTCATCTCCATGATCATATCATAGACATTTTATCCTCTTGTCACAGCGATCTTCAACTTCACTCTGAAATTGCTTGAACCTTTCAATAATTCAGACTTGTGTTTCATCAAGTAAATATACCAGTATCTACTCAAATCATTTGTGAAGTTAGAACATAACGATATCCACTGCGTGCCTCAGCACTCATTGGACTGCATACATCAAAATGTATTACTTCCAATAAGTTACTATCTTGTTCCATCTCACTGAAAACGAGGCCTTCGGCCATCTTGCCCATGTGGCATGATTTGCATGTCTCAAGTGATTCAAAATCAAGTGAGTCCAAATGATCCATCTGCATGGAGTTTCTTCATGCATTTACACCAATAAACATGGTTCACATGTATCAAACATTTCAAAAATGAGTGAGCCCAAAGATCCATCAATATGGAGCTTCTTCATGCGTTTTATACCAATATGACTCAAGCGGCAGTGCCACAAGAAAGTGGTACCATCATTACTACTTTGTATCTTTTGGCTTCAATATTATGAACATGTGTATCACTACGATCGAGATTCAATAAACCATTGAAGGTATTTATTCAAGCAAATAGAATAACCATTATTCTCTTTAAATGAATAATCGTATTGCAATAAACATGATCTAATCATGTTCATGCTCAACGCAAACACCAAATAACATTTATTTAGGTTCAACGCTAATCTCGAAAGTAGAGGGAGTGTGCGATGGTGATCACATATACCTTGGAAACATTTCCAACACACATCGTCACCTCGCCTTTAGCTAGTCTCTGTTTATTCCATAGCTTTTATTTCGAGTTACTAACGCTTAGCAACTGAACCGGTATCTAATACCTTGGTGCTACTAGGAGCATAGTAAATTACACATCAATATCATGTATATCCAATATACTTTTGTCGACCTTGCCAGCCTTCTCATCTACCAAGTATCTAGGGTAGTTCCTCTTCAGTGACTATTCCCCTCATTACAGAAGCACTTAGTCTCGGGTTTGGGTTCAACGTTGGGTCTCTTCACTAGAAAAGCAACTAGCTTGCCATTTCATGAAGTATCCCTTCTTGCCCTTGCCCTTCCTGAAACTAGTGGTTTTACTAACCATCAACAATTGATGCTCCTTTTTTATTTCTACTTTCGTGGTGTCAAACATCGTGAATAGCTCAAGGATCATCATATATATCCCTGATTTGTTATTGTTCATCACGAAGCTCTAGTAGCTTGGTGGCGGTGATTTTGGAGAACCATCACTTTCTCATCTGGAAGATCAACTCCCACCCAATTCAAGAGATTGTAGTACTCACACAATCTGAGCACATGCTCAATGATTGAGCTTTTCTCCCTTACTTTGTAGACAAAGAATCCTGTCGGAGGTCTCGTACCTCTCAACACAGGCACGAGCATGAAATCCCAATTTCATCTCTTGGAACATCTTGTATGTCCCGTGACATTCGAAACGTCTTCAATTCCTCAATTCTAAGTCGTTTAAGCATTACGCACTGAACTATCACGTAGTCATAAAAAACGTGTATGTCACATGTTCGCAACATCCACAGACAATGCTCGAGGTTCAGCACACCAAGCGGTGCATTAAGGACATAAGCCATCTGCGCAACAATGAGGACAATCCTCAGTTTACGGACCCAGTCCGCATAATTGCTACTATCATATTTAAACTAAATTTTCTCTAGGAACATATTTAAAACAGTAGAGCTACAACGCAAGCTACAACATAATTTGCAACGACCTTTTGATTATGTTCATGATAATGAGTTCAATTAATCATATTACTTAAGAACTCCCACTCAAATACACATCCCTCTAGTCATTCGAGTGTCGCATGATCCAAATTCACTAACTCAAGTTCGATCATCACGTGAGTTGAGATTAGTTTCAATGGTGAACATCTCCATGTTGATCATATCAACTATATGATTCATGCTCGACCTTTCAGTCTCTTGTGTTCCGAGGCCATGTTTGTACATGCTAGGCTCGTCAAGTTTAACCTGAGTGTTCCACGTGTGCAACTATTTTGCACCCGTTATATGTGAACGTTGAGTCTACCACACCCGATCATCACGTGGTGTCTCGAAACGATGAACTATCGCAATGGTGCACAATCGGGGAGAACACGATTTTATCTTGAAATTTTAGTGAGGGGTCACCTTATAATGGTACCATCGTCCTAAGCAAAACAACGTGCATAAAAGGATTAACATCACATGCAAATCATAAGTGACATGATATGGCCATGAACTTGTGCTTTTTGATCTCCATCACCAAAGCACCGACATGATCTCCGTCGTCACCGGCGCCACACCATGATCTCCATCATTGTGTTGCCATCGAGGTTGTCACGCTAACTATGTTGTTACTACTAAATCTACTACTAGCAATAAAGCAACGCATCTCCAAGCGCAAAAATAATTAAAGACAACCCTATGGCTCCTGCCGATTGTCGTAGCATCGACGTGCAAGTCGATATTCAACATGATCATCTCTTACATCCAATATATTATATCATGTCTATGGCCATATCACATCACATGCATACCCTGCAAAAACAAGTTAGACGTCCTCTAATTTATTGTTGTATGTTTTACATGGTTGCCATGGGTATCTAGTATGATCGCATCTTACTTACGCAAAACCACAACGTTGATATGCAAATTTCTATTTAACCTTCTCCAAGGACCGCCTCGGTCAAATCTGATTCAACTAAAGTTGAAGAAACAGACACCCGCCAGTCATCTTTATGCAACAAGTTGCATGTCAGTCAATGAAACCGATCTCTCGTAAGCGTACGAGTAAAGTTGGTCTGGGCCGCTTCAATCCAACAATACCGCTGAATCAAGAAAAGACTAACGAGGGCAGCAAATTGAACATCAATGCCCACAAACTCTTTTGTGTTCTACTCGAGATATCATCTGCGCGTGAACCTGGCTCTGATGCCACTGTTGGGGAACGTTGCATGGGAAACAAAAAAAACCTACACACACGCAATACCTATCCATGGTGATGATCATCTATGAGAGGGGAGAGTGAATCTACATACCCTTGTAGATCGCTAAGCGGAACCATATATAACGTGGTTGATGTAGTGGAACATCTTTGCGATCCAAATCGCAGCCCGTCATGCGATCTCATCACGATCCGTCCCGCGATCCCATCACGATCCATCCCGATCTAGTGCTGAATGGACGACACCTCCGCGTTCATCACACGTATAGCTCGATGATGATCCCCTCCTTATTGAACCAACAAGAGGGGGCAGAGAGGTGGATGAGTTCTCCAGCACGGCGGCGTGGTGGTGGTGGTGGTGAACTAATCCAGCAGGGCTTCGCCTAAGCATTCTCGAACTAGACTAAATGAGAAAGAGATTTAGAGAGAAGTAGAGGCAGCCGTGGCTGATTTGTGTGTTGGCTCCTACATATTCTACGAAGATCTCTATCGGTTGAACCTCTATGTCAAGGATTCAATTAATCTCGTATGACGTTCCCTTTCTCCTTCGGTATGTTACTTGCCCGAGATTCGATCATGGGTATCTCTATACCTAGTTCAATCTCGTTACCGGCAAGTCTCTTTACTCATTCTGTAATACAAGATCTCGTGACTAACTCTTTAGTCATATTGCTTGCAAGGCTTATTGTGATGTTGTATTATCGAGTAGGTCCCGAGATACTTCTCCGTCAAATGGAGTGACAAATACCGGTCTTGATTCACGCCAACCCAACAGACACCTTCGGAGATACGTGTATAGCACCTTTATAGTCACTGAGTTATGTTGCGATGTTTGATACACACAAGGTATTCCTCCGGTGTCCGGAAGTTGCATGATCTCATGGTCATAGGAACAGATACATTGACATGCAGAAAACAGTAGCAATAAACTGACACGATCATATGCTACGTTCATAATTTGGGTCTTGTCCATCACATCATTCTCCTAATGATGTGATCCCGTTATCAAGTGACAACACTTGTCTATGGCGAGGAAACCTTGACCATCTTTGATCAACGAGCCAGTCAACTAGAGGTTCACTAGGGACAGTGTGTTGTCTATGTATCCACACATGTATTTGAGTTTCCAATCAATACAATTCTAACAAGGATAATAAACGATTATCATGAACAAGGAAATATAATAACAACCAATTTATTATTGCCTCTAGGGCATATTTCCAACACTGACCACACTTGTGTCAAGTCACCTCTGACAGCAGACAGAATTGCACTTGAGGATTCCCTTGCTTCTGATGTTGATACTTCTGTTGGAAAGTTGGGATGGGTGTGTGGGAAGAACCATGACCACCAGACTGCTTGAACTACTGAGGTTGTCGAGGAGGAGGAGAAACCCAATATTTTTGTTGCTTCAGAACCACCTGAGTTGAGGAAGAGGAACTTGAGTTTCTGAAACGCTTCCTTGAGTTCTCAACTTTGAGCAAGGCCGACTCAGCCCTAAGAGCCAAGTTATAGAACTGTTCGAACTCTGTGGGATCGTGCATGGCAAGGGCCCGTTGCGAGTCTTCCTTTAGACCACCACGGAACTGATAAATCTTGCTCTTCTGATCTGGAATGTCTTGCTTAGCATAACGAGCCAACTCCTGGAACTCCACGTTGTAGTTGTATAGAGATAAACTCCCTTGCTTCAAGCGCGTGAATTTCTCACGCATCTCTTCTACAAAACTTGATGGAATATAGTGAGCCCTGAAATCCCTGCAGAAATCATCCCTGTTGATCACTCTGTCGCTTCTCGAATCTTTCAATTGCTGCCACCATTCTGCTGCGTGCCCCTTGAGCTGTAATGTTGCAAACTTGACAAAGTCCTCTGGTGTGAAATTATTGCACTTAAAGTGTTTGTTCATGTCACGGATCCAGTCATCCGCATCGAATGGCCGGTCACAGTAGGTGAACGACTTCGGCTGGTTTACCAGGAGTTGATTCAGGGATGCAACCTGCTGGTCAGCATTGTTGAAATTACCCTGGTGCCCTTGGTTCCTCTCTTGCAACAACTGGAGCAATATCTGAGTGTTTGCATTGGTTTCAACCATCACAGCTTGACATGCCTCAAGAGGAGGCGGAGGGGTGGTGGAGGGTTTGCCTGCTCACCCTCACGACCTGGATTCTGGCGAGTTGGTGGGGCCATCCTCGAGACGGCCAACAACATTAGACCAGAGATGAAAAAATTCAAAGATGAAGCTGATTCAATGGACAGAAATATCTGAACAAGAATTCTTAGCAACTGCACTCAGAACTAAAATTTGTAAGAATGCTTCCACAAATTAGTGTCGGCAACATCTGATTCAAAGCCACTTGCAATTGTCAAGTATGAGCTAGGATTGCTCGGAACAAATGTATATTCCCAACATACATCTGATGAAAGAATTCCTAGGTTACTAATGGAATTCCCACCTAAGAACTTCCGAAATTTTTGGTCATGCAATCGGGTCCACGAATACAAGGAGAAATTTATCACTCAACTCCTAGCAATAAAAGTAACCCATCTAGTGTATCACATCCGTCAACACATAACAAGAATCTCGAAAACTCATCTATCTCACACCCTCGATATCACAACGCTACCAAGTATGGTGATACATCCGGACACTCTGCACCAGTACTGCGGATGCCAGACTCCTCTCGCCACTACTAGTATTGAAGCAATTTCGAACATCATCCGTCCCGAGATACTAAGAAATCTGAACGATAACGATGTGCTCAAGAATCCCCAGGAGCTCAACTCGCTACAAGAAATCAAGTCAGACAGGAGGCACCAAGACAGAACTCCGTCACATCGGCATCATATAGATTCCAAAATATCCGCGTGATCCTAAAAAAATTTGAGCGAGAAGAGGAGTAGAATTAAAATTTCCTAAGTCGTGAACCTCACTAGAGCATAGAAGAGGAGAACAAAGAAACCTACTCTCCGATATAACTAAGACTTAAAACATTTTTTACTAGACTCGTCTCGGCCAAGTTCGATCAACCAAAGGTTCCTATGGTCGTAAGGCTCTCATTACAAACTTGTAACGTCTAAGATGCAGCACTTTCCTTATTTGCGGGCGAGGCCTCAAAGGGGAAAGAGTCACATCTAAGTGTTTCGCAAGCAGGATAAACATTGCAATACATAATAGATGGAAGAGTGATAAGATTTGGCTTACACTCACCACAAGGTAAATTACAGATCCACACAGTCATTTATTATTCAAAGATTTAACCCTGTAGGGGTGCTCCAAATAATCCATCACAAATTACCACATGCCACATAGAAATCCTCGATCACAAAACTCGCGACCTCGTCGGATTCCTTAGTGGAAAACCTCAACGTTGAGAAGACCCAAAGTCTCACCGGAATCCCAATGCACAAGATATATCGTTAAGGTAAGACAAGTCCAGCAAGACCACCCGGTGTGTCGACGAACCCTATAGGAGCCGTGTATCTTGTTCTCAGGACACAACCGTTTATGCATAGTAGACGATAGCCTCAAGTTTCCCCCAGGTGGCACTACCGGATGCTAGGTGGGTGGACCAACACTCATGAGGAGCACTAGCCCGGGGGTTGATTAACTTCCTCGGGGTAGCTATTCCCTATGCTTTTTATTAAGTTATTAGCAAATTTAAAACCAAACTTGGGTCTTGCCAAACATGCCTTAGACTAAACGATTTACCAAGGGGGCAAAAGCGGAACAAATCACCTAGAAAAAGGCTAGGACTTCCTTTTTTACCAAGTATATAGGTGCATTAACTAAATAGCATTTAAATAAGATGATATCAATTGCCCATGTTATCACATGGGCGAGCTTGCACATGCAACTAGCAACACTATAAGAGAGTTGAGCAAGCAATAACATAGCCAAGCAATATTTACTAGGAGGTGAAGGTTAGACGTTTCATGCCAATGTTTGGAGGCTTATTTATCAGGTGGTAGGCAGCGTTGAATAATGATGGAAACGACTCAACTAGGCATAACAAAGCTAGAAACGTGTCAAGGTCACGATCATCTTACCTATGAGATCTTCAGACTAGAACCATTCTTGATCTTCCTGAATGTACTCAACAGAATCCGTGAACTCATTCTCAGCTCTCGATGCTACCCAAAAGAAATAAACAGCAAATAAACACCAGCAAGTGAATATTCCCGGGGCATCCCCAAGCTTAGGCTTTTACGGCATCCTTGAATCTCTTGGGGTGCCTTGGGCATCCCCAAGCTTGAGCTCTTGCCACTCTTTATCTTTTTGTCCATAAGAACTTCACCCAAAACTTGAAAACTTCACAACACGAAACTTAAACAGAAACTCGTAATAACATTAGTACAAGAAAGCAAACCAGCACTTCCTTAGTTACTCTAGCAAACTTAAATTCTACTTGTGTTGATGTTGGGTTACTTTACTTTCAATCTTCCATGGCTAATACCCCCCGATACTATCCATAGTTTCATCAAAATAAGCAACCAACATAACAAAAAACAGAATCTGTTAACAGCAGACCAGTCTGTAGCAATCTGTATGTTTCGTATACCTCTGGTACTTAAAAATTCTGAAAAATTACGACAGTCTGAAGAATTTTCGTAGCAATCAGCAGCAAAAAGAATCAACTCAAAATCTCTTACAGAAAACAAACGAAAATTATTTTCGTGAGCAGAAAGTTTATGTCTTTCCCAGCATGACGAAACGATCATCCTCAAGACTAATCATAACGGTTTTGCTTGGCACAAACGCAAAAAGAAACACTAAAAACACAATCATAACAGAATTATGAAAGTGTGGAAAACACAAAAATAGAAAGAAAAAGGATAGATTCGTTGGGTTTCCTCCCAACAAGCGCTTTTGTTTAACGCCCTTAGCTAGGCATTCAATGATGCTCACACAAAAGATAAGAATTGAAGCACAATGAGAGCATCCTAAAGCATGTGAAAATCACATCTGAGTCTAACATACTTCCTATGAATATGCATTTTGTAGGAAAACAAATTGTCAAGACAACTAATAGTTACCATATGCAAGGAAGAAGAAAGAGACAATAGCAATCTCAACATAACGAGAGGTAATTTGGTAACATGAAAGTTTCTACCAAAATATTTTCCTCTCTCATTACATGTGGGATCATATTCAAATTCAACAATATAGCTATCTCATAGGATATTCTTTTCATGATCCACATGCATGCAAAGTTGACGCTCTTCAAAAATAGTGGGATTATCATCAAATAAAGTCATGACTTCTCCAATCCCACTTTCAGTATTGTTGCAAATATCATATTCATCACGAGGTTCGAACAAATTTTCAAGATCATAAGAAAGATCATCACCCCAATCATGATTATTGCAACAAGTAGTGGACAAAGCAAAACTAGCATCCCCAAGCTTAGGGTTTTGCATATTTTTAGCATGATTGTCACTAATAGGATTTATAGTGAAACCATTGCAATCATGCTTTTCATCCAAGGAGCCCTCGTGAATCATGATGGGGTTATAGTCCCAGGGTAGGGTCATAGGCTTGCCCTATAGGTCCTACCCAAGGACTACCCTTCATAAAGGACAAGGCCCTTAGACAGTTCCGACTGAACTAAGGACTCCCCCATCATCCAGTCGGTGACGAGCATTCGGAGCGTATTTAACGTACCGACTGAATTCCACTATGTACATCGTAACCTCCCAGGAGGGCAACGGTCATACGTTTTCATAAACCATTATTAGCATTTAAGGCATACGTTACCTGTAACGTAGATATTTGTTCGCCACTATTCCACCCCTGTCCACCGGGCCATTATGAAGGGCAGCGCACTCTATATAAGCCGCCCTTCCCCACTGGTGCAGGGGTTGGCTTCTATTGTAATCATATATTCCACTCGACACTAAGCTCCCAAGAGCACTGAGACGTAGGGCTTTTACCTCCACCGTAGAGGGGCCTGAACTCATACAACCTCGCCCTAGCTAAGGCTCTGCCCTTCCTTTCGTACGCTACACACCTACTATCAGACTTATACACACGACAGTTGGCGCCCACCGTGGGGGAGGCGTCTAAGCGACTTCCGGCGAGTTTGCAACTTCATCTTTTCATCATGTCGTCCGGCGGATATTTGTGCATGGGTCATGAGATCCTCTTCGGCGCACTCTCCTTCATCGTCGATGATTCGGCATGGCTTCGGGATGCGCCTTCGACGTCGAGGCGCTCCCCAGTCGCGGGGCTACGCACTTCCGTGTCGGTGCCCGTGGCGTCCTTCTTCTCCAGCAATCGGCCTCGGTGTCGATCTTCGCCCCCGTCACGCGCCGCAACAAGCGGTCCCGCCATCCGCGGCTCCAGCGTTGGGTGCGACACGCCCAGGCGCGACAGAACGCGTCCTCTCAAGTGGCGTTCCTCGAGTCGGTTGTGGTCGCGCCACCGTCCCAGTGCTTGGATTCAGTTCCGACTGAGTTGCCTTCCGAGTACTTGGGTCGCGGGCCTGCAGCCAAAGTTCTCATGGCCGATTCCCATGAAAGTCCCCACTGAACTGGTCGGAACGAGCACGAGGTCGGCGAATCATCCGACGCTCGTCGTCAACACCACCGTTCTGTCAGTTGACTCACTCGTCAGAGAAACGTCGAGGTGTTCCGCACACCCGTCCTCAACCTGGCTGCCGCTGCCAAGATAGCCGATTCCCTCCAACCGACTGATTCAAAGGCTAGTAGAGGGATCGAGCAGATCCACGCCCTATTGCATACGGCGCAGCAGCAGAATTCGGCGGTCTCCCAGTCGCACAACCGGATCCACAACAGTTCTGTTCACGCGAACACGCATCGGTCGGTTTTCAGCCCCGACTCTCATCAGCGACGCAGAGGGGGCAGCCGTTCCATGAATCCCGAAGATCGTCGCGTGGGCCTTACAGGCCCCGACATCATGATGATCGGCGTTCAGTCGGTGACGCGTATGATCCAAGGCCCGACGCAAGAGGGTACATCGCCCAGAGGAAGGTCGACAGGAGTCGAGCCCACCGTGATGGTCATGATAGAGACCGTCCGAGTGGAAGTAGGACCGTTGTCTCTGGCCTCGAGTGCTTCAGTCGGGCCATCTGTTCAGCTGACATCCCTCCCAACTTCCGATTGGCGACGGGGATCAGCAAGTTCACAGGAGAGTCCAAGCCAGAAACGTGGTTGGACGACTACCGAGTGGCAGTCCAGATCGGTGGCGGAGATGACCAGGTCGCCATGAAACATCTCCCCTTGATGCTCGATGGCTCAGCACGAGCGTGGCTGAACCAGTTGGCTCCATCAAGCATCTACAGCTGGGCAGATCTGTCCCGAGTCTTCATCAGGACCTTCGAGGGCACGTGCAAACGCCCTGCTGGTCTCGTGGAGCTCCAGCACTGTGTCCAGAAGCAGAATGAGCCCCTGCGCGATTTCATCCAGCGCTGGACGACCCTCTACCACACGGTGGAGAACGTCACAGATCACCAACCAGTCTGCACCTTCAAGGCAGGCGTGCGGTACAGAGATCTGTACCTGAAGTTCGGTCGGACAGGCGACATCTCCATGAGCAAGATGATGGAGATAGCCGCACGCTATGCAAATGGCGAAGAAGAGGATCGCATACGTAGCGGCAAGCATAAGGCAGTCGCGGACGGAGATGGGAACAGCAATCGGAAGCAAAAGCAGAAAGCTCCATTCACTCCGCAGGCAGAGGCAGCAGCCGTTACAAATGCCAAGTTCAAGGGCAAGGGGAAAGCTCAGTACACCCCCAAGAAGAAGCAGTTCGGGAACTCCATCCTGGATAAGCCATGTCCAATCCACACGAAGATGGACGAAGAAGGCAACGCCATATTCCCTAAGCACACCACTCGGCAATGTCGCCTCCTGGTCCAAGGGTTCGGTGAAGGGCAACCGAGTGAAAAGGACAACGAGCAGGATGATGAGGACAAGGAGGATCCGTTCCCCCAAGTCCATGCAACATTGATGATTTTTGCTGACGTGGAAAGCAAGAGTCGACTGAAGCTGGTGAACACGGAGGTGAACATGGAAACCCCAAACAACCCCACGTTCCTCAAATGGTCTCAGACTGCAATCACCTTTGATCAGTCAGACTATCCAGCACACGAGCCCACCCCAGGGAGGCAGGCTCTGGTCGTCGACCCGGTGGTGGAAGGAGTCCGACTGTGCAAAGTCCTCATGGACGGTGGCAGTGGCTTGAACATCATGTACGCCGACACTCTCAAGGGGATGGGCATTCCGATGTCCAAACTTAGCGAGAGCAGCATGCAGTTCCACGGAGTCGTCCCTGGACGAAAGGCCAAGTCACTCGGCCAGATCGCGTTGGACGTCGTTTTCAGCTCCGACATGAACTTCCACAAGGAAAAGCTGACATTCGAGGTGGTGGACTTCCAGAGTGCATACCATGCGATTCTGGGCCGTCCGGCATATGCGCGTTTCATGGCCCGTCCATGTTACGTGTATCTGAAGCTGAAGATGACGGGTCCCAAAGGTGTGATCACGGTCACAGGCAATCGGCAGCGGGCCGAGGAGTGTCTACAGCAGGGGTCGAGGATTGCCGATCAGCAGATGGCTATCCTCGAGCTGGATGAGTACAAGAAGACAGCCGACCCCGCTGACTTGATGCGTTCGAAGAAGCCAGCTTTGGAGTCCGCATTCCAGTCGGCGGGAGACACGAAGAAAGTCAGCATCCACCCGACGGACGACACCGCCGCCCCGACGAACATCTCCACCACCCTTGATCCAAAATAGGAAGTCGAGCTCATCCAATTCCTCCGTGAGAACTGGGACATTTTTGCATGGAAGTCCGCTGACATGCCAGGTGTACCCAGGGAGTTGGCTGAGCACCGACTGCATGTGGATCCTGCTGCTCGACCCGTCCGAGAACGCGTGCGTCGGTCCACCGCGCACAAAAGGAAGGCAATCGGAGAGGAGGTGGCTAAACTTTTGGCAGCTAACTTCATTCGCGAGGTACACCACTCCGAGTGGCTCGCCAATGTTGTCATGGTGCCCAAGAAGGACAAGTCTCTCCGTATGTGCATCGACTTCAAGCATCTCAATAAGGTCTGCCCGAAAGATCATTTCCCGCTCCCCGCATTGATCAAATTGTTGATTCGACTGCGGGTTGCGAGCATTTATCATTCCTTGATGCCTACTCGGGCTATCATCAGATCCGTCTGTATGGTCCCGATGAATTAAAAACAGCCTTCATCACCCCATTCGGGTGCTTCTGCTACATCACTATGCCATTCGGTTTGAAGAATGCAGGAGCAACTTTTATGCGCATGATCCAAAAATGCCTCCTTGACTAGATCGGTCGAAATGTGGAGGCATATATGGATGATATCGTAGTCAAGTCACGCAAAGATTCCGACCTGCTGACTGACTTGGCAGAAACATTCGCCAACCTTCGTAGGTACGATATCAAGCTCAACCCTGCCAAGTGTTCATTCGGTGTTCCCAGCGGAAAGTTAGTCGGTTTCTTCGTTTCCGAACGAGGGATCGATGTCAACCCCGAAAAGATCGGGACCATCGTCGAAATGGAGCGGCCGGTCGGAATACATGATGTTCAAAGGCTCACAGGTTGCCTAGCGGCTTTGAGCAGGTTTATCGCTCGACTCGACAAGAAGGCGTTACCTCTATACCAACTCATAAAGAAATCAGATACTTTCGAGTGGACAGACGAAGCCCAAATTGCATTCGACAACCTCAAAGCCCTGCTTTCCACCCAGCCAGTTCTTACTGCCCCGCTCAGTAAAGAAGCCCTTCTTCTGTACATCGCGGCTACAAATCAAGTCGTCAGCACTGTTCTCACAGTCGAACGCGAAGAAGAAGGCAAAGCATACAAGGTTCAGCGGCCAGTATATTATGTCTCCGAAGTCCTCACTCCTTCCAAGCAGAGGTATCCCCATTATCAAAAGCTTATTTACGGGACCTACATGACTGCAAAGAAGGTGGCTCATTATTTCCAAGACCACTCGGTGTCTGTCATTTCTGATGCTCCGTTGTCGGAAATCCTCCACAATCGGGACGCATCAGGCCGAGTGGCGAAGTGGGCAATGGAGATGTTATACTGCGACATCAAGTTCGAAGCCAAGAAGGCTATAAAGTCTCAAGCTCTGGCTGACTTCATAGCAAAATGGGTAGAACAACAGCAACCGACTCACATCTACTCGGCTCATTGGACCATGTTCTTCGATGGGTCCAAGATGTTGAATGGCTCCGGCGCTGGCGTAGTGATCATATCGCCAAAAGTTGATAAACTCAAGTATGTGTTGCAGATACTCTTTGATTCTTCCAACAACGAGGCAGAGTACGAAGCTCTCCTTTACGGATTGCGTATGGCCATCACACTCGGCGTCCGTCGCCTGATGGTCTATGGCGATTCAGATTTGGTGGTTAATCAAGTGATGAAGGAGTGGGATGTAAGGAACCCCACCATGACTGCATACTGCAACGCAGTAAGGAAGCTCGAGAAGAAGTTTGAAGGTCTGGAACTTCACCATGTTCTGCGACTGAAAAATCAAGCAGCTGATGAATTGGCAAAACTTGGATCCACTCGGAGACCAGTCCCGAGTGATTTCTGCCTCGAGCACCTACACCTCCCCTCAGTAAAAGAAGATCCTTTTACAGAGGAACCAGTACAACCGAAAATCTCAACAGATCCGACTGAAGTCGAGGTCCCTGCCGTGGTTGATTTGATCATGGAGGTTCTTGCTCTCATCCCCGAATGGACTGTGTCGTTCATTGCGTACATCCTGAGGCAAGAGTTACCAGAAGACGAAGTCCAAGCTAGGCAGATCGTCCGCAGATCGAAGTCCTTCACCGTCGTTGATGGCCAGTTGTACAGGGAAAGTGTTTCAGGCGTCCTTCAGCGGTGCATCTCCCCTGAGGAGGGTCAGTTAATCTTGGAAGAAATTCACTCGGGAACCTACGGCCATCATGCCTCCTCAAGAGCAATCGTCGCCAAAGCATTCAGAGTTGGTTTCTTCTGGTTGCAGGTGAATGAAATGACAAAAGATATGGTCGACCGATGCGAAGGCTGTCAGTTCTATTCGAACAAGTCCCACAAGCCAACATCTGCGCTGAAGACAATCCCTCTTGTTTTGCCGTTCGCCGTGTGGGGATTAGATACAGTCGGACCATTCAGAACAGGCCAAGGGGAATTCACTCATCTGCTGGTAGCAGTCGACAAGTTCACCAAGTGGATTGAAGTCAAGCCCATCAAGAAGCTTGACGCCCTTACGGCCATCAAATTTGTCAGAGACATCATCGCCAGATTTGGGGTTCCGCACAGCATAATCACCGACAATGGCACAAACTTTGACTTAGACAGATTCAAAGGTTTTTGCACGGGCCAAGGTATCCGAGTGGATTTTGCATCTATGGCGCACCCCCAAACAAATGGGCAAGCAGAGCGGGCGAATGGACTTATTTTTCAAGGGTTGAAGCCTCGACTCCTACGAGAAGTTGGACATGCCGCCGGCGCATGGGTCACCGAGCTGCCTTTTGTGTTGTGGGGCCTCTGCAGAACTCCAAATAGATCTACAGGGCGATCCCCGTTCTTCCTCGTTTATGGAGCAGAGGCAGTCCTTCCGAGTGACTTGCTTCACAACTCTCAACGAGTCGAACTCTTCTTCGAAGCCGAAGCAGAGCAAGCCAGGCAAGACGGAGTGGATCTCCTGGAAGAAGAGCGCGAGATGGCACTGACTCGCTCAACAATTTATCAGCAAGACCGGCAGCATTTTCACGCGTGGCACGTCAGGAGTCGCACATTCCAAGCAGGCGACCTGGTGCTCCGAGTGGATCGGCAGAGACCTCACAAGTTGGCTCCCGCCTGGGAAGGACCCTTCATTATCTCTAAGGTGCTGAACAACAGAGCATATCAACTCTACAACCTCGACAGGGAAACGGACGAGCCGCGAGCATGGAATGGAGAACTCCTGAAGCGCTTCTACACATGATCGCCGACGGGGGCAATGTAAAGAACAAGTATCATTGAAGTAATACAAAGCAGATTGATTTCTTGCAGGTTCAAAATTCTTCCGCGTTTGCAGACTCCGGTCTAAAAAAACTCTCTTCGAGTGTGCACTAAAAGTCGCACTCGGGGACTTAGCTGCGACCCAGAGTCGCCTAAGTAAAAAACTCTCTTCGAGTGTGCACTAAAAGTCGCACTCGGGGACTTAGCTGCGACCCTGAGTCGCCTAAGTAAAAACCTCTCCCTCCGAGTGTGCACTAAAAGCCGCACTCGGGGACTTACCTACGACCCAGAATCGCCTAAGTACAAACTCGCTCCGAGTGCGCACTAAAGGCCGCACTCGGGGACTTAGCTGCGACCCAGAATCGCCTAAGTACAAACTCACTCCGAGTGCGCACTAAAAGCCGCACTCGGGGACTTAGCTGCGACCCAGAATCGCCTAAGTACAAACTCGCTCCGAGTGCGCACTAAAAGCCGCACTCGGGGACTTAACTGCGACCCAGAATCGCCTAAGTACAAACTCGCTCCGAGTGCGAGCTTACAGTCGCACTCGGGGGCTTAGCCGCGACCCAGAATCGCCTAAGTACAAACTCGCTCCGAGTGCGCACTAAAAGACGCACTCGGGGACTTAGATGCAACCCAGAATCGCCTAAGTACAAACTTGCTCCGAGTGCACGCTAAAAACCGCACTCGGGGACATCGCTGCGACCCAGAATCGCCTAAGTACAAACTCGCTCCGAGTGCGAGCTTACAGCCGCACTCGGGGGCTTAGCCACGACCCAGAATCGCCTAAGTACAAACTCGCTCCGAGTGTGCACTAAAAGCCGCACTCGGGGACTTAGCTGCGACCCAGAATTGCCTAAGTACAAACTCGCTCCGAGTGCGCACTAAAAACCGCACTCGGGGACTTAGCTGCGATCCAGAATCGCCTAGGTAAAAAGCTTCCTTCGAGTGTATCCTCGAGATCCACTCAGAGGCTTAGCAGACCCTCATTGAGGCTCATGTGGATGTGAAGACAACTAACTACTACATGAGTAACAACTTGCTCTGAGTGCGAGCTTACAGCCGCACTCGGGGACTTAGCTGCGACCCAGAATCGCCTAAGTACAAACTCGCTCCGAGTGCGAGCTTACAGCCGCACTCGGGGACTTAGCTGCGACCCAGAATCGCCTAAGTACAAACTCGCTCCGAGTGCGAGCTTACAACCGCACTCGGGGACTTAGCTGCGATCCAGAATCGCCTAAGTACAAACTCGCTCCGAGTGTGCACTAAAAGTCGCACTCGGAGACTTAGCCGCGACGAAGAGTTGCCTAAGTAAAAGCTCGCTCCGAGTGCGCACTCGGAGACTTGGCAAACCCTCATTGAGACTCATGTGGATGTGAAGACAACTGACAACTACATGCTCCGCATGTTTGCCATTGTCTTCACCAAGAAATGCCAAACAAAAACCACGAGCCAAAATCGTGTCAAAAAATTTTGGCGAAAGAAGAGCAAAATATTCAATTCGAATTCAAAGTTTGATCTACGATCAGTCGGCTCGGTATGGATCAAGCTTATCCACACCGAACCACGAATGTGACGGCCAACAGGAGTGGCCAATGTTTGATACAGATACCACTCGGCATACCGAGGTAAAGTTTTTCAAGCGTGAGGTAAAGTTTCGCAAGGGTCACCAGGACTGGTAGGCTCCACGAAGGTGTCAAGGTCGATCATGTCTGCGATGCGAGTGGCTGTGTCGAGGAAGGTCTCCATGAAATCTTCGAATCGAAGCTTCTTGGTGTTGGCAACCTGCAACGCCTTCAGCTTTTCTTCGCGAGCTTCCTTGCAGTGCACTCGGACAAGAGATAGCGCCACGTCCGCACCACAACGAGCGGCAGACTTCTTCCATGCCTGCACTCTGCTCGGGATGTCCTCCAGCCGAGTCATCAACCCTTCTATTTCTCGCCGGGAATCGTCTTCGGGCCACAGCTCCTTGTCGATCCGGCCGATGACTTCTCTCAGGCGGCCAATGAAAGGTCCCACTCTGCCAAGGCGAATATGCGCTCGGAGCAAGTCCCGGTTGGCTTCGTCGCCGAGTGGAACGTTCGGAACAACCGACCGTTCAATGTCGGCTGCTTTAGCCTCAGCGTCCAGGCAAAAATCTGCAAAGAAAAGACAAGCAGAAAGTAAGCACAGAATGAACTCCAAAGTCGAGAAGCACTCGGCAAAGCTTACCACCAAGCAGTGCAACCATCTTCCTTGGCCAGTCGCTGACGTACTTCTCCTGCGCCATGCACCGATTGTTCATCAACTTTAGCTGACTCATCCGTTCGGTTCTTTGGCTCTTCAATTTTTCAATTTCGGCTACCAAGGCCTTGTTGGTCTCCCGGGACTCCTCCAAAGACTTCTCTCGGTCCGCAATAGCCCCCTTCACACCAGCCAGGTCATTGATAGCCGCCTCCAAGTCCGCAGCAAGCTGAATCTTCTCAGCCTTCAGAGCATTGTACGCGGATCCCATTTTGCAAGTCTTCTGCCAAATAAGCGCAAAGGGAAGATCAGACACATTCACCAAGGAAAACAATCAAAGCTCAAAGTTCTACAGACCCCTGCCGACGCAAGCAATCGACAGCGGTCTCGGGGACTACACCCAGTGGGTTCACTAAGAGTGACCCCACTGGCATGAAGCTCGAACAGGTCGGCCGTGTTGAGCTACATGACAAACAGACAAATCTATGAGACTACTATTACCCCACCTGAGTAACACTACTCTCGGGGACTACACCGAGTGGGTGCACTCGGAGTGCCCCCACTGGTACCATTCGGGCAGATCAGCTTTGATCTGTTCAGGTCACGGAAAATACATGTAAAGACAACTGCCGGTGCAAGCACTCAACAGATGTCTCGGGGACTACACCCACTGGGTTCACTCGGAGTGAACCCACTGCAAAAACATCCTACTGTATCCGAGTCTATCACTGAAACCCCTAGTGGGTAACAAGAGGAAAGTAAACACTTACTAGCGCACTTACTCGGATATCGTCCCGGAGTTCGAAGCTTCTCTTGTACAAAGACGCGATGGAGTCATACGCTCCCTTGGCGTCACCCACCATCAACTCCACCTGCACCATGGCCTCCTTGGCGGCCCCCACCTGGTCTTCCGGGAGGTGTCGAGCGTCATATTGAATGGTCGACGGACCCGGCACGACAGAAGACTCCTTGGGCATCCCAAGCTCCGCTCCAGTCGGTTCCGCCGCGAGGGGCACCATCTCAGTCGGTGGCATCGTCTCGGTCGGCGGCACGTTCATGGTGGGAGCAGTAGCAGATGGGACAACCTCAAGGACAGGCGCCAAAGCTGGCCCTGACTCCCTTTGGTCATCGCCCTCCAGATGAATCACCTCCGAAGGAAGCCCGACTGAACAACATGAAATTACAGAAAAAGGGCAAGATTAAAGACAGCACTCGCGAAACAATAATACAAACTCTCGGAGTCGGGACAACGTACCTTGCTGGGATGTGGCAGCGTTATCCGTATCCATGGGATCATCGTCCTCGCGCGACAGAGAGGTGGCGGAGGTAGCAGCTCTGTCGAGTAAAATCCACTCGACGGATAAGCATGAGTTCAACTAGATACTGAAGGAAGATGGGAGAACAAGACACTTACCCTGAGGCGACTGGAACAACGATCCTCATCCGAGGCAAAGCTTTCCGAGGCTTGGGCCCGCTAGGTTTGGCCACTTTGGACGGCTGGTCCGTGGGCTCAGCAGCAACGTCCCTAGTCCTCTTCACGCTCCGAGCACTCGGAGCCACGGGAGAGGCTGGTGGAGCACTTGGGGCCGCTGGAGGAGCTGGTGGAGCCGCGGGTTCGTGACGTCGCTTAGTTCGAGGCTCTGATGGTGGAGGTGGAGAGCTCTGCTCCCCAACCTCCCCCTCCTCCTCTTCAGTCTCCTCCTCCGTCTCCCCACTGTCGGAGACGTACTCGGTGCTATCCATGCTGCCCTCCTGGTTTCCCTCCTCTTCCTCAGCTGGATTCCCGTTCGAGACGGGAGAATACCAGTTGGTCCACTCCTGCACAAAACACAGTCGGCAACGTCAGACATCAGGCGGCGATACAAGAAAAGCGATAGATCTAAGAAGATTGAAAGCACTCGACAAGAGATGCTCACCTCATTCGGAGGAGGGTTATCGGCGCGAAAGGGCTTCACCCGCCGGGCTCCTCGGGGGTTGTCGCATGTGTTTGTGATGCCGCGGACCCACGCTGTCACAACCTCCCCGGTCACGCATTCTGGATGAGTCCGAGTAGAATCCTTAGGCCCCACGTAGTGCCACATGGCGTGGTGTCGGGCTTGCAGTGGCTGGATGCGCCGACCTAGAAAGGTCTCCAGCAAATCCGTGCTGGTGACTCCCTTGCAGACGACAGCTATCAGCGCGTCGACCAGAGGCTGGATTTGGATCTTTTCCACCTTTGAGAGCGCAAGCTGCCTGGGAGGAGCCGGACGGTCTAGGCTAAAAGGTGGCAACCCAGTCGCAGCATTCGGACAAGCGATGTCCTGGCAATAGAACCAGGTCGACTGCCAGTTCCTAACTGACTCGGACAACTGGAGAGGGGGTAGCTACTCTTCATTTTCTTCTGGAAGCCTAAGCCCCCGCAGAGCTGGAGGAGATGGGTTTTATCGTCCGACTGGCTAAGCTTTTTGATAGTTTGGGACCTAGCGGAGAAGATGTACATAAAGAGCCCCCAATGGGGGGGACATCCAATAAAGCACTCGCAAAGGGTGACGAATGCGGCAAGATGGGCTATCGCGTTCGGAGGAAAATGATGGAGCTGCGCCCCGAAGTGATTCATAATACCTCTGAAGAAGGGGTGGGGAGGCAAGGAGAAGCCCCTGAACACGTGGCTGAGCAGCAGGATGCGCTCCCCCTCCTGCGGCGCCGGCTCCGTCTCGCCCTCCGTCGGCAGCCTCCATGACTTGTTGGCGATCATGTCGTGCTCCACTAGCTCTAGCAAGTCGTCCGCCATCACCGTGGAAGGGAGGAAATCCCCCTCGATCCAACCCGCCGGCAGTGCCCGCTGTCACCGCTGAGCAGGGGCCGCCCCCTTCTTCTTCTTCTTCTGGGACTCAAGTTTGCTGGTCTGCCCCTTCGTCATGGTGAAGGCAATAGATCCGCAGAGGAGGAGAGGAAGGAGGAGGCTTGGAGCGCGCAGGGATCTACGGGAGGAGCAAGGTGAATGCGAGTAACAAGAGCAGCGCAACAAGAAACCCCCGCCGAAGGGACTTAAATAAAATTCCGACTGAGTCTCTAACAGGTGGCCCCGAAATCTTATCCCCCCGACCGGCTGCTGCGATGATAGTGTAGAAGATAAAGGCGCGGTAATCGAGGCGGTAGAAACTACTCGATGGCGATGTCGACATCCCCGCTAAGCGCGCGACAACCAAAATTTGAGGATCCCAGAAAATCCGCCGCTGTCAGTTTGACCGGTCACATCGAAAGATTCCGCGGAAGCACTCGGTCCCTGATGGTTCGTTTCACTGGTATATTCACTCGGATCACTGGTTGAGAGGATAAAACGGATCGAGGCAAACAACGCCAAAGTCACATCCATACCAGTCGGATCCGTACTCCAGGCATCACTTCATCGTTCCAACCCCGATCCATTCGGGGACTAATGATGGGGTTATAGTCCCAGGGTAGGGTCATAGGCCTGCCCTATAGGTCCTACCCAAGGACTACCCTTCATAAAGGACAAGGCCCTTAGATAGTTCCGAGTGAACTAAGGACTCCCCCATCATCCAGTCGGTGACGAGCATTCAGAGCGTACTTAACGTACCGACTGAATTCCACTCTGTACATCGTAACCTCCCACAAGGGCAACGGTCATACATTTTCATACACCATTATTAGCATTTAAGGCATACGTTACCTGTAACGTAGACATTTATTCGCCACTATTCCATCCCTGTCCACCGGGCCATTATGAAGGGCAGCGCACTCTATATAAGCCGCCCTTCCCCACTGGTGCAGGGGTTGGCTTCTACGGTAATCCTATATTCCACTCGACACTAAGCTCCCAAGAGCACTAAGACGTAGGGCTTTTACCTCCACCGTAGAGGGGCCTGAACTCATACAACCTCGCCGTAGCTAAGGCTCTGCCCATCCTTTCGTACCCTACACATCTACTATCAGACTTATTCCCACGACAAATCACTTCATGAATTTCTTCCTCACAATTTTCAGATTCACGCATCTTACGCAAAACTCCAAAGGAATAGGCAATTTCCCTCAACTCAATAGCAATTAGTTCCACACGAGTGGGTCTCTTAAAGATACTAGCAAGTGGATGAGGATCCATATCACTAGATTTTCAGCAAGCGAAGATGCAAGCATATTGAGGGCACATGGCACACAAGCAAACAAAAAGCAAGCGAGAGAAAATGGCGAACGAAAAAAGAAAAAGAAAACACCGAAGGAGAAAGGCAAATGAAAACGGCAAATGTGAAGTGGGGGAGAGGAAAACGAGAGGCAACTGGCAACAAAAGTAAATGCAAGAGAAGAGTTTGTGAGACCTACTTGGATAGATCTTGATTTCTCCTCCCCGGCAACGGCGCCAGAAATAGGCGTGTTGTCGGGAGAATATTCTTCACGATCCTCCTCGGCAAGCGATGCTCTTCCCCGGCAACGGCGCCAGAAATACTTCTGATGTTTGCTGTGTACCCCTGGCAATTGTGCCAGAAATACTCCTACTACGGCACGTTGGTATTCCATCGAAGCGTAAAGGGTGATGTAGCACAGCGACGGTAAGTATTTCCCTCAGTTTGAGAACCAAGGTATCAATCCGGCGGAAGAGTATCTCACTAACCTGCACAAACACAAAAGCTTGCACCCAACGCTATGAAGGGGTTGTCAATCCCTTATAGATTGTTTGCCAAATGAGAACTGAAAGTAACAAAGTAACAAAGCAAAGTAAAAGCGGAGTTGTAAATGATGGATGTGAATAGACCCGGGGGCCGTAGTGTTTACCAGTGGCTTCTCTCATGAAAGCAAGTAGACGGTGGGTGAACAAATTACTGTCGAGCAATTGATAGAACTGTGCAGAGTCGTGACGATATCTATGCAATGATTATTTCTGTAGGCATCACGTCTGAAACAAGTAGACCGATACTTTCTGCATCTACTACTATTACTCCACACGTCGACCGCTATCCAGCATGCATCTAGTGTATTAAGTCCATAAGAACAGAGTAACGCCTTAAGCAAGATGACATGATGTAGAGGGATAATCTCAAACCAATGATAAAAACCCCATCTTTTTACCCTTGATGGCAACTGCTTGATGTGTGCCTTGCTGCCCCTACTGTCACTGGGAAAGGTCACCACATGGCAGAACCCAAAACCAAGCACTTCTCCCATTGCAAGAATCATAGATCTAGTTGGCCAGACAAAACCCAAGACTCGGAGAGACTTACAAGGATATCAAATCATGCATATAAGAAATCAGCAAAGACTCAAATATATATCATAGATAATCTGATAACAAGTCCACAATTCATCGGATCTCGACAAACACACCGCCAAAGAAGATTACATCGGATAGATCTCCATGAAGATCATGGAGAACTTTGTATTGAAGATCCAAGAGAGAGAAGAAGCCATCTAGCTACTAACTATGGACCCGTAGGTCTGAAGTGAACTACTCACGAGTCATTGGAGGGGCGATGATGACGATGAATAAGCCCTCCTCCTCCGAAGTCCCCTCCGGCAGGGTGCCGGGAAGGGTCTCCAGATGATATCTCGCGGAAACGGAAGCTTGCGGCGGTGGAAAAGTATTTTCGAGGCTCCCCTGATTTTTTGCGGAATATTTGGGAATATATAGGCGCAAAATCTAGGTCAAGAGGCGGCCAGGGAAGCCACAAGCTTGCCCACCGCCGCCTCCCCCCTGGTGGCGGAGTGGGCCCTTGTGGGCTCCCTGGGGCCCACCTGGCCTGGCCCAAAGGTTCCCTGGTCTTCTTTTGTTCGGGAAAAATCATTTTGGGGATTTTATTCCGTTTGGACTCCGTTCCAAAATCAGATCTGAAAAGAGTCAAAAACACGGAAAAACAGGAATTGACACTTGGCACTGAATCAATAAGTTTGTCCCCAAAAAGATATAAAAAGGTACATAAAACATACAAAGAAGACAAGATAACAGCGTGAAACCATAAAAAATTATAGATACGTTTGAGACGTATCAGGGATTAAACCCACCACCTCCCTAGTGGAGAACACAACCCCCACCACTGGGCTACACTTGTATAGTTGCACTAACAGGGGAAGTATACCACATGAGCATGCTTTGCCAACTAACTAGAAGAGGAAAAAATAAACATGAAAAAAGGGGGCACCAAGGGATTCAAACCCTTGATCAACACGTGCACCGCTAGCTCTATTGCCACTACGGTAGCGAGGGGATTCTGCTAGAACAGAAGCAGAAATCAACATATACAAACTCCGCTACTAAATCTACAGAAGCTAAAACCACACGAAATAAAATAGGTGCTCGAGGGGTCGAACCCCTGACCACAAGTGCGGGATTTGGTTCAAATGCCACTTCAATAGGTTGCGGCTACTGCTCTAACAGCGGAAACAAACCACGTAAACAAATCACACCTAGCATTTGCATCAACGAAAAAACACAGATTTAAAAAGGGGGTCGATGGGTTTCGAACCCAAGACCGCAAGGTCTATGCGCTACGGTCGAACTAGATGGGATGCTGGGGTGGTACTCCTCAAGGTGGGGTGCTAACTGTGAATACCTAGTAGAAGGGGGCATTTTCCTCTGTTAACAAAGAAACGTCGGCGATGACTCGCTGGTGCACACACGCACACGAGCGGCAGCTGATGACCCACAAGTATAGGAGATCAATCGTAGTCCTTTCGATAAGTAAGAGTGCCGAACCCAACGAGGAGGAGAAGGCTTTGATAAACGGTTTTCAGCAAGGTAATAACTGCAAGCACTGAAAGTAGCGGTAACAAGTGATGGTGTAGTGAGGTGAAACGTAGCAAGCGAAAAGTAACAAGTAACAAGTAGTAGCAACAGTGCAGCAAGTGGCCCAATCCCTTTTGTAGCAATGGAGAAGCCTGAACAAAGTCTTATAAGAGGAAAAACGCTCCCGAGGACACACGGGAATTTCTGTCATGCTAGTTTCATCATGTTCATATGATTCGCGTTCGTTACTTTGATAGTTCGGTATGTGGGTGGACCGGCACTTGGGTACTGCCCTTGCTCGGACAAGCATCCCACTTATGATTAACCCCTCTCGCAAGCATCCGCAACTATGAAAGAAGAATTAAGACAACTTCTAACCATAGCATTAAACTAGTGGATCCAAATCAGCCCATTACGAAGCAACGCATAGACTGGGGTTTAAGCTTCTGTCACTCTAGCAACCCATCATCTACTTACTACTCCCCAATGCCTTCCTCTAGGCCCAAATATGGTAAAGTGTTATGTAATCGACGTTCACATAACACCACTAGAGGAAAGACAACATACAACATATCAAAATACCGAACGAATACCAAATTCACATGACTATTATTAGCATGACTTATCCCATGTCCTCACGAACAAAAGTAACTACTCACAAAGCATAATCATAATCATGATCAGAGGTTTAATGAATAGCATCAAGGATCTGAACATAAACTCTTCCACCAAGTAATCCAACTAGCATCAACTACAAAGAGTAATCAACACTACTAGCAACCTTACAAGTACCAATCGGAGTCGCAAGACGGAGATTGGTTACAAGAGATGAACTAGGGTTTGGAGAGGAGATGGTGATGATGAAGATGTTGATGGAGATGCCTCCCCTCCGACGAGAGGAGTGTTGGTGATGACGAAGGCGACGATTTCCCCCTCCGGGAGGGAAGTTTCCCTGGCAGGATCGTCCTGTCGGAGCTCTAGATTGGATATGCTCAAGTTCCGCCTCGTGGCGGCGGAGAATCCACGAAAAAGCTCCACCCTGATTTTTTTTCTGGACGAAACCCTTCATATAGAAAAAGAGGGGGGCAGTGGGCCACCAGGGTGCCCACAAGCCCTGTTGTCGTGGCCAGGGGAGTAGGCCGCGGCAACCAGGCTTGTGGGCCCCTGGCTGCTCCCCTCTGACGCTTCTTTCGCCCAGTATTTTTTATATATCCCCAAAAAAATCCACGTTGATTTCCAGGGCATTCGGAGTTGCGCAGAATAGAGGACTCGGACTTGCTCCTTTTCCAGTCCAGAATTCCAGCTGCCGGTATTCTCCCTCTTGAAATAAACCTCGCAAAATAAGAGAGAAAAGGCATAAGTAAGGTTCCACAAAGTATAATAATAGCATAAAGCAATAAATATCAACATGAAAGCATGATGCAAAATGGACGTATCAACTCCCCCAAGCTTAGACCTCGCTTGAACTCAAGTGAAAACCAACACCCAAAACATGTCCACATGTTTAGGGATGAAGGTGTCGATAAAACATAATACAGGCATGAGGGCATCATGATCACACATAGATCAGCAATACAACATAGAGATTCCTATGGGAAAGTAACAATTCCTTCGCAAAGCAAAGTATGAAACAAAAACCTTACCGAGAAGTAGCCAACAATAGTCCATAGTCATTGAAGCAATTGCAATTTATCATAACATCAGAAAGAGTCAAATAAGAGCTTGTAAGGCAAATCCTCAAACTCAATCATCTCTTTTGTTTTCCACAACTGTTACAACTCACGTGGTACTCATGATATCAAAGTTTTAGTTGGACACAGAGAAAGATAGGGGCTTATAATTTTGCCTCCCAACCATTTACCTCAAGGGTAAAGTCAACAATAATAAACAATAAGTTCTCAGCTCCAAGTTGATATATGAATATAGATCTTTCCCAAGCATATAACGTTCACCAAGAAAAAGGCTAAATAAGGAATTGGTGAAGATCACCATGACTCTTACAAGGACAAAAAGTAAAAGTACAAGATAGGCCCTTCACAGAGGGAAGCAGAGGTTGTCATGTGCTTTTGAGGTTTGGATGCGTGTCCTCTTAGTGCGGAGGAACGTCACTTTATATTGCCTCCTGTGATAAAGAACTTTATTATGCAGTGTGTCGCTTTTATGTCTTCCTCATCACAGGTTCGTACAAAGCTTATTTTCCACACACTAATAGATCATACATATTAGAGAGCAATTTTTATTGCTTGCACCGATGACAACTTACTTGAGGGATCTTATTCAATCCATAGGTAGGTATGGTGGACACTCATGGAAAAACTGGGTTGAAGGTTTATGGATCCACAAGTAGTATCTCTACTTGGTGCGGGAGTTTTGGCTAATATGAGGTGGAAGCAATCGTCACATGCTAAGGGATCTCTAATCATATAACATTGTTCGGAACCAAGCAAACACAATTCATTATGTTGTCTTCCTTGTCCAACATCTACTTCTAAGCATGTAATAGTTTGGTGAGTGATCACAATTATAGAAAGTGTCTAAGATGATATATTTATATGTGAACCTCTCTTTCCTTATTACTTCTTATTAATTTCAACAATGACTCGGGTCTATGTTGGTCTATTCTCAACAAGTTTAAATCATCATACTTGTTATATGTGAAGCTATCACTTTCCATAGGATCATCTCATGATCTTTCATGCTATCGTTCTTTTCATACTTTTGATCACGGCACAAAACAAAGCCCTTGACTAAGATACTCTTTATTATATAGCTCGCAAGCTCGAATACATCGGGGGAGACACAAGGCAAAAGACTCAAACCAAACACAAAAGACTTATTCCACTAAGAGAAGAAATAAAAACTGAAAAGGAAAGAACTAAAACAAAGGTAAAAGTAAAAGATATAAAGGTGATACAATACTAGGGCAACTCCCCCAAGCTTGGCATAAGCCAAGGGAGTTGGCCATACCAATGCTCAGTTGTCTTCCTTTGGTGGTGATGGTGGTGGTGTTGTTGAAGTAGTCTTTGCCTTTGATTCCAAGAGAGCTATCAATCTTGGATTTATACCTTTGAGATGTGCGACATGGTTTTCTAGCAAAACAACTTCACGAGAAAGGGAAATATTGCGAGCTCGAGTAGTTTCACAAAACCTCAAGAGTTCAATCAAGGATGGAGACAGCACGTGGAGGAAGGGTTGGAGAAAATCTACTCCTTCAACGTCTTCAATGTTGAACATAGGTTGAACTTCCTCCCTAGCTTGGGTTTTCTCCTTAGTTTTGTATGTGGCTTCCATGACTTCTACTCTTTTCAGATCAGCATCTACTTCTTCATGAACTTGAGGGAGATTATTCTCCCCAACAGATTCCTGAGACATCTTTGCTCTAAATCTGCGGCAGACAACAGGCTCGAAACGAAAACAGAGGAAAACTGCGCGATACGGAGATCAAAACCCTCGGGCGTATATATAATGATTTTTTCTGGACCAGAAGGAGTGCTCCGCAAGAAAACGGAGTCCGGGAGGCACACGAGGTGCCCACAAGTCCTGTTGCCGCGGCCAGGGGGAGGCCGCGACAACCAAGCTTGTGGCCGCCTCGTGCGCTCTCCGGACTGCTTTTTATTTTTCTAATTTCCCAAAAATTCCAAAATGGAGAAAAATTCCTATTAGAAAAGTTTCGGAGTCCAATTACTTACCGAAACAGATACCTCTTCGTTTTCAGGGTCTAAAACAGGCTGATAAACATCCCTTATGTACTCCTCTGGAGTTATGATATTGATGATATTGGTCTCAACATTTATGGGTACCATAGATGTAATGCTTGATTCTTTGCCCATTTACCACTCTAGGAAAATTACCTTCCGTGTTATTGATTTTGATGGCACCGGAACGATATACTTCCTCGACAACGTAGGGACCTTCCCATTTAGAGAGAAGCTTGCCTGCGAAGAATCTTAAACGAGAATTGTATAGCAGGACATAATCACCTACATTGAACTCTCGTTTTTGTATTCTTTTATCGTGCCATCTCTTAACCTTTTCCTTGAACAACTTGGCATTCTCATATGCCTGGGCCCTCCATTCATCTAATGAGCTCATACTAAACAATCGCTTCTCACCGGCAAGTTTGAAATCGAAGTTGAGCTCTTTGATTGCCCAATAAGCTTTGTGTTCCAGCTCAAGGGGTAAATGACAAGCCTTACCGTAAACCATTTTATACGGCGACATGCCCATGGGATTCTTATAAGCAGTCCTATAAGCCCATAGTGCATCGTCAAGTTTGCTAGACCAATTTTTTCGAGATCTATTGACAGTCTTTTGTAAGATCAATTTGATCTCCCTATTACTCAACTCCACTTGACCACTAGACTGAGGATGATAAGGAGATGCAACTCTATGGTTGACATCATACTTAGCGAGCATCTTGCGGAAAACACCATGAATGAAGTGTGAACCGCCATGAGTCATCAGATATCTAGGGACTCCAAATCTTGGGAAAATGACTTCTTTAAGCATCTTAATAGAGGTGTGGTGATCAACATTTCTAGTGGGGATAGCTTCTACCCACTTAGTGACATAATCCACAGCAACTAAGATGTGAGTATACCATTGGAACTTGGGAAAGGTCCCATATAATCAAAGCCCCAAACATCAAATGGTTCAATGACAAGTGAATAGTTCATAGGCATTTCCTGACGCTTACTGATATTCCCTATTCTTTGGCATTCGTCACAAGACAAGACAAACTTACGGGAATCCTTGAAGAGAGTGGGCCAATAGAAACCTGATTGCAATACCTTATGAGCAGTTCTGTCTCCAGCATGGTGTCCTCCGTAGGCGTCGGAATGACACTTCTGCAGGATATGTCCCTGTTCATGTTCAGGCACACAACATCTAATAACACCATCTACTCCTTCCTTATAAAGGTGAGGACCATCCCAAAAGTAGTGTCTCAAATCAAAGAAGAATTTCTTCTTTTGCTGGTAGGTGAAACTGGGTGGTATGTATTTGGCTACTATATAGTTTGCGTAATCAGCATACCACGATGCACTATGTGAAGTGCGGATGACATTCAATTGCTCATCAGGAAAGTTGTCATCAATAGGTCGTGGGTCATCAAGGACATTCTCTAGCCTAGACAAGTTATCTGCTACAGGGTTATCAGCACCCTTTCGGTCAACAACGTGCAAATCAAATTCCTGTAGCAGGAGAACGCATCTGATTAGCCTAGGCTTAGCGTCCTTCTTCTCCATGAGGTACTTAATAGCAGCATGATCAAAGTGAATAGTGACTTTGGAGTCAACTATATAAGATCTGAACTTTTCACATGCAAACACGACTGCTAAAAACTCCTTCTCCGTAGTGGCATAGTTTCTTTGGGCACTGTCTAGAGTTTTACTAGCGTGAATGACATTCAACTTCTTGTCAACTCTTTGTCCTAGAACAGCACCAATAGCATAATCACGAGCATCGCACATGATTTCAAAGGGAAAGTTCCAATCAAGTGGTTGAACAATAGGTGCGGTTATCAAGGCCTTCTTAAGTATTTCGAAAGCTTCCTCACAATACTCATCAAAAACAAAAGGAACATCCTTCTGCAAGAGGTTGGTAAGAGGCCTAGAAATCTTAGAGAAGTCTTTAATGAATCTTCTATAGAAACCAGCATGACCTAGGAAACTTCGTATACCTCTGATATCTGTGGGGCAAGGCATTTTCTCAATTGCGTCTACCTTAGCCTCATCAACTTCAATGCCTTTCTCAGAGATTTTGTGTCCTAAGACGATGCCTTCATTAACCATGAAGTGGCACTTCTCCCAGTTCAAGACGAGGTTGGTATCTTTGCATCTCGGTAAGACTCGATCAAGGTTGCTGAGGCAATCGTCAAAGGAAGAACCGTAAACGGAGAAATCATCCATTAAAACCTCAACAATCTTTTCACAAAAGTCAGAGAATATAGCCATCATACATCTTTGAAAGGTGGCAGGTGCATTGCACAAGCCAAAAGGCATACATCTATAAGCAAAGGTGCCGAAGGGGCAGGTGAAAGTGGTTTTCTCCTGATCAGATTGTGCAACGGGTATTTGTGTGAAACCTGAATAACCATCTAGAAAGCAGAAGTGTGTGTGTTTAGATAGCCTTTCTAGCACTTGGTCGATAAAGGGCAAAGGATAATGGTCTTTCCTAGTTTCCTTGTTCAGTTTCCGGAAGTCTATCACCATCATATAGCCAGTAATAATCCTCTGTGGGATTAGTTCATTCTTATCATTAGGAACGACGGTGATACCTCCCTTCTTAGGTACGCAATGTACTGTACTTACCCAATCACTGTGAGCAACAGGATAAATGATTCCTGCTTCCAAAAGCTTTAATATTTCTTTTCTCACGACCTCTTTCATCCTCGGATTTAGTCTCCGTTGATGATCAGCAACTGGCTTAGAATCAGGATCGGTTTTAATCTTGTGTTGACATAGAGTTGAACTAATACCCTTTAGATTATCAAGAGTATATCCAATAGCAGCACGGTCCTTCCTCAAAGTTTTTAATAACTTCTTCTCTTCGTGATTCGAGAGGTGAGCACTAATAATAACAGGATATATCTCCTTCTCATCAAGATAGGCATACTTAAGAGTATCTGGTAACTGTTTTAGCTCGAACATAGGATCACCCTTTGGTGGGGAGGATCCCCAAGCAGTTCAACAGGCAGATTATTCTTTAGAATAGGATATTGTTCTAAAACAATTTTATCTATCTCATCTCTTTGATCCATATGCATATCATTTTCATGCTCAAGCATGTATTGGTCTAAAGGATCCGTAGGAGGTACGGCAATAGAGGCAAGAGCAATGATTTCATCCCTACCAGACGACTCTTTTTCATGGGGTTGTCTTCCAAACTTGGAGAAGTTAAATTCATGAGACACACCCTCGAAACTAACAGTGACAGTCTGTTTAATGCAATCAATGTGAGCATTGACAGTGTTGAGAAAGGGTCTACCAAATATGATGAGACAAAAGCTATCTTGTGCAATAACAAGGACGAGGAAATCAGTAGGATACTTTGTCTTACCACACATGACTTCTACGTCTCTCACAATTCCGAGAGGGCAGATAGTGTCTCTATTAGCTAGCGTAATAGTGATATCAATGGGTTCTAACTCAGCAGGTGCAATCTCATATTTGATTTCATCATATAGGGACCGGGGTATTGCACTAACACTAGCACCCATATCACATAAACCATGATAACAGTGATCTCCTATCTTGACAGAAACAACGGGCAGGCCAACTACAGGTCCATATTTGTCTTTCGCGTGAGGTTTAGCTATTCTAGCGAAGTCCTCACAGAATTTGATAACATGCCCGTCTATGTCTTCGGCTAAGAGATCTTTGATAATAGCAACACTAGGTTCAACTCTAATTTCCTCAGGGGGTGCAAGTGGTCTAATGTAACCCCTACGTATCATAGTTGGAGCTTTAGAATAATGCTTTTTCCTAGCAGGGTAAGGTGGTCTCTCAGCGTAGGCACAAGGAACAATAGGATCACTAAAGGCAATGAATTTCTCCTCAACTAGATTGGTTTTAACTACGTTGACTTCTATAGGAGGATGATACTTAAACCACTTCTCTTTGGGAAGATCAACATGAGCAGCAAAAGATTCACATAAAGAAGCTACTATCTCAGAGTCAAGTCCATACTTAGTGCTAAAATCTCTAGAAGTGTTTGTTTCAACAAAAGATTTAACACAATCAAACTGGAAATTCATACCTGACTCCTTACCTTCTTCAAGCTCCCAATCTTCAGAGTTACGATTGATTCTTTCCAATAAATTCCACTTGTGGTCAATATCCTTCTTCATAAAAGAACCGGTACAAGAAGTGTCAAGCATGGTACGATCTTCATGAGAAAGCCGAGCATAAAAGTTTTGAGTGATAATTTCTCTCGAGAGCTCATGATTGGGGCATGAATATAGCATTGATTTAAGCCTCCCTCAAGCTTGAGCTATGCTTTCCCTGTCACGATGCCAAAAGTTATAAATATAATTCCGATCACGATGTACTAAATGCATAGGATAAAACTTTTGATGAAATTCCAATTTCAACCGATTGTAGTCCCATGATTCAGTATCATCACATAGCCTATACCATGTCAACGCCTTATCCTTCAAAGATAAAGGAAAGACTTTCTTCTTTACCTCATCCTCGGGCAAACCTGCAAGCTTAAATAAACCACAAACTTCATCTACATAGATGAGATGCAAGTCTGGATGTGATGATCCATCTCGTCTAAAAGGATTAGCCAGCAGTTTCTCAAGCATACGCGAAGGAATTTCATAAAAGATATTTTCAGTAGGTACCTCAAGTTGAGGAACAACTCCTCGTGCTTCCGTTCATGGTGAAGATACCCCGAACAAACTCCTCAAAGGAATAGTTTCCATAGTGACAAGTGACAACAAATTTCAGCACCGTATATAAATGTTTCCTTACCAAATTCCACTTACCAAAGGCGCTTTCCTCCCCAGCAACGGTGCCAGAAAAGAGTCTTGATGACCCACAAGTATAGGGGATCAATCGTAGTCCTTTTGATAAGTAAGAGTGTCGAACCTAACGAGGAGGAGAAGGCTCTGATAAACGGTTTTCAGCAAGGTAATAACTGCAAGCACTGAAAGTAGCGGTAAAAAGTGATGGTGTAGTGAGGTGAAACGTAGCAAGCGAAAAGTAACAAGTAACAAGTAGTAGCAACGGTGAAGCAAGTGGACCAATCCCTTTTGTATCAAGGGACAAGCCTGAACAAAGTCTTATAAGAGGAAAAACGCTCCTGAGGACACACGGGAATTTCTGTCATGCTAGTTTCATCATGTTCATATGATTCGCGTTCGTTACTTTGATAGTTTGATATGTGGGTGGAAAGGCGCTTGGGTACTGCCCTTACTTGGACAATCATCCCACTTATGATTAACCCCTCTCACAAGCATCCGCAACTACGAAAGAAGAATTAAGACAACGTCTAACCATAGCATTAAACTAGTGGATTCAAATCAGCCCCTTACGAAGCAACGCATATACTGGGGTTTAAGCTTCTGTCACTCTAGCAACCCATCATCTACTTACTACTCCCCAATGCCTTTCTCTAGGCCCAAATATGGTAAAGTGTTATGTAGTCGACGTTCACATAACACCACTAGAGGAAAAACAACATACAACATATCAAAATACCGAACGAATACCAAATTCACATGACTATTATTAGCATGACTTATCCCATGTCCTCAGGAACAAAAGTAACTACTCCCAAAGCATAATCATAATCATGATCAGAGGTGTAATGAATGGCATCAAGGATCTGAACATAAACTCTTCCACCAAGTAATCCAACTAGCATCAACTACAAAGAGTAATCAACACTACTAGGAACCTTACGAGTACCAATCAGAGTCGCGAGACGGAGATTGGTTACAAGAGATGAACTAGGGTTTGGAGAGGAGATGGTGCTGATGAAGATGTTGATGGATATGCCTCCCCTCTGACGAGAGGAGTGTTGGTGATGACGAAGGCGACGATTTCCCCTCCGGGAGGGAAGTATCCCCGGCAGGATCGTCCTGCCGGAGCTCTAGATTGGATCTGCTCAAGTTCCGACTCGTGGCGGCGAAGAATCCACGAAAAAGCTCCACCCTGATTTTTTTCCGGATGGAACCCTTCATATAGCAAAAGAGGGGGGGCCAGTGGGCCACCAGGGTGCCCACAAGCCCTGTTGCCACGGCGAGGGGGGTAGTTCGCGGCAACCAGGCTTGTGGGCCCCTGGCTGCTCCCTCTGACGCTTCTTTCGCCTAGTATTTTTTATATATTCCCAAAAAATCCATGTTGATTTTCAGGGCATTTGGAATTGCGCAGAATAGAGGACTCGGACTTGCTCCTTTTCTAGTCCAGAATTCCAGCTGCCAGTATTCTCCCTCTTCAAATAGACCTTGCAAAATAAGAGAGAAAAGGCATAAGTAAGGTTCCACAAAGTATAATAACAGCCCATAAAGCGCTAAATATCAACATGAAAGCATGATGCAAAATGGACGTATCAGAAGCTACGCGGGGCTTCACCTGCACTCTACGCGCACGAGCAGAGGGCATCCCTGGCCTACGCAAACAGCATGCATGCAAGCGGCTGCGCGCGAGGGGCTACGGCTGCACTCGCCGGTGCACTCTGCAGCTGGTGCTACTGAGCGATGTGACAGCGAAAACAACGACGGAGACGCAGACTACGATGACAGCGACGCAACTACGAGGGAAAAAATGCTAGCTCTGCGGCCACGTTGCGAGGAGGGAAACCCTGTCATGCATGCATGCATGCATATACGAGGCTACACGCGAGCGGCGGTGCTACGGCTCTACCTTGCTGGTGCAACGACGACGGCGCGGCGCGACGACTATGGACAGAGAGGGCAAGGAGAGAGCGGAGGTTGCGCTCACCCAGGGCAGAGGAGAGGTGGCCACGCGATGGAGAGGTACGGCACGACGATCTGTTGGAGAAGATGCTCACCAGAGGTGAAAAAGCTCCGGTCGTCACGGTCGTTGTCCTTGGCGGCTGCTCTCCGCTGGAATGGAACCCCACGGACGCCCTCGTGTTTCTGGTCCAGACGGGGAAGAAGAAGGGTGACGGCTACGCCAGCGTCGAGCTGCTGTAGGAGCTGGCCATGGCGTTGGTGGAGGTTTCGGAGGCGGCCCTAACGGCGCGAAGGGAGAAGGAGGGGAGAAATGGAACGGCTAGGGTTGGCAGGAGCGCCTGGAGCTTTATGCCTTGAGCCTGGAGCTCGTGGCCGCTCGATCGAGGAAAAAGATTGATTGGTGGCTGCCATGGCGTCGTACACATGTGACGACAGCGAGGGGGAAGAAGATCGTTGGATGGGCTCTGGGCCAGTGGTTTCCAGCAAGGTATTCCCTGCACGCACTGAAATTATCGGTAACAGATAGTTCTGTGATAAGATAATTCGTAGCGAGTAGCAAGTAACAATAGTAACAAAGGTGCAGCAAGATGGCCCAATCCCTTTTGTAGCAAGGTACAAGCATGGGCAAACTCTTATATGAGGTAAAGCGCTCCCGAGGACACATTGGAATTTCTGTCAAGCTAGTTCTCATCATGTTCATATGATTCGCGTTCGCTACTTTGATAGTTTGATATGTGGGTGGCCAGTGCTTGGGTGCTGCCCTTACTTGGACAAACATCCCACATATGATTAACCCCTCTCACAAGCATCCACAACTACGAAATAAGAATTAAGACTAAGTCTAACCATAGCATTAAACTAGTGGATCCAAATCAGCCCCTTATGAAGCAACACATAAACTAGGGTTTAAGCTTCTGTCACTCTAGCAACCCATCATCTACTTATTAATTCTCAATGCCTTCCTCTAGGCCCAAATAATGGTGAAGTGTCATGTAGTCAACGTTCACATAACACCTCTAGAGGAAAGACAACATACAACGCATCAAAATATCCAACGAATACCAAATTCACATGACTACTTATAGCAAGACTTATCCCATGTCCTCAGGAACAAAAGTGACTACTAAAAAAGCATAATTATGTTCATGACAAGAGAGGTATTGAATAGCATTAGAGATTTGAACATATGATCTTCCACCGAGTAATCCAACTAGCATCAACTACAAAGAGTAATTAACACTACTAGCAACCTTACAAGTACCAATCGGAGTCGCGAGACGGAGATTGGTTACAAGAGATGAACTAGGGTTTGGAGAGGAGATGGTGCTGATGAAGATGTTGATGGTGATGAGTCCCCTCCAATGAGAGGAGTGTTGGTGATGACGATGGCGACGATTTCCCCCTCCGGGAGGGAAGTTTCCCCGGCAGGACGGCCCTATCGGAGCTCTAGATTGGTTCTGCTCAAGTTTCGCCTCGTGGCGGCGGCGACTTTTCCTGAAAGCCTCCTCCTGATTTTTTCTGGAACAAAACCCTCCTTATAGCAAAAGATGGGAGCCAGAGGGGCAACAGGGGGCCCACAAACCACCTAGGCGCGGCCAGGGGGTAGGCCGCGCCTGGCAGGCTTGTGGCCTCCTCGTGGCTCCCCTCGGGTACTTCTTCCGCCCAGTATTTTTTATAAAATCCAAAATACTTCCTCGTTGATTTTCACGGCTTTTGGAGTTGCGCAGAATAGGTATATCAAACTTGCTCCTTTTTCAGACCAGAATTCCAGCTGCCGGCATTCTCCCTCTTCATGTAAACCTTATAAAATAAGAGAGAAAAGGCATACGTATGGTACCATAAAGTGTAATAACATCCCATAAAGCGATAAATATCAACATAAAAGCATGATGCAAAATGGACGTATCAGCCGGTTCCAACAGGTTATGGGCATGTTCTCTCTCTCTCTCTCTCTCTCTCTCTCTCTCTCTCTCTCTCTGCTTTAAAGGGTTTTCCAAATAATACATAACATATTTTAGTTAAATCCGAGGAGTTAAAAGGAAAAGAGTTTTAGCAAAATAAAAATATCTTTAGTCCTCTAAAAACATGCCACACTTAATAAAAATAAGTTGGGCATTTTTAGAAGAGTACAAAATGAATCCCTTTTATCAAAATGAGGCTCTGTTTTAAATAAAAACCCAAAGGAAATACAACCAAACCATAGGGTGTTGCACTCCACAAATAGTAAGAAGAACTTTCAGATGGGAGTAACATTTTGTTTGACCCAAAAGAGAAACTTGAACTCAGCCACTAATTAAATTGGAAGGAGGATTTTTAAAAGGCTATGGTGCAACAAGTGGTTTTGAGAGGAATCTTGTTGCACCCAAATAACAACAACATCACAGCCACTTATACACATTGCACTCACACTTCAAACCAAGGTGCAACATGAGAAACACAAGACAATAACAAAAGAAATGATGCTATGCATGATGCCATGATGCAACATAGAATGAATACACTATTGAGCTCACACCACTTTGATCAACATAGCCAGGTGCCATACAAGGAAAGACATTACAAGAGGGGGAAGGAATGCATTGGGGCTGTTACAAAAATCATGGTTAGATTGCAAATATTCACATGATAATTATAAATATGAAACCATATTTTATCAAGCCCTCTTTTGTCTCCGGATAAATATTAACAATGGTCAATTCATCATTAAAGGACTTTTTATTTTAGTCAATTACAAATAATGAGTCCCAAACATTTTATGAGAGTGCAATTAATTGCAAAATGAATATTAGACCAAATGACATATTTTTATAAATGATTATTGTTACAAACATAAATAAAACCTAAACACATAAAATAGAAAGGCAAACAAACAAAAAAACAAAAGAAGAAGAAAAGGACCCCCTCGGCCCAGCCGCCGGCCCACACCCCCTTCTAGGCCGAATCAGCCCACTCCCGCCTAGGGGTATACCCCCCCCCCACACACACACACACAGAAACCCTAACCGGTTCCAACTCCCCTCATCTTTCTCCCTCTCTCCCCCGAGCCTCCTCCCCTGGCGGCTCGCGCGCCCCCCTCACTCCCCACTCCGCCCCGTTTGGACCTGCCCCACGCCGCCCCGACGGTCTTGCCGGCAACCGCGCCTCTCCGTCGGATCATCCTACCTGCGGGCGCTCCTACCCACGCGGCTACCCCGCACCTCACCGGCGACGCCCTCCTCCTCTACAACACATCGCGCCTCCTCACTGCTGGTGCCTCCACGACCCCCTCCCCGTCGGTCTACCACCTTGCCTCGGCCTCCCCGAGCCTCTGAAGACGGAAGTGAGCCCTCACGGCTCTCCCCTTTCTTCCCTTCCCCCCTCTGTCCGCCGCTCCGGCGGGCTCCCTGATGACAAGTTGATAGATATACTTCTCGCCCCTCATTCGTTACCCCAAGTAGAAGGTGGAGATGTAGTCAGCAGCAGATTTCCCTTACACGGGGATTGTAAGGTTTATCAAACCAGGAGGACTTCGATGATCAACAAGTAGGTGTCCACTGCTCTGGGCTAGCACAAGACATGGACTTGCACACACAACAAATAACTTTGCTCCCAACGAGTTCAGAGAGGTTGTCAATCTCTCCGACCTTGTAGTTTGCAAAGTATCAAAACACAAGCGGGAATAGCGATAGTGATTGCAACGAAAAAGTAAATAAAAGTGGTAAATGGTGGAGGTGTAAACAATGGTGGTAAAATGGACGAGAGTCACATGATGTTCACTAGTGATGTCTCTCTCCCAAAAGACGATAAACAACTATGTTGGGTAAACAAATTACAGCTAGGCAATTAACAGAATTATAAACGCACCGCAATGCTAATCATGCTACTAGAAAGTTAGAGGCTCAAAACAAATGGGCAGTACGCCAAGTCAAGTAGACCATTTATTCATCACCATCTACTTACTTATCATCCACCTTGAGATATATATCCAGAACATCTCGCTGGTATTAAGTTGCGAGCCCCACCCAAAGTGTAAACTCAAAGCAACGGACAACTTCATTAACAAACTTTGCGTAAGGTAAACAATCCTTGCAACCGTGGTCACAAGCACCATTGTTTTCTCCCTGGTGGCAACAACACATCCCCTAGTCTCATGTTTCTGTCACTCAAGCTAGACATCAGGGGGCATGAACCCACAATCATGCATGATGCTCCCTCTTGGAGTTACAATCTACTACTCGGCCAAAGCAATAAAAAACAACGGAGAACATGCATGAATTACTCAAGAACATAATATAAAAGGATAACCAAATATATAACTCATCACAATCTGAACATAATCTCATAATCCATCGGTTCCCAGCAAACCAAGCATAGCAACAACAGGTAAATTACATAGATGCCTTGATCATGTAGGGCAGCTCACAAGGGATAATCATTGAAGCACAAGATTGGACAGAAGACATCACATAACTACTGGTCATGGACTCATGGTCCAAGCAGGACTACTCACGGCACGTCCAGGAAGCGTCCATGGCGATGGAGAAGCTCGCGGAGGTCAATCCTCCCTCCGGCAGGTTGCCGGGAAGAGGTCTTCTGACGTTCCCGATCTCGGAAGCGCTGTGGCGGCAGAACGATGGAGAAATTCGTGAATCTGGATCTCCTTGAAGGGTTTTCTATCGAAGAGGTAAATATAGGCCGAAGGAGGGCATCAGAGGAGGTGGGCCCCACCCAGGCGGCCTGGTGGTGCGGCCAGGGGGTAGGCCGCGCAGGGAGGCCGCCTGGGCAGGCCATGGCTCCCCTCTAGCCCACCTTTGGTGTTCGTGAAGCATCTGTCATGTAGATTTTTATATATTTTATCCCAGGCGGCCTCCTTGCACGGCCTACCCCCTGGTCGCGCCACTAGGACGCCTGGGTGGGGCCCACCTCCTCTGGTGCCCTCCTTCGGCCTATATTTACCACTTCGATAGGAAACCCTTCAAGAAGATCCAGGATCGCGAATTTCTCCATCGTTCCGCCATCGCAGCGCTTCCGAGATCGGGAGCGTCACAAGACCTCTTCCCGGCACCCCTACCGGAGGGAGGATTGACCTCCGGGAGCTTCTCCACCGCCATGGATGCTTCCCGGACATTCCGTGAGTAGTACTCCTTGGACCATGAGTCCATGACCACTAGCTATGTGATGTCTTATCTCCAATCTTGTGATTCAATGATTAGCCCTTGTGAGTTGCCCTACATGATCAAGGCACCTATGTAATTTATGTGTTGTTGCTATGCTTGGTTTGCTGGGATCCGATGGATTATGAGATTATGTTCAGATCGTGATGAGTTATATATTTGGTTATCCTTTTATATTATGTTCTTGAGTAATTCACGCATGTTGTCCATTGCTTTTTATTGCTTTGGCCGAGTAGTCGATTGTAACTCCAAGAGGGAGCGTTATGCATGATTGTGGGTTCATGCCCCCTGATGTCTAGCTTGAGTGACAGAAACATGAGACTGGGGGGTGTGCTGTTGCCACCAGGGAGAAAACAACGGTGCTAGTGACCATGGTTGCAAGGATTGTTTACTTTACGCAAAGTTCGTTAATGGAGTTGTTCGTTGCTTTGAGTTTACACTTTGGGTGGGGCTCGCAACTTAATACCGGCGAGATGTTCTGGATAGATATCTCAAGGTGGATGATTAGTAAGTAGATGTTGATGAATAAATGGTCTACTTGTCTTGGCGTACTGCCCATTACTTTTGAGCCTCTAACTTTCTAGTAGCATGATTAGCATTGCGGTGCGTTTACAAATCTGTCAATTGCCTAGCTTTAATTTGTTTACCCATGCATAGTTGTTTTTCGTCTTTTGGGAGAGAGACATCACTAGTGAACATCATGTGACTCCGGTCCATATTACCATCATTGCTTACACCTCCACCATTATCGTTTTTATTTACTTTTCTGTTGCAATCACTATCACTATTCCCGCTTGTATTTTGATCCTTTGCAAACTACAAGGCCGGAGAGATTGACAACCTCTTTGTACTCGTTGAGAGCAAAGTTATTTATTGTGTGTGCAGGTCCACGTCTTCTGCTAGCGCCATAGCAGCGGACACCTACTTGTTGATCCTCGGAGTCCTCCTGGTTCGATAAACCTTACAGTCCCCGTGTAAGGGAAATCTGTTGCTGACTACATCTCCACCTTCCACTTGGGGTAACCAACAAGGGGTGAGAAGTATATCATCAACTCATCATCACCGAGTACGCCACCGGCCGCCGCGAGGCCTCCTTAGCCTCGCCGCACGCGCCCAAATGCTCCTGTCGGTGCCGCCTCAGGCTGCTGCGTGTGGTGGCCGCCAGCGCCCTTAGGGCATTCGTGTACAAACGTGGCCACCATAGTGACTGGCTAACCCGCTCGCCGACGGGGGCCTCGCCCCCCTTCTCTAAACCGATCTGGTTAGTGGGGGATTAACCCCCCACTACCCCCCCCTTTTGGCCATATGACGCATAGGGCCAGCCCGTGTTAACACACACAAAAAGGGTTATTTTAAAATAATAATAATTAATTAGATAAGTAACTAATTATTTAAGTACCTGATTAGTCGGTTAATTAATTTAGTTAGAGTAATTAGAATAAATTTGCACTCTATTGACTTAGCAGAGAATGACAGGTGCCCTCCTAAATTAACGTGATTATTTGTTAGCTAAACTAAATTTAAAATGTGAGTATGACGTGCGGGGCCCACTGGTCAGATTTGACCAATCAACTAATTGTTGAGTGTTCATGTCACATTGACATCATGCTGATGTCATTTCTAATTGTTGAATTTAATTAAATCTGTTAATTCCTAAATAATTAATAAAACTTTCAAAATTAACATAACATAACCCGTAACCCGGATGAAAGTATTTTGTTCGTGAAAGTTGATCAGAAAAATGAGACAAACCCGGATACGCTATCTGTTCGTCTGTCAAGCGTCTATATCATAGCGAACATGGAACTTTTCCATCATTTCCGCGTGTCCGGTAGTAGCCAGAGACCTCGGAAATATCGTTAGATATTTTCCTGATCCGTCCATAACGTGTAGTATTGCGTAGCTCATGTCTAGTGTTGCATATTGCCATGTCATGCATCGTGATGCTTTTGTCTGTCTTATATTTATTGTTTCTTCCCCTCTTCTCTCCGGTAGATGCCGACACGGATGCCGGGTACGACTACGCACCTGACGACCAACCCTTTGCCGCAGAGCAACAAGGCAAGCAAAACCCCCTTGATCATTCCTATATCGCCTATTCTTTCTCCCTCATGCTTGCATTAGAATTTTGCTACTTTTGTAGTTAGCTCCTATATCTGATGCATAGCCTATTTTTGATAAACTGCTACTTTATTCTACTACACCTTAAGACTGTTTAGTATAGGTGGAGCAGTGATCCCCTTGCCCCCTTAGTCCAGTTACCCCCGCTTTATCGTAATGTCTCGATCAACTGATCGACGAGCCAAGACCCAACACGACACTCACACACCCCTCAGTTGTATGACGCTGTAGAGCTACCATCGAGTAACGAGGATGACACCTTGTTAAGTACTCTGATGTTAGCGTTGTAGCGTAGTTAACCGGCGGTGGTTCTGGGAGGGTGATTCCTCCTTCACCACCTCTCATAACGACTCTGTCGTACAACCCATAAAGTGTGGCCCTTCGAGAGTAATTCCTCCATGGCCACCTTGACGGTTATATCGTTCGGAATCCATCGAGGGTGATACCTCAGATCCCTCTGATGTACAGCCACACGGCTACTTGACCTCGTTACTAGGAACTTCATGAATGGTGTGTTGCGGGTGGATTCCCGCGTTGATGAGATGATGAGTTAATTAAAATTCTAAGGATTTGGGTATTTGATCTAGTTTGGTGCTACCTCTTGAGCTTGCGTTGGTTTTTCCCTTGAAGAGGAAAGGGTGATGCAGCACAGTAGCAGTAAGTATTTCCCTCAGTTTGAGAACCAAGGTATCAATCTAGTAGGAGTATCAAGATGAGGCACCAATGTACCTGCGCAAAAACAAACAAACTTGCACCCAACGCTATAAAGGGGTTGTCAATCCCTTCACGATTATTTGCAAGGTGAGATCTGAAGGTGGAAAGTGCAACAAAGTAAAAGTGTAGATCTGAAAATATGATGTGAAGTAGACCCGGGGGCCATAGTGTTCACTAGAGGCTTCTATCATGATAGGAAGTATTACGATGGGTGAACGAATTACTGTCGAGCAATTGATAGAATCGCGCAAAGTCATGATGATATCTAAGGCAATGATCATACATATAGGCATCACGTCCGAGACAAGTAGACCGATACTGTATGCATCTACTACTATTACTCTACACATCAACCACTATCCAGCATGCATCTAGTGTATTGAGTTCATAACAAACAAAGTAATGCCTTAAGCAAGATGACATGATGTAGAGGGATAAATTCATGCAATAGATATAAACCCCATATTTTTACCCTTGATAGCAACAACACGATGCGTGCCTTGCTACCCCTTCTATCACTAGGTGAGGACACCGCATGGTATGAACCCAAAACCAAGCACTTCTCCCATTGCAAGAATTATAGATCAAGTTGGCCAAACGAAACCCACAACTCGAAGAGAATTACAAGGATACGAAATCGTGCATATAAGAGATCAGAGGAAACTCAAATAATATTCATAGATAATCTAATCATAAATCCACAATTCATCGAATCTTGACAAACACACCGCAAAAGAAGGTTACATCGGATAGATCTCCATGAAGATCATGGAGAACTTTGTATTGAAGATCCAAGAGAGAGAAGAAGCCATCTAGTTACTAGCTATGGACTTGAAGGTCTGTGGTGAACTACTCACGCATCATCGGAGAGGCAATGGTGTTGATGAAGAAGCCCTCCGTGTCTGAATCCCCCCTCCGACAGGGCACCAGAACGGTCCCCAGATGGGATCTTGCGAAGACAGAAGCTTGCGGCGGCGGAAAAGTATTTTCGTGGCTCCCTCTGGTGGTTTTGGAGTTTTGGAGAATTTATAGGTGGAAGAAGTAGGGCAAAGGAGCCACAGGGGGGCACAAGCCTGCTAGGCGCCCCCAGGCCGCGGCTAGGGGGCTTGTGACCTCCCCTGGGGTCCTTTGCCTAGGTTCTCAACTCCCCTTCGTATCTTCTGTTATGGAAAAATCATTCCGCAGGTTTTATTTCGTTTGGACTCCGTTTAATATTCTTCTCTGAAAAAGGTCAAAAACACGGAAAAAACAGAAACTGGCACTTGCCACTGAGTTAATAGGTTAGTCCCAAAAAAATATAAAATGGCATTTTCATGCATACAAAACATCCAAAGTTGACAAGATAATAGCATGGAACCATCAAAAATTATAGATACGTTGGAGACGTATCAAGCATCCCCAAGCTTAACTCCTGCTCGTCATCGAGTAGGGAAGTGATAAAGACTGAATTTTTGATGTGGAATGCTACCTAACATATTTGTCCTTTTTAACTTCTTTCTTGTGGCATGAATGTTCAGATCCGTAAGATTCAAAACAATAGTTTACTATTGACATGAAAACTATAATACTTCAAGCATACTAGCAAAGTGATCATCAACTTTTGAAATAACAAGGCCAAAGAATGTTACCCCTACAAAATCATATAGTCTGGCTATGCTCCATCATCCCCACACAACAAATTTAAATCATGCACAACCTCGGTATTGGCCAAGTAATTGTTTTCGCACTCTTACTTTCTCAAACTTTTTCAACTCTCACGCAATACATTAGCGTAAGCCATGGATATAGCATTATAGGTGGAATAGAGTGTGGTGGAGGTTGTGAGGCAAAAAGGAGGAGATGGTCACATCAAATCGGCGTATCAAAGGGCTATGGAGATGCCCATCAATAGATATCAATGTGAATGAGTAGGGATTACTATGCAATGGATGCACTTAGAGCTATAAGTGTGTGAAAGCTCAAAAGGAGAACTAGTGGGTGTGCACCCAACTTGCTTGCTCACGAAGACCTAGGGCAATTTTGAGGAAGCCCATCATTGGAATATACAAGCCAAGTTATATAATGAAAATTCCCACTAGTATAAGGAAGTGTCAAAACAAGAGACTCTCTATCATGAAGAACATGGTGCTATTCTGAATCACAAGTGTGGAAAAATATAGTAGCATTGCCCTTCTCTCTTTTTCTCTTTTTTTTGTTTGGGATCTTTGGCCTCTCTTTTTTTGGTGGGCATCTTTGGCCTTTTTAATTTATTTCCTCACATGGGACAATGCTCTAATAATGATGATCATCACGCTTTTATTTACTCACAGCTCAATGCTTAGAACAATGATGACTCTCTAGGAAATGCCTCCGGTAGTGTACCGGGATGTGCAACGATCTAGCTTAGCGTATGACGTTGAAACATCTCGCTAGCTATCTTAAGATCATGCAATGACAATATGAAAGTGACGGCACAAGTCATGAGACGGAACGGTGGGAGTTGCATGGCAATATATCTCGGAATGGCTATGAAAATGCCATAATAGGTAGGTATGGTGGTTGTTTTGAGGAAGGTATATGGTGGGTTTGTGCACCGGCGAAAGTTGCGCGACACTAGAGAGGCTAGCAATGGTGGAAGGTGAAAGTGCATCTATACCTCTTGTGGTTTTGTATTTTTAAAGAATTTATAGGCGGAATAAGTAGGGCAAAGGAGCCACGGGGCGCCCACAAGCCTGCTAGGCGCCCCCCGGGCCGTGGCTAGGGGTCTTGTGACCTCCCCCGGGGTCCTTTGCCTTGGTTCTCAAGTCCCCTGCGTATCTTCTGTTATGGAAAAAATATTCTGCACGTTTTATTCCATTTGGACTCCGTTTAATATTCTTCTGTGAAAAAGGTCAAAAACACATAAAAACAAAAACTGACACTTGGCACTGAGTTAATAGGTTAGTCCCAAAAAAGATATAAGATACCATTTTCATGCATACAAAACATCCAAAGTTGACAAGATAATAGCATGGAACCATTAAAAACTATAAATACGTTGGAGACGTATGAGTTGGTCGGAGACCTTTTCGCACTAACCGTCTACGTGGGAGAAGTTCTGGGTACTCGACGTTGTGGTATCAGCCAAAGCTCTTCAGACGTCAGTAATGGAGCGACGCGCGCCCGAGTGGTCTGGATAAGCATCGTTCTTGTATAAGAGGTGCGATGACTGACACCGTCCGCCCATGCAACGTGCAAGAGCACAAAGGGTGATGGGCCCATGAACCCTACGCGCTTAGGATTTGGATCGGCGGGCTGGCCTCACTGTTGAGACTAGGTGGGGTTGCGACGTGTTGATGTTTCGAGGCCGGGCATGACCCAGAAAAGTGTGTCCAACCAGAGTTTATCAAGCATGACGGGAAACTTGGTGCACCCATGCAGGGATGAAATTAACTATTCGAATAGCCGTGTCCACGATTACATGATGATTTGGAGTTGTGCCCCGATCTTATACAACTACAACAGTTACCTAAGTGGAATGTTTGCTCCGGGATTGCTTCCTCGCAAGGAGTCGAGGAAGAATCTCTCGGCGTGACCTTAATTTAATATTGTTGCAACAATATGACTATATATTTATGTTACTTACTCTACTCTCGTCTATTGGTGCAAGACCCCTGAAGATCCTAGTCTTCGATAGGACTAGTCCCCTCTCTCTATTCTCGCATTGCTGCAGTCAGTCCACATACCCTCCCCTTTTTGGATATTGATGCATAACATGGCATAGTTCTGATGTCAGTCTTGTGAGTATTTTGGATGAGTATTCACAATTGCTTTGCTACCCCTTTTCCCCTTGATACGTTGCTGCGACCAAATGATGGAGCCGAGGAGGTGGCGTATCCCGCCGCCGGTAACTGCTACCCCGATGGTGCCTACTACTACGTGGAGGCCGCTGAAGACCAGGAGTAGTTTAGGAGGTTCCGAGACAGGAGACCTCGCCTCGTTCGATCGTTGTATCTTTTGTGCTAGCCTTATCTAAGACAGTGTCATGTTTCATGTCTGTACTCAGATATTTGTTGCTTCCGCTGACTCGTGTATTTATCGAGCTTTTGTATTCTAGCCCTCGAGGCCCCTCGCTTGTAATATGAAGCTTATATGTTTTCATTTGTGTCTAGAGTTGTGGTGTGATATCTTTTCATGAGTCCTTGAGCTTGGTCGTACGCATTTGCATGTATGATTAGCGTATGATCAAATCGAGGGCGTCGCACCAAGAAACTAGGAAAATTACCGGATCATCGTCTCCGAGCTGAGTTCTATCACATCCAACGTGAACTTTCCCAAGTCACCATTAAGGAGGTCCTCGAAAAAAGAGGGGCGTTCTACGAAGAAGGGCAAATGTCGCTGGAAGACGTCCAAACACGCGTAGCCTCTCAGCGTCTCGACCTGAAGGCTTTCATCGAGCTTGGGTCCTTCCTCCTTGATTTGGAGGGATGGCACGACATGTTCGAGTGATTAACGATATATGACAATGTGTCCGTTTAGGTTCGATGAACTTTGTTATTTATGCTTATGATATGTTGCTTCTATTTTTGCTAACTCTCTTTGTGTTGCACAACCATATATTATGTTGCATATTATCGACTCATGTGACGATGCAGGTACATAGATCATCGATGACGAAGAAGTGTTACGTCATTTACATAGGAAATATTTCAGAAGTGTACGACGAGTGGCCTGAGTGTCAGGCCAAGACACGCCGATTTTTGGACGACAACCATAGAGGGTTTGATAGCAGAGCCGAAGCGGAAGTTAGTTACTTGAGGTTCACGCTAGCGCGAGAGAGGGATCAGAACTAGTACCTCAAGAACTACTACATTATCACACTCTTGCTCATAGTGATCACTCTTCTCTTCTATATCTTTGTTTATATATGTGATGAAACATGTGATGTGATGACCATGCAATTGCTTGTATTCGAGACATGTCACTTAATTAACTAGCATCGCTATATATATATATATATATATAAGCATTGACTATTCGTCACCCTCGGTGAGGAACAGTTATTCTTCACCCCCTCTATTTTCATATCAACGCACCATAATTTTACGTTCCACAAATTTTGTCTTATTTCCTACGTAAAAAGAGACCGTAAAAAAAATATAGTCGCCACAAAAAATATTTTATGTCATGTAAAATTATAAAAACAAAAAAATAGTATAAATTATACATAAATGCGATTTTTCTGGTCTTTTAACCTATATTTTTGTTTTATTATGTCAAACTTTACGTAGTGAATCATTATATATATATATATATGATGAGACGACATGATTTATGTGGATGATGTGATGATGTGTATGATATGATGACCATATTGCATGTTTATGACATGATTGGAAAACTGTATAAAACCAGTACAAATACAAAAAATTGTATAAATATAACAGTAGCGCTGCTTGGACCAACGCTACTGCTAAGAAGGTATAAGAGTAGTGCTGGTTGGACCTATGCTACTCCTAAGTAGGTATATCAGTAGCGATGTCTAGCCAGCGCTACACCTATATGCCAGTAGCGTCGGTCCAACCTACACTACAGCTAAGTTGACATAGCAATAGCGTGGGTAAACCGACGCTACTGCTCAAAGTTAGTTGTAGCGCCGTACCAATAGCGCCGACGTCCGTGCTACTGGTAGCCCTAAAGCCGATGCTACTAGTAGGCTTCCTCCTAGTAGTGAGTGATGAGGACATCAACACCATTATTACACCCACAGCCCCAGCTACTATACATATTGGACCGGTTACTAGAGCTCGTGCACGCCAATTGAATTACCAGGTACTTTCGTTTCTTGGGAATACTTCTAATGTTCATGAACATATGATGTTGCCTAAGTTATATACTTTTGTTGTGCTTATGAATGAAGGACCTAGCATGGACAAGAAGGATATCCGTTGGAGCAGGATCAAGCATGGAGAAGAAGGTGCACACGCGGGAGAGAACAGTGGAGCTTCCGCTCGTGATTTTCGCACTTTAAAGCCACCATAAGGAGAGCATGAAGGCTTTGGACGAAATATTCAAGACATCACTTTATAAATTTCATCCACATGCTATTATAGGTGTTGCGCCACCTTATTTTTGGGTCAGGCCCATGTAATTTCGAAATACCATAATATAGGCTATTTTTAGAGTCCGTATGTGTGGGGAAACCGAGTTTAGGGCTATTTTCGGACCCCTCCTCCAAGGGTCACGAAATTGCCTCTCTATTCCCTCATATGGTTGGAAGAGTTTTGAGACACTCATCATTATAGTGATTTTCTGAAAAAAGAGCGAAGAAAAAAAAAGCGCAAAAAAGAGAGAAAAAAATCAGAGTGGCTCTTCCCTTGATTAGTACGTGTCGTTGTGACTTCGTTGGTGTTCTAGGCTCGCGTCTCTAGTACGGTCTAGCCTAGGACTAGCACGGTACCGTCGTTGAGCATCTTTTCAATTTTGCATCTCTGAACTGATTATTGCTGACCCTTCTTGCTACCATATTATAAGCCTTCCCAGCTCCACATACATCTACATCGTGTGTTTGACACCACCTCGCAATCGCTCTATCCAAGCTTTGAGAGTTTGACAACACCGGTTGCCAATCGCCACCTGCTGTTGGGTAAGAATTGGTAAGAAATTGAGATTTGCTTGGCGGATTTGTGACACACCACCACCACCACCACCACCACCACTTCCTAGTAGTTTATAGGTTCATATTCTTTTGTGTTCCTATTGCTGCTAACCATGCCAGGATCACACGACGAGGAGATCGACTGGGAGAACTTGACCAACCAGGAGCTCCATGATAAATTTTAGCAAATGATGTCTGACTAGGTACAGGATTTCGTGACCACCTTTGGAGAGGCCATGGACAAGCTCGAAGGTATGGAGAAGAAATTCGACACCAAGATGAACGCCAAGTTCAATGAGGTGTTGGCCCGGTTACCACCACCAGTTGCAGCTGTTTTCCCTCTTCAACCACAACAACGGCTACGAGCGCGACGGGTGCCTGTCGGCCAAGTGCAGAATTTTGGTGTTGTTGCTCCTATTGATGCGGCTGGTCCTACTGCTCCTCCTGCTGCTACCACCGAGGTTTCTGCGGCTGAGCAGAATGAGGAGTATGATGATGATTATGATGGTGATTACGATGATGAGGGAGAGGTTGCTCTAGTTCAGCACGAGGAACAACAACCACCACGACAAGCCACCGGACGTCCACATGGATACAATCGCAACGGTAGGGATGCACCACACCTTCAGGTACGGGATCATGACCATCTCCCTAAACTTAAATTGAATATTCCTACTTTTGATGGTCGATATGTTCCTGATATATATATCTTACTTGGGAGTTAGAAACAGAGCGACGTTTTACATGCTTGTGGTTTCCTGAAGATAGCCGTGTCGCTACTGTTGTTTGTTATTTCACTAGTTTTTCTTGTGTTTGGTGGTCTGAATATTGTAGAATACATCATGCTAATATTCCAACTACTTGGCCTGCTTTGAAAACTGCTATGCGTACTCGTTGGGTTCCACCATATTATCAACGTGAATTACTTCAAAACTTGCAACATTTAAGACAAGGGAAAAAGTCTGTAGAAGAATATTATCAGGAATTATAAACTGGCATGATTAGATGTGGTATTGTTGAGGAGAATGAAGCTATGCTTGCACGTTTTATGGGTGGATTAAATAGAGATATTCAGACTATTCTAGAATATAAGAATTATAACAATATCACTCGTTTATTCCATCTTGCTTGCAAAGCTGAACGTGAAGTGCAGGATCGACAAGCATTGGCGAGAACTAATTTTTCTGCAGGTCGCACTTCCTCATGGACGCCACGAACCACATCTACTTCCACACGTCCTCCTGCATCAGCACCGCCTCCTTCAGCCGCCAATTTAACCACAGATACCAGGAATCAAGCCCCTGCACCACACTTCGCCAAGAGCACACCTTTCGGGCCCGCACAGATCTCTTCTTCATCCATGGCATCCACAGGACAAACACATGAGGTTATTTGTCGTCGTTGCAAGGGTGGAGGTCATTATGCGAGAGAGTGCCCATCCAAGTGCGTGATGATTATTACCGAGGATGGTGGATATGCCTCCGTCAGTGATTATGACGAGGAGACCCTAGTTCTTATTGCAAGTGAAGAACGGGGTGTTGATGATAGTAAACAAGAGACACATTACATGGATGCTGACTACGCTGACAGGTATGAAAGCTTAGTTGCTCAACGTGTTTTAAGTGTGCAGGTAACACACGCTCAGCAAAATAATAGGCACATCGTGTTCCATACTAAGGGAGTGGTAAAGGAACGTTATGTTCGCGTAATCATCAATGGAGGGAGTTGCAACAACTTAGCTAGCATGGAGATGGTGGATAAGTTGTCTCTCACCACCAAACCACATCCTCATCCTTATTATATCCAGTGGTTCAACAATAGTGGCAAGGTTAAGGTAACACGTACTGTTCGTGTGCATTTTAGCATTGCTACATATTCTGATTTTGTTGATTGTGATGTGGTACCTGAAAGTGCGTTATATCGACTAGAGGGGGGTGAATAGGAGATTTTTAGAATTTCATCACTGAGGAAATTCCTTTTGAGGAAATTCCTCACTGATGACTAACTTACAGCGGAAACAGTAAAGGATCAGAAATGCAAAGTTTCACAACAGTAGTTTTTCAGTGTGAGGAATGTGAAAACAGATTGCACTGTGAGCAGGCACGCAGAAAACATATGAGGATTAACTAGCGTGAAGAATTTGGGGTTGAGGAATTTCAAAGAAAGTCTTCAGCAAATTCTTCAAACAGTAACAGTGAAAGTCATCAACACATAATTTGAGGAAAGTAAGGAGTTGAGGAATTAGAACCCGTTTCACAGCGAAGACATTAGTTGATGACCCAGTTCCAACTGGTGTGACAGTTGTACATCTGGTTTGGAGCGACTTGGTATTGAAACCAAAGGACACACAGTCTCGGGACACACAGTCCCTACCGTGTTCTCCTTGGTCTAAGAACACGCAGTCCTCGCCCAACACTCGTGGTAAGTCTTCAGGGCAGACTTCGAAACCCTCACAAACTTGGTCACCCGGCGATCCACAATTGACTGCTGGAAAGCTCTAGACCATGACGCCTAACCGTGTAGAGGATGCATAGTCCTCAAAGGTAAAAGGCTTCAGTCCCACACAGGAACAACTTCTTCAGTGATGCTCAATCACTTGGTTCTAGGTTTGTGGTTTCGGTGTATGGGGTATTTCCTCACTGATGAATTACTCTCGAAGACTCTGAGGAATTGGGTTGCTCTTATGACAAGTGTCAGTTTCTAACGGAGCAGCCAACCAGCTAATGGTTGTGGGGGCGCCTATTTATAGCCTCGGAGCATCCCGACATGATTTGACACTAATGCCCTTAAATAATATGACCGTTGGTGTGGATAAGACCAATGATGTGGCGTGGCTATCGAAACGGTCGGAACCCTCAACTGTGAGAGTCCTCATGTCACTCATATTCCTCACTTGAGGCTTTTGGTAGGATTAGGCTTGGGTTGAGCATCATGAGGAAATTCATTCCAAAGTGTAACTTCGACCCCCTTTAACAGTACGGTGTTCCTATTACTCAAGTGTGAAGAAAATAAAACAGAAAGAGTAAATCTTCATGCTTCAAAGTCTTCAAAATGATTTTCTTCAGGACACACCGAATTCCTCAATTTCAGTATCTTCATGAGGAATATCAATTTCATTGCAGATTCTTCGCGATTCAATTCTTCAGCTTCAGACCAATTTCTTCAACCGAAGATATACATTTTTAGGGGTCGATATTCATCAAATATCTCAAACTCCTCAGTGACTTATAGATCCTGTGTACACTCATAAACACATTAGATACTTAACCTATAAGTCTTCAAACCACCAAAATCACTAAGGGGCACTAGATGCACTTACAATCTCCCTCTTTTCGGTGGTTGATGACAATTAGGTTAAGTCTTCAATAGGGATAACAATATGAAGTGTAAATACTTATTTGAGGAATTTGAAATCAAGATTCAGAGATACTCCCCGTGAAGATGTGCATATCTTGAGGATTTTTCTTTCTACAGCAAATGCACATTGATGATTTATATCATGGAGGTCTCCCCCTGAGTCTTGTAAATCATGCATACATGTAACATATAGTATGAAGAAAATGAAGATGCATGATGACAAATGGTATCTGACGAATTCTAGCATGCGTGCATTAAAAACTTGAGAAATAAGCATGCGAAGAAAAACGTTCAAAAGCGTCAAAGTACCATCAGGCTTAAGTTACAACTCATTACATAAAACCTTCAGAACAGCCAAGAGTTTGTAACTTAAATATAGTTCATAAGCCCCAAAATATCCCGCTTGAAGACTAAATCTCAAGTTTCTCCCCCTTTGTCATCAAGTGACAAAAAGGGACAAACTAAGGACTAACGCCCGTGAAGACTTCACTTCTTGGCAGTTGATGAAGAGGTGTGATGCTTCTTGGGAGTAGTCTTCTTCCTTGGACCGGTGGCAGTGTCAAGCTGTTCTTCATCAGATTCAGCAGTGCGGAATGAAGAAAAGGAACTGTCTTCAAGGTCTGGAACTGGAATGGGCCTGAACTTCTTCTTGGGAGGCCACGACCAGTCAAAGTCTCGCTCAAATTCCAATTCTTCAAGTTCTGTCTGAGTCTTCAGATGAGCAAGTGTAGCCCAGGTGCGATCAAAAACCTCATGTAGATAGTGATGGTTAAGCTTCATAGGGTTCTGTGTTTCAGTGAGGGTTTTCACAATGGCGCCAAACTGGCGTTTGACCCACTTGTGATTGTGATCCACCTTCTGGTGAAGACTGAGGAGAAGCTCTCTTGTATTCATCACGCGATGAGCAACAGGGCTTGCCGGGTGAGTCTCAGTACCATCCCATGAAGAATAAGCTTCCGGCTCTCTGAACTAGCCATCAAGGGGCCTACGGCCTTCATCAATCACTGACTTGCCTTTCCCTTCAACTGGCTCGAAAGTCTTCTTGTTCACCCTGATAGGAGGCATATAACCAACATGGTTGTCGAAATCAGGGTGGGAGTTGATGCATCTCCTTGTCCTGATGAATCTCATGATCCATGGGGCATATATCTTGTGATCAAATGGACACATAGCATTGTCGGCCAAAGTCCTGAAGAAGAAATCATGTATGTTGATAGGAATACCATGGATCATGTTGAAGAGGATATTCTTCATGATGCCTACAACATATTCTTCATCATCATGGCCTTTGATCGGCGCGAGCACACTACAGAGGATTTTGTAAACAGACCTTGGTGTATATTTGAGCTCGTGGACGAGGAAGGTTTTTCTCGGTGATTGCCCTTCAGCCAAAGGCTTCATGAGGACTTCCATCATCCTGTTGGGCAGTTCACGCTCACCGTAAAGCTTCACAGCCTCCTCTGAGGGAATTGATACTGGCAGTTCATGGAGGAGCTCAGTAGCAGGAGCCTTGTAGTGAGTGTTTTGCATCATCCAGTCAAACACCCAGGTGTTAATGTCTTCAGGATCGCCAGATATGTGAAGAGTGGCATAAAACTGAAGAATGAGCTCACTGTTCCAATCAGAGATGTCTGAGCACATTGGTAGCAGGCCAGCTTCATGAAGGACATTTAGGACTGGAGCTAGGCATGGTATTGCTTCAAGTTCAACGTGAGGAATATGCATGTGCTGGAATATCTTGTTTCTTCCACACAGCACAGAGGCATAGTAATTCAGCTGTGTCCTTGTCCAAAACTTCAGATGTCTGATTTGAGGCTTATCATAGGGATTTTCTCCAATGAAGTACATGTGTTCTTCAAAGAAGTTTTCCTTTTGAAACTGCGGTTGCTTGGAGAATGGCTGACGCTGCATGGGCTTAAGATTCTGCTAAGGAACTGGAGGGGAGACAACAATTGCAGTCTATGGGTTTAGCACGAAGAAAGCATTTTCTTGGTCTGGTGCATTTTCCTCAGCATTGCCCTGAGGGGGAGGAATTTCATCATCTTGGGCTTCAGGCTGAGGAGCTTGCTCATGTTGTGCTTCATGTTGAGGAATGGGATCTGACTGGGTATCAGGCTGAGGAATAGGTTCATTCTGAGCCTTAGTGTGAAGATCTTGCTCAGGTGGAGGAGTTGGGTCAGCCTGTTCCTCATCTTGAGGATTTTTCTCAGGACTTTGAATTTCATCAGCTTGAGGAATTTCACTTTGCTCTTCCTTAGTTGGCTTGGTGACAGAGGCAGTTTCATCAGCTGGTGCAACTAATCCTTGTGTAGTGTCTTCCTGAGGAATGGAGGGCTCAGGACTGTCATCAATACGAATTTCTTCGTCAGTGTGTTCCTCAGATGCGGCATCCTTCATTTCCTCATATGTCCCTTTCTCTTGGTCTGCAAAGGTGACCATTTCATAAGACGGAGCAATGTTGAGGGGCACAGGGTCCAGTGGAGAGTTATCTTCAAGCGCTTTGAGGCGCTTGGCCTCAGTTTCTTCTGCTGCTAAGGAGGCCTTTCTCTTTTTGGCTTCCTTCTCAGCAGCCCTGGTTTTCTTCACGACGGATGCAGACGGAGTCATCTTCTTCACCTTTAAAGCTTTTGGTGAAGGGGTTCTCTCGACAGATTCATCAGCTGGCTTTGAGGAACCAGCTGGAGCAGAGTCATCAGCTTGCTTTGATGCAGCAGCTGGATCAGGGGCAGTCTCACCAGCTGTAGCAGATTCATCGGCTGGATTTTTCGTGGTGATTTCTTCAATAGCTGGTACATCCACACGGCTTTCTTGGGGTATTTCCTCAGCTTGAGGAGTTTCATCAGCTTGAGGAGATTCATCAGCTGGCTCTTTAATCAAGGGCTGAGGAGTTGGTGCTGGAGGGGCAGCCTTCTTGTTGTACTCGTCAACAGCTTTAGTGGGAAGTTTGATGAAACTGCTCTTGATACTCTGACGATCAGATAGCTTGGAGTACTTATCAGTCAAAGTCTTCAACTCAGCCTGTGTTGACACCAGTGCATGAGGTGTCAAGTTGAGGAGATTCTGCTTGAGGAATTTCTCCTTCTTGAGCTTAGCAACTTTGGCATGTTTGGCTTGCTGCTCCTTCCACTTGGTCTCGTTGATGAATGTGTCCACCATATGGCTGATGCCAGGGGGAAGTTTCAAATCATCAAGCGGAGTGTTGGGGTCCTCATACCAGATGTTTACGTAGTCTAGGAGGACCTTGGGGTCCATGGCTAGAGGAATGGCGCTACCAGAAGCTTGAGCTACCCTCTCCTGCTTGTTTTTGATTATTGCTTGCAGGGTTTGATCATCATATTCATCACTACCCTCTGATGCAGACGGGACTGTGATGATTTTGCTGGGGCTTGGTTGTGTTCCTCTTTCAGCAGACACCTGAGTCTTCACAGGAGGTGGTGAAGACTTTGTCTCCGAGCTGGTTGCAGCTGGGAGTGAGGAGCTGGAGGTAGCGGGCAGTGGCTTCATGACCGGCTTCAGTTCTGGTTTCTCTTGAGGCTTTGGTGGTGGTGCTGAGGACTTTGGCGCCGAGGATTTTGACGATGAGGGTTTTGTAACTGATGCGTGAGCATATTTATCTTGAGGCTTTGGAGCCCTTGGTTTTGACGGCATAGACTGTGGTTGAGGAATTGCTGAACCAGAGGTCTCAACGGCACAGGAAGTAGCTGCAGTTGAAGCAGCAGCTGAGGATTCATTGAATTTCCTCACCGCAGCATCTGCCTGCTTCTTAAGCTTAGCCAAATGCTTGTCCTTTTCATCAGGATAGTCATCAAGGGTCTTGAGGCTTGAGGGGTGTGCTACTTGATGAGCCTCAAGTGGGGCCCGTTTGCCAGGAGGCTTCAGGGCGAATTTCTTCGCATACTTGGCAGTTACAAATCTGTATTCCTTCCATTCCTTAGCCCATCGGCGTTCTATCTACTGAAGCCGAATCTTTCTCTTGGCCATTGTTTCATTTTCATCAGGTGTGCAATAGTCCAAGTAAATATCCTCAGGGATATCCAAAGCTGTGTTATGCTCAAGTTTCTTCCCTCCCTTCTGTTTCCTGTCATCCTCCATTTTCTTCAGCTGAGGATTTTGCTGATGAGATTGAGTTCTTGAGGATTCTGATGAGACTTGAAGATTTTCTTCAAGAAACGCTGCAAATGAGTTAATGTGATGAGAACCGAGAGATTCAACAGCTGACATGTGTGTACCTGTGAACAGAGTATAGTTGCGGAGAATTTGAAGAGGTCATATGCGTTCTCAGATTTGAAGAAAATGAAAAAGTTTGATAGTTGAGGAATTTAACCAGTGGTTGAGGAATTTGCCTAAGCATACTGTTCTTGGGTTCCAGAGTTGTACAGATCCGAAAATTCGCACAATTGAGGAATCTCGTGAAAATCTTAGATGCTTAGTGAAGTTCATCAATGGTGTGGTGATAGGCAGTGTTTGAGGAATCAAGTGCATGTCGATTCTTGAGGAAAAACAGATTTCACATTGGAGATGTAAAATAGTAGATCTAACTTGTTGTAAAAATGGGGTTTTTATTTACCCTTGAAGGCGCGCACGAAGAACACAGAAAAGTTGTAGAAAGAAGCTCTTCGGTGCGTGTCCAATGCACCCTAACCCTGCAGCAGAGGACGTCTACGGCGGCAACGCACGAAGACGGTCCGACTCCGGCGTGGTTCCGGCGATGGAGAAGTTGAGGCAGTGAAGCTCTTCTTCGCCGGTGACGAGACTTCCAGCGGTGGCGCTAGGGTTCGGTGCTTTTTGGTGTAGCAGGAGAGCGATGGGGCGAAGAAGTGTTTGCCGAGGGGGATAAGGACATATTTATAGCCAGACAGTTACTCTTGGCGCGAAGAATTCGGACCAAACATCCCCTACCTCTATGTCTCCGCAGGACACGTGTAGTTCCCGAGCAAGGTGGTGGAGATAGTGGAGATCGTGGTTATCCGAACATGGGAAGTGGGGTTCAGTTACTGTGCATTCAAGAAATAATTTTTGAAGAGTTGAGGATTTTGTTACATAATCATCAGCTGACAAGGACGCAGTGAGGAATTTGAACAAAGTTTCAAGTAGAACGCGTATGAAGAATCGAATAGACTGGATAAGAATAGCATAGAGGGAAAGTATGGTCTGATCACATTCACTTAGATGAAATATCAACTTGAAGAAATAGCTATAAGTGAATGCTGTTGAGGACTTGAATTCACAGTCTATCTAGTCAAACGAAAGTCATCAAGTGTTTTTGAAGATTTGAGTAACTTGAGGATTTTGTGATAAATCATCACAATGAAGAACAACTGTTTTAAAAAACATTTTGAGGAAATGGAACATTTGAAGAAAATCAACTTGAGTAATTTCACGTTGGGCGGTGGCGTGACCCACCATATAAGAATGTTGATTACAGACAACGCATACAATTGTTGTAGGGCCGTGAGAATCAATTTCTTCGTTGATTTCTTCACATTCAGAGTAACATTCTTCATGAGTTGAAGAAAATCGATTCATCATGTGTTGCACATCTAAGTCGTCAATTTTGCAAGTGTTAGGATGTGTGCATGTTTTTACAAAACATTTGAAGATTCTAAGATATTTAGCTCACACCGCAACTTGCAAAACCTTTTCTCATCCAAGGGCTTAGTGAAGATATCTGCGAGTTGATCATCAGTCTTCACATGGTTGATGAGAACATTGCCCTTGAGGACATGGTCCCGAAGAAAATGATGACGGAACTAGATTTGCTTAGTCTTCGAGTGATGTACTGGGTTGTATGCAATCTTGATTGCACTCTCATTGTCGCAGTAGAGAGGCACATTCTTCATGTTGATGTCGTAGTCCTTGAGGGTTTGCTTCATCCATAGTAATTGAGCATAGCATGAACCAGCAGCAATGTACTCAGCTTCGGCAGTGGAGAGTGATACACAGTTCTGCTTCTTTGATGACCAGCAAACTAGTGATCTTCCGAGGAAATGACATGTACCAGAAGTTGACTTGCGATCCACACGATCACCACCATAGTCAGAATCAGAATATCCTACCAGGTGAAGATTGGAGCCCTTGGGATACCATAATCCTAGTGTTGGCGTGTGAGCTAAGTATCGAAGAATATGCTTCACAGCCTTATGGTGTGATTCCTTCGGTTTTGCTTGAAAACGTGCACACATGGAAACACTAAGCATTATATCTTGCCTAGATGCACATAGATACAATAAAGAGCCAATCATAGAGCGATATACCTGCTGATCAAATTCTTTACCATTTTCATCAGTGCCGAGATGGCCGTTGGTAGGCATTGGAGTCTTGGCACCTTTGCATTCATGCATGTCGAATTTCCTCAGAACATCCTTGAGGTATTTCTCCTGTGATATGAAGATTCCATTGCGTTGTTGACGAATTTGAATACCTAAGAAGAATTTCAGCTCCCCCATCATAGACATCTGATATTCTTCACTCATCATGTAAGCAAATTCATCACTGTATCGTTTGTCAGTATAGCCAAATATGATATCATCGACATATATTTGGCACACAAATAGCTCATTATCATAGGATTTAGTGAAAAGAGTTGGATTGAGTGAACCAGGTTTGAAGCCTTTCTTCATGAGGAATTCCTTCAATGTATCATACCATGCCCGAGGGGCTTGCTTGAGACCATAGAGCGCCTTTTTGAGTCTGAAGACTTTGTCTGGATTCTTTGGATCCTCAAAACCTGGGGGCTGAGCAACATATACTTCTTCCTCAAGCTTACCATTGAGGAATGCACTTTTCACATCCATTTGATATAAGATGATGTTATGATGATTAGCATAAGCAAGTAGTATTCGAATAGCTTCAAGTTTAGCAACAGGTGCAAAAGTTTCATCGAAATCTATTCCTTCAACCTGGGTGTAGCCTTGGGCTACAAGTCGTGCCTTGTTCCTCACCACTTGACCGTCCTCATCTTGCTTGTTTTGGAAAATCCACTTGGTACCGATGATGTTGTGCTTGCGAGGATCTGGTCGTTTGACGAGCTCCCATACGTCATGCAGCTTGAATTGAAGAAGTTCGTCTTGCATTGCTTGGATCCACTCCGGTTCCAGGAAAGCCTCAGCAACTTTTGAGGGTCTATGATAGATACAAAGGAAAAATGCCCACAAAATTTAACTAAGTGTGAAGCTTTTGAGCGAGTGAGAGGACCTGGCGCGTTGATGTCGTTGAGGATTTTGTCAAGTTCTACTTCATTCGCAATCCTCGGATGAGCTGGTTGAGGATTTCGTCTGGGCTGAGGAAGTGGTTCTGGTGCAATTTCCTCAGGAGCATCTTCTTGATTTTCATCAGTGATGGGGATGGTTTCTTCATCAATTTCCTCAGTGTGCACAATGTATTCAGTAGGTTTGAGCTGTATTGCTTCCTTGGGAGACAGCTTATCTGGATCAGAAGGCAATTGCTCTCTTTGCGAGCCATTAGTTTCATCGAACCGCACATCTACAGTCTCAACAACTTTGTTGTGATAGTTGTTGAAGACTTTGTAGGTGTGCGAGTCCTTTCCATAACCGAGCATAAAACCCTCATGTGCCTTAGGTGCAAATTTTGAGCTATGGTGAGGATCTCTAATCCAACATTTTGCACCGAAGACTTTGAAATAACTTACATTGGGTTTCTTATCAGTGGGGAGTTCATATGAAGTTTTCTTGAGGAATTTGTGAAGATATACCTTGTTGATGATATGGCATGCAGTGTTGATTGCTTCAGGCCAAAAGCGACGAGGAGTCTGATATTCTTCAAGCATAGTTCTTGCCATCTCAACCAGAGTCATATTCTTCCTTTCGACGACACCATTTTGCTGAGGAGTATAAGGAGCAGATAATTCGTGAGTAATACCAAGTTCATCAAGATAATCATCAAGACCAGTGTTTTTGAACTCTGTTTCATTATCACTCCTGATATGTTTGATCTTGATGCCAAAGTTCGTCGAGGCCCTTGAAGAAAATCGTTTGAAGATTTCCTGCACTTCAGTTTTATAGACTATGATATGCACCCATGTATATCTGGAATAATCATCAGCTATGACGAAGCCATATAAAGATGCTGCATTGGTTAGTCTGGCATAGTGAGTAGGTCCAAATAGATCCATATGAAGCAATTCAAATGGACGTGTAGTGGTCATGATAGTCTTCGAGGGATGCTTGGATCTGGTCATTTTCCCAGATTCACATGCACCGCAGAGATGATCCTTGAGGAATTTGACTGATTCGATGCCGATGACATGCTTCTTCTTCGCGAGCGTGTGCAAATTCCTCATGCCTGCATGACCTAGTCTTCGATGCCACAGCCATCCTTGTGACGTTTTTGCTAGTAAGCAAGTAGCTGGTTGAGGACCTGTAGGAAAATCAACAATGTACAAATCCCCTCTTCTTACACCTTCGAAGACTTTGGATCTGTCAGATTCCATGATGACTACTGAAAGTGCGTTATATCGACTAGAGGGGGTGAATAGGATATTTTTAGAATTTCATCACTGAGGAAATTCCTTTTTCTTGTAGTCGTCAGATGAAGATTCTGATTTCTTCATGTCTCTTCTTGAAGATTTACCAAACTGACCACGTTGTGTAAATCTCTGGAATTTCCTCACGAGCATTGCAAGCTCCTGTCCAAATTCTTCAGGGTCACCAAAGCTGTCATCTGTGTCTTCTTCTTTAGATGAGGAAATTGCTCTAGCCTTCAGTGCATGTGGTCTGGAATAGCTTGGTCCATATAGATCTTTCTTTTCTTCTAGCTGGAATTCATGAGTATTTAGCCCTCAAGTATATCAGCTGGATCAAGCATCTTGTAGTTTGGTCTTTCTTGAATCATCAGAACTAAAGTATCAAATGAAGAATCCAAAGATCTCAGTAGTTTCTTCACAACTTCATGATCAGTGATGTCTCGAGCTCCCAGTGCTTGCAGTTCATTTGATATGTCAGTGAGGCGATCAAAGGTGTCTTGGAAGCTTTCATTGTCATGTCTCTTGAAGCGATTGAAGAGATTGTGAAGAACATCAATACGAGAGTCACGCTGGGTTGATACTCCTTCATTTACCTTGCACAGTCTCTCCCAGATCAGTGTTGCAGAGCCCAAAGCACTTACTCTTCCAAACTAGCCTGGGCTCAGATGGCCACATATGATGTTCTTAGCTTGAGAGTCGAGTTGCTTGAATTTCTTCACATCAGCAGCACAGACACTCGCAGAGATGATGGGGACGCCATGTTACACAATATACCAGAGATCATTATCAATAGCTTGTAGATGCATTTGCGTTTTATTCTTCCAGACGGGAAAGTTCTTTCCTTCGTAGGTAGGGCATGCTGCAGTCACCTTAAACATGCCTGCAGTCGACATAACTAAAACTCCAGGTGGTTAAACCAAAATCACACAGAACAAGGGAGTACCTTGCTCTCATACCAATTGAAAGTGCGTTATACCGACTAGAGGGGGTGAATAGGAGATTTTTAGAATTTCATCACCGAGGAAATTCCTTTTGAGGAAATTCCTCACAGATGACTAACTTACAGCGGAAACAGTAAAGGATCAGAAGTGCAAAGTTTCACAACAGCAGTATTTCAGATTGAAGAATGTGAAAACAGATTGCACAGTGAGCAGGCACGCAAAATACAGATGAGGATTAACTGACGTGAAGAATTTGGGGTTGAGGAAATTCAGAGAAAGTCTTCAGCAAATTCTTCAAACAGTCGCAGTGAAAGTCATCAACACATAATACGAGGAAAGTAAGGAGTTGAGGAATTAGAACCCGTTTCTCAGTGAAGACAATCGTTGATGACCCAGTTCCAACTGCTGTGACAGTCGTACATCTGGTTTGGAGCGGCTTGGTATTGAAACCAAAAGACACACAGTCCCGGGACACACAGTCCCTACTGTATTCTCCTTAAGCTAAGGACACACAGTCCTCGCCCAACACTCGTGGTAAGTCTTCAGGGCATACTTCCAAACCCTCACAAACTTGGTCACCCGACGATCCACAATTGACTGCTGGAAAGCTCTAGACCATGACGCCTAACCGTCTGGAGGATGCACAGTCCTCAAAGGTAAAAGGCTTGAGTCCCACACAGGAACAACTTCTTCAGCGATGCTCAATCACTAGGTTTGGTTTGTGGTTTCGGTGTATGGTGTATTTCCTCACTGATGAATTACTCTCGAAGACTCTGAGGAATTTGGGTCGCTCTTATGACAAGTGTCAGTTTCTAACGGAGCAGCCAACCAGCTAGTGGTTGTGGGGGGTGGCTATTTATAGCCTGGGAGCATCCCGACATGATTTGACACTAATGCCCTTAAATAATATGATCGTTGGAGTGGATAAGACCAATGACTTGGCGTGGCTATCGAAACGGTCGGAACCCTCAACTGTGAGAGTCCTCATGTCACTCGTATTCCTCACTTGAGGCTTTTGGTAGGATTAGGCTTGGGTTGAGCATCATGAGGAAATTCATTCCAAAGTGTAACTTCGACCCCCTTTAACAGTACGGTGTTCCTATTACTCAAATGCGAAGAAAATAAAACAGAAAGGGTAAATCTTCATGCTTCAAATTCTTCAGAGTGATTTTCTTCAAGACACACCGTATTCCTCAATATTAGTATCTTCATGAGGAATATCAATTTCATCGCAGATTCCTCGCGATTCATTTCTTCAGCTTCAGACCAATTTCTTCAAGTGAAGACATATATTTTTAGGGGTCGATATTCTTCAAATATCTCAAACTCCTCAATGACTTATAGATCCTGTGTACACTCATAAGCACATTAGATACTTAACCTATAAGTCTTCAAACCACTAAAATCACTAAGGGGCACTAGATGCACTTACAATCTCCCCCTTTTTGGTGGTTGATGACAATTAGGTTAAGTCTTCAACAAGGATAAAAAATATGAAGTGTAAATACTCATTTGAGGAATTTGAAATCAAGATTCAGAGAGACTCCCCGTGAAGATGTGCATATCTTGAGGATTTTGCTTTTTACAGCAAATGCACATTGATGATTTAAACCATGGAGATCTCCCCCTGAGTCTTGTAAATCATGCATACATGTAATATATCATATGAGGAAAATGAAAATGCATGATGACAAATGGTATCTGACGAATTCCAGCATGCGTGCATTAAAACTTGAGGAATAAGCATGCGAAGAAAAACGTTCAAAAACGTCAGAGTACCATCGGGCTTAAGTTACAACTCATTACATAAAAACTTCAGAAGAGCCAAGAGTGTGTAACTTAAATATAGTTCATAAGCCCAAAAATATCCCGCTTGAAGACTAACTCTCATGTTTCTCCCCCTTTGTCATCAAGTGACAAAAAGGGACAAACTGAGGACTAACGCCCGTGAAGACTTCACTTCTTGGCGGTTGAGGAAGAGCCGTGATGCTTCTTGGGAGTAGTCTTCTTCCTTGGACCGGTAGCAGTGTCGAGCTAGTCTTCATCAGTTTCAGCAGTGCGGAATGAAGAAAAGGAGCTGTCTTCAAGGTCTGGAACTGGAATAGGCCTGAACTTCTTCTTGGGAGGCCACGACCATTCAAAGTCTCGTTCAAAGTCCATTTCTTCAAGCTTAGTCTGAGTCTTCAGATGTGCAAGCGTAGCCCAGGTGCGATCAAAAACCTCATGCAGATAGTGATGGTTGAGCTTCACAGAGTTTTGTGTTTCAGTGAGGGTTTTCACAATGGCACCAAACTGGCGTTTGACCCACTTGTGGTTGCGACCCACCTTCTGGTGAAGACTGAGGAGGAGCTCTCTCGTATTCATCACGCGACGAGGAACGGGGCTTGCTGGACGAGTCTCAGTATCATCCCATGAAGAATACGCTTCTCTCTCTCTGAACTGGCCATCAAGGGGCCTACTGCCTTCTTCAATCACGGATTTGCCTTTTCCTTTAATGGACTCGAAAGTCTTCTTGTTGACCCAAATAGGAGGCATATAACCAACATGGTTTTGGAAATCAGCGTGGAAGTTGATGTCAGTCTTTGTCCTGATGAATCTCATGATCCATGGGTCATATATCTTGTGATCAAAAGGACACATAGCATTGTCGGCCAAAGTCCTCAAGAAGAAATCATGGATGTTGATAGGAATACCATGAATGATGTTGAAGAGGATATTCTTCATGAGGCCTACAACATCTTCTTCATCATCATGGCCTTTGATCGGCGCGAGCACACTACAGAGGATTCTGTAGACAGATCTGGGTGTGTACTTGAGCTCGTGGACGAGGAAGGTTGTTCTCGGAGATTTTCCTTCAGCCAAAGGCTTCATGAGGACTTCCATCATCCCATTTGGCAGCTCACGCTCACCATAAAGCTTTACAGCCTTATCTGAGGGAATTGGTACAGGCAGTTCACGGAGAAGCTCATTAGCAGGCACCTTGTAGTGAGTGTTTTGTGTCATCGAGTCAAACACCCAAGTGTTAATGTCTTCAGGGTTGCCAGAGATGTGAAGAGTGGCATAGAACTGAAGAATTAGCTCGCTGTTCCAATCAGAGATGTCGGAGCACATAGGGAGTAAATCAGCATCATGGAGTACACTGAGGACTTGCTTCAAGTTCAACATGAGGAATATGCTTGTGCTGGAATATCTTGTTTCGTCCACATAGCACAGAGGCATAGTAATTCATCTGAGTCCTAGTCCAAAACTTCAGATGCCTCATTTGAGGCTTGTCATAGGGGTTCTCTCTAATGAAGTACATGCGTTATTCAAAGAAATTTTCCTTTTGAAACTTAGGACGCTATTAGAATGGCTGACGCTGAACTGGCTTTAGATTTTGCTGAGGAACAGGAGGGGAGACAACAATGGTAGTCTCTGGGTTGAGCACGATGAATGCATTGTCTTGGCTCGGTGCATTTTCCTCAGCATTTTCCTCAGGGTGAGGAATTTCAGCAACTGGTACTTCAGGCTGAGGAGATGGTGCTTGCTGGGCGTCGGGCTGAGGGGCTTGTTATGTCTGTGCATCAGGCTGAGGAATTGTTTCTTCTTGCTCAGTTGGAGGAGTTGGGTCTGCCTGTTCCTCATCTTGAGGATTTTGCTCAGAGCGTTGAATTTCATCAGCTTGAGGATTTTCAGTTTGTTCTTCCTCAGCTGGCTTGGTGGTAGATGCAGTTTCATCAGCCGGTGCAGCTGATTCTTGAGCAGTGTCTTCCTGAGGAATGAAAGGCTGAGGACTGTTGTCTAAGTGAATTTCCTCGTCAGTGTGTTTCTCAGAGGCGGCATCCTTCATTTCCTCATCTGCCTTTTTTGCTGGATCATCAATGATTTTCATAGGAAGGAGAGACATTCAGGGCACAGGGTCCAGAGGAGCAGTTTCTTCAAGTGCTTTGAGGCGCTTGGCCTCTGTTTCTTCTTCTACTGAGGAGGCCTTTCTCTTTTTGGCTTCCTTCTCAGCAGCCCTGGTTTTCTTCACGTCTGATGCAGACGGAGTCATCTTCTTCACCGTTGAAGCTTTTGGTGAAGGGGTTCTCTTGACAGATTCTTCAGCTGGTATTGAGGAACCAGCTGGAACAGAGTCATCAGCTTGCTTTGATGAAGCAGCTGGGTCAGGGGCAGTCTCATCAGCTGCAGCAAATTCATCAGCTGGAGCTTCCATGATGATTTCTTCAATAGTCGGTGCATCTGCACGGCTTTCTTGGTGTACTTCCTCAGCTTGAGGAGTTTCCTCATCATGAGGAGATTCATCTGCTGCCTCCTCAATCAAGGGCTGAGAAGTTGGTGCTGGAGGTGCGACCTTCTTATTGTAGTCATCAACGGCACTAGTGGCCAGCTTGATGAAATTGCTCTTGAGACTTTTACGATCTGACAGCTTGGAGTACTTGTCAGTCAATTTCTTTAGCTCTGCGTGTGTTGATACCAGTGCATCACGAGTCAATTTGAGGAGATTCTGCTTGAGGAATTTCTCCGTTTTAAGCTTTGCAACTTTGGCCTGCTTGGCCTGCTGTTCTTTCCACTTGGCTTCATTGATGAAAGTGGTCACCATGTGGCTGATGCCAGGTGGAAGCTTCAAATCATCAAGTGGAGTGTTTGGGTCCTCATACCAGATGTTGATGTAGTCAAGGAGGACCTTGGAGTCCATTGCCAGAGGAATGGCACTGCCTGATGCTTGAGCTACTCTTTCCTGCTTGTTTCTGATGATTGCTTGCAGGGTTTGATCATCAAATTCATCACTTCCCTCTGATGCAGACGGGACGGTGATGATTTTGCTGGGGCTTGGCAGAGTTACACGTTCAGCAGTTACCTGAGTCTTCGCAGGAGGTCTTGAATACTTTATCTCCGAGCTAGTTGCAGCTGGGAGTGAGGAGCTGGAGCTGGCGGTCATAGGCTTCATGACTTGCTTCTGTACTAGTTTCTCTTGAGGCTTTGGAGGTGGAGCTGAGGATTTTGGAGCTGAGGAGATTGGCACTGAGGGTTTTGGCGCTGATGGTTTTGGTGCTGAAGGTTTTGTGGCTGAAGCCTGAGGAGACTTCTCTTGAGGCTTTGGAGCCCTTGGTTTTGACAGTACAGACTGCATTTGAGGAATTTCTGAACCAGAAGTCTCAGCGGCAGAGGAGGTAGCAGCAGATGAGGCAGCAGCTGAGGATTCATTGAATTTCCTCACTACAGCTTCTGCCTGCTTCTTGAGCTTAGCCAAATGCTTTTCCTTCTCATCTGGATAGTCATCAAGGGTCTTGAGGCTTGAGGGGTGTGCTACTTGATGAGCCTCAAGTGGGGCCCATTTGCCAGGAGGCTTCACGGCGAATTTCTTCGCATACTTGGCAGTTACAAATCTGTATTCCTTCCATTCCTTAGCCCATCGGCGTTCTATCTACTGAAGCCGAATCTTTCTCTTGGCCATTGTTTCATTTTCATCAGGTGTGCAATAGTCCAAGTAAATATCCTCAGGGATATCCAAAGCTGTGTTATGCTCAAGTTTCTTCCCTCCCTTCTGTTTCCTGTCATCCTCCATTTTCTTCAGCTGAGGATTTTGCTGATGAGATTGAGTTCTTGAGGATTCTGATGAGACTTGAAGATTTTCTTCAAGAAACGCTGCAAATGAGTTAATGTGATGAGAACCGAGAGATTCAACAGCTGACATGTGTGTACCTGTGAACAGAGTATAGTTGCGGAGAATTTGAAGAGGTCATATGCGTTCTCAGATTTGAAGAAAATGAAAAAGTTTGATAGTTGAGGAATTTAACCAGTGGTTGAGGAATTTGCCTAAGCATACTGTTCTTGGGTTCCAGAGTTGTACAGATCCAAAAATTCGCACAATTGAGGAATCTCGTGAAAATCTTAGATGCTTAGCATGGTTCATCAATGATGTGGTGATAGGCAGTGTTTGAGGAATCAAGTGCTTATCGATTCTTGAGGAAAAACAGATTTCACATGGAAGATGTAAAATTTTAGATCTAACTTGCGGTGAAAATGTGATTTATTTACCCTGGAAGGTGCGCACGAAGAACACAGAAAGGTGTGTGGAGAAGCTCTTCGGTTGCGTGTCCAATGCACCCTAACTCGGTGACAGAGGACGTTTACGGCGGTGGCGGACGAAGATGGTCCGACTCCGGCGTGGTTTCGGCGACGGAGAAGTCGAGGCAGTGAAGCTCTTCCTCACCGGCGACGAGACTACCAGCGATGGCGCTAGGGTTCGGTGGTGTTTGCTCTGGCAGGAGAGCGATGGAGCGAAGAAGAGTATGCCGAGGGGGATAAGGACATATTTATAGCCAAACAGTTACTGTTGGCGCGAGACTTTCGGACCAAACAGCCCCTGCCTCTACGTCTCCGCAGGACACGTGTAGCTCCCGAACGATGCGGTGGAGATAGTGGAGATCGTGGTTATCCGATCGTGGGAAGTGGGGTTCAGTTATTGTGTATTAAAGAAACATTTTTTTAAGATTTGAGGATTTTCGTTACAAAATCATCAGCTGACCAGGACGCGGTGAGGATTTTGAACAAAGTTTCAAGTAGAACGCATATGAAGAATTGAATAGACTGGATGAGTATAGCATAGAGGGAAAGTAGGGTCCGATCACATTCACTTAGCAGAAATATCAACTTGAAGAATTAGCAATAAGTGAATGATGTTGAGGACTTGAAATCACAGTCTATCTAGTCAAATGAAAGTCATCAAGTGTTTTTGAAGATTTTGTGATAAATTGTCACAATGAAGAACAATTGTTTTGAAGAAAAACACATTTTAAGGAAATAGAACATTTGAAGAAAATCAACTTGAGGAATTTCACATTGGGCAGTGGCGTGACCCACCATATAAGAATGTTGATTATAGACGCCGCGTACAATTGTCGTAGGGCCCTGAGAATCAATTTCTTCGTTGATTTCTTCACACTGAGAGTGACATTCTTCATTAGTTGAAGAAAATCGATTCATCATGTGTTGCACATCTAAGTCATCAATTTTGCATAAGGGTTAGGATGTGTGCGTGTTTTTACAGAACATTTGAAGATTCTAAGATATTTAGCCCACACCGCAACTTGCAAAACCTTTTCTCATCCAAGGGCTTAGTGAAGATATCTGCGAGTTGATCATCAGTCTTCACATGGTCGATGAGGATATTTCACTTGAGGACATGGTGCCGAAGAAAATGATGACGAATCTGGATGTGCTTGGTCTTCGAGTGCTGAACTGGGTTATATGCAATCTTGATAGCACTCTCATTGTCACGGTAGAGAGGCACATTCTTCATGTTGATGACGTAGTCCTTGAGGGTTTGATTCATCCATAGTAATTGAGCACAGCAAGAACCAGCAGCAATGTACTCAGCTTCGGCAGTGGAGAGTGATACACAGTTCTGCTTCTTTGAGGACCAGCAAACTAGTGATATTCCGAGGAAATGGCATGTGCCAGAAGTTGACTTGCGATCCACACGGTCACCAGCATAGTCAGAATTAGAATACCCTACCAGATGAAGATTTGAGCCCTTGGGATACCATAATCCTAGTGTTGGTGTGTGAGCTAAGTATCGAAGAATATGTTTCCCAGCCTTATGGTGTGATTCCTTCGGTTTTGCTTGGAAACGTGCACACATGCAAACACTAAGCATTATATCTGGCCTAGATGCACATAGATACAATAAAGAACCAATCATAGAACGGTATACGTGCTGATCGAAATCTTTACCATTTTCATCAGTGCCGAGGTGGCCGTTGGTAGGCATTGGAGTCTTGGCACCTTTGCATTCATGCATGTCGAATTTCCTGAGAACATCCTTGAGGTATTTCTCCTGTGATATGAAGATTCCATTGCTTTGTTGACAAATTTGAAGACCTAAGAAGAATTCCAGCTCTCCCATCATGGACATCTGATATTCTTCACTCATCATGTAGGCAAATTCATCACTGTATCATTTGTCAGTATGGCCAAATATGATATCATTGACATATATTTGACACACAAATAGCTCATTATCATAGGATTTAGTGAAAAGAGTTGGATCGAGTGAACCAGGTTTGAAGCCTTTCTTCATGAGGAATTCCTTCAATGTATCATACCATGCTCGAGGGGCTTGCTTGAGACCATAAAGAGCCTTTTTAAGTCTGGAGACTTTGTCTCGATTCTTTGGATCCTCAAAACCTGGGGGCTGAGCAACATATACTTCTTCCTCAAGCTTACCATTGAGGAATGCACTTTTCACATCCATTTAATATAAGATGATGTTATGATATTAGCATAAGCAAGTAGTATTCGAATAACTTCAAGTCTAGCAACAGGTGCAAAAGTTTCATCGAAATCTATTCCTTCAACCTGGGTGTAGCCTTGGGCTACAAGTCGTGCCTTGTTCCTCACCACTTGACCGTCCTCATCTTGCTTGTTTCGGAAAATCCACTTGGTGCCCATGATTTTGTGCTTGCGAGGATCTGGTCGTTTGACGAGCTCCCATACGTCATTCAACTTGAATTGAAGAGGTTCGTCTTGCATAGCTTGGATCCACTCCGGTTCGAGAAAAGCCTCAGCAACTTTTGAGGGTTCTGTGATGTATACAAAGGAAAAATGCCCACAAAATTTAACTAAGTGTGAAGCTTTTGAGCGAGTGAGAGGACCTGGCGCGTTGATGTCGTTGAGGATTTTGACAAGTTCTACTTCGTTTGCAATCCTTGGATGAGCTGATTGAGGATTGCCTCTAGGCTGAGGAAGTGGTTCTGGTGCAATTTCCTCAGGAGCATCTTCTTGATTTTCATCAGTGATGGGAATCGTTTCTTCACCAATTTCCTTAGTGGGGACAATGTCTTCAGTAGGTTTGAGCTTTATTGCTTCCTCAGGAGACAGCTTATCTAGATCAGAAGGCAATTGCTCTCTTTGCGAGCCATTAGTTTCATCGAACCGCACATCTAGAGTCTCAACAACTTTGTTTTGATAGTTGTTGGAGACTCTGTAAGTGTGCGAGTCCTTTCCATAACCGAGCATAAAACCTTCATGTGCCTTAGGTGCAAATTTGAGCTATGGTGAGGATCTCTAATCCAACATTTTGCACCGAAGACTTTGAAATAACTTACATTGGGTTTGTTGTCAGTGAGGAGTTCATATGAGGTTTTCTTGAGAAATTTGTGAAGATATACCCTGTTGATGATATGGCATGCAGTGTTGATTGCTTCAGGCCAAAAGCGACGAGGAGTCTGATATTCTTCAAGCATAGTTCTTGCCATTTCAACCAGAGTCATGTTCTTCCTTTCGACGACACCATTCTGCTGAGGAGTATAAGGAGCAGACAATTCGTGAGTAATACCAAGTTCATCAAGATAATCATCAAGACCAGTGTTTTTGAACTCGGTTCCATTATCACTCCTGATATGTTTGATCTTGATGCCAAAGTTCGTCGAGTCCCTTGACGAAAATCGTTTGAAGATTTCCTGCACTTCAGTTTTATACACTATGATATGCACCCAAGTATATCTCGAAGAATTATCTACTATGACGAAGCCATATAAAGATGCTGCATTGGTTAGTGTGGCATAGTGAGTAGGTCCAAATAAATCCATATGAAGCAATTCGAATGGACGTGTAGTGGTCATGATAGTCTTAGAGGGATGCTTGGATCTGGTCATTTTCCCAGATTCACAAGCACCGCAGAGATGACCCTTGAGGAATTTTACTGATTCGATGCCGATAACATGCTTCTTCTTCGCGAGCGTGTGCAAATTCCTCATGCCTGCATGACCTAGTCTTCGGTGCCATGGCCATCCTTCTGAGGTTTTTGCTAGTAAGCAAGTGGCTGGTTGAGGACCTGTAGAGAAATCAACAATGTACAAATCCCCTCTTCTTACACCTTCGAAGACTTTGGATCTGTCAGATTCCATGATGACTACACATCTATATCTACCAAAGATAACAATCATATCAAGATCAAAAAGCATCGAGACTGACATGAGGTTAAAACCAAGGGATTCAACAAGCATCACTTTGTCCATATGCCCGTCCTTGGAAATAGCCACTTTGCCAAGTCCCAATACCTTGTTTTTACCTGTGTTAGCATATGTGATTTGCTTCAGAGGTGATGGAGTTAGTGGCATATTCATCAGTAAGATTTTATCACCAGTCATGTGATGTGTACAACCACTATCAAGAACCCACTCAGTATTCTTGGGTTTGCCATCCTGCAGATGAATTAGTACAGCTTACCATCTCATATGCTTCAGATTTGAAGAATATGATACTAATTTCATCAGATCATTAATTTCATCATAGCAGAAATGTAAGGACGTGTGAAATATTTCTATTTCATCAATCATTAGCTTGCGTCCTATCAAGCATTTCTTCAGGTCTCCAGCAAATTCTTCACATGATGATTTTCATCTGGAGACCTGAACTGCAGAAGTGATTAGTTCGATTTCTTCACCACCCACATCTGAAGGGGTGGCAAAGCATTCATCATCCTGCGAGCACCATATGAGAACGGTGGCATTGAGGCCAATGCACTTCTCTTAACAGTAGGGGGATTACAGTACTCATATGAATATGCAGAGAACTGGTTTGAGGATTTATGAACATAATGATTTGAGGAGTAATGCTCCTATTCATATTCCTTGTAGTTTCCCTACATATTAGATGCATTAGCACGGGTACGAGCATAGTTTTGACTAGTTGAGGATTTTGATCCTCTTGAAGACTTTGGTCCTCCTGAGGAATTTGATCTGGGGTTCCGATTCTTCAGTGGTGGTGTCATGAGGACATTTTCAAGACAGCTTTTGGGAACCCAGATTTCCCTCAAGGGAGGGCCATTCCTGCAGTTAGTTCCAACATATCGAATAAATACTTCACCAGATTGATTTTTGAACAGTTTATAGTTGGAGTCAAATGACTCATCTGAGGAATAGGATAATTCACATGAAAAGCCAGTTAGATTAGATGGATCAAAAGGAGGCACAGTAGCAGCAACCCATGAGGTTTCGGGATACTGCTGAGGTTTCCAATAAGATCCATGAGCATTTAATTTCCTCTCAATGGCAATTCCTTCTTTCCTCGGGTTCCTGTTCAAGATCTGCTTTTTGAGCACATCAAAAAGGGTTTGATGTCCTTTGAGACTTTTGTATATGCTTGTCACGTACAATTCCTTCAACCCTGCATTTTCATCAGTAACATTTGTGTTTTCCTCAAGTGAGGAAATAGACACTACAGGTGCAGTTGAAGAATTTGTAGCAATAGAAGCATTTGATGATTTTGGTGAACAATTAGCAGTTTCCCGTTCAATGCATTTAAGACATGGAGGAATGAACTCAGCTTGAGAAGCGCTGATCTGTTGAGCTAGTAATGAATCATTTTCCATACGAAGATCATCATGAGAAATCCTCAGCTTCTCTAGATCAAGCTTCCTTTGAAGAAATTCATAGGAAAGTTTCTCATGATCAGCGAGGAGTGTATCATAACGATCTTGAAGATTATCAAATCTAGACTGAAGACTTTTCACATCTTCAGTGAGGATTTGGGTAAGATTCATTTCATCATTCAACAGATCATCACTTCTATCTAGCAGTTTCCAAAGCTTTTCGAGGACAGTTTGTTTTTTAGTGGCAATCATAGCAAGTTTACTGTAAATGGGTTTTTTATAATCATCAGGTTCACAGTCACTTGAATTAGAGGAGGAAGCATCATTCGGTACCTTTGAACCTTTTGCCATGAAGCAATAGGTTGGAGCGAAGTCATCAGCATAGTCATCGGTGTGGATGGTGTTATCATCTTCTTCAAGTTTGAAGATTGACTTGCTGACGAAAGTGGTTGCCAGTGCAAGACTAACCTGTCTGGATTCCGAGTCTTCATCAGAACCCTCTTCTTCATCACATTCCTCTGATTCTGCCTCGGAATCCATTTCCTTGCCAATAAGTGCCCGAGCTTTTCTGAAACTAGTCTTCTTGTGCGATGAGGGCTTTGAAGATGAGGATTTTGAAGATTTTTCTTCTTCTTCGAGTCATCAGAACTGTCATCCTTGTATTTCTTCTTCTTTGATTCCTTTCCCCAACGGGGACAGTGAGCAATGTAATGACCTGATTTCTTGCATTTGTGGCAGGTTCTTTTCTTGTAGTCCTCAGATGAAGATTCTGATTTCCTCATGTCTCTTCTTGAAGATTTACCGAACTGGCCACGTTGTGTAAACCTCTGGAATTTCCTTACGAGCATTGCAAGCTCCTGTCCAAATTCTTCAGGGTCACAAATGCTATCATCCGAATCTTCTTCTTCAGATGAGGAAATTGCTCTAGCCTTCAGTGCACGTGGTCTAGAATAGCTTGGTTCATATAGATCTTTCTTTTCTTCTAGCTGGAATTCATGAGTATTGAGTCTTTCGAGTATATCAGCTGGATCAAGCATCTTGTAGTCTGGTCTTTCTTGAATCATCAGTACTAAAGTATCAAATGAAGAATCCAAGGATCTTAGCAGTTTCTTCACAACTTCGTGATCAGTAATGTCTCGAGCTCCCAGTGCTTGCAGTTCATTTGATATGTCAGTAAGGCGATCAAAGGTGTCTTGGCAGCTTTCATTGTCATGCCTCTTGAAGCGATTGAAGAGATTGCGAAGAATGTCAACACGAGAGTCGCGCTAGGTTGATACTCCTTCATTTACTTTGCACAGTCTCTCCCAGATCAGTGTTGCAGAGCCCAAAGCACTCACTCTTCCAAACTGGCCTGGGCTCAGATGGCCATAGATGATATTCTTCGCTTGAGAATCAAGTTGCTTGAATTTCTTCACATCTCCAGCAGAGACACTAGCAGAGATGATGGGGACGCCATGTTCCACAATATACCAGAGATCATTATCAATAGCTTGTAGATGCATTTGCATCTTGTTCTTACAGAAGGGAAAGTTCTTTCCTTCGAAAGTAGGACATGCTGCAGTCACCTTAAACATGCATGCAGTCTACATAACTAAAACTCCAGGTGGTTAAACCAAAATCACACAGAACAAGGGAGTACCTTGCTCTGATACCAATTGAAAGTGCATTATATCGACTAGAGGGGGGTGAATAGGAGAATTTTAGAATTTCATCACTGAGGAAATTCCTTTTGAGGAAATTCCTCACTGATGACTAACTTACAGTGGAAACAGTAAAGGATCAGAAGTGCAAAGTTTCACAACAGCAGTTTTTCAGTGTGAGGAATGTGAAAACGGATTGCACCATGAGCAGGCACGCAGAAAACATATGAGGATTAACTAGCGTGAAGAATTTGGGGTTGAGGAATTTCAGAGAAAGTCTTCAGCAAATTCTTCAAACGGTAACAGTGAAAGTCATCAACACATAATCTGAGGAAAGTAAGGAGTTGAGGAATTAGAACCCGTTTTCACAGCGAAGACAGTAGTTGATGACCCAGTTCCAACTGATGTGACAGTTGTACATCTGGTTTGGAGCAGCTCGGTATTGAAACCAAAGGACACACAGTCCCTACCGTGTTCTCCTTGGGCTAAGAACACGCAGTCCTCGCCCAACACTCGTGGTAAGTCTTCGGGGCAGACTTCCAAACCCTCACAAACTTGGTCACCCGGCGATCCACAATTGACTGCTGGAAATCTCTAGACCATGACGCCTAACCGTCTGGAGGATGCACAGTCCTCAAAGGTAAAAGGCTTCAGTCCCACACAGGAACAACTTCTTCAGTGATGCTCAATCACTTGGTTCTAGGTTTGTGGTTTCGGTGTATGGGGTATTTCCTCACTGATGAATTACTCTCGAAGACTCTGAGGAATTGGGTTGCTCTTATGACAAGTGTCAGTTTCTAATGGAGCAGCCAACCAGCTAATGGTTGCGGGGGCGGCTATTTATAGTCTGGGAGCATCCCGGCATGATTTTACACTAATGCCCTTAAATAATATGACCGTTGGTGTGGATAAGACCAATGATGTGGCGTGGCTATCGAAACGGTCGGAACCCTCAACTGTGAGAGTCCTCATGTCATTTATATTCCTCACTTGAGGCTTTTGGTAGGATTAGGCTTGGGTTGAGCATCATGAGGAAATTCATTCCAAAGTGTAACTTCGACCTCCTTTAACAGTACGGTGTTCCTATTACTCAAGTGTGAAGAAAATAAAGCAGAAAGAGCAAATCTTCATGCTTCAAAGTCTTCAAAATGATTTTCTTCAGGACACACCGAATTCCTCAATTTCAATATCATCATGAGGAATATCAATTTCATCGCAGATTCTTCGCGATTCAATTCTTCAGCTTCAGACCAATTTCTTCAACCGAAGATATACATTTTTAGGGGTCGATATTCATCAAATATCTCAAACTTCTCAGTGACTTATAGATCCTGTGTACACTCATAAACACATTAGATAATTAACCTATAAGTCTTCAAACCACCAAAATCACTAAGGGGCACTAGATGCACTTACAGTACCCATGCAAGCTTGCTCCGTTTTACTTGGTAGACCATGGCAATTTGATAAAAAATTATGTACACCATGGTAGAACAAATCAGTATACTCTTGTTCATAAGGATCAAAATATCACTTTGCTTCCTATGTCTCCTGAACATATTATGAAAGATGGCATTGCTAGAGCTAGTAAAGCAAAACAAGACCTACATAAGAGTAAAAATCAGTAGCAAAGGAATCTGAGCAACACAATAAGCCTACTAAATCATCATCTAGTGTTGCCTCTGAAATAAAACTGAAGAGTGGTTGTTTACTTGCCACTAAATCTGATATTACTGATTTGGATACTACTACATCTGTTTGCTATGCTTTCGTATGCAAAGAGGTATTATTTTCATTCGAGGACATGCCACCCTCTTTGCCTCCTGCTGTCATTAACATTTTGCAGGAGTTCGCTGACGTCTTTCCACAAGAGGTGCCACCGGGATTACCATCTATTAGAGGAATTGAGCATCAGATTGATTTAATTCTCGGTGCATCGCTACCCAACCATGCACCATACCGTACCAATCCAGAGGAGACGAAGGAGATTATGTGTCAAGTACAAGAGCTGCTCGACAAAGGTTATATACGTGAATCTCTTAGTCCTTGTGTTGTTCCTATTATTCTAGTGACGAAAAAGGATGGTACGTCGCGTATGTTGTTGATTGTAAAGGCATTAATAATATTACTATTCATTATCGTCATCCTATTCCTAGGCTAGATGATATGCTTGATGAATTAAGTGGCTCTATAATTTTCTCCAAAGTTGATTTGCGTAGTGGATACCATCAAATTCGCATGAAATTGGGAGATGAATGGAAAACGACATTTAAAACTAAGTTTGGCTTATATGAGTGGTTAGTTATGCCTTTTGGATTGACTAATGCACCTAGCACTTTCATGAGATTAATGAATGAGTTTTTACGTGCTTTCATTGGACGATTTGTGGTAGTCTACTTTGATGATATACTGATTTATAGTAGATCTTTGGAGGAACACTTGGATCATTTGCGTGTTGTTTTTTACTGCTCTACGTGATGCACGTTTGTTTGGTAACCTTGGTAAGTGCACCTTTTCCACTGTCCGAGTATTTTTTTCTTGGCTATGTTGTTACTCCACAGGGAATTGAAGTTGATAAATCCAAGATTGAAGCTATTGAGAGTTGGCCGCAACCCAAAACGGTCACACAAGTGAGGAGTTTTCTTGGACTCGCCGGGTTTTATAGGCGTTTTGAGAGATTTCAGCACCATTGCTGCACCTCTCAATGATCTTACAAAGAAGGATGTGCCTTATTCTTGGGGTACCGCACATGAATAAGCCTTCACGGTTTTGAAAGATAAGTTAACACATGCTCCTTTACTCCAACTTCCTGGTTTTAATAAGACTTTCGAGCTTGAATGTGATGCTAGTGGAATTGGATTAGGAGGTGTGTTATTACAAGATGGTAAACCTGTTGCATACTTTTCTGAAAAATTAAGTGGGCCTAGTGTGAATTATTCTACTTATGATAAGGAATTATGTGCTCTTGTTCGGACTTTGGAAACATGGCAACATTATTTATGGCCCAAAGAATTTGTCATACATTCTGATCATGAATATTTGAAACATATTAAAAGTCAAGCAAAACTGAACCGTATACATGCTAAATGGGTTGAATTCATTGAGACTTTCCCGTACGTCATTAAACACAAGAAAGGTAAAGAAAATGTTATTGCTGATGCTTTGTCTCGTCGTTATACTATGCTTTGACAACTTGAATTTAATATATTTGGTTTGGAGACCATCAAAGATCAATATGTGCATGATGCCAATTTCAAATATGTGTTGGAGAATTGCAAAGAAGGGAGAACATGGAACAAGTTCATCATTAATAATGGATTTGTGTTTCGTGCTAACAAGCTATGCATTCCAGCTAACTCCGTTCGTCTTTTGTTGTTACAGGAGACGCATGGAGGAGGATTGATGGGACACTTTGGCATAAAGAAGACGGAGGATGTACTTGCTACACATTTCTTTTGGCCAAGGATAAGACGGGATGTTGAGCGTTTTGTTGCTCGCTGCATGACATGTCAAAAAGCTAAGTCACGACTCAATCCTCATGGTTTATATATGTCTTTGCCTGTACCTAGTGTTCCTTGGGAGGATATATCTATGGACTTTGTTTTAGGTTTACCTCGAACAAAGAAGGGGAGGGATAACATATTTGTTGTCGTCGATAGATTTTCTGAAAAGGCACACTTTATACCCTGTCATAAAAGTAATGATGCCGTAATGTGGCTGATTTGTTCTTTCGTGAAATTATTCGTCTGCATGGTGTGCCAAATACGATTGTTTCAGATCGTGATGCTAAATTTCTTAGCCACTTTTGGTGATGTTTATGGGCTAAGTTGGGGACAAAATTGCTTTTTAGTACTACATGTCACCCCCAAACTGATGGACAAACTGAAGTAGTCAATAGATCTTTGTCTACTATGCTTAGGTCTGTTTTGAAGAACAATCTAAAACTGTGGGAAGAATGCTTGCCTCATATTGAATTTTCTTATAATCGTTCACTGCATTCTACTACAAAGATGTATCCTTTTGAAGTTGTGTATGGTTTCCTACCTCGTGCACCTATTGATTTGTTACCTCTTCCATCTTCGGAGAAGGTTAATTTTGATGTTAAAGAACGTATTGATTTGATATTAAAGATGCATGCGTTAACTAAGGAAAACATTGAGCGCATGAATGCTAAATATAAACTTGCTGGAGATAAGGGTAGAAAACATATCGTCTTTGCACCTCGAGATCTTGTTTGGTTGCATTTGCGTAAGGATAGGTTTCCTGATCTGCGCAAATCAAAGCTAATGTCGCGTGTTGATGGTCCTTTCAAAGTGTTAGAGAAAATAAATGATAATGCATATAGACTTGAGTTGCCTGCAGATTTTGGGGTTAGTCCCACTTTTAACATTGCAGATTTGAAGCCATATTTGGGTGAGGAAGATGAGCTTCCGTCGAGGACGACTCCAGTTCAAGAAGGGGAGGATGATGAGGACATCAACACCATTGTTACGCCCACAACCCCAGTTGCTATACATACTGGACCAGTTATTAGAGCTCGTGCATGCCAATTGAATTACCAGGTACTTTCGTTTCTTGGGAATACTTCTAATGTTCATGAACATATGATGCTGCCCAAGTTAGATACTTTTGTTGTGCTTATGAATGAAGGACCTAGCATGGACAAGAAGGATATCCGTTGGAGCGGGATCAAGCATGGAGAAGAAGGTGCATGCGCGGGAGAGAACAATGGAGCTTCCACTAGTGATTTTCGCACTTTAAAGCCACCATAAGGAGAGCATGAAGGCTTTGGACGAAATATTCAAGACGACACTTTATAAATTTCATCCACAAGCTATTATAGGTGTTGCACCACCTTATTTTTGGGTCAGGCCTATGTAATTTCGAAATACCATAATATAGGCTATTTTTAGAGTCTGTATGTGTGTGGGAAACCGAGTTTAGGGCTGTTTTCGGACCTCTCCTCCAAGGGTCACGAAATTGCCTCTCTATTCCCTCATATATACAGCCCTTAGGGCACCGTTTAGACTTGGGTTTTGTTTAGATTACAAGTTCGCCATAGCTGCAACTTCGCGTTCTTTGTTTGTGTTCTACGACCAGACAAATGCGTCACAGAACCCCACCTTCATCAATAAAGATTTCCTCTTATATTCGCAATATCTTGATTGCATCTTAGTTTCTTGCTTGTTCGTCGTTTGCGTGCAGGAAACATACCTTCGTGGTCAGATCGATCGTGCTCCGGCGTGGTCAATAACCTCTCGGAGTTGATTTAGCGATTGCTAAGGCGCGACGTCCTCACACGTTCGTAGTCGGATCGTCAAAGTCGACTCTACCAAAACGATACCCACGATCTCATCGAAAGACAGGGACAACTTCGCCTCTATCAGTGAGGCCTTCCGAGAACTCCATCTTGGTGTTCTCATTATAACGTGCTTGTGGGGCGATAAGTTGAGAACTAAACTAATACCAGTAGTTTGACCATTATAATCCGATCCCCACGTCTCTTGACGTCTATCACTCCATACTTAAGGCTTTTGTTGATCAAGATGGCTACTTCATTTATGTTTTCACCCGTCCCCATCTACAATAGCTTGAAGCCGGTATCCTTCACCTCCTTCGCCTTCTATCCCCTTCATTTGATCATTTGGACGCAAAGGATATCAACACCTCTCCTCACCGTTGTATCAACTACATCCCTAAGCTTACCTGTCAAATACCCTACGTTCAAGCTACCTAAACGGAACCTTGTAGGCTCGGCTACCTTCCTCATCCTTCACACTCGTCGAGTCAAATGCGAAGACCCTTACTCATTTTCCACTACACCCGGAGCGTCGATGTAGCGCGTCACTATGGATGCGACGACCCAATTTTTGTTCACTTGTCACCGTATCCAGATCATGATACGGTGCGCCACCACGGGGTGACGACCCGACCCTTGTCCATTTGACACCACACCCGATTACGATGTGGCGTGTCGCTGAGAGGATTACGCCCTAACTAATTTTTTTTGGGTTACATCTTTATAAGAGTGACTGAGTTTTAATGTTGTCTCGTCAAACCTAACACAACTCTCCTCTTTTACTCGGACTTGGGACGGGTTATATTAAGGGGCAGTTTTTTTGCTAGCTTTTTTGGCTTCTAGAATAAGGTGTCCCCTACCGAGCTTATACTAGAAGCTCAACTAAAATTATATTTTTAGGAGCTAACTAGTCAAGTCTTAATTAGCAGGCTTTAAAAAAACAATTTTGGTTAGGCTTCTGAAATAAGTTGTGTAAGGTGGAGTTTATTTCAGCTTATATTATACGAGTAAAAGCGAGCAAAAAAACTCAGATTGAGACAAGATAGGGGGAGTTAGGTCTTCTACACATCTCTCCCTAATAATTAACCACGTATCGTTTCTGTCGTCCGTCATCGGCAGTTTTGCACAAAAGCCCCTCTGTTTCTAGGTATTCAACCCGCCGTCCAGATTTAAGTAAAGAAGAAAAATGTTTCAGTTTTACAACCCCCCTCCCCATCGACACCCAGTTTCACCGCTGCGTCTTATCCATCCCCTCCTCCACCGCAGGAACCCGTCTCCGGCCATCCGTCGCGCCGTCGCTTGCCGTCGGTGTGGACATGAACAAGGAATGGGTCAGACGTCCCGCCGCAGGAGCTAAGGAAGTCGTGAGGTAGCGCGGACGACCTCCTGCACCCTAGGCGGCCCTCTCCGGCGAGGTGAGGCCAGGAATGGGGCGAAGAAGGCAGCCAGGCCGTTGTGCTCACGCGCTAGAAGGGCGTCGGGCCTGGTGTGTGTTGTGAAGGGGGGAGGGGGCAGCCGAGGGTGGGTACACCGTCGACCAGTGCCAACAGCGAGCACGCGCCGCCGCTGTGACCAGTGCGCCGCCGCGAGTCCTCTACGACGAGAAACAAGTATAAGAGACAAGTGTTACGGGAAGGAGAAGGAACCAGGGGGAAGAAGGACCTGAGAGGGAGGCAGGGAGGTTCTGGTGGGTTCACTAGCGGCGGCGTGGCCGACAGGGGCAGTTGCTCATAGCAAGCCAAGAGGCGGATGCTCCGGTGTGGATCCGATGATGGGGCGTACCGATCGAGGCGGAGGAGCACACTCCGGTTGGTGGTCCGGGCGACGGATCTGACGGCACGACAGACAGATTGAGGCGGGGGAGCACGCGTTGGTTGGTGGTCTGGGCGGCGGGTCCGATGGAAGGGTGCACGAATTGAGGCGGAGGAGCACGAGGCTGATGGAGAGGTGACCGGTGGTGGGGCGAGCTCCAAGGCGACGAGTGTTGCCGCAGACTGTTCCATGGCGACTCGCTTTCCTGGAGAAAACAAGATTAGAGAGAGAAGAATGAGCTTGGAAGGCAAGAGAGAAGAGGAGAGGGGCGGCAGCTGGGCCGACCTCTGCTTGAGGCGGCTCGTGGAACAGAGGAGCTCCTCTCCTGGCGCGGTTCGAGGAGGTAGCACGAGGAGGCCAGCTGCTCGAGTGGGAAGAAGGGGATTTCACCAAGGGGAAAATGAATGGGATAGAAGCAAATGGAAAATGAAGACTGCATCGTTTAGAGATAAGGCTGACACCAGCCTAGCCACCGATCGGCTAACGATCCTATTCTACTATTTCTATACAAACGTTTAGAGATTGATTTGATCTAAAGCGTTGTCAAAAAGAAACATACATTTGTCTACATCTCCAGCAACTCACCAAGATGAGAAAGAGCTCGTCTACCATGCATATTGCCTGTCCGGTGAGCAGTGCTACGCGAAGTGCCCTGTAAGTGCAGCTACAACACAGGTGGGAGATAGCGTTGCCTGAGGTAGGAGTCGGGGGATTCGACTACTCCGGCGTGGATCCGGCGACGGAGGATGAGAATGAGGACAAGGCCCATGAAGAGGTGGTCACAGGTGGCGAGCTCCAAGGCGGGGTGCCAGCTGTCACGCGAGCGGGTCCAGCAACTCCGGCGTGGATCCGGTGACGGACGGATCGAGACAAAGTTTTTCTCTCCCGTCGCAACGCACGGGTTCTTTTGCTAGTACAACTAATAAAAAGAAAGAAAAAATACCGTGTAATGGAGGTTCGCGCATACCGCCGTCGTCTTTACACGCACGCCGTCGTCTTCGTTCGCATCACCTCTCCGACGTCGTCGAGGTTCGCGCATCCCAGCCTCGCCCCCGCGATCGGGGAGAGCTGGGGCGCTCAAGAGGAGCGGGGGACGTTCGATCTGCATCCCGGTGGGCCGGCGGCTGCGGCGTCGTGGGTGGCGGGGCGGATGGGATGGACGCGCAACGACGACGATCCCGGCCGCCGACGTCTCCGTCTAGGCCCGCTTCGACACCGACGAGGTCGACGCGCTCGAGCGCCTGCTAGCCCACTTCTTACCAGGTTTGGTTCCGGAATTCCCTTCTCACCTATCGTACCTTCCCTACCTCCCCCTCTACGCCGAGAAGCAAGCGTACGTGAGCTAAGTAAAATATGGAGAACCAATCTGTTCTTTACCAGATGCAAATTCGTGGATGCTTGAATTGGACCATGAATTTGCTTCAGTTGCATATTTTTGTGTGCAGACTTATTCCTTGTGAAGTTCATGTTTGTCTGCGGAGGGATTTGTTTTTTAGCCTGAATTCCTTTGTGTCGGCTTCTGTTTTCTAGGGTTTTATGTATGATATGCTGATAGCCCTTTCACAGGACATTGGTTCATCAAGATTTCCCTATCGTATTTCAGATATAATTTTCTTTTTTCTTTTTCTTTCTATATAATCGATTCTAATTTTAATACTGGGTGTTATTCTACTAGGGGACATTCATTTTTTGCAACTTGCATATAATAACTACTCCCTCCGTTCCTAAATATAAGACCTTTTAGAGACTGTACTATAAGCTACATACGGATGTACATAGACTATTTTAGAGTATAGATTCACTCATTTTGCTCCGTATGTAGTCTCCTAGTGAAATCCTTAAAAGGTCTTATATTTTGGAACGGAGGGAGTATTAATTGCTCAATATAGAGCCATGCAGTCTCTAGAAGATGCTAAGTGAAACCCTCCATGATTTACGGAGAAGTTATTCCTTAAGCCGCTTTTGCTTCATGATGAGTGTTCTGTTTTGTTCTTGTTGCTAACATCAGGTACCATGCATATTTTGTAACTACTACAGCACCCTCTTGGAATGTACAGAAGAGCTACCTACTGTGTATAACTAATGTATATCTGATGAAAAATCATGACCCTCATATTATTCAGCTCACAGAATTTACTGTTCTGTCTCCGTGGCTCTGAAACCACTGATAGTATCAATTGTGGATGCTGCATTTCCTTATATGGTGCTCTGCAATTTTTCATTTCTAATTTGCTCCTCCTGAGCAGGTTTGAGGTTATTGCGTATCTGCTGTTAAGAATAGAAGATTCATGTGGTCGCCCTGGGGATATAGTGGTTGATGAAATGGCGCTTCTGGTGATGATCACTTGATCAGCATTCCTGTACTGTTATCATAGAAAATAGGAACCCACTGCTATCAACTCCCACCAAGATGACTTCTCATATGGAAAAAATGATAATACCCAGGAAAGTCTGCAGAGTAGGGCTAGGTTTCAGGTAAGTTAGCCTGATTTATCAGACATCTCTGTAGCAGATGAAGGCGTTTGCTATTTTGATGGTGTATCTACAGCTCAATTCGAATATTTATTTTGTAACACATTGCACTTTTCCTTCTGAATTTTGGAAAGATCCTTATGTTTTTCCAGTTATGAATTGATATCATGCATTTCTTAGTTTCATTTCTGTTCTTTGCCATTCAACTTTTGGTCATGTATGTTGAAGTAGAATGTGTTGGTTTTCACGGCTTAAATATTATGCTAACGCAATTTATTATCTTAGTATTGCTATTCTTCAGATCCGTTTCACACTTATCTTACTCCAGCAGCAAATGCATGAATTTAACATAATATTATGATTTAGAGCGAACATTTTGTAGTACCTCGTGTTTCATGTATCAAGTTGGTTCTTTGGTCCTGAGTCGCGTGAAACAGACTACACTTTCTTTTATTGTTTGTTCAGCTATTGCATGCTTATTGATACTATGCTTGGAATTGGGTTTAACCCTTTACTTGAGTTATAAGACATAAACTAAAACTGTAAACTACTCACTTATACTGATTAAATAAGTTGTATGTGCAGTGTTTGCTAACTTCTTATGCGAAATCTGGTTCATAAGACCCCTAAATTTATTTTCCCAATGCTTTTATCATATAATAGCAAAGCTCCTTCTGTTAAAGTAAATTGATATGTTATCCATTCTCTTGAGTCAAATTGCTATAACTTGCACCATGTCACTGGATTCGTCTAACTTGATTTGTCTATTTAGGTGGTGATGTCAAAAGAAGGTAAATCAGCCAACAAACCGCCTAGCTATGAACCATTGTGCAAAAAATCCGCTAGCAGCACTGCTGTATGAGGGGTGGAAGCTTTGTCGAGGTATTAGGATTGTCCCAAGAACTTATTCTTACTATTTGTAATTATATTTACGCTATGTAGTTTTTCCTGTCTAATACTTTCAAATGGATTTTGTCAGCCTTTCTGGAGCCTAGGCTTGAAATTTCCCGTCCTGCTAAGGCTGTCCCAATTGAATTGTTGATGTTGGTAAATTCAGAATCTTTTTTTGCTTTGGCGAGGCCTGTTCAAGATCGATGCTAACAGAAGTACCTTAACTATTTCTGGAGCCTATGTTTCTAAGCATGATTCTACCGACCCACACGCAAGTCTTATCACTGTGAGGAAGGCAATTACTTATGGAGCTCTATTCCTGACTGCATGGTTTATTTCCTCTATGGATCCGGACTTTCAGGAGTACTAGACCAGTTTGTGCTACGGGTGTCCATATTGCTGGAGATTATCCATTGGTTTGTGGTTGGGGGTGTGGGGGTTTTCGGAGGATGAAGAATACAAATAGGTAGGGTACATATTTAGTTATGAATATGCAAGCACTTTCATCACCAAGTGTAATATTTGTGCCATCTTCACAAAAAACTCAAATTCGTGCCATTTCAGTCACAATCATAAGTAATAGAGTAGAAAGTTGTATGACTGGTCTGTTCTATTAAACTGCAACTGAATATGCACTAAAACAAAATATTAAAATGCTAGAATCAATTTATGCGAGCTGTAGGCTTGAATTCACAATATTGATCTAGGCATAAATTTGTCCAATTGAATTTACAATCACATGATCTCTGATAATTTGGTTCATTCTCTCCTTTTAGTTGACAGCATCCCTGTACATGTACTTGCTGGGATCTGTACATGTTAGTCGGCCTCTGCATGTTTGCTCAACTTCAGTAACCCCTGTTCCACAGCAGCCTCTTGATGTCTCTGTCAACCCTGGTGTTCATAAAAAACCCGAAAACACAGCTATCTAGTTAGTACCTAATACCGGCTCTAAATAATCAGAATAGCTTCGTTTATTAGCTAGCTATCCTCTCTTTTGTGATCTTCCAACTAGTTAAATTTGGTGTGTTATTTCTGTATGTAATTGGCATGTGCTAGAAGAATGCCATTTCTTTGTGTAATTGGCAAGCGCTATTGGAATGTGACAACAGAAATTTCCTGGCTGTTGCGGCAGGCAACAAAATGGAACTCTCCTTTCCATTAGCATGTTCCAGAAGGATTTATTGCACATAAAAGTGATGGCTTGGGCCTTCGGCACCAATGGCGGCATCAATTTGCACTTTGGTATCTCCACTTGTATTGCTGGTTGCAAAGAAAGGTGTCAACAGTCCATTGCCATATGTAAGGGGATATGAAACTCAAGGCACTTTGTAAGCTCAGCAACTTGCATCCATCCGTTTAAAAAAAAAAGCCTTGCACCTAGAGCAAAACACAAATTTGGAGGCGGTATGTTCAGTACAACTTGTTTCTCATTTCTAAGCATTGTTGCTTCTAAATATATTCCAGATGGTGACAATTCTCCTGGGTTGTAGGAGCTAGCTACTGCTGTTGCATTTAAATTGGTTTGTCCAAATCGACAGTCCGAGTCTCCAGCCGATGTAGTCGCGACCCTGCCTCTAGATCAGCTCACCACCCAACCAGTTACACTTCAGTTATGTGCAGTTTTGATTCATTCTACAGAATTACTGGAACTCTAGAACAACCAAATCTAAGCCTGCTTCGAAGGTAATGATTCTGTTTTATCAACCACCCTAACTTTTATCCACAAGTGATTATTACGACATGGTTATCTATCTCACACATTCTTATTCTATCTATATTGTGATTATATTTTCATTTCCTTAGTTGTGTTGCTGTTCAGTTGGTTATGGCTCTTTATTCCAAAAGAGAAAAACATGATTCTTTGTAGGAGACTAGCTGCTATGGACTTGCATATGTTTGTAATGTTTCTTGTTGCTACCTTGTCAAAGTGCAAATTTCCAGTCAAGCACCACCTTAGGATTCTGGTCAAGGAAAATGTGTTGTTTTGTTGACTGTTAAGGTTATTTATTCCAAAAGACAAAAGCACGTTTCTTTGTATGAGACTAGCTTCTATAGACTTGCATATGTTTGTAATGTTTTTGTGTCTGCCAATCCATTTATAAGCTGTTATATGCTACAGTTCCGAACAAACAGTCACTTGAAATGTTGTGGTAATGAATCCTTGTTACCCCCTCCGTTCACAAACATGTTTTGGATATTTCAACATGGGCTACATACGGACTGAAAAGAGTGAATAAACATACTAAAACGTGTATGTATACATCCTATTCAGAAAAAAGTTAGAACATCTTATATTTGTGAATGGGGGGGAGTATTATTTCTTAATTTTTTGCCCTTTCCTCCACCTCTCAATTCAAAGATTGGCAGATGCTTACTATTCTGCTTTGCTATGTATGTAGGTTGTTTCTCGAGTATTTATTATTGCAGATCATGCCGGAGAGACTCACAGACCGCTACTGCTGCTTTGGCTTTGTGATATTTTCATATCTGTTAGGAATAAGCAACTTGTATTCCCATGAGGCCATAGGCCGGTATATATACATGTACATATAGATACATGTACAGGTGATAGACTATATGCAGGAAACCCCTTATATATTGGGATAAATACAAAAGGATACATGACTTATATTATAACTCTAACACCCCCCCTCAAACTCATGGTGGATGAACAACACTGAGTTTGGAGAGATAAAAGCCATGTTGTGCTCTAGTCTGGGCCTTCGTCAGGAAATCCGCCAACTGTAACTCGGAAGGCACATACTGAAGAGCAACAACCTGATCCTGCACAGCAGCGCGCACATAGAAAGCATCAACACCAATATGCTTGTGAGCTCATGCTTCACAGGATCGCGCGCAATGCTAATAGCACCTGTACTGTCAGATAAGAGCAGAGTTGGTGTAGTGACAGAAACACCAAAATCCTGAAATAACCACCGTAACCAAGTCACCTCCGCCGTCAAAAGAGCCATCGCTCGCAACTCAGCCTCTACACTTGAACGGGAAACTGCAACCTGTTTCTTCGTCTTCCAGGCAATGAGAGAACCATCAAGAAAAACACAGTAAGCAGAAAGTGAACGGCGATCTGAAGGATCACTAGCCACGTAGCATCCGAATAGGCCTGAAGCTGTAAAGAACTGGAGCGAGGAAAGAATAGACGGTGAGAGATCGTTCCCCGAAGATATCGGAGAACACGGAGGAGATGACTATAGTGAACCGATGTGGGATCAGGGATGAATTGACTCAGAATATGAACCGGATAAGAGATATCCGTACGAGTGACAGCTAGATAAACAAGACTGCCAACAAGATGACGATAACGCGTCGGGTCAGGCAGGGGATCACCATCGGTAGTAGAGAGGTGAACATTGAGCTCCACAGGAGTCTCAACAATGCGCTCATCAGTAAGAGCAGCACGAGCAAGAAGATCCTGGATATACTTTTCTTGTGATATAAAAAGCCATCAGAGGTAGAAGAGACTTCAATCCCAAGAAAGTAGCGAAGAGGTCCAAGATCAGACATAAGGAACTGCTCACTAAGGCGGGCCTTGACAAAGGCAATATACTCGGGGTCATCCCGAGTGATGACCATGTCATCAACATAGAGAAGAAGAAGAGTCCGACCACGAGGAGAAAGGTGAATAAACAATGCTGGATCATGAACACTGGCTGAAAAACCAGTGGCAGTCACCACAGAGGCAAAACGCTCAAACCAGGCACGGGAGGCTTGCTTAAGGTCATAGAGAGAGCGACGAAGACGACATACCATGCCATCAGGAACAGAATACCCAGGTGGTGGCTGCACGTATACCTCCTCACGCAGCTCACCATTAAGAAAAGCATTCTTAACATCAAGCTGAGAGATAGACCAGTGGCGTGTAGAGGCCACGACAAGAAGTGTACGAACAATGGTCATATGAGCCACAGGAGCAAAAGTCTCGTCATAATCACGACCATGCTCCTGCTGAAAGCCACGAGCCACAAGACGAGCTTTGTGACGCTTAAGAGAACCATCGGAGCGAGTCTTAACTTTGTAGACCCACTTACAGGTAATGGGACGGACTCCGGGAGGAAGGGAAACAAGATCCCACGTACTAGTGCGTTCAAGAGCAGCAATCTCCTCTGCCATCGCAAACTGCCATTCAGGATGAACAACAGCCTCACGATAAGAAGTCGGCTCAAGAACAACAGCACTAGCGGTGGTAAATCCAAAGCGATCAACATGTGGATGAGGACAGGAACGCAAGCCATAAGTAGGCTGAGACGAGGATGACGACACATCCACAGATGCATCCACAGGACGTGAACGACGAGTGTAACAATGAGGAAAAGATGGAACAATGGGAGGAGGAATCGCCAAGGTAGAATCGAGGAGTGGCGACGAAGAAGGCACCAGAGAGGAAGGTGTAGAATCCGGTGACATGCTAGGCGAGGAGACTGGGGAAGGTGGTGGCGACAAATCGACTAGAGATGGAGAAGCAGAGGGAGCGGAAGGAATAACCGGCAAAGGCTCGACGGATGTGATAGGTGTATCAGGAAAAGTGAGGAAAGAGATATCCTCCACTGAAAAGGTCGAGGAAGATGGGCGTGGGTAGAAGGGACGAGACTCATCGAAAGTCACATCCCGAGAGATACGCATCCGACGACAGATAGGATCCCAACAACGATAGCCCTTATGCTCATCACTATAGCCTATAAGAAGACACACTCAACAGACCGAGCGGTCAGTTTGGTGCGTTCGCGGGGGCAAGAAGAACATAGCAAACACAACCAAACAAGCGAAGCATGGAATAATCGGGAGAACGATCAAAAAGACGCTCAAAAGGAACACCACCCTGTAGAGCAGCGGAAGGCTGGAGATTGATGAGATAGGTGGAGGTGGAGACGGCCTCAGCCCAAAAATGAGGCGGGAGAGAGGCAGCAATCATTAATGCACGAGCTGTCTCAAGAAGATGACGATGCTTGCGCTCAGCCACGCCATTCTGAGTGTGAGCACCAGGACAAGAGAATTGAGAGAGAGTCCCTTGCTCAGCAAGAAAACCACGCAACATCTTAGAGATATACTCACCAGCGGAGTCAGCATGAAACAAACGAATGGGAGAAGAGAACCGAGTATGAACCATGGCAGCAAAATGCTTATAAATAGACAACACCTCACTACGAGAAGTCATGAAATAAAGCCATGTGTAACGAGAGAAGTCATCAATAAAAATAATATAGTATTTATGACCCCCTTTCGAAGCAAAGGGTGCCGGACCCCATACATCGGAATGAACTAAATCAAAAGGACGCTTAGACACTAACTATGTGGATATGGTAACTGAATCTGTTTGCCAAGACGACAACCCTGACTATCGCCAGAGGGCTTATAGCGCTGACGAAGGTGGATCCACATCTCAGATGCAGTAGGAAGGCCTAGAAACTCAGAAGCAAACTGAGGCAGAACACTAGCAGTGAGAAAGCACGAGCATCATCATCAAGCCACTGGGTGTAGATAGTCAGAGCAGCACGATACACCTGAAGAGCCTCCTCATAAGTCGCGACCTTCACATCATAAGCACTCACAGCGGCCTCATCAGCAAGCTTAGCCGCATCCTTCGTAGCCTGAGGAGCATCCGCAGCAAGAGCCGGTGGGGTCGGCGGAGTGGGAGCCATGGGAGGAACCGGACATGGCGGACAACAGACCTCGCCAGAAAGAAAACCCCATAGGCGGAGGCCACGCATGTGAATGTGCATGAAGCCAGTGAACTCAGTGTAGTTAGTGCCATCAAAGATCACCGAACAATGAGGAACCGCAACGTAGCCGGATGCAGCAGACATTTTTTTTACTCAAGCAAGCCGATCCGATTTGGAGACCGCGTGAGGCGGCGGCTGAGACCGGTCTGGGAGGCGACGGGACGATGGGATCCGGCAGCTGGGACCCCTGACCGGCGCGAGAATCAATCTCGGAGTTGATCTGGTGGGACTGGGAGGCGTAACCGAGCACCACCACCACGTGATCTGTTCCTGACCGAGCACCACCACCACGTGATCTGTTCCTGACCGAGCACCACCACCACGTGATCTGGGATGCTGACCAGCGGGATCCAATCTGGGGGAGGAGGTGTAACCGAGCACCACCACCACGTGATCTGGGAGGGGCGGGATCGGCCTGACACCACCACGTGATCTGGGAGGGGTGGGATCGGCCTGGCAAGACTGCGTGGGGCGACGGCTGACCAGCGGCGGGAATCGATCTGGTGTGCAGGTGGCGACGACTTGGAGAGCGCGGGCGACCTGCTGCGGCTGGATCTGAGCACGAGTTGTGCGTGCAAGAGAAAACCCTAAGGCTCTGATACCATGTTAGGAATAAGCAACTTATATTCCCATGAGGCCATAGGCCGGTATATATACATGTACAGGTGATAGACTATATGCAGGAAACCCCTTATATATTGGGATAAATACAAAAGGGTACATGACTTATATTATAACTCTAACAATATCAACAGGTAGTTTAAGTCTGAACATGATCCTCTTTTTTCGAGAAAACGCAGAGATATGCGTTTCTTTGTATTGAAAAGAGGGAAAGTCAGCCTCCAAGGAGACGATTACAGCAGGTTACAAGTAGTTCAATGGACATCCCAGGATGGGGGCAAGACTACCCTAAGCCCCTTGTCCCCGGCTCTAGCCCAACACCTCATCTCATCTTTGATCCTATCTGAGAGCTCGGAGAGCGACGGAGTGACATGATCAAATACACACGCATTCGTATGTTTCCAAATCATCCATGGAACTAGCAGCGTGGTGGACCTCAGCGCCTTGCGGAGCGATGGTGGTGTGGCATCTCTCGCCCTTATCCACCAATCCTGAATGGAGATATCCTGCTCCGGCGTGGGGGCTGGTAGGCGCAGCCAGGAAAGAGCCTCGTGCCAGGTTTGCCGCGCGAAGGGGCAGGGTAGTAGCAGGTGCCGGATGGTCTCCGGCTCTTGGTCAAGGGCAGGCTAGTAGCAGGTGCCGGATGGTCTCCGGCTCTTGGTCGCAAAGCAGGCAGCGGGCGTGATGGGGGAGGCCACGGCGAGCAAGTCTGTCCGCGTTCCAGCATCGGTCCAGGTTCACAAGCCAGTGGAAGAACTTGACCTTCGGCGGAGCCCATCCCTTCCAGATTAACTGCCAAGAATGGCAAGTGAGGGATCCGTGGAAGGTTGCCTGATAGCAGGATCGCGCCGAGTATTCTCCATTCGTCAGGTATTGGCCAATCTCTTGCAGCCCCACTATGCCGCGGATGTCTCGAGCCCAGGCATTGCCGGCGAGGCCTTCCGCCACCGTCCGCGTCCTTCTCCTGTTCTTGGGGATGCATAGGTAAAGCAGGGGTGCTAGCTCGCGAATGGACTGCCCATGCAGCCGACGGTCTTCCCAGAACAGCGCCGTGTGGCCATCACCTAGCACCATGAAGGTGGAGGCGTAGAAGAGGCCGAGCTCCTCACGGGAGAACTGCAGGTCCAGGCCTTGCCAGGCTCTGTCGGCGTCCGTCCTCGATAACCAGAGCCACCGCAGTCGGAGCGCGAGCCTTGTGCGCTCCAGATCTCGGATGCCTAACCCTCCAAGCGCGAGCGGCCGACTGACCGTGCGCCAGTTTGCGTGACAGTGTCCTCCCTGCGCAGCCGCGCGACCGGCCCATAGGAAGCCGCGCTGGATCTTCTCTAGTTGCTTCAGGGTCTTCTTCGGGGGCGCTAGGGCAAGCATTTGGTGGGTTGGAATCACGCTGAGGACCGATTTGACCAATGCCAACCGCCCGGCTTTGTTCATGAGCCATGCTTTCCATGTCGTGAGGCGGCCGGCCACAATATCGACAAGCGGTTGCATCTGAGCCACAGTGGGTCGCCTGGTGGTGAGCGGTATGCCCAGGTAGGTGATGGGCAAGTTTGTCGCATGGCAGCCCAGCGCCTCCAGCAAGGCGGCACTATCCTCGTCGCCATGCAGGGTCGTGGCCGAGCTCTTGCCATAGTTGACCTATAGGCCCGACGCGGTCTTGAATATGCCTAGAATGCTCTTCACAACAAGCACCTCATCCATCTCAGCATGGCAAAACAGCATCACGTCGTCGGCGTATAATGAAATGGCCGGAACAATACGACGGGGGTGCAGCCGCCGAAGTATGCCAGTCTGGAGCGCCCGGTGCATGAGGCGGGCAAGCGCGTCGACAGCCAGAACAAATAGCTGTGGCGATGTGGAGCCCCCTTGGTGCAGCCCGCGGCGGTGCCAGATCGAGGGGCCAGGCACTCCATTGAGCATGACCCGTGTGCTGGACGAGGATAGGAGGATGGCTAGCCATTCCCTGAACCTGTCCTCGAACCCATATTGGCGCAACATCTCGAAGAGGAACGACCAAGATATGGAGTCGAAAGCCCGCGTGAGATCGAGCTTGAGCATGATGCACGGTGCGCCCAAGTGATGTAGCATCCGAAGAGACTGCCGAACGAGCATGAAGTTGTCGTGGAGAGAGCGTCCAGCGATGAATGCGTTCTGGTTGCGGCTGACTAGGCTATCCAGCTTAGGAGCGATGCGCAACGACAGAACCTTCACGAATAACTTGGCCACAATGTGAATCAGGCAGATTGGCCGGTAGTCACCCAGCTTGTGGGCATCCGCGCGCTTCGGTAGTAGGGTCAGGAGGGCTTGGTTGAGCTTACCAAACCCTCTCCCACGAAGCAGGTATAGCTGCTCGAAGACATCCAGGATGTCCTGCCTGATAATGCCCCAACAGGCCCGCAAGAACTCGGCGGTGAACCCGTCTGACCCTGGTGCCTTGTGCGCCGGCATGCGCCGCACCGCAGCCCATATCTCCTCAGGGGTGAAAGGTGCATCCAGACTGCCAAGGTCACCGGCCGTGACGAGCTGCTTGAGATCTAGCGTGTGCTCTCGGTCCACGGCGGTGCCCAGCAGCCCGTCGAAGTGCGCGAATGCCGCTTGGGCCATCTCCTCATGATCGCATAGCACATGCCCGTCGACTAGGAGGTTATGCACGCGATTCTTCTGGCGCCTGAACGTGCACTGCCTGTGGAAGAAGCTGGTGTTGGCGTCGCCCTCGGCCAGGAAGGAGATGCGGGCACGCTGCCGCGCGATGGTGCGCTCAAGGGAAGCCAGCCCAAGGTACGCCACCTTGAGCTGCTTGCGCAGCCATTCCTCTGCCGAAGAGAGCAGGCGGCTCTCCATCGCGTGGTCGAAGCGGGCGATCAGCTCGCGGGATATGGCCAATTTGTCCCGGACATTGCCCGTGGACCTGGCACTCCAGCTCGTAAGGGCGCGGGCAGTTGCCTGTAGACACCGAACCAACTGCTGGAAGGGGTCGGGGTCATGCACGGAGCTCCAGGCCGTGGCGACCGTGTTGTGGAATCCGTCAAGGCGTAGCCAGAAAGCCTCGAAGCGGAAACGTCTATGGGCCGTGGGCATGGGGAGCAATCCAGCAGCAGGGGGCAATGATCGGACACGACAGATGCAAGGCAACGGAGGTGGCACTCCCCGTGGTAATCCTCCCATCCCGTGGTGCAAAGAACTCGATCGAGGTGCACAAGCGTCGGCGGTGACTGCTCATTAGACCAAGTGAAGCGGCGCCCATTTAGGTATACCTCCTTCAGGGCAAGATCGTTGATGCCGCGCCGGAACCTTCCCATCACGCGGCGATTCAGGGTACCAGAGCTCTTGTCCGCTGTCATGGTAGATGAGGTTAAAGTCGCCGCATAGCATCCAAGGACCCGGGCAGGCAGCACGAATGTCCCGCAGCTCTTGCAGGAACAACAGCTTATCAGGGTCACTTTGGGGGCCATACACAGTGGTGAGCCAGCACGGGGCACCGCTGGGCGCGCACACCTTAACCGTGATCGCATTTTGGGTGAATAGGGAGTCGGAAATGGTGACAACCCTACTCTTCCAAGCGATGAGAATACCGCCGCGGGTGCCGTCGGCCGGGAGGTAGGTAGAGCCATCAAACTCGGACCCAAGGGTGTCTAACACAATCGACGAGCAGATCAACGCCATTTTAGTTTCCTGGAGGCATACAATGGATGCACGGGTGGTACATATCAGCGAGCGAATTGCGCAGCGCCTAGCGTGCGAGTTCAAGCCCCTGACATTCCAAACCGCGATCTGGGGACCTGGATACATAAGCAGGAGGTCGACTGCAGTCACCGCCAACCTAGCGCGCGCAGGCCATGGCATCACCAGCCGGTAGTGACAGGCCTGCGGGGACCGTTCGGTCAACCAGAGCGGCGATGGCATGCAACACCGGGAGCCTAATCGGCGTGGCGAACATGTCGTCGTAAGCCTTCATCTCGACAGGGGGTGATCTGCTGATTCGTGCCGACAATCCCGAGGGTGCGGAGAATCTGAACCACGGCCCTTCTGTCCGTAGTATGGGGCGCGGAGGCCGGAGCGACAACGGCGGCGGAGCGTCCCCTCCTGGGACTGAAGTTGAGGGGGGGTCGTTGGCGCTTCCCAGGGGATGGCAGCACTGCATCTAGCTGCTTGGTGGCTGCAGATCGGAAGGCACCCAGCGTCCATGTCTGCCCGGAGGCTTCGCAGGGTCGGCGGCGATGCGAAGCGCCCTGGCATCAAAGTCTGCGCACGGGTGATGACGGGGCACGGTTCAGGGTCCGGCTGGCACGCAGACCTCGGCAGGATGGAGATATGGCCGCGGTCGCGAGGCAGACCCACCCCTGGCCCCTGCCGTGGTTGTGTGTTCATGGACTGCACAGACCCAACAGCAGGCGATCCATCGAGCGTGGGCACTTCTCCGATCGTGTGCGTGTCTTCAGGCGTGGCCCCAGTGACCAGTGAATCCTCGGCCACGGGCCCATCAACTGCAGCATCAGCCACCACCCCTGTGGGCTCGTTCGCATCGGCATCCGAGGGCTCTGGTGCGGAGACAGCGGCCACGTCGGCCGCGGGCCCCACAGCCACAAAGCTGGCTAGTGGGGACGAGGTGGCCTCAGCTATTCTGGCGGGGGGTGACGAGGCGTGTCCCACCCTCTCCTCGAAGGCGCGCGTGTGGAGCCGCGGAGGTTGGTCAAGGAGGGTCTTTGGCGGTGTGGGAGAGGCAAAGGAGGGATGCGGCTCCTTTTGTCCCGACCGGGGTGCAGGCGGGACAGAAGCGACCGACCTCACGCGCTGCTTTGCAGGGCCCAGGTGCAGCTGGCAGCGATCCCGACAGGGCATAGGATCAGCCGCTGCAGGGGTGGGTCCGGCCGGATCTGCCTCGGACGTGTGCGATGTCGAAGCCCTAGCCGTATCATGGCCCCGAGTAGCGAATGGGGGGCCGCCAACTGTCCCGATGCCAACGGCTAGACCGTCCTCCTCGCATGGACTGGCTACTTTACGCGATGGGCCCGCCGGCAAAGCCGCTTTGGGCGTCACGAAGTGCGCCTGCTGCTTCCCTTTTCTGACGCCGTGACGAGGGCGCGCTGGGCCCTGCTGACCAGGCCAGGTCAGCATGCCAACCCGCTTGGGACGCAGCCCCTGCCGCTGCACGGCCAGGGACGGCCAGGGTGCCATTGCGCCGGCGCCGTCTGAACGGCCGGAGAGGGCATGTGCGTGCGCATGCAACGCTAGCGCGTCCACAACCATGCCATCAGCCCGGCCATTCTGTGCCTCGCCGGTACGACGGCGTTTGCGACCACGCCGGCGAGCGCGTCCGGGACCAGGGCCATGACCGTGACCATGCCCCTTGCCGGGGCCATGTCGACCGTCTGCGCCACCGTCCTCGCCGTCTCCGGCACTGCCCGCAGCGTCCTGGACGACGGCCGGAGCGGCCCTGATGATCTCCGCCTTGGTGAGAGCAATAGACACGGGGAAGGTGAGTGTCCTGATGGCTGGTGCCTTCGACGGAACACGATCGGGCAACTGCTCAATGATCTCCAGGGTGGCGGCGCGCCGGATGTCGGCCGGGTCGTGCGCGCGCCCGGTGACGCGGAAGACGGCCATGTCCTCGCGGGAGCGCGTACGGGGGTGTTGGCGTTTGATCCAGCAGCTGCCTCCCAACACGTGCTTCGTGGTGGAGAGCAACCAGGCATGGGCGGGGATGCCGCGGAGCTCCAGCTCGACGCGGTACTGGAGCTCGCCGGCGCCGGCGTGGGCAAGCTTGCACCAGGGCCGGAGAGACAGCGCGAAACGCGACGAGCTGATGAAGTGCTCGCCGCGGAACCGTCTCATGGTCGCCAGGGAGGAGAAGAGGATCAAAAAGTCCTCCGGGTGATGCTGATGAACCGAGAAGTCTCCCTTTTCGAGCTCCAAAGAAGATAGAATGAGCTCGGTCACCTCGACAATGGACACAGAGGGCCGAGTGCCCGTGACGGTGGCCACCATCGCGCGGCCGCGCACCTGCTCCGCCTCGTCCATTTCTTCTGTCTGAGCCAGGAACACACGAGCGGGAGCGTCATCGAGCTGGCGAGCCCGCGGCAGGGGAGGAGCCGCAGCAGGGAGGACCGGGGCAGGCGGGCGCGTCGTCGGGGGAGACGCCCTCTGGTTAGGCCATATACCTAATAGATATGCAAATCTTCTGTTGTGCTGCATGGTAAATGCACTGTCAAGCACCATCTTGCTGTTGCAGTGTCTGGTTACAATTGTGAGGTTATTAGTAAAACATGTGTGTGTAACTCCCCCTTTTTTGTCATTTCCTATAGATAGATTCACTGATGGATTTAAGTTCTCATGCACTAACTTCGAAGACTCAATCGAGGATCATTATTCAGCTCATGTGAGTTCACCCGATAAGCACAATAAACATGCATGCATATTTGTTCAACACCTTATTATTGTATCTTCCTTTTGAAATTATAAAAATAAGTATTTATTTGAATTAGACTTACATTCTTAAGTTTTTGGCAGGATTACCCTCTGGACGATGGTGATAAGTTAAGCCACGCCCTTGTGTTTACCAACAATAATGTGCAACAGGATGGTTGGGTGACGGCATTGCTGAAGGAGGTGCCGGACACTTATCTGACCTAGGTAAGCAACAATAATGTGCAATATTTTAGTCACGTACTGCCACTTTATAAGAATCTCAGCCGATATGGATCTCAGCCAATTTTCAAGTGCGGTACTCGGCAAGGTCATCACCAAGTAGAATAACTAGAGAATCTAGATTCTAGAGTATGGTGTATGGTCTAGAAAAGGAGCATGGGTGCACTTGAGCATGTTTAGGGGGATGTATGCTCAGGGCGGATGCCATAGAGGGGAGCTATTCCCGTTTGGACGACCATAAAGGGTGAGTGGGTCCTTTTTAAGTATAAAAATATAATTCCTTCGTTCACAAATATAAGATGTTTTGGATATTTTATAATATGGACTACATACAAACTGGAATACTAAAACATGTCTATATACACCCGATTCAGAAAAAACTTAGAACATCTTATATTAAAATAGCTTATATTAGTTATTGAAGGATGGAGTACTAGTGAATAAAAATCCTTCCTTAGCTAATGGTGGATCAACAACATCGAGTTTGGAGAGGTAGAAGATGTGTTCTGCTGCCTGGGCTTTCGTGAAGAAATTTGCTAACTGTAAATCGAAAGGAACATACTAAAAGGAAATTATTTGATCTGCACACTGGAGCACATGAAGAAAGCATCGACAACAATATGCTTGATGAGCTATGCTTCATAGGGTCGTGCGCAATACTGATAGCATGTGTACTCTCTAGCAAGAGAGGAGTACGATTAGTGAGAGAAACTTTTTTTCCTTGAGCAACCATCGTATCCCTTTGCCCCTAAAAGAGCCATAGTTTGCAACTTAGCCTTTGCACTCGAAGGGAAAAAGAAGGGTCTGTTTCTTTGTCTTCCAGGCGAATGAGAAAACCATCAGAGAAACACAAGTACAAAAGAATGAGCGAACTTGAGCACAACAATAAGAGACAGTGAGAGATAATTCCATGAAGATAAGAGATAATGCCACGAGGATATCATAAAAAATCACCATAAAAAACACGGGGGAGCCGACTCAAGTGGATCAAACAAGATCATTAAGAGCAGCACAAAGAAGATCCTGAATGTACTTCTCTTAGGAACTAAAGAAGCCATTAGAGTTAGCAAAACCCTCAATTCCAAGGAAGTAGCAAAGAGGACCGAGATTGGGCATAAGAAACTAATTCACAAATACGAGCGTTTAAGAAGTCACTTCAAGTCAATGCACTCAAAGTCGTTGGCAGTGATGACATGTCATCGAACGATAGATGTAGAGTTCGACCACGAACTGAAAGATGGATATAAATCGCAAGCCAATGTCATCTCTGAGACAAAATGCTCAAACCGTACACGAGGGGCTAAAGGCATAGAGAGAGCGACGAAGACGGCAAATCATGCCATCAGGAAAAAAATAGGCGGTGGCTATATGTAGACCTTCTCATGCAATTCACCATTAAGAAAAGCATTCTTATCTCAAGCTGAGAGACAGACCACCAGTAGCGAACAAATATCAAAGCGAGAAGTGTGTGAAGAATGGTCATGTTGGCAATATGAGCAAATGTCTCATGGTAGTCATAGCCATGTTCACGTTGAAAGCCATGGGCCACAAGACGAGTTCTGCAATGCAAGAGAACAATCAGAGTTTAAATGTTCTAGATCAATTTACAAGATATAAGTGATGGGATGAGCATGTGGAGGAAGGGAAATGAGAGCCCATATGCCGGTGCGTTCAAGAGCATGAATGTTTGTTGAATTAAGTGCCACAAATGTGCCACCCTACATTTGTGCGTTAGGCGCAACTGGTAGATCCGGTGTCGGCACGTGGATCTACTACTCAGGATTGCATGACATGTTTGTTCAATTAAGTGCCACAACTGTTGGGCGGTGTGGATGAGTTTGGAGAGAGAAACCGAGGATGAGTTTGGAGAGAGAAACTGTGTTTTGTTCTAGTCTAGGCCTTCATAAAGAAACTAACCAAGTGTAAATTAGTAATCTTATCCTGCACACTTGAGTACACGAAGGAGACATGAACATCAATATGCTTGGTGAGCATGCTTCACATGGTTGCATGCCATCTTGATAGTACATATATTGTATGGTATGGCAATCGAGGAGCCATGTAGTAATAGAAACACCAAAATCCTCAAGCTCTTGGTGGCTGAACAACATCGATTTTGGTGAGAGAGAACTAGTGTTGTGCTCTGTCGGAGTCTTCCTGAAGTAATAAATCAAATGTAAATCAGAAGGCACATACTAAAGAGCAATTATCTGATCACGCACACTGGATCACAAGAAGGAAGCATCAACACCAATATGCTTGGGTAGAAAATGCTTCACAAGGTCACGCGCATTACTGATAGCACTTGTACTGTCTGAAAAAGGGAGTAGGTGTAGTGACAAAAAACATCAAAATCCTCAAGCAACCATCGTAACCAAGTAACATCTATTGTCAACAGAGGCACAACTTGCAACTCAAGGTCTACACTCAAACAGGAAAGTGCAGTCCGTTTCGTCGTCTTCCAGGTAATGAGAAAACCACCAACAAAACACCATAAGCAGAAAGGGAGCGCCGAACTTGAGCATGGGAAGAAGGGAGATTCTGAGAAATAGTGCCACGAAGTTATGTTGAACACGGGGTAGGTGACTCGAGGAGATCGAAGCCGGAGTTGAGCCAAACTGACTTAGAATGCGGATGGGCTATGTAATGAATGGAGAAGTAACATATAGATAGTCAAGACTCCTAATAAGATGGCAGCAGTGTCTTCGATCAAACAAAGGCTCACCGTTAGAATCACAAAGATGGACGCTGAATTCCATAGGAGTGTCAACAATGACCTTGTCATTAAGAGCAACACGAACAAGAAGATGCTGAACGTACTTCTCTTGGGAACTAAAGATGCCATCATAGTTAATGCAGAGCTCAACCATGAGCTGAAAGATGTATATAAACTATAGAATAATGAACACTTGGCAAAAACTAGTCAATGTCATCACCGAGACAAAACGCTCAAACCAGACAGGAGGGGCTAAAGGCATAGAGAGAGCGACGAAGATGACATGTCATGCCATCAGAAAAAAAGGTGGGGGCTACATCTAGATCTTCTCATGCAACTCAACATTAAGAAACGTATTCTTGACATCAAGCTGAGAAACAGGCCAGTGGCAAACACATCCACAACGAGAAGTGTGTGAAGAGTTGTCATGTGGGCCATATGAGCAAATGTCTCATCGTAGTCAAGACCATGTTCCTGCTAAAAGCCACGAGTCACAAGACGGGCTTTGTAACGCAAGAGAACCCTGAAAGTCTAAATCTTGTACACCCACTTACAAGATACACGTGATGGGATGAGCATGGGGAGGAAGGGAAATGAGATCCCACGTGCCGGTGTGCTCAAGAGTAGCAATCTCCTATGCCATTGCATGTTGTCATTCGGGAAGAACACATTGTAATAGTAAGTTGTCTCGAGAAGAATGGCACAAAAATACACATATCGGTCAAAAGGCAGAAGCGGGCGAGCGAGGATGCATAAGTAGGTTATGCTGGAGGTGGTATGTTGCCAACAAAAGGAGCCAATAATAGGTGAGGGAGATGGCTCGTCAAAAGATGGCACATCAGAAGAATCCACAAGACACGGACGACCAATGTAATAAAGAAGAGGATGAGGAGGAATCAGGAGGGAAGCCTTGGGGGACAAGCAAGGTGGGGAAGCCGCAGGTGACGACGATGTGGGGTCTACAATAGTAGTATGGGAAGACACAATGGGATAGGTGGACAAGGGCAATACATGAGTCATAGGTCTATTTGGCAATGTCATGAAAGAAATATCATTGATGGGGGAGGCGTAAGGAGAGGATGGGCGTGGATAGAAAGGACGAGACTCATCAAAAGTCACACGCCAAAAAATGCGCATCTGCTAATCAACGTTACCCTGCAGCGTGAGGAAGGGTGAATAGTATGAGGTAGGTGCAAGTAGAAACAAAGAGCGTACTAAATGAAACCAAACGAACGAAGCGCCGAGTAGTCACAAGAGCGACCAAAAATATGCTCGAGATGAATGTCACCCTGCAGTGCAAGGAAGGGTGAATGTTATGAGGTAGGTGAAAGTAGAAACGGCGGCGATCTTCAACACACAAGCCCTCGCATGCTTACACTTAGCAATACCCTTCTGGGCATCATGACCGCGACAAGAGAAGTAAGCAAGTGTGCCCTCTCAGCAAGGAAGGAATCTGCACAACAAATGATAGACAAACTCACATGCAAAATATCTATGGAAGACACATATTATCCTGGAAAAGTGGGTATGAAGTATTGCGGGTAACTTTTTACTATTAGATAAGATCTCACTACAAGAAAATTATAAAATATATCCATGTGCTTCAAGAGAAATATCTATAAAGATAATAAAGTAGATGGTCTCCTTTCGAGGCAAAGGGAGCTGGACCCCAAAACATCAAAATGAACAAGATAAAAAGGACAACGGGGATAAAGTAACTGCGACAAAGGGAGGTGGGCCACAAAACCTCAAAATGAACAAGATAAAAAGGACAATGGGGATAAAGTAACTGAACCTGTTTGCCAAGCCAACAAACCTGATATTCTAATGACACACCACTACAGAGAGATCCAAGAAAACCATGTCAAACTAAGGATGAGCGACAAGAGCTGCCCAAGTGAGCAAGATGATGATGCTATAGAGAGCGGGTAGACGAACTGACCGAGGCAGAGGGACTGATGGAAGTGGCCAGTCATGCTCCCACAGGACCTGAGAGTTACAACGTCGAGGGCCAATACCAAGTAGAGCATCCGTGTGAGGATCCTAATCAGAAGAAGAGTTAAAGTAAAGAATTACCCTACAACCAGAGTCAACAGAGTCGACAATCTAGCCACCAGAAATGAGTTGCATGGGTCAAGGAACATGAGCAAAATTAGAAACATGAAAAGACGAAGTGCTAAGAGTGCCTCGACTATCAATTGGGAGGAAAGTTCCATCACCAGTAAGAGCATGAACATGACAATCCTGAGGTCGAATTGTGTCAAACTCTATCAGTAGTTATATGAAAATACATCCAGTACCAAGAATCCATGAAGATGTGCTTGGTTGTGTAAAAAGGATCAATAGGTACGAGAAAAATGAGTAGCAAAACCTGTTCATAGAGAACCAAAATAATCAACTAGCAGAAATTGAAGTCACCTAATCTAATATGTAGTCAGGGTCTCAACGGAAGAGGTCGACGAAGAAGTACAGGGCGGTGAATGTAGAAGTAGCATCTAGGTGTTCTGATAAAGATCAAAAACCCATAAGTATTTCTCCTTTGTTCGATTTCATTTGATTTTTATCTTTTTTTTTTTTGCTTCCTAATGTTTCTTGTCTTTTGTTTGTTGTTTGCTTCTCTTTGCGTTCTTGTTTGCCTTCTTCGAGAAAACAAAAAAAATTCAAAAATATTTCTGTTGTGGCTCTCTTGAGTTTTTTTTGCCTTTTATGTTTTCGACAAATCTAGAAATATTTCTCTTTTGTTCTTTTGTTTTCCTTTGCTTTCTTTTGGTGGTTCTTTTTTGCCTCTCTTTGTTGTTTCTTTTGTCTTTGTGTTTGCAAAACCCAAAAATTTCAAAAAGATTTCTCGTCTGCGGCGTATCGCGTCTTAAGAGTTTGAAGTGTTCCCTTTTTTTTGCTTCCTATTGTTTTTTTCTTGTTTGTTGTTTGCTTGGAAACTAAAAAGATTTATTTTTGATTTTGTTCTTTTGAAGTTTGAGAAAACATTAAAAATATTTCTTACTCTTTTTGTTTATTCGTTGGAAGTTTATTTGATTGCCTCTTTGTTTAAACTTCATAAATCTTTTATTTTTTGCTTCAATATGCTCTCTTTGTGTCTTGTTTGCCTTCTTTCAGGAACCAAAAATTCAAAAAATATTTCTGTTGCGTTTCTCTGAGTTCTTTGCCGTTCATGTTTCAGAAAATCCAAGAATATTTCACTTTCATTGCTCTTTTGTTTGCTCTTGGTTGTTCTTTTTGGCTTTTCTTTGCTATTTTCTTATTGTCGTTTCTTTTGTCTTTGTGTTTAAGTTGCAAAACCCAAAAACTTCAAAAAGATTTCTCGTTTGCGTCTGTAAGTACTTGTAGTGTTCCTATTTTTTGGTTTGTTGTTTGTTTTTAAAGGAAACCTAAACGACTTGTTTGTGATTTTGTTCTTTTGAAGTTCTTTGAGAAAACAACAAAAATATTTCTTCGTTCTTTTTTGCTTATTCGTTGGAAGTTTATTTGATTGCTTCTTTGTTATTCCTTTGGTTTTCTTTGTTTTTTCTTGGTGGTTCTTTTTTGGCTTTCCTTTTGTTGAACTCTCGTCTTTGTGTTTGAACTGCAAAACCCAAAAATTCCAAAAGAAATCTCATTTGCGTCTTATTGAGTCTTAAATGTTTTCTTTTTGTTTTTATTGCTTCGTATTGTTTCTTTTGGTTGTTTGTTGTGTGCTTTTAGAAGATACTGAAATTTTTTATTTCTCCTCTTGTGGTTTTGTTCTTTTGAAGTTATTTGAGAAAACAACAAAAATATTTCTTCGTTCTTTTTTGCTTTCTGTTTGGAAGTTTATTTGATTGCCTCTCTTGAAACTTTGGAAATCTTTTATCTTTGCTTGTCTTTGAATTTTTCATCTTTCTGACCCAAAAAATTCAAAATGATTTCTCAGTGTTTGAAGTCTTCCTTTTTTCCGCTTCCTATTGTTTCTTTTGTTTGTATGTTGTTTGCAGAAACCCAATAAAATTTCTTTGTTCGTTTCAAGTTCTTTGGGAAAACAATTAAAATATTTCTTTGTTATTTTTTTGCTTATTCTTTGAAAGTTTATGTGATTGCCTCTTTGTTAATACTTTGAAATCTTTTACCTTTGCTTCTCTTTGCGTTCTTGTTTGTCTTCTTTGAGAAAAATAAAAAAATGCAAAAATATTTGTGTTGAGTTTCTCTGAGTTCCTTGCCTTTTATGTTTAAAATCCAATAATATTCTATTTCGTTGTTCCTTGGTTTTTTTTTTGTGTTTCTTTTTTGTTTTACTTGTCATTGTGTTTTAGCTACAAAACCCTTTTTTTAAATATCTTGTTTCCGTCTTATTGAGTCTTAAGTGTTTGAAGTGTTCCTTTTATGTTGTTTCTTTTACTTGTCTATTGTTTGCTTTTAGAAGAAAGCCCCAAAAGTTTCTTTATCCTTTTGTTATGTTGTTCTTTTAAAGTTCCTTTAGAAAACAACAAAAATATTTCTTTGTTTCTTTGTTTTTTCTTTGGAAGTTCATTTGATTGGTTCTTGTTGAAACTTTGGAAATCTTTTATGTTTGCTTCTCTTTGCATTCTTGTTTGCCTTCTATGATACAACAACAACAACAACAACAGCCAAGCCTTTCAGTCCCAAACAAGTTGGGGTAGGCTAGAGTTGAAACCCATAAGATCTCGAATCCAAGTCATGGCTCTGGAATGTGGATAACTAACTTCCACGCACCCCTGTCCATGGCTAAGTCTTTGTCGATATTCCAAACCTTCAGGTCTCTCTTAACGGACTCCTCCCATCTCAAGTTTGGTCTACCACGACCCCTCTTAACATTCTCAGCACGCTTTATCCGTCCGCTATGCACCGGCGCTTCCGGTGGCCTCCGTTGAATATGTCCAAACCATCTGAGACGATGCTGGGCCAGCTTCTCTTCAATCGGTGCTACCCCAAGCCTTCTATGATAAAAAACAAAAAAATCAAAAATATTCCTCTTGTGTTTCTTCGAGTTCTTTTCCTTTAATGTTTCGGAAAATCTAAATATATGTCTCTTTTGTTTTCTTTTGTTTGTTCTTTTTGATTTTCCTTTGCTATCTTCTTTTTGTTGTTTCTGTCGTCTTTTTGTATTTAAGTTGCCAAACCCAAAAAATCCAAAAATATTTCTTGTTTGCATCTTATTGAGTCTTAATTGTTTGAAGTGAACAGATTCCTTATTGACTCTCATGTGCTTTATTGTTGAACTATGAAAAGACCAAAAATAATTCCCTTGCCTTCTTTTCTTCTGTACAAATTGTCCATTAGTAGAACCTGAAAACATTTCAATGGAGAACCAGAAGAAGCAGCATTCAGACCCTAAAGTCGCGTAATCTCTAGTGTATTGAGGGGCTGAACTGAAGAGGTGGACGAAAAAGCACAAGGCTATTGAAACTAAAAACTACAAGTAGGTGTTGATGCCGTGAAGTCTCTGTTCCTTGTTGATCCGGTTTGGCGTCCTTCCTCTGTTTGCAGGTTATGTGCCACAGATTTGATGTTGCATCCCATGTTCCCTTGTTGGTGGCCCTTGGCCTCGGCGACAGGTAGCGTCGTGCACACATCTTGTGGGTTAGACATTGTGATGCCGACTGCTCCTGCTCCTGCTCTGCCGATAGGTGGTGCTCGAGCATTCAGCTATGGCGGCAACCATCAAGGTAACAAAGGTTGTGGGATTGAGACAATGACATTGCAACCTGTAACCAGACAAAGGATGCCAACATGATTGGTAGGGAGGGAAGAGTGCACTAGGGATGTGATAGAAGAGGTGAAAACGCTGTCAGGAGTGCATCGCCGCCGCCATTTAGCTTTTGGACCCGGAGTTGGGTGGTGAGGGGACGATGCCAGTGGAAGCGAGGAAGGACAGAAGGGGGCACTTGGAGGAGAAAGGCATCATCCACCCTACATTTGTGCATTAGGGGCAGCGACAGACGGTTGTTTTAAGTGTCTTAAGTGTTTGAAGCGTTCCTTTTGTTTTTATTGCTTCGTATTGTTTCTATTGGTTGTTTGTTATGTGCTTTTAGAAGATACTCAAAAAGTTCTATTTGTCGTCTTGTTGTTTTGTTCTTTTGAAGTTCTTTGAGAAAACAACAAAAATATTTCTTCGTTCTTTTTTGCTTTTTGTTTGGAAGTTTATTTGATTGCCTTTGTTGAAGCTTTGGAAATCTTTTATCTTTGCTTCTCTTTGCATTCTTATTTGCCTTCTTTGAGAAAGAACAAATATTTCTGTTGTGTTTCCTCGAGTTCTCCTCATTTGCTCTTATGTGCTTTGTTTGTTGAACTATAGATGGAGGCTTCAACCACGAGCTAAAAGACGGATATAAACTGTAGGATAACGAACACTTGGCAAAAACTAGTCAATGTCACCATTGAGACAAAACGCTCAAAACAGACATGAGGGGCTAAAGGCATAGAGAAAGCTACGAAGACGACAAATCATGCCCCGCTACATGTAGACCTTCTCATACAACTCACCATTAAGAAAGGTATTCTTGAGATCAAGCTGAGAGACGGATTAGTGACGAACGGATGCCACAATGAGAAGTGTGCGAAGAGTTGTCATGTGGGCCAAAGGAACAAGTGTCTCATCGTAGTCATGACCATGTTCCTTCTCAAAGCCATGAGTCACAAGACGAGCTTTGTAACGCTCAAGAGAACCATCAAAGTCTTAAATCTTGTAGACCCCACTTACAAGATACAAGTGCTGGGATGAGCATGGGGAGGAAGGAAAGTGAGATCCCACGTGTCGGTGCGATCAAGAGCAACAATCTCCTATGCCATTGCATGTTGTCGTTCGGGAAGAACACGACATCACAGTAAGTTGTCGCTAGAAGAATGTCGCAAGAATACCCATAGCAGCCAAAATGCAGAAGCGGTGACTGAAGAAGCCATAGGTAGGTTGAGCTGGTGGTAGTGTGTAGCCAACAAAAGGAGCTAATAATAGTCGAGGGAGATGGCTCTTCAAAAGTTGGGTCATCAGAAGAATCCACAACAAGCGAAAAATCGCTGTAATAAAGAAGAGGATAGGGGGGAATTACCTGGGAAGCCTTAGCGGACAAGGGAGGTGGGGAAGCCGCAGGTGATGACGATGTGGGGTCTACAATAGTAAGACACAGTGGGATGGGTGTACAAGGCAGTACATGAGTCACATGTCTATCTAGAGATGCCAGGAAAGAAATATCATTGATGGGGGGAGGCTGAAGGAGAGAATGAACGTGGATATAAAGGATGAGACTCATCAAAAGTCACATCCCAAGAATTGCGCATCCGACGACCCACACGATCCCAATACTGTTAGCCCTTCTTATCACTGTAACCTAAGAAGACACGTCCAACAGACCTAGCAGTCAGTTTGGCGCATTCACAGGGGTGGGGTGGGGTGGGGCAAGAAGAGTATACCAAATGCAACCAAACAAATGGACTGCCGAGTAGTCACAAGAACCAAAAAGATGCTCGAGATGAATGTCATCCTGCAGTGCGAGGAAGGGTGAATGTTATGACGTAGGTGGAAGTAGAAACAACACGCAAGCCGCCTTATGCTTATGCTCAACAACACTGTTCTGAGCATGAGGACCATGGCAAGAGAACTAAGCAAGTGTGCTCTGGTGAACAAGGATTCTGCACAAACTCACACAAAAAATCTACATGGAAGACACATATAGGAGTGGAAAAGTGGGTATGAAGCATGGCGGCAAACTTCTTACTGTTAGATAACACCTTACTAATCCTTCCGTTCCTAAATATAGGTCTTTTTAGAGATTTCACTAAAGACTACATAAGAAGCAAAATTAGTGAATGTACACTATAAAATATGTCTATATACATCCGTATGTAGTTCATAGTGGAATCTCTAAAATGACTTATATTTAGGAACGGATGGAGTAGAAAGCATAAAATATATCGATGTGTGTCATAAGTTATCATCTATAAAGTTATTATAGTAGAGATGGCCAGACAAAAGGAGCTGGACCGCAAACATCAAAACGAACAAGATAGAAAGGACGATGAGGATAAAGTAACTGAACTTGTTTGACAAGCCGACAAACCTGGCAGTCTAAAGACACACTGCTAGAGATGGATCCAAGAAGTGCACGTCGAACTAAGGATAAGAGACAATAGCCACACAAGCGACGAAGAAGATGATGCCACAAAGAGCCGATAGACGAAGTACCGAGGCAGAGAGACCGGCGACGGTGGCAACATTGGGAAAATTAAGCCAGTCCGGCTCCCAGAGGACCCGAGTGTTACAACGTCGAGGGCGAACACCAAATAGTGCCCCCGTGTGATGATCGTAATCAGAACAAGAGTTAAAGGAAAGAATGACCTTACAACCAGACTCAACAATCTAACCACATGAAATGGGGTGCATGGGTCAAGGAACATGAGCAATAGAAGGAACATGAAAGACTAAGAGCTAATAGTGCGTCGACTATCGACTGGGAAGGAAGTAAGAACATGAACACGAAATCTGGAGGTTGAATGGCCGACAAACTGGAAAAATCATAAGTTACATGAAATATGCCAAGTACCAAGGATCCTTGGAGATGTACCTAGTTGGTTGTGTAAGAAGTGGTCGCTTGGTACAAGAAAAATTACTAGCAGTACCTATTGATGGAGAACCAAAAGAATCAACTAGCAGAAATTTAAGTCGCCTAATCTCCAATGTAGTCAGGGTCTCAACTGAAGAGGTTGACAAAGAAGTACCGGGTGATGAAACTAGAAGTAGCAAGTAGGTGTTCTCTTAAAGATCAAAAACCCATAAGTATTTCTTGTTCTCCTTTGTTTGATTTCATTTGGTTTTTGTCTCTTTCCTTTGTGTTCTTTTTCGTTCTTTTTGCTTCCTATTGTTTCTTTCTTTTGTTTGTTGTTTGGTTTTAATAGAATCCCACGAATATCCTTTTGTTTTTTTGAAGTTCTTTGAGAAAACAACCAAAATATTTCTTCGTTCTTTTGCAAGCTTAGTTGATTGCCTCTTTGTTTAAACTTTGGAGATATTTTATCTTTGCTTCTCTTCGTATTCTTATTTGCCTTCTTTGTGAAAAAAACACAAAATTCCAAAAATATTTCTGTTCTGTTTCTTTGTTTTTTTTCCTTGTATGTTTCATAAATTCTATTTCTTTTCTCTTTTGATGTTCTTTTGTTTTCCTTGATTTTCTGTTGTTGGTTCTTTTTGGCTTTTCTTTGACGTTTTTCATTGTCTTTTCTTCCGTCTTTGTGTTTAAGTTGCGAACGCCAATAAATTCAAACGGATTTCTCGTTTGCATCTTATTGAGTCATATGTGTTGAAAGTGTTATTTTTGTCTTATTGAGCCTTATGTGTTGAAAGTGTTATTTTTTTGCTTCCTATTGTTTCTTTCTTTTGTTTGTTGTTTGCTCTCAAAGCAAACCCAAAAAGATTTCTTTGTTCTTTTGAAGTTCTTTGAGAAAATAACAGAAATATGTCTTCGTTCTTTTTGCTTATTCATGGAAAGTTTATTTGATTGCCTGTTTGGTAAAACTTTGGAAATCTTATATCTTTGCTTCTTTTTGTATTCTTGTTTGCCTTCTTTGAGAAAAAAACAAATATTCCAAAAATATTTCTGTTGCGTTTCTCTGAGTTCTTCTTTGCCTTTTATGTTTCAGAAAATCCAGATTATTTCTTTTTCGTTGCTCTATTGTTTTCCTTTGTTTTTATTTTGGTGGTTATTTTTGGCTTTTCTTTTTGTCATTCTTTCGTCTTTGTGTTTGATTTTGAAAACCAAAAATTCCAAATATAAATATTGTTTGCGTTTTATTGAGTCTTAAGTGTGTTTTTGCTTCCTATCGTTTTTTTTGTTTGTTTGTTGTTTGCTATTAATTGAAACCCATAATGATTTCTTTGTTCTGTTGAAGTTCTTTGGGAAACAACAGAAATATTTCTTCGTTATTTTTGCTTTTTGTTTGGATGTTTATTTGGTTGCCTCTTTGTTGAAACTTTGGAAATCTTTTATATTAGCATCTCTTTGCATTCTTGTTTGCCTTCTTTCAGAAAAAACAAAAAAGTCAAAAATATTTATGTTGTGTTTCTTTGATATCTTCTTTGCATCATGTTTCAGAAAATCTAAAAATATTTCTCTTTTGTTGTTTTTTGTTTTGTTTCCTTTGTTTTCTTTTGGTTGTTCTTTTTGGCTTTTCTTTGTTGTTTTGTAATTGTTGTTTCTTTCATCTTTTTGCGGTTAAGTCGCCAAACTCAAAAAAAAATAAAAAATCTTGTTTGCATCTTATCGACTCTTGAGTGTTTGAAGTGAGCGAATTTATGATTGGCTTTTATGTGCTTTATTGTTGAACTAGTGAAAAGACCAAAAATATTTCCCATGCCCTCTTCTTTTGTACAAATTGTCCAGTAGTAAAACCTCTAAAACCTGGAGATGGAGAACCAAAAGAAGCAGCTAGCAAACACTGAAGTCGCGTAATCTCTAGCGTAGTGAGGGGCTCAACTGAAAAGGTTGATGAAGAAGCACCAGGTTGTGAAGCAGGGAGGGAGACCATGTTGTGTGAGTAGCCAACTGTAGATCGGAAGGCACATACTAAAGAGCAATTATTCGATCATGCACACTGGAGCACACGAAGGTAGCATCAACACCAATATGCTTGGTGAGCTCATGCTTCACACGGTCATGCGCAATACCGATAGCACTTGTGTCTGATAAGGGAGGAGTACATAGGTCTAGTGACACAAACACCCCAATCCTCAAGCAACCATTGTAATCAAGTAACTCCTATTGTCAACAGAGGCATAGCTTACAAGTAAGCCTCTTACACTCAAACGGGAAGTGCAGTTTTTTTTGTCTGATAGGCAATGAGATAAGCAGAAAGGGAGCGTTGATTGTTGGAGCTGAGGCAAACTGACTTAAAAAGTGGATGTGATATGTAACGAATGGACGAGCGATATCTAAATAGACAACCCTCCCGATAAGATGACGTTAGTGCGTCAGATCAAACATAGGCTCACCTCCAGAAGGACAAAGATGGACGTCGAGTTCCATAGAGTGTCAACAGTGACCTTTCATTAAGAGCAACACGAGCAAGAAGATCCCGAATGTACTTCTCTTGGGAACTAAAGAAGCCATCAGAGTTAGTAGAAACCTCAATTCCAAGGAAGTAGCAAAGAGGACCAAGATCGCACATAAGAAACTATTCAAAAAAGGCATAGATGTAGAGTTCAACCATGAGTTGAAAGATGGATATAAACTGCACGATAATGAACGCTTGGCAAAAACTAGTCAATGTCATCATTGAGGCAAAATCATGCCATCAGAAAAAATATGTTGGTGGTGGCTACATGTAGACCTTCTAATTGATGCAACTTCCACCCAATGTTTGCAGCACAGGAGACCAATATCCTTACTGTGTTCATCTTTGCCACGGGAGCAAACGTCTCATCATAGTCAATTCCATAAGTTTGACTATATCCTCTGGCGACCAATCTGGCCTTATACCGTTCCACCTTCCCTTCAGGATTCTGCTTCACTGTATAGATCCACTTACAACTCACTGCTTTCTTTTCTGCCGGCAATGTGGTTAGCACCCATGTCTTGTTTTTCCTTAGTGCTTCCAACTCTTCTATCATCGCTTCACGCCACCTCGGATCTTCCTTTGCAGCCTTCCAATCCTTTAGAATTGACACAGTTTGAAGGGAGGCAACAAACGCCTTATATGTGGGTGACAAAGCCTTATAAGACACAAAATTGCCAATATCAAGATCATCACAAGCATCATCCTTCGGTAGAGCCTTCCTTGCTACTTCATCCTTTCTTGCCGCTTCACGTGTAGCCTTTCGCAATGCAATGGGCAGCTCCACTGTGTCAGATGAGCTCGTCTCACTATCTTGCTGCTCCCCCTGCACTCTTGCAAGCAGCAACCACAGCCTCTTCCTCCAGCAGCAGTTCTCTCCCTTCTTCCTCTGCAAACAGCAGCAGTTCTCTTCCTCCTTCCTCTGCAAACAGCAGCAGTTCTCTTCCTCCTTCCTCTGCAAACAGCAGCAGTTCCAGAGGATCTTGGCCTCCAACAGCAGCCAACCCCCGCAGCAGTTCTCCAGCTCCCGGTCCCCTGCAGACACACGCACACACAGCAGCACAACAAGGAGCTGCCCTTCTCCACTACCCTTCTCCTCCCGCAGCACCACAGCCCGTTGGAGACCAAGCCGCTCCTCAGCTTCCTCCTCCTGCCGCGCAGCACAGCAGCTCCACCTCTCCTTCCTCTGCCGCGCAGCACAGCAGCTCCACCTCTCCTTCCTCTCCAACGAGCCGCACCTCCTGCGCAGCCACGCCGTGCCTCCAAGATCCGCCGCTGCCTCGCCGGACGCCGCCCAGATCTGCCGCCACCTCGCGGGACGTCGCCATCGTCTTCTCAGGCCACGCCGTCGCTGGCCTCTGATACCATGTAGGAACGGGGGGAGAGAGGAGTACGGGAGGGAGAGAGGAGTACCTCCAGCACAAGTGTTTTGTGTGTGGCGGCTGTCTCAGGAACGGGAGATGGCTGGGAGCCTCCTTTTAGGTTATTCCCACTACATGGGCCTGGGCCCTAAGAGATAACTTGTATGGGCTGGGCCATACCGGTTCAACACAATACAATATGTAAATTTTTATGAAAAGCGTTGAAACAGTAAATGTTTTCAAAGTATTTGGAAGCAAATTAGGATCAATTAGGAATAAGAATCAAGGGACTAGGCTATGCATGCAACATGATGAGGACATTCAGGTAAGAAAGGCATAGTCATCATGCAAGTAAAGATGTATCGAAGATAAACTCAGGAAGCACGAAGATAAATGGTTATCAAATGAAAGTCTTATGTAAATGTCTTCACACACAGACGAGCAAGCAATGACTTTACAGTACAATACAATATGTAAAGAAGTGAAAAGAATAGAACCAGTTGCTCGATGAAGACAATGGATTTGTTGGACCAGTTTGAGTTGCTGTGATAACTGTACTTCTGGTTGAGGAGGCTAAGATTGAACTCTGAATACCTCGTTTTCACCTTATTCCCCTTGAGCCAAAGTCATTTAGATCTCGCCCAATCACTCTAGTAAGTCTTTGAGGTAGACTTCCGAAACCTTCACAAACTTGGTCACCCGACAATCCACAATGGCTCTTGGATGCTCTAGACCATGAAGCCTAACCGTCTGAAAGATCATAGTCTTCAAGTGTAACAAGTCTCCAGTTCTCTTAGTACAGAATGACTTTGGTGATGCTCAAACACTCTGGCTCTAGGTGTTTGGGTTTATCTTTCCAGGATCTCACTCTCTCAATGTCTTCGAGGTGGGTTGCTCCAAAATGACAGAAACGCATGATAACTCTTAGCAGCCTCCAACTTATGGCGGAGATGGTGGGCTATTTATAGCCAACAGGAAATTCAACATGATATGACCGAAATGACCCTGGGTCAATGGCCAACCGACACGTGTCACAACGGTTTGATTTCAAACACATGCGGCTACATTACTCGGGCTACAATCAACGCTGACTCAACTAACTCTGGAAGAGATTTTCTATCATTATCTTCACTAGAAGACATAAGTATTTGGGTTGAGCATCATGTCAGTTTCTGACTTTGATCACTTTCACCACACCTAACAGTACGGTGGTTCCTATGACTCAGGAAAGAAGAAAACGAAACTACCAAAAGACTAAGTCTTCACGTCTCATTATCTTCATGCGTATATCTTCGCGCACCACCTTTATCTTCAACTATCTTCAATGTCTTCGACGGTTAAGCCAAATCTGCAGGGGCTTTTATCTGTGTTATCATGTGAACTCTCACAAACACATTAGTCCCTCAACAATGCTTGCCTTCCATACTCCAAAACCAACAAGGGGTGGCACTAGAGGCACTTACACTTAAACTCAGCAACACCATTCTGAGCATCGGGACCATGACAAGAGAACCGAGCAAGTGTGCCCTGCTCAGCAAGGAATCTGCGTAGTAAATCTAACTAGGAAAAGAAGCTGGTCTACTCGGCCATACAAGTGTTCTGCATCGAGGCAGTGATTGTCGGCAGCTTACTGTAATCCTTTTTACCCTGCTTTCGGCTGGACAACCATCCATCCCTTTTTTACACGCAAGCTCGGGCAAAGGCTGGATGACAGGTGCGACACTAGGCATGTGGGGTTGTGGAAACGATGTTAAGTTTCTCTTGTTTTCGGTACGCGAATAAGGCGAAGTACAGGATGGGCGACAAAGGATTTCATGGGCAGGTGAAAACCCTAGCCCCACCTAGGATGCGGTGAAAAAATCCCCTCTCAGCTCCCGCCGCCACCTCTCCTCGTCTCTCCCTCCACTGTCCGGGTATCTTCTTGGTTTGGGCATGTATTGGTCATCTTGAGCCAGGTAAGGATCTCATGCCAAGTCTGTCTGGCGAAGGGGCACTCCAGGAGTAAGTGGCTCATCGTTTCGGGGGCCTGGTCACACAATGGGCATTAGGCCTGGTGCTGGAGACCCTGCCTAGCAAGGCGATGAGCAGTCAAGAACCTATCTAGGTTAGCCAACCAGTGGAAAAAATTCACACGTGGCGGCGCCTAACTCTTCCGTATGGGCTCCCAAGAGAAACAAGTTGCGGATCCCTGGAATGTGGCAAGGTAGCAGGAGCGGTCCGTGTAGGTGCCGGAGGTTGTCCACTTCCACACAAGCTGGTCCAGGCCACGCCAAGCACGCTCATGATCGTTGCGCCAGAACCATAGCCATCAGATTGTCTCAGTGCAAGGCCAGCACGGTCGAGGTCCTGGACTCCAAGGCCACCGTGTGAGATGGGGCGGCAAACGTGGCACTGGCCACTGTTGGCAGCTGCGCGCCCAGCCCATAGGAAGCCACGCTCGATCTTCTTCATTTCTTGGGAAGTCTTTTTCGGTGGCACGAAGGCGAGGAGTTAGTGCACTGGAATGGCACCTAGAACAGACTTCGCCAATGCTAGGCGCCAAGGTTTGTTCATCAGGCCAGCCTTCCAAGCGGGGAGACGTCCGGCAATCCCATCGACAAGTAGTTGTAGCTAGGCAGCAGTAGGTCGCCGTATCGTGAGGGGGATCCCGAGATAGATGATCGGCAGCTCAACAATAGGGCAACCGAGGTGTGCGAGTACTTGCGTCGCATCGTCCGTGTCGCAGTGCAGTAGCGAGGCGGAGCCCTTGGCGTAATTCACTCGTAGGCCGGAGGCACGGCTGAAGAGCTTCAAGATCGCGCGCATGGCCATGATGTCATTGAGCGTGCAATGGTGTAAGAGTACCACTATCGTCCGCGTACAGCGACACCGTGGGGATCGATTGTTTGGGGTGTAGTTGTGCCATGATCCCGAGGTCGATCACACGCTTGATGAGCCTTCCTTATGTGTCCACGGTGAGCACAAATAGTTGTGGCGACATGGGATCACCTTGGTGTAGATAGTTATAGCACTATAGTTTTTCTCATTTGAAATGAATTTGAATAAGGTCACTTTAGTATCAAGGTAAACCAACTGGTTTCCAATTTATATTGTTTGTTTTTCGAGAAGTGCCAAAATCCTAGGTGTCCTGTTAGATGTTATTGATAATCATCAATTAGTTATTATGTGCTCGGCTACTGGTTGACGACTAGTAAATTTGTCAAAGTATGCTTTTAGAATTTACATATGTTGGATAAATTTGGCTATGGGATCGGGAGGTGGTGGCAAAGAATTATGTGGTTTGATGGCACTAGTGGCAGGAGGTGTTGATTTAATCAGCTAACTTTATAGCTACACCGTTCCATAAAAAAATCTTGGTCTGAATTGTTGTATACTTTGCTCTTTGTATGCCATTTTTGGTTAGTACAGGAAACAACGGTCATTGTTCCATGAGTATTTGGATACAGCAATTGCTAACTACTCCATGAATCAGATTTCTTGCTTGGTCTCATATAATCCCCTAATTATCTGCTTTGGATTTCTTTGGGAGGGACGGCATGATGGATGCGTGCTGTTTTGCAGATAGGCTAAAGTTGGGATATCCTTACTGATCTTGTTATATTTCTTATTCTTACTCGTTGGTTAGCGACATGCTTCCCGTGTGTGTATTGGGTGAGATTTGGATTTTCTGGACCAGATTGACTGCTGTTCTAGAGTTCGTAATTGGGGTCAGCCGATCTGATGCATATGAATTTATTGGGCTCTTATCTTCTCTTGGGTGCTTCTTCTTCAGAGTCTACACAGATCGATTATTTTCTCATCTCTCTTATTTATTCAGTAGGAGTATCATAAGTAATGGACAGAGTCTACACCTGTGTGCACTTTTTTCTCCTGTATTTGTTCAGAGGGAGTGTCGTAAGTAAAAATAAGCTTATTTTCTTCCTTGGATTCAGTTATGAAGAAATCCCTCCATAAAAAAATATAAGAGCTTTGTATTTCTTTACAGATGGAGTAATGGACAAATGTGTGTTGTGCCGTGCCTGCAGGAAAGAGTTTCAGTTAGTTGCTCCGGATAGTGCCTATGCCTTTATGGCAAGTAGGCTAAAATCTTTCAAATTATAAGCTCTTCGTTGCTACAAACAAAGTTTATAGTTAACTAAAACAAGTGAAAAGAGTGTAGTTATAGTTTTTGCTTACAGTGGTTGATTTGCTATGTTTGATGCAGTGCATTCTTATCATGCTATGGATATGGGCACAAAAATCACAGAACAGGGATCTAACTGATTCTATAATTATATGATGTTTCTTATGTGGACCTATTTTCCATATGTATTTTGTTGAGAGGAAGTGTCCTCTAGAAAAGAGAGAAGAAAAAAAAATCTAGATTCTTTTATCAACTAACGACATGACCACTTTTAGTGAGCTTTAGCTGAAGAGAGAAAATGATGCAATAGGGTAGCCTCCCAAGATGTAGTACCAAGATCCATTAGTCCGCCTTCATCTTCCTGACACGGTTTAATCAGGATACTGACAAGAGGCCTCCAAAAGTTAAATTTATTTCTTCATCAGCAGATCTACATTGAAGACGTGTCCTACTTTATGCAGGTAAATTATCTGCATAGCCATGCAATGGCACATTCTGACCTCATCTTTGCCGGTAGTATTAAAGATAATATTCCCCTTTCATAATGATCTTGCATCAGAGTGTGGTAAACATTGCAATTTAACGGTGTATTTGTATCTTGATTTGTTGAGATAACCGAGATTGAACTCATTCCAATTTTGTGATGTAGTTACCCTTTATTGTTGTTTGATGGCAATATTATGTCATCCTACGTTGTACTTTTCTGGATCATGCATGTGTAAGAATTCCTAAAATACGAATACACCGACTTCTCTTTGCCCCCTTATGTAGTTTTAAATATAAATGGACTACTTTCTAGACTAGGTGAATTTCTCTGCAGGATAAGGATGTTTCTTCTCAAGAATATGCTATTTGTCAAATCCAACATTTAATTAGATAAAATAAATAATGTACATGGTTATTTGAATGAACCAAGTTATTAGTGTTCCTGAAAGCGATACTAGGATCTTTGCATGTCAACACTCTTCGATGCTTATCTTCATGATTTTTTCCTTTGTTTTAAATACATTTGTATTGTTAACTCACTTTCATGTTCTCGATTGGCATATAACCAACTTAGAAAAAAGTTATTTGAGCTGAGTACGACATTTGAGCTGCATACAGAAGTGAACTTGTATCACTTGCCACATGAGATTATTGTCAGTTACCTGTTCACCTATTATGCTACCCCATTGTCTATATGCAGGGCAACTCTTCTTTCTGATTCTTGGAGATTTAAATATACCTTTGAGACTTTCACGAAGGGCACCCCTCACGCAAGGATTTACTTGAATACCCTCCAGGAGATCAGGAAAAAGTATGGCTGTTACCTAATCAATAATATGTTTTTCCATAGGCCGTTGATTTGCGTTCTGCGATGATTCTTATTACAGTAGCGAACTTTTGGAAACCTTTTCAAATCTCCTGCTGACTCCAGTTTCCAAAACCAATAAATTGATCAGAAGAAGCGGCATGCCACCATGGCCTCGCCCCTCCCTTCCGGCAAGAACCACATTAGGATGACCGGCTCGTGCCCTGTGGTGTGACGACGGACGCCATGGCCCCGCCGCTCCCTTCCCCTTCGCCGGCGGCGGCCTCCCCGGTGGCTGGGGGGCCGTCTTTCTACTTCCCCCGCTCGGCGCGGAGCTGGGCTGACTGGGCAGAGGATCGTGAAGACGCGGATTCGTTTGCGCACTTCGATGACGAGGGTAGGGTTGAGCTCCCCATCTCCCTGGCTCCGCAGCAGCTCGGGAGCTTCCTATCCATGGCGCGTCCTGCTCGGCGGCGGCCGAGGAAGGAGCTTCGCCGGCGGATCCCGACGCCCCAACAGCGCTGCCCCCTCCCGGTGGTCTGCCCTCATACCGCCCATGTCCGGCCTGGCGCGCCGCCCGGGTTATCCCTCGTGGTGGCCGCAGGGTCTGGGAATGGCTTGGCCCGGCCAGGCGCTCGTACCCCGCTGCCTTGCGCGGCGGCTGCGCCGGTGCCGGCGACGGGAGCCTCCCTTAGGGTGCCGCTTCCACGGTGCCCTAGCCGGGCGGGTCGGCTTTAGGGTGCGTGGGCTGGCAGCCCCCCGGTTGGGCCGCCGCGGGCCCAATCGCGGCCCATTTCGGCCGCTGAGGTGGCTGGCGCAGCCCGCCGTGGTTCGCGGGCTCTGGAGGTGGTCAACCGGCGGTGGGCCTTGGCCCTCCGAGACAAGGTGTCGGGCGCGCAGAGCGGCCCAATGGCCGTTCGGCCTGCCGGGGGGGGGGGGGGGGGATAGGGTTTCCCTGCCCTAGCCACCCTGTGCGCCGCTAGCTCCCTCCCCGTCTCCCCCTCGAGCCTGCCTGCGATTCCCCCGCGCGCCGCGTCGCGCCTGCTGTCCCTGTTCCCCGCGTCAGCCATCACTGCCCCCCCCCCCCCGCGCCGACCTCGCTGCTCGAGTCGGCCTCGGGCCCTTCCTCCCCTCTGCCGGTCGGGTTGCTGGGTGCCGACGCCGCATCTCGGCCTCCCTGTCCTCCCCTCGTCGGCTCGGTGCCTGCCCGCTTCGGCTCCCCAGGCCGGCCCCAAGACCCGCCCCCTCTCCTCCGGTCCGCACATACAAGGAGGCCCTCATGGCGCGCCTTGCTGGTGATGGCCAGCCCCGGCCAAAGAGGGCGTCCCCGGCGAACCAGAGACCCCGCCCCGCGCCTTCTGCTTGTGGTCACGCCCTGGACGAGGGTGCCGGCGCTGGCCCGTCTCGCTCCGGGCGTGGTGGCTCTGACCGGACGGGGAGGTCGCCATAGTACTATGCTGGCACCTCCCTTCGCCGCCCTCCGCCGCCTCGGGACCCATAGAGGGACCCCCGCTTGTCATTGCCGGGCTCGCCGAGGGACGTCCGCCGTCGGGAGGCTGCGCGCCTGAGCCCTCCTAACGTTGACCGGGAGGCTGCTCTACGTGCTGAGCTGGTGGCGCGTCCGCCTCCGGCTCCCTGGTCGCGCGACGAGCCTGCCCCGCGCGATCCGCTGGCCCGCCCCCCTGCTCCCCAACCCTCGGCGCCGGCTTGGCGGAGGGATCGCCTATCGGGAGGAGCGGCGGGGCGGCCCACCGTTTCGGCATGGTGCTGATGACTGCCGCTCGGACTGGCGTTCCTCTCGGGCGGAGGGTGCAGACTAGCGCCGGGACGACGGGCCCTCTAGGCGGGCATCCCGGTGCTTCCGCCAGTTGCTCCCTTGGCCGCCCTGTCTCTGGGAAAGAAGAAGAAGAAGTCGAAGAAGAAGAGGGCGGCTGATGCGACCCCGGTGGGCGATGACTGCCCGGCTCCGTCGGGGGTTCCTAAGCAGGAGGCTCTGGAATCCCCAGCTCGGGGTAGTCGCCAGCGCTCTCGTGAGGATACAATGTGCATCAACTGCGGGTGCGCATGACACTACCGCTTGGAGTGTGACGCCCCCCACGTTGCCCCACGACCCTGGCCTACCTTGGGTATGGTACTGAGAGGGGGAGCTTCTACTTCGTGGATGCCGAGATTGAGGAGGAGGTAGTTCGGCCACACCTGGCGACTGTCACCCTCGCACCCGAGCAGGCCACCCCAGCTGGGTTGGTGATCTCGGCCGATCTCATCCGGGAGGAGCTTGAGGCCTACATTGGCGACTTTCGGGACTCCTCGTTCGCTTGGGAGGTGACTGAGACGGCCCCCTCGTCTTCTCGATCCCTTTCCTCTCGGCCGAGCTCCTCCGGGTCTGCTCTCACGACTTCATCCACTGTCCCATCAACAAGTTCATGATTTCCGTCAAGGCGGCGGCAGCGGAACCTGACCCCGTGCCGCCTTGTTGACGGTGTGGGTCCTCGTCTATGGCATCCCGAGGGGATTCAGTGCGGCTCCGCGGGGTGGCAAACTCACTCACATCCTAAAAGCCATCTCCGAGCCGGTAGGCAAGCTGATCACCACTGACCTAGCATCTTTTGAGGGTGATGGCCCCGCCCGCATTGAGATCCTCTGCCCGGCTCCTGCTGAGATCGATGGTCTGTCCTTGTTCTTCTACTTTGGCTCCAAAGGTAGGCGCCTCACCTTTGAGCTCGAGTCCCCGGCTCCGGTGGACCCTTTGGGTTTGGACCCTGATGATCCGGAGCCTCGCGACGGGGGGCTTGATGACGAGGGAGGTGTTGGGGAACGTCGCAGGGGAAACAAAATTTTTCCTACGCGCACGAAGACCTATCATGGTGATGTCCATCTACGAGAGGGGATTTCCGATCTACGTACCTTTGTAGATCGCACAGCAGGAAGCGTTAAGAAACGCGGTTGATGTAGTGGAACGTCCTCACGTCCCTCGACCTGCCCCGCGATCCGTCCCGCGATCCGCCCCGCGATTCGTCGCACGATTCTCTCCGGTCTAGTGCCGAACAGATGGCACCTCCGCGTTCAACACACGTACAGCTCGACGATGATCTCGGCCTTCTTGATCCAGCAAGAGAGACAGAGAGGTAGATGAGTTCTCCGTCAGCGTGACGGCGCTCCGGAGGTTGGTGGTGATCTATCCCAGCAGGGCTCCGACCGAGCTCCGCAGAAATACGATCTAGAGGAAAAACCGTGGAGGTATGTGGTCGGGCTGCCGTGGCAAAGTTGTGTCTCAAAAACCCTCAATACCTCTAGTATATATGGGAGGGAGGGAGGGGAGGAGGCAACCTCAAACCCTCAAGGTTTGGTCCTCCCGATGGTCCCCGGCGCCCCTCCCGGCACTCCCGGTATACATCGATTCTATCCTTGATGTATTTGCAATTCAATCCGAATCAATATATCCAAAACTTTTTATCTCCCCACCTCCCGTCTTACTTTTTTATAGTATTCGAAATTATACTATAACGCTGATATTTATTCTTTTTTTCTAATCAGAATTATCAATTTTATTTACTCTGACTTTGTGTTCCCCTTAGTGAAATATTAATCCTCAAATTATTAACAAATAATAAAGTTTATAATGATCGAATGAAAATACCCATAAAGTCTATAATTTTATTACCGATGAGCCCGAAACTTTTCCGGTGATCAAAACAGGACTTCCTATATATCAATGTTTACCTTCGGACCATTCCGGAGCTCCTCGTGACGTCCTGGATCTCATCCGGGACTCTGAACAACTTTCGGTTACCAACACCTATAACTCAACTATATCGAAATGTCATCGAACCTTAAGTGTGCAGACCCTGCGGGTTTGAGAACTATGCAGACATGACCCGAGACACTCCTCGGTCGATATCCAACAGCGGGACCTGGATGCCAATATTGGATCCTACATATTCTCCGAAGATCTTATCGATTGAACCTCACTGCCAAGGATTCATATAATCCCGTATGTCATTCCCTTTGTCCTTCGGTATGTTACTTATCCGAGATTCGATCGTCGGTATCCGCATACCTATTTCAATCTCGTCGGTATCCGCATACCTATTTCAATAATGCATTCTTGAAAGCCTTGAGCATGCATATTTACTATATGTATTTCCTTTGCCATGCTTTCTTTCTTTGACCCAATATATAGGGGAAACTCCACCTTGTCATAAAATGGCTAATGTGTGCATGAAATTCAAATTCATATCTATATGCATATATGTATGTGGAGTTTGTTCTATGTATTGTCGGTTTTTCTAACTCTTTGGTCCCAATGAGTTTGGGCACCATTTTGTTTGTAGTTCCAGGAACAATTGGAGATGCATTGGATGCTCGGATCACCTATAAGGAAGGTGTTGAGACCATGTGATTATTGGAGCCAAGTTAGGATGATCAAAGAACAACTATTTACTACATCAATCCAATGTTGTCTCGGTAACAAGTATTTACTTAATGCATTCTTTTCTTGCAAAGGCCCCTGTCTTTTCTTTGCAGGGTGCATTATGGCACGAATCTCTTGATTCGTTCTTGTAGTACTTGTTTCCTCTCTCAAAGCATCCTAACGATGATGTCTTGTTACTAGTTGGGATGTCTTTGATGTTCGTATGTTGGAAGTTCATATTGTACAATAAGAAAATATTAGGCCATGTGCTATGCTTCCAAGCAAAAGATCTTATTGATATGTTTATGACTTCTTTTTGGATATTTAGTTTGTTCCTTCTTGTAACCATTTCGTGTGTACATTCTTCTTTGTGGATATATATCATCATGATTGTCTTCTACTTAGAATCTTTTACACATGAGAGAAGTTACATCTCTAATTGATATCCTCTTTTCTTTTACGTCCACCGTTGCATTTCCTTTTTTAGTTTTTGATGGCTTCGTGAAAGGATTTGTCTTGAGTGCGTATCTTATTTTCCTACATCTTGATGCACTCTTTGGTTGTGAAGATAATTTTTCCTCATGCCTGTCTTGATGAGGGTTTTACCATTTTGATTGGTATCCCTCCTCTCTTGACAAGGTTCTTATTTCCTATCTTCACCATGGGTTGTCACAAGCGTTGGTTCTTATTTTATTTATTAGTAAGCTTGTGAACCCATTTTCTAGTAGGTGTGTGTGGGAATGATATGTCTTGCACTTAGTGTCTCATTTCATCAAGACTATGTTGATGAGTAATGTTCATCCTTATTTTAGTCTTCTCAAGTGCCTTGCCATGACTCACACACATTATTTTGGTTGAGCCTAATCTTAAGTTACTTCTTTTACATATTGCTCAACCACTTGTTTTGTGCAAGAGATTTGCTTATTGTTTCATCTTTCTTCTTGCACCCGTTGTGTGTTTTTATTAATTTTGGGGGAGCAACGATCCTATTTTGTGCACTTGTATCATATACAAAAATCTCTTATTAGTGCACAAATCATGGAGAGCTTCTCTAGTTTTGACAAAACACTCTGGTACTTTTATCATAATATCTTTCATTCATGTGGTTCGAAGGACCATATGATTGTTTGTTCCATCCGATATCTTTTGATTGCTTGCCTCTATTGTGGTATGTCCTTGTGGCATATGATTCTTTTATTTGCAATCTTTGGGTCCTCAATATAGTTTGTTTTCCTCGAACTACTTATCATTGTATTTGTGTATTTCTTGGCACTCATTTGCTGAGAAGTACACACTTTTTGGAGGACCACCAAATATATTGGCTTTCTAAACTTTTCGTCCATTTTGGCAATCGATGCCAATGGGGGAGAAGTTTAGAGAGTTTACTTTGGATATGCTTAGAGGGGCTTGCTTTTATTGCGTAAGCATTTACATCTTGCACGCATGCATTATTGTTTTGTATGTGTGCGGTTGGTTATGCTTATTTCCTTATATAAACTCTCTTGAAGTAGTTGTCATCAATTACCAAAATGGGGGAGATTGTTGGAACATATATCTCCATATGTGGTTTTGGTACTTGATGACAATTCCTATGGACTAATGGTTGCCTTAAGTTACATTTATAGGATTTGTCCATAGGCACTTCTTAAAGTCCATCTGTTGGGTTCAAGGAGTTTATATGATGACCAAGATGGTATTCAAGGTAGTATCCAAAGAATGGTTATAGAGACACATGGTTAATCAAGATCTCAGACAAAGAGTAAATCAAGATGATCAACACACAAAGCGTACAAGATGTACCGAGAGGGATCAAGTGATCCCATGGTATGGATTTGTCCATAGGCACTTCTTGAAGTCCATCTGTTGGGTTCAAGGAGTTTATATGATGACCAAGATGGTATTCAAGGTATTATCCAAAGAATGGTCATAGAGACACATGGTTGATCAAGATCTCTGACAAAGAGTAAATCAAGATGATCAACACACAAAGCGTACAAGATGTACTAAGAGGGATCAAGTGATCCCATGGTATGGTAAGCATTGTCCATTACGTGTTTGTGTACTAACCCATGGTCTTCGTGATAGTTCTATGTGGGGGTTAGGTGTGTTTACATGGGCTTGCGTCAAAGGGAAGATCTCATACAACCCATGGAGTATGACGTCAAGATGTGATCATCATCAATGGTTGATCAAGATCTCAGACAAACAGTAAATCAAGATGATCAAGACACAAAGCGTACAAGATGTACCGAGAGGAATCAAGTGATCCCATGGTATGGTAAGCATTGTCCATTACGTGTTTGTGTACTAACCCATGGTCTTCGTGAGAGCTCTATGTGGGGGTTAGGTGTGTTTCCATGGGCTTGCGTCAAAGGGAAGATCTCATACAACCCATGAAGTATGACGTCAAGTTGTGATAGTCATCAAGATTGCGATGTGCAAGTTCAAGTGGATCAGCACGAAGATATCATGCTTGAAGCTTGTCGTCCATTGTGGTGGCAATGGACTTGTGAAGATATGCTGAAGAGTGGCTCACCCATAGTGAGTATGGGGGAGCAATCAACTAGTCTTCATCAAGCCAACACAATCAAGAAAGGTGGTCCATCTTGAGGAAGCCAAGATCATCATCATCTAGCTCAAGAGGACGAGGTGCAAGGTATAGGTTTGCCCTTGATAGGTTTTCTGTTTAGGATAGATTGTTGTACTATCAAGGGGGCTCAAGTGAGTAGCTTGATCGTATCATTCGTTGAGAGCTCAAACCATTTGCATCCTCGCATCATACTTCTTGGTTCCTGTTTGGTGTTTCTCTTTGTGAGTTTTAGAGCTTATGGTCATCTTCGTGACAAGCTCGAGTTCATCGAAAACGGAGTCCATATGCATCTACTATGATGTTTTTGATGTTGGAGTTTTTGCCGGTTCTTCATTCATAGAGGACTCACATCTCTATATCTTTGGCATTTTCATAACCGCATGGTCTTAAGATTTCCAGTCGCTGTTTGGATAGCCCTTGTCGTCCTGAATCCAACAAGCTTGGGTTTGCTCGATTCGGAGCTCGTATGCGAAAGTTATGGCTGTTTCAGTGGCGAGCGGTAGTACCGCTGGACCTAGCGGTAGTACCGCTGGAGTTGGCGGTAGTACCGCTGGCTGGCGGTAGTACCGCCCCTGGTCAGCGGTAGTACCGCTCCAGAAGCTTAGTATCGCCTGCCTAGCGGTTGTTCGTGGACGGACCTTTTTGCGAAGACTTTCTTGGCGGTGGTAGTGTCGTTGCACTACCAGGGGCCCAGTGGTAGTACCGCTGGAGCTCGGGCAGAAAGTGGGGGTAACGGTCTGATTCCTTCCCCCACTATATAAAGGGGGTCTTCTTCCCCCTTGGACTTATCCATCCGTTGAGCTCTTGTTCTACCTCCATTATTGACATTCTTAGAGCTTGATTACTCTCTATCCCTCCAATGATTCTTCCTTGTTCTTGAGGGAAAAGAGAGAGAGAAGATCTAGATCCACATCTCCACCAATCACTTTCTCCTCTATGTGAGGGGAACCCCTTGGATCTTGATCTTGGAGTTCTTTGTGAGCTCCTTGTTCTTCCTCTCATATTTCTTCATAGCTTTTGTTGTTGTGGAGGGATTTGAGTGTGAGGGACTTGACCACTTCGTGTGTTCTTGCCATTGCATTAGTTGCATCGGTTTGAGTTCTCCACGGTGATACGTGGAAGTGAGAAGTTGAGAAGCTTACTACCTTTGGTACTTAGTACCCTTGATATTGTTCTTCGTGGATGCTTTGGCGTCCTAGAAGCTTGGTGGTGTCTCGGACCTCAATCATTGTGGTGTGAAGCTCCGGGAAGCGTCAGGGTCACCAATTAGGTTGTGGAGATTGCCCCGAGCAATTTGTACGGGTACTGGTAACCGCCCCCAAGGGTTGCCACGTGTACGGGTTCGGTGACTGCCCCAAGGGTTGCCATTTGTACGGGTTCGGTGACCGCCCCCAAGGGTTGCCATTTGTACGGGTTCGGTGACCGCCCTCAAGGGTCCCTTAGTGAAATCACGGCATCTTGCATTGTGGGAGGGCGTGAGGAGATTACGGTGGCCTTAGTGGCATCTTGGGGAGCATTGTGCCTCCACACCTCTCTAACGGAGATTAGCATCCGCAAGGGTGTGAACTTCGGGATACATCATCGTCTCCCCGTGCCTCGGTTATCTCTTACCCGAACGCTTTACTTATGCACTTTACTTTGTGATAGACATATTGTTTATTGTAATATATCTTGCTATCACTTAGTTGTTTATCTTGCTTAGCATAAGTTGTTGGTGCACATAGGTGAGCCTAGTTGTTTGTAGGTTTTGTGCTTGACATATTAAACGTTAGTTTTATTCCGCATTTGTTCTAGCCTAAACCTTAACTATTTTAAAGCGCCTATTCACCCCCCCTCTAGGCGACATCCACGTCCTTTTCAGCGCGTCCGCCTCCGGCTCCCTGGTCGCGCGACGAGCCTGCCCCGCGCGATCCCTGGCCCGTCCCCCTGCTCCCCAACCCTCGGCGCCGGCTTGGCGGAGGGATCGCCTACCGGGAGGAGCGGCGGGGCGGCCCACCGTTTTGGCATGGTGCTGATGACCGCCGCTCGGACTGGCGTTCCTCTCGGGCGGAGGGTGCGGACTAGCGCCGGGACGACGGGCCCTCTAGGCGGGCATCCCGGTGCTTCCGCCAGTTGCTCCCTCGGCCGCCCTGTCTCTGGGAAAGAAGAAGAAGAAGTCGAAGAAGAAGAGGGCGGCTGATGCGACCCCGATGGGCGATGACTGCCCGGCTCCGTCGGGGGTTCCTAAGCAGGAGGCTCTGGAATCCCCAGCTCGGGGTAGTTGCCAGCGCTCTCGTGAGGATACGATGTGCATCAACTGCGGGTGCGCATGACACTACCGCTCGGAGTGTGACGCCCCCCCACGTTGCCCCACGACCCTGGCCTACCTTGGGTATGGTACTGAGAGGGGGAGCTTCTACTTCGTGGATGCCGAGATTGAGGAGGAGGTAGTTCGGCCACACCTGGCGACTGTCACCCTGGCACCCGAGCAGGCCACCCCAGCTGGGTTGGTGATCTCGGCCGATCTCATCCGGGAGGAGCTTGAGGCCTACATTGGCGACTTTCGGGACTCCTCGTTCGCTTGGGAGGTGACTGAGACGGCCCCCTCGTCTTCTCGGTCCCTTTCCCCTCGGCCGAGCTCCTCCGGGTCTGCTCTCACGACTTCATCCACTGTCCCATCAACAAGTTCATGATTTCCGTCAAGGCGGCGGCAGCGGAACCTGACCCCGTGCCGCCTTGTTGACGGTGTGGGTCCTCGTCTATGGCCTCCCGAGGGGATTCAGTGCGGCTCCGCGGGGTGGCAAACTCACTCACATCCTAAAAGCCATCTCCGAGCCGGTAGGCAAGCTGATCACCACTGACCTGGCATCTTTTGATGGTGATGGCCCCGCCCGCATTGAGATCCTCTGCCCGGCTCCTGCTGAGATCGATGGTTTGTCCTTGTTCTTCTACTTTGGCTCCAAAGGTAGGCGCCTCACCTTTGAGCTCGAGTCCCCGGCTCCGGTGGACCCTTTGGGTTTGGACCCTAATGATCCGGAGCCTCGCGACGGGGGGCTTGATGACGAGGGAGGTGTTGGGGAACGTCGCAGGGGAAACAAAATTTTTCCTACGCGCACGAAGACCTATCATGGTGATGCCCATCTACGAGAGGGGATTTCCGATCTACGTACCTTTGTAGATCGCACAGCAGGAAGCGTTAAGAAACACGGTTGATGTAGTGGAACGTCCTCACGTCCCTCGATCCGCCCCGCGATCCGTCCCGCGATCCGCCCCGCGAACCGTCCCGCGATTCGTCGCACGATCCTCTCCGATCTAGTGCCGAACAGATGGAACCTCCGCGTTCAACACACGTACAGCTCGACGATGATCTCGTCCTTCTTGATCCATCAAGAGAGACAGAGAGGTAGATGAGTTCTCCGGCAGCGTGACGGCGCTCCGGAGGTTCGTGGTGATCTATCCCAGCAGGGCTCCGCCCGAGCTCCGCAGAAAGACGATCTAGAGGTAAAACCGTGGAGGTATGTGGTCGGGCTGCCGTGGCAAAGTTGTGTCTCAAAAACCCTCAATACCTCTAGTATATATAGGAGGGAGGGAGGGGAGGAGGCAACCTCAAACCCTCAAGGTTTGGCCGAAATTGGAGGTGGAGGAGTCCTACTTCAATCCTACTTGGAGTAGGATTCCACCTTCCCACTTGAAAACTCTTTCCACCTTGTGTTTTTTTCCTTCTCAAACCTTATGGGCCTTAGTGGGAACTTATTCCAGCCCACTAGGGGATGGTTTTATCTCTTCCCATAGCCCATGAGACCCCTTGGGGCGTGACACCCCTCCCGATGGTCCCCGGCGCCCCTCCCGGCACTCCCGGTATACATCGATTCTATCCTTGATGTATTTGCAATTCAATCCGAATCAATATATCCAAAACTTTTTATCTCCCCCACCTCCCGTCTTACTTTTTTATAGTATTCGAAATTATACTATAACGCTTGATATTTATTCTTTTTTTCTAATCAGAATTATCAATTTTATTTACTCTGACTTTATGTTCCCCTTAGTGAAATATTAATCCTCAAATTATTAACAAATAATAAAGTTTATAATGATCGAATGAAAATACCCATAAAGTCTATAATTTTATTACCGATGAGCCCGAAACTTTTCCGGTGACCAAAACATGACTTCCTATATATCAATCTTTACCTTCGGACCATTCCGGAGCTCCTTGTGACGTCCTGGATCTCATCCGGGACTCCAAACAACTTTCGGTTACCAACACCTATAACTCAACTATACCGAAATGTCATCGAACCTTAAGTGTGCAGACCCTGCGGGTTTGAGAACTATGCAGACATGACCCGAGACACTCCTCGGTCGATATCCAACAGCGGGACCTGGATCCCCATATTGGATCCTACATATTCTCCGAAGATCTTATTGGTTGAACCTCAGTGCCAAGGATTCATATAATCCCGTATGTCATTCACTTTGTCCTTCGGTATGTTACTTGCCCGAGATTCGATCGTCGGTATCCGCATACCTATTTCAGTCTCGTTACCGGCAAGTATCTTTACTCGTTCCATAATACAAGATCCCGTGACTTACACTAAGTCACATTTCTTGCAAGGCTTGTGTGTGATGTTGTATTACCGAGTGGGCCCCGAGATACCTCTCCGTCACACGGAGTGACAAATCCCAGTCTTGATCCATACTAACTCAACGGACATCTTCGGAGATACCTGTAGAGCATCTTTATATTCACCCAGTTACGTTGTGACGTTTGATACACACAAGCATTCCTTCGGTGTTAGTGAGTTATATGATCTCATGGCCATAGGAATAAATACTTGACACGCAGAAAAACAGTAGCAATAAAATGACACGATCAACATGCTATGTTCATTAGTTTGGGTCTAGTCCAGCACATGATTCTCCTAATGATGTGATCCCGTTATCAAGTGACAACACTTGCCTATGGTCAGGAAACCTTGACCATCTTTGATCAACGAGCTAGTCAACTAGAGGCTTACTAGGGATAGTGTTTTGTCTATGTATCCACACAAGTATTGTGTTTCCAATCAATACAATTATAGCATGGATAATAAACGATTATCATGAACAAAGAAATATAATAATAACTAATTTATTATTGCGTCTAGGGCATATTTCCAACAGTCTCCCACTTGCACTAGAGTCAATAATCTAGTTCACATCATCATGTGATTTCAACGAATCCAACACCCATATAGTTCTGGGGTCTGATCACGTCTTGCTCGTGAGAGAGGTTTTAGTCAACGGTTCTGAAACTTTCAGATCCGTGTGTTCTTTACAAATCTTTATGTCATCTTTATAGATACTGCTACTACGTGCTATTCGGAAATACTCCAAATATCTACTCTACTATACGAATTCGTTTCACTACTCATAGTTATTCGGATTAGTGTCAAAGCTTGCATCGACGTAACCCTTTACGACGAACCCTTTAACCACCTCCATAATCGAGAAAAATTCCTTAGTCCATTTAGTTACTAAGGATAACTTTGACTGCTGCTTGTGATTCAATCATGAATCACTCTCTGTACCTCTCAACAGACTTTGAGGCAAGGCACACATCAGGTGCAGTACTCAGCATGACATACTTCAGATTCTACGGCCAAGGCATAGAAGACGACCTTCGTCTATTCTCTTTATTCTGCCGGGGTCGGGTTTTGAGTCTTACTCAAATTCACACCTTACAACACAACCAAGAACTCCTTCTTTGCTCATCTATTTTGAACTCCTTCAAAAACTTGTCAAGGCATGCATCTTGTTGAAACTTCTATTAAGCGTTTCGATCTATCTCCATAGATCTTGATGCTCAACGTTCAAGTAGCGCATTCCAGGTATTCCATTGAAAAACTCCTTTCAAACAATCTTTTATGCTTTACAGAAATTCTACATTACTTTTGATCCACAATATTTTAACCACATATACTTATCAGAAATTCTATAGTGCTCCCACTCACTTCTTTGGAAATAGAAGTTTCTCATAAACCTTGTACAAACCCAAAATCTTTGATCATCTCATCAAAGTGTATATTCCAACTCCGAGATGCTTGCACCAGTCCATTGAAGGATCGCTGGAGCTTGCATACTTGTTAGTATCTTCAGGATCGACAAAACCTTTTGGTTGTATCACATACAATTTTTTCTCAAGGAAAACGTCGAGGAAACCATGTTTTGATATCCCATGTGCAAATAATGCAGCAACTACTAACATAATTCTAACAGACTTTTAGCATCGCTACGAGTGAGAAAGTCACATCATAGTCAACTCTTTGATCTTGTCGAAAACATCTTTGCGACAAGTCGAGCTTTTCTTAATAGTGACTTATCACCATCATCGTCTGTCTTCTTTTTAAAGATCCATCTTTACTTAATAGTCTTACTACCATCAAGCAGTTCTTTCAAAGTCTACACTTTGTTTTATACATGGATACTCTCTCGGATTTCATGGCCTCCAGCCATTTGTCAGAATCCGGGCCCACCATTGTTCTCCATAACTCGTAGGTTCATTGTTGTTCAACAACATGACCTCCAAGACAGGGTTACCGTACCACTCTGTAGTAGTACGCGACCTTGTCGACCTACGAGGTCTGTAGTAACTTGATCTGATGCTCAATGATCACTATCATCAGCTTTCCACTTCAATTGGTGTAGGCGCCACAGGAACAACTTCCTGCGCCCTACTACACACTGTTTGAAGTGATGGTTCAATAACCTCATCAAGTTTTATCACCCTCCCACTCAATTCTTTCGAGAAAAACCTTTCCTCGAGAAAGGACCTGTTTCTAGAAACAAACACTTTGCTTCCGGATCTGAGACAGGAGATGTACCCAACTGTTTTGGATATCCTATGAAGATGCATTTATCCGCTTTGGGTTCGAGCTTATCAGACTGAAACTTTTTCACATAAGTGTCGTAGCCCCAAACTTTCAAGAAACGACAGCTTAGATTTCTTTAAACCTCAGTCTATACTGTGTCATCTCAACGGAATTACGCGGTGCCCTATTTAAAGTGAATGCGGTTGTCTCTAATGCATAACCCATAAATGACAGTGGTAATTCGATAAGAGACATCATAGCATGCACCATATCAAATAGGTCGCGGCTATGACACCATCACACCATGGTGTTCTTGGTGACATGAATTGCGAAAAAACTTCCACATTGTCTTAATTGTGTACCAAAACTCGCAACTCAGATATTCATCTCTACGATCATATCGTAGACAGTTTATCCTTTTGTTACGACGAACTTCACTCTGAAACAGAATTGAACCTTTCAATATTTCGGACTTGTGATTCATTAAGTAAATACTCCTGTATCTACTCAAATCGTCATTGAAGTAAGAACATAATGATATCCACTGCGTGCCTCAGCACCCATTGGACTGCATACATCAAAATGTATTACTTCCAACAAGTTACTATCTTGTCTCATCTCAATGAAAACAAGGCCTTGCTCATGTGGTATGATCTGCATGTCTCAAGTGATTCAAAATCAAGTGAGTCCAAACGATCCATCTGCATGGAGTCTCTTCATGCGTTTACACCAACATGACTCAAGCGGCAGTGCCACAAGTAAGTGGTACTATCATCATTACCTTGTATCTTTTGGCACCAATATCATGAACATGTGCATCACTACGATCGAGATCCTATAAACCATTGAAGGTGATTATTCAAGCAAATAGAGTAACCATTATTCTCTTTAAATGAATAATCGTATTGCAATAAACACGATCCAATCATGTTCATGCTTAACGCAAGCACCAAATAACAATTATTTAGGTTCAATACCAATCTCGATGGTAGAGGGAGCGTGCGACGTTTGATCATATCAACCTTGAAAACACTTCCAACACGTATCGTCACCTCGCCTTTAGCTAGTCTCCGTTTATTCCGTAGCTTTCATTTCGTGTTACTAATCACTTAGCAACCGAACCGGTATCCAATACCCTCGTGCTACTAGGAGTACTAGTAAAGTACACATCAACATCATGTATATCAAATATACTTCTTTCGACTTTGCCAGCCTTCTTATCTACGAAGCATCTAGGATAGCTCCGCCTCAGTGACCGTTCCCCTCATAACAGAAGCACTTAGTCTCGGGCTTGGGTTTAATCTTGGGTCTCTTCATTAGTGTAGCAACTGTTTTGCTGTTTCACGAAGTATCCCTTCTAGCCCTTGCCTTTCTCGAAACTTAGTGGTTTTACTAACCATCAACTATTGATGCTCCTTCTTGATTTCTACTTTCGCAGTGTCAAACATCGCGAATTTCTCAAGGATCATTGTGTCTATCCTTGATATGTTATAGTTCATCACGAAGCTCTCACAGCTTGGTGGCAGTGACTTTTGGAGAACCATCACCATCTCATATGGAAGATTAACTCCCACTTTATTCAAGCGATTGTCGTACTCAGACAATCTGAGCACACGCTCAACGATTGAGCTTTTCTCCTTTACTCCGTGGACAAAGAATCTTGTCGGAGGTCTCATACCTCTTAACAAGGGCACAAGCATGAATCACTATTTCATCTCTTTAGAACATCTCTTATGTTCCGTGACGTTTCAAAACGTCTTCGGCGGCTTGCTTCTAAGTCATTAAGTATTTAGCACTGAACTATCGCGTAGTCATCAGAAACGTGTATGTCGGATGTTCACAACATTCACAAACGACGCTCGAGGTGCAGCACATCGAGTGGTGCATTAAGGACATAAGCTACTTGCGCAGCAACGAGGACAATCATCAGTTTTACAGACTCAGTCCGCAAAGTTTGCTACTATCAACTTTCAACTAAATTTTCTCTAGGAACATATAAAAACAGTAGAGCTATAGCGCAAGCTACATCGTAATTCGCAAGGACCATTAGACTATGTTCATGATAATTAGTTCAATTAATCATATTACTTAAGAACTCCCACTCAAAAAGTACATCTCTCTAGTCATTTGAGTGGTACATGATCCAAATCCACTATCTCAAGTCCGATCATCACGTGAGTCGAGAATAGTTTCAGTGGTAAGCATCTCTATGCTAATCATATCAACTATACGATTCATGCTCGACCTTTCGGTCTCTTGTGTTCCGAGGCCATGTCTTTACATGCTAGGCTCGTCAAGTTTAACCTGACTGTTCCGCGTGTTCAACTGTTTTGCACCCGTTGTATGTGAACGTTGAGTCTATCACACCCGATCATCACGTGGTGTCTCGAAATGACGAACTCTCGCAATGGTGCACAGTCGGGGAGAACACAATTTCGTCTTGAAATTTTAGTGAGAGATCACCTCATAATGCTACCGTCGTTCTAAGCAAGATAAGGTGCATAAAGGATTAACATCACATGCAATTCATAAGTGACATGATATGGCCATCATTATGTGCTTCTTGATCTCCATCACCAAAGCACCGACACGATCTTCTTGTCATCGGCGTCACACCATGATCTCCATCATCATGATCTCCATCAACGTGTTGCCATCGGGGTTGTCGTGCTACCCATGCTACTACTACTAAAGCTACATCCTAGCAATATAGTAAACGCATCTGCAAGCACAAACGCTAGTTTAAAGAAAATCCTATGGCTCCTGTCGGTTGCCGTACCATCGACGTGCAAGTCGATATTAACTATTACAACATGATCATCTCATACATCCAATATATCACATCACGTCGTTGGCCATATCACATCACAAGCATACACTGCAAAAACAAGTTAGACGTCCTCTAATTGTTGTTGCATGTTTTACATGGTTGCCATGGGTATCTCATAGGATCGCATCTTACTTACGCAAACACCACAACGGAGATGTATGAATTGCTATTTAACCTCTCTCCAAGGACCTCCTCGATCAAATCCGATTCAACTAAAGTTGGAGAAACCGACACTCGCCAGTCATCTTTGAGCAACTGGGTTGCTCGTAGCGATGACACCAGTCTCTCGTAAGCGTACGAGTAATGTCGGTCCGAGCCGCTTCGATCCAACAAGACCACGGAATCAAGAAAAGACTAAGGAGGGCAGCAAATTGCACATCACCGCCCACAAAAACTTTTGTCTTCTACTCGAGATAACATCTACACATGAACCTAGCTCATGATGCCACTGTTGGGGAACGTCGGATGGGAAACAAAAATTTTCCTACGCGCACGAAGACCTATCATGGTGATGTCCATCTACGAGAGGGGATTTCCCATTTACGTACCCTTGTAGATCGCACAGCAGGAAGCGTTAAGAAACGCGTTGATGTAGTGGAACGTCCTCATGTTCCTCGATCCGCCCCGCGAACCGTCCCACGAACCGTCCCGCGATCCGCCCCGCGAACCGTCCCACGAACCGTCCCACGATCCGTCCCGCGAACCGTCGCACGAACCGTCCCGCGATCCGTCCCACGATCCGCTCCGATCTAGTGCCGAACAGACGGCACCTCCGCGTTCAACACACGTACAACTCGACGATGATCTCGGCCTTCTTGATCTAGCAAGAGAGACGGAGAGGTAGATGAGTTCTCCGGCAGCGTGACGGCGCTCCGGAGGTTGGTGGTGATCTATCCCAGCAGGGCTCCGCCCGAACTCCGCAGAAATACGATCTAGAGGAAAAACCGTGGAGGTATGTGGTCGGGCTGCCGTGGCAAAGTTGTGTCTCAAAAACCCTCAATACCTCTAGTATATATAAGAGGGAGGGAGGGGAGGAGGCAGCCTCAAAAGCCTCAAGGTTTGGCCGAAACTGGAGGTGGAGGAGTCCTACTCCAATCCTACTTGGAGTAGGATTCCACCTTCCCACTTGGAAACTCTTTCCACCTTGTGTTTTTTCCTTCTCAAACCTTATGGGCCTTAGTGGGAACTTATTCCAGCCCACTAGGGGCTGGTTTATCTCTTCCCATAGCCCATGAGACCCCTTGGGGCGTGGCACCCCTCCCGATGGTCCCCGGCACCCCTCCCGACACTCCTGGTACACTACCGATGAGTCCGAAACTTTTCTGGTGACCAAAACAGGACCTCCTATATATTAATCTTTACCTCCGGACCATTCCAGAGCTCCTCGTGACGTCCTGGATCTCATCCGGGACTCCGAACAACTTTCGGTTACCAACACCTATAACTCAACTATACCGAAACGTCACCGAACCTTAAGTGTGCAGACCCTGCGGGTTCGAGAACTATGCAGACATGACCCGAGACACTCCTCGGTCAATATCCAACAGCGGGACCTGGATGCCCATATTGGATCCTACATATTCTCCGAAGATCTTATCGGTTGAACCTCAGTGCCAAGGATTCATATAATCCCGTATGTCATTCACTTTGTCCTTCGGTATGTTACTTGCCCGAGATTCGATCGTCGGTATCCGCATACCTATTTCAGTCTCGTTACTGGCAAGTATCTTTACTCGTTCCATAATACAAGATCCCGTGACTTACACTAAGTCACATTTCTTGCAAGGCTTGTGTGTGATGTTGTATTACCGAGTGGGCCCCGAGATACCTCCCCGTCATACGGAGTGACAAATCCCAGTCTTGATCCATACTAACTCAACGGACATCTTCGGAGATACCTGTAGAGCATATTTATATTCACCCAGTTACGTTGTGACGTTTGATACACACAAGCATTCCTTCGGTGTCAGTGAGTTATATGATCTCATGGTCATAGGAATAAATACTTGACACGCAGAAAAACAGTAGCAATAAAATGACACGATCAACATGCTATGTTCATTAGTTTGGGTCTAGTCCAGCACATGATTCTCCTAATGATGTGATCCCGTTATCAAGTGACAACACTTGCCTATGGTCAGGAAACCTTGACCATCTTGGATCAACGAGCTAGTCAACTAGAGGCTTACTAGGGATAGTGTTTTGTCTATGTATCCACACAAGTATTGTGTTTCCAATCAATACAATTATAGCATGGATAATAAACGATTATCATGAACAAAGAAATATAATAATAACTAATTTATTATTGCCTCTAGGGCATATTTCCAACAGGAGGTTCCTCAGAGGAGGGTTCGTCCCCTGTCCCTAGTCTTGGGGTCCCCGCACCAGGGCCCTCACCCGGTCGTCGACCCCGGCTGACTCTCGGAGTCCACTCCCGCGCCACGCTCCAGACCACGGGAGGGCCCCTCCCCCGTGGTGGCTGCACGGCAGAGTGCGCGGATCAGCCAGTCCCAGATCCTTTAGGATGGCTGTATCCCGACGATCCTTGAGCTGGTGGCCCGCCGTGCCGCGGCTCGCGACCTGTTCCTGGGTACGTCCCCCCTCCCCGCCTCTCATTCTGGTTCTCATTTTTCTGTGCTTACTAGCAATATGGTGCCCCATTTGGCTGAGGTGGCCTCAAATAGTGGTATTGTGTTCCAAGGGGAGAAAGGCCCCCCTCTTGAGCAGATCTCTGCCTTGTGCGCCAAGGAGAGGTTTGAGGGGGCGTTGGCGGAAGCCCGTGCAGAACCCTCCTCCTCGGTGCCCTCCGTACCTGGTCATAGAGAGACCAAGGATGGTGGGGTACCTCCGGTAGTAGGTGGGATCGTGGCGCCCATGGATGCCCCCTACCCGGAAGCCCAGGGGGCGACCTCCCACCCGTCTCAACCCCTCCGAGACCTGTCGCGAGGTGCGTGGGTCGGCTCCCAGATCAGCTTCCCCAGGCCCGGTGACCTCTGCTGCCCCCTCTGCCCGGGGGCGCCGGGGTCGACCGCCTAAGGTTCTCCCCCGTCCTGCAATTGTCGGGCGGGCTAGTTCGGCCCCGCTTGCGGGGCCTAGGTATCCAGACGAGGTTATTAAATGAAGCTCCTATGTTGGAAAATTAGGGGCTTCGGCCTCATTGGCCGGAGGCAACAGCTCATCGATTATTTGCGACAGGTAGAGATTGACATTGTGGGTCTGCAGGAAACGATTCGCCAGGATTTTAGCATGCTCGAGCTGCAACGGTTGTCCCGTCACCATTTTGCCTGGCAGTGGCTCCCTGCGACGGGCCACTCTGGGGGAATCCTGCTCGGTGTTAGGGAGGATGTCTCGGTTGAGGACATGGACCACGTGGAGTTTTCTGTGAGCATGGCCGTCACTGACTGACGAGTTCACCTCAGTTGGGAGGTGATTATCGTCTATGGTTCGGCGGACCATAGCCGCTCGGCAGACTTCCTCGCCGAGTTGAAAAACAAGGTGGAGAGGTGCACCACCCCTGTGGTGGTGGCCGGTGATTTTAACCTCATTAGGTGGGAGTCTGATAAAATCTCGCTAAATGTGGATCGACCTCATATGCGTCTCTTCAACGATTGCATTGCGGACCTGGCACTCCGTGAGATAGCCCGCGTTGGGGCTAGGTTCACGTGGTCGAATAAACAGGTGTACCCCATCCGGAGTGTCTTGGATCGGGTCTTTGTGTCAGCCCAATGGGAAGTGATGTTCCCTCTTAGTGGGCTTAAGGCGGTCACGCGGATTGGCTCTGACCATACCCCCCTGATTTTTTCGACGGGGGATGGGTCCCCCCTAGATCCCGTCGCTTCCGCTTTGAGACGTTTTGGCTAGAGCAGCCTGGTTTCTACGAACGGGTTCGCGACCGCTGACGCCTTGCGACCGCCTCACCGCCGCATGTATTTTGTGTGGTGGATGTATGGCACCACTGTGCTAAGATGGCTCGCCAGGTCATGAAGGGCTGGGGTGCGAACTTGGGCACCGACCTCCGGGCTCGTAAAGGGGCCCTACTGGGTCACCTGAAGGAGTTGGATGACTTGGCCGATGGGCCGGGTCTGTCCCCAGATGACTGGATTCGAAGAAACTCCCTCGACACCTCGCTCATGGACATCTTCAGGAGCGAGGAACTGTTCTGGCAGCGTCGAGGGGGCCAAACCTGGCTCCTGAAGGGTGATGCGAACACCGCTTACTTTCAGGCCATCGCTAATGGCCGTAGGCGGAAATGCGCCATCCCTTTCCTCTGGGATGGGAATGTCCTCGTGGAAAGCCCAAATGACATCTCATCTCATATTTTCTCCTTCTATAAGGAGTTGTTCTCGACTGAGCCGCGTGGAGGCACCTCTCTGTGTGAGGACTTCTGGCCGCTAGCTGATCAGGTATCCGACACGGAGAATGCGGAGCTTACTCTTCCATTTTCCCCGGAGGAGGTGGGGTAGGCGATCGCCTCTATGAAGGCGTGCTCGGCCCCGGGGCCGGATGGCCTCCCGGTTATCTTCTTCCAGAGATTCTGGGACACCGTCCGCACGGTTATCATGCCCATGTTCCAGGAATTCTATATCGGCACCCTAGACATGGGTAGGATTAACTTTGGCGTCATTGCCCTCATCCCCAAAGTAGTTGGGGCTGCGGACATCCGTCAATTCTGTCCCATCACGATGATTAACGTGTTGGCGTGCATCTTTGCTAAGGTCTGCGCTAATCGTCTGTCCCCGGTGGCTGAACGGATTGCTCACCCCCTCTAGTCCGCTTTCCTGAAGGGCAGGCAGATTCATGACGGGATCCTTGCCCTCCACGAGATTGTCGACGAGGTGGCGTCCAAGGGGCTCAAGGGGGTCTTTCTCAAACCGGACTTCCAGAAGGCGTATGACCGTCTTGATTGGTCCTTTTTGAGGTTGGTAATGGAACGACGGGGCTTTGGTGAGAGGTGGTGTTCCTGGATCATGCAACTTGTCAGATCTGGTAACACGACGATCAATATCAACGGTGACGTGGGCCCTTTTTTCCAGGCTTCTAGGCGGGTGAAGCAAGGGGACCCCATTTCCCCCTTGCTTTTCAACCTTGCCGTCGACGCCCTTGCCGGCATCCTGGATAAGGCCAAGCTTGCCGGTCATATTCAGGGGGTTGTTGGTCACCTCATTTCGGGAGGTGGTGTCTCCCATCTCCAATATGCGAACGACATCATGATCATGGTCGCAGGCTCCGACTCGGACATTGCTAATCTTAAGTTCCTTTTGCTCTGGACTTAAGATTAACTTTGATAAGAGTGAGGTTGTGGTCCTCGGCTACTCCGACGAGGAGCAACATAGGATGGCGGACAAACTGAACTGCAAGCTGGCTGTCCTCCCCATCTCTTATTTGGGGATGCCCCTGGCTGAGTCCAGGATCTTGGTTAGCGGGTTTGACCCGTTGGTGGGATTAGTAGCGTCCCGGGCGGAGCCCTGGTGCGGCAGGTTCACGTCTAAGGGCAGCAAGACTGTCCTCATTAGCGCTAACCTTGCGAGCCTCCCCATGTATATGATGGGGATGTATATCTTGCCTGAAGGAGTTCATAGCTCCTTCGACAAGGAGCTGGCTAGGTTCTTCTGGCAGGCAGGGGATGGTAGGCCCAAATACCACATGGTGAAATGGGCTGATATTTGCTTACCAAAGGATCGAGGGGGCCTATGCATACCTGCATCCCGCTGCATGAACGTTGCCCTGATGCTGCGTTGGGTGTGGCGGATCCTGCAGGGAGATGGGGGTCTGTGGCTACAATTGATTGAGGCCAAGTATCTCCAGGGTAGACCCCTCTTGGCCTGCTCGCTCGCGACTGGGTCGCAATTCTGGAAATCTATTCAAGGCATCAAGCATGATATTAGGTTGGGCCTGCGGGTCTCGGTGGGTAATGGGTCGGGAACCCAGTTTTGGTTGGACCCCTGGCTGGATGGGGATCCCTTACGACTGCGATTCCCGAGGCTCTTTGCTATTTGTGGCGATCCAACCGCCCTTGTCTCCACGTCTGCTCGGGAGGACGGATGGCATGTGGCGTTCCGATGTCCCCTTGGCCCAGCCGAGGTCCACGAGTGGGAGACCTTGCAGGAAGTGGTGCCTCTCCCAGTCTCGTCGGGAAGAGATTCTGTGTCTTGGGGTTTTTCTCCTTCGGGAGATTTCTCCGTTAGCTCGGCATATTTGGCTCTGTGCAGGTTGCCGGTCCTTCCGTGGTTATCCCCACTTTGGAAGGCACCGTTGCCCCTGAAGATTAAGATTTTTGTTTGGCAGCTTCTCCGCGACCGCTTGCCTTTGGGGACCGAGGTCCTGAAACGCCATGGTCCGGGTAACGGCACCTGGCCCCTGTGCCATGTCCCGGAGACTGGAACCCACATTCTATTCTCATGCGTTGTGGCACAAGCCCTTTGGTGCTTTGTGCGTGAGGCTCTGGGACCTGAGTGGGAGGCCCATGACCTTGCAGACTTTGTGCACGTAAGGGCCACCCAGGCCGGCCGTAAGCGCCGATTGTTCTGGCTGGTATTCGTAGCACTGACGTGGACTCTTTGGACGACTCGCAATAAGATGGTGATTGAGCGGGTGTTCCAGCGGCATGCTTCTGACTCGTTCTTCAAATTCCTTGCCTTCTTGCAGCATTGGCATCCGCTCGTTAGGCCCCGAGATCGCGACCGGCTTCAGGGCTATCTGGACGCGCTGCTGGTGTCCACCCGACGGCTCTCCCCCGCTCCCATGATGCTTAGATTGCCCCTTTGTTGGCATTTTCTGTTTTCTTTTTTCTTTTCTTGGGCGTGACTGTGCTGTTGCCACAACGTTCTTTTATTTCATCACTTTGTTGGGCTGTGGTTGTATGGATGCTGTTACTATTGCTTTATCTATAAAGCGGGGCGAAAGGCTGTTTCGAGAGATTTCCTTTCTGCTTAAGCGGAGGTAACTGTAGCTTCTGTTTGTCAATCGGTGCAATCTCAGGTATATTCTTGTCCCTGCTGGTTATAATTCACTTCCTTCTACATCTGCATTTGCCTGCTATTACTTGTTTATTTAGCGCCAGACCTGTGCTGGTAAAAATTACAAATCACTTAGGAAAGATGTAAAGTGCAAGAACGATACAACGCAGTGGAGAAAAAATACCTACATAACGAGACTACAGTATATACATAATTACATTTAGTTGTTCCTTCCCTTTTTAATCTCTGCTCTATACTCGCAAGAACATCCATTAAAATTAATCCTATTAGGAAAGCCTTCTAGAACTAATTATTCCGTAACATCTAGCTCTCTTTCTAGATGGAGGTAATTATGTGAAAGTATTGTATGCAAGTTCTTGTTTGTACCTTGTCAGATAGTCTTAGGGAAGAGTAAACAATTAATATTTGTGACTTATAGGCTGTGGAGGTTAGCTGCTTTTTTATGTGTGAGAATATCAGGAATGTGTCTATGTGCCCAGATTTATTTGGTGTTCCTGCCGTGTTTCACTTTCACTGCTCTTTATTGAGTGTTGAATAAAGTGAGAAATTCTTGATTCTTTTTATGTTATTTCTTTACATGAAGGATCCAGATTAAAAGCTATTCCCTCCATACCTAAATATAAGTCATTTTAGAGATTTCACTAGAGGACTACATACGGAGCAAAATGAGTGAATCTACACTCTAAAATATGTCTATATACATACGTATGTAATCACCTAGTGAAACCTTTAAAAAGACTTATACCGTATTTAAGAACGGAGGGAGTAATGTGTTATTCTTGCTGGCTGAGGAATGTGTCTAAACCCGCCTTGCTCAAGAGCGAGGGTGTAATAGCGTGGCTGAGGCAGGTCGAGCTTTTTGTGTTAGGAAGTATTAGTATTAGTCTAGGGGTCCTTATTAGTCTATTAGGATTAGTCTAGGAGTCCTTATTAGTCTATGTTTACTTTTCTTGCACCTCAAGTCATGTGTAATATATATATGATCCTTGGGCCTTCAATCTAGATAAGTTGCTTTCCTAACATGATATCAGAGCCTAGGTTTAGGTCTCCGGACGCCGCAACTCGTCCTCAAGATCCAATTTTTTTCCCGTTCCCACTCCAGCCCCCGTTGGATCCCGCCCGCCTCGATCTGCTCCAGCCGCCGTTCCTGTCGCTGGATCTCGTCTCTGCCCCCTGCTGGATCTCGTCCGTCGCGATCTGCTCCAGCCGCTCGCCTGGTACTGGATGTTGCCCACGAACACCATGCTGCCTCATCCCGCCCGTCAGTCGTTGCCGATCTTGGTGATGTCCGCCGCCAGATCGGGCTCCAGCTCGAGGCGGCTTGGATCTTGTCGATGGTCAACGCCGGCCTCCACGTCTCTAGAACGGGCCGAGTCGCTGGCTCTCCGTCCGCCTCATCGGGCTCTTGCCACCTGCTCACGGGCACCAGATGGCTGCTCCTCCATGTCGTGTTGCCTCTATCCGGCTACTACTGGACACATAGGTCCACGTGCTGCATCGACTTGGTTAATCTTTGTCGGCTGCTACTCCTGACACGCAGCTCTGTCCCCGCCTGCTGGATTCATTGCTTGCCTCCACCTCGTCTCTGCTCACGCTGCTGCTGCGTGCTACCTTGGCACGACGTGTGCTTCTTTGCTTCCGTGTGCGTACCTGCTGCTATCTTCTGCTATGATGGCTGCTGCTGCATGCTTGTCTGCACTAGCTGCTAGCCTGTTACATGGTGCATGCTACCTGTTGCTAGCTGCTTACGTGCTGCTACTGCTAGCTACTTCCTGCTGCTACTACTCTGATGTTTTGGCCTCTCTGTCATTTTTCGCCGCGTCCATCAAATCCGTTGATATTTTTTGCTTTCTCATGCCATGTGAGTCCACCATACCTTAGTCCGTCAGCCTTTTTTTTCCGGTCCTGATCCTTTTTATGCAACTTTTGTGGCCTATTTCCCCTTGTTGTTTTCTATAGGATTTTATGGACTTCTTTTGCATTGTCGATGTACGTCCATCGTGCCTTATCCGCTGAGCTTCTTTCGCCGACGGTTGTCGTGGACTATGATTTTCCGTGCAATCTTTTATTCTCTTGATGTGCCATCTTCTTTTGACAACCCATCTTCTCTTGATACTTATCTTGTATCTTCAAGTGATGCGGTGTCTACCTCCGATGTGCCATCACTTCGTTATCTCCTTCGACGACTCGACAAGTCTTGAAGACTCTTCATGCTACGACGACACTCTTAAGACGCGGATTTCGATTATCATTGTTTTTAGTATTACACTTCTTCAAATGCAATGCTATTGCATATGCTTTGCATTTGAGGGGGGGTGTTAGGAAGTATTAGTTATAGTCTAGGAGTCCTTATTAGTCTATTAGTATTAGTCTAGGAGTCCTTATTAGTCTATGTTTACTTTCCTTGCACCTCAAGTCATGTGTAATATATATATGTCCCTTGGGCCTTCAATATAGTTAAGTTGCTTTCCTAACATCTTGAACATAGCCTGCAGCAGGAAATTGCCAGAAAGATCGAACATCTTCACAGCGATCTGCATGGTGAGACGGAATTTGTTTAGGGGTAGAATCACCTGACCACTATTCCATGAGTATGAAAAGGAAAGCACAAAGGGTTAGGACAACCAAAGAAAATGGCAGCCAGGCCTTGAAAACTAGTGGATCTCTGTGTAGTTTTTAACCACCATGTTAGTAAGCGGTTATCAATTAGGATTACAGCAGCTCTAATTTTTGTGAGCAAGCAAATACAACGGGAAGATAAATTAAACAAATTGGCATGTATAGACTATAAACCTTAAGAGTTAAAATAGTAGTGCATGCGTGTAATAACAAGAGAGCGGCATGGCAGATCAATGTGGTAATCAACTGCAATACACCGAATCAAAAATCATGAACTGCAAGAAAGTGTCCATGAAAAGTTCCTTATGCAAGGATAGAACAAGTTCACTTAACAATATAGCAGCAAAAGAAACCGCCTACATGGAAAACGACCAAAACATGCCTTGCAACACATATGAGACTAAGCGTGCATTTTAGTGGAAGGTTGTGGGATACTTAGCTTTACACATAGGGCGTGCGCTCGTCGCCTACCTTTGTACTAAGGATTACACGCCTTGGAGGGAGACTTTGCACAAAAGGGTCGCTGGGAGGCCCGGCAACCGCGCCCCCCTGGGTGATGCTTAGCGAGGATGCTCATCACTTGTACGAGTTTAGCACCTGAGCGCCATTCCCGGTCGCTAGGTGGCTCGCGCGAGACCTAACGACTCTCACCATCCGGGAAGGAGTCAGCGGCTTTATTCTTCTTGCTCCTCACGGCAGAAGTCTCAGGTGAGTCATGGACGGGCATGCTATGCTCAGCGGTGCGCTTCCCGCATTCATCACGAGTCTTATCGGAGGTCTTGGACTTATTCTTTCCCCTCAGGGTTTTGCCGGCAGGAGCACTGCCTCCCGGTAGATCTTGTCGACGCAGAGGACTACGTCCTTCTTGTCGGCATGGATGGTGATGATGCTCATCAACCCTGGCATCTTCATTGTGTTGTAGGCGAGGTGGGATGCCACCATGAACTTTGTTAGTGCCGGATGGCCTAAGATTCCATTATACGACAACGACATCTTGGAGACATCAAAGACGACCCTCTTTGTCCTAAAATTTAGCTTGCTACCAAATGTGACCGGAAGGGTTATTTCCCCCTTTTTTTGACCTGCTACTGTAGGGAATCACCCCACAACCTTTTCTTTTATTCCCATAAAAAGAGGTTGTATGTACAAGAGAGGATTAGAATGTACAAAAGAAGAGAGAGGGTGGTTGAGATAGAAATCTCAAGGAGGTAAAAAGGAGATCCATTTAAGGAGATCATCCCTAAAACTAGCTTTAACCGTGTGAGCTAAAAGGGAGATATCATGAATAAAATTAGATCTCTATTTTCTGAACTTGGGCTGCTCATGGTTGAAAACCTTTCCATTTCTCATTGTCCAGATGTTCAAACAAGCAGTAAAGACTACTTCCGAGAAGAAGGGGTGTTGAAAGTCTTTCCTTGCAGCCAATGAAGTAGACCACATAGAGTGTCCCTGCCATGATATCTGAAGGTAATTTCAGACCGTGGTACTGAAAAGACAGTTGAAGAACGGATGATCCCTATCCTCTTTTACCTTGGCATGACATAGAACACATAAATTTGAATCAGATACTTTCCAGTGGCGCTTCTCAAGCATATCCTGAGTGTTGAGCCTATCCATGATGAGCAACCAAGCAAACATCTTGATTTTCATGGTACAACAACTCTTCCAGATCCAACTGAGCACAGGGTTTGGAATGATAGGCTGGTGGATATGGATATAGTATTTCTTGGCAGTGTAAGCTTTAGAATCTTTACTCCAGAGCCAGATATCAGTAGCAGAAGGGTCTAAAGCAAGATTCTGGAGCAGAGTGTTGACATAGCTTAATTCCTGATAGGCCTGGCCAAAGAGAGGCAAGTGGAACATGGAGAGCATACTATTATCTTGGAAAGCATGGAAGACCTCCTCAGCAGTCCAGAAAGAGTCAGTGACAAAAGAGAACAACCTTTGAAACCTAGAAACCAGAGGCCTGGTAGAATCCCCAATCAACCAGGAATCAGTCCAAAACAGAAAAGTATCACCTCTGTTGGGCTGAACATAGGTAACAACCCTGAAATTATCTAGTCTCTTGCAGATGTCCTTCCACCAAAAAGATCCCACAAAGTGAGGTACCCTGGGGAGCTGTGTTGTTGTAGTATGTGTTCCAAATTAACTTAACCCAGGGTATATCAGCTTTGTTCAGGAATTTGTCCACATGTTTGAGTAACAGAGTTTCATTCTGGACAACAAGATTCATGATCCCCAAACCACCTTTCATCTTAGGTCTGCACACAATGTCCCATGCAGCAAGAGAGGGGGCATGATCCTGGCCATTCTTTCTCCAAAGACATTGCCTTTGAATCCTTTCAAGCTGTTTGAGAATCCCTGGTGGAATATCTAAGCTGAAGAGGAAGAAGATTGGGACCGAGGACAGAGCTGAATTTAAATATTGTAAATGACCCCCCTTAGCCAGGAAGGAGGAGCTAGCACTGAGTCTTCTTTCCATATGATCCACCAAGGGCGTGAGGTCAATGATCCTTGGTTTGGTTGTTCCAACGGGCAAGCCAAGATATGTGAAGGGCAAGGAGCCTACCTTGCAACCAATGGAGCCAGCTAGCATCTGGAGTTGCCCTTGATCAATGTTTATGGGTAGCAAGATAGATTTGTGGTAGTTCACTTGGAGACCAGTGGATTGGGAGAAGAGAAGTAGCATTCTTTTGAATTCAAGCAACTGAGATTCCACTGCACGCAAAATGATGAGAGTGTCATCAGCATACTGTACTATGGGGAAATCTTTGTCATGACAGGGAATTGGCAGCTGGATTAGGTTGTCCTCCAAAAGTTTATTAACCAAGGTTTGAAGGAAGTCTGCAGCAATTGCAAAAAGAAGAGGGGACATGGGATCCCCCTGCCCGACCCCTTTCTTGCACATGAACTTTCTACCAGGCACTCCATTTAGAAGGACCGAGGAAGAGCCAGAGGTGAGTAACTATTGCACCCATAGTATCCATCTATCATTAAAACCTTTGTGTCTGAGGATCTGAAAGATGAACTCATGCTCCACAGAGTCAAACACCTTTTCAAAATCCAGTTTGAGGATGACAATGGGCTTTTTGGATTGATGACATTGGTGCAGATACTCTAGGGTCCAGCCCACACAATCTTGTATGGTTCTAGACTTGATAAAGCCATACTGGTTTTTGTGGATGCACTTCATAACTTGTAACTGTAGTCTGTTGGCCACCATTTTCGATAAGAACTTAAGCCCCATCCCAGTTAGAGAGATATGTCTGAAGTCACCAACTTGCTCAGGTGAACTCTTCTTGGGTATCAAAGTAATATAGGATGAGTTCATATTTTCCAGCTTTGCAGTGCCAGCATGGAAATCAGTAGCAAGTTGATAAAATTCAGAGCAAATAATAGCCCAGCATTTCTTGTAGAAGAGACCATTGAAACCATCTGGACCAGGGGCTTTGTCAATGGGCATTTCTTGCACAGTTTTATCCATTTCCATCTTGGAAAATGGTTGTGTGAGAACATCAAGTCCATCCACCTTATGAATGAGGGACTGAAGGTTAAATGACATGTTAATACCTTGAGAGGATCCCATCCTGTCCTTGAAAGAAGCCCAGAAACACCCAACAATCTGCTCATGATCAAATATGATGGATCATCATTCAGCTTAAGAGATGAAATAGAACTTTTTCTATATCTTTCAGTTGCCATGGCATGGAAGAACTTAGTGTTCTCTTCTCCAACCTTGATGAATCTGATGGTGGCTCTTTTTTTCCAGTAGAGGAACTTTAGATGCAAAAGATGATCTAGGTGGAGTTTTACAATTACCCTGAAGTTAGCTTCGGGTCTGGACAAAGGTCTAAGCTCTTCAAGATCATCAAGGCAAAGCACTACTTGGTTGCATCTAGCAATGAGTAGTTTGAGCTGAGAGAGGTTTGTTTTCCATTTCTTTAGGGCCTGTCTCAAGTGTTTCAACTTGTCCATGATGATAGCAGTGATGTGGACTTTGTTAGAGGGAATCTTCCAAGAATCCTTAACACAATCCATGAAACCATCCATCTCCACCCAATAATTTTCAAACCGAAAGAGATTGCATTTTGGGATGGAAGTGTTGACTGTTACTACACACGGGACATGGTCAGATGCAGTTTTGGCTAAAGGTAGAACCTGTGTAAGAGGATATGATGAAATCCAATTAGCAGAAGTGAATAACCAATCCAATTGTTCGAACAGTGGTGAATCTTGCATATTGGACCAGGTAAAAGATTTGCCCTTAATAGGTAATTCTAACAGTCCTAGGTGACCAATGATCTCATTAAATATGAACATATCATTCACATCATCCCCACGGAGGTTTCGATTAGATGGTGATCGAATAAAGTTAAAATCTCCAAGCAGCATCCAATTAGCATCGGCAGAGATGTTGAGATTGTAGAGCCAGCTTACAAAAAGGTCTCTAGCCTCCCCCTGACAAGGACCGTATACATTGACTAGTGTCCAAGATTCAGAAGTATGATTCAAGGTAAACGATATAATTAGACCAAAGGGCTGGCAGTCAACTAAGGTTCTAGTAAGAACAGAGGAGTTCCATAAAGTTATTAACCCACCAGAGGCACCACGAGAGGGGGAGTATGCAAATTGGTCGAATCTTTTAGGGCAAAAGCTTCTGGCTGATCGAAAATCAATGGACTGCATTTTGGTTTGCTGTAAGAAAACCACTGAGGCCAAGCTCTCATCAATTTTGTTACGAACTGCTCGTTGCCTATGATCCGAATTTAAACCACGTACATTCCAGAAGAGTACGCGCCAACTTCTCATAGATCGACTATCCATAACAACTATGAGTGATAGCAAAAGCGGAGTTACATAATAACCCATGCAACCAAGGTTCAGAAAGCTGTAAAAGACAGCGAGCAGTAGTCTGACGAACGGAACAACCAGCAAAGCAGAGCAATTACAACATTAAATTAAACATCCGTAGATGGGGGCTTGGAGACAGCGGGATCTTCCATAAGTCGATCCACAGAAAGCTTCTCAGCGGCAATCCAAAGCTGCTGGCCAACTGCTTGAATCACAGGGATTGGCGTTGCCGGAGGGACCTCCTCCTGAGATGTTGATTCTTCCACTGGAACCGGCATGGGCTTTGCCTTCAGCTTCCTCCGCTTAAGTACGTGCATTGGGAGTTCCTGCAGCACAGGCTTGAAACCATCCTGCTTGATGGAACCCCTCGTGCAGCAATGAACTGTGGAGTCGACGATGGGCGTGGCCTGCTTGCGGGGCTCAGCACGTGATTCAAAAGAGAAAATCTCCTTAGTTGATGGAAGTGTGCTGGCAGGAGTTACCTCTGGGGAAGGAGCAGGGGTGCTACCCATGGAGACCAAGCTTGGCCCCGTAGAATCATCATCAAAAGCAGAGGACCATGAGCGCTTGGGGATCATGATCGGCAACGTCGTGGGCATCTGGAGGTGGTGAGGGACATGCATGTTACATGCCACACCCATAAGTGCTTCGAAAGACCTCGACCATGAGATCATAGGCGACAGTGGAGGACCATAAAAAACCCTGGCCGCACCAACAATCAGGTTAGTTGGTTGGACTGGGGGCCGCTGATAGGGGACAATCACTAGGGGATTGAAAACAGGAGCCTCCTCCGCAGCATTCTCTGCTTCTTCTGGCGCTTCTTCTTCAGCATTGCCTTCTGCCGCCGCATCGCCACCATTAGGGGGGGGGGCAGGGTCAGCAGCAGCCACCTCCACGTCAGCGACTCCAGCTAGAGCAGGCTGAGGATCTGACCACCAGCTCCTGGATGGAGTCAGAGGAAATTGGCTGGTCGATGGCCATAGATTCCTGATCTTGTTCTGGTGCAGCAGGTTGAGCTTCCGGAGCATCAGGTTCCCAACCCCATCCTCCTGCATCCTGAGCTTGAGGCTCTCGCTCTCCACCCAAGAGCATGGTATGGCGGCAATGCAAACATCAGATTATCATTGACGAGTTGCCCAGGAAGCGGATGGGGATTGCCATTGAGAGGCATATGGTCTTCATCGTTGGGCATCTGCTCGACAAAAGCTGCTCCCAAGATGTACACATGCGCTGACCAAGAGACCTTAGCACCTCCCCAGGCGGCATATTATGAGAAAGTGATGCTCCGTGGAACCAGCATATCATCTGGAAAGGATGCGAGGACAATGGAGCGAACCAAATATGAATCATCACTGACCCAATGGTGGAACTCACCGAACGTGTTGACCGTTGCCCGGAGATCATATGTATTGCGGAAGTCCAAAGGGACCCCCAAAAGAATCAAGCAGCCCTAACGAAAACCAGCTTGACCTCGAAAACCTGCGTCGCCATTGTGCCTCATGCATCGAACAAAAGTGTCGTTCCCCAGGTCTTGGGGAACCATCTGAACAGCAGCAAAACTTTCTGCAACATCCGGAGTTCAAACAACCCAACCCCCTCAATCCATGGTTGGGCGGAGCGAACGTGAAAACCCCTATTAAGCAGAAGGGCGACAACCTCTTGCCGTACCTGGGCGACCAGCTCAGTAGGAGGGGCTGACATCACTTCAGCGATGATGTACTGTTCATGCCTGCGTGTAATGGGGATGGCCGGCGTGATGAAGGTCCGTGGGAGGCGATCAGGGCCTCCATCGATGATGTTATGTCCATGCGGGACGAAGCGCATAGGGTCGAGCTCAAAGTTGGCCATCTCGGGAGGCATAGTAGGAGGAGGTGGCGTCAATGGTGGAGGCTCGGACGGAGTCCTAGGAGACGATGGGGGTGATGAGACAGGGAGGAACTGCTCGGCAGGCTTTGCGGTTTCCCCAAGATTAGCAGAGGTTCCCGAGATATCAGCGACAGGGGAGGTGGTGGGACTCTTGCGTGTCCAAGTAAGACAATTATCGCGCATAAAGGAAGCATATATAGATTTGGTATGGCCCACGCCGCCGTAGGCAGAGCAAATCGGCGAAGCCGTGTAGTTGGAAGCTAGATGCCCGCGAGAAGAGCAAATCGTGCAAGAAAAAATCTCCTGAACCATGCCATTAATCGACTCGTGAAAGAGCAGGTGGGCCTCCTGTGTAGAAGGAATATTTGACTATGAAGAAATATCTATTGGAAATATGCCCTAGAGGCAATAATAAAATGGTTATTATCATATTTCCCTGTTCATGATATTCGTCTATTGTTCATGCTATAATTGTATTAACAGGAAACAATAATACATGTGTGAATAAATATATCACAATGTGTCCCTAGCAAGCCTCTAGTTGGCTGGATCGTTAGTTAATAGATGATCATGGTTTCCTGGTCATGGGCATTAGATGTCATTGATAACGGGATCACATCATTGGAAGAATGATGTGATGGACAAGACGCAATCCTAAGCGTAGCACTAGATCGTATTGTTCGTATGCTAAAGCTTTTCTAATGTCAAGTGTCTTTTCCTTCGACCGTGAGATTGTGCAACTCCCGGATACCGTAGGAGTGCTTTGGGTGTATCAAACGTCACAACGTAATTGGGTGACTATAAAGGTGCACTACGGGTACCTCTGAAAGTGTCTATTGGGTTGGTACGAATCGAGATCGAGATTTGTCACTCCGCGTGACGGAGAGGTAACTCTGGGCCCACTCGGTAGAACATCATCATGAGCTCAATGTGACTAAGGAGTTAGTCACACGATGACATGCTACGGAACGAGTAAAGAGACCTACTGGTAACGAGATTGAACAAGGTATAGGTATACCGACGATCGAATCTCGGGCAAGTTCTATACTGACAGACAAAGGGAATTGTATACGGGATTGATTGAATCCTTGACATCGTGGTTCATCCGATGAGATCATCATGGATCAAGTGGGAGCCACCATGGGTATACAGACCCCGCTGATGGTTATTGGACGGAGAGGTGTCTCGGTCATGTGTACCTGTCTCCCGAACCCGTAGGGTCTACACACTTAAGGTTCGATGACTCTAGGGTTATAGGGAATTGTTATACGAGGTTACCGAAAGTTGTTTGGAGTCTCGGATGAGATCCCGGACGTCACGAGGAGCTCCAGAATGGTCCGAAGGTAAATATTGATATATAGGATGGATGGGTTAGGACGCCGAAAATGTTTCGGGCACCACCGGCAAAGTGCTGGGACCACCGGAAGGGTTCCGGAGGCCCACCGGGAGGGGCCACAAGCCCCGAAAGGCTACATGGGCCAAGTGCAGGAGGGAACCAGCCCCTTGGTGGGATGGTGCACTCCCCACACCCAGCCCATGCGCAGCAGAGAGGGAGGGAGGGGAAACCCTAGGCGCAGGGGAGGCCCAAGGCCCACCTAGGTTACCGCCCTCCCTTTCCGTGCCCTGGCCGCCGCCCCCCTCTCCCATCTGGGCTGCCGCACCACCTAGGGGGGAACCCTAGGGGTGGCGCAACCCCCTCCCCTCCTCCTATAAATAGTGGGGGTGGCGCAACCCCCTCCCCTCCTCCTATAAATAGTGCCCTGCTCTTCTTTCTCCTCATCTCTGCCGGTGCTTGGCGAAGCCCTGCCGGGAGACCTCGTCTCTCCATCGACACCACGCCGTCGTGCTGCCGGAGATCTTCCCCAACCTCTCCCTCCTCCTTGCTGGATCAAGGTGCAGGAGATGTCACCGGGCTGCACGTGTGTTGAACGCGGAGGTGCCGTGGTTTGGCACTAGATCGGAATCACACCGCGATCTGAATCGCCGCGAGTACGACTCCATCAACCGCGTTCTAGCAACGGTTCCGCTTAGCGATCTTCAAAGATATGAAGATGCACTCACCCCTCTATCGTTGCTGGTCTCTCCATAGGAAGATCTGAATGTGCGTAGGATTTTTTTTGAATTTATGCTACGTTACCCATCAGTGGCATCCGAGCAAGGTTTTCTATGCGTAGATTCTATGCACGAGTAGAACACAAAAGGTTGTGGGCGATGATTTGTCAATTGCTTGCCGCTACTAGTCTTATTCTTTTCTGGCGGTATTGTGGGATGAAGCGTCCCGGACCGACATTACACGTACGCTTACGTGAGACTGGTTCCACCGACAGACATGCACACCGTGCATAAAGGTGGCTAGCGGGTGTCTGTCTCACCTACTCTAGTCGGATTGGATTTGATGAAAAGGGTCCTTATGAAGGGTAAATAGCTTTGGCATATCATCGTTGTGGCTGTCACGTAGGTAAGAAAGCGTTCTTGCTAGAAACCCAAATCAGGCACGTAAAGCTTGCAACAACAATTAGAGGACGTCTCACTTGTTTTTCCAGGGTTTAACATGTGATGTGATATGGCCAAAGTTGTGATGTTGCATGTATGATGTATGAGATGATCATGTTATTGTAATAGGTTTCATGACTTGCATATCGATGAGTATGACAACCGGCAGGAGCCATAGGAGTTGTCTTAATTTATTGTATGAGATGCAACGCCATGTGCTTACTACTTTTACTTCATTGCTAACGGTTAGCTACAGTAGTAGTGATAGTAGTAGTTGGCGTGACGACTTCACGGAAACACGATGATGGAGATCATGATGATGGAGATCATGGTGTCACGCCGGTGATGATGATGATCATGCGATGCCTGAAGATGGAGATCGAAAGAGCAAAGATGATAATGGCCATATCTTGTCACTATATGATTGCATTGTGATGTTTATCATGTTTTTCATCTTATTGCTTAGAATGACGGTAGCATAATAAGATGATCCCTCTTAAAAATTTCGAGAACGTATTCCCCTAAGTGTGCACCATTGCGAAGGATCGTTGTCTCGAAGCACCACGTGATGATCGGGTGTGATAGATTCTAACGTTCGCATACGACGGGTGTAAGCCAGATTTACACACGCGAAACACCTAGGTTGACTCGACGAGCTTAGCATGTACAGACATGACCTAGAATACAAGAGACTGAAAGGTCGAACATGAGTTGTATGGTTGAATACGATCAACATGAAGTTGCTCACCATGGTGACTAGTCCGTCTCACGTGATGATCGGACACGGGTTAGTCAACATGGATCATGTATCACTTAGATGACTAGAGGGATGTCGATTTAAGTGGGAGTTCATACTTAATTTGATTAAATGAACTTAGTTGTCATGACTTAGTCTAAAAGTTGTCTTTATAAATATTGTAGATGGCCAACATCAACCTCAATTTCAACGCATTCCTAGAGAAAAACAAGCTGAAAGATGATGGTTGCAACTATGCGGACTGGGTTAGCAACTTGAAGCTCATCCTTGAAGTAGCTAAAAAGGCTTATGTCCTTGATGCGCCGCTAGGTGACCCTCCCGCTCCCGCAGCAGCCCAGGACATTCTGAACGTCTGGCAAACGCGGAGTGATGACTACTCTCTGGTTTGGTGTGACATGTTATACAGTTTAGAAACGGGGCTCCAAAGGCGTTTTGAGCAACACGGTGCATATGAGATGTTCCAAGAGATGAAGCTAGTTTTTCAAGCTCATGCCCGTGTCGAGAGATATGAAGTCTCCGACAAGTTCTTTAGCTGTAAGATGGAGGAGAACAGTTGTGTCAGTGAGCACATACTCAAAATGTCTGGGTTACACGATCGTCTGACTTCACTTGGAGTCGAACTTCCGGATGATGCTATAATTGACAGAATCCTCCAATCTCTCCCACCAAGCTACAGAGGTTTTGTGCTGAACTACAACATGCTAGGGATGGAGAAGACCATTCCCGAGTTGTACTCGATGCTCAAGTCTGCAGAAGTAGAAATCAAGAAAGAGCATCAAGTGTTGATGGTCAACAAGACCACTAGTTTCAAGAAGGGCAAGGGTAAGAAGAAATTCAAGAAAGACGGCAAAGCCGTTGCCGCGCCCGGTAAGTCAGATGCCGGGAAGAAGAAAAAGAATGGACCCAATCCCGAGGCTGAGTGCTTCTATTGCAAGGGAAAGGGTCACTGGAAGAGAAACTGCCCCAAATACTTAGCGGACAAGAAGGCCGACAACGTTAAAGGTATATGTGATATACATGTTTTTGATGTGTACCTTACCAGCGCTCGTAGTAGCTCCTGGGTATTTGATACCGGTGCTGTTGCTCACATTTGCAACTCAAAGCAGGAACTGCGGAATAAGCGGAGACTGGCCAAGGACGAGGTGACGATGCGCGCCGGGAATGGCTCCAAGGTCGATGTGATCGCCGTCGGCACGCTACCACTACATCTACCGTCAGGATTAGTTTTAAACCTTAATAATTGTTATTTAGTACCAACTTTAAGCATGAACATTGTATCAGGGTCCTGCTTAATGCGAGACGGCTACTCATTGAAGTCAGAGAATAATGGTTGTTCTATTTATATGAGTGATATGTTTTATGGTCATGCTCCGCTGGTGAATGGTTTATTCTTGATGAATCTCGATCATGATGTTACGCATATTCATAGTGTGATTACCAAAAGATGTAAAGTTGATAATGATAGTCCCACATACTTGTGGCACTGTCGCCTTGGTCATATCGGCATTAAGCGCATGAAGAAGCTCCATACTGATGGACTATTAGAGTCTCTTGACTTTGAATCATTTGACACATGCGAACCGTGCCTCATGGGCAAGATGACTAAGACTCCATTCTCAGGAATAATGGAGAGAGCAACCGACTTATTGGAAATTATACATACTGATGTGTGTGGTCCAATGAACGTTGAAGCTCGCGGTGGCTATCGTTATGTTCTCACTCTCACCGATGATTTGAGTAGGTATGGGCATATTTACTTGATGAAGCACAAATCTAAGACATTTGAAAAGTTCAAGGAATTTCAGAGTGAGGTCGAGAATCAACGTGACAGAAAAATTAGGTGTTTATGATCTGATCGTGGAGGAGAATATTTGAGTCACGAGTTTGGCACACACCTAAGGAAATGTGGAATCGTTTCACAAGTGACGCCGCCTAGCACACCGCAACGCAACGGAGTGTCTGAACGTCATAATCGCACTTTATTAGATATGGTACGATCTATGATGTCTCTTACCGACTTGTCGCTATCATTTTGGGGATACGCATTAGAAACTGCAGCATTCACTTTAAATAGGGCACCGTCTAAATCCGTTGAGACGACACCGTATGAACTATGGTTTGGCAAGAAACCTAAGTTGTCGTTTCTTAAAGTTTGGGGCTGCGATGCTCATGTGAAGAAACTTCAACCAGAAAAGCTCGAACCCAAAGCGGAGAAATGCGTATTCATAGGATACCCTAAGGAAACTATTGGGTATACCTTCTATCTTAGATCCGAAGGTAAAACCTTTGTTGCCAAGAACAGATCCTTTCTAGAGAAAGTGTTTCTCTCAAAAGAAGTAAGTGGGAGGAAGGTATAACTTGATGAGGTAATTACACCCTCTCTCAAACAGGATAGTAGCGCAGCACGGGAAGTTGTTCCTGTGGCGCCTACACCAACTGATGAGGAAGTTAATGATAATGATCATGAAGCTTCGGATCAAGTTACTACTGAACCGTGAAGGTCCCCAAGGGCACGCTCCGCACCACAGTGGTACGACAACCCTGTGATGGAAATCATGTTGTTAGACAACGATGAACCTTCGAACTATGAAGAAGCGATGGCGGGCCCGGATTCCAACAAATGGCTTGAAGCTATGAAATCCGAGATAGGATCCATGTATGAGAACAAAGTATGGACTTTGGTGGACTTGCTCGATGACTTTCTCAAGAAGAAGACTGATGCAAACGGTAATGTAACCGTTTACAAAGCTCGACTTTGTCGCAAAGGGTTTTTGAAAAATTCAAGGGATTGACTACGAAGAGACTTTCTCTCCCGTAGCGAAGCTGAAATCAGTCCGAATCATGTTAGCAATTGCCGCCTTCTATGATTATGAAATTTGGCAAATGGACGTCAAAACAGCGTTCCTTAACGGGAACCTTAAGGAAGAGTTGTATATGATGCAACCAGAAGGTTTTGTCGACCCTAAGGGTGCTAACAAAGTGTGCAAGCTCCAGCGCTCCATCTATGGGTTGGTGCAAGCATCTCGGAGTTGGAACATTCACTTTAATGAGGTGATTAAAGCGTTTGGGTTCATACAAGTTTATGGAGAAGCCTGTTTGTACAAGAAAGTGAGTGGGATCTCTGTAGCTTTCCTCATACTGTATGTGGATAACATATTATTGATGGGGAATAATATAGAGATGTTGGAGAGCATAAAGGCCTATTTGAACAAGAGTTTTTCTATGAAGGACCTTGGAGAAGCTGCATACATATTAGGCATCAAGATCTATAGAGATAGATCGAGACGCCTCATAGGTCTTTCGCAAAGTACATACCTTGACAAGATATTGAAGAAGTTTAATATGGAAAACTCAAAGAAAGGGTTCTTGCCAGTTTTGCAAGGTATGAGATTGAGTAAGACTCAGTCACCGACCACGGCAACAGATAGAGAGAAGATGAGTACTGTCCCCTACGCTTCAGCCGTAGGCTCTCTAATGTATGCCATGCTGTGTACCAGACCTGGTATAAACCTTGCCATAAGTTTGGTAGGGAGGTACCAAAGTGATCCCGGTATGGAACTGTCACGCCCAAGATGCGACCCTATCCTCAATTTGGCACGAAGGCCTCGTCAGGGATAGAAGCGCATCTCGTCGTGTCGCAAGAATGGATATCATTACAAGTACATGTACTGAAAAGAAGAGATGTATATATAGAATTGGCTTACACTCGCCACAAGCTACATCAGAGTCACATCAGTACATTACATAATCATCAAGAGTAAGAGCAGGGTCCGACTACGAACGAAAACAAACGGGAAAAATAAGAACGACGTCCATCCTTGCTATCCCAGGCTGCCGGCCTGGAACCCATCCTAGATCAGTGAAGAAGAAGAAGAAGAAGAAGCAACTCCAAATGAACAATCAACACGCTCGCGTCAAGTAACCTTTACCTGTACCTGCAACTGGTGTTGTAGTAATCTGTGAGCCACAGGGGGCTCAGCAATCTCATTTCCAAAGGTATCAAGACTAGCAAAGCTTAATGGGTGAGGTATGGTTAAGTGGTGAGGTTGTAGCAGCGGCTAAGCATATATTTGGTGGCTAAACTTACGAGTACAAGAAATAAGAGGGGGAAGATCTACGCATAACAGACGTGTCTACTGATGATCAAATGAATGATCCTGAACACCTACCTACGTCAGACATAACCCCACCGTGTCCTCGATCGGAGAAGGAACTCACGAAAGAGACAGTCACGGTTACGCACACAGTTGGCATATTTAAATTAAGTTAACTTCAAGTTATTTAGAACGAGTGTTAAACAAAGTTTCCACGTTGCCACATAACAGCGGGCATGGCTTTCCGAAAAGATTTAACCCTGCAGGGGTGCTCCAACTAGTCCATCCCAAATTACCACAAGCCGCATAGAAATCCTCGATCAAGACACTCGCGATCTCGTTGGATTCCATAGTGGAAAACCTCAACTCTGAGATTACCCAAAGCATCACCGGAATCCCGATGCACAAGATATTTCGTCAAAGGTAAAACTAATCCAGCAAGGCCGCCCGACGTGTCGACGAACCCAATAGGAGCCGCGTATCTCGTTCTCAGGACACGACGGATGGAAAAGCCTACACGTGCGAAATCTCGAGTTGCCCCGTGGTGGCCCCGCAGTCTGTCCAGTTTGGACCAACACTCATGAGGAGCACTAGCCCGGGGGTTGATTAAATTATCCTCGGGGTCCGGAAAGTCCCTATGCAATTTTATTAGGTGATTAGGCAAATATAGTACCAAAGTTGGGCCTTGCCAGACCAACTTTAATCTAAAAAGAATTATCAAGGGGGTCCCCATAACAACCCCGATCGTGTTAGGAGCGCTCAATTATGGAACATAACACCGGTAGCCGGAAACTAAGGGGGTAAAGGTGGAACAAAACACTAGGCTAGAAAGGCCAAGCCTTCCACCTTTTACCAAGTATATAGGTGCATTAAATTAAATAGCATTTGATATGGTGATATGACAAGGAACTCATGCTTTCACATGGAAGCAACGACACCTGCAACTAGCAACGCTAACACAAGGTTAAGCAAGCAGTAACATAGCCAATCAGTGGTTTGCTAGGTCGAACAGATTGAAGGTAATCATGGCATTGTTGAGAGGCTGATATTTAACATGTGGTAGGCAACGAGACATAATCGATAGAAGCGATAAAACTAGCATGGCAATGATAGTAATGGTATCTGGGGAAATGGTCATCTTTCCTGAGATCCCACTTGGAAGAAGAATGCCTCCGTGAAGCAGACGAACAAACGTAGTCGAACAGGTCCTCACAATCCGGCACGCTGCGGAACTCTATCGAGACGAAGCAAACCGGAAACACAAATCAACACACGGAATTCACCACACGATGCACAACGCAAATGATGCATGAGCAGCTGAATACATGCAAGTCACGGCATGACAAGCCACGACAAACAAACACTACACATTAAGTGAAGTTCAATATGCAACGAGTTGCATATTGACGAAACTCCACGTTCATTTATTTAGTTATATCCCGATTAGGTACACGACAATATTAAAGGTGGGTTAACATGGGAGGTGAAGCGTATTAAGCTACCTATCTAAGCATTTTAAATGAGGTCGGAAATGACATATAGCACCTCCGAGACGACCTCACATGTTAATTTACAATCCTGTCCAGATCTGAACTAACACATTTAATTTGTTGTTAAACAGCAAAAAAATAGGTTCACGTGATTCTACGCGTCATTACAAGCAATTTACACATAGAGAACATCTCCAACGGAGCTACGGTCAAAAGATACAAGCACCGCAAGATATGATGGCATGAATGCAATATGTGTGCAACGACGGTCACGAGCACTTCAAAACATACAACCAGCAAGATAAAATGAAACTACATGGGATTCTAAGCAAGTTTCATATAGGACACGATCAAATCGGAGCTACGGTTCAACATCTACGAGCAAAACGAGAAATCACTACAATCTGCCAAAATCAGCCACATAGCATTTTCTACGCCCACAACTACGAGCTACACAACACCGATACGCTCAAGCAAGACATGACACGAAAGAGGGCAAGAAGCACTACAACGTACAACCAACAACAACTAGCATGGCATCATGGATCACTAGGAAAAGAAGTCACAAAGTGGCATCTCACACACTATTTCAAACTTAGTGAAAATAGCAGTTTTTGAAGCTGCAGTTTTCGATCTGAAGGCATATTGACAGCAGCAAAACCTAGAGCTACAGGGCTCCAAATGGCATGAAAATTTACATCATGCTAGAGAAACACAAGGACTACAACTAACTCCATTGGACCAACCTCAACAGAGCTACATATCACAAGATGCAAGCAAGACAAGACAACAACAAAATATAACAGATTCCAGACTTAGAAATATTTCAGCAGCTCCAAATCAGCACTATTTCTAGCAACTTGAGAGCAAGCAAACCACACCTAAACATGCATTTCTATTGCAACCAAAAATACCAGGGGCTAGAGTAAACATCCAAGAACAACTCTCTAGTTGACAACTCCGTTAAACGAAGCACGGAATAAATCCTACGAATTAAACAAAAGGGCAACACGGCAAAATATCGCGCGAACTAACTTGCTCAAAAGCTGAAACTAATTGCACAGAAAAATCCCATGGATTTTTCTACCCCAAAAACATATAAAATATGTAGGGTTGCGCAACAAAATAATGCCACACGAATATGCGAGAAAAAAACCTAGACACGGAAAAATAAGCTAGCGCAATTCCCTACACACAAAAATACAAATGACTGCTCTAAAATACATGGAAAAATGGTTCCTAAAACAAGGGCATTTAACCTACGGCATACGAGCAATCCGGACACGCGCGAAAATAGCTACGGGCGATAAACCTATCGAGACAACACGCTAAACTAGGCATTAGGCATGCTAAACTAAATCAAACAAATATGCAAGTTGCACAAACGTAATCTACGCGTAAAACTACACGAGATACATATACAACTTGCCTCGATCCGACTTACAGTTAAGAATCTACGAGCGTTTTAATATGCCTATTTCCTGAAATTTAACTAATTCGAAAAACCCTAAATAAAAATACTACCGGGCCGAATTGGGGGCGCAATTTAGCTAAGACGCACCTAGGCGTGATTTAGAGGGGCTGGGGGGGACTCTCACCTTGGACCGAAAGGCCGGCTGAAGGGGAGGAGGCGACCTGGGCGCCTGGGCTAAAGGGGAGCTGCAGCTGGGCCCGCTGCGGGGGAGCTGTGGAGGCCGAGGTGGGGCGAAGCGAAGCCCCCTCGTTCCCGTCCCCGATCCAGATCAGAATTACGAGGAGAGGCGGCGCACTCCGGCGGCCGACGCGGCACAGGGCCATGGCGGGATCCCGGCGAGCGGCGAGGGCAAAGGGGCGCGGTTCCGGCGCGGGGCGGACGAGGCCGGGCGCTGCCGGCTGCTGGCGATAGTGCACGCCTCCGGCGAGGTCTCGAGGACGGCGCTGGAGAAGACCGGAACGGCGACGGTAGCGGGAACGGGATCAACGGCAGGGCGGCGCAGGAGGGGCATGGAGATGGGGTTCCGGCGGGGTCCGTCGGGGCTGCAGGCACGGCGAGCTGCGGGCGGCGGGGCGGCGCAGGAGAGGCTGCGCTAGGCGGAGGCGCGGGTACGGGAGGCAGAACGGGCGGCGACGGCGGGCCAGCCGTGGGCTTGGCGGGCCCTGTCGGTGGGGAGGAGAGAGGCAGAGGCGCTGGGGTGGCGGCTGGTTCGGTTGGTGGTCGCGGGATTCGAGGCAACCACTAGGGTTTCCCTAAAATGGCAGGGAGGGCTTCATTTATAGGAAGGGGGCTAGGATGGAGTGTATCTGGGGATTTTTCGACCCTCCGATCGCGATCGTGCAGTCCGATGGGAGAGGCGGGTTAGGGTTAGCTGTGTAGAGTGGCGTTGGCTAAGATGAGAGGGAAGACGGGCGACCCGGCAACGTATTTTAGAACACCAACATTCGTTTGACGGTAGACCGAGTACGGTGCCGCTACGGTCGACCGTTCGGGTACCAGACGGACTCCAATCGTGACGAAATTCGACATGCGGCCTAGCGATAACTAATTACGACCGCATGCCAAGTTTCACCTCGATCAGAGAAAGTTTTACGCACACTTTTAAAACAGAGTTTCAACGATGCTGCGGGCGCGTGCGAGTGCAGTCGGGCTCAGAACGGACAACGACGAGAACCGGCAACTAACAACGGGTGCAAGTTTGAAAACTGGCGGCAACGGAGATGCCGATGCAATGCAGATGATGCAAGTGATGCGATGATGATGCGACAAAATAAAATAGACACACGACGAAAACGGAAAGAAGGGGGAATCTTCTGGAACGTCGGCATCGGGCTGTCACAGGAACACTGGACATCAGTCAAGAATATCCTTAAGTACCTGTAAAGGACTAAGGAAATGTTTCTCGTTTATGGGGGTGACGAAGAGCTTGTCATAAAGGGTTACGTCGACGCTAGCTTCGAGACAGATCCAGATGACTCTAAGTCAAAGAACGGATACGTATATGTTTTGAATGGTGGGGCAGTGAGCTGGTGCAGCAGCAAGCAAGAAGTCGCGGCAGCATCTACATGTGAAGTGGAGTACATAGCTGCTTCAGAAACAGCTCATGAAGGAATTTGGATGCAGGAGCTCATCACCGACCTTGGAGTGGTTCCAAGCTCGTCGGGGTCCAATGACACTCTTCTGTGATAACACTAGGGCCATTGCCATAGCCAAGGACCCAGGTTTCACCGGAAGACGAAGCACATCAAACGCCGCTACAACTCCATCCAGGACCATGTCCAGAGTGGACTAATAGAGATTTGTAAAGTACACACGGATCTGAATGTTGCAGACCCGTTGACTAAACCTCTTCCACGAGCAAAACATGGTCAACACCATAATGCTATGGGTGTTCGATACATCACAATGTAACTAGATTATTGACTCTAGTGCAAGTGGGAGACTGCTGGAAATATGCCCTAGAGGCAATAATAAAATGGTTATTATCATATTTCACTTTTCACGATAATCGTCTATTGTTCATGCTATACTTGTATTAACAGGAAACAATAATACATGTGTGAATAAATAGATCACAATGTGTCCCTGGCAAGCCTCTAGTTGGCTAGCTCGTTAGTTAAAAGATGATCATGGTTTCCTGGTCATGGGCATTAGATGTCATTGATAACGGAATCACATCATTGGGAGAATGATGTGATGGACAAGACCCAATCCTAAGCGTAGCACTAGATCGTATTGTTCGTATGCTAAAGCTTTTCTAATGTCAAGTGTCTTTTCCTTTGACCGTGAGATTGTGCAACTCCCGGATACCGTAGGAGTGCTTTGGGTGTATCAAACATTACAACGTAACTGGGTGACTATAAAGGTGCACTACGGGTACCTCTGAAAGTGTCTGTTGGGTTGGTACGAATCGAGATCGGGATTTGTCACTCCGCGTGACGGAGAGGTAACTCTGCGCCCACTCGGTAGAACATCATCATGAGCTCAATGTGACTAAGGAGTTAGTCACACGATGACGTGCTACGGAACGAGTAAAGAGACTTACCGGTAATGATATTGAACAAGGTATAGGTATAGTGACGATCGAATCTCGGGCAAGTTCTATACCGACAGACAAAGGGAATTGTATACGGGATTGATTGAATCCTTGACATCGTGGTTCATCGATGAGATCATCGTGGAGCAAGTGGGAGCCACCATGGGTATCCAGACCCCGCTGATGGTTATTGGCCGGAGAGGTGTCGCGGTCATGTATGCCTGTCTCCCGAACCCGTAGGTCTACACACTTAAGGTTCGATGACGCTAGGGTTATAGGGAATTGTTATACGAGGTTACCGAAAGTTGTTCGGAGTCCTGGATGATATCCCGGACGTCACGAGGAGCTCCGGAATGGTCCGGAGGTAAAGATTGATATATAGGATGGATGGGTTTGGACGCCAGAAATGTTTCGGGCACCACCGGCAAAGTGCCGGGACCACCGGAAGGGTTCCGGAGGCCCACCGAGAGGGGCCACAAGCCCCGGAGGGCTACATGGGCCAAGTACGGGAGGGAACCAGACCCTAGGTGGGCTGGTGCGCCCCCCACACCCAGCCCATGCGCAGCAGAGAGGGAGGGAGGGGAAACCCTAGGTGCAGGGGAGGCCCAAGGCCCACCTAGGGCGCCGCCCCCCCTTTCCGTGCCCTGGCGGCCGCCCCTCTCCCATGTGGGCTGCCGCACCACCTAGGGGGAACCCTAGGGGTGGCGCAACACCCTCCCCTCCTCCTATAAATAGTGGGGGTTTTGGGGCTGTTGGAGACACACTTTTCCCTCTCCCTCGGCGCAGCCCTGCTCTTCTTTCTCCTCATCTGTGTCGGTGCTTGGCGAAGCCCTGCCGGGAGACCTCTTCTCTCCATCGACACCATGCCGTCGTGCTGCCGGAGATCTTCCCCAACCTATCGCTCCTCCTTGCTGGATCAAGGTGTGGGAGACGTCACCGGGCTGCACGTGTGTTGAACGCGGAGGTGCCGTGGTTCGGCACTAGATCGGAATCACACTGCGATCTGAATCGCCGCGAGTACGACTCCATCAACCGCGTTCTAGCAACGCTTCCGCTTAGCGATCTTCAAAGGTATGAAGATGCACTCACCCTCTCTTGTTGCTGCTCTCTCCATAGGAAGATCTGAATATGCGTAGGATTTTTTTTGAATTTATGCTACGTTATCGATCAATATCTGGCCGAGTTGAAGATGCAGTCGCCAAAGACCCATTAATGGGATCAGAGAAAGGCCCACTGTCTGAACCTTCCAACGATGCGATTTTGAAAGTATTTGAAATCCCGCCTAACGCGGAGGATTAGCCGAATCCACGCAAGAGGAGGAAGAATTCCCGCTGATATCGCTCGTGTCAATTTGTGTACCGGAGGATCCGGAAGGTGACACCTGCCGAGAAACTATTCCAAAAGTAATGTGCGGCCATGTCGACGTCCACCGGAGTTCAGCTGGCGGCGACGCACTAATGATGACACGCTTCTGAGGAGGGACCGAATAACCAGCTTGCGTGAGCGTGAGAAGCTCATCATGAGAGACAGGGCATCGATAGCCTTTGCGAACCTCGTACTGCTGGAGGGTTGTGAAAGATAATTTCTTGCGAGCAGAAGATCCCGACTTAAAAGATGACTTAAGAGGTTTGGAATGCATTGCCATCAGACCTAGAGCCGCTCTTCTTTTGGACGGGCTCACAATGATCCATTCTGCATCACATTGTTTCTTCCATAATAAAAATTCCCGACGCCAATTAGGACCACCATTGCCCCATAGATGAAAAAACACTTAAAGCTCGAACCCTTGTAAGAACGTAAGGCCAAAATGTGAAAACCAACTTGCTTGCAAGAGACCTTGAAGGAGAAAACCGAGTCTGTGACTTGAGAAACCCACAACTCAGTGGCGGAATCACCAATGGAAGATTCAAGCGCGGCGGTGACTGAATCCGCAGAGAGACGGAAAGCATGACGACCAAAGGATACCACCATAATGAACGGGCGATGAAGATTCAGTGGATGTACCGGAAAACCAGAGTGTTGAAAAACCTCATCTGCGAAGGTCAAACCGGGAGAAAAATCCAGATCCAACGTGGAACCATCCATGCGAGCCATGCACGACCACGTAAGAGATCGTGAGAGTTCACCTGAGAGGATGAGCGGAGAGCGAGGATCAAACGCCGGCTAGAAGTCCAGATCGCCATGAGACCGCCGAGGTGGGAGGTGGGAGGTGGGCGTCGCCATCCCCTAGAGGATTTGCTTTTTGAGTGTAGTCGTTGTTTTTTTATTTTCCCCTTTGGCTGAGATATCCCCCCGTCCACTCCTTGGAAGGAGCCCATTGGTTTGAGATCCGAATCGGGGATCTACAACTGCTTGATCACATCACGCGAAATCAGGATTAGGACGACCTCACTGTCAACCAACATCTTCATGACTTTGAGGTTGCGAATTGTTGGTGAGACCAACAAAGACACACACCCAACTGCGGTGATGTGGTCAGTGTGGTCCTCAACGTCGAATATGATGGGAGTGTTGGACCACTTGAGGGGCTTCCTTGCTTGTGTCGTCGGTTCTGTCGCGTTGACTTTGTGGGCCCATTGTTTGAGGTACCTCTGGGAGGAGTGCAAACACGCGCCTCCATCAACGCACATAGCATCTATGGCCTTCTAAAATTCTTTCCTGTCAGATTTCCCTTCATCCTTGTCATTGTCAACATCACCATCAGATTTTCGCCCCGGCCTCTAGCAAGCTTCTCTCTCTACTGTTTGGCCTTGTCGCGGCTGGCACCTCGGCCATTGTGGCTGTTCTTGTTGAATCCACCGACACCATCTCGGCCTTTCTCCTTGTCACGCCTTCCGTACTCTTGCTTCTGCTTCTCAGGAAGCTGTTCTAGTTGGCAGCATTTAGTGATGTCGTGGCCCTTGGTGAGGTAGATATTGCAGTATGGCTTGCCGGTCTTCTCGCCTACCGTGGCTTCATCGTATCTGGAGCAAATGGTAACGTCCTTGCCGGACTCCTCGGATTTGGCCTTCTTGCTGGCTTTAGGTTTGCCGGAGCTCTCGACAACCATCACTAACTTTCCCTTGCGCTTCTTGTTGCGCTTGTGTTCCTTCTTCGAGGAGGCAGGTGTATTCTCGTTGTCCTCAGAGTCCATCTCCGTGCCAACGTCCTCCCTGGAGAGCATTCTCCCTTCTTCAGTCCACAGGCACCTGTCGGCCAGAGCGTAGAGCTCGGCAATGTCCCGCACCTTGTTGTTGCTCATCTCCTCGCGCATGCAGCGATTGCGTACGTTCGTGTGAAATGTAGCAATCACCACGGTAGGGTGGATGTCCGAAATGTTGTGCTGGACGCAGCTGAACCTCTCGATGTACTTGCGGAGGGTCTCGCCATTTCGTTGGGGGAGCATGTGCAGATTGCTGGGCTGCCCCGGGAGGTTGTGGCCCCCATGGTTAGCCCAACGAACTGGTTGCACAGATCCGCCCAAGAGGAGATGGACCCCTCTGGCAAGTTCATCATTCAACACCTCATGTTGGGCCTGAGTGCTAGCTGGAATTAGTTGGCGAGCACCTTCTCGTCTCGTCCCCCGGCTGCCTGCACCGCAATGCTGTAGATGCTAGGAACTTTGATGGACTGATATTGCCATCATATTGGTCAGGCAACTCCGGCTTGAAGGCCCTACTGGAGGGCCAGCGAACTTTCCACAGCTCGCGGGTGAATGTAGGGCATCCCAGCTCATAAGGTAGGCTACCGGGTGTCCCTCGCATGGGCTCGCCGACGAATGGATCTCCACGACTATCGGAAAACACACCTATTTCCCGTTGCCTTTCGATTGTGGTGCGCGCGTCCTGCTTGCATCCGTCCTTCAAGACTTGGCGCTGGTTTTGGTTCAGCCGTGGGTCCGTAGAGGCTTGTGATACCCCGTCTTGTATGTCCGTCTAGCGGGAAGTTTGGTGCCGTCATGGGGGCGACTGCACCGTGCGTGTTCTGCCAGCGTCGCGCCCGGCGATGGGTCCTGAGAACACACATGGCGGTGGGTCCTGCAAGAGCCACGCGTTACGCGCGCGAGGAACCCGCCGCGTCTGGCCTCCACTCCTGCATCATCCCTAGCATAGGCAGAAAGTTTTGTATGGTCGCCCTCCACTCCTGCATCATCTCTAGCATAAGCAGAAAGTTCAACAGCAACTAGGCCTGCACCAAAGCTTGCCCCATGGTTCTAGGGATCAGATGGGGCATGGCGTGGGTTGTGATCTTACTCCCTACAGTGCCTGAAGGAGCGCTTTCCCGTGTCGTCGCCCGCTGCCAGCCCTCACCGGGGGGAGGTGGTTGAGCCTGGCCTTGCGCTACTTGCGCAAGGATCTTGTCCACTCGTCGCCCCAGGTCTTCATCTCGCGGGCGCAGGCTATGGTTGTCTTGTGAAGGGCACGATGGAGGTCCATCCGCTTCTGCTGCCGCCGTGGCCGCGGCAGTGGTGTCGCCCTCGTCCGTCGCCGGCGCATATTGCGCCACCACAATGCTAGTGTCTAGGTCATGGCTCATGATGTCGGGGTAACGATGATCTATGGGATCTGTGGGGTCCCATTACGGTTCTGCAGGGGGCTCAGAGTGCATAAGACCCTACGTCCTGTTTGTGTTTGGTTGATTATGTGAGTTTGGTTGATTATCGGGAGTGTAAGACCCTACGTCCTGTTTGTGTTTGGTTGATTATGTGAGTTTGGTTGATTATGTGCACAACAACCCGACAAGGATGTTCGAGAGGTGCAGCTACGCATGGAATTGGACAGAGTGTTACCCCCTAAAAGGTAGTCCTAGGCCTCCTTTTATAGTTCAAGGGGTCACCATAATGGTTATCATGGTCTTTTCCTGGGTGTACAGTTTGTACTGCAGCTACGAAGACTGCTCGTCAGGATAGGTAGTGGGAAATACCTAACTCTGACGGACTAGGACAGGCGCATTGAATGCATCGTGAGGTGGCACGCTGGCGACGTTCCCCAGCAAGGATTGCCTCTCCTTCCGTGTCGTCTGCCTAGCTACCTCCTACTCTTGTGCCATGCTGTGAGACGGGTGTCATTAAAGATGCAACAGGCCTGCCGCTACAGCCACGCGCCCCTGCCAGCCCTGCCTGTTCGCGTGCCTGCTTGACACCTCATCTGATGTAGAAAATTAGCCCCATGGTGCGGTGGAGCGGTGGCTTGTCAGGCTATAATCTTGCCGGGTGTTGTCTGTGGGCGGCTTTATTGACTGGTGAGAGTCTTACCGCCTCGCTTCGGTATTGGCTTTGGCTTACTTTGGGAGTTGTGTGAGCTCGATGAGGAGTCGCTGACCTGAGGGCCGCGGTTTCCCGTGCCTAAGTTTGGGTGCTAAGGACCCAATTTCTTAGTACACGGACACTTCTCAATGATTGTGTTTTTGATTGGAATAATACAAGAGGCCAAACGATTAAGAAAAAAATACAAAGTAAGTGGAAAGAAAATGAGTGCCTTCAAATGGAACACTATCTTGTATGCAACAACCATCAACAAGTGTGACCTGTGGTTTCTACACCTGCATTCACATGGAAGAATTTATACGGTCCGCGAAAATGTTAAATCAACATGATAAAAATCCTCAAATGGGGTCAAGAAGTACAAAGCAATCAGCCCGAAGCCGCCTTAGTGCTCCAAGAACTACAAGTCAAGTTAGCGGCTATCATAAACAAGGAGGCCCGCTTGTCGTCCGGCCTATTCTATAATAACTCGAAGAAGATGCGTCCAACCAACAAAAGATCCTTACCCAGCGCATTGCAACGGGCAAAACTAAAACCGTGACTAAACATATTTGGCATCATGCACTATGTAGTTGATGAACCACTACTGCAGGATGCTGCTAACGCGACACTACAATCACAGACCCTTCGACGAAACTGTGTGTGATGCATTAATCACAAATGGTGATGTAAAAAACCCATCAAAAAAGATGCGAAATGTTTGCGATGGCGGAGACATCAAACACGGTTCATATTATACTTGCATGTGTGATGCGTGACATACAATTAATCCGTAAGAACTGTTTTCGATGAAGCAGAACAACAAAAATGGGCAACTATATCAAGGTGTGTGCGATATACGTCATACAATTTTCTCAGATGACATGTTTCTATTAGGGAATGCAACAGAAACGGTTAGCCAGATCAAGGTGTGTGCGATATACGACATATGGTTCACTCGGACGAACTGCTTTCGATTAGGAAACACAACTGAAACGGTTCATTTTAACAAGATGTGTGTGATATGCGGCATGTAGTTCACATAAATGAACTATTTGCGATGAGCGAAAATAACACAAACGATTTCTGTAAACAAGATGGGTGTGATACGCGGCAAAAATCCCACTCGGATGAACTATTTGCGATGAGAAAATATAACACAAACGATTACTACAGTTAATTCATGTGCGATTCTGTGTGTAGAAAAAACTTTGAAAAATGCAAATTAGTTGCTTGCGGTGGCTAGCAGTATCGCGCATGATGCGTATGCGAGTACTCGTGCGTAATGATTAGTAAGTTACACATACGTTTCTTGTGTTAACACGTGTGTGATAACAGGTGACACAACATACAGTTATCGGGTCGTGTGCTCGACTTAGTCTACCCGCGCTCTAGGCAGGCTTCCCCGCTCCACGTCGATGAGTTTTAAAACCCACAATCCCATAGCAAGCTCCTAGCTATAAATAACCACAACAATGGCCACCAACGGTGATTCGCTATTGATCCACTTGCTAGTTAGTTACCCACACATACCGACATACCCCGAGAAGCCGACGACATGATGGAGTTGTGCGACGGTGGAATCGAGGCTGAAGGCATGATGGTCGGTTTTGCAGTCGATGGCCATGCCGCCGACTCTCCCGACGACGGGCATAGGAAGGAAGAAACATGGTACAAGCAAGCCGCCAGGTTAGCTAGGGTAATACTAAAAGCAGACAGGCATCCCCAGTGGGCGATACTGCTGGCTCGGCGCAGAGTGCGGCGGATGGTGTGGACAGCGGAGTAGGAACCGAGACAATGCAATGAAAAATACGGCCGTCGCGGCCGCCGCACGAGGCGTAGGCTTATGTCCCAGATGTAGGAGGGCTCAACGCCGGGCGTCACTAGGGCATGCCTGGGGGCATCACGGCAGCCCTAGCGAGAGCCAACGTCGTCTCGTCGGACGTCGCCGGGGCAAACCCCGCGGTCGCGGCAGCCGTGGTGAGCGCTGCGCCTGAGGTAGTACCGACGAATCACGATGTCGAGTCTGCCCCAGCCTTGATCGATCAAGGTGTGTAGTTCATCAACTTGGTGGCCTCCTGTAACGCCCAAGATGCGACCCTATCCTTATTTTGGCACGAGGGCCTCGACAGGGATAGAAGCGCATCTCATCGTTTCGCAAGAATGGATATCGTCACAAGTACAGTTATTGATAAGATGAGTATATGGAATTGGCTTACACTTGCCACAAGCTACATCATAGTCACATCAGTACAATACATAAATATCGCGAAGAAGAGCAGGGTCCGACTATGGACGAAAAACAAACGAGAAAAGAACGACGTCCATCCTTGCTATTCCAGGCTGCCGGCCTGGAACCCATCCTAGATCGACGAAGAGGAAGAAGAAGAAACTCCAAATGAACAATCATCGCGCTCATGTATTAATATCCTTTACCTGTACGTGCAGCTGGTGTTGTAGTAATATGTGAGCCACAGGGGACTTAGCAATCTCATTTCCAAAGGTATCAAGACTAGCAAAGCTTAATGGGTGAGGTATGGTTAAGTGGTGAGCCTACAGCAAGGGACTACGCATTATATGAGGTGACTAATTTACGAGTACCAGAATAAAAGGGGGATGATCTACACATATCGGACGTGAACTACTGATGATCAAATGAATGATCCTGAACACCTACTTACGTCAAACATAACCCCATGATGTCCTCGATCGGAGAATCTCATGAAAGAGACAGTCACGGTTACACACTCAGTTGGCAAGTTTTAATTAAGCTTACCTCGAGTTATCTAGAACCGGATGTTAAACAAAGTTTCCACGTTGCCACATAACCGCGGGCACGGCTTTTCGAAAGATTTAACCACGCATGGGTGCTCCAACTAGTCCATCACAAAGTACCACACGCTGAGACAGAATGACCTCGATCAGGCAAACCCGTGATCTCCTCAGATTCCTATTGGAAAACCTCAACCTCGATTTAGCTCAAAGCACCCTCGGAATCACTCGCACGAGACGCTCGATAAAGGTAAAACAAGTCCAGCAAGGCCGCCCGACGTGCCGACAATCCCAATAGGAGCTGCATATCTCGTTCTCAGGGCACACCGGATGAGGATGGTTACCACGCCAAACACCGAGTTGCTCCGGGTAGCGTTAATAAGTTTCTATGTTTGGGACCAACACCATCAGCACTGCCCCCCTGTATTATGTTGAATTACTCCTCGGGTAGCGCCAACTCCCTATGATTTTCAGAATTAACAAAATTAATATGTTTGCAAATATAGAACCAGTGTTCAGCCTTGCCAGACGAGCTTTTCCTAAAACGAGAATCTAGGGGATCCCCATAACAACCCCAAGCATGTTAGGAGCGCTCATTTATGGAATATAACACCGGTAGCCGAAACTAAGGTGGCAAAGGTGGAACAAAACACCAGGCTAGAAAGGCTGATCCTTCCACCTTTTACCAGGTATATAGGTGCATTAAATTAATTAGCAATAAATATGGTGATATAACAAGGAACCCATGTTAACACATGGAAGCAACTGCACCTGCAACTAGCAATGCTAACACATGATTAAGCAAGCGGTAACATAGACAATCAGTGGTTTGCTAGGTTGTGAGCAGGTTGAAGGTTTTCATGGCAATGTTGAGAGGCTGATATTTAACAGGTGGTAGGCAGCGATACATAATGATAGAAACGATAACACTAGCATGGCAATGATAGTAATGGTATCTAGGGAAATGGTCATCTTGCCTGAGATCCCGCTTGGAAGAAGAATGACTCCGTGAAGCAGACGAACCGATGCAGTCGAACGGGTCCTCACTTTCTGACACGCGTGCGGAACTCTATCGAGACGAAGCAAACCAAAAATAAGAATCAACACACGATATTCACCACGACACATGCACGACATAATTCTCAACACGTATGAAGCATGATCGGTCTAATGCAAGGCATGGCATGGCAATTCACTCCAATCAAACACTACACATTAAGTGAAGTTCAATATGCAACGAGTTGCATATTGACGAAACTCCACATATGAATTATTTAGTTCTATCCCGATTAGGTACACGATAATATTAATTGGGGTTAAACATGGCAAGAGGTGAAGCCTAATTAATCTACCTATCTAGGCATTTTAAATGAGGTCGGAAACGACATATAGCTTCTCCGAGATGACCACATACGTTAATTTATAATTCTGTATATATCTGAACTAACACGTTTTAATACTTCTTAAACAGTGAAAATAAAGTGATTCACGCGATTCTACATGTCATACCGATCAAATTACACATAGAGATCATCTCCAACGGAGCTACGGTTAAAAAGATACAAACACCGCAAGATATGATGGCATGAATGCAATATGTATGCAATGACAGTCACAAGCATCCCAAAAATACAAACAACAAGATAATATGAACCTACACGGGATTCTAAACAAGTTTCATATAGGACACGATCAAAACGGAGCAACGGTTCAACAAATACAAGCTACACAAGAAATAGCCATAGTCTACCAAAAACAGCAACATGTTAATTTCTACACCCCAAAACAACAAGCTACATAAATCTAAAATGCTCAAACAAGACATGAGGCAGTAGTGGTCAAGATGCACAACAACACCTTACTAAATACAACTAGCTTGGAAGCATGGATCACTAGGAAAAAAACTCACAAAATGGCATCTCACATACAGTTTCACACTTAGTGAAAATATTAGTTTTTAACAGTGCAGTTTTCGATCTGAAGGCACATTGATAGCACAAAAACTATATGCTACGGGGCACCGAGTGATATGAAAATTTACAACATGCTAGAGAATCTTAAGTACTACAAATAACTCCATTGGACTACCCCGAAGGAGCTGTAGATCACTAGCAAAACTCATGGCAAGACATCAACACAATATAACAGATTTCAGACATAGAAATATTTCAGCATCTTCAAATCAGCACTATTTTCTAGCATGTTGGCAACAAGCAAACAACACCTGAACATGGATTTCTATTGCAACAAAAATTACCAGAGGCTAGCCTACATATCCAAGGGCATATCTCTAGTTCACAACTCATGGATATCACGCATGGAATAAAGCACACAAAATAAACAAAAGGGCAACATGGTAAATATCATGCGCACTAAATTGCTCAAAAGCTAAATCTAAATGCATAGTTAAATTCTTAGGATTTTTCTACCCCGAAAACATATATAGTATGTGGGGTTGCAAAATAAAACTAACGCCACACATATATGCGAGGATATGTCCTAAACACGACCTAGCAAACTAATGATACCACCTACATGCAAAAATGCAAGCAACTACTATAAAATACATGGCAAAGGGTCCCGAACAACATGAACATTTTATCTACGGGGTTGGAACAATCCGGGCGCACCAAAATAACTACGGGATATTAACCTATTAGGACAACACGCAATTCGAGGCAAACAACGGGTCAAACTACTTCAAACATGCATGCAAGTTACAAAATAATGTTCTACGCGAAAAACTAATCAAGTTACATATTTAAATCATCGCGATTCGATGCACGGTTAATTGTCATCTATGGGCGTTTGCAATATCTAATATCCCTAAAATTAAATAAATCCGAAATCCTAAAAAAAACTATCGGGCCGAATCTAGTGGCGCAAGATAACTATTAGATGCCCAGGGCAAAATATAGAGGGGATGGGGCCTGACCTTCGTGGGCTTCGGCCCAGGAGGATCTGGAGTGGAGAGAGAGACCGGATGGGGGGGGGGGGGGGGGCGCTGCTGCTCGGCCTCGACATTTGGTGGAGCTGGGCCGGGCGAGGCGAGGTGCTGGCCCAGACGAGTGAGGCCAGCGCGAGCGAGCTCCTCCTCGTGCTCGCTCCCGAGTGGGAGCCTTTGGCGGCGTAGGACAGGTCAACGCAGGTCGCGGCCTTCGGCGAGGCGGGACGAGAAGTGACAAGGCAGGGGATGGTCGTATCCGGAGGGGATCGGAATGTGGCGGCCTGATCTGCTGGCGGCGGATGGCGGCGACACCGAGGGCGGCGACGGCGGGGTGTTGCACAGCACGGGGCCGGCGGGGTAGCGAGGTTCGCAGTTGGCGGCAGGGCTGGCTGCTGCGACGCCTCCATGGGCTTCTGCCCGGCGGCAGACGGCGCAACGGGGGGGGGGGGGGGGTGGGGGGAGGGGCGCGGTGCGGGACAGCGGAGGGACCACCGGATCTGGCTAGAGGAGGCGATGCGGGAGCTTGGGAGCTCGTCTTGCGCTGGCGAAGGGGAGTTCGGGACTGGCGGCGGCGGTTCGGGCCCGGGGCGGGCTGCACCAAGGCCTGGCGGGCCCGGTTCGGGAGGAGGGAGGTTGAGGGTGAGAGGATTAGGGTTTGGCCCGGGAAACGAGGGGCATTAGGTATCTAGCTGCCTATTTATAGAAAACGGGCTAGGCTTAGCTGTTTTCGCCCCGGTTTCAACCGCGCGATCTAAATCGGACGGTCTCGAACGCGGGGACGGGCTAAGTGGTTGTGTAGAGTAGGCTAGCCGGAGATGAGAGGGAAAACGGGCACCCGGCAACGTGATTTACAAACGTCGAAAAACGTATGACGAATAATCGAAGACGGTGCCTCTACGGTCGACCGTTCGGGTACCAGACGGACTCCGATTGCGATGAAAATTGGCACGCGGCCTACCTATATCTAAATAAGACCACACGCCAAGTTTCAACCCAATCCAAGAATATTCTATACACACTTTTAAAAACAAGATTTAAACGATGCTGTAGCCGCGTGCGTGTGTGGTTGGTCTCAAGACGGTCAACGACGAGCACGAAGAGAACCGACAACTAATAACGGATGCAAGTTTTGAAAACTGGCGGCAACGGAGTGCCGATTCAATGCAGATGATGCGAAAAATAAAATAATCACACAACGACAACGAAATAAAAGGGGAATCTTCTGTAGCGTCGGTCTCGGGCTGTCACAACTCTCCTACACTACAAGAGGATCTCGACCCGAGATCCAAGAATGAAAGGGGAAGAGAAAGAGAAAGAGCAAGAGGTAAAACTGAATTGCTTCTTTGACAAACGAGTGAAACCAACGATCCTTGGGGGTTGCAAAGATGAAGAATGACATGAGAAAAAAAGCAAGAATTCACACAAAATTTCGGCAGCGCTTCGGTAGGAAAAGAGGACAAAATTCAATACAATGGAAAGATCTTGAGAAGATTGACAACAAACTAACTAAATTGAACAAGGGAACAACATGATCTTGATAGAACAAGATGATGGATTGAAGAGAGCAACATCACAAAGCCTCCGTCACAAAGAATAGAAACTAGATATTGAAAAGAAAGAACGAATAAGAAAATGACAACTACTACCACAAGAATCCTGAAGAACACCTTGTGAATGAAGAGATCTTGAGCCGCCTCACAGAAATTGAATGAGGCACCATAATAATTGAGAGACGAACGAAGAGACAACAATTGAGAAGAATTTGAGAACGAAAGCTGAAAGCTGAGAACAAAGAAATCTTCTGAAATGATGGCCTTCGGAGGATCAAGAATGAAAACAACTCAGAAATGCACCTGATAGCAAGAAAGGGATTCTCATGATTGGGAACAATTCAAGATGATGCCACAAAGCTGAAATGATGAATCTTCAAGAGAATGGACCAAGATTTGAGAGAAACACTCCTTCGGTCTTCCAAGCCGAAAATGATGAGGAGAACACCACAAAGATTAATTGAGACACTCTGTAATAAGAACAAGGAAAAAATGAGCCAATGACGAAAATAAATTTGAAGCGATCTTGAAGAAGGAATATGACTGATGAAATTCATACTTACGTCATAGTTGAAAAGAATTAGAGATCTCCAGAAAGATTAGAAGAGACAAATAAGATTGTAGGAAAAACCTGTGGGTTATGGGCCCACTCAAAAGAAACCACCTTTGTAACAAATTTCTCAGAAAGAGGGATATTGCACCGGTACAAATGAAAGCTTGAAGAGGTGAGGCCCTCAAAATAATTGAAAGGATTGAAAACAAGAAACTCTGAGATATCTTGAACACTTTGGCTAGAAAACAGAGATTGAGGAATAATAAGAGAGGCTTGAATAAGAATTGCCAACATGGAAGAGCATTAACGAATGAAAATGATATGATGAACACTAAGAGATTGGATCGAATCCACCGGAAAAGAGAAAAAGAATGAAAAATGATGAACACGAAACTCTTGAGAATCTTCATAAAGAATCACCGGATAGGACACGGAAGAAAAGATAGCGGAAGACACTTGGATGAAAATTGAATCACCGAGGAAAAGGGTGGGAGGGCGGGAAAAACAAAGACAACTTGGGACAGATGAGACAACTCCAGAAAGAAAAGATAGATTGATCTTGCAAATATTGGAGAGGATTGAATTCACTGATGAGAAGCACACCGGTTGGAAAAAAATTGACAAGACAACTTCGATTGAAAGAATTGATAAGATAATTGATTGAGCAAAAGAATTAGCGCTCTCATAAAAATATGAGAACACCTTTTGGAAAAGATTAGAAATCACCATTTGACATCAAAGCAACTCGAATTTCCATACTCCAACAAAACAAAGAGATGAGGCTTATGAAACAAGCCAGAACAAATTTATGAGAGAGATTCCGTTCGATATTTTCGTGGATGAGGCTCGCACGGGCTCTATCCTACAATAGCCATCATGTACAAGGCATTGCACACGACATACGAAGCGTCCCTAAGTCGTAGAAAGCTACAAGTACTCTTTAAGACACAACGAGAACCACTGTAAAACGACCGTGAACAAACAAATCCACTAGATGTCGAACCCCAACCTAACATCATGCATTTGTTGGAAGATTGTCCTATAAGTAACTACTTGAATTCCCACCTAAGAACTTTCGAAATTTTCTGGTCATGCAATCTGGTCCACAGATACAAGGAGTAATATATCACTCAACTCCTATACTAACCCGTCCAGTGTATCACATCGGTCAACACATAACCAGAGATCTTGCAGATTCATCTATCTCAGACACTCGTAATCACAACAATAATAAGTGTGGCGATACATCTGGATCTATCTTCACCAGTACTGGGGAAGCTGGATTCCTCTCGCCACTACTAGTATTGAAGCAATTTCGAACATCCTTCGTCCTCAGATACTAAGAAATCAGAATGATAACAATGTGCTCGAGAATCCCCTGGAGCTCAACTTCCCGGAAGAAATCAAGTCAGACAGGAGGCACCAAGACAGAACTCCGTCACATCGGCATCATATAGATTCCAAAAATATCCGCGTGATCCTAAAAAAAATTCAGTGAGAAGAGGAGTAGAATTAAAATTATTACGTCAAGATTCCTCACCAGAGCATAGAAGAGGATAAAAAAGAATCCTACTCTCCGATATATAACTAGACTCAAAGCAGTTTTTCACTAGACTCGACTCGGCCAAGTTCGATCAATCAAGAGGGCTCCTAGGTCGGTACTGCTGTGATACCAACTTGTAACGCCCAAGATGCGACCCTATCCTTATTTTGGCATGAGGGCCTCAACAGGGATAGAAGCGCATCTCGTCGTTTCACAAGAATGGATATCGTTACAAGTACATGTATTGAAAAGATGAGTATATGGAATTGGCTTACACTCGCCACAAGCTACATCAGAGTCACATCGGTACAATACATACATATCACAAAGGAGAGCAGGGTCCGACTACGGACGAAAAACAAACGAGAAAAGAATGACGTCCATCCTTGCTATCCCAGGCTGCCGGCCTGGAACACATCCTAGATCAACGAAGAGGAAGAAGAAGAAACTCCAAATGAACAATCATCGCACTCACGTCTTAATATCCTTTACCTGTACTTACATTTGGTGTTGTAGTAATCTGTGAGCCACAGGGGACTCAGCAATCTCATTTCCAAAGGTATCAAGACTAGCAAAGCTTAATGGGTGAGGTATGGTTAAGTGGTGAGGCTACAGCAAGCGACTAAGCATTATATGAGGTGACTAACTTACGAGTACCACAATAAGAGGGGGATGATCTACGCATATCGGACGTGAACTACTGATGATCAAACGAATGATCCTGAACACCTACTTACGTCAAACATAACCCCACCTTGTCCTCGATCGGAGAATCTCACGAAAGAGACAGTCACGGTTACACACTCAGTTGGCAAGTTTTAATTAAGCCTACCTCGAGTTATCTAGAACCGGATGTTAAACAAAGTTTCCATGTTGCCACATAACCGCGTGCACGGCTTTTCGAAAGATTTAACTCTTCAGGGGTGCTCCAACTAGTCCGTCATAAACTACCACACGCTGCGACGGAATGACATCGATCAGGGAAACCCGTGATCTCCATGGATTCCTATTGGAAAACCTCAACCTCGAGTTAGCTCAAAGCATCCTCGGAATCCCTCGCACGAGACGCTCGATAAAGGTAAAACAAGTCCAGCAAGGCCGCCCAACGTGCCGACAATCCCGATAGGAGCCACGTATCTCGTTCTCAGGGCACACTCGATGAGGGATGGTTACCACGCCAAACGCCGAGTTGCCCCGGGTAGCGTTAATAAGCTGCTCTGTTTGGGACCAACACCATCAGCACTGCCCCCCTGTATTATGTTGAATTACTCCTCGGATAGCACTAACTCGCTATGGTTTTCAGAATTACCAGAATTAATATGTTGGGAAAATATAGAACCAATGTTGGGCCTTGCAAAACGAGATTTATCCTAAAACGAGAATCTAGGGGGTCCCCATAACAACCCCAAGCATGTTAGGAGCGCTCATTTATGGAACATAACACCGGTAGCCGAAACTAAGGCGACAAAGGTGGAACAAAACACTAGGCTAGAAAGGCCGAGCCTTCCACCTTTTACCAGGTATATAGGTGCATTAAATTAATTAGCAATAAATATGGTGATATAACAAGGAACCCATGTTAACACATGGAAGCAACTGCACTCGCAACTAGCAACGATAACACATGGTTAAGCAAGCGGTAACATAGCCAATCAGTGGTTTGCTAGGTTGTGAACAGGTTGAAGGTTTTCTTGGCAATGTTGAGAGGCCGATATTTAACATGTGGTAGGCAGAGACACATAACGATAGAAATGATAAAACTAGCATGGCAATGATATTAATGGTATCTAGGGAAATGGTCTTCTTGCCCGAGATTCCACTTGGAAGAAGAATGACTCCGTGAAGCAGACGAACCGATGGAGTCGAACGTGTCCTCACTTTCCGACACGCTTGCGGAACTCTACTGAGACGAAGCAAACCGAAAACAAGAATCAACACACGATATTCACCACGACACATGCATGACATAATGCTCAACACGTATGATGCATGATCGGTCTAATGCAAGGCATGACATGGCAATTCACTCCAATCAAACACTACACATTAAGCGAAGTTCAATATGCAACGAGTTGCATATTGACGAAAATCCACATACGAATTATTTAGTTCTATCCCGATTAGGTACACGATAATAATAATTGGGGTTAAACATGGCAAGAGGTGAAGCCTAATTAATCTACCTATCTAGGCATTTTAAATGAGGTCGGAAACGACATGTAGCTTCTCCGAGATGACCACATACGTTAATTTATAATTCTGTATATATCTGAACTAACACGTTTTAATACTTCTTAAATAGTGAAAATAAAGTGATTCACGCGATTCTACGTGTCATACCGATCAAATTACACATAGAGATCATCTCCAACGGAGCTACGGTTAAAAAGATACAAACACCGCAAGATATGATGGCATGAATGCAATATGTATGCAATGACAGTCACAAGCATCCCAAAAATACAAACAACAAGATAATATGAACCTACACGGGATTCTAAACAAGTTTCATATAGGACACGATCAAAACGGAGCAACGGTTCAACAAATACAAGCTACACAAGAAATAGCCATAGTCTACCAAAAACAGCAACATGTTAATTTCTACACCCCAAAACAACAAGCTACATAAATCTAAAATGCTCAAACAAGACATGAGGCAGTAGTGGTCAAGATGCACAACAACACCTTACTAAATACAACTAGCTTGGAAGCATGGATCACTAGGAAAAAAACTCACAAAATGGCATCTCACATACAGTTTCGCACTTAGTGAAAATATTAGTTTTTAACAATGCAGTTTTCGATCTGAAGGCACATTGATAGCACAAAAACTATATGCTACGGGGCACCGAGTGATATGAAAATTTACAACATGCTAGAGAATCTTAAGTACTACAAATAACTCCATTGGACTACCCCGAAGGAGCTGTAGATCACTAGCAAAACTCATGGCAAGACATCAACACAATATAACAGATTTCAGACTTAGAAATATTTCAGCATCTTCAAATCAGCACTATTTTCTAGCATGTTGGCAACAAGCAAACAACACCTAAACATGGATTTCTATTGCAACAAAAATTACCAGAGGCTAGCCTACATATCCAAGGGCATATCTCTAGTTCACAACTCATGCATATCACAAACGGAATAAAGCACAGAAAATAAACAAAAGGGCAACATGGCAAAATATCACGCACAATAAATTGCTCAGAAGCTAAATCTAAATGCAGAGTTAAATTGTACGGATTTTTCTACCCTGAAAACATATATAGTATGTGGGGTTGCAAAATAAAACTAACACCACACATATATGCGAGAATATGTCCTAAACACGACATAACAAACTAATGATAACACCTACATGCAAAAATGCAAGAAACTACTCTAAAATACATGGCAAAGGGTCCCGAAGAACATGAACATTTTATCTACGGGGTTGGAACAATCCGGACGCGCACCAAAATAACTACGGGATATTAACCTATTAGGACAACACGCAATTCGAGGCAAACATTGGGTCAAACTACTTCAAACATGCATGCAAGTTGCAAAAAATGTTCTACGCGAAAAACCAATCAAGTTACGTATTTAAATCATCGCGATCCGATGCATGATTAATTATCTACGGGCGTTTGAAATATCTAATATCCCTAAAATTAAATAAATCCGAAATCCTAAAAAAAATAACTATCACGCCGAATCTGGTGGCGCAAGATAACTATCAGACACCCATGGAGAAATATAGTGGGGCCGGGGCCTCACCTTCGTGGGCTTCGTCCTAGGAGGATCTCGAGAGGAGAGAGTGACCGGCTGGGGGGGGGCGCTGCTGCTGGGCCTCGGCGTTTGGTGGAGCTGGGCCGGACGAGGCGAGGTGCTGGCCCACACGAGTGAGGCCAGCGCGAGCGAGCTCCTCCTCGTGCTCTCTCTCGAGCGGGAGCCTCGGGCTGCGTGGCGCAGGTCAACGCAGGTCGAGGCCTCCAGCAAGGCGGGACGAGGAGCGACAAGGCCGGATATGGCCGGATCCAGAGGGGATCGGACCAGGGCGACCGGATCCGCTCGCGGCGGACGGAGGCGACGCCCAAGGCGGCGGCGGCGGGCTGTTGCAGAGCACGGGGCCGACGGGGCAGCGAGGTTCGCAGTTGGGGGTGGGGCTGGCTGCTGCGGCGCCTCCATGGGCTTCTGCCCGGCGGCGGACGGTGCAATGGGGGGGAGGGGCGCTGTGCGGGACGCCTGAGGGGCCACCTGATCTAGACAGAGGAGGCGATGCGTGAGCTTGAGAGCTCGGCTTCCACGGGCGCAGGGGAGTTCGGGACTAGCGGCGACGGTTCGGGCCCGGGGAGGGCTGCACCTGGGCGTGGCGGGCCAGGTTTGGGAGGAGGGAGGCTGAGGCTGAGAGGATTAGGGTTTGGCCCGGCAAACGAGGGGGATTAGGTATCTAGCTGCCTATTTATAGAAAACGGGCTAGGGTTAGCTGTTTTCGCCCCGGTTATAAACACGCGATCTAAATCGGATGGTCTCGAACGCGGGGACGCGGGGACGGGGACCCAGCAACGTGATTTACAAACACCAAAAAACGTATGACGAATAACCGAAGACGGGGCCGCTACAGTCGACCGTTCGGGTACCAGACGGACTCCGATTGCAACGAAAATTGGCAGACGACCTACCTATATCTAAATTAGACCGCACGCTAAGTTTCAATCCAATCCAAGAATATTTTATACACACTTTTAAAAACAAGATTTAAACGATGCCGTGGGCGCGTGCGTGTGTGGTTGGTCTCAAGACGGACAACGACGAGCACAAAGAGAACCGGCAACTAATAACACATGCAAGTTCTGAAAACTGGCAGCAACGGAGTGCCGATGCAATGCAGATGATGCGCATGATGCGATGATGATGCGACAAATAAAATAATGACACGGAAACAACGTAATAAAAGGGGAATCTTCTCGAGCGTCGGTCTCGGGCTGTCACACCTTCGCTCCCACTGAGCCCATGATCGACATGTCGATGGATGATGGCTGATGTGCATGGTGGGTCGGCGTCAGGTGCACAATAGCTCTTTTGTGCATGCTACCTCTTGAGCTTGCGTTGGTTTTTCCCTTGAAGAGGAAAGGGTGATGCAGCACAGTAGCAGTTAGTATTTCCCTAAGTTTGAGAACCAAGGTATCAATCCAGTAGGAGTATCAAGGCAAGTCTCCAAAGTACTTGCGCAAAAACAAGAAAACTTGAACCCAACGCTACAAAGGGGTTGTCAATCCCTTCACGGTTCACTTCAAGGTGAGATGTGAAGGCGGAAAGTGCAACAAAGTAAAAGTGTAGAGCTGAAAATATGATGTGAAGTAGACTCGGGGGCCAAAGTGTTCACTAGAGGCTTTTCTCATGATAGCAAATATTAAGGTGAGTGAACGAATTACTGTCGAGCAATTGATAGAACCGCGCAAAGTCATGATGATATCTAAGGCAATGATCATACGTATAGGCATCACGTCCGAGATAAGTAGACCGATACTGTCGGCATCTATTAATATTACTCCACACATCGACTGCTATCCAGCAAGCATCTAGTGTATTAAGTTCATAACAAACGGAGTAACGCCTTAAGCAAGATGACATGATGTAGAGGGATAAATTCATGTAATAGATATAAACCCCATCTTTTTACCCTTGATGGCAACAACATGATGCGTGCCTCGCTACCCATTCTGTCACTGGGTGAGGACACCGCACGGTATGAAACCAAAACCAAGCACTTCTCCCATTGTAAGAATTATAAGGATGCGAAATCATGCATATAAGAGATAATAGGAAACTCAAATAAAATTCATAGATAATCTGATCATAAATCCACAATTCATCGGATCTCGACAAACACATCGCAAAAGAAGACTACATCGGATATATCTCCATGAAGATCATGTAGAACTTTGTATTGAAGATCCAAGAGAGAGAAGAAGCCATCTAGCTACTAGCTATGGACCCGAAGGTCTGTGGTGAACTACCCACGCATCATCGAAGAGTCAATGGTGTTGATGGAGAAGCCCTCCGTGTCAGAATCCCCGCTCCGGCAGGGCACTAGAACGCGCCCCAGATGGGATCTTGCGGAGACAGAAGCTTGCAGTGACGGAAAAGTATATTCGTGGCTCTCTCCCGTGGTTTCAGATTTTTAGGGAATATATAGGTGGAAGAACTAGGGCAGAGGAGCCATAGGGGGCCCACAAGCCTGCTAGGCCTAGCCCCCCTAGGCCGGGTCTGGGTGGCTTGTGACCTCCTCCGAGGTCCCCTGCCTTGGTTCTCAATTTTCCTGCGTGTCTTCTGTTATGGAAAAAATCTTTCCACAGGTTTTATTCCGTTTGGACTCCGTTTATATTCTCCTCTGAAAAAGGTCAAAAACACGGAAAAAATAGGAACTGGCACTTGGCACTGAGTTAATAGGTTAGTCCCAAAAAAGATATAAAATAGCATATTCATGCATACAAAACATCCAAAGATGACAAGATAATAGCATTTAACCATCAAAAATTGTAGATACGTTGGAGACGTATCAAGCATCCCGAAGCTTAACTCCTGCTCGTCCTCGAGTAGGGAAGTGATAAAGACCGAATTTTTGATGTGGAATGCTACCTAACATAATTGTCCTTTGTAACTTCTTTCATGTGACATGAATGTTCAGATCCGTAAGTTTCAAAACAATAGTTTGCTATTGACATAAAAACAATAATACTTCAAGCAAACTAGCAAGGTGATCATGAACTTTTGAAATAACAAGGCCAAAGAAAGTTATCCCTACAAAATCATATAGTCTGGCTATGCTCCATTATCCCCACACAATGAATTTAAATCATGCACAACCTCGGTATTAGCCAAGTAATTGTTTTCGCACTCTTACTTTCTCAAACCTTTTTCAACTCTCACGCAATACATGAGCGTGAGACATGGATATAACACTTATAGGTGGAATAGAGTGTGGTGGAGGTAGTGAGGCAAAAATGAGGAGATGGTCACATTGACTTGGCGTATTAATCAGCTATGGAGATGCCCATCAATAGATATCAATGTGAATGAGTAGGGAGAACCATGCAACGGATGCACGAGAGCTATAAGTGTGTGAAAGCTCAAAAGGAGAACTAGTGGGTGTGCACCCAACTTGCTTGCTCACGAAGACCTAGGGCAATTTTGAGGAAGCCCATCATTGGAATATACAAGCCAAGTTATATAATGAAAACTCCCACTAGTATATGGTGGTGACAAAACAAGAGACTCTCAATATAATCATGAAGAACATGGTGCTATTTTGAAGCACAAGTGTGGAAAAAGATAGTAGCATTGTCCCTTCTCTCTTTTTCTCTCATTTTTTTTGTTTGGGCTGTTTCGCCTCTTTTTTTATTCATTTTTTTGTTGGGCAACTTTGGCCTCTTTTTTTTCCTCACATGGGACAATGCTCTAATAATGATGATCATCACACTTTTATTTACTCACAACTCAACACTCAGAGCAGTGATGACTCTATAGGAAATGCCTCCGGCAGTGTACCGGGATGTGCAATGATCTAGCTTAGCATATGACGTTGAAACATCTCGCTAGCTATCTTACGATCATGCAATGGCAATATGAAAGTGACGGCACAAGTCATGGGACGGAACGGTGTGAGTTGCATGGCAATATATCTCGGAATGGTTATGAAAATGCCATAATAGGTAGGTATGGTGGCTGTTTTTAGGAAGGTATATGGTGGGTTTGTGCACCGGAAAAAGTTGCACGACACTAGAGAGGCTAGCAATGGTGGAAGGTGAAAGTGCATCTATACCATGGACTCACATTAGTCATGAAGAACTCATATACTTTTTGCGAAAGTTTTATTAGTAATCGAAACAAAGTGCTAAACGCATACTCCAAGGGGAAGGGTTGGTAGGTGTTAACCATCGCACGATCCCGATCGCAACACAAAGGATGGCAATCAATAAATCAATTATGCTCCGACATCATAACATAGTGGTTCACCATACGTGCATGCCTCGGGAATCACTAACTTCAACACAAGTATTTCTAGATTCACAACACCCTACTAACATAACTCTAATATTACCAAATCCATGTCTCAAAACTAATTGAGAGGAATCAAACTTCTCTTTACTAATCAATGCACATGCCAATCATCTATGGAATGGAAGTTTTTATTATATCCTCTTTGGATGCCTATCATCTTTTGGACTACTTTCACAGCACAAGCCAATTACCAAGTTGCTCAGAGAGAGCACTCTCAAAAAGATATAAGTGAAGATCGAGAGTTCTTTCTCCAAAATATGACACCACCATGCCCTGAAAAGATCTAAGTGAAGCAACAGAGCAAAGTTATCTAGCTCAAAAGATATAAGTGAAGCACACGCGAGCTAAATTGCCTAATTCAAAGGATATAAGCGAAGCTCAATGAGTATTCTAGCAAAATCATGATGAGTGCGTGTCTCTCTCAAAAAGGTGTGCAGCAAGTATGATTGTGACACAACAAAAAGAAAAGACTCCTATAATACACGAGGCTCCAAGCAAAACACATATCATGTGGTGAATAAAAATATAGCTCCGAGTAACATTACCAATGGATTGAAGACGAAAGAGGGAATGCCTTCCCGGGGCATCCCCAAGCTTAGGCTTTTTGGTGTCCTTGAATTTGGCTTGGGATGCCTTGGGAATCCCCAAGCTTGAGCTCTTTCCACTCTTTATCCCATTGTCCATGAGAACATCACCCAAAACTTGAAAACTTCACAACACAAAACCTAAACAGAAACTCGTGATATCATTAGCATAAGAAAACAAACTACCAACTCTTTAGGTACTGTATCAAACTTGATTTCTATTTATACTGATGTTAGATTACTGTATTCTCACTATTCCATGGCTAGTACCCCCCGATACTATCCATAGTTTCCTCAAAATAAGCAATCAACACAACAAAAATAGAATCTATAAAAAACAGACTAGTATGTAGCAATCTGTATACTTCGTATGCTTATGGTAGCCCAAAAATTCTGAAAAATTACGAAAGTTAGGGAAATTGGCATATCAACCAGCAGAAAAAATAATCAACTCAATTTCTCTTTCTGGATAGGAATGAAAAATAATTTCGTGAGCGCAAAGTTTCTGTCTTTTTCAGCAAGATCAAACAACCATCACCAAAACTAGTCATAAAGGTTTTACTTGGCTCGAACAAAAAAAATACAAAAAACACAATCATAACAGAATTATGATGGTGTCGACACAACAAAACATAAAGAAAAAAGCAAAGATAAATTCATTGGGTTGCCTCCCAACAAGCGCTATTGTTTAACGCCCTTAGCTAGGCATAAGGCGATAGAATCAAGTATCGCCGTCTTTGGTGCTCAAACCATAAGTAGCCCTCATCATGGATTCATAAGGCAATCTTATTTTCTTTCTAGGAAAGTGTTCCATGCCCTTCTTTAATGGAAACTGAAATCTAATATTCCCTTCCTTCATATCGATGATAGCACCAATAGTCCTTAGGAAAGGTCTACCAAGAATGATAGGACATGTCGGATTGCAATCAATGTCAAGCAGAATGAAATCTACAGGTACATAGTTCCTATTTGCAATAATAAGAACATCATTGATCCTTCCCATAGGTTTCTTAATAGTAGAATCCGCAAGATGCAAATTAAGAGAGCACTCATCAATCTCATTGAAGCCTAGAACATCACATAAAGACTTTGAAATAGCGGAAACACTAGCACCCAAATCACACAAAGCATTGCATTCATAGTTTTTGATCTTGATTTTGATAGTAGGTTCCCACTCATCATGAAGTTTTCTAGGAATAGAAACTTCCAACTCAAGTTTCTCTTCAAGAGATTTCATCATAGCATCGGCGTGTGGAGAGTTTAGCATGGATTGCATCAAGGAAATACATTCAATCAAAGAGCAACTAACATAATTGAATTCCTTGAAATCCAAAGTAGTAATTTCATTACTACTCAAAGTTTTGATATCCTCTACTCCACTTTCAATGCTTTTATCGTCAAGATAGATAGACTCCGAATCATTGGGGCGTTTCTCAACCAAAATGGATTCATATCCAGCCCCATCATCATTAGGTTTGACATTAGAAAACAAGGATTCAATTGGAGTCACACCAATCACTTTAAGATCTTCGTGATTCTCATCACGAGAACACGCCTTTTTAAGCCATTCATGTCTAGCACGAATTTGGGCGATTCTTTCTTTACTCTCACTCATGGAAACACGCATAGCTTTCAAAGTTTCATCCATATTAATCTTTAGAGGAGCACATCTCAATTTCAAAGCATCAATATCAAGAGACATTCTATCAACGGTCCTAGCCAAGTCATCAATTTTGAGCAGTTTTTCTTCTATGGACGCATTGAAAATCTTTTGCGAGTTGATGAACTCTTTAATATTACTCTCAAGATCAGAGGGTAATTTATTGTAATTTCCATGCGCATTGTTGTAGGAATTGCCAAAGTTATTAGAGGGATTACTAGGAAAAGGCCTAGGAATATAGTTACCTCTAAAAGCATTGTTGTGGCCAAAATTATTCCTACCAACAAAATTAACATCCAAGCATTCATTGCTACTCTCAATCAAGGAATAAAAGGGAATATCATTTGGATCTAAAGGAGCAACTTTACTAGCAAACAATTTCATTAACTCATCCATCTTAGCACTCAAAGAGTTAATTTCTTCTATAGCATGCACTTTTTTATTAGTAGGTGACCTTTCAGTGTGCCACTGAGAATAGTTTGTCATGATATTGTCTAGGAGTTTTGTGGCTTCTCCAAGTGTGATTTCCATGAAAGTTCCACCGGAGGCGGAATCGAGGCAGAATCCAAGATATTTCTAGAAGCAAAATTCAAACCAACATAGAAAATTTGTATAATCATCCACATACTCAAGCCATGAGCGGGACAATTTCTAATCATAAATTTCATTCTCTCCCAAGATTGTGCAACATGTTCATGATCTAGTTGATTAAAATTCATGATATCATTACGGAGAGAGATAATATTAGCCGGTGGAAAATACTTGGATATATAAGCATCTCTGCACTTGTTCCAAGAATCAATACTATTTTTGGGCAAAGATGAAAACCAAGTTTTTGCTCGATCTCGCAATGAGAACGGAAATAGCTTCAATTTAATCACATCATTATCCACATCTTTCTTCTTTTGCATATCACATAACTCAATGAAGGTATTAAGATGGGATGCGACATCTTCACTAGGAAGGCCGGAAAATTTCTCTTTCATAACAAGATTCAGCAAAGCAGCATTGATTTCATATGATTCCGCACTAGTGGCGGGAGCAATCGGAGTACTAATAAAATCATTATTATTAGTATTCAGAAGTCACAGAGTTTGGTGTTTTGAGTCATGGTGACTTCAGCAAGGAGACAAGCACACAAGTTAACAGAAAGCAAGCGAACGGAAAAGGAAAATATTTTTGTAATTTTTTGTTTTTCAGAAGTGGGGGAGAGGGAAACGAGAGGCAAAAAACTAAATGCAAGAGATGAGTTTGCGACAGTTACTTGGATAAGCTTCACTTAGAATAGTCCCCGGTGCCAGAAATTGACACGTTGGAGGAAGACTATTCTTGACTTGATACTCCCCGGCAACGGCGCCATAAATTCTTCTTGCTACCTCTTGAGCTTGCGTTGGTTTTTCCCTTGAAGAGGAAAGGGTGATGCAACACAGTAGCAGTAAGTATTTCCCTTAGTTTGAGAACCAAGGTATCAATCCAGTAGGAGTATCAAGGCAAGTCTCCAAAGTACCTGCGCAAAAACAAGCAAACTTGGACCCAACGCTACAAAGGGGTTGTCAATCCCTTCACGGTTAACTACAAGGTAAGATCTGAAGGCGGAAAGTGCAACAAAGTAAAAGTGTAGATCTGAAAATATGATGTGAAGTAGACCGAGGGGCCATAGTGTTCACTAGAGGCTTCTCTCATGATAGAAAATATTACGGTGGGTGAACGAATTACTGTCGAGCAATTGATAGAACCGCGCAAAGTCATGATGATATCTAAGGCAATGATCATACATATAGGCATCACGTCCGAGACAAGTAGACCGATACTGTTTGCATCTACTACTATTACTCCACACATTGACCGCTATCCACCATGCATCTAGTGTATTAAGTTCATAACAAACGGAGTAACGCCTTAAGCAAGATGACATGATGTAGAGGGATAAATTCATGCAATAGATATAAACCCCATCCTTTTACCCTTGATGGCAACAACACGATGCGTGCCTCACTACCCCTTCTGTCATTGGGTGAGGACACCGCACAGTATGAACCCAAAACCAAGCACTTCTCCCATTACAAGAATTATAAGGATACGAAATCATGCATATAAGAGATCAGAGGAAACTCAAATAACATTCATAGATAATCTAATCATAAATCCACAATTCATCGGATCTCGACAAACACACCGGAAAAGAAGATTACATCGAATAGATCTCCATGAAGATCATGGAGAACTTTGTATTGAAGATCCAAGAGAGAGAAGAAGCCATCTAGCTACTAGCTATGGACCCGAAGGTCTGTGGTGAACTACTCACGCATCATCGAAGAGGCAATGGTGTTGATGGAGAAGCCCTCCTTGTCCGAATCCCCCCTCCGGCAGGGCACCAGAACATGCCCCAGATGGGATCTTGCGGAGACAGAAGCTTGCGGCGGCGGAGAAGTATTTTCGTGGCTCTCTCCCGTTGTTTCAGAGTTTTAGTGAATTTATAGGCGGAAGAACTAGGGTAGGGGAGCCACAGGGGGCCCACAAGCCTGCTAGGCCTGGCCCCCCTAGGCCGGGCCTGGGTGGCTTGTGACCTCCTCCGAGGTCCCCTGCCTTGGTTCTCAAGTTTCCTGCGTGTCTTGTGTTATGGAAAAAATTATTCCGCAGGTTTTATTCCGTTTGGACTCCGTTTAATATTCTCCTATGAAAAAGGTCAAAAACACGAAAAAACAGGAACTGGCACTTGGCACTGAGTTAATAGGTTAGTCCCAAAAAAGATATAAAATAGCATATTCATGCATAAAAAACATGCAAAGATGACAAGATAATAGCATGGAACCATAAATAATTATAGATACGTTGGAGACGTATTAGTGCATGCGCAATTTGTTATATTCTTGTAAATTAGCGAGCTTATCGTTTGTAAATTACTCGTCGAACTATTGATTTGTTCATGCATGTCAAATATGTCAATTATATGGGCTGGCCTATCCATATATTATCTGAATTTGCAATATGGACAATTAATATGCAAATTCCTTGTGTACATCTGTGTTAATCGCCATCTGAAAAACACGGATATCCTATACTCTACAGGACACACACTTAAGCTATATGAACTGTGTACAATACTTTCCATTAAAATTTAAGAACTTGGCTGACAACATTTGCGTAACATATACTGGTGACACTATTTGACAAAAGACAGATCTTGGTAACATGATACTTAACCATATCTACATGTTAACAGAGTAACTACTAGAAGATTTTAAGAGGCCGAGGGCCAACAACCACAACTATTCGGTGGAAGTAGCTTGATCATGGTGACTCGGCATCTCGTCAATGAAAAGGAAGAACCCTCCTATGCCTTGGTACAACATGAGTAGAATAGTGTCTCCAATTTTCCAATGTGGATGCGTTGCCACGCCAAGCGAGAACTTGTTAATTTGAATGGTTCCATTTATGCAGGAAATGGAGTACCTTGCAATCACTTTGTCATTATTAGCACGTACAAGTGTAATTCGAACATGCCAGGGAATCAATTCAGGAACAACTGCAGCGAGCAATTTTTGTTGCAATGTAGAATAAAATCCAATTGTAACATATCACTGAATATATATATATATATGTTATAGTTGGTCATATATATATAGTTTATGAACATCAAGATTAAAATAAGACTTTGTACCAGCATTTTGTGTGCACAATTGGTCTTGTTCAATGTGTGCACCACAACCCACATGTAGAATTAATCCCATCCAAAATCCATCGTTCATACATTGTGCTATCTTTGTTAGATTATCAATGAATAACATACAAATCGTTAACTATGCATCCAACATATCCTGCTTGAACGGTGGAAAGGTATTATTTATTCAGAACATGGCAGAAGAATATATAGTGGGCATAAATTGGTAAATATAATTTTTTACTGCATAGGAATGGAGCCAGAAAACACAATCACAATTGGTTGCTTAAATAGTGATCAGTTAGTTAGAACAAATACCTCGATTTTGCTAAGTAATATGCCACCATGGAGAAAGTTGAAAGAACACTAACCTCGTTCAGACTATGATCGGCTGATGACATTGGGGAAGTAAACATCCATGTTAACTAAACCAGGCTGTGGTGCACGGACTAGAATTTTATTGCCAGCTTTCAGTTCATAAAACTTAGAATTTTTTCTCCAAAAGTCCGCATCAAAATAGGAGTGACCATCTTTATCAAGTTTTATTCTAACTGTCATTGTAAATCCATGTTGCATTGTCAATATGACATCCATGGAGTCAACAAAAAAATAAAGCCCAAGATTTCCTTCTACCCGTGCTCTTGCAAAGAAAGGGATGTATTGCTTGAAATGAAAATTAAGGTCGTAAATTAGATATATTGAAATAAAAGACTAACATGCAAATAAGGAGTAACTTAGAGAACAGAAGAATATATAGCTGCAAGCAAAGTAAAAAAATATAATCATAAATAGAGAAGGTAACAAATATTTGGTGCAAATATGAGAGTAACTGATTGAACAATACATCATTAATTTGCTGAATTTAGAAAGAAAAAAATCATCTTTGACATCTAGGCTGCGTGTGGCACCATACCTTTTATCCAAATGTATCAGTATAATGTATATGTTCATAAATTTATGCAATGCCGATCGTGGTAGGGTGAGGTTGAACATACCGAGTGCTTCCTAAAGTCACATGGAATGGTGAGATAGAACTTCATTTCTGACTGGCCACGACCACACTTGCCTGATTTGTGCTTGCACTGTGGACACTTGAATGAAAAATGAGAGTTTACGACGATTTCCATCGGTTGATTAAGAACGTCAGAAGGACCGCGATAACAAATGAGTGAATATGTTGCTAAATTAAGTGCCTTATCCAAGAAGAAAATCCCTGGCCCAATCGCATGGAAAGCCCCAATCGATCAGAGTCCAAAAAGTCGGTGCAAGTAGGCGGCGACAAGCGGTAGGGGAGAAATCGCTTGCCGTTTGGACCATGACCTCCGCCCGCCGTCGAGCTTAGGATGACCGCCACGATAGAAGTCGATGAGGTGCAAAGTTGCGGAGGAGTGCACGACGACTGGGTGTGGACGAAGTTGACAGGGGGGTGAGGGTTTTCTTTTTCCCTTTTGGATGTGTGGGTGAACGCACATGGCTTGCAGAGGCGACGGAGATGAATCGTGTGCGATAGTAAATCACCGAGATTGTGGGGGAATCCACATTTCCATCTTGATTTGTTATTCAGTTTTTTTCTACGATGAACATAACCCCTCCAGCGCAAGGTGTTCAAATTTGGCACTTTTTCGGGCTCATTTACCATATATAGGTGATTATGTTCCTTTTCTAGGCATTAATGAATAGAATTCAGATTCAAACAATCGGTGCATGGAAAAGTGCAAAACATCGGTTTGGAAAACCATGATCATGGTACTTAGTAAATTCGGATGCCTTTTACAAGGAATGGACAGTGGTTTCAACGATACGTGTGGCAAGAATCAACAACAAACGTGTCATTTATTGGTTTTTAAACTATAGAAAAATGAAATACATGCTTGAAAAAATGACACCTGGCATGATGCAATGGTATGGCCTCACCATGCCATGGTAAAATTTGTGAATGTTTGGCTTATGTCGTCGTGCACGCCCTTCATAAATCGAACCATCACCGAGGAAGTTTCATGGTTTCGAGAGGGAAATCACCAGGATTGAAGGGGAATCCAAATTTCCTTCGTCCTTTGTCGTTGAGTTTTTTTTTCTATGATGAACATACACCCTGCAAATCATCGTGTTCAAATTCGACACTTTTTTTTGGGCTCATTTGCCATATTTAGGGGATCATGTGCATTTCTAGGCATTAATGCACATAATTCAAATTTAAATAATCGATGCATGACAAGGTTCACAAGAATGGTGCGGAAAACCATGCTCGTACTATTTAGTAAATTGTCGTGGCTTTTACAATGAATGGGCATTGATTTCAAGGATACGTGTGGTGGGAGTCAACCACAAACGTGCCACTTATTGTTTTCTTAACTATAGAAATATGAAATACATGCTTGAAAAACATGACGCCTGGGATGGTACCATGTCATGGCATCACTATGCCATGGTAAAATTTGAGAATGGTTGGCTTATGTCATCATGCACGCCCTTCATAAATCGAACCATCACCAAGGAAGTTTCATGGTTTCGAGAGGGAAATCACAAAGATTGAAGGGAATCCAAATTTCCTTTGTCCTTTGTCCTTGAGTTTTTCTACTATGAACAAACACCCTGCAAATCTCCGTGTTGAAATTTGGCAATTTTTCCCGGCTCATCTACCATATTTCGGTGATTATGTGCATTTTCTATGCATTAATGCACATAATTCAAATTCAAACAATCGGTGCATGAAAGGTACGCACGAATGGTCTTGAAAACGATGCTCATGCTATTTAGCAAATTCTCATGACTTCTACAAGGAATGGGTAGGGATTTCGAGGATACATGTGGAAAGAGTCAACCACAAATGTGCCATTTATTGTTTTTCAACTATAGTGAAATGAAATACATGCTTGAAAAACATGACGCCACCATGGTGCCATGGTATGGCCTCACTATGAGAAGGTCTAGATTTTGTCATCATGACACCATTCATAAATCGAACCATCACCGATGAAGTTTCATGGTTTCGAGTGGGAAATCACCGAGATTGAAGGGGAATCCAAATTTCCTTCGTCCTTTGTCCTTGAGTTTTTTTTCTACGATGAACATACACCCTGCAAATCAGTGTGTTCGAATTTGGCACTTTTCCAAACTCATTTGCCATATTTAGGGCGTGATGTGCACTTTTTGGGCTTTAATATATGCACATAATTCAAATTCAAACAATCGGTGCATGAAAAGGTGTACAAGAACGGCAGGGAAAACCATGCTCATGCTATTTAGTAAATTGCCATGCCTTTTACAAGGAATGGGTAGGGATTTCAAGGATACTTGTGGCACGAGTCAACCACAAACGTGTCATTTATTGGTTTTTCAACTATGGAAAATGAAATACATGCTTGAAAAACATGATGCGTGGCATGGTGCTATGGTGTGGACTCACTACGCTATGGTAACAAATTTAGAAGGTTTGTCTTATATCGTCGTGCACGTCGTTCATAAATCGAACCATCACTAAGGAAGTTTCATGGTTTCGAGAGGGAAATCACTGAGATTGAAGGGGAATCCAAATTTCCTTCGCCCTTTGTCCTTGGTTTTTTTCTAGGATGAACATAAACCATGCAAATCACCGTGTTCAAATTTGGCACTTTTCCACGATAATTTTCCATATGTTGGTGATTATGTGCATTTTATAGGCATTAATGCACATATAAATCCAATTGAGCTACAACTGCGTGAGTGTGATGAGAGGGACGTGGATTGCCATTCGATCATGGTGCATCCGATGATGCAAACGCGTGATCTGTGTGGCTGGGGTTCTGGCCAATCATAAAACAACACACAATAGGCTCAACACACACTGTTTCTGGAGGCGACGAAGATGAACCGTGTGCGATAATTAATGAACAAGATTGTAAGGGAAGCCAAAATTCCGGCGTTGTTTGTCCTTGAGTTCTTAAAAACCGTTGCGATATACGGTTGTCCAACCATTCCGCCGCAGAGCTCTCTCAAGAATCGTTCATGGAACCGCGCCACGCAGTAAGTGGTAAGGAAGCGATGGCATCATGCCATGCCGAGTTCCTTGCCGCCGGCGACCTCAATGAAGGTCAGGAAGCAATGGCATCCCACCGCGCCGAGTTTATTGCCGCCTGTGGCCGCAAAACTATGTGGGAGAACTTTGATGCTGCCATGGCCGAATGTGTGGTGGATCAAGAGGCGGCCAAAGCCATTGAGAAGGAGCGGAAACGGCAGAAAGCCGTTAAGAAAAGAGAGTTCCACCGTCGCAAGAAAGAAGAGGCCGCATGCCGTGCTGAGGAGAGCTCGGTGGATATCCAAGCATGATGGGCTGTCGCCGACAAGGCCAACAAGGAGAAAGACTGCATTTCGCGAGCATGCCCCGATGCGAGCATGTGAGAAGTAGTTAGTGCATGTGTCACCCGTAAGTTTGTATAATTAATTACGAGCATCTACAACTACTACACATGGTTTCTATGGAGTACCATGTGGTTTTTTGCGTTAATGATCCATAAGTCAGTTACCTGTGCGATCTTTTTTAATAAAACAAGCGTACCATTGACCCAAAAATCAACTACACGTGTAGTTTTTTTGGAGATGGAATCTATCAATTTTCTCTTTTCTCACACATGACTATTTTACGCGCTTCGTTTGTGTTGTTTGTTTCCCCTGCCCAAGTTTCAAGTTTCGCAGTGAAATTTTCATTAGTCGCACGATTTCAGAATTTATTCCTCCCACCACATCCCCACCTATCACATTTCCGCAGTATCTCCCCCTCCGAGCTGCTCAAACCGATGCCGCCGCCGCCGCAACCACAACTTCAACCACATCTACGTTCTGCCCGAGCATCATCGATCGAGTCAGGTAACCCACCGATCTCTATTACGGCTATGACTTGATTTCTTAAATGGCGCATGTGAAACATCCTCATGCGAACAAATCCCCACCTCCCCTACCTCCAGAGTGTCGCCGCGCAAGCCAAACCATATATCACATGGAGGTCGAGGAGCTGATGGTGGTCGATGGCGCGATGGCCGCTGTGCGTGTCAACCCAAAGGAACACATCGCCTCCGCCGCCGCCGACTTGGTGCAGGCTTTGGCCCAGGTGAAGTGCCCCATCGACTACCCCAGGGACTTACCAAGTATGATGTGACCAGCTCAATCTTACCAATACTAGTTGCAATGTCTATATTTTGTACGATTGTTGTATTAAGCATGTTCGTGCCTTGTTTATTTTAGTACCGCACACCATGTGATTTTCAAGTATTAAATGTCCAGCTCAATTTTACCAATACCAGCAACAAACTTACAATACATGACTCAGCATGCTGTTAAACCTGTTGTAACTGACAGTTGCATCCACATTTTAATCTGTCCCTTTGCTACCGTGCGACTCTCCGCAATGAAGATATCACTAGAGATGCGTTCATTTTATTTCCATTTTCTATTTTTGATGGATGCTATCCCTGTTGTACTTAACATGCCTTTCCATGTACTTATGCACGACCATAACAGGCGGTGCTCTTGTTTGCCGTCGAGGTTAGTTGCAACCCAAGTCTTATAGTATTTCACGTCATTTTTGCAATTGTAGTTTAACTTCTAAAATTTACTGGTTGCCTGCAGGTACACATGTCAGCACCACTGATCCATGCTTCGACCCGGAGGAACACCTGCGTCTGCCATCACTGACTTGGGGTAGGCTCTGGCCAAGTTGGAGTGCCCCAACAACTACCCCTCAGGACTTACCAAGTATGAACTAACCAATTCAATCTTACCAATACGAGTTGCAATGGCTATGTTTTGTATGCATTAGCATGTTGTAGTAAACATGCCTAACACGTCTTAGCTAATTTCCCTAACTTTTGTAGACAAATGGGACATTCTATGCTATGGCAGCACTTGCCTTGCGATGTTTAACTCTGTCAAATGTATTTTTGTCAGTACGAGTTTCATTGGCTATACTAGGTTGCTTGTACTTAAACGTGCCTTGTTATTTTAAGTACTACACACTGTGCGATGTTCAAGTATGAACTATCCAGCTCAATTTCACCAATAGCACCTATAAACTTACAAAAGATGGCTTAGGATGCTGTTAAGCCTATTGCAATTAACAATTGTACCTATTTTTTAATTTTTCCCTTTGGTACCATCCTACTCTGTGCAATGAAGATATACCTGAGATGTTGTCATTTTATTTCCATTTTCTATTTTTGGTGGATGCTAACCCTATTTTAGTTAACATGCCTTTCCATGTACTTATGCAAGGTAATAACGGGCGATGCTGTTGTTTGCCGTCAAGGTTAGCTAGATCCCGTGTCTACAATATTTTACATCATTTGTGCAATTGGAGTTAAACTTCTAACATTTACTTGCTTCTTGTAGGTACACATGTCAGTGACACTGATCCACGCTTCATCCCAGAGGAACACCTCGCCTCCGCTGTGGCCGACTTGGGCTGGGCTCTTGCCGATATGAAGTGCCCCAACAACTAACCCTTAGGACTTACCAATTATGAACTGACGATTTGAATCTTACCAATACGAGTTGCAATGGCCATGTTTTGTGCGGTTGATGTATTAAGCATGCGTGTAGTAAACACGCCTAACCCGTCCTATCTATTTCACCTACCTTCTATAGACAACATGGCCATTCTCTGCTCTAGGAGGACCTGCCTTGTGCTGTTTAACTCTGTAAATTTAATTTCTATCAGTAGTTCAATACTAGTTTCAATGGCTATATACTTGTGTATAGTGAAACATGCCTGTTGTAGTAAACAATTCTATCCATTTTTTTAATCCGTTGCTTTGCTACTGTGCTACTCTTTCGCAATGACGATATCACTACATATGCTGTCATTTTGTTAGCATTTCTATTTTTGGTGGATGTTAACCCTGTTGTAGTTAACATTGCCTTTCCATGTACTTATGGAAGGCTACAATGGGTGATGCTGTTGATATCCGTCAAGGTTAGCTGCATCCCATGTCTTATACACCATCTGTCCTTAAATATAAGTATTTTTAGAGATTCCAATATAGACTACATACGAAGAAAAATGAGCAAATCTACATTCTAATCTAAAATATGTCTATGTACATCTGTATCTTGTTTATATTGAAATCTCTAAAAATACTTGTACTTAGGAACGTAGGTAGTTGTATTTTACACCATTTGCGCAATCATAGTTTTGGTTCTAACATTTACTTGTTCTTTGTAGGTACATATATCAACGCTATCGATCCATGCTTTGATCCCTTTTGCGTATGGGGCAATGAGATATTCATGAACAAGCGTCAAGTGAGGAAACTAAGAAAGATTGTTAGGTGACATAGATGAGTGATGTGAACTAAGCTCTTTATTTACACTTTGTCCAAGACAACAGTGAACTTTAGGATGGTAAGTAATATGATGCCTTTTCCCCTGCCCACATGGGTTACTCTATTAGGCATGAGTATATGAAAGTTTCCTCTTTTTAGTGGTTTCTGAAGCAATTTAATGATGATTACCTTGCAAACTACTTGACTGGAGTGGAGGAACTGAAGTTAAAGTATATAATTCATACTACCATGAGAATGGTCTAGAAGTCTTCCTGAAGACGGTGAAGGATGGGAGGGCGATCGTCACAAGGGGATGGACAAAAGTTGTTTGTGCCTATTCCATGCAGGAGGGCACATTATGGGCATTCTTCTTCTTCGAAACCACGAGAAGCCAAAATTATTTACACTTGTCTAATCACCTTTACCGCCTCTAAATATTGTGGTTCATCATAGTTAATTGCTGCTTAATCCTATAATTACTGAACATATTGCACTGAGAATTTTATGTGATGATTGGTTGTTGAACCATTGTGTTGAGAATTTGAATTCCGCGTTTCAGATTTCAAAATTTCTAATTCTAATAATAAATTATAGAGAAAATATATTTAATAGGGCGAATTAAATAATGTACACACAGTTAGAAAGAAAACAATGTGTGCGATGGAAAATTGTAGAACATATGGTTCTTTGACGTGAAACATTTTCGATGGTCGACACAGGCACACACGGTTTCTTCTCATATGCATGTGCGACTCATCGTAATATGGCAAACATTTCAAACCTATATGCCTATGTAATATCGGACAAAAAGAAGACGGTGCATATATGGAGCCCGTGTGTGATAGGAATACCTGTCGCATACAATTATGAAAATGCACACGTTGGTGATAGTAGAGGCACCACACACATTTTACTTTTTTGAACTATGTGCGACAACGTACATATCGCACACACATTGGTAGGTTAAATGTTTGTGATATCCACCTTTTGCACACGACTATAGCAGCGTAATCATTTTAGATGTCTCTCGGATCAGAAACGTAACGTCGAGACGAAGGTGTGGGACATACGCGACTTCTCATACGTTTATTCTTTAGCAATCACGAGTAGTCGCTCGGCTATCCAATACGGTTTCTGGGTCGTGTGGGAAGGACCCCCTGATACGTCTCCAACGTATCTATAATTTTTGATGGTTCCATGCTATTATCTTGTCAACTTTGGATGTTTTGTATGCATGAAAATGCTATTTTATATATTTTTTGGGACTAACCTATTAACTCAGTGCCAAGTGCCAGTTTCTGTTTTTCCGTGTTTTTGACCTTTTTCAGAGAAGAATATTAAACGGAGTCCAAACGGAATAAAACCCGCGGAATGATTTTTTCCATAACAGAAGATACGCAGGGGACTTGAGAACCAAGGCAAAAGACCCCGGGGTAGGTCACAAGCCCCCTAGCCGTGGCCTAGGGGGGCGCGCCTAGCAGGCTTGTGGGTCCCCCGTCGCTCCTTTGCCCTACTTCTTCCACCTATAAATTCTCTAAAAATCCAAAACCACCAGAGAGAGCCACGAAAATACTTTTCCGCCGCCGCAAGCTTCTGTCTCCGCAAGAACCCATCTGGGGACCGTTCTGGTGCCCTGCCAGAGGGGGGATTCAGACACGGAGGGCTTGTTCATCAACACCATTGTCTCTCCGATGCTGCGTGAGTAGTTCACCACATACCTTCGGGTCCATAGCTAGTAGCTAGATGGCTTCTTCTCTCTCTTCGATCTTCAATACAAAGTTCTCCATCATCTTCATGGAGATCTATCCGATGTAACCTTATTTTGCGGTGTGTTTGTCGAGATCCGATGAATTGTGCATTTATGATCAGATTATCTATGAATATTATTTGAGTTTCCTCTGATCTCTTATATGCACGATTTCGTATCCTTGTAATTCTCTTCGAGTTGTGGGTTTCGTTTGGCCAACTTGATCTATAATTCTTGCAATGTGAGAAGTGCTTGGTTTTGGGTTCATACCGTGCGGTGTCCTCACCTAGTGACAGAAGGGGTAGCGAGGCACGCATCGTGTTGTTGCCATCAAGGGTAAAAAGATGGGGTTTATATCTATTGCATGAATTTATCCCTCTACATCATGTGATCTTGCATAAGGCGTTACTCTGTTTGTTATTAACTCAATACACTAGATGCATGCTGGATAGCGGTCGATGTGTGGAGTAATAGTAGTAGATGCAGACAGTATCGGTCTACTTGTCTCGGACGTGATGCCTATATGTATGATTATTGCCTTAGAAATCATCATGACTTTGCGCGATTCTATCAATTGCTCGACAGTAATTCGTTCACCCACCGTAATACTTGCTATCATGAGAGAAGCCTCTAGTGAACACTATGGCCCCGGGTCTACTTCACATCATATTTTCAGATCTACTGTTTTACTTTGTTGCACTTTCCACCTACAGATCTCACCTTGCAAATAATCGTGAAGGGATTGACAACCCCTTTATAGCGTTGGGTGCAAGTTTGTTTGTTTTTGCGCAGGTACATTGGTGCCTCGTCTTCATACTCCTACTGGATTGATACCTTGGTTCTCATACTGAGGGAAATACTTACTGCTACTGTGGTGCATCACCCTTTCCTCTTCAAGGGAAAAACCAACGCAAGCTCAAGAGGTAGCACCCCCCTATCACCCACACTTATGAGGCAATGGTTTAAAACTTCATTGCGGAAAGGGGTAAAAACTGTTTGTATGCATGTAACGGTACGAGTGAACATGCATTTTGTGTAACTACTTTATTCTTAATGTACTTCTCATTCTTTATTTTTAGTGACTACCACTAGATTTTTCCCTGATTTGCTCGCATTTAATTGATAATTGTCCCCTATTTGCATGAACTAATGCTGCTGTGACAACATAATATATGCTACCACTTCATCATTTTTCGTTCTAGTCTCGTGTAGCTAACAGTGGCGGGCAATAATAAAAGGCCGAAACTTGTACTTCACACCTTACTAACGGGTGCGGACTGCAACAAGATGGACATCACTGGCGGACAGACCGCAACGCCCGCCATAGTTAGGGACCTACCAGTGGCGGGTGGGCGCCGACCACTCATGCCCCCTTAGAAGTGGTAGGACATCAATGGCGGGCAATAGAAAGGTGCTCGCTCGCCACTACTGGCCTTTTTGCGCCCACCACTAGTAGGCATTCGTGCAGTAGTGATGCTTGCAAGGTTTAGAGACTACAACAGGTGTTGTTTTCGCTCGAGTTGAGCATAGGTAATGCATGAGATATCTAGCTACTAATTTTATAAAGAAATTCATGGGTAAAGTGTATGATGAGAACCTATGGTCAGCATCATACACTTGCAGCCTGAGGAAACATGAGCACCACTTGACAGTTTTGTAGGGAAAAAATTCTGCTATGTGGGAATACATGGAAGAGCATCATGGAATGGTGTGGTCAAGAAACAAATTCAATGGAATATGCAAGGTAGACTATGAGACGAGTTGAGGGAGTCCTAGACTAAGGAGTCCTCGGATGGTCGGCCCATCTCTTAGAGGCCGAACATATGGGCCATATTATTGAAGACCAAACTGCGTGACGACCTCATATCCAAGAAGGAAAGTTCCTAAGACTGGCGTACCATCCAAGTTTAGTAGTCTAGATCGGCGCCTCCGCCCCTGACTCGAGGTCAGTTGTATGTAACCCTAGGGACCCCTGGTGTCTATGTAAACCAGAGGGTTTCATCTGTATAGGAAGGTCGACTCATCTAGGGTTTTAGCTCATATGATCATGTGGTAGATCAACTTTGTAATCCTCATACACATCAATATAATTAAACATGACATAGGGTTTTACCTCCTCAAGAGGGCCCGAATCTGGGTAAACACTATATCCTTTGTCCCCTGCAACCCATCGATCCAAGGTCCACAATTCGGGTCCCCCTACCCGAGATCCACCGGTTTTGACACCGGCATTGGTACTTTCATTGAGAGTTCTGTTCTAGGATCGCATGAAGGATTGAGGGCACAATTAGTCATCCACGAAGAGATCCGCAACAAGGACATCTTTGTCCCCGGACAGATCTTCGTGTTCGGAAGCATCGTTCTGCATGCTGATCCGGCCGACCACCTTGGCCAGGTCGGAAGCTTCACCCCGAGTCAGGAAGTAAGGTTCGAGAGCCTAGAGTTCACCATGAGCCCCTAGCCCTTTCGGGGAGCCCACGAGCTCCGATGCCTTGACTTCTGAAGCCGTGGATCCCACTACTAGGGTGACTTTGACCCTTGGTCCGGCCTTAGAGCCCGACATGGTCGATACGCCCGGATTTGGCTCAACCGAACACAACTCGAGAGTATCCTCGAATGACCTCGGTGCATAAGTGCTGCGGGCCAATCTCGAACACCTGAGCAATAGGGACTGCATCTAGACTCCGTTACTACACAAGTTACTCGACCAGATCCAATCTATGGGCATGATTGGTGACCAATCTCCGATCTATGATCGAGTCGGGCTTAGACCCGATGATCGGGAAATTCACATCCAAGGTCGCTACCGTTGAGTGCCCAGCTAAGGGATCCCCACATCAACTACCGGAGTTAAGGACGGTCTACATCCCGGTTACTGAACATCCAGACTCCTCCAATAATCCAAAACTCGAATCTCATCCCGAGATTAAGTCGAGGCCTCAGGCTGACACGACACGCGACCCAGAATTAGTGCAACAGGGTCTCGTCGCAACCATGAACTCTAAAGCGAAGGACGCTGTCGCCAAAGTCTCGGACTCGCACCTCATGGGAACACAAAATTTGATCCCACCCACCACACGACTCGAGCATCCCTCGGGAAAAGTAGAAAGGTTCGGTTTACTAGACCCACACAAGGGTAAACAACGAGCAGGGGAATGAACACACCACTTTTGGGCCAGATTCCTCCTCAACCAGGATAGGGCAGAGGGCCACGATGGGCAGGAGATGATCAACCATGACGAGGGCATACTCAACACCCTCGCCCATCGCTGAGTTCAAACCTTCGCTGAGATGTCAAACCTGTCAAAGGTACTTGGAGTTGAGGGCTTTTGAGTGAATAAGCTGCTAATGGATGGGGGTAGCGGTCTAAACCTCATTTATAAGTACACACTGGAAAAAATGCAGTTCGACATATCTCGAATCGAACATAGCAACACCACCTTCCGAGGTATCGTCCCCGAAAAGGAAGCACGCTGTACTGGACGAGTAACACTCGACATGATATTTGACATGCCCGAGAACTGCCAATCCGAAGAACGTCTTTTTCATATCATACACTTCCACAGTGGTTACCATGCCTTGTTGGGACGCGAAGCCTTCACAAGATTCCAAGCCATACCACATTACACATACATGAAGCTCAAAATACTAGGGCCAAACGGTGTGATCACAATCATAAGTGACACCAACAGAGCCCTCCGTGCTGAAATTTAAATGGATCCCTAGCCCTTAAGGTCGCAGCGGAAACCTCGCTGCACAAGAGCTCACCACACTCCGCTTCATAGTGGACAAGGATGACGTGATCCTTGGTAAGCAGTCCAAGTCCGCATCCTTTAAACCAACATACGAGATCATCAAATTTCAGGTGCATCCAACGGACCCCAACAAAATAGCGTCCATCAGAGCCCAGCTGGACCCCGCAATCGACGAAGTGTTGCACAGTTTTTGCGCGAAAAATTGGGACATATTCGCCTGGCATACCTCAGACATGCCAGGAATCCCTCGGGGGCTAATGGAACATAGTCTGAATATAATAGCAGGTTTTAAACCTGTCAAATAGGCCTTGCGCTGATTTTCTGAACCAAAGCGTCAAGCTATGGGTGAGGAACTTGCCAAACTACTAGAAGCGGGGTTCATCAGAGAAATTAAACATCCTGACTGGTTGGCAAACCTGGTCATGGTACCAAAGAAGGACAAATCTTGGCAGCTATGCGTTGATTTCAAAAACCTCCATATGGCTTGCCCTAAGTATCCTAACCTGGTCATGGTACCAAAGAACATGACTCTCTCTGTTTCCTTGATGCTTACTCTAGATACCATCAGATTAAAATGAAGGAATCCAATTAGGATGCAAGCGCCTTCATAACCCCCTTGTGGGCTATTCTGCTTTAACACAATATTAAAGAACATGGGTGCTACTTACCAGCGCATGATCCAGACATGCTTAGAGAAACAAATCGGCAAAATAGTAGAGGCATACGTGGAAGACATGGTAGACAAGACCAAGCATGTCGTCCAGCTGGTGGATGACCTCAAGCATACCTTTTCTAGCCTACTAGAATATGACATACGACTTAACCCGGACAAGTGAGTCTTCGGAGTTCTAGCCGGCAAACTTCTCGGAATCATTGTGTCACAAAGAGGGATAGAGGACAATCCGCCCAAGATCCGAGCCTTGTTACAACTCGCGGTCCCTACAAAGTTGAAGCATGTACAAAAATTGACAGGCTGCATGGTGGCCTTTAGCCGGTTATCTCTCGCCTCGGCGATAAAGCTCTCCCACTTTACAGGTTTCTTAAGAAAACAGATAACTTTGAGTGGACCGATGAAGCTGCGATGGCTCTGGAGGAAATCAAAATGCTGCTCGCCAGTAACCCCATCTTAGCAGCACCCTGCAAAGGGGAGCCAATGTTGCTGTATATCTCGGCCACCAATCAAGTGGTTAGCACGATCCTCGTCGTAGAACGGGAGGCCGAGGGTCACCAACTATGGATACAAAGGCCGATCTACTATGTATCCGAGGTGCTTACCCCTTGCAAAACCATATACCCACACTATCAGAAAATTGCCTACACAGTGTTCATGGCATCACGTAATCTCAGACACTACTTCCAAGAATGTGCGGTCATGCTAATATCGGAGGTACCCCTGAACGACATCATTAACAATAAGGACGCCACCAGACTAATAGCTAAATGGGCCATCAAGCTGCTTCCATTCGATATCACTTACAAGCCACGACGAGCCATCAAATCTCAAGTGCTGGCTGACTTCATGGCTGAATGGACTGAGGCAGAGCTCCCTAGAGAGTATAGCACTTACGCTCATTGGACCATGTACTTAGACGGGTCCAAAACTCTCGCCGGACTAGGGGCTAGTGTGATCCTCACATCCCTTATCGGGAATAACATCTGATACATGCTACAGAGCATGTATGCCGACTCAAATAATGTGGCAGAATACGAGGAACTACTACATGGTCTTCGGATGGCAACCTCAATGGGGATACAATGACTTTAGGTACGAGGGGAGTCCAACCTCGACATCTCACAAGTAAACGGCAAATTCAATGCAAAAAAATCCAAAAATTTCAGCATACAAAAACGCCGTCCTCAAGATATCAACACAGTTCGAGGGATTGGAGTTTCATGATGTCTCGAGAGATAACAACCAAGCAGGAGAGATCTACACCCGCTTAGGCGCAAAGCATGACCCTGTCCCCAGTAACACATTCCTAAAGAGGCTTTTCAAGCCATCCGTGGTATGGCAAGATGAGGATAGTAGCACAACAGGTGATGGTGTAGAACAGGTTACACCCCCATAGCCGAGACGGACGATCAAATCATCATTGGATCTATAATCGAAGAAAAACCTTCAGCTCACGAGCTCATGGCAGTGATCGCTCCATGGACTGAGCCCTTCCTTGCTTCCCGACGACCAGACCGAGGCGAGACATATCATCTGCCGATCAAAGGCCTACAAGGTCCATGATGGTGAGATATATAGGAAAAGCACCACAGGAGTCCTCCGGCGGTGCATCTCCAAAGAAGAAGGGAGGCATCTTTTGGCCGAAGTGCACGCAGGTATAGGCGGCCACCATGCGGCTGCACGAGCCCTGGTCACTAAGGCTTTTTGAGCTGGTTTCTTCTGGCCCACAGCCCGAGCAGACGTCCACACACTCGTTTAGCGTTATATAGGGTGTCAACTTTTTTGCAAATCAAAGCTACATGCCCCCAACGATTCTTTGGACAATTCTAATCACCTGGACCTTAGCGGTCTGGGACTGGACATGGTCGGCCCACTTAAAGGGGGGGGGGGCAAGAAAAAGAAATACCTCCTCGTTATGGTGGATAAGTTCACTAAATAGATCGAAGCAAAGCCTATAAGATCCGCCAAAGTGAAGCCGGTGATTGAATTCATATCCGGTGTCGTACACCGTTATGGTGTCCCGCTCAACATAATAACGGATAATGGATCCAATTTTACCGCACAGGAGGTGAAAGATTGGTGCGCAAACTTGGGCCTTAAGCTCGATTATGCCTCGGTATATCACACCCAAACAAACGGACAAGTCGAACGAGCCAATGGGCTCATTATGAGTGGTATCAAACCTCGGCTGGTCCGATCTCTCGCAGAATCCGACTGTCACGGGGTGGAGGAACTCGACTCCATACTATGGGGCCTGCGTACCACCCTGAATCACTCAACAGGGTTCACACAGTTTTTCATGGTGTATGGGGCCGAAGTGGTCTTCCCTTGCTATATCATCCATGACGCACCTCGGGTGCGCATGTATGAGGAAAGAGAGGCCGAGTTAGATAGGCAAGACAACTTAGATGCATTGGAAGGCGAGCACGATCAGAGGAGAGAAGTTCGGGCAAAGGCATACAACATGGGTGAACTCGTCCTATGCCTCCCTGAGAAGCAGAAGCACAAACTTAACCACAAATGGGAGGGCCCTTTCATAATTGCTGAAGTACTAACGGGAGGAGCTTATCGCCTGCGTAACCCATAGGATAATTGCCTAGAGCCAAACCCATGGAACGCAGCTCGCCTTCGGTGTTTCTATGGCTAGACCGATGTCGCTACCTTCTTCATAACCTTACATTTTTTATTTTGTGAAGTTTTTCTTGTTTTACTTTTGTAAGATCACTGAAATTTTCCTAGGATATGTTCGGATCAATCGAACTACTTCAAGCACTTATTGAAACACATTCATGATATATAGAGTGTCTAAACCCAATTCACCCCGGGGCTTTTCTAGGGAAGCCGATCAAAGTATTTATTTCTCCTACATCTTTATGTACTATATGCCTCGACTGAACATTAATTTATGCCACTATATGCATCAATTGGACTTAAGATTCTTGCAATGTTTGGTTGCCTTGCTCCTATGCTTACCCCTAGTTCCCAAATGTTCAGCTAGGGGGTAAAGGGAGCACCTCTATGATTATTATGACCGATTCGTACAGATACATACCTCAAACGAGTGAAGACGAAATCTAGCATTTATTAAGATACAACTTGGTTCGCTATGAATGAGGTTTGTATAATCGGCAACCTTCGCCACGAAAGGGGGTTATTCATCCCAAAATAGCAGCTGTCCTCACGACAAGGACACATAGCTATAACTCCTATGTTTTCTATAGTAGCCCGAAGAAAGGAACCCATCGAGTAACTATTTTATTTGGAAAATGTTTCTTATGCCTCATCGTAATATAACATAATCCTATCATGCGCTCTTTGTCTGTTCGCACCACATGGCCGGATTGCCACATGATACACAATACAGAACATTGCCCAGTTATCGACAGGGGAGGTAGAAGCCGATGGCCGGTTAAAGACAGAATATTCAAACACGAAAGGAAGTGTCTTGATGCACGAATACAAAATTACATATAATCACGTGCTAGGTGATTGGTCCAAATGATCTATTATAACATCTAAGGTGCAGTCTTCTTGTGAAAGACGGGCAACGGGCATCACTTGGTCATAAACCAAGTGAACCAGAATCTCTTTGCCATCCGGCGCTACCGGCCCAACCCGGGCCATGTGCTCTGGGATCAGTTGGGTAAAATGGATCTTCACCATAGCCCACACCTCCCGATCACTTTCGTGACATGCTGAAGTCTTCCATAGCTCGAACCGACTCCGGGATCCTTTTAAATGGTCGGCAAGCTCGACCATTCCTTGTGTGGACTTTCGCCATAGCGCTTTGACCATACTCCTCATAACTTTTCGAGCTCGGTCATGCACAATGGACAACTCCTTCAACAACCCTCATTGAAAGAGGTCGCCCCTTACTCATGATGACCATTCAAGAGATGGTCAAAAGGAATTGCACTTCTTTATGATCAACGCAATAAAAAGTGAATTATCACATTCCAGGTTGAAATTCTACTTACATAATATGCCACCATTTAATTTCGAATTCTCTTCATGGTTTTGCACTAACTAAGATTTCAAATTCTCAATTTCTTCGGCTTGACGCTTATTCTCCTCCATGAGTTGGTTATTTTCTTCACAACATCGCTTTAATACGCGATGACCAACTTCAAGCTCGGATTCGGTATACCTCTCAGAACCTCGGGATGCGTCTAAGTCTTTTTGCAATTGGCTTATCGATTCACGTGCTATGCAATGTTTTCTGTTATAAAGGAAATCCCATGGAAATACAGTACATTGCAAAAATAATTTTACTCACTAAGTGCTTCTCCGGTGAACCTCTTCACCTCCTCCAATTCGACCTAGCTAGCTTGCAGTTCGGCCTGGCTTAGCTCGAAATCTTTGGCCAGTTTCTCGTTCTCCTACTTCAGAGACTGTATGGTGGTAAATTATTAATTCGACCCTTAGTTAGGCTGTCCCGACCAAATTAAGGCTCAGGGGCTACTGGGTCTGAACTTATATCCGGCTATGAAAAACCAATGACTTTCCTGTAGATGGGAAGACGTTAGCTTGGCCACTTCCTCGAGTCCAGCTCTCGCTGCCGCAAGGCATGCATCTGCGGAGTTAAAATCATTAAGCCCTTGTTCAAAAAAACAGGGTGGCACAAGGACTCCTTTCATCGCCGATGATTCATCAAGCTTTCGGCTTCAAAATGAGTTGCCGAAAACTCCTCGGGGTCATCAGGGAGTAAGTCCGTATGCGGAACTCTCGCTTTAGCTGGGGACCTTGGATTTTGATCACCGCCGCACACTTCGGCAGCGTCTTCGGATGAAGGCGACTACATACGTCTCCTGAATATTTTGGCTAAGGGTCATTAACAGTTAAGGCCAACATTACAGTAAAAAAGGGAACGATTGATATGTATACCTCTTGGTCAAAGGGGCGGCCGATATGTTTTCTGCCATTGCCCCTTGTGCATGAATCCTATGCACGGTCGATGCAACCCTAGTCGGTATAGCTCGACACGGAGTTCGACGCATGGACCAACGGCCTTTGGGGTTGGAGCCAGGAACATTTGGGATGACAGGAGGTATAGCTCCTCTTCGAGTATTGGTTTTCCTTTTGTTTGCCGTGGAAGATGGAAGCGGCCCCCGATTGTCAGCCTCATGGGACACCTTGAGTTCGTCGACACTTTGTTGGTAAAATACTCTGTCCTCAAAGTTGATCGAAATCTCCGTATCATCATGGAATCTGGGATCATCGTCATGGGAGTAATTCTCGGGCTGAGGAGCGGGACAATCGACCGTCTCAATCCAACGCCTCCAAGTCTATTAAGAAAGGCAAGGGGTTATTGATCGGTAAAGTGAAGCATAAGCACCCATATTATGGGATTATGATCACACTTACCCATTCGACAACATTATATGCCGAGTAGCCGTCCTTGATAGTAAGGCGGGAAAAAAATCTATTTTCCCCCTTAAAGAGGTCGGCCAAAATAACTGCTAAAGCTCCTTGATTATCCGGTCCCTCTCGTCTAGAACATGTAGTGTTGCTTGTTCTCTTATAGTGCCACAAAGGGTTTATGTGGTGTTGTAGTGGCTGGACATACTCCAATGATGGTCAGCCCACTATGAGCCAGTAATCTCGGCTTGGCAGCTAGGCGTTTTACTTTGGGGCTCTCTTCTTGGGAGGGACTGATCGGCTGCCAGCTGAACTGCTTCTTTAAGGGGAGCTCGGAGTATTCAGGAAGACCCCTCCGAACTGGGTCGAATAAAGGAATGTCCTCGATATAAAACCATTATGAAGACCACTCCTTGGTTTCCTTCTTTGGAGTCCCGACTGGGTATCCGGTTCCGGCTACACGCCACACTTCGACTCCGCCCACTTCCCGCATTGACGTTCCCCTAGTTCGGGGAACGAGGTAGAAGTATTTTCTCCATAGGTCGAAGTGGGGCTCATAATCCAAGAACATCTCGCACGAGGCTACGATGCCTAAGATGTGAAGGATTGAGCCAGGGGTGAGGTCATGTAGCTGAAGCCTGTAGAATTCTCGTAAGCCCCTCGGGAAGGGGTGGACCGGAAATCCCAAACCTCGCAGCAGGAAAGAAACACATCAGATCCTTTTACCCTTTTGAGGGGTAGGGAAATTCTCTGCGAAGGCCTCTCCGTTAGCGGAGGTCAATCCAGTGCGAGTGGGCGCCAGATCCAACGTGGGAAGATATCCTTGTACTTCAAGGTTGCACAACAGGAGCAGGGAAACAAAACAATGTACCCAATCTCCAGAAGGGGGCCAAAGGGTCGCGAGGAGGAACCCGCCATGGCTCTAGGCACTAGAGATTTAGGGTTTGTTGTTGGTGCCTGAAGGGTGATGATCACCCAAGGACAGACTTGATCTGTTTATAAAGAGTTTATTTCTCCCTCGGTCACAAGAAGTGGTTTCGTGAGGGACTGCTAGATTCCTTGTCTTCATTAATGCGCACACAAATCATGTGTTGCTATCATTTCTCGAGCGGAAATGTTAGAGGCCGTGGGTCCATGATGCTTCGATAGTCGAGAATTGGTCAATGACTAGATCATTAGTCTACAAATGAGTGGGGAAGGAGGAAGTCACCTCACAAGCTGATCACTCTGGATGTAAGGAGCTGCCGAAGACCATGTACATCATCATTGGATGCAAGTTCGGGGGCTACTGCGGGAGTCCTGGACTAAGGGGTCCTCGGATGGTTGACCTACCACTTAGAGGCCGACCATATGGGCCGTATTATTGAAGACCGGATTGCATGATGACCTCGTATTCAAGAAGGAAAGTTCCAAAGACTGGCGTACAATCCAAGTTTAGTAGTCTAGGTGGGCGCCTCTGCCCCCGACTCGATGTTGGTTGTATGTAACCATAGGGACCCCTGGTGTCTATATAAACTAGAGGGTTTCATCTGTATAGGGAGGTCGACTCATCTAGGGATTTAGCTCATACGATCTCGAGGCAGATCAACTCTATAATCCTCATACACATCAATATAATCAAGCATGACGTAGGGTTTTACTTCCTCAAGAGGGCCCGAACCAGGGTAAACACTATCTCCTTCGTCCTGTGCAACCCATTGATCCATGGTCCATAGTTCGGGACCCCCTACCCGGGATCCGCCGGTTTTGACACCAACACGAGTAACCTTGCCGAATGTTATAATTTAAAAATGAAGTTAGTGAATGGGCTTAAGTTGTGTCAAGCATTTGACTAGATTAGGCAGATGATCTTGATAAATATGGATTTGCATAGAGGAACTGCAGATACACATAATGTTGGCCATTTCATAATCCCGACTCTGATAAAGGCATTGCATGCTAGCGAAAGAGGGTTGATGATGAAATGAATTAGACCATCAACACAAGAGCCTGAGGTAACATATAGTGACTCCAAAAAGAGGGAGTGGAAGTACCCAGTGGATTTAAGTAGTAAGACATGTAGCTGTAGGCAGTGGAGGGTACGTGTGCAACCATGCATACATGCCCTATTTTTCATGGAACGCATTGGTGGTGAAGTTGGAGAGGTTGACTAGTACATGTCTGAATACTTCTCTCTTGTGAGGTTTAAGGCGACATATGCTAATAACGTGCCTGCTTTGTTGGGAAAATACCAATGGACTATCATCGATCCAGGTTTTAAGCTATACACTCCAGTTTTAGTTAGAGCACCAGGAAGGCCGAAGAAGAATATGATCACATAAAATGCAGAGGGACGTACAATTAGGAGGCACAAGTGCAAAATATGTGGAGGACCATGCCACATTGCTAGGACTTGTAACAGTGCATTGGATCCAACATTTGGAGAGGATGATCCATGGGCCCCCCGTGAAAGCACACATGCTCCCTTGGTGGTTTTGATAATTAATGACAACATACATTGTCTGTTGGACTAACACTTTTACCTAGTATATTTCAGGAATAGTCCACAGAGAACTTTGGCTATAGGATTGTGAGTAGAAGCCCCTTGATGAAGGAAGGAATAGGATTGGCTCAAGCTTTAAGCAAGAAGACTCTTCATTTACACTTTGTGAGAAATCTCTTTGAGTCCATAGGAAAGACAATGCTATTAAAAGGGGATGAGTTATTATGATGAATTGGTTGCTCAAGCGCTTAGAGATAGCCACCAAAAAAACTCAGCCACTTTCCCACAAAATATCTTTGTCCAAAACCAAACCAGCAAAATCGGTGCCACCAACAATTTCCATTAAGCTATACAGATTTTACACTTAGACAGATCCCATGCCAATCCTACCATCTCGGTACAACCAACATTTCTATCGATGCCACTGAGATTGGGTGACCAACATTCTGTTGAGGTAATTTCAAGTTTCGGAATTTCCTAGTTGGAAGTCGGTCTCACCGACTTCGGAAACCAGTCTAGGTTATTGTATCACTACCACCGAGATTCCTATATTGGTCTCACCGAGAATTCAAAGTTGCCACATTTAGTGCAACTCGGTACCATTGAGATTAACGTTTCGGTGTCTCCGAGTTGGGTAATAATGTTGTAATGGTTGGATTTTGGGGGATGCCAATATATACCCCTCCACCTACCTCTCACTCGCACAGCAAGCACTCAGAACACACTTACACTTTCCAGATCCATTTTTTTCTGAGACAGAGCCACCTACTCATATGTTGAGATCAAGAGATTCCATTCCAACCATTTGAAACTTGATTTCTAGGCTCCCCAAGTTGCTTTACACATGATCAACCTCTCCTACGCATGCCAAATCTCTGAGCGAGTGATTGAGTGTTGAGAAGACTATATTTTGAAGCACAAGAGCAAGGAGTTCATCGTTCTTCCACATCTATTACATTTTGGAGGGTGGTGCCTCCTAGATTGGTTAGGTGTCGCTTAGGAGCCTTCTACTTCGTGTTGTGGAGTTGAACCAAGATGTTTGTACGGGCAAGGAGATCATCTACTTTGTGAAGATCTACCATGAGTGAGGGTAGTCGTCTGTGGACGGAAGCCGTGGTGGAATAGACAAGGGCGCTTCTTCGTGGACCACTTGTGGGTCGAGCCCTCCATAGACTCTCGCAGTCGTTACCCTCCATGGGTTGAAGTCTCCACTAACATGGGCGTACGATAGCGCCACCTATCGGAACCATGCAAAAAATCGCCGTGTCAACTTCTTCGCGTTTGATTTTCCTAAACTCTACTCCTTACTACATGTGCAAAGTCTTTACTTTCCACCGCTATATTTATTGACTAGCATGTGTAGGGTGCACTAGACTTGTCCAATCATTAAATTGGGAAAAGGCTAGGATTTTAATTATGCAAGTAGTCTATTCAACCTCCCTCTAGACACCTCTTCTATCGATCTCTCAACTGGTATCAAAGCAAGGTCTCCAAAACCTTGGTTTAATCACCAATGGAGGAAGATGGATGTGCCTAGTATGGGGAATACTTGTTGTAGAGTACCTATGGTTGATGGGGAATATTATAGACAATGGAAAGATGAAGTACTTGATATACTTGGTAAATTCCATTTGCGCGAGTATGTTGAATATCTCTATGAGCTTCCCGTTAACCCTTTGCATCCTTCTCATGATGAAGAACTTGATATGCTTGGTAATATTAAATTTGTAAATCCAATCATTAGAGGACTACCAAGAAACGTGCTTAATCAATTGTAGAATTTTTAGTGTGCTCATACTTTGTGGAAAGACTTAGATAAAAGATATCCCGACTACTCACTGAAAAATCTTGAGATCATTTTCAATAAATGCATTCCCTGTCACAAAATGAAGCCAACCGGTCCTAATTTTGATAAATGCCTTTTTGACCGTCATGACCTCATGTGTGCTAAAGGATATGTCATTACTATTAACAATGTCATTGTTGAAGCCATTCACATACATAAATATGAACATTGTGATAGTCAAAACTCTGATGAAATTCTTCTTTCCTATGACGAGCATATTTCTTTCGACGATGACAATGTGGAGCATGGCTACTGCGATGAGGATGAAGAGTTTGACATCGAGTATGAGAAGACCATGAGGAACCTTAGTCTTATGGCGAACCTTAGAGACTACTTCGCTGGTGGAAAGGAGTGGGTTCTCGACAGTGGATGCACCGTTCACATGACCGGAGATACATACTCCATGAGATCACACCAAACCGTGGACCTCGAAGGTATGCGACTTTTGGAGACAACTCCAAGGGTATGGTATTGGTTCTTGATAAGGTGGCCATATCTCATGAGAGTTCCATTCAAAAAGTCATGCTTGTTGAATCCCTTGGCTACAATCTTCTTTCCGTATCTAGACTAGCAGACTTTGGTTCCAATATGCTATTTACGAAAGTTGACTGCCAAGTGTTTTCTTAGTGACACTTATAACATGGTCTTTACTGGTTTTCGTGGAGGTGATCTGTATATTGTCGATTTCACTAAAAAATCCAAACCCCGTACATGTCGTATTGCAAAATCTTCTGAAGGTTGGTTATGGCATAGAAGGCTAGGACATGTCGTAACCTTGACATACTTATGAAAGGTAATAATATTCTTGGTGTTAGAATTTTTATCTTTGACAAAGATAGACTTTGTAGTGCTTGTCAAGTAGGAAAGCAAGTTGGTGGAAGTCATCTCGTGAAGAACATCATGACTACAAGAAGGCCACTTGAGCTGCTACACATGGATCTCTTTGGTCCCAATGCTTACAAGAGCCTCGGTGGAAATTCTTATGGTTTAGTCATTGTTGATGATTTTTCCAGATTCACATGGGTATTCTTTCTTGATGATAAGTCGCAGGTACAAAATATCTTCAAGAACTTCGCTTGGAAAGCTCAAAATCAGTTTGAAGTGAAGATCAAGAAAGTTTGGAGTGACAACGGAACAAAGTTCAAGAATGATAATGTGGATACTTTTCTTGACGAAGAAGGTATCTCATATGAGTTCTCGGCAATGTACACACCTCAACAAACCCGCATTCTTGATAAGTTTGGAGTGACAACGGAACAAAGTTCAAGAATGATAATGGAGTTGTTGAGAGGAAGAACCAAACTCGCATAAAGATGGCCAGAACGATGCTTGACAAATACTAGATGCCAAGACACTTTTGGGCAGAAGCCGTGGAAATAGCTTGTCATGCCATAAACTGACTCTACTTACACAACCTTCTCGGTAAAATGACATACAAGCTACTTACAGGTAACAAACCCCAAGTTGGATACTTTCGAGTATTCGACTCTAAGTTCTACATTCTTGATAAGCATCGTCGCACTAAATTAACTCCTAAATCTCATGAAGGTTTCCTACTCGATTATGGATCAAACTCTCACACTTACCATGTCTACAACAACTTCACTCGCAAACTTGAAGAGACAGTAGATGTAAAGTTTGATGAATCTAATGGTTCGCAAGTAGAAAAATTACCAAATGATGTAGGAGATAAGGAACCTTCGGAAGCCATCCAAGATCTACCTATCGACAAGATTCGTCCCACGGAGGTGAAGGAAAGTACTCCATCAGTTCAAGTGGAAGCTCCTACTTCACGTCAAGGCGAACCACAAAACGACATGGAGGCATCCACAAGCGGTACACGACATGATGAAGAAGGCGAAGAAGTACGTCGTGATGATCCACCTCAACCTTCCTCACCACCACCTCAAGGAGATGACACCTCAATGACAACGTGCAAGATGATGATGATGATGAAGAAGCTCCACCATCCAACAAGAATAAGTTGTCACGAGTTTGAGCAAGAGTGGACAAAGATCATCCGCTGAATCAAATCTTTGGTGACATACAAACTGGGAGAATCACTCGCTCTAAATCTCGTTTAGCTAACTTTTGCAAGCAATATTCTTTCATCTCTAGCATTGAGCCTTTGAATGTAGAAGAAGCCTTCAAGACACAGATTGGGTGTATGCCATGCACGAAGAGCTACAAAACTTCGATAGGAATCAAGTGTGGACAGTTGTTGAAAATCCCGAAGACGAGCAAGACATCGTTGGTACAAGATGGGTCTTTCGGAATAAGGAAGATGAAGATGGACAAGTTGTACGCAACAAGGCACGTCTCGTAGCCCAAGGATACACGCAAGTCGAAGGTATGGACTATGGTGAGACTTATGCCCCCGTTGCTAGACTTGAAACCATTCACATTCTTCTCGCTTATGCCAATCACCATGATATTACTCTTTACCAAATGGATATCAAAATTGCTTTTCTAAATGGTGAAATTGAGGAGGATGTTTATGTCAAACAACCTCCTGGCTTTGCAAACCCCAAGAAACCTAATCATGTTTACAAACTTCATAAAGCTTTATATGGTATTAAACAAGCCCTAGAGCTTGGTACAAATGTCTAACGAAGTTTTTCATTGTAATGGGTTTTGAATTTGGTAAAATTGATGCAACCCTATTCACTAAAAGAGTTAATGGAGAACTATTTGTATGCCAAATATATGTGGATGATATTACCTTTGGTTCTACTAACCCACATTTTAGTGAAAAAATTAGAAGACTTATGTCAGAAAAATATGAGATGTCAGTGATGTGTGTGGGGGCCCCGACTTATGAGTTGAGATCGCCGAATGAACGTGCTCAGTGATCCCAGAGATCAATGCTCACCAAACACACTCATACTGAATATTAAGAGTCTTACATCCAATATACCGATTAACGCAACAAATGACCATCACGGTCAAGTATCAGATAGGTAGGGCCTATAAGGCCAATCACACCGATACAACTACTAGCGGAGATCTTGGGAATAAACGAGAGCCCATGCCATCAACCTTCACCAGCAGGCATTCTGACTGGGAAGCATCCTAGTTCGCATGTCCGTCTCCAATGATGAATTCTTCTCCAAACTCCGGTTCTTACATGTCTAGTCAATAACATAACCAGTGGCAAGCCAGTGAGTACTTTGAATGTACTCGCAGACAGCCCATGATATCAATAATGCAGTTGGTATGATAATAAGCGATATGCAGCCTTGGTGGAAAGAAAATGGGATGTACTTAAACATGATCATAGATGGGTATGAATATGCATCATAAGCTAGATGGTATTTAGAAGAATAGGTTACAAATATCAACATATCTGTTGAGGGCTCAACACTTCGGGTTCAACCGATATACCAAGTCACGAAACTTGGTCATATCAACTCATTCACTTGCCTCTTTGAACACACACACACACACACACACATAGTTGGTTTACGCGGAAACAACTGGACGTAGTTTAAGCAGGATTACACAACTGTCCTTGACCATGGACACGGTTATCCGAATAGTTTTACACTCTGCAGAGGTTGTACGCTGTACCCACGAGATATGGGAAACATCCGTGTCATCCACGACTCGCGGTATATAACATACCCGAGGTAAGTACCCGATCATTGCCTTTCCCCTGTTGACACTAGACAAAGAGTTCCACTCGATTGGTACCCAGCCCACAAGATGTACGTCTTACGAGCACCAACTCTGGACCGTATCATCCATACGGGGACCAACGGTGTGCCCAGAACATGTAAAAACGGCATAGTCGACCTACCTGGTATGACCCCGTCACGAGAGTGACCACATATCACTCCCGCCACTAGTAATGTGGCCTCTTTGCTAGTACCGACCAAAGTAATCAAGAAAGCCCCGTCCCATAAAGGGTCATCGTGGTCGTAGGGACAGTCGACACATCATAGATCTATTCCTGTTTTCGAAACCACTCACACCAAAATATTTCACGGTGCACCACTTATTCACAAGTGGCCACCTAACTCATCATCATCATCTTCGGGCATTAGTGGCACCTGACGGGATTTTGTAAAACCTTTGATATCAAATCTGAGTTACCATCATCATGCATATGCTTCTACTATGTGTAAATCTACTATCTACTAGTCAACATAATATCAACGTGACCCTCGTAGGTGGCAGGGTCATGCTCAAATGCAAGAGCTCTAGAGGAGCCATCCGTAACACCATATCGATAATTTACCGAATACTCATGATCATATGCAACGGGAATATTACTCTACTTGGCATGCAAATAATATTTTGCTCAAACATGGTCAAAGGGTTGCTTGCCTTTGTCAGCTAGGTATCCGGGGTCTTCGGGGTCTTCGAGTCCAAGTCCTTCGTCAAACGCGGGATCTATCGTCGTAGTAATAGTAATATAATAAGTAGCTCACTCAAAAACAGAGCACAAACTCACTTTAAAAATGTTATCCTATTTTGATAAATCTATATTATAGTTTTAAAAATATTTTTCTCTGGTTTTGATGGAAATATTATTTTTAAAATCCAATTAACGGGAGCTATAATATTCAAAGCCTTTTAATTATAACTATGCAGAAAAGTTTTCATAAAAAAATGTATAACAACTCTATTAAATTCTACATATTTGTAGAAGAATTGTGGTGAAAAAATAATTAAATTTGAGTAAATAATAATGTCTGCAAAAATCTATTAAAAACAGAATGGGCCGGCCCAACTGGCCAACCGGCTAGTCAGTCAGCCAGCAGCCCAGGTTCACACCTGGCGCGTGGGCCCGTGCGGTCAGGGGCAGAGATAGGAGAGAGGGGGAGAGATGGGCCATCGACAAGTAGGATACGCCTGTCGGGGTCGTCTTCCTCCTCTGGATAGAGGGGAGGGGAGGCATGCCGGCGGCAACACCGACGCCCTCATGCCCCAACGATGACAGTAATGGAATCAATGGATCGCCGCCTACCTGCGGGTGGTCGAAGGAACGATGGGGAGGCCCTGGGTCACCGGCGACGAGGTGGCCATGGCGGAGATGCTACGGGAGGTGGTGGAGCTGGGTGCTAAGGGCAAGGATTTGCGCGGGGAAGAGGTGGGGAAGCTCCCTAAGCTCACTGCAGTCACGGAGGAGGTGAGAGGAGCGCACGAGATGGCCTGTAGCCCGAGATCGAGGAGCTCCAAAGCGGTGGGGCCTCGGTCGATCTCGAGCACCGGAGCTTGTTGTGCTCGAATGGGGTGGCTAGGGGCTCGATTATGGCCCTGAAGGAGTGGTGTGAGGGTGCTAGAGCGAGGGGGAAGGTCTATTTACAAGCCAGCTATGGTGCACCGAGCGGGGAGCGCCGGTGGTATCACCATGGCTTGAAGGAGAGGCAGAGAGAGCTCGGGGTCGAAACCACGGTCTTGCGGACGTGGTTTAGGACCCCAGTGACTCACGAGAGAGAGAGAGGGGACGAGGTGCGCGCGTGGTGCGTGGCCGCATTCTTCTCGCAGAATCGGGCGTGCGCGGGCACGCGTCGCCCTGGTCAGCACAGAGGGGGAGGAGGGGCCCTGAGGCTGCTCTGATTCAGGTGGGTTGTCGAAGACGTGGAGAGGCATCGAGGGGAGGTGAGAACCGGCCAGGGCTGTCCACCTTAGCCTCGGGTGCGCTTTGTAGCGTGCCCAAAGCTTAGTTTTGGCATGCCACAACATGCTGGCGCGCTCTTGGGGTGCTTTGGCTGCGTCTGGCATGTCCGGGGGTTGGGTTGGATGATCCCTAGCTGTTTGAGAGCCAAGGGTTTCCCTGCTGGTCAAAGCAAGTGATTAATGAGGAGATGATAGACTTGAGCCAGAAACTAAAATGGATATTTTGGGCTCTTTTTCTCGGAACCAGAGAGGGTCCACTCGTCTGCAGTTGAGGAGTGGTGTTGGCTGCTTGCACTAAGAGTTTGGTGGAAAGGGTATGGGCGTAGAGTGAGATAAGTGCTGCTTCACAATGCTGGCAGATGGTGTTCGACAGGTGTTTGGGGTAGCTACCCTTCACCACTGGTGATGAAGGTTAACATGATTGGGTTTGATACAAAAATAGGATGCTCCACCAAATTTTAGCTCCATTGGACAAGTTTGGCAGTGCAAACATGAAATAACCCCAAATGGGTAGTTCTGTCCTTTCTAAAGGGAATGTGGGTAAATTAATCCCCACAAATCCAATTTTTGACAGGGACTCCTTATTTGGGGTGTTGAGCACTCTTGCAAAGTTTCAAGCCATTTGGACAAACTTTGCTATGTAGAGTTGCTTCAACTAGATTCTGGACGGAGAGGGTTTTAGGATTATTTGGTGAACCAAACCACCTTGGAATGAGGTGAAATTTGGCATGGCCACCAAATTTAGCTTGGGAAGCATGCTAGAAATTGCAGAGAATTTATTGGAAATATTTCCTTTTTCAAAAGGTCAAGACAGACAGAATAGGTTATCAAGGATTGGCTCAAATATTTTGAACATAAATAGGGGTTGAAAATCTTATGCATGGAAAATATATGTCCTGTGAGTATCTCCAAATTTTCTCACATTTTTCTAAGGCAGAAAAGTAATTTTCCATCTAGAAATATCATTTCTGGCCTCAGAAAAGGACATGCAAATAAAATAGAAAAATATTTTATAAAATAATTATTTTATGATTTTGGAGAGTTAAATAATGCTAAAACCAGATTACCATCTTTGGGTGAAGGCACTCCCTTGACATGAGGGACTTGTAGTGCAAACCCAAAGCAAGGTTTTGGAATAGTCAAAGATGAGGAAAAGGTTCTTGTGAAAATATCATGTTATAAAAATGCTTATTTTGGATCCACTCATTCAGACATACACTCAAACAATGGCAATCATGGCACTCATGACACTTGCTTAAAAAGTTTTAATGAACTTAGATTTTGGAAAGCTACAGTTGAAGTAAGGTAAAAATAGGGTGTGACAGACCTATCCCCCTTACAAGAATCTTGTCCCCGAGATTCCTAAGCTAGGTGCTAAAAAGGTGCGGAAATTCGGATCAGAGATAGTCTTCATGCTCCCATGTTTCTTCTGCTTCGGTGTGGTTGCTCCACTGAACCTTGAAGTACTTGATAATGCATCTTCTCGTACAACACTCAGCTTCGTCCTGTATGCAGATCGGCCTCGCACGATAAGTGAGGTCTGGTCGAAGGTTAATTGCTTGATGGTCAATATCCTTATAAAGATCTGGACGGTTTGTCGCTTGCAGGCACTTCCGAGTTGGGACACGTGGAAGACGTTGTGCACACCCGAAAGTTCCGGAGGTAGCTCCAATTGGTAACCAACTTCTCCACGCCTTGACGTGATCTTAAAAGGGCCAATGAAACTTGGATCAAGTTTCCCCTTGACGTGGAAACGATTGGTCCCCTTGAGAGGTGTGACGCGGAGGTACACATGGTCTCCGAGGTTGAATTCCAATTCCCTGCGGTGGGAATCCACGTAGCTCTTTTATTGCGACTTGGCTGCCTTCAGATTTTCCCTAACAAGTTGCAACTTGTCTTCTGCCTCACGAAGGACTTCTGGCCCGGAAACCAATCCTTCACCAGTTTTGGACAAGTTGAGCGGGGTGCGGCACTTCCGTCTATATAGCACTTCAAATGGGGCCATCTAGGGACTGGACTGGTAGCTGTTGTTGTATGAGAACTCAGCAAATGGTAGACAGTCTTCCCATTTGGTCCCGTCTGATAAGACACAAGCGCGGAGCATATCCTCAAGTATCTGATTCACTAGCTCCATCTGTCCGCCCGTCTGCAGGTGGAGGGCAGTGCTGAAGGAGAGCTTGGTTCGGAGAGCTTCTTGGAACCTCTTCCAGAATCTTGAGGTGAACTGCGTGCCTCTGTCGGATATAATCTCCTTGGGAACTCCATGGAGGCTCATGATACACTCAATGTAGAGACTAGCCAATTTGTTGCCACCATAAGTGGTGCTGACCAGAATGAAGTCATGGCCTCCGCTGGACTTGGTCAGATGGTCGACAATTACCCATATGGAGTCATGGCCTCCGCTGGACTTAGGTAGACCAGTGACGAAGTCCATGCCGACTCTGTCCCACTTCCATTCGGGCACTTGGAGAGGTTGTAGCAGTCCAGCAGGTTGTTGGTGCTCAGCCTTGACACGCTCACACACATCACACTTGGCAATATAGGAAGCTATTTCCCTCTTCGTGCCATTCCACCAGAACCTTTCCCGGAGGTCTTGATACATCTCGGTTCCACCGGGTTGAATAGAGTAGGGTGTGTCATGGGCTTCTTGTAGGATTAAATCCTTGAGTTCAGCCTTGTTGGGTACACATAAACGTTTTCCAAACCACACGACTCCTTGCTCATCCACTGAGAATTCTAGGGCCTTGCCTCCTTGGATCTTGTTCTTGATGCCTTCGATGCTCTTCTGCCCCTTCTAGGCCTCTTTGATGTCGTCTGCCAGAGTGGGTTTGACTTCGAGGTTAGCTAGGAATCCAGGTTCAACAAGCTCCAACCCGAAGCTCTCTAGCTAGTCATATAAGGCGGATAGCCTTTCCTTGAGCATAGCATTCAAGGTGCTGGCCTTCCGGCTTAAGGCATCAGCCACCACATTGTCCTTACCGGGGTGGTATTGGATGCTGAGGTCATAGTCCTTGATCAGCGACAACCATCTTCGCTGCCTCATATTAAATTCCCTTGAGTAAAAATATACTTCAGACTCTTGTGGTCGGTGTATATTTCATATCGCTTCCCTAGAAGGTAATGTCGCCATGTCTTTAGAGCTTGCACTACGACTGCCAACTCGAGGTCATGAGTGGCGTAGTTCTCCTCATGCGGGAGCAGTGGCCGTGACATGTAAGCCACGACCCTGCCGTCTTGCATTAGGACACCACCGAGCCAGGTCCTTGAGGCATCATAGTATATCACAAACTCCTTGCTGATATCCGGAGTAGCCAGTACCGGGCGGTGGTCAGCCTCTTCTTCAGCTCCTGGAAGCTTTCTTCACACTCCGGCATCCATTCGAACTTCTTGCCCTTCTTCAAGAGCCGAGTCATTGGTCAGGTGATGCGGGAGAATCCTTCCACGAACTTGCGGTAGTAACCCGCGAGTCCGAGGAAGTTTCTGACTTCCTTCACATCGATTGGCGACTCCAAGTTGGTTACTGTGGTAATCTTGGAAGGATTGACTGCCAATCCGTTTGCCGTCATGGTATGACCCAAGAATCCAACTTCGTGAAGCCAGAATTCACATTTGCTAAATTTGGCATAAAGTTGGTGCTCTCGAAGCTTTTACAACACTAGCCTCAAGTGTTGCTCATGCTCTTCTTCGGGCTTGGAGAAGATTAATATGTCATCGATGAAGACGATGACAAACTTATCCAGGTATTCCATGAAGACTTTGTTCATGAGGTACATGAAGTAGGCTCGGGCATTGGTCACCCAAATGACATGATTGTGCACCCGTATAGAACGTACCGGGTCACGAATGTCGTCTTAGGTATGTCTTTGGGTCGGATCTTTAGTTGGTAATATCCAGATCTGAGGTCGATCTTGGAAAATACCATGGCGCCATTTAACTGGTCAAATAGGAGTTCGATCTTGGGGAGTGGGTACTTGTTCTTGACCGTGACTTTATTGAGGGAACGGTAATCGACTCAGAGCCTGATAGTCCTATCTTTCTTAGACACGAACAGAACAGGTGATCCCCAAGGTGATGCACTCGGACGGATGAATCCCTTCCTGAGTTGCTGATCCAACTTCTTCTTCAACTCTGCTAGCTCTTCGGACCCCATCCTATAAGGCTTCTTATAGATAGGCCTTGATTCGGGCATGAGCTCAATGATGAACTCGATGTCTCGGTCAGGAGGCATCCCTGACAGCTCGTTAGGAAAGATGTTCGGGTACTCACAGACTATTGGTACTCGGTCCAACTCTTCTTCCGATAGGCAATTGACTTGAGGAACTTGAGTGGAGGTAGGTTCCGGGACATATTTGACTTTGCCCCCTTGGTCACTTGTCATGGTAATAGCCCTTTTTGTGCAGTCCAGTATGCTTTGGTGCCTGGCCAACCAATCCATACCAAGGATCACGTCCAAGCCTTGTGACTTAATGACGATGAGATCTGCTGTGAAGCTTATCCCATTAATGTTGATCCCGACTCCTCTACATCCTAGGTTGGTCCTTGGCACTGCTCCTGGGGTTATGTACTGCCAATTGTCCATTAAGGAGGGTAGGCTTCAAACCACACTTTTCCGCAAACTTTTGGGTGACAAAATAATGCGAAGCACCACAATCAAACAATACTGTTGCTGGGGTGGAGTTGACGAGGAACGTACCCAAAATGCAGTCCGGGTCTTCCTGAGCTTGCGGAGATGTGATTCACGCGTCCTCTGTTGTGGTACTGCTGGTTGTGGGGAGCTTGGTTCCTGCCTGACGCTCCATGACCTTGTCGTTGATTAAGCGCATTGCGGCACGGTGCATCGGGCTTCTTGTTGGGGCACTGCATGGATTAGTGCCCAGTCTGACCACACCCAAAGCAGGTAACCTGCCCTAGGATGTTAGGCTTGACTCCACTGTTGTTGGGCGGGTTGATTGCTGGCTTGGGGTTGACTTGCTGCTGGGGCTGGTAGTTCTGGCGGAACATTGGTGCCTTATACTGTTGTTGCTGATAGCTGGGTCTTGCCGGGGCGGATTGCCACACACGTGTCTTCTGGTTACTGGAACCTCCATTACCCATCAGCTTACCCTAACGAGTGTCATCCATCGCATGATGCTTATCCTCCAGCATGAGGGCCTTGTTAACCAGATCGCAAGAGGTCCGACATTCATAGACAACCAGTTGATACTGAAGCGACTGATGTAGTCCTTCCATAAAGCGTTCCACCTTTGAAGCTTCACTACTGACGTCTTCCGGTGCATACCTTGAGAAAAGGTTAAACTTTTGCACGTACTCCATGACGGTTCCACTACCTTGCCTCAGAGCTCGGAATTCCCGCTTCTTAATGGTCATCATTCCAGGGGGAATGTGAGCGGCATGGAATCCTTCCTTGAAGTCCATCCAGGAGATAGCTTGCCCTGCTCGCATGATCTGGAACCCGTCCCACCAAGCCTTGACCGTGCCTACGAGACAGTGATAAGCATAAAGAACTTTCTCGTAGTCGTCGATGCATTTGACCAGCGCGAGGTGGTCTTTGATGGTGCGGATCGAGTCATCGGTATCCAGCGTTTTAGTTTTCTTTGTAAATATGGGAGGCGTAGTCCTCATAAACTCGGACACAGTGGAGCGACTGTTGCCATTCCTGTTCTGCGGTGGATTGTTCACTAAGACTTGAGCCATCTATTGGATGGCGGCATTGTTGGCTTGCCTTTCCTCGCGGAGAGCATGGAGGGACTGAGCCACAGTCATGCTTTCTGGAGGAGGTGGTGGCGGGGGAATGTCGCCTTGCTGCTGCTCGGGGTATTCTCTAGCTTAGGCAGACCCACCAATTCCTGGCTGCTAGCTAGAAGTGCTAGTGCTGGGGTTGTTGAAGGTGCTGGTGCGGGTCAAAATCACATTCCTGCTTGGGAGCAGACACGTTAATATACCAAAGTGGTCGGGGAATCATAAGGGATGACGCTCCTAGATAAGGGGGTTTGGTACTGTACAAGTGTGTGAGACCACAAAAGGTTTTGAGAAGACTAATGCAATTACTTAACTAAAACAAGTGATGTAGTCGCTTACAAGCTGCCTAAGGCAGAAATGCGGCTTGCATCAAACACGAATAGGAAGCACACAACACTCATGGTTCTCATGAACCGATACATGGACTCGACTTTGCAGGGGAGACTTCTAACTTGCCTAAGAAGTTACTCTAAGCGGCGGACTGCTCGGTCTCGTATGCAGGTTCTACAGGGTCTTCGTCTTCATCCTCGTTGGCGTCTTCTTCCTTCAGAGGTGTGGGAGATGGAAGAGATCCATAATGACGTCACTTTGTTGGCGAGTCGGTGAGGAGCTCAATGTATTCCTCCACGGTCAGACGGCGACTCTGTATAGGAGTGGCCTGGAGCGGAGGTATCCCTCCTCGGAAGGCAATGGATGACTGCCCTCTGGGTGCTCCTTCCTTCTTGACCTTGCGGGTCTTCATCTTTTCCAGGCAAAGTAGGTCCTTGACTTGGTGTAGTTCTTGGCGAACCGTCATGGATTCGTTGATCAAAAGGTGAGTCAAGGTGTCGGCGGAGAGGCTGAAGTAGGTCTAAAACCTGAGTGGCATCCCGTCCTCCGGGAATGGGTTTAGTGTCCAGCTCCCATCAATCCCGACATTAACAAAAGTCAGGTGACGAGTAGCCGTCTCGTCGGCCATCTTGGGAAGAATATCTTGGAGATGCACTAGCGCCTCTCGTGCGGCTGTCTCGATTGCCAACATCAGATTCTCCATTTGTGGTCCTTCAAAGAACCAGCTAGTTGGGAGTCATTTGCCTACAGTACCACGTCCACGTGATATTCCTTCGTGTCGGCGTTGACCTAGTGCTCGTGGTAGAGAAAAAAAGGCGTGCAGCATACTTGACACTTCTCCAGGCTGTCTCCCAAAAGTAGGGGAAAGCAGTTTCCAGAAGCATCTCAGGTACGACGGCCATCTACAATGTTTTTAGGAGAGGGTTAGAAATTTGTGGGTGGAATGAAATGGTAGTAGGGTGTAGAAAATCTCAAGTGTATGGGCTTAGTGTACTAATCGTCTCGGTTATCGTCCATCCTACCTAAGGCTTCCTAAAGTCAGGATGGCTCTGATACCAGCTCTGTAGGGATCCCGACTTACGAGTCAAGATCACCGAATGAACATGCTGAGTGATCCCAGAGATCAATGCTCACCGAACACACAAATACTTAATATTAAGAGTCTTACTCCAACATAGCGATTAATACAACAAATGACCATCATGGTCAAGTCTCACATAGGTAGGGCCTATAGGACCAATCACACCGATACAACTACTAGCGGAAATATGTGAAGGGATGAACACTTCGGGTTCACCCGATATGCCATGTCACCAAACTTAGTGATATCAACCCTTTCACTTGCCTCTTTGAACACACACACACACACACACACTTGGTTTATGCAGAAACAACTGGACGTAGTTTAAGCAGGATTACCCAACTATCCTTGATCGTGGACACGGCTATTCGAATAGTTTTACACTCTGCAGAGGTTGTACGCTGTACCCACAAGATCCGGGAAACTTCCGTGTCATCCATGACTCGCGGTATATAACATACCCGAGGTAAGTACCCGATCATTTCCTTTCCCCTCACGACACTAGACAAGGAGTTCCACTCGATTGGTACCCAGCCCACATGATGTATGTCTTACGAGCACCAACGTTGGACCGTATCATCCATGCGGGGACCAACGGTGTGCCCAAAACACGTAATAACGGCATAGCCGACCTACCTGGTACGGCCCCGTCACGAGAGTGACCACCTATCACTTCCGCCACTAGTAATGTGGCCTCTTTGCTAGTACCGACCAAAGTAATTAACAAAGCCCCGCCCCGTAAAGGGGTATCACGATCGTACATGTAAGGTTGGTACGGTCAACACATCATAAATCTATTCCTATTTCCGAAACCACTAACACCAAAATATTTCCCGATGCGCCAATTATTCACAAGTGGCCACCTAACTCGTCATCATCACCCTCGGGCATTAGTGGCACCCGACGGGGTTTTGTAAAACCTTTGATATCAAATCTGAGTTACCATCATCATGCATATGCTTCTGCTATGCTAAATCTACTATCTCCTTGTCAACATAATATCAACGTGACCCTCATAGGTGGCAGGGTCATGCTCAAATGCAAGAGCTCTAAAGGAGCCATCCGTAACACCATATCAATGATTTACCGAATACTCATGATCATATGCAACGGGAATATTACTCTACTTGGCATGTAAATAATATTTTGCTCAAACATGGTCAAAGGGCTGCTTGCCTTTGTCAACTAGGTATCCGGGGTGTTCGGGGTCTCCGAGTCCAACTCCTTCGTAAAACGCGGAATCTATCATCGTAATAATAGTAATATAATAAGTAGCTCACTCAAAAACTGAGGACAAACTCACTTTGAAAATGTTATCCTATTCTGGTAAATCTATATTATAGTTTTAAAATATTTGTCTCTAGTTTTGATGAAAAGATTATTTTTAAAATCCAATTAAGAGGAGCTATAATATTCAAAATAATGCTTTTAATTATAACTATGCAGAAACGTTTTCATAAAAAATTATATAACAACTCTATTAAATTCTACATATTTTTAGAAGAATTGTGGTGGAAAAATAATGAAATTTGTGTAAATAATAATATTTGCAAAAATTTATTAAAAATAGAATAAAAATAAAAAGAAAAGGGGGCTCAGTCCTGGCTTGGCTCGGCCAGTGGTTGGGCCGGCCCAACTAGCCAACCGGCGAGTCAGTCAGCCAGCAGCCCAGGGACACGCACTGTTGGGTTCAAGCTTGATGTGTGGCCCCCTGTGGTCAGCTACAGAGAGAGGAGAGAGCGGGAGAGATGGGCCACCGACAGGTGGGACACAATTGTCGGGGTCGTCTTCCTCCTCTGGACAAAGGGGAGGGGAGGCACGCCGGCGGCGACACCGATGCCCTCATGCCCAAACGACAGCAGGAATGGAACCAGCGAATCGCCGCCTACCTGCTGGTGCTTGAAGGAACGACGGGGAGGCCCTGGGTCAACAATGATGAGGTGGACGCGGCGGAGATGCTACGAGAGGTGGTGGAGCTGGGTGCTATGGGTAGGGATTCTCTCGGGGAAGAGGTGGGGAAGCTCCCTGTGATCACTACGATCAAGGAGGGGTGAGAGGAGCGCGAGAGCTGGCCTGTAGCCTCGGATCAACGGAGCTCCGAAGTGGAGGGGTCTCGGTCGATCTCAAGCACCGGACCTCGCCGTACTCGAATGGGGTGGCTAGGGGCTCGATTGGGGTTCTGGAGGAGTGGTGTTAGGGTGCAGGAGCGAGGGGGAAGGCCTATTTATAGGCCAGCGATGGTGCACCGAGCGGGGAGCGCCGGTGGTTGGCTTGCATGAGAGGCAGTGAGATCCCGGGGTCGAAACCACGGTCTTGCGGGCGTGGTTTAGGACCCCAGCGACTCAAAACGAGAGAGAGAGGGGATGAGGTGCGCGCGTGCTGCGTGGCCGCATTCTTGCAGCCGAATCTGGCGTGCGTGGGCACGCGTCGCCCTGGTCAGCAGAGAGGGGGAGGAGGGGCCCGGAGGCTTCCTTGATTCAGGTGAGTTGTCGGAGACATGGAGAGGCACCGAGGGGAGGTGATAACCGGCCCGGGCTAGCACCATATGTTTGGGTGCACTCTGAAGCACGCCCAGGGCGCAGTTTTGGCATGCCACGACATGTTGGCGCAATCTGGGGTGCTTTGGCTACGTCTGGCGTGTCCGGGGGTTGGGTTGGATGATCCCTAGCCATTTGAGAGCAAAGGGTCTCCCTGCTGGTCAAAGGAAGTGATTAAAGAGGAGATGCCAGACTTGAGCCAGAAACTAAAATGGAGATTTTGGGCTCTTCTGTTGGAACTAGAGAGGAGCCACTCGTGTGCAGTTGAGGAGTGGTGCTGGCTACTTGCACTAAGAGTTTGGTGGAAAGTGTGTGGGTATAGAGTGAGATAAGTGCTGCTTTACCATGCTGGCAGAAGGTGTTCGACAGGTGTTTGGGGTAGCTACCCTTCAGCACTAGTGATGAAAGTTAACAAGATTGGGTTTGATGCAAAAATAGGATGCTCCACCAAATTTGAGCTCCATTGGACAAGTTTGGCAGTGCAAACTTGAAATAACCCCCAAATGGGAGTTCTCTCCTTTCTAAAGGGAATGTGGGTAAATTAATCCCCACAAATACAATTTTTTGGCAGGGACTCCTTATTTGGGGTGTTGAGCACTCTTGCAAAGTTTCAAGCTATTTGGACAAACTTTGCTATGTAGAGTTGCTTCAACTTGATTATGGACAAAGAGGGTTTTAGGATTATTTGGTGAACCAAACCACCTTAGAATGAGGTGAAATTTGGCATGGCCACCAAATATAGCTTGGGCATCATGCTAGAATTTTCAGGGAATTTATTGGATTTCAAAAGGTCAAAACGAACCGAATAGGTTATCAAGGATTGGCTCAAATATTTTGAACATAAATAGGGGTTGAAAATCTTATGTATGGAAAATATATGTCGTGTGAGTATCTCCAAATTTTCTCATATTTTTCTAAGGCAGAAAAGTAATTTTCCATCTAGAAATATCATTTCTGGCCTGAGAAAAGGCATGCAAATAAAATAGAAAAATATTTTATAAATAATTATTTTTTGATTTTGGAATGTAAAAATAATGCTAAAACCAGATTACCATCTTTGGGTGAAGGCACTCCCTTGACATGAGGGACTTGTAGTGCAAACCCAAAGCAAGGTTTTGGAATAGTCAGAAATGAGGAAAAGGTTCTTGTGAAAATATCATGTTATAAAAATGATGTTTTTGGATCCACTCATTCAGACATACACACAAACAATGGCAATCATGGCACTCGTGGTACTTCCTTGAAAAGTTTTAATAAACTCATTTTTTTGGAAAGCTACAGTTGAAGTAAGGTAAAAACAGGGTGTGACAATGTGTGAGCTGAAATTCTTCCTTGGATTGCAAATCAAACAATAAAGAGAAGGTACATTTATCTCTCAAACCAAATACTCCAAAGATTAATCGAGAAGTTCAATATGCAAGAATGCAAAGGTATGAGAACCCCCATGCCTACTAGTGGACATATTGACCTCACTAAGGAGGACAAACCGGTTGATCAAAAGGTTTATTGATCAATGATCGATTCATTGCTATATCTATGTGCCTCTCGTCCCGTTATCATGTTGAGTGTTTGTATATGTGCCCGATATCAAGCGGCACCTAAAGAGTGTCATCTATTGGCCGTGAAAAGAATCATGAGATACGTGATACATACACCAAACTTTGGCATATGGTATCCCAAGGTATCTTATTTTAATCTTCTTGGCTATTCCGACTCGAACTATCCCGGAGACAAGGTTGATAGAAAATCCACTTGTGGTACATGTCAGTTTCTTGAGAGGACTCTTGTCTCTTGGTCATTCCAGAAACAAAACTCGGTATCTTTATCTACTGCCGAAGCTGAATATATAGCTGCCGGATCATGTCGTGCACAATTATTATGGATGACTCAAACTCTTATGAATTGTGTCATTCATGTTAAAAATGTTCCATTTTTGTGTGACAATGAAAGTTCTATTAAAATTGCTTATAATACTGTGCGACATTATCGAACAAAACATATTCAAGTGCGACATCATTTCATTCGTGATCATGTTGGTAAACGAGATATAGATCTTAAGCATGTTCGTACCGACAAACAATTAGCTGATATCTTACCAAACCACTTGATGAGAACGTGTTCACTACAAGAATTAGCTTCTTTGCCGTCTGCCATCACAGACGGCAACGAGTAAACCACCGACGGCAAAGACTAAATCACAGACGGCAAAGAATCCCACTGTCAGCAAAATTTTTGCGCCAGCCTACGACAGCATTGTAGCTTCTTTGCCGTCTGCCTCACCGAAGCGGACGGCAAGGAGCTCCCGCTCCTCTGTGCCCTCTTCTTTGCCGTCTGCCCCCCAGGAAGCAGACGACAAAGATACTATATGGCCAGCTGCTGCTGCCCAGGTTGCACAGCTGGGCGCCACGTGGCACCTTTGCCGTCGGTCAGCTGATGGCAAAGGCCTTTGCCATCAGCTGGCAGACGACAAAGAGCCTATATTGTCACATTTTTGTTTATTTTTTCTATTTCACAGCACATATATATATATAATTCATAGCACATATATGATAAATAGGTCACAACACATATATGATATACATATAAAGCTCATCAATGCCATTTGTTCATCAACGTACATCCCATATATCAAAAAGAACCAACACATACAAAGTTTCATCCATATATACATACATATAGTTGCACATATATTGTTCATCCATATATACATATACATATAGTTCCACATTGTTCATCAACTCAAATAAAAATGGAACTAAAGCACTCCAATGCCAGCTTCCATGCATGTAGTACATCCAATCTGCAAAATGGGAATAACAAAGTCAGAAGAAGAAGAAGAACAACATATATATGACAAATAAGCTAAATTGAAGAAGAAAGAGAAGAAGCAAGAAGAGAACAAGGAGAAGAAAAACAAGAAGGAGGAGGAGGAGGAGAAGAAGAAAAAGTAATAAGAAGGAGAAGAAGGAGGAGAAGAAGGAGGAGAGAAGAAGAAGGAGAAGAAGGAGGAGAAGGAGCCCTCCTTCTTCTCCTTCTTCTTCTCTCCTCCTTCTTCTCCTTCTCCTTCTCCTTCTCTTCTTCTTCTCTCCTTCTTCTTCCTTCCTTCCTTTCATTTCTCCTCTTCTCCTCTTCTTGGAGCTAAATTAGCTAACTATGTCTTTTTGCAGCGAAATGGGCTAATTATGTCATTCTAGAGGAAAACAAGCTAAGTATATAATATTAATGAGCTAACCAAGGTTCTTATGCCATTTTGAGCTTATTATGTCTTTTAGGAGCTTAATTAGTCATTTTAATGAGCTAACCAAGGTTCTTATGATGTTTTTACCTAACTATGCTAATTATGTCATTTTGGATGATAATTGGCTAAGTATGTCTTTGTTGGGGAAAATAAGGTAAATTGAAGAAGAAGAAGAGAATAAGGAGGGAAGAAGAAGGAGAATAAGGATGGCTCCTTCTCCTCCTTCTCCTTCTTCTCTTCTTCTTCTCCTCCTGCTTCTTCTCCTTCTCCTTCTCTTCTCTTTCTCTTCTTCTTTTTGTTCTTCCTTTTCATTTCTCCTCTTCTCCTCTTCTTGGAGCTAAATTAGCTAACTATGTATTTTGGAGCTAAATGTGCTAATTATGTCATTATAGAGGAAAACAAGCTAAGTATATAATATTAATGAGCTAACCAAGGTTCTTATGCCATTTTGAGCTTATAATGTCTTTTTGGAGCTAAATTGGCTAATTATATGATTGTTGGGGAAATTAAGGCAAGGAGAATATGAAAGAGGAGAAGAAAGAGGAGGAGGAGAAGAAGAAGAAATAAATAAGAAGGAGGAGGAGGAGGAGAAGGACTAGAAGGTCCTTGGCCTTCTCCTCCTTCTCCTCCTTCTCCTCCTTCTCCTTCTTGTCTTCTTCTTCTTCTTCTTTCTTTTCATTTTTCCTATTTCTTGTCCTCTTCTCCTCTTCTTGGAGCTAAATTAGCTAACTATGTCTTGTTGGAGCTACATGGGCTAATTATCCCATTTTAGAGGAAAACAAGCTAAGTATATAATATTAATGAGCTAACCAAGGTTCTTATGCCATTTTGAGGTTATTATGGCATTTTGGAGCTAAATGGGCTAATTATTTCATTGTTGGGGAAATTAAGGCAAGGAGAATATGAAAGAGGAGAAGAAATACGAGGAGGAGGAGAAGAAGAAGAAATAAAGAAGACGGAGGAGAAGGAGGAGGAGGAGGAGAAAGACTAGAAGGTCCTTGGCATTCTCCTCCTTCTCCTCCTCCTCCTCCTCCTCCTTATTCTTCTTCTCCTACTCCTTCTTCTCCTTCTCCTTCTCTTCTCTTTCTCTTCTTCTTTTTGTTCTTCCTTTCCATTTCTCCTCTTCTCCTCTTCTTGGAGCTAAATTAGCTAACTATGTCTTTGTGGAGCTAAATGGGCTAATTATGTCATTGTAGAGGAAAACAAGCTAAGTATATAATATTAATGAGCTAACCAAGGTTCTTATGCCATTTTGAGCTTATAATGTCTTTTTGGAGCTAAATTGGCTAATTATGTCATTGTTGGGGAAATTAAGGCAAGGAGAATATTAAAGAGGAGAAGAAAGAGGAGGAGGAGGAGAAGAAGAAGAAATAAAGAAGAAGGAGGAGAAGGAGGAGGAGGAGGAGAAGGACTAGAAGGTCCTTGGCCTTCTCCTCCTTCTCCTACTCCTCCTCCTCCCCCTTCTCCTTCTTCTCTTCTTCTTCTTCTTCTTCTTTCTTTTCATTTTTCCTATTTCTTCTCCTCTTCTCCTCTTCTTGGAGCTAAATTAGCTAACTATGTCTTTTTGGAGCTAAATGGTCTAATTATCCCATTTTAGAGGAAAACAAGCTAAGTATATAATATTAATGAGCTAACCAAGGTTCTTATTCCATTTTGAGGTTATTATGGCATTTTGGAGCTAAATGGGCTTATTATGTCACTGTTGGGGAAATTAAGGCAAGGAGAATATGAAAGAGGAGAAGAAAGAGGAGGAGGAGGAGAAGAAGAAGAAATAAAGAAGAAGGAGGAGAAGGAGGAGGAGGATAAGTACTAGAAGGTCCTTGGCCTTCTCCTCCTTCTCCTCCTCCTCCTCGTCCTCCTCCTTCTCCTTCTTCTCCTCCTCCTTCTCCTTCTCCTTGTCTTCTCTTTCTATTCTTCTTTTTGTTCTTCCTTTTCATTTCTCCTCTTCTCCTCTTCTTGGAGCTAAATTAGCTAACTATGTCTTTGTGGAGCTAAATGGGCTAATTATGTCATTGTTGGGGAAATTAAGGCAAGGAGAATATGAAAGAGAAGAAGAGAAACTTACCGTAGTGGTCATCAAGGAGGAGAAACACCTGGAGAAGGGTCGTGCGATGCCGCTCGGGAGTTATTCTGCAGAATAGATATTTTGAAATGTCTCAGTTAGCATGATGACACTCAATTATTAATACTAGTTTATAATGAAACTCACTGTGCCAATCGAAGAGAAGACGGGCATCGGCGGAGGGACTTGACCGCTCTTCTCGCACATACCCTGAAGAGTGGGTCGTATTAGTTAGTAGTGAAACAGACAGTACACACATGATTTGGCTAATGTGAAAAAAACTTACCACAAAAAGCTCGTACAGGGCCCGTTGAGCCACGTCATTCCGGGACCTTTCCTCCTCAATAAATCGTGCCGTGGTCTGGTCCCTCTCATCAAGAGCAGCCTGAAGAGCAGCCTATCTTGCCAATCTCTCTTTCTCAAGAGCAGCCTGGTTTGCCAATCTCTCTTTCTTAAGAGCAGCCTGGTTTTCCAATCTCTCTTTCTGAAGAGCAGCCTGAAACACCATTCCTCGTTACCATAGTAATGATCTATGGTGACACACAAAATGAAATGGATGAAAGTGTTCTTAGTCCGTACAACTAACCTCGATGGCAAGATCGACTGGCCGTGGACGACGCATTACCTCAAGACAGCTGCTCGACTGGTGCGCCTTGATCTCCGGGAGAGTGAGTGGACAACGTATTATCCCATCTCCAATGGCTATCGAGCCATGGGGCCTCCCGCCACCAGATATCATCACCAGCTCTGGATCCAAAGGTTCCTGGCTAGGGTTAAAGTCATCCCCTTTCGTAGCCTTCCCCGTGTCCTTGTATGCCACCAGCTTGTGGTGGGATGATATGTTGGTGAAGTTATTGGGATCATCCAGGTCAGACTCAGAGAATGCCTTCGCCTTCTTGTATGAGGCAGTATGGGCCATGCCATAAAGGTCGTACAAGTGCGGCATCTCCATCTTATTGTGATGCGCCTAAAAGAGAGGAACAAAATATTAGCATGAAGAATGAATTGCATGAATCATGAAGCAAATCACATACCCAGTTTCGTCCAAACTGAAGTAAGTTGGCGCTGCCTTGATGGTGTGGCACACCAACCATTTGGCTACGCTGATCCTTCGCATTCTCGTGGACGGCTCGCCAGCTGCCTGTGCACCACTCATCAACCAACGCCTCCCAACAATCCATCTTACCCGCACACCATCTCGGGGGCACATGTAAGTTATTTGAAATCAAGAAAACTACGTAGAAGGACTTAAGAATAGGTAATTACCTTCATGTATTGCTCCTTCTTCAGAAACTTTCCGCGGCAATCCTTCTTCTGCTTCTTAATACCACGCGTGGCGTAGTAGTCTCGAATAGCCTGCGGCCGAGGCTCGTGGCGTAAGTTCTGTAGTAACCGCCTAGACTCGGCCTCGAGAACCTTGGCCGCGTCCTCCTCGTATCCATCCTCACACCTATAGAAGGTCTGCAATCAAACGTGAAAACACGGATTAGTACAATAATTAGCTATATTGTTAATTTTAGATTGTGTAAAAGGATAATTTACCCTAAAGCTCTTGATCACCATCTCGGCCCTCGTGTGGCACAAGACACCATCTATAATCTCCTCCGGCAGGGCCTGCGCAGCCTCGTAGTGCTCCCAGGAAAATCCTAGTGTAGGAACCTGACCCTCACCACGCAACGTGACAAACCTCGGGAAATTTGTCCGGCAAAGCACACCAAGGACAGAGTTTGGCCTGCAGATTCCAAGAGGGTGTACCCATCCCCTGCAGTATGATAAGGTCAAGGCATTAGATATTTGAACAAACTTGAAGGCAAAAGCTAAAAAAAGAGTAAATGTACTTACCTATCTCCTTCAGGTTTAATCACCGGCCTCCGCTCGCGGGTAGCCGACACGACCGGGAGACGTGTACTACCACGCTTGTACACGGTGGCCCCGTCCACCTGCACATCGCCCTCACTATCCGTAAACGCATCCCCGCCATCCTCGCCCCATGAGCCACCCGGACCCTTGGTCCAATCCGGCCAGGTATCCCATCCGGGTCTCTCCACGTCGGGTGAAGCCTCCGGAACCGTAGTATCATGGGCCAAATGCACCTCGACCCGAGGCTGATCCTGGACCGGAGCCTCATGGGACGAATGCCCGTCAACACCAGGCTCCTGGATCGGAGTCCCCGTAGCCTCCTCCGCAAACGGGTCGACCATAGTAGTCGTATGCTCGGGTGAATGAGCTGGTGGTGGTGGCGAGGACGGCTCAACAGTCCTCCTGGATCTTCCGCGGCCACCACCTCTCCCTGTACCCTTCCCCTTCTTCCCTACCCGACCAACACCTCTCCCAGTGGGCAATGCTGCCTACAAAGAAGAACCCATGGGTGGTGTCGACAGACTGTCTGCCAAGGCTCTACGGAGACATAGGGGTGGAAGGGAAGTACCACCCCAAGTGCGGGGCGGCTCGGAAAAACCCGTCGAGCGCTCTAGACCAGCGCCCACCATCTTTCAACACCTGGTGACCTACCATGATAAAGATTAAAAGAAATTAGTACAACATAAAAAATTGAATAACTGACATGAATAATAATATGTACATGAATAATAAAGATTAAAAAATATATAATTTAAGTTGTGAATCTTACAAACTAATAATCATCATCAATAAATGCATCATCATCATCTCTATCACGCATGTCTTCATGAATGACGTGCTCGTCGGGTTCAACAGCGTGAAGGTGTGAAAGGCCTTTCTTTAATCGTTGAAGCATTGACAGGTCATCCGCATCAGTAACCTCTACGAGTTCTAGGTCTTCTGGTTCCGGCTCAGGGGTGGAGTCGGATTCATTGTCGCTGTCTACTTCCATGTTGTTAGGTGAAGCACGACGGTTCCTGAAACATTTCTTGGAAAGACGTGTTTCTTGGAAGAATTCTCCATCATGTGTGTCTGGGTTAATGTGAGGTTCATAATCCTGTTCATTTGGGAGAGGTGGTCTAACATGTGGCAGCACTTCATAAACAACATACCAACCTTCCAGATTCTTATCCGTTTGGCATGCCCACGGTAGATAGAAAACTTGGGTCGCCTGTTGAGCCGTAATATAGACATCGGGAACATCTAAATGGGTGTTTGGATTGATTTCGACTAGTCCTATATGTTCATGAGTCCTTCTAGTCTCCTTCGACTGGAACCAATAACATTTGAAGACTACGAAGTTCGGTGGGTTTTCACCATAGAATTGAAGTTCATAAATTGCTTCAACTCTTCCATAATACTCGATAACACCTTCGCCGATAGCAGAGACACCACAATTTGTAGATTTCCGATCGGGCATAGATAGCTCTTTTCCAAAGGTACGAAAGAGATACCATTGATGTTGTATTTCTCAAATGAACGGACCTTATAGTCAAAACCATTAGCGACTTGTCTCAATTCAGCGTCCATAGACTCTGAATTAGCCTACAAGTTTAATACGAAACGATTGTTGCATTAGCCGCAAGTTAGACCAAGAAATGAAATGGTCCATTATTGATAATTACCGTTTATTTGAACCAAGAGATGAAACCGGGATAGCCGCCTCCTTTCTTTGACAGAAGCTCATACTCTTCGACGGAATCATTTTCGATCACCACTCCATTCGAGAATTTGGCAACATAACAACTGTTTGAAATATCCGGGAATAAGAGCAGTTCAAATGAATTAGAAGTTACAGGAAAATGTGCTGAGAACTCACTCGATGTACGGCCGCACTTCTGTTAGGTTGTTGAAGATATACAACGAAATGTTCCGCCATTCTTCGACATCCAACGTTATTGGTTTCGAAGCACCGGCTGGTGCGAGCTTCCCTTTGAATAGGCTGAGGTTGGACCCACTCTTTGTCGTCTGCCTCCGGACTCTTTGCCGTCCGCTAGCAGACGGCAAAGAAGGGACTCCGGTTTGACCTAACCACCCCGCGGTGAGGTGGGCCCATCTACATGTTTGCTGTCTGCTGTGAGACTCTTTTCCATCTGCTAGCTGATGACAAAGATGTGACTGATGGAAAAAACACTCTATGCCATCAGGCAGTGCTTTGTCGTCTGCTTTGTGGAAGCTGACGGCAAAAACACTCTTTGCCATCAGCTAGCTGACGGCAAAGATTAGGCAGATGGCAAAAAACTATTTTCCAGTAGTGGTTTTGTCATTTGAGGAGTGAGTTGAACATCACTGATGCTTCAAACTTGAGCTAGACTCACTCGGATGCATGCAATGGCATGAGCTTGATTGTCTATTCCTTGATGCTATTTATTTGACACTATCTTATATATTGGAAACTATGCTCCCTTGTATTGCATCTAACCCTTTTGTAGGTACTTGGAAGAACTACACTTCACAAGATTGCCATCGAATCACATCAAAAGCAATCTTGACATAGCCAAGTATCAATAGTCCCTTCTTCGGAGATGAAGGAAGAAGACAATAAAATCATATCCTTGACAATTATTTGATGTATTTCACTCATGTCATTTGGATATATTACGTTCTTCCTTGCATGACTAACTATTGTAGGTGAAAAGTGAACCAAAACGACAAGGATAGCTCCCAACGCAAGATGATCTTCATCAACTTTGAGTGTCCGCAACAAGTTCACCTACATGCCAAGTCATCAACATCATTCGAAGGTATATACTGATATCCTTGATAAAGCTTTGCACCAAGTCATGAGGTAAAGCAACTCAAGTGATATGAACACATCAAAAACACTTAATCGAAAAATGGTAACCCTATTTTGCGCTTAACGATGAGTATGATATATGATCAGGCATTCTTGCTTGACTCCTCAAGTCAATATACTCCAATACAGGTGACCTAGTCACCGCCCCACATCTAGATGGAGATTCTTGTATAGTTCACATTTTCATTGCATACCTTCTTGGAACCATACAACTCTCATCTATATGTATGTATACATATTAAATAAATTATTATTTGGTGTTGTTTTATGTTTTCTTTCAATTGGGATCTTATAACAATCTTTAGATTATTATCTGCCTACTTTTAGTTAAGGAGTTGATTTTCAATGCAACTCTATGAAACTGATCTGGGAAACCCAGTCTAACAGATTCCTCCGAGAGGCCTGCTATCATTCTTGGTTCTACCGAATCACATTGCCTTGGTGGCTCCAAAAATTATCACTGCCTTTGATTTTCGGATATTTTCTGGACTTTTGCCATAGGGGGAGAAACATTTCAATGATCCCAAGTTTCATTGCCACCTAAGATCTTATTGAACATTTTGGGAAACAAAATTAGGTTTAGCATAATTTTCTAGGGGAGAAAACTTCTCTAGGGGGAGAAAGCCTCAGTGATCCCATAACAATATAAGAGGGAGAATCATCTAGGATCTCTAACCTGGGGGGAGATAGTTCAAGGAACTCTTATATATTCTTAAGGGGGGAAGTCAAATTCAAGGAAACCTTATGAAAGAGAGAAGTATCAAGGATTCTTTTCTCTCAATGAGGCCTTACCCTCTGACCTTTTTGGAAATTAATGCCAAAGGGGTAGAAATATCAAAGCTTCCAATAAGCCTACATAAAGGTGGAGAAATATCACCAATAGGCTTACACAAAAGGGGAGATACGTGTTTCTAAGAAAAGGTCTGTCTAAGGGGAGATCTAGCCAAGGGGAGAAATATCTAGCCTTATACACTCAGGGGAGAAATACCATTAAGGGGGAGAGAGATAAAATTGTTTCATATATCATTGCTTTACTACTTCTATATTTTTATTCAACTTGTCTTGCCCTACCTACTCCCAATATATACTTGCTATGATTGAGGGGAGAGGAAATTCTTACATATTCATCCTTAGGGGAGAAAGTTATAATTTCTTTTGGAGACATATCTATCATCAAATCAGATTTCTCATATGCCTTCAATGTCTTGGTACTTTTTAAGCTCTTTGCTTCTTTACAATGGAGTATTCTTGTGTTATCTAACATTTGTTTTCCCAAGTGTACTCATACTGATAAGACACTCAAGAACCTCAATGTAAGTATATGCATCATATCTCTGTTCATGATGATCTCTTGTCTCTTGCACATATTGTTTGCAAGAGTGAGTCATGAACATGGAATCTCTTCATTCAAATATGTCTGATGTATATAGCAAAGATTTATATGAGTTGTCTTGTCCTTCTACCTTGTGTGTGCGCATGCAGTCCAAAGCAACTAACCTTTAAAAGGAATTGCACACATTTAGGGGGAGCTTGTACTAGTCATGTATCTTTCAAAGCTATCATATTATAATGCCTATCTTTATTTGCAGCTTTGATTGTATGCTGTCATAAATTACCAAAAAGGGGGAGATTGAAAGCACACATGGTCCCTTGGTGGTTTTGATAATTCATGACAACATACATTGTCTCTTGGACTAACAGTTTTACCTAGTATATTTCAGGTATAGTCCACAAAGAGCTTTGTTTATAGGATTGTGAGGAGAATCGCGTGGATGAAGGAAGGAATAGGATTGGCTCAAGCTTCAAGCAAGAAGACTCTTCATTTTACATTTTGCGAGAAATCACTTTGAGTCCATATGAAAGCCAATACTATTAAAAGGGGATGATGTATTATGATGAATTGGTTGCTCAAGTGCTTAGATATAGCCACCAAAAATACTCACCCACTTTCCCACAAAATATATGTGTCCAAACCCAAACCAGCAAAATTGGTGCCACCAATAATTTCCGTTCGGCTATACCGATTTGACACTTAGACAGATCCTATAACAATCCCACCATCTCGATACAACCAATATTTCTATCAGTGCCACCAAGATTGGGGACCAACATTCTGTTGAGGTAACTTCAAGTTTCGGAATTTCTGAGTATGAAGTCAGTCTCACCGAGTTTGGAACCAGTCTAGGTCATTGTATCGGTACCACCGAGATTCCTATATCGGTATCACCGAGAATTCAAAATTGCCACATTTAGTGCAACTCGGTACCGCTGATATTAACATTTCGGTGTCCCTGAGTTGGGCAATAATGTTGTAGCGGTTGTATTTTTTGGGATGCCTATATATGCCTCTCCACCTACCTCTCACTCGTAGAGGAAGCACTCAGAACACACTTACACTTGCCAGATCTATTTTTTTGAGAGAGAGCCATCTACTCATGTGTTGAGATCAAGAGATTCCATTCCAACCATTTGAACCTTGATTTCTAGCCTCCCCAAGTTGCTTTCCACAAGATCAACCTCTCCTACCCATGCCAAATCTGTGAGAGAGTGATCGAGTGTTGAGGAGAATATCTTCTGAAGCACAAGAGCAAGGAGTTCATTATTCTACCACATCTATTACCTTTTGGAAGGTGGTGCCTCCTAGATTGGTTAGGTGTCGCTTGGTAGCCTCCTACTTTGGGTTGTGGAGTTGAACCAAGATGTTTGTATGGGCAAGGAGATCGCCTACTTCATGAAGATCTATCGTGAGTAAGGCTAGTCCTGTGTGGACGCAAGCCGTGGTGGAATAGACAAGACCGCTTCATGGACCCCTTGTGGGTGGAGCCCTCCATGGACTCTCGCAGCCATTACCTCCGTTGGTTGAAGTCTCCCCTAACATGGATGTACGATAGCGCCACCTATCGAAACCATGCCAAAAATCGTCGTGTCAACTTCTTCGCATTTGATATTCCTAAACTCTACTCCTTACGAAATGTGCAAAGTCTTTACCTTCCACTGCCATATTTGTTAACTAGCATGTGGAGGGTGCACTAGACTTGTTAGAATCGCTAAAATATGCCAACCATTAAATTGGGAAAAGTCTAGGACTTTAACTATGCAAGTAGTCTATTCACCACCCTGTAGACACCTCTACTATCAATCTCTCAGCCCCAAAACTGAAGAATATCATGAAGCGCTAGAAGAAGGGGCAAAAGGACACGCATTGTAGAATAAACACAACATAAGATTTCATTTGTTGCAAGTACAACTTGGTATGTGGGCCTTCTCTTTATGCATTTGTTCTCATTTATTTAGGGAAATATATCTTAATGTTGTCACTCTATCAACAACTCCTGGATAAGCACACAACATAATATAACAAAGGCAAAGAAAGGGAATAAAAGGAACATAACACAAGTTTATTTGACATCAACTCAAGGTGAACCAACTGTTGAGGCCACATCTAGTGATGACATTGAAAAAAATGGTTGTCGCTTGTTTTGAAATGCTAGCATCCTATACAAGATCAGTTCAACCATGCCCATTATGGGATTGTTTGGACATGAAGAGGTGCATAAATCCCATATTGGGTCATCTCTAAGCAAAAAAATTCCATATAGGGTCCATGCCCAATATGGGATAGACAACCCATTTCTAAGCAAAAACAAATTCCATTGTCGGTGCATAAATTCCATATTGGGTCACCTCTCATGGATAGACAACCCCATTTCTAAGAAAATTTGGCCATCTCTAAATGAGCTAAAAAAGAAATCTTAACATATAGTTTGCAAATATAGGGTTCATGCACAATACGGGATTGTTCGGACAAACCATGCTATGGTTAACCCTAAACACTACCTCATATCCATTGAAAACCATGAAACATTGTTGGTGTTAACTAAGTTTCGTGAATGAGATTTCATGAACAGATCTGTAGACGTGGTTTCTTATTTTTCCTAGCAATCTGATAACATAAAACAATAATGTGCACACGTTTCACATTTTTTTGATTTTTTAAAAGCAGTTATAGTCAACCCTAATCACTCAAACCCTCTCTAAACCCACTCAAACCCCTCCCAAAATCCCTCAAACCCCTCCTAGAACAGCACACCATCCGAGCCATTGGATCGCTGGTCGAAGAAGGTTTGGATCAGCCGTAGGGTTAGATATTGTCGATCCTTGAGAGGCGACTCGATTGGCTGGATTCATTTGGTTGTTTCGTAGCCCACATGGAAGCAACAGAAGAGGGATACGCGATAGGAGCCCCCCATAGATGAGCCACTGAATCTCAGAGTCTGTAATGCCCCAAGTGTGTAACCTTCCATATTTGGAACCTTCCCATGTGGGTCCACCTTGTCATGGACATGAGAGCTATCTATGGTTATGATTTCATGTGATGTCACTTGTTATTATTTCTTTGCATGCATGCATGCCATATCATTCATGCCATGACTTGTGTTTGTGCCTTGTGATTCCATGTTTGTGTTGGTGTGATGATGGATGTGTGGATGAGGTGGATGTAGATGGTAGTGGGTAGTACTTGTGGTGGCATAAGATTTCAAAACTTTTCCCTCATTATTATATCAAGCTCATTTTTCCACTTGTTCCTTTCTTGATTTAAAAATGCCCATGATTTAGGTTGTTTTGAGATGGATGTGGAGATGTGGATTTTCTGATTTGGATGTGTGTTTAAAAGGTGCAAATATTCACAAAACAGACTCCAATAAATCTGTTTTGTAAATATTTAGTTGCTCCAGATATTCTTTTTGCAATTTATTCAAATAGGTCATATTTTTCCATGACCAGGGGTATTTTTGTTTTTCTCCCCAGTAGTTTTTGTTGTGCTTTATTTTTCTTCTCTTGCTTTTCCTGTAAATAGAAAGGCAGCCCATGGTTATTTGCTTCTATGTGGAGCCTCAAGTGGGCTTCCTCCCTCCTAGCGGCCCAACTCTTCTTCCCTTGCGCTGAAGCCCAGCTCCCACGTCCCTCCTTCTCCTTCAGACGCCGTTTTCCCCCTCCGCCTCCTTTCCGTCAGCTTGCAGAGAGAGCGCGCGAGCCGCCGTGAGGCACAAACGTCGAGGTCCCCCCATATAAGCATGGGCGTCCCTGCCCCTCTTCCCTAGGGTTCCCCACTCTCCCATCCGCCGCCGCCAGTCCATTCCCCATCTCTCTTTCTCCCCCAAAGGTGAGTCTCTGTAGCTAGGCGCAGAGAGGGAGAGAAGGTCATCGCCAACGTCTACCCCGCTCCCGTCGGCGTCCGGCGCCGCCGTCATATCCAGGAGCACGGGAGAGGTGCCCACGCCCCATTCCCGTCCTCGGTGAGGTCGGGGAGCGACCTCACCGACGGCCAGCTCGTCATCAACAGCTCGGCCCCGTTGTTCTCCTTCTTCTTCCTCGGTTCTATTCGGCCTGCAGCAGGGCCTCCTTCAGATTGGCTTCTTCCCCTCCGGCTTCTCCTCCAAGCAGATCGGCATCCCCTCTTCCTCCCCTAGGTGAGTATCCTTCCTTCCTCCCTCCTTCTCCTCGAGTAGTTCAGCCTAGGGTCGCCGGTGTTCCTCTGTCCCGAGAGAGGATCGGCCTGGTGCATGTGATGCGTGATCTGTATGGTTGCACGGTAGAGATATGTGCAGAGGAGGGGCTTCCTCCCCCCTCATGGTAGCAACGCCGAAGCTATGGTGGCTCCCCTCGTCGTAGTAGCAGCCATAGATAGACCAGCTCCGGCGATCTCTCTGTCGTCGGCTCGCAGGTGCAGGGCAGGGAATAGGATCATGGTAGTATACCTTGTGTTAGATCCCTACTCTATCAGACTTCTGAAGCGTACCGCAATGGTATGTACATCTGTGTGTTCTCGTGAGGTTCAGGGTTCAAGTCCCAGGGGTTGCACACCCCTCCTTTTTGCATTTTATTTTCGTACAGTAGCTTAGCGCTATAGAGTAGGTTATTCTGTTTAGATGCCCTCTTCTGTCAAACACTTGGCTCTAGCAGAGTGGTAGAGCTGTAGTTTGCGGCTCCAGAGGTGCAGGGTTCGATCCCTCACCCATATCTTCTATTTTTTGTTTGTTCTTTCTTTTGTTTTGCTTTCTTGTTTGCATAAGCATGTGTTAACTCTACTAGGATAATTTTGTGGCATTTATTCTTGCCCTTAAACAGCATGTGTTGTTGAGCTTGTGCTTGTAGTTTTATTTGCATGTGTAGAAGATGTGCTTGTGCATTTGTGTTCTAGGTGCTAAGTGTGCTAGTGATCTAGCTTGAGGGTGTGCCCTAGCCCTTTCATGCAAGTGTAGGCATGTGTAGTTGTTGTGGTGTTGTTGTGCTTGTGCCTTTGGTGCACAAGTGTGTGTGTGTGTGTGTGTGGATGGGTTTCGCCCTCCCCACACACCTTGTTTATATGTGGTGTATGTAGTTGATGATGTGTGTGTGTGAGTGTGTGGTGTTTTCACTAGGAGTGCCTTGTAGAGTTATCATGTGTAGGAGTGCATCTAAAGGATTGGGTGCATGTATATATAGGGTTGCTAGAACCTATGAATAGGTGGTGTATCCATGGTGTGCAAGTGATATCATGTGTGGGTGTTTTTCCCATGAGCATGTTAGATGTGATGCATGTGAGTGTGTGGTGGTGTGCCAAGACACATGGGCATGAGGTCTACCCCTCATTTGCCCCATTAATGATGTGGACATATGCATATGCTAGTGTAGGAGTGTTCTAGTGAATAGTACATGTGATGATGCACTATTCACTACATATGATTCTATGTAGAATTTCTTTTCTAGTTTGTGCTCATTTGTTCCAAGCAAGTGCATATGTATTTTATATGTTTTTGGGGTAGAATTATCCCAGGAATCCATTGGTGAGATCAGTTTTTCCATTGGAACACTTTCTGGAAATGACATATTTCAGATTTGTTCTATGTTTGGAGCATGCTCTCATGAGATGTGGTGAGCACAAGAGTTTGATTCTTGGTTGTGGTAGTATAGGGTGACCCCCTCTACCACATGTTGGTTTAATTTCATGTTTAGGAATCCATATGTGCAAGTTGTGCCCAATCAAAGTAGGCATGTGGCTGAAATTCCAGATTAGTGAAAATCTGAGATTTTCACTAAGTCTGAGAATCTGTTTATATTTTCTACTCGTGTTGATGAGCTTGTGCAGGTCAATGTGTTGTGATTCAGCCTTAGCTTTCAACTAGGAAGTTGTAGCCTTTATGTTTTTCTAGATCCGTGTAAATTTTCATTCCATTTGGAGTCCTGTAGATATTGTTTTGGCTGCTGTCAAAATGCTTCCAAGCATAAACAGATAGTGAGAATCTGGAATTTTCATTAAGTCCCTGAAATCTAATATTTTTGTGCAAGTTAGTAGCTGTGTAACTTTCTGTGTGAAACTCCTTTGCATTATCTTTTTTGCTTGTGCTTGTATTACTCTTGGATAGCTACTGCCACATATCTTATTTGGCATGTTTGGGTGGCTATAGGTGACTTGCATGTAGCTCTCAAAAGACTATGATGCTGTTTATGGCAGATTGTGTAGTTTTGGTATTTTGATGTTTGTGAGTGCATAGTTGATGGTGTGGTGATATTCTTTGCACCACCCCATACATGTTGGTTTGTTTTATGTCTTGGAAACCTGGAAATACCAGAGTTATGCCATTGGAGTGTGTTGTGATGAATTTGACACGTAGCACTTCATATCTTGTTTCGTTGTTTCCCGTTGATCCGTAGCTCCGTTTGTAATGTTCTTTATATGCTTTTGCATCATTTTGACGTGCCGCATCTGATCATGTCATTCTCATGCATGTCAAGATAACTTAGAGTGCATTCCTGTCTAGGAACTTGTATCTCCTTCTCATGCTTGTGCTAGTGGTAGAAATAGAGATGCATGGTCATGTTCATCTCATGCATCATGTGCTTGTTGCATCTTGAGGTGCTGTTGTTCATTGGATGCTATTTTTATGTTGGGTAGCACCGGGATCAGAGAAAGAGTACGTGGATTCGGGAGAGTACGTGCAGGACGAACAAGAGCGGTTCCAAGCTGAGGATATCACAGGCAAGATGATATGACCTTGATTCCATCTCTTGACTTGTTATGCTACATTACGTTTCCTTTGTCATATGCTCGCTGCCTACCACTGAAATACATTGCCTCATGATATGCCATGAAACCCAAACACTTATCCCTTCCTAGCAAATCTTGAATGGCTAAGTAGGCTTTGCTAAGCTTCTAATGTTAGTGTTGCTAGTTGCAGGTGCAATTGTGTCATGTGATAACATGAGTTTGATATAATTATGTTAAATCTGTTATTTAATTAATGCACCTATATACTTGGTCAATAACAGAAGGCCCAGCCTTTTTCCGGGTGTTTTTTTCCGTTATTGCCGCCATAGTTACCGGCTACCGGTGTTTGATTCCATAATGATCGCTCCTAACACGTTCGGGGTTGTAATGGGGACCCCCTTGATAAATCGCATAGTGTTAAGACTTGTACGGCAGGACCCAACCTTGGTTTTAATCTGCTAATCACTTAATAATAATCTGCATAGGGAATGGCCTCCCCGAGGAATTTAATCAACAACCCGGGCCAGTGCTCCTCATGAGTGTTGGTCCAACCTAGAGCACTGTGCGGGGCCAACTCAAGGCAACTTGAGAGATTTCTATCAGGCCACTTTACGCGTCGCTCATCCGTCGTGTCCTGAGACTGAGATACGCGGCTCTTATCGGGGTCGTCGACACGACGGGAGGTCCTGCTAGCCTTGTCTTACCTTAGCGATATATCTTGCGTATAGGAATCCCGGTGAAGCTTTGGTTCTCCCCAGAGTTGAGGTTTTCCTCTAACGAATCCAACGAGATCACAAGATTTGTGAAAGAGGATTACTTTGCGGCCCGTGTACGTTTGTGACGGACTAGTTGGAGCACCCCTGCAGGGTTTAATCTTTCGGAAAGCCGTGCCCGCGGTTTTGTGGCAACTGGGAATATTTGTTAACATCCGGTATTAGATAAACTAAACATAAGCTAATAAATTTGCCAACTTTGTGCGTAACCGTGACTGTCCCCTTCGAAGATCTCTCTTCGATCGGGAACACGGTGGGGTTATGATTGACGTAAGTAGGTGTTCAAGATCACTTAGTGATCAGCGACCGCTAGAATAGACCACCTTCATACATGTTCTTCGTAAGTTAGCCACCAAATAAAGCTTAGGGTGCTGCAACCTAAATACTCCCCCTTTCCAACCTAATAACTTGACTAGTTATGGCACCGAGGTCATATATTGCTGAGTCCCCGTGGCTCACAGATTCCTTCACAACACCAACAGGTTCATGCACCCCCAAGACAGGTGATCCCGACGGCACGCAGCTGGCGTGGCAGTACGATGAGGAGAACGACCGCCTGTACGTGAACTATCCAGAAGATTGAGGCGTGGTCGTGATCATGGGCAAGCATGCTGGGTAGCATAGTCATTTCTCATGTTTTGTGGTCCGTAGCAGAACTACCTTGTTTGGATGCGTGATGTAACTCTGATATATTTATGAGATGGCAATTGAATCCCTTATTGTCATTCTGTTGATATTATGTATGTGCTATGTTACCATGTTTGCGAAACGCTTAGATGCGCTTCTTTCCAATTCGGTGCCTCGTTCCCGAAATCAGAAAGGACCGCATCTTAGTCGTTACACAGTCCCACTCCCCCTCCTGTCCTCGACGACAAGCTCGACCCCCTCCCCCATCTCCACATCTCATTGATGGTGAGCTTGACTTCCCCCTGTGTCCGCATCTCCTCGACGACAAGTTCGGCACTAGCCCCCATCCCTTGTCTCCACATCTCCTCCACGGTGAGTTCGACCCCCTGTCTCCACACCTTGTTGACGCGCGACCAACCATGTAAACGCCATCCTCCTCGCCACTTTGTGGCGGCTGCATGGATCTTGGTGGATCGGGGCAGTGTGGTTCACCACATATCTCAACGGGATGTTGCTCCGATAAGAATATTAAAGTATCACTAATGCTACTACACACTAAGGTGCGGATCTAAGCGGGACATTTAGTACATGCCTAGTTTTATGAGATAGTTTATCACCAATGCTAGTACACATTGAGCTAGTTTATCACCACTTATACCACCCATTTATATACTTTATCATCAATTCTACTACACATTTTGCTAGTTTATCACCAATGCCACTGCACATCAAGGCACTACACATTGAGCATGTTTTTCACCACCGTTACTACACAATGAGCTGGTCCATGATCCGGTTTATGACCATTGACATTTTTATTTCATAAGCCTACATAAAGGTAGGACACGTCTAGTTCTAGCATCAACAACACTACATGGTACAACGACGAGGAATCCTCCTTATATTCCCCAATACCGTACAAAGAAAAGTCATTGGGGTATTCTTTAGATATAGAATTTTGGTGCAACAAGAAGGCTTCCAGGTGAATTTCTTAGAGCAATTCCAACATAGGACGGAGATATTGCTGTTGCACAAGAGTTCATGTGATTTCCTATTTCTTCTCATTTCCCAAGTTTTTTGACCATTAAATGAAAATATAATCTTGACTCTAAATAGTGGTAATATCATAGGTTGGTGCCTGTAAGTTCTACGAATGGGCTGATTCCGAAGTGCCCGAGTTCTTGAACCAGCAGTTGATTGATTTACGTGACATGGTGCATCGACTTAAAAGATATAAGGATGCCCGAGTTCTTAGTGAATTACAGGCCTACAAAGCATGGAATCAAGAGTTGCTGCAGAAGAAGGCTTGGACAGATGACTTGATCAAGAGGAAGGATATGAAAATTGTAGTGTTATGAAAGAAAGATGCTGCAAATTGTGTTGCTATTAACCATCTTAGGGTTAGGCAGAAGAAACTGGAGGGAGAGAATTTTTTGTTGAAATGTGTTTTAGTAGTAGAATTTTTTGATGTGTTTGTCAAGCTTCTGTCTTGAACATGTTGGTGTAATAAACATTTGGGATCCCTGAACATTTGTATGCAAGACTAATTTGAAGTGGACTAGTTCACAAACAATAATGTTTTCAATTCCATAAATTGCCAATTTGTAGAGACCAAATAGCATATGATTTGTATTGAAATTGGATATCATGTGAAGGACTAATAAAAAGAAACGGCATCTTTTGTTAGAAAATTTTACAAATAAAGATGCTTATCATGTTGACTAAATTCCATGGGGTTAAAAAAATGTCACATCTTGACCAGATTCGAGGTGTACAAAGTTGCTCAACAACACATCATATTTGGAGATATCTACATTATTTTATATCAATTTATCTTAACTACATAGTAAAGAGATGGCAACTGTGCTAAGTGCCATCATGTATCTGTTTTTCTCCTTTGCCTACACTTCTAGTCCTTGTATGACTCTTGCTTTCTCCTCTCCAACCATTTGTAGCTCCTCTACCACATGGTCAAATATGGCCAAACCAGACTCTAGTTTTACATTATTGTGGTGTGCATTTCTCCTTTCCCCCACAATAGTATGCTTCAGCTCAACAATCAATCTCTTTTTACTTGCTAATTTAACACCCACACTAGCCACCGCCTCATCCAATGCCACCTTCTCTCTACCCCACTGGATTGACTTCTTTTGTTATGCAATATACCAAGGATCATCAGCTTTCTTGTTAAACTATATTAATCCATCCAAAAGTCAATTAACACTACAAATTAAACAATTAATTATTTAGATAGGCCGCGAGTGATAACTACCTGAATCTCCTCCGAATCTGGTGTAGATGAGCATGGACAAGACATGATCGAATTGCCACCCTCCCCACTACAGTCGATGCGATCAGATATTTATTGTGATGCCACCCCTGAAATTAGGTGTTCTCATGAGATTAAGGGGTAGGATCTAGAAGCACTTGAATAAAGAAGATCAAGATCCAAGAGCTTACTAAGTAATGTTGCACGACTGTCGGTGCCTATCTTTGATTCGTAGAGCTAATCCAGATGGTGGGGAGGGTGTGTGGGGTGCCAACTCTGCGCGGTATGTTCGTCTAGAGGTACAATGCGGGAAGAGAAACAATGTTGGTGCCGTGGCGGATGTGCACCGCCTTTTGTCGCTTGTCCATGCCAGAATCAGATCCGACAATGTGGGCAAGCTTGGGCCATGGCTATGGCTACTCTGCTGGGAAGGTGCTTGGGCTTGCATGGGCGACTGTTAAGAGAAATGACTGAGAGAACATACCCCACCTATCATATGCAACATCAACCCACCTATCATAAGCTGCATTGGCCCCACTTGTCATAAGCTGCCTTGGCCCCACTTGCCATAAGCTACCTTGGCCCCACATGTCATAAGAAACGCTGATCCCACAAGTCAAGATTTTAACGCATGAGCACTGTGGGGAGATAGTGGCCGGAGCGCACCTATCAGTGTTTCAAGTGGACCCACATGTCCTATGTTGCCTCGACCCCACATATGAGGATTCTACCGCGTCGACACTCTGGTGAGGGAGAGTGGAGCGACACCACAAGTCAGGATTTTACTGCGTCACCACAATCATGAGAGAGAGTGGAGAGATCCCACATGTGAGGGTATCACGCGGCTCCACTAGTATGGAGGTAACGGTCAAATGCATTGACCACAGAAAAGAGCTCCTTTTGGGCTTTTGTGAGCACCTGGTGGAGGTGGGAACGCAAAAGTGAGCAGCATTAATTGCCGGGGCAAAACTGGGTACTCAAAAGCAATGAGGGGCATAAAAATAGAAAGCCCACAATTTATTAGTACTCATATACCACCTGCCGCAAGTGAAAAGTTTTATTATATTAATGTTGCATTGCTAACTCTTGCTATGAAAAGACAATTTTCTGGAAGTCCTAATGAGGATCCTGCTTCACTTCTTAATACCTTTGTCAAATTATGTGATATGCAAAAGACAAAGCATATGGATAAGGACGTGGTTAAGTTGAAATTATTTCCCTTCTAACTAAGAGCTAAATCTAAAGCATGGTTTTCATCCTTGCCTCGTAACAGTATTGGAACACGGGATAAGTGTAAGGATGCTTTTATTGCTAAGTATTTTTTTGCTCCTGCTAAGATTATTTCTCTTAGAAATCTAATTATTAATTTTAACCAACATGAGCAAGAATATGTTTCACAACGATGGGAGATAATTAAATTGATGATTAGAAATTGTTCCACTCATGGTTTGAGTTTATAGACATTAATACGTAATTTCTATATGGGACTAAACTCTGTGTCAAGAAATCTTCAAGATTTTGTTGCACGTAGTACTATCATGGAAGTTATAGTGGGAGAAGCTACAAAACTTCTCAATAGTATCATGAAAAATTATTCTCAATGACATACCGAGGGAGCTCCAAGTGGTAACAAGGTAAACTCTGTCGGAGAAATCGCCACATTGAGTGATGAAATGGATGCTCTTAAAAATATGGTTGCTAATAGAAATTCTCATGTTGATCCAAACTATGTGACACTATCTACTTTTCTTGACCAAAATAATGATTCTATTGATGTGAATTTTGTCGCTCGAAATAATTTCAACAACAATGCTTATAGAGGATATTTCAATCCTAGACTGTATCCCAGTAATTCCTCTAATAATTATGGTAATTCATATGAAAATACTTCTTTTAATAATAATAGGATACCCTCTTATCTTGAGAACACTAATAAATAACTTATTAGTTCTCAAAATATTTTCAATAATATGATAGAGGAAAAAACATAAAGTTGACGATAGTGCTAGAAACATGGATGTGATTGCTCTTGATGTGTATGCTATTAAAATTAAAGTTTTTCGACCTGAACATGATATTAATGGTTCCATTAAATCTATTTAAATGTCTATTAATGAAAGTAAGGAGATGACCGCTAGGTTGAGAGCTAAGCGAGAATTCCTAGAAAAGGCTCTTCTACCCGGTTTTTAGCGTAATCATGATGAAAATGTTAAAATGGTTGGTGTTTATCCTGTTGAATATTTATTTCATGTCTAAATTTTGATAAAAAAGTCACTATATATGATTCAACTTTAGGTAGAAGGTTACGTGCTTGCTCAGAGGGTGATGATCGTAATGATAAAAATGAAAAAGTGGGTGTGTAGAGGTCAAAATTTTAACTAGTGATGTGCCCACTACTTTGCATTACAAGGAGTTTAATTATGGATTTTTTCTTTAGTTTAATGTATTTGCTTGTTGAAATCCATTACTAGCTCACTTAATGCTTATGAATAAAATAAACCTTTTACTAAGCATATTGTAGAAGCTATGATAAAATCTCATAAGGACAATCTTGAACTAGAGGTTTCAATACCTAGAAAATTGCATGAATACTCGAAACCTACTATTAAAATTAAACTTAAATATTATCAATGTAATACTTTGTATGCCATTGGTGCTAGTATTTCTACTATACCTAAATGGCTAAATCCCTATGTGTTCTGCTAGGTCTCACCGATATAAATGAATGTTACCTTAACTTGCATCTCGCGGATTCCACTATTATGAAGGCTTTGGGTAGAATAAATGATGTGCTTATTCTTGCTAATAGAAATTATGTGTTTGTAGATTTCATTATTCTTGCTAATAGAAATTATGTGTTTGTAGATTTCATTGTGCTTGATATATAAATTATGTCTTGTCCTATAGTACTTGACAGGCCTTTCTTATGAACTATAGATGCTATTATTAATATGAAGGAAGGAAACATAAGACTGTAATTACCATTAAAAAGGGAAGTAACACTTCCATAGAAAGAGAATTAAACCACCATATGACTCTATCATGAGGGCTACCTATGGACTCAACATGAAGGATGACAACACTTGATACTATGCATTATGCCTAGCTAGGGGCACAAAAGACTAGCGATTGTTGGGAGACAACCCAATAGTTATCTTAATTTTTTTGTTTTATTTTCTGTTTTAGTGTGTTGACATGATTATTTCTATAGTAATTATTGTGTTTTTATGTTTTAGTTAGTGTTTGTGCCAAGTAAAGCATTTGGGATGATTTGGAAGATAGTATAATTGATCCTCTGCAAAAACAGAAACTTTTACGTCGAGTGCGGAGTTGTTCTGATTTTACTGGAACATATTTTTGATCTGAATTTCTTAAAAAACATTGATATACTAATTTCCCAGGTCTTACTAAATTATCAGAAATTTAGAGTTACAAAAGTATGGTTTTACTGCTGATCACTATAGTCTCTTCTGTTTTAGACAAATTATGTTTTTGCTTGTATAGTTTTCTTGTTTTGATGATGCTATGGGGGGTATAAGTCATGGAGAAGTTATAATATAGTGCCTTATGCAATAATTGAATATGAATCAATTTATAATAGTACCTAAAGTTTATGATGTGCCTATTGTACTAACGGATCTCACGAGGTTTCTGTTAAGTTCTATGTGCCAAAGTTTTCAAGTTTTGAGTGACACAACAAGGGATGAAGGAATAAGGAGAATCAATACCCTAAGATAGGGAATGAACAAGGCACCCCAATATAATATTCAATGAACACCCAAGCATCTAAGCTTGGGGATGCCCCGGAAAGCATCCCCTCTTTCGTCTCTATTCTATTAGTATGTCAATTGGAGCTATATTTTTATTCATCACAAGATTTGTGGTTTTCCTGGAGCATCGTGTATTATAGTTAGGTTTTATTTTAGTTTGACACAATCATTGTTTGTTGTACACATATAATTGAGAGTAGCGTGTTCACTATTATTTGTTAGAATACTCTATATGCTTCACTTATATCTTTTGAGCTAGGCAGTTCCTCTAGTGCTTCACTTATATCTTTTAGAGCATGACGGTGTTAAGATTTTATAGAAATAATTGTACACTCATGCTTGGCTTAAATATTTTTGAGAGTCTAAGGAATAGTAACGGTAATATGCACGTGTTATAAGATTAGTCCAACACCCATATGTATTCAAGGGGGATATACTAAAAACTTTCATGTAGCTCATCATAAAAGAAACAAGTGGGCTAATTATATTAATGTAGTAATGTGAAAGGGCGTGTGTACAAGATCATTTTCTAGTGAAATATAGGTATTAAATAATGTTATTTTTGGCATGGTGATGATGTGTGAGCGTTCTTATCCCTGACTGAAATCTTGTCGTGTTGTTTGTTTTGGAGGTGCGTGATGGTTAACTCCTACCAACCTCCTCCCTAGGGGCATGCAATAGAACTTTTCTTTAAGAGAGCTAATAGGATTTATAATAAGTATGTGTGTTATTTATTACTAATATGAATCCATGGATATACGCACTCTCACCTTTCTAGAATTGCTAGCCTCTTCGGTACCGTGATTTGCCCATTCTCATCTCGATAGTCGGTGCAACCTTCGTTGGTGCATACAAACCCCATGATACAGTACGCTCTATCTCACATAATCCACACTATACCTTCCTCAAAATATCCACCATATCTACCTATCATGGCATTTCTATAGCCATTACGAGATATATTTCCATGCAACTTCCACCGTTTTGTCACATGACTTGTGTGTTCATCATCATATTGCTTTGCGTCATCATGTAGCTCACATAGTATTTGTGGCAAAGCCATTGTTCATAATTACGTATATGTTATGCTAGATCATTTTACATACGGGTACACTGTTAGGGGCATTCATATAGAGTCATCTTGTATAGTTTTCCATATCGAGTTGTAAGGAAATAAAAGGGTGTTGATCATCATTAGTAGATAATTGTCCAACTGAGGAAAGGATGACGGAAACTATGATTCCCCCACAAGTTAGGGTGAAAAAAGAAAAAAAGAGAAAGAAAGAAAAAAGAAAAAAAAGAGAAAAGAGATAAGTTGCAGTGTTACTATCTCTTTTTCGACACTTGTGCTTAGAGGGAGCACCATGTTCTTGATATAGAGAGTCCCGTGAGTTGTCATTTTCATATGCTAGGGGGATTTTTTCTTTATAGAACTTGGCTTGTATATTCCGATGACGGACTTCTTCAAATGCCCGAGGTCTTCATGAGAAAGCAAGTTGGATGCAGACCCAGTTAGCTTCCGTTGAGGTTTCATACACTTATAACTCTAGAGCATCCGTTGCATGGAAATCCTTACTCCTGCATTGATATCAATTGATGGGCATCTCCATAGCTTGTTGGGCTGCCTAGTTGATGCGAGACTTTCTTTCCACTTTGATGCCTTCTGATTTATGCCACCATACTATATTCCACCCAGATGCTATATCCATGGTTCACACTCATGTATTGGATGAAGTTGGAAATGCTGAAGCATGTAAGAAGTACGATCCAATAGCCTGACTTGACATTGAGGTGTTCATGATTTATACTTATGCGGTGAATATGTTGTCATGCCATGCTAATATGATAAAATAAGCAGGGAATAACTTTTGTGAGGATCTTATGTCTTGAATCTGTACTATTGTGTTGTTTATGTTTATGGATATTATTATGTTGATATCAATTAGTTCATTTGTTATCAAGATCGTACCTAAAATAGATTACATGTTGGGTAGCATGTCACATCAAAATTTATGTTTTTATCATTTACCTACTCGAGGACGAGCATGCATTAAGTTTGGGGATGTTGATACATCTCCAATGTATCGACAAATTTTTATTATACCATGCTATTATATTATCAATCTTTGATACTTTATACGCAATAATATGCTATTTTATATCATTTTTGGGAACTAACCTATTAACCTAGTGTGTAGTGCTAGTTGTTGTTTTTTCTTGTTTTTTGTTTCCAGGAAATCCGTACCAAACGAAGTCCAAATGCTACGAAAAATTTTGGCGATTGTTTTTTGGACAAAAGAGACCCTAGAAGCTTCGGAAGGAGATGAGACGACAAACGAGGAGCTGACAAGGTAACATGGCATGCCCAGGGGAGGCGCGCCCTAATGCCTTGTGGGCCACTCATGACTCCAACTGACCTAATTCCACCTCCATTAAATTTCTAAATTCAGGAAACCAACACAGAACCACCAGAAATAGTTTTTCAACCACCGAAAGCTTCTGTTCCGACGTGATCCCATATAGAGACCATTTTTGGTGCCTTGCCAAAGGGGGAATTGATCACGGAGGCCATCTATATCAACCTTGTTGCCTCACAGATGATGTGTGATTAGTCCACCACAGATCTATGGGTCCACAGCTAGTACCTAGATGGCTTCTTCTCTCCCTTTGATTTTCAATACAAGGTTCAACATGATTCCCACGGTGATCTATCTGATGTAATCCTCTTTTGTGGTGTGTTTGTTGGGATCCAATGGATCAGATTATTCATGAATATTAACCGATTATTCTCGTCTTATGTATGGTTATTATAGCTTCGTATTTCTCTCTAGTCTATTAATTTGGTTTGGCCAACTAGATTGATTTATCTTAAGTGGGAGTGGTGCATTGTGATGTGTTCAATATTGCAGTGCTAAATCCCGTGACACAAAGGGAGATGCCACATATTTGTATTTTTGCCATTAAGGGTAAAAGGATGGGGTCTAAACATATTTCTTGTCTTACTTTGTCTACATCATGTCACCTTGCTCCAAGAATTAATCTGCTTCATACTTAATACTCTAGATGCATGCTGCGTAACAATCGATGAGTGGAGTAATATTGTTAGATGCAGACAGGGGTCGGTATAATTTTTTATGGATATGATGCCTATATGCATGACCATTAATGTGAATAACATATCATAACTATGCACTATTCAATCAATTTCCCAACAATAATTTGTGTACCCACCGTACGATATGTTCAAGAGTGAAACCTCGAGCGGAAACTATGGCCCCCGGGTCTACTGAAACATATTTACTAAAACTCAATTTTACCTTGGTGCAGTTTAATTGATATCTATTTATTTTTATAGTTATATTATCTATCTATCAGTATTTAATCCTTGCAAGTAACTGATAACCCTCAAGTATAGGGGATCAATTGTAGCCTTTCTCGATAATTAAGAGTGTCAAACCCAACGAGGAGCTAAAGGGAGGACAAATATTCCCTCAAGTTCTATCAACCACCGATACAACTCTACGCACACTTTACGTTTGCTTTACCTAGAACAAGTATGAAACTAGAAGTACTTTGTAGGAGTGATAGCATAGGCTTGCAAGAAAGCAAATAACACGTAAATAAAACTAGGGGCTGGAAAGATAAAGAAACAAGTACGAGTGTCTAACGAGTGTGGAAAAGTGGTGGTAGGAGTTGCGAATTGTCCCTAAGCAATTGACTACGTTACTAGATCGATAGCAAGTATCATGTGGGAGAGGCCTCTGCTAGCATGTCATCCCTTACTTGGAATTCTATGCACTTATGATTGTAACTATTAGCAAGCGTCCGCAACTACTAACATTCATTAAGGTAAAACCCAACCATAGCAATAAGATATATTGGTCCCCCTTCAACCCCATATGCATCAATTTCTATCCTAGGTTTGAAGCTTCTGTCACTCTAGCCTGCCAATACATAGTCCTATCAACATACAACTAAACCTATGGTGTGGTCCTCGCGCGTGATCATATGATGGGAACCAAAGGACAACAACATAACCACAAGCAAATTAAACCAATCATAGCAATTCATCAATCACCGATAGGACAACGATAATCTACTCATACATCATAGGATAGCAACACATCATTGGATAATAATATGTATCATAAAGCACCATGTTCAAGTAGAGGGTACAGCGGGTTGCGGGAGAGTGAACCGCTGAATATAGATGGGGGAAGATGATGGAGATGTTGGTGAAGATGACGGAGGTGTTGGTGTAGATCGCCGTCACACGATGATGTCCCAGGTGGCGTTCCGGCGCCGCCGCGAGAGAGGGGGAGAGAGCCCCCTCCTTCTTCTTATTCCTTGACCTCCTCCCTAGATGGGAGAAGGGTTCCCCTCTGGTCCATGGTCTCCATGGTGGCGGAGGGGCGAGAGCCCCTCCGATATTGGATCTCTCTCTCTGTGTCCTTCTGTTTCTGCGCTCCCAGATTCTGCATTTCACCGTTTCTTAAATTCCCGGAGATCCGTAACTCTAATTGGGCTGAAAGTTTAACACGATTTTATTCCCGAAATTATATTTTTGCGGTGAAAGAAGGGCTCGAACCGCCTTAAGGAGTGGCCACAAGCCTGCCTGCCGCGGGCCCACCCCCCTGGCCGCGGCGATTGGTCTTGTGGGCACTCCGTGCATCGCCTCGCGTTGATTCTTCTTCCCAAAAATCATAAATATTCCAAAAAAAGTCCCCGTAAGTTTTTATCACGTTTGGACTTCGCTTGGTATGGATATTCTGCGAAACAAAACATGCAACAAAGAGGAACTGACACTGGGCACTGGATCAATATGTTAGTCCCAAAAATAGTATAAAAAGATACCAAAAGTATATGAAAGTTGTAGAATATTGGCATGAAACAATCAAAAATGATAGATACGACGGAGACGTTTAGCATCCCCAAGCTTAATTCCTGCTCGCCCTCGAGTAGGTAAATGATAAAAAAGATAATTTTTGATGTGGAATGCTACCTAGCATAATCTTGATCATATAATCTAATCATGGCATGAATACTAAAACACGAGTGAGTTGAATCAATAGTTTATCATTTGACATAAAGACAATATTATTTCAAGCATACTAACAAAGCAATCATGTCTTCTCAAAATATCATGGCCAAATAAAGTTATCCCTACAAAATCATATAGTCTGGCTATGCTCCATCTTCCCCACACAACGTATTTAAATCATGCACAACCCCGGTTTTAGCCAAGCAATTGTTTCATACTTTAGTGTTCTCAAACCTTTTCAACTTTCATGCAATACATGAGCGTGAGCCATGGACATAACACTATAGGTGGGATAGAATATGGTGGTCGTGGAGAAGACAAAAAAGGAAGAGATAGTCTCACATCAACTAGGCGTATCAATGGGCTATGGAGATGCCCATCAATAGATATCAATGTGAGTGAGTAGGGATTGCCACGCAACGGATGCACTAGAGCTTATAAGTGTATGAAAGCTCACAAAAGAAACTAGTGGGAGTGCACCCAACTTGCTTGCTCACGAAGACCTAGGGCAATTTTGAGGAAGCCCATCATTGGAATATACAAGCAAAGTTATATAATGAAAATTTCCCACTAGTATATGGAAGTGACAACATAGGAGACTCTCTGTCATGAAGATCATAGTGCTATTTGAAGCACAAGTGTGGAAAGAGGAAAGTAGCAATTGTCCCTTCTCTCTTTTCTCTCTTTTTTTGGTGGGCTCTTTGGCCTCTTTTTTTGGTGGGCATCTTTGGCCTCTTTTTTGTAAATGGGCTTCGCTGGCCTCTTTTATTTCCCCACATGGGACAATGCTCTATTAATAATGATCATCACACTTACAACTCAATACTTAGAGCAATGATGACTCTATATGAAATGCCTTCGGTAGTGTACCGTGACAACGATCTAGCATAGCAATGACATCAAAAAACGGACAAGCAATGGAGACATCATGCTAGCTATCTTACGATCATGCAATGGCAATATGGATGTGGTGGCACATGTCATGATACGGAACGGTGGTAGTTGCATGGCAATATATCTCGAAATGGCTATGAAAATGCCATAATAGGTAGGTATGGTGGCTGTTTTGAGGGAGGCTATATGGTGGGTGTAATGCACCGGCGAAAGTTGCGCGGTACTAGAGAGGCTAGCAATGGTGGAAGGGTGAGAGTGCGTATAATCCATGGACTCAACATTAGTCATAAAGAACTCACATACTTATTGCAAAAGTCTATTAGTCATCGAAACAAGGTACTACACGCATGCTCCTAGGGGAAAGGTTGGTAGGAGTTAACCATCGCGCGATCCCGACCTCCACACAAAGGATGACAATCAATAAATAAATCATGCTCCGACTTCATCACATAACGGTTCACCATACGTGCATGCTACAAGAATCACAAACCTTAACACAAGTATTTCTAAAAATACACAATTACTCACTAGCATGACTCTAATATCACATATTCATGTCGCAAAACTGATGCAAGGAATCAAACATATCATATTCAGTGATCTACAAGTTTTATGTAGGATTTTATGACTAACCATGTGAATGACCAACTCCTGTTAACTCTCTAAATAGGTATAAGTGAAGCATGAGAGTTTAATTCTTTCTACAAAAGATATGCCCCTCTCTAACAAATATAAGTGAAGCAAAAGAGCATTCTACAAATGGCGGTTTTCTATGTGTAGGGAAACAGGCAATCCAAACTTCAAAAGATATAGGTGAAACACAAGAAGCATTCTATAAAGCCAACCAAGGACTATATCATACCAGCATGGTGCATAAAAGAAAAAGGAAAAAACACAAAAGACGCTCCAAGTATTTGCACATATCATGTGATGAATTAAAATATAGCTCCGAGTAAAATTACCGATAGATTGTAGACGAAAGAGGGGATGCCTTCCGGGGCATCCCCAAGCTTAGACGCTTGAGTCTTCCTTGAATATTACCTTGGGGTGCCTCGGGCATCCCCAAGCTTAGGCTCTTGCCTCTCCCTATTCCTTCATCCATCGTGCTCTCACCCAAAACTTGAAAACTTCAATCACACAAAACTCAACAAAACTTCATGAGATCCGTTAGTATAATAAAATAAATCAACACTTCAAGTACTGTTGTGAACTCATTCTAAATTCATATCAGCATTATATCTACTGTAATCCAACTTCACCATGGTTCATACCCCCCGATACTACCCATAGATTCATCAAAATAAGAGAACAATGCATAGAAAAAAGAATCTGTCAAAACAGAACAGTCTGTAGAAATCTGTATGGTCTGTATACTGATGATATCTTAAAAAATCTGAACAAGTACGAACATCTGGAAAATTTGCATATCAATCAGAAGCGAAAAGAATCAACTCAAAATCTCTTACAGAATAAAAAAGAAAATTAATTTCGTGAGCATAAAGTTTCTGTCTTTTCTCAGCGTGATCAAACAACTATCACCCAAACTAATCGTAAAGGCTTTACTTGGCACATTATTTTTAAAAACACAAAGGAATTGTACAAGGGGATAATTATTTTTGTGAGAAACTTCCATGGAAAATTCTACATTGTTTCCATGAGCATGAACACAAGTGTTCAAGGCCGACCCTCACTTCCGCAATGCATCACCTTTCAATCGCTTCTCTTTTTGTAAAAGATTTAAGTTACCCTCCATATTTTTTTTGTTTTTAAACTAAATAAAAGAACTCAACAGAAATAAATGACTCTCTAAAACTTCTGGGTTTTCTCCCAGGCAGCGCTTTCTTTGAAGCCATTAAGCTAGGCATAAAGTGCTCAAGTAATGGATCCACCCGGATCCCAAGGTATATCAAATCCAATTTTAATTAGCAATTATTTGAAATTTAGTAGTGAGCACAAGGTAATATATATCAAGCAGTGACGAAGTCTAACTGTCTTCCTATGCATTGGCATGTCATAAAAGAACAATTCATGCACATCAAGTAAAGGCCAATACATAGCATAAGCAGTTTCTTGCAATTTTATCGTATTGGAAACATGGAGAGGTGGAGATGTAGTTCCTCTCTCATAATAATTGCAAGTAGGAGCAGAAAGCACATGCATATTATATTCATAAAAATCATCATGTGTAACATAAGGAACTATAGCTAGCTCATCTTCATAAGCATCATTCATAATGGCATCATGGCCACAAGCATAGCAAGCATCAAGTTCATCAAAAAGGGATATTTCAAATGAATCCAAGGGATCATAGCATTCATACTTCGGTAAGAACGAATGGAAATTAAATAATGTATGAGTAGGAGAGTTACTCTCATTAGAAGGTGGACACGGGTAGCTAGTCCGCTCTTCCTCCTTTTGTTCTTTGCTCTTCTCTTCATCTTTTTAATCTAATGAGCTCACAATTTCAGCATTTTCTTCTTCCATAGTTTCCTGCAAAATAATAGTCTCTTCTTGGGCAGCCTAGGATTTCTCCTTAAATCGTTCAATATGTGCATTATATTCATAATTAGTATAACAATAGCGAAGCATAGGCAAATTTTCAGATCGGTAAGGAGCATCATCATTATCATCACACCTTTTAAATAGAGCCTCAATTTCACAAGCACCCATAAAAGCAACAAACTCTTCTATTTGATCCACATCATAGTAATAATATATACCATTAGCATAAGAAGCCAAGGTTCTATGATCATTAAATTCACAAGAAAAGGGAAGGTGTGGAGCCTTCATCCTAGAGCAACAAGTAACACCATATCTCTTGCATAGTTCCCAAGCATACCATTTCAACAAATGGATTTGATCCCATAAAAGTTTACCTTTTTGACTCAAGCGATAATCCCTAAAGTATTCATGTTGATCCAACGTGTATCCCATTATATAATTGAATGGGGATTTCTCAGGATTATTAAAGAAGTGCATAATATTTTCCACATAACGAGCCTCGAGGGTTTTAGGAGGTTCCCCATCTCCATGAGTAGCAAGTACACCTAATTTTTTTGGTATTTCGTGTTCCATATCCATAACTAAAGATAAAGAACAGCTTAGAACAGCAAATAAATCTACTTAGTGATAAAGAAAACAAGCACACATGAGGATATTCACCCCACGCTATTGCTCCCCGACAACGGCGCCAGAAAAAGGTCTTGATAACCCACAAGTATAGGGGATCAATTGTAGCCTTTCTCGATAAGTAAGAGTGTCGAACCCAACGAGGAGCTAAAGGCAGGACAAATATTCCCTCAAGTTCTACCGACCACCGGTACAACTCTACGCACACTTTACGTTTTATTTACCTAGAACAAGTATGAAACTAGAAGTACTTTGTAGGAGTGATAAGATAGGCTTGCAATAAAGTAAAGAACACGTAAATAAAACTAGGGGCTGGAAAGATAAAGAAACAACTACGAGTGTCTAACGAGTGTGGAAAAGTGGTGGTAGGAGTTGCGGAATTGTCCCTAAGCAATTGACTACGTTACTAGATCGATAGCAAGTATCATGTGGGAGAGGCCTCTTCTAGCATGTCATCCCTTACTTGGAATTCTATGCACTTATGATTGGAACTATTAGCATGCGTCCGCAACTACGAACGTTCATTAAGGTAAAACCCAACCATAGCAATAAGATATAGTGGTCCCCCTTCAATCCCATATGCATCAATTTCTATGCTAGGTTTGAAGCTTCTGTCACTCTAGCCTGCCAATACATAGTCCTATCAACATACAACTAACCCTATGGTGTGATCCACGCGCACGATCATATGATGGGCACCAAAGGACAACAACATAACCACAAGCAAATTAAAGCAATCATAGCAATTCATCAATCACCGATAGGACAACGATAATCTACTCAGACATCATAGGATAGCAACACATCATTGGATAATAATATGTAGCATAAAGCACCATGTTCAAGTAGAGGGTACATCGGGTTGTGGGAGAGTGAACCGCTGAATATAGATGGGGGAAGATGTTGGAGATGTTGGTGAAGATGACGGAGGTGTTGGTGTAGATCGCCGTCACACGATGATGTCCCGGGCGGCGTTCCGGCGCCGCCGGGAGAGAGGGGGAGAGAGCCCCCCTCCTTCTATTCTTCTGTGACCTCCTCTCTAGATGGGAGAAGGGTTTCCCCTCTGGTCCATGGTCTCCATGGCGGCGGAGGGGCGAGAGCCCCTCCGAGATTGGATCTCTCTCTATGTCCTTTTGTTTCTGCGCTCCCAGATTCTGCGTTTCACCGTTTCTTAAATTTCCGAAGATCCTTAATTCCGATTGGTCTGAAATTTTAACATGATTTTCTTCCGAATATTAGCTTTCTTGCGGCGAAAGAAGGGCTCCAACCGTCTTAAGGAGTGTCCATAAGCCTGCCTGCCGCGGGCCCATCCCCTGGCCGCGGCGATAGGGCTTGTGGGCACTCCGTGCATCGCCTCGCGTTGATTCTTCTTCCCAAAAATAATAAATATTCCAAAAAAATCCCCGTAAGTTTTTATTACATTTGGAGGATATTCTGCGAAACAAAAAACATGCAACAAACAGGAACTGGCACTGGGCACTGGATCAATATGTTAGTCCCAAAAGTAGTATAAAAAGTTGCCAAAAGTATATGAAAGTTGTAGAATATTGGCATGAAACAATCAAAAATTATAGATACGACAGAGACGTATCAGTAACGAGTTCAAGGGGCTCGAAAACCCTCTTGCCCATGTTGGGTGCAAGTGTTTGGTTCTGTGTGTAGGTGATGCTAAAGGGGGTTTACGTCAGTCCACTATTGGTTCAATAACCTTGTTTCTCACTGAGGGTATCTCTATTGTGTTGCATCTCCCCTCATCTTCAGGGAAAAACTCAACGCTGTTTCCATGTAGCAGCATCTTTGAGAAGAGTAGGCCAATAATTCCCATATTGCAGTAGCTTATGTGCACTTCTATCTCCAACATGGTGTCCTCCGTATGCATCGGAGTGGAACTTCCTCAAGATTCATTCCTGCTCATACTCAGGTACAAAACGTCTAATAAGACCACATAGTCCTTTATATAGTTGTGGACCATCCCCAAAGTAATGTCTTAAATCAAATAATATTTTTTTATTTTGTTAGTAGGTGTAACTAGGTGAAATATATTTAGCAACATTCAGACTAGCATAATTTGCATACCAAGTGTTATCATGAGAAAAGGAGGCATTTATAATATCTAATTCCTCATGAGTAAAATTGTCATTAACACGTATTGGGTTATCAAGAATATTTTCCCATTCTAGACAAATTATCTGCGAGGGGATTATCGGCCCTCTTTCTATCCACTACGTGCAAATTGAATTCTTGTAATAAAAGCACCCACCTAATAAACGTACACTTCACATATTAATTAGACATAAGATATTTAATAGCTACACTCTTCATGTGAATAGTAACTTTAGAATAAAAAATATAAGGTCTGAACTTATCACAAGCAAACACCACTTCTGAAAATTATTTTTGAGTAGTAGAATAACTTTTTAAGAACTGTCTAGATTCTTAATAGCATAATGAATATCATTAGTTTTATCAACCATTTGAGACAAATCAACACCAATATCATAATCACTAGCATCACACATAATTTTAAAGGGTAAATTCCAATAAACTCGTTGAACAATAGTAGTTATCAAAGCTTTCTTTACTATTTCAAAGGCTTCCATGCACTCATCATAAAAACTAAACAAAACAACCTTTTTAAGAGTTTAGTAGGAGGCCAAGAATGTTTAGAGGAATCCTTATTAAATATTTTATGGAAACCTACATGACCAAGAAAGCTTCTTATACCTTTGTTATCTTTAGTACATGGCATTTTGTCAATAGCATCAACTTTAGCCCTGTCTAGTTCAATGCCTCTTTTAGAAATTTTATGACCAATCACTATAGCTTCATTTACCATAAAGTCTCCTAGTTCAAGACAAGACTAGCCCCTTCACCTCTTTGAAGAACTTTATCGGGATTGCTCAAACGGTCATCAAAAGAAGTTCCTTAAAAGAAAAAATTATCCATTTAGACCTCAACAATTTTATCACGAAAATTAGAAAATATGACAGTCTATAAGCATAGGTTCCAAAAGGGCAAGTGAAAGTAGTTTTCTCTTGATCTTCTATTGATACTGGTATGCGAGAGAAACTAGAATATCCATCCAATAAACACAAATGCGTATGTTTAGATAATATTTACAAAATTTGACCAATGAAAGGCAGAGGACAATGAACCTTCCTAGTAGCATTGTCTACCTAAAATCAATTACCTCCTATAACCAGTAACAACTCTTTCTGGGACAATTTCATTTTTGTCATTAGGAACAACTGGAATGTCACCTTTCTTAGGGACACAATGAACATGACTTACCCATCTACTATAAGCTATGAGATAGATTATACCTACCTCAAGGAGCTATAATATTTTAGTTCTTAGTGCGTCCTGCCTTTTAGGATTCAAGCGACATTGATGATCAATGAATGATTTAGCATGAGGCTCCAAATTAATTTCATGTTTGGAGATACAAGAATTAATACCCTTAAGATCATCAAGAATATATCCAATTGCAACATGTTGTTTCTTAGAAATTCCCAATAATCTCTTTTTTGAATGCAATGAAAGTTTAGCATTGATAGTAAGATGATATATCTTCTTTTCATCAAGATAAGCATATTTCAATTAAGGTGTGTGGAAGTTTCTTCACTTTGAACACATGATCATCCTTAGGTGGAGGAGGATCTCCCAAAATTTCAACAGGCAAATTATGCTTGAAGATATGTTCTTGTCTAAAGAATATTTCATATATTTCCTTTCTTTCATTCATATGCATCTCGTTTTCATGATCTAACAAATAATTCTCTAATAGACTAGTAGGAGTCACAACAATTGAAGCAAGCCAAGGATATCATATTTATTACGTAAATCTTTAGCATGACGTTGTCTAGTGAACTTAGAAAAATTAAATTCATGAGATATGTCACCAAATTAAACATTCACCTTTTCTTTAGCAGAATCAATTTCATCATTATTAGTGTTCATGAAGGGTATACCGTATATAATGCAACATAAATTATCTTTTTGTGATCCAAGTAATAGAAAGTTAATAAGATAAATAATCTTACCACACAAGACTTCAACATCTCTAACAATCTCAAGCGGTGAAATTGTATCGCTATTAGCAAGGTTAATAGTAAAATAAATGTACTCTTTCTCAGCTAGTGAAATATCATGCATGATTTCTTGATATAGAGAGAAAGGAATAACACTTATAATAGCACCCATATCACATAAATCATGATAACCGTGATCTCCATTCTTATAAGAACTAACATGCATGCCAATGAACTTTTTATTCTTATCTAGCATATTTCTTTCATTTCTAACAAGCTTAGAAATTCTAGCAGCTTCATCACACAAATATATGACATGCCCATCAATATTATTAACCAAAAGATATTTTAAACATTGGAATTTGAGGTTTTATCTTAATTTGTTCAGAAGGTTTCGGTTCTTTAGTATTACTATTATGAATCATAGTTATGGCCTTAGTGTGTTCTTTAATCCTAAGAGGAAAATGTGGCTTCTCAATATAAGAAGTGGGCCCAACAATATTAATAGCATAAGAAAATATTTGACTTTGATAGTGATAGGTTCTTCAAAAATATCGTTAATAGGTGGGTGAAATATAAACTATTTCTCTTTATGAAGATCGACATGAGCAGCAAAATTTACAGAATGTAGCTACTTTCTTATATTCAAGTCCATATTTAGACTACACTTAGTAAAAACGTCTATTTCTAAAAAATACATAGCACAACATATTGAAGATTTATACCTCACTCATTAGCTTTGTCAATATCCCAAACTTCAGAGTTGCGTTTAATTATTTCAACAAGATGTAGATTAAATTCAATACTTTTCTTCAATGAAGAACTGACATAGAAAGAATCAAGTAATGTTTCATCACATGAGAAAGCCGAGCATAAATGTTTTTGAAGAATCATTTCTCTCAAGAGCTCATGATTGGGGAATTTAAGCATCATGTCCTTAAGCCTCCCCAAGCTTGAGATATACTTTATCCTTCACGTGGCCAAGATATATATATATATATATATATATATGTATGTGTATATATATATGTATATATATAAAAAAAATCCTATCACAATGAACCAATTGGACATGATAAAATTTCTCGTGAAATTCGAGCTTCGTTCTGTTCCAGTCCCATGAATCAGTATGGTCCAATAGTTTATACCACGCCAATTCTCTACCCTTTCAATATAAAGGTAATAATGTATTGTTAACTTCATCCCTTGATAAACCTTCAAGCTTAAACAATCCACAAAGTTTATCCATATAAATTAAGTGCATATCAAGATGTACGGTTCCATCTCCAGAATAGGGATTAGCACGCAATTTGTCCATAATATAAAAAGGGATTTCATAATAATTTTTTTAAGTTGGTGGAGGAATGGCTCTTACCGCATCCATTCGAGGTGAAGATAACCCGAACAAACATTTCAAAGGAATATTTTCCATAGTAGCAAGTAACACTAAAATTCACCACGTAGTATAGATGTTTCCTTATGAAATGCCACTTACCAAGAGCACTTCACTCCCCGGGAATGGCACTAGAAAAGAGCCTTGATGGTCCAGAAGTATCAGGGACCAGTCATAGTCCTTTTGATAAGTAAGACTGTCGAACCCAACAGTGACCAAAAGGAATTAATAAGCGATTTTCAGCAAGGTATTCTGTGCAATTGTTGTAAAGTAGTTGTGAAAGATAGTTTGATATCAAGGTAATTCATAGGAAGTATAAATTTACAAGGTGTAGCAAGGTGTCACAATCCTTTTTATTGCAAAGGACAAGATAAAAGTATTTCTTACAGTTATTAAGGCATTCTCGAGGACACAAGGGGATATTGTCTAGTTACACTCATCATGATTCACCGACTCACATTCATTTCTTTGATAAGTTGCCATGTTGGTAGGGCAATGCTAAGGTGTTGTTTTTACTTGAAAAAACAACCTACTTATGATTACGCCTTTCGAAAGAATCCACAACTACAAGAGAATTAAGATAAATCTAACCATAACATGAAACATTGGATCCAAAATAGACGCTTACAAAAACATGCACAAACTAGGGTTTAGGCTTCTACCACTCTTGCAAGGCGTCATCTACTTACTAATCGCATAATGCCTTCCCCTAGGCCCAAACATGGTAATGTGTCATGTAGTCGATGTTCAAATGACACCACTAGAGGAAGTACAATACAACACGTCATCAACATTGAACAAAACTCAACTTCACATGCTTACTTATAACAAGACTTCTCCCATGTCCTTAAGAGCAAACATAACTACTCAAAAATCATATTCGTGTTCATGATAAAATAAAATAAATATATGATTAGTAATATGAACATATAATCTTCCCCCAAATAAACAAACTAGCATGAACTACAAGATGTAATCAACACTACTAGTAACACACAAGTACAAGTTGAGGTTTGAGACAAAGATTGGATAGAGGAGATGAACTAGGAATTGTATATGATATGGTGTTGGTTAATATGTTGATGGAAATGAGTCCTCCCATGGTGAGGGGAACGTTGGTAATGGCGATGGCTTTGATTGCTCCCTCCTAGAGGGAAGTTTCCCCGACAGAATCGCTGCGATGAAGAGTAAAAGTGTTCTTTCCCAGGTTCTGCCTCCAGATGATGATGCTTCCTCCCAAAAGTATTCTTCTTAATTTTTAGGAAAAATGAAACCATATAGGAGAAGATGTGCATTGTTGGAACTCCATGGGCCCCACAAGCACACGTGGTGCGCCTGAGGGGGTGGGCGTGCGACGTGAGCTTGTGGGCCCATGGAGGCTCCTGTCTCATTTATTCTCCTTCCAATATTTTGTATTTATTCCAAGATAAATCTCCATAAGTTTTGAGGTCATTTGGAGGTCCGAAGAATAGCTATATCTATTGTAGCTCTTTTCAGGTCCAGAATTCCAGCTGCCAGCAATCTCCATGGTGTGATTAAATTTGCAAATTAAAAGAGAAAAGGTAGAAAGTTGCATCGTAAAGTGAAATATAACTCTAGAACATAGTAAATAGAAATTTTAAAAAATGATGCAAAATGTACGTATCAGTGTCCGAAGTGTGGCGGCTTGAATGTCGGCTTCTTAATGATGAAGTTGTTGAAGGAGCATGGTTGACCACCATGGTATGAACTTCTTCCATTTGAGTGGTTAGCTTCGACTCTCGGTTGCGTGCTTTGTATTGGCACAAGTCGGTGGCGAGTTGCTCGATGTGGTCAACCAAAGATTTATTTTCTTGATGCAAAGCTCGTTGAACACCGAAGAGATGAACCTTGGTCAGGTAGTCATGTGTGTCTTGTTTCTCGTCGAGGAGCGGGTTTTGTGTGCTTGGCCGATGCATCATACAAGCAAATGTGAGTTAAAATGGAAGAACTAGACCAAATTTACCTTTTCCCAATGTTGAATATCAATCGATGATCACTCAATATGGTATTCTGGAATTAGTGGAATTGATATCGGATCTTCTCAATCTCACACCAACACAAGTAATGGTTATCGAGTAGCTTGGTTAGGATGAGTGGCACAAAATTCAAGCAAATGTTAGTCAATATGTTGATAATGTTGAAAAATATCCACAAACTTATGTAAAGCAATTAGATCAAAACTTACTGCATCGCTTGGTACACACACACAAAAGATAAATTAGATTCTTGCAACCAATGAATGACCACAAAATGTGTTACCACGTAGCTCTCGGTGCACGAATACAAGAAGAGACACTAGTGCGATTGCTCGAATGGGCTATGTACGCACTTGTGCACACCTGTTAGCGACAAAACATGTCATCTTTCTCTCCAAAATATGATATGCATGTATGATCCGAGATGATCTATGATATGTAATGTGGATCGATGGTATTGCTTAGAAGCTCTTTGTTCTTTCTTTCTTTGCTTGAAAGCTTTTCTAAATTTTTTATTCTTTGATCACTTATGCGAAATGTTCAATCCAGGATAGCAATGTAGTATGCACGGGAGGAACTTGTGACACAATATATGATATTGAGGTGTATGTACACAATTTAAGCTATGCGACGTATGTATCACTACGGTGCGCAAGTACGTGGCCCGACAATTTTCAAATGGTTAGTCTCGCTAGGCAAGTTAGGTAAATGTCTTGGGGTTAACAATGCATTGGGAAGGAAATGTAGAATGACATCATCGAAGTTATCTTCCTTGCTTACACTGTGGTGTCAAACGATGGGTGATGACCCACAAGTATAATGGATCAATCGTAGTCCTTTCTTTAAGTAAGAGTGTCAAACCCAACGAGGAGCAGATAGAATTGACGAGCAGTTTTCAGCAAGGTATTCTCCAAGTGTTGTAAGTAGCAATGATAGATAGTTTTGTAGCAATATAATTCATAACAAGTAACATGCGACAAGTAAAAACAGTAGAAAAGATGTATCAAGGCGGCCCAATCCTTCCCATAGCAAAGGACAAACCGGAAAGTACTCTTATATAAAGCAAAGTGCTCTCGAGGACACATGGGAGTTGTCATCTTGTCACGTTTGCCATGTTTAATTTATTCGTGTTCGTTACTTTGATAATTTGATATATGGGTTGACCGATGCTTGGGTACTGTTCTTACTTGAACATGAAATGCACTTATTATTACCACCTCTCACAAGCATCTGCAACTACGAAAGAAGAATTTAAGATAAATCTAACCATACCATGAAACATATGGATCCAAATCAACCCCTTATGTAATAACACATAAACTAGGGTTTAAGCTTCTGACACTCTAGCAACCCATCATCTACTTATTACTTCACAAGCCTTATCTTAGGCGCAAATATGGTGAAGTGCCATGTAGACGATGTTCACTTGAGACCACTAAAGGAAGCAAGAACATACATATTATCAAAATATCAAATGAATACTAACTTCATATGATTACCTATAAAAAAACTTCTCCCATGTCCTCAAGAACAAAAGTAACTACTCACAAAGCACGTTCATATTCAAGATCGTAGGAGTATTAAATATCATTAGTGATATGAACACATGATCTTCCACCAAAAAAACCAACTAGCATCAACTACAAGATGTAATCAACACTACTAGTAACCCACATGTACCAATCTGTTGTTTTGAGACAAAGATTTAATACAAGAGATGAACTAGGGTATGAGATCAGATGGTGCTGGTGAATATGTTGATGGAGATTGATCCTCCCACGAAGGAGGAAGCATTGGTGATGATGATGACTTCAATTTCCCCCTCCTGGAGGGAAGTTTTCTATGCAGAATCGCTGTGCTAGAGAGAAAAAGTGTCATGCCGAGTTTCCTCCTCGAACGATGGTGCTTCATATCGAATGTCCTCCACTTATTTTTTTTCTAGGTCAAAACCCTTCATATAGTAGAAAATGGCCATCGGAGGCCACCTATGGGACCCACAAGGCATCTGGGACGCCTCGGGGGTGGTCATGCCCTGTTGCCTTGTGTGCAGGTGGTGGCCCCCCTATGGTATTTATTTGATCCAATATTCTTTACATATTCAATAAAAATTCTCCATGAAGTTTCAAGTCATTTGGAGGCCAGAAAATTTCTAGCTTTTCCATAGCCTTTTAGGTCTAGAATTCAATTTGTCGGTTAATCCCCTATTTGTATAAACTTTGTAAAATAAGAGAGAAAAGGCATAAGGATTGAAACATAAAGTGAAATAATGTGAGAAAATATTTTAAATATCAATAGGAAATCATGATAGAAAATGGACATATCAACTCCCCGAAGCTTAGACATTTCTTGTCCTCAAACGAAAGTCGAACTACATAATAATGACCACATGATTAGATGGAGAGATGTCGATAAAAATAAATATACGGATATGGTATCATCATGATCATGATAATAACAACAATATTTCATCAAAAAACTTCTTATAAACAAGTGGTACTCTATTCACATGCTAAAGTATAAATGACAAACCTTATTGGAAACTAACTAGCTATCTTTTAAGTGACAGAAACAATTTCAATTCATCATATTTCATAAAGAATCTATGTTGGAGCTTTGTTTACTAAGTTCACATACTCAAATATCATTTAGTCTTCTATGATTGCTGACAATCATGTCATATTTGTGAGACAAAAGCATCAATCAGACACATAGGAAGATAGGCGTTTATAGTTGCTACTTGTAAACTACGGTGGGGTTTTCCTTAAGCGGAGGGGAGATGCATCGCAATAGAGATAAGTATTTTCCTTAATGAGAATCAAGGTTATCAAATCAACAGGATAATCACGCAAACCACCTTCGATAACACCCACATAGACAGAACCAAACACTTGCACCCAACACGGGCAAGAGGGTTGTCAAGCCCCTTGAATTCGCTACTTGCAAGGATTAAATATTGATAGATAGATTGTAGAAATATATAAAAGTATATAACAGTAAATAAATTGCAGCAAGGTATTTTTGGAGATTTACTAAATGTGTTTAACTAGACCCGAGGGGCCATAGTTTTTGCTAGAGGCTTCTCTCTTGACATGTTATTCATGGCAATGATCCTGTATATAGGCATCACATCCATAAACAAGAAGACCGAGTCCTCTCTGCATCTAACACTATTAATCCACTCATCAACCACTATCCAGCATGCATATAGAGTATTAAGTATGAAGCATATTAATACTTGGAGCAAGGTGACATGGTGTAGACAAAGCAAGACAAGCAATATGTTAAGACCCCATCGTTTTACCCTCAATGGCAGCAATAAAAATATGTGTCATGTCCCTTTCTGTCACTGGGATTGAGCACCGCAAGATTTAACTCATCCCAATGCACCACTCTAACTGAAGATAAATTAATCTAGTTGGCCAAACCAAATCGATAAATCCGGGAGAAATGCGAAGATAGAACAATCACGCATAAAAAAATTCAAAGAGGAACGAGTTAATATTCATGAATAATTAGATCATAAACCCGCAATCCATCGGATCACAACAAACCCACCACAAAAGAGGACTACATCTGACAGATCACCGTGCGAATCACGGTGAACCTTGTATTGAAGACCAAAGAGAGATAAAAAGCCATCTAGATGCTAGCTATGGACCCATAGGTCTGTGGTGGACTACTCACACACCATCATGGAGAAAGCAACATTGATGTACATGACCTGCATGACCAATTCCCCCTCAAGCAAGGCACCGAAGAAGGTCTCTAGATGGGATCACGTTGGAACAGAAGCTTCCGGTGGTGGAAAAATGGTTTATGGTGGCTCTCTGTTGGTTTCCCCAATTTAGAGGTGGAACTAGGTCAAACAGAGCCACGAGGGGCCCATAAGACACCAGGGTGTGCCATGTTTCCTTGTTGCGCCCTCATGTATCATCTCATCTCCTTCCCAAGATTCTAGGGTCTCTTCTGTCCAGAAAAAATCGCAAAAAAGTATGGTAGCATTTGGACTTCATTTGGTACTGATTTCTTGGAACACAAAAACAAGCAAAAACAACAACTAGTACTACACACTAGATTAATAGGTTTGTTCCCAAAAATGATATAAAATAGCATATTATTGCATAAAAGTATCCAAGAAAGATAATGTTCATGACTAACCCCACATGATGACCTGCCAGGAAGACGACCCGACTGTCACAGACGACGACTCAAGTGGCATGGTTGCAGAAGAGATCCAAGAAGAACTCAAAATCCCAAGGCCCAGGAGGCGGCTCATAGAAGGCCAGCTCATAGGTTAGTATTTGGCAGGCCAACACATGAAGGGAGGTGCAAGGTATTTTCCATATGAGAGAGACAAAATGACTAGGAGTTAGATTAAGTCAGGGGTTGCTATGCGACCTGGACTCTGTTGTAATCTTTGGGTCTCAACCTATATAGAAAGGAGAGCCCATGAGGAGGAGAGGATAAGTAAGAAATCCTCGAGAGCTAGGTTAGCTATTCTGCACCCTTGCAATCCTCAAAAGCAGGACATAGGCTTTTACCTCCATCGAAGGAGCTAAACCTAGGTAATCCCTTGTCTTTCGTTCCCGATCAACCCCATCTAAGAAACCACCTAGTTATGATGGCTCCTAGACTTAGTCCTATCACGAAAACATCTGCCATAACAAAACCAAGACAGTTGGCGCCCACCATGGGGCCATCACATGGTGGTGTTGAGTTCTTGGAGGGAGCTCTCCCAGGGTTCAAGGGATACACGATTGACCGGATGACCAAGAGCCGCCATGACAAGATCTACATTGACGATTCACATCGGGGCCTCGAGTCTGGCTCAATTGAGTACGTGTACCGAATCCCCTTCGGCAAGATCCATGTGTTCATCGGCAAGATCGACAAGTGAGGACCCGATTCGTGCATCTGCACTGACATAGTTAAGCCGACTCGGCGTACTCAAGCTAGCTGGTCTCAAGCTAGTCGGAGGCATGTATTCATTGGCTTCACTCAAGGGTCGACCTTGTAGATAATTCTATGACTAGCGGAGACACTATCGTCTACTCTCACGGCACATCATCGATTGGAGATATTGAGTCAATCTGCCCGCTTTTTGATGGTAGGCTTGGCGGCTATCCTAATAGTGAGCCTGACCTGGAGCCCCTCGAGCCGCCCCGACATGCCATCCTTTACATGGCAGGGACCACGACGGTTCACGATTCCATGGCGGCTGGAGCGGCTGATGGCTCTGGTGTTTTGGCACCAGCCGCAAACTTTGTCGGGTCGAGCAAAACGCTCGCTCAAGCCATGGCCGACTTGATGGCACAGATGACAAAGTGTTTGGACAAACCAGTGACACCGGAACATAAGGAGGAGCATAATATAGAGTTAACCAAACGTTGCGGGCTGATGACTAAAGTTCAGGAGGAGATCAATGCCCAGAATACTCACATGGCATATTTACAAGCTCACATCCACAACGAGGCATAATGTAGACAGAAACTTGACAACTAGTTCTTCGTCGAGATGCCTCGAAGGCAGTTCATCGGAGGAGGCACGATATCCGCTTGCCCCTTAACCTCGAGCCAACACGTTGGTTTGACACTTTGCAGCGGACACAAGGGATTGGACAACCATGGGAGGGTCAACCTCGTCAACCAGCTCAGCATCGCCAAATAGCCCATCCACCACCAACTCAGTCACGACATCATCGTTTCCATACGTTGGTGGACCACTTATCCAATCGAGTGGACAACATGCTAGTAGGGACTGTAAATTTAAATCACTGCTGATCGTAGGATATAGTCCAATTGAAGTTGAACTAGGAATGCCATTGAGATGTTGAAGACTGCAATCAGTCAACAGGCACAGTAATCCTATAGTCGAGACCGGCTTCATTCTACTCCTTATGCAAGTCGTAGCAAGATTCGGCATGCAAAATCTTTTGTGGTTAATAGCAGTGGCCGCAAGCAATAGGCTCGGTATTCCCCAACACGACATGTGGTTTTAGATGCTCAAGCAATTGTTTACGCAACTCGGGCTTTGCACGAGGCAGAGGTAGCAGAAGCAGTGGCGGGTCAAGTGCTACCCTCCACACCCTAGCCAATCTCATGGGGATGGGTCTAAGCAGCACGACGATCGGCAAACCCTCCCTTGTGTTTGCTCTACGCAACAAGTGCATGACCAAGGATTTTAAGGGTCCTTGCTAGGTCCCGAACTACACACCTAATCTTGAGCCGGTTGCATGGATTGAGAGTTACGAGATATCTATGGATATGTTGGATGTCAGTGTTGCGGTTTGCGCCAAGTACCTAACCATGATGTTGGAAGGACCAACTCAAACATGGTTGAAAACCTCCCCCCAATTCAATTAATACCCGAGCAGAGTTGAAGGAATGCTTCATAAAAAAAGGTCAAGGTATTTGCAAACACCCAATGGCCTTTGTTGACTTACAATATTGTATTCAATAGATAGATGATCTGCCCACCACTGGACGCGCCGGGTCACTGATATGTTCACTCCTCGGATAGTATAACAGTTGCCCAGGCTTTTTTGATTTTGGAAAAGAATTGCCACTTCCAGCCTCTTGTCGAGAAGCTTGGGCACCTCAAGCGAAAGCTTCAAGATATGGGAGATCTCATGGATGTCCTTACTAGATACTTGAGTTGGACAACATGAAAGATCCTGGTTTAGATGATGGTAAAACTAGCAAAGGAAAGAAACATTATAATAGTAAGGGTCATCAGCAACACAGCTTCAGACACAACTGGAGTCATAACAATCAAGGCAGTGGTGGAAAACACAAGCATCGTTATGGTGGGTCACATTTTTTTGCTAACGCTAATATTGGTTTTAAGAATCAGCAACGAAACAACAACTCTAGCAAGACTTACAATGGGAACAAGCCTCGTAACTATGAAGAAGCACTTAAAGCCCCTTGTCCAAAACATAGTTTCGTAGATAAGATGCCACTCACTCGTGGGAGAATTGTTATATCTTGTAGGAATTCCACAACAAAGCATATCACAGTCGCCATAGAGGTGGCGGTGGCAGAAATCTGGGTCATCCCGGTGTAGGCAGGTCGAGTGCCGGCTCATGTGGTGGTTTTTAAGGCCAACGTTTCCAAGGATCAGGCGCCTTAGGAGCTGATTTTCAGAGTTGCGACAACAACAGTGGTGGTCATCAACGCTCCAGGCATGAAAACCACGAGCATAATGACCAAGCCGGCTTTCAGAGATCCAAAGCAATTGAACAGCAGACAATATCATGTATTCACCACCAGTACTTGCATACGTGATCCCAAGCTTCAACATAGATCCATCAATGTGGTTGAGCCAGCTCTCCTGACGTATTTAAACTGGTCTAAGCACCCAATCACTTGGAGTAGAGAGGGTCATCTTCCACGGGTTAATAACCAAGGTGGTCTTGCTTTAGTGGTGGTACCTCAAGTTGGTGGTTATATGCTCATGAAAGTACTCATGAAGGGGGAAGCAGTATCAGTATCTTGTACTATAACACATTCGGACCGATGAATCTTTTTGAAAAAAATGTACTGTTCTACCATGATTTTCCATGGAATTTTTTCACAGGAAGTTATCATATCCAATTGGACGAATCACGCTTGAAATAACTTTCAGTGCAGAATTTAAATACCGGTGCCAGTCTATGTCCTTTGAGTTGGTCAAAATCAAGAGTCCTTATCAGGCGCTCTTCGAACGGTCGGCTTATGCACGCTTCATGTCACAGCCTTGTTATGTCTATCTCACGCTCAAGATGCCTGGGCCAAACGGGACCATTACTATTGATGGAAGTTAGAAGATTTCTTAGGAATGCGGGGAAGGAGATGGAGCTTACGCTGAGACAGCTTGTGCACCAAGAGAGTAGAAGTTTTACACATCTAATGTTGACCCGACCGATATGACCTCCCTCAAGAAGACCACCACAAAGTTTGAAACGGCCCTCAAGTTTAAGTCGGTAGAGGATACCAAGAAGACTGATTTTACTCCAGGAGATTCATCCCAACATTTTACTATCGGGACAGACATGCATCCCAAATAGGAAAGCACGCCCATCGAGTTCAACCATGGGAATTGGAACATCTTCGCATGGAAACTGTCGGAATCGGGGCTCCGCGGACCCAAGGAGAGGTTTGAACACTGGCGCTCGCTCTCCTACGCTACTCTAGCTTGCGGCTTCACGTCGGCCATGTGGTAGTGTGACCTAGGAAGACGAACTGAAAGACATGGCAGTTACCCAAGTTTAGTCCACCTCATGGTATAAAACCCTACTCCTGCTTGTGGTGCGGTTGTTTGAGGTGGAAGACAAGTACAAAGATGGGTTCTTGCCCTAGACCGGGGGTGAGGTTGGATCCCCTTCTATGGCGGTCGGGCCTCTCCTATATACTGGCATTGGTCCTCTAGCCCGAAAACATCGGCACGAAGGGTTGCCACAACGTCCATTTTCGAAAGGGGTAGGACTACAATCCACCCTGACTAAGGTGGTCTTCGCATGGAAAAGCTTCTCTTCATGACGCGCTGGTGGGCTTGGGGATGACCTCCGTCCTACGGAGCCTCCAGCTTTAGTCCTCTTGCACCGAACGGGAATCCCATGGGGGTCGTTTGGGGTGCACGCCAGCTATCCCACCTTACTTAGCACGGAAGGGGAAATCATCCTCGTACGCAATCCCCGGCACCACTCCTGCGCCGCGTGCCTCAGCCACATGAAGGAGCTAAGTCGCCTCATCGGGCTTGCTCCATGGGGGCATCAGGGGAAAACCTCAGGATAGGCGCCCCCACCCGAGGCCCTTGGCGACGATATTCAAGTGCTCGCCTCGTGAGGCATGGTCCCTCTCGAGGCTCCTTCTTCGCCGGGCTCGCCGATGGGCGAACGAGGCTTACCCTGCCAAGTCGCGCCTGGGGCCGCAGGCCGACGACTGTGGGTACCCTCGGTCCCAGGGGCCCGATAGTAGCCCCCGAGCCTTCGTTGGGTAGGACTTCTCCCAATAGGATGGCGAGGCGATGTTGGCCCCAATTCCTGCGGGCCAGGCTCGCCGCGCGTCGTCCATTGCGACGTGGGGCCTTTCCTTCTCACGACACTTCGTGAACTGCCCCATGCGGACTAGGGTGGAGCATGTGTGCCACGCCTGCTATCATTCCTCCCGATCGACGCCATCCATTCACGCCGTCTTTCCCGCAAAGACAACCGGTTGGGGGGAACGAGGCGGCGCAAGCCAGAACTGCTCATGGGCCAACCGTGGCACACGGCGCACGACGGCGCATGTAACCACTACTCCTATGATGCACCGGGGGGCGTGATCATGGATATAAGATGACCTCCCACAGGGCATGCCACTAAACCGCTTTGTCCTCCTTCCTGCTCCTGAGCTGCTCCTCCATCCCTGTGCGAACGCTGCCTCCTTCCCCCCCTCTCGTTTCATAGTGACTTGAACAGGCGCTCCATGCGACGAGGCGCGCACCAAGCCTTCAGGGCCGCAGCTGGACCCACCATGATGATGCTGGGCTGCTAGCGACGAGTAAGTACACCACTGTCGTTGCTTCTTCTTGTGCATCTTGCCTAGCCTGATGAAGCCTGAGCGCTGGATCTTTCGGGGCGCGTGCACCCAGAGGCACCGTGTGAGCCTGCTGTGGGTGTCTTCCCGCGCGCTGCCTTCCGGGGAGACCTCCTCCTCCGCGCATCGCCTGATGAGGCCCGTGGGGACCACTGCCCTCGTCGGAGCGTCGGCCGGACCCTGGGAGCGTGCAACCCAGCTCACCACGTCTGCCCCTCGGGGCACCAGGTGCGAGGCGGCCCTGGACCGTAGAGAACACGCCCTACAGGAGGACCACCTGCTGCTCAGGTGCGAAGCACTCCACGCAGAGATGGGCGTGCTCGGGGCCCAGCTACGAGATGCCCAGGCCGCACTTAAGGACGCCCTCACGAGCGAGGAGTGGGGCAAGGAGGAGCTGGCCGCACTTCAGGCCCAGATTGAAGAAGCCGTTGACACCGTGCAGGTGGGCAAGGACGACGCATCAGATGATGGAGGCGCAACGTGCCAAGCAGTTCCTCGAACTCACCCTTCACGTGAACGGTGCACTGTGTTGCTTCGTCACGGATGCCCCGCCGCTACCCCGCACGCATGGCGATGGGGGCTACCTAGACTTATTTATCAAGGTGGTGGAGGCGTTAGAGTTGGGCGTCTCCAAGGTGGACGATGACATAGGGTCCAGGGCGCGTGACCTCTTGGGCGACGCGCTCACACGAGTCTTCTTGAACTTGCGCCATCGTGATCCTGCATTTGACCTCCCCCTCATGATAGGGCCGATGCCCGAGGACCTCCGGGGCCCCCTCAAGGACGAGGTGCACGAGAAAGTGGAGTCCTTGGTGGAGCTGTTCATATGAGCGGATAACCTCCAAGCGAGCGGCAACCCCGACGCCGGGGCCCTCGAGGGCCACGATGAAGACTACGCCTCCTACGCATTTCCTGTTGCATTCAAAATCACGCGACCCCGTGTGGGGCTTCAGATGTCGTGTAATATACTTTTGTTTTTAACAATGGCTAACGCTTGACATGCCCCCACTCCTCTCGCGAGGCCCTCTAGTGCCCCTCGCGAGATTCCTTAGTCCCCGCTCAAGAGGCCCAGCGGCACTGTGCCTCAGTGGCCCTTTCCCACTGGGCAACGAGGCCTCGGAGGGTCGCCCCCCGAGCGCTCCTTAGTACCCGCCCCTGCGTGGCTAGGCTATCGCTCCGTGCGGCCTTGGTTGTCCATCTCGCGCATCTCCCGAAGTAGCTCTCGCCATCGCCCCGCGGGGGCGCCTCAAGATCCCTGATGTCGGTCACGGGCACGAGCCTCACGAGGCCGGTGCCTTCTCGAGGCGTAGCGACATGTCGATCCTAGGCCACGACATGCACCGCGAGGCCATAACTGGAGCCCCTGGGCTTCCCGGAGCCCTCGGCCCAACAACCCGATCCGCGGGCGCATGCATCAATGCGTTTTGTTTCGCAGCGGGGAACGAAGCGGTGCGGGCCTTCCCCAGTGAAGAGTCGGGTGCGACACGTCGGAAGCAACGGGCGTCGGACACTCCCGCTTCCCATGTCGTCTTGGTGTCTGCTCGGCACCATCTAAATCCTGCGCACGATGCGCGGTCATTATTGCCTGTGTTAGTCTTCCACCAAAGGGGTGTGTGTGAAGCGATGTAGACCAATCGCCCACTCGGTGGATCCATATAACGGTGAGGGGGAGCCCCCCCGCCCCAACCTTCTCACCCTTACTTCCAATCCCTTCTTAGTGTCGTTGAGGTGATGGTGCTAGCGAAGAGGTCCCTCGCCGCTGAGAGGAAGATGACAATAAATAGAGTAGCTCGTGTGCGACGGTCGACATTGGAGACGGGACATCCTCACACGCTTGTTGCCGCACTCGAGCCGCCTACGAGGGAACACGGTCGCTCCTCGCCTTCAACCCGTTGCACCCTTGGCATCCGTGGGAGGGGTGCCATCCACGGGCGTGGTGGGCGCGGCAGACGCGGTGGATGTGACGACCGTGGACGGGGCCGATAGGACATCGCACGCGTCCGGCCGCCCAAGCCACTAGGTCACTCTACCGACGCGGCCCACGAGTTCATCATGCTGGTGGAGGGCAGGCCCCACAGCTGGCTCCGTCTTCCAGAGTTTTTTGCAGAAGAGATGGAGGATCTCACGCCCCTGGGCATGTGGCTGCAACAGGATTGGTGTTGCAACAGGCCCAGCTGGGTGGCGACGGAGTTCAACTCCGTCGGCTTCCTATTTCTGAAGCGCGGGTGGAAGTCGTTTGCCCACTCTCAAGGTTTATGGGACGGGCACTTCCTCCACTTCAAATTTGATGGGGCTGCCACGCTCTTCGTGAAGGTGTTAGGGATCACTGACGGATGCCTGGACTGCTACATGGAGGATAGTAGCGGGAGTAGTAGTGGCTCCTCGAGCACCAAAGATAGCGGCAGTGTCTCCTCCTCCAACGGCGACGGGGGTGTCAGCCACTCCGATGACCCCCTGGGCGCCTGCATGAAGGAGGAGGTGGACTACGACTGAGCGTGTGCGTGCCACTAGCGTCGAAGTCTCCAGCCACGGTGCTTCGAGGGCTCGTACTTCTTTATCTTACATTGTCCTTCCTCCCTGTAATGCAATACACCGGCCCCGCAAGGCTTGTAAAAAAATTATGTTCCCCATACCTTGGATCAAAGGCTGTTTTGATTTAAAATGAACTTCTCCCTGGCATTATCTGCCAATTTTGGATCCATCCCATGAGCATGGGCATTGTGGTCCCATAGGCGCGAGGTTCGCCTCACGAGGCCCGCCTCATGAGGCCTTAAGGGGAACCCTATGGGGGAATGCCCTCGCCTGATGGCGCGCGTCTGCCTTTTGGTGCTTGGTCGCCGCGTGAGGGGTACGTCCTGTCATCTTGATGATGTGACGCATGCGTGGGGTGTGCCCGCAAGCTGGGGCTCAGCCCCCGGGTCCCTGATGTCACGACGGCGACCCCAAACCGAGATGCCATGCCCAACCCCCACGAGCACGAGGCCCAAGGTAGGCCAGCTAGCATGTGCTGCAACGGCATTTCCTTGCTGTCATCGTCGTTGAGCGAGGTATGGGGATTTCGTTGGGCATGGTCATGGCAAGGGAAAGACAAACCAACGAAACTCCGAAAAAACCTGAAGACCAAAAAGTTCATTAAAAACTCGAGTCTGACTCTTTCATGAGCCCAAAAAAGGGCGTGGCGGCCGCATCAACATGGATCAGCGTGGCGTGCTTGCTCGCAAGTTGAAAAGAAAGGCGAATGAAAATGGTTGTCATATTCAGTACAGATCAACCTTAGAAAGAAGGTGGTTGCCGCATTCAGTACAGGTGACCCTTAAAAGAAGGGTGCGACTCGAGATCGTCTTTTTCGACCGATCCCATGCGTGATGCACGGGCTTCCACTATGGCACGGGCATAGTCGTGGTTTGACAGTCATTCCGCGAGCGTAGAGCATAGGGACTTAAACTTGGACGTGGGAGGGCCCTCCACCGCAGCCATGACGTGGCTCGTCGTGGGCTTATGCATATGAGGCTTGGGCATTTATAGCCCCCTTGTTATTGCGTGAGAGGGTAACGGGCGACGATAGTGGGCGGATACCCCTGGCACAAGGCTCAGGAGTTCCTAACCTGGTCTTGAGGTGAACTCCCGAGGCCCGAGCATGAGTGCCGTTAACACCCCGCATACCCCCAGGAGGGCCTTCTCGTGTCGCAAGGCCCTAACATGAGTGTCGTTCACACCCTGCTTGTCCGAGGGAGCATGTAATTTGGAGGGCCGCCGTGCGGAGCCGCAAGGCTCTAGTCTAGCTCCAAGTCATGTCTTCTTTGCTTCGTGCATGATGGCTTGTCGAGAGGATGCGACACTAAGGATATCACTGAGGTGGCTAACACGGGTGGCTAGCTCGCGAGCGAGAGCTCGACCACTTAGATTTCTCGGTGCTATGAAGAGAATCCTACACAAACACAGTCTCTTGTCCCTCGTCGTCGATCCTTCCCTTGGCGTTCGTAGGGGCACGTTATCCACTAGTGGCGTCGGAGCATCAGAGTTTGCGGTCATGCTCCGTAGATGCATTGGTCCTCCTGGCGATGTTCATTGCTGATGCCCGCCTCAACAGGAGGGGAGGGCGACTAGCCCCTGAAGCTGCATCACCTTACGAAGAGGACTCCTCAAGCACCGAGGGACCACGGGACCTGGCCCCTCGTGAAGTGCCCGTGTTCTCAAGCTCTGGCACTCGCTAGACCTTGAACGACGATCCCATGCGTCTCCGGCATCCCGCGCCACGCTCGCGGGCTGCGGCGGTCCTCCATGTGGGTCAGGAGGTCCCTAGGAAGGAGCTCTCGTGTCTGGCCCGACGACAGCGTCAGGCAGGGCCTCCTATGTCGTGGGAAAGTGCGCACTGGTCAAAGGTGCGAGGCATGTGGCACCTATGCCTGCTGCGACTCTTCCTGTCCCGTGGACGCGAGCGCATGCACGACGCCGGGCCGCGCGCATCTCTTGGGCAGACTCGCCCATTCAGCAGTCCCTCGGGTCGTGGGTGCACAAGCCGTGGTGAATACAAAACTCCCCGTTGTCTTGTCCTGGAGTGGCAACGAGGGGGCCTGGCGAGGGCCCTGGGCTGGTCACTGGGACTCGGAGGAGCAAGAGCACGGTGCTGGACACGTCTCACGTGAGCCTCTCGAGCTGAGGCACATGCGGGTCGCCACGGGGTGGTGAGGGCGGTTTGTCGCCTACCCCCCTCCCGCTTCTCGCACCAAGGGACAAAGCGGGGCACAAAGCGCCAAGGGCGTGCTAGAGAGGGCAACGAACCCGGCGATACGGTCTTCCCTAGCATCGTACCCTCTTCCGGTCGGGCGGTAGTGGAGAAACTCGTTCGCCATGAGCAGCGCATCCTGTGCGTTCAAATCTCCCACACGAACGTAGGCCGCGTCATCCACCGTGGGGGACGCGGCTAAGTAGTCGCCCTGCCGCGCCGAGGGCCACACAGGGCCTTGTTCCCCGTAGATGCTGGCATCAGTGGTGGTCACGACGCCCGCGAGCCAGTAGTGGCAGCCCGATGCCGAGCCCTCGAGGCATGCACAACGAGTGCTGACCATGGAGCTTGTGGAGCCGAGGCAACACCGGAGCAAAAGAGCGGTTGCACACTCCTACCTGGCGTGCCAAATGTCAGAATCGAGGCTCTGCGGACCCAGGGAGAGGTTCTAATACTGGGGTATGCTCGCTCTCCTACCCTGATCTACCTTACGACTTCACGGTGACCCTGGGATAGAGCGAGCTAGGAAGAGAAAGTAAAAAAACATGGCAGTTACCCAAGGTCGGGCCACCTCACGGTGGAAAACCCTACTCCTGCTTGTGGTGGGATTGCTTGAGGTGGAAGACAGGTACAAAGATTGGTTCTTGCCCTAGCCTGGGGGTGAAATTGGATCTCCTTCCATGGAGGCTAGGCCTCTCCTTTATACGGGTGTTGGTCCTCTTCCCCGAAAACATTGGCGGGAACGGTTGCCATAACGACCATTTTTGAAAGGGGGTAGGACCATAGTCCGCCCTCAGAAAGGTGGTCTTCGCCTGGAAAAGCTTCTCTTCATGACGCGCTGGTGGACTCGGGGATGACCTCTGTCCTATGGGTCCTGCACTTTTGTTCTCTTGCACTGAACATGAATCCCTTGGCGGTCACATTGGGGTGCACGCCAGCTATCCCACCTTATTTAGCATTGAAGGGGAAATCCTCCTCGTACGCAATCGCTGGAACCGTTCCTACGCTGCCTACACGGCCTGCATCATCCACATGAAGGCGCTAGGTCGTGGGACCAAAACAAGTCGCCCTTGGCGAGCTCGCTCCATGGGGGCTCAAGGGAAAACCTCACGACGGACGAACCCTCCCAAGGCCCTGGGCGATGATCTTCAAGCACACGCCTTGCAAGGCACGGGCCCTCGCGAGGTTCTTTCTTTGCCAGGATCGCCGCCGGGCGAACGAGGCATACCCTTCCGCGTCGCGCCCGGGGCCGCAAACCGACGGGCCTGCATACCCCCGGTCCGGGGTGCCTGACAGAAACTTTCTGACAAGCCTGGTGTGATGAGGGAACTCACCGAGCACCACCTTAATGTGGATCCAAAGATGAAACTTATGTTACAATACCTCCATAATTTTAACGAGGAGAGACCAAAAGCTATTGGTGAAGAGGTGGCCCATAGTGGTTGGCAAATGCAGTGCTTGTTCTAAATAAGAGCGACACTTGGTGTATGTGTGTTGACTACACGAATCTCAACAATGCTTGTCCTAAGGACCCGTTTTCTCTTCCCCACATTGACCAAATTATTGATTCTACGGCTAGTTGTGAGCTTTTATGTTTCCCGGATGCTCACTCCAATTATCATCAGATTAAGATGGCTGTTGAGGATCAAGATAAGACGGCTTTCATCACCCCGTTTGGAGCTTTCTGCTATGTTTTACGCCTTTCAGGCTTAAAAGCGTGAGGGCTACATATCAACGTCGTGTTTAGAACTGCCTACACGACCAGATTGGATGCAATATTCATACTTATGTTGATCATATTCTGGTTAAATCCCAGAAGAAGGAGACTCTATTGGATGACCTCAAAGAAACTTTCAACAACCCTTGTGTATATAGAATGAAGCTTAACCCAGCCAAGTGTTTTTTTTGTTTGTGTGGGCAAACTACTAGGGTTCCTGGTCTCAGAGTGTGGCATCGAGGCTATCCCACACAAGATCCAAGCAGTTACCTGATTCGTCTCCAATGTATCTATAGTTTTGGGAGTTTATATATCAATTAGTATTATTTTTGAGCACTAACTTATTGACCCAGTGCCCGGTGCCAGTTGCAGTTTTCTGTATGTTTTTGGCTTTTGAGGTTTACAGTAATAAATGAAGTCCAATTTCCATGAAACTTTTTGGTGATTTTTCTGGACCAAAAGAAGAACTGGAAGCTTCAGGAGGTGGCCAGAGGCCTCACGAGAGGAGATCCACACAACAGGGCGAATGAGGGGGTAGGGTGCACCCTATTGCCTCACGCTCCCCTCATCTGCCTCCTCGTGTACCTCTTCATCCTATAAATTCACAAATATCCCAATAACCCTAGTGAGCCTCCCGAAACACTTTTTTGCTACCGTAAGTCTCTGTTCCGCCGTGTGCCCATCTGTAGCCCTTTTTCGGTGCCCTGTCGGAGGGGGGATCAATCACGGAGGACCTCTTCATCATCCTTGCTGCTCCCATGGTGAAGTGTGAGTAATTCACCACACACCTATGGGTCCATAGTTAGTACCTAGGTCGCTATCTCTCATCTCTCTCTCTCTCTCGGCCTTCAATAGAATGATCATCGCATCTTCGCCTGTGCGGTGCGTTTGTTGATATATGATGAATTGTGTGTTTATGTTTAGATTATTCATGATAAATATTTGAGTCTTCTCTAAATTCTAAATATGATTCTTATGTTCATAATCATCATATCTTCGTAAATCTCTCTCGTCTATTGATTTTGTCTGGCCAAGTAGATTGATTGTTCTTCAGTGAGAGGGGTTGATGACGAGATGATGTATATACTTCTCGCACCTCCTTGGTTACCCCAAGTAGAAGGTTGAGATGTAATCAGCATCAAGTTTTGCCTCACACAAAGATTGTAAGGTTTATCGAACCAGGAGGACTCCTAGGATCAATAAGTAGGTGTCCGCTGAACCTATCTAGGAGAAGACGTGGACCTGCACACACACAAATAACTTTTCTCCAAACGAGTACAGAGAGGTTGTCAATCTCTCCGGTCTTGTAGTTTGCAAAGGATTAAAACACAAGCGGGAATAGTGATAGTGATTGCAACGGAAAAGTAAATGAAGGCAGTAAATGATGAAGTCTTAAACAATGATGGTGATATGGGCCGGAGTCACATGATGTTCACTAGTGATGCCTCTCTCCCAAAAGATGATAAACAACTTTGCTTGGGTAAACAAATTACAGTTGGGCAATTGACATAATTATGAACGCACCGCAATGCTAATTATGCTAGTTGATAGTTAGAGGTTCAATAGTAATGGGAAGTACGCCAAGACAAGTAGACCGTTTATTTATCGGCATCTACTTACTAATCAATCATCCTGAGATATCTATCTAGAACATCTCGCTGGTATTAAGTTGCGAGCACAACCCGAAGTGTAAACTCAAAGCAACGGACAACTGCATTAAGGAACGCGTAAGGTAGACAATCCTTGCAACCGTGGTCACAAGCACCATTGTTTTCTCCCTGGTGGCAACAACACATCCCCTAGTCTCATGAGTTTGTCACTCAATCTAGACATCGAGGGGCATGAACCCACAATCATGCATAACGCTCCCTCTTGGAGTTACAATCTACCACTCGACCAAAGCAATAAATAGCAATGCAGAACATGCATTAATCACTAAGGAACATAATATAAAAGGATAAAAAAATATATAATTCTTAACAATCTGAACATAATCTCATAATCCATCGGATCTCAACAAACCGAGCATAGCAATAGCAAGAGAATTACATAGATGCCTTGATCATGTAGGGCAGCTCACAAGGGCTAATCATGGAAGCACAAGATTGGAGAGAAGACATCACATAGCTACTGGTCATGGACTCATGGTCCAAGGAGGACTACTCATGGCACGTCCGAGAAGCATCCATGGCGGTGGAGAAGCTCCCGGAGGTCAATCCTCCCTTCGGCAGGGTGTCGAGAAGAGGTCTCGTGACGCTCCCGATCTTGGAAGGGCTGCGACGGCGGAACGTTAGAGAAATTCATGACTTTAGATCCTGTCTAGGGTTTTCCTCGTCAAGGGGTAAATATAGGCGAAAGGAGGGCACCAGAGGGCATGGGCCCACCCAGGCGGCCTCTTGGCGCCACGTAGGGGTGGGCCGCACCCAAAGGTCGCCTGGGCGGCCCTTGGCACCCCTCTGGCCCCCTTTCATGCTTCGTGAAACTTCTGGTGCGTTGATTTTTATTTATTTTTCTCAGGATTTCTGGGGCTTCGGAAAATTGGGTAAAATCCCCTGCAAAAAAAGACATCAGCAGACAGAAACTGGCATTGGGTGCACTGAGTTAGTAGCTTAGTCCAAATATGTGTAAAATGATATAAAATTGTAGAAAAACATATAACAATGTCACCCAATAGATCAAGGAACAAGAAGAAATTATAGATACGTTTGGGATGTATCAGGGGTGCGTTGTAGTGGGTTCAATTTGACGGATTTCTATATCCGAGTGACATAGTAGGGGACAAGATATGTCTTTGTATTGTTTCCACCTAAGATAAAACAATGGGGTCAGTTCATATTAATTGAATTATCTTTGTCTACATCATGTAATCGTTCTCCAAGCATTACTTTGTTTTACTTAATACTCTAGATGCATGCTGGATAGCGGTCGATGGGTGGAGTAATAGTAATAGGTGCAGGCAGGAGTCTACCTATTTTCTTATGGACGTGATGCCTATATACACATGATCATTGTCGTGAATATGTCATAACTATGCGCTTTTCTACCAATTGCCTAACAGTAACTTTTTTACCCATCGTATGCTTATTTTAATGTGAGATGCCATTAGGGAAAACTATGGCCCCCCCGTGTCAATTCACTTATAAGTTTACAACCGCTACAATTCCTCTCTGCCTTCATTTACTCTTTATGTACTTTTCACTTGCAACTTCCAAGCACACTACTTACTTGCTTGCAAATAACAAGACAAGGGGATTGACAACCCTCTTGCCCGTGTTGGGTGCAAGTATGTATTTCTCTTGTGTGCAGTCATTGAAGATGGGGTTGGTTGTTACTCGTATTGGTTCGATAAACCTTTGTTCTCTATCGAGGGAAATACTTATCTATGTTTTGCTGCATCACCCATTCCTCTTCACGGAAAACCCAACACAGATCACAAGAATCATAACCTCACTTGCTAAGCTGACTAATATCAATGACGTCAAATGCATGGCGGATCGCATCGCAGCTTTGAGCCGATTTATAAGTCGGCTTGGCGAGAAGGCGATTCCTCTTTATCAATTGTTGAAAAAGACTAACAATTTCATATGGACTGATGCCGCCAATGATGCTTTCGAAGCCCTCAAGAAGCAATTGGTCTAGCCGCCCGTTCTATCCACCCTCATCGACAAAGAGCCTATGCTCCTATACATTGCTACAAGTAACAAACCGGTGAGCGTAGCATTTTTTATCAAGTGCAAGGAGGCATAGAAGGAGTACCGAGTCCAACGGTGTGTCTATTATGTCAGTGAACTTTTGACCCTATCAAAGTAGCGGTACCACATTGGCAGAAGCTGGTATTCGACGTCTTCATGAATACTCATAAGCTCAAACATTATTTCTGGGAACATACAATCTCCATGGTTAGTTCACCTCCTCGGAGATATCATTAAAAATAGAGAGGCTACTGACGCGATCGCTAAATGGGTGATCGAGCTTGGACCACACCAGGTGAAGTATGTGCCTCGGACATCCATCAGATCCAAGGTGTTGGTGGACTTCATTAATGACGGAACTGAATTACAAGTCCTAGAGGAGAGGCTAGATAACATGTACTCGACAATACACTTTGATGGCTCCAGGTAGTTGGATGGCTTGGGGGCTAGAGTTATTCCATCTTCCTCGCGACGTGAATTTTTTTGTTACGTCCTATGACTCATATTCCTTTGTACTAACAATGCTGTTAAGTATGAGGCTCTCCTCCATGGCCTCCGGATGGCTATTACGATGAACTTAGGTTGGGTCACGTGTTTGGGCGACTTAGATTTGGTGGCTCATCAAGTATCAGGGACTTGGGATTCAAAAGATCCTCTCATCGAGGCTTACTAGCGCGCAGTCACGGTCATTGCAAGTCATTTCCAAGGTTGTGAAGTTGATCACATTGATTGCCGGCTTAACGAGGCTGCAGATGCTTTCTCATGACTCGGCTTGCAGCGTAAGTCGGTTCCACCCAATGTTTTCTTTGACGTTCTTCACAACCACTCAATAAAGTTGCCATCAGAGGAAGAGATAGCTATTCCTGACATGGGAGCACAACTGGTGGCCACTTTACATGCTATCGCTCATTGGACTATCCCCTACTTTGCTTATTGGACCCGTCGCAAGCTCCGAGATGAGGAAATCATCGCCCAACAAATTATCAGCCGTTGGAAATCGATGACTATCGTCAATCGCGAGTTACACCAACGAAGCATTACTGGTGTATTTCAATGTTGTGTTTCCCCTACAAAAGGCGAAGAGTCCTTAATGAAATCCATGGCAGAGATTGTGGTCATCATGCCGGCTCAAGATCATTGCTGGCCAAGGCTTTCCCACAAGGTTTTTACAAGCTTACTGCTCACGCTGATGCTGAAGGCATTGTGTGAAAGTGCAATGGTTGTCAAAAATTTGCATTACAAGCTCATTTACCGGCTCAAGAGTTGCGGATGCCAATAAGAAGACCATCGTCGGTCCGTTCAAACCATCATCAAATAAGAAGACCCATATTTTGGTGGCACTGGATAAATTCACCAAGTGGCTCAAAGCCGATCCGATCAGCAACGAGGGTGCAAAGAAGGCTGCAAGGGAATCGTGGGCTGATCCTGCGATTATGGTGAGTTGAACCACGATGACGATGAGAGCGGTAGAGGGGATTTTTATTGAACCGGTTCTTTTTGTTGAACCGATTGGTTTTGGAGGGTTAAAAAATCGGTTGTAGGACATAGGTGGGAGGATAGCTAGCGTTAGGAGAGGACATCGAAGGAGGTGGAACCATCATGATCTTCGATCCTGCTTTAATAGTAGAGATGTATATACCTTTGTGGTCATGATAATAAAGCAGACACCCCTAAACTTGGGATCTGTGTCATTTCATCTCAACCATGGCACATGAGTCTTTATTTTCTGAACGTAACTCACTTGGGGGCTCCTGACTCAATGAGTTAGCCTTTAATATCCCACTTGAGCCGGCTAAAAGCCATTATAAACTTGGTTAAACCTACCTGTTTGCAAGATGCTACTCCAAAAAGGTGACCGAGTGTACTCTCGATAAGATAATACATATGGTCCCTGAACTTATCTAGGTTAAAACACCGGCTTAAGTCATGAGAGAGCCGGCTTACACAGAGCAACGATAAATCATGGGCTATCACGTCAGCTTCTTTGAAGCAAGCTTGAGCCACGAAAGCCAGGCTCAATACCGAGCCTTAAAAGCCAACTTATAAATTATACAAAAGTATATCTCTGTTTTATATATCCTAATATGCATGTACAAATTCATTGTCATCTTTGTCATATCATTAATAGAAATCTGGGTTATTTCAGAGGATCACACAATGGCCAGTTATTTACTTGGTAAAAATACAAGGGACTTTGTTATATCTAAGCATGATCTTATTTCGGTGACTCATCATACGCACAGAAAGACGGCTTATTAGATATACAGAAGGATTGCTATACAAAGCAAACCCAATGATAAATATTGTCACAAGAAGATGACAGATCACTAGTATTATGTGCACGATGGCACAACAGACGGCTCAAGTTTGTAAGCCCTATTCCAATCTCGTTTTAGAGACACAAAATCATGCAAAGTTTTGACAAAGGACAAGCAGCTACTCCTACACGCCAACTCACAAATCTTTCGGATCGACTTCTCTTTGTTGGAACTCCCGATCATCTTAAGCCAGCTCATCTTGCTCGAGCTTGGGGTCTTTTGGCATCCACTGAATAGTTGATAAACCAGGAAAAATTGACTCACCGCATGTGATAATGGAAGTGTCGACATCAGGAGAAAAATCTTTCTTACGTGAAGGAGGAACAAGCTCAACAGGGTGATACTCCGGCGGGTTGACACGCTTGTTGTCCTTAGTGTAGCTGGGTTGGTACTCTGTCAAGTCGAACTCTTCACTCAGTTGAGTGGTCAACATACACGTCTCCTTCACACATCTGGCAAAGTCTTGGTCTGAGAATTTTGAGTCATCCAGATTGTACTTAGGAAATCCAGCTTCCATTATGGAGAGCTTTAATTCCAGCAGATATGCCTTATCACGTGCAAGAGCAGCACTGGCTCCAGCACGAGCCACTGATTTCTTCAGCTCTTTGATCTCTCGAGGAATAGTTGACAAATCTATGAGCAGGCTTTTGAGTTGGTTGGGCATATTGATATCATTAGTCACATATTTGATAGTATAAACACATCCGATGAACATCTGTTTCAAGTATTTCAGGATAGCTTTCAATTTCATTATTGGCTCCTTCACAAGGTTGCCAGTTTTCCTGCCTACAAAACAAGAAAAGTACATAAAAAAAGAGCCGGCGGATAATGTAGACCCGGAAGATGACCATGATATGATCACTCACCAAAGATGGTCTGAGTCATATTCGTAACGTGATGTTGAAGACTTAGTAATTCTTCCTTCGTCGCGCCAAGTTGTGCCTCAACATGTTGCAATAATACGTTGTTTTGTTCATAAAATTTGGCCTTAGTTTTCTCCAAGTGTTTGTTTGACTGGCTCAAAGAGACTTGAAGACAAGCTGCCGAAAGCTCGGCATCAGTCTTAAGCTTCTTCTCCTGCTTAAGCTTCTTTTGTAAGACGGCCACAACAGACTCACCTCATTCAACAAGACCTAATATATACAAGACATGAGAACAAGTATACAAGCCTCAAGCCGCCACAAGAAGACGACCCAACACTTGGGGGCTACAAAACACAAAAATTTATCGAAGTACCATGTACTTGCATGCACTCTACATGACACTAGGGGGCTAATGCAAGTCGCTTCTTTTCTAAACTATAAGCAAGACCTGACTATCTCCAAGAGATAAGTTGTCCCTTGGTAGCTAGTGATCTTGTTTTGCAGTTTGTAAATGACTAGTGATTTAGTGAAAAAGACCAGGCTATCCCAAAGAGATAAACCAACCCTTGGGGGCTATAAGCGAAACTTTTATCTTACAAAGTTTCAGGCAACTCAAAGCACCGACTCATTATTATCATAAAGAACCGGTCCTTGGGGGCTACTATTGGTTCTCAAAATATAACACAAAGACTCGACTATCTCAAACAGATGAGCCAACCCTTTAAGGGCTTTGGTTGGTCTTCGCAATTATATCAAGACCCAGCTCATTACTTATCACTATGAGCTGACCCTCGGGGGCTACAAGAGTATATATAATGAAGAGGAAAAGGATAAGCCTTTTACCTCATATTTTTGCTTTAGAGTGTTGATTAAACTCATCTCAGTATCCCGACTCTCTGATAGCTGGGTCAGATATTGTTGATGTAGGCTATCAACATCAAGGTTCGCAATATCTCGGAGCTCCAGTTTGGCCTTCCCTTTTTCCAAAGTTCCTGGCTCATCTTTGGTCAGAACCTTGGCCAAAACAGTTGACATTTCGGGAGCCTTGAAACCTTCTCCTACAATGGTTATCTCCGTATATTCCATGGAAGATGATGGGTGGTGCTACCCACCTTGAAGGGAGAACTTAAAGGGCGAGTTGGACTTGGCGGGTCAACATTTGAAACTGGGTTGTTTACCATGGTCTGTTCTTGACATGATGTGTCCATTATAACCGCCTCTTCACCATGAACCATCTCCTCCTCATGAACCGTCTTAGACAGTAGATCCAGACCATGCTGACAAATAGATGCAGCCTAGATCATCGGCTCATTCATTAGCGGATGTTGAACATAGGAATCCTCGGCGGCAGAAGATGGTTCGCCAATCCTTTTCCTTGCAAAAGCCTTGGCTCTATAATCATGGAATCAAATATTGGGTTAAATAAATGACAAGCGATGACAAAATAACTAAAACCAGCTTGAGAAAACACTTACCCACGGTTAATGGTGAAAACAAGAAATTGTGTCACCATTGACTCGCTAGATGTAGCGACCCGACTCAAGACGAGTCAAGCCTCTGTGTTTCTGTGCCATCCCTGGATCAGTATGCTGGCACACACAGTACATCAATGTATATATCAAAATGCAATCACATGTAAAATAGCGTAAAACTGATATATACCTTAATTATCTCAGCGGAAGCGGTCAAGGGAGTGGAGTCCCAATAAACACCAACGGCAAGTTGAGTGTACACCGTAACCCTGGATCATACTCTTACTCATCGAAGAAAAATATCTGCAACATAAGTCGTTGCAGCCGTGTAGGTCAGCATATTGAATATGCCGGCAAGTCACAAGAGAGAGGGGTGAAAAGAAATCATCTATACTATATGCATATATGGCAGGTGGGGCTATAAGTTTTTAGCGAAAAAGCAAGTTTTCTCCTACATCAAGAGAGGGCTAAAAGCAAAATGTTACTACATTGTTGGTTGTTAACGAGATGGTTCCACCAACCAGTTCTCGTACCCGAGTTGTTAATAATTATCCTCATCAAGTATATATATATAATGGTGTTGAGAAATCCAGATAACTTCAGTTCCTTTGGCTCAAGTCGTCCATGACCATGGACACGGCTAATCGATTAGGTTTGAGTACTCTGCAGAGTTTTGCACACGTTCCCCACAAGATTTGATCGCCTCCGTGTATGTCCTCGCACTTCAGGGTGTTTGAAACCGGATGATCAAAACATGGTCTTTCAACGGGTCCCTCTGAATCCCTGTCGGGGCCCATCCATTCCTACAGTTCTTCTACATCTGCTAGCACCGCCTGTCTAGAGTCGCCGCGTTGTCCAACCAAGCCAGAGCCCATAATGACTTGTGGCTGTGCAGGTAAGCCTTGGGTCTTGAATATATCCGTCCATCTTTTTGAGCCTGGGTGAAGCTTTCGGCAGGATGTCATGGCCGTCCCCAGCATCCCGGGCATCCACTAGGTTCTCCAGGGAGCCGATCAACCGTCCTTCACCCAGAGTTGCATTGCGTCCGAGGTCTTGAAAATCTAGTCTTAACCGGTCTTGATTATTTAATCAACCTCGCATCACTCGTGTTATGCACTCAACCGAAATCCCGTCTACTCAAGCATAGCAATATGAAATTTGTCGTCCCGGGCCAAGTATCGGGGTTGTTGTGTGCCTACCACATGATACTACAATCTATACTAAAATTTCCAAGTACCTAAGCAGCATGCAATTTGGGCATATGATGGTAGAACTACGATGCATAAAAACATAGGTGATAGTATGATCAAAGTGACTTGCCTGGTGATGTTGACGAAGAAGAATTTCTCGAGAAAATAACTTGATAGACTACTCGTCACTCTCCGATGAAATCTATATAACAAACATATCATTCACATAAGCACTCATACTAGCAATCATTCTAGCAATCAAAACAAAAGAAGAGAGCGAATAAGAATCCGAAAGAAACTTCAAATAAGACTAGGGAGTCTTCTACTACGTCAAACACTAAATTGTTTTTGTCTAACAGAAAATAATAACAAGGAACTAAGATATAGATCTAACTAAGATAAAATAAATTATTTTTCACAAAACTTTTGAAAGTATTCCCAAACGGGATTTGAAACAGTGCGGAAACCAATTGCAAGTTACTAGGGAACTAGAATTGATTTCATGAAAACAAATAAAAATAAAATAAAAACTCGTTGCAAAACTACTGTTTATCTAACCGAAACAAAACATAATATTTCTGAAATAATAAAGAAAATATTTTAAAAACAGTTCTAGAAAAGAACTTAGCCGCAATCCTAAAAGAGGTGAAACAGAAATTGTTTCACAAGAAACAGTGAGCTAAAATACTCAAACAAATTTGAAATTTTTACCACTGATAAATAAGATCACGAATGATCAGTACCAAAAGGAATCAAATTAAAAGCTATTTTTAAACTCCTGGAATAGGCAAAACAATGTTTAAACTAAATCTGATCTAAATTATATTTGAAAATTCAAACATAGACAAATTATATGTCTTTAAAAACTACAGGGAATTTGTGAGCTACTGGAAAACGAATCACTATCATTGGACTTCGGGATAACAAGTAATGGGCTAAGCAAGATTGAAACTTTCTGTTTTTGAACTAAAACAGAAAAAGGGAAAAAACTGATTTGTGGACGGGGGTCCGCGTGGCATCTCCTAGTTGGCTAAGGGGGTGAGTGCTGCGGGAACAACTAACAAACGGCCGCTATTTAACTAATTCGCTTCGGCTAAACTTAAGTGAAAGAAAAACCGATCGGTTTTATCTAAAAGACCGAAGGGGTAAGTACCTCCTAATCTACACCGTTGGAAATAGATCTAAGGGCTAAAACTAAAAAAAACAAGACAAGTAAAAAAAGAAAGAAGGGAGGAGGGGTTACCTCGGCTGGGAGGCTCCCGTGGCTGGAGTAGCTCACGTGCTGGTGGCCGATGGGGCTGGGTCGCCGGTGGGGAAGGGGGCACTCCGGCGGGGGTGGGGAAGGAGTGGGGCGGCGAGGTAGAGCTGCAGGGGGAGGGAGGCGAGGTGGAGGGGGTCTGCAGGGGGAGGCCGACGTGGGAAAAACTGCTGGTGGTGCTGCTGCTCGCTGGTGGTGGCGATGGGGATGGGGAGGAGCAGCAGGGGGCGGTGGAGGGGGGGCGAGGTGGTGGAGGAGGGGTGCAGGAGGGTGGCCGGCGGGTGGAGGAGGGCTCGGCAGGGACAATGGGAAGATGCAGGGGCGATGGGGTGGTGGCCGACGGGTCTCTGGTGCCGACTCCGGCGAGGTGACGCGCGAGCTAGAGGGGGTTCTCTCGGGAAAAATGGAGAGAGGAGGACGGTGGGAATTTATAGGCGGTCTCGGAAGGCGTCCGGAAGGAAAGAAGAGGGAGATCGGGAAGGAGAGGATCCCTTCCTCCATGGATGGAAGTTCCTGTTGTGACGTGAGGGAGAGAGGAGGAAGAAGATCTTCCTCGGCTAGAATAGGAAAGTGTCTTACTGGGCCAGCAGGTATTTCCTAATAAAGGGATTCCTTTCCTATTTTTAAAACTAGGAAACTAAAACGATAAAAAGGAAATCAAATCAATTCGGAATAAAGAGTTTTTATATACTAAAATTATCAGAAAAATAAAATATAGATGATGGGCATTTTGCCACGGCAAAAATAAAAACTTCAGAAAAAATATTGTCACAAAAATCCCTAAAAGCATTATTTCTTTTTTGCAAATAATTTTCGAATGACCCTCTAAATTTTAGGGTTCAAATAACTTTCAAAATGCCCGTGGGTTCGAGGGTCATGTTCCTCCTCTCTAGAATGTATTTCCCGGCATTTTGTTGCACGAAGAAAACGAATGGAAAGGCAGAAGAATTCAACGCAAATATCTCCGTTCAAATTCTTTATAGTTGAAGAAGTCATGTCATCTTCTCTCTTTGCTTTTAAAAGATCGAATTTGAATTCACCGGAGAAGGGGAAAGTCATTTTATTACCTCTCATTCAAAAGTTTTGAAAAGTTTCAAATTTCACACAAGTTTCAGTCACTCAGCAAACAAACAAACAATCAATCTAATAATTATATTAACATTCCAAAATTTATAATTTTGGGATGTTACAAACTACCACACTTAAAATGAATCTCGTCCTCGAGATTCGAAGAGGCTAGAAAGAAAGGTTAGGGTTTGGGGGTCTTCTAACAAATCCAATCTCCGGCAAGGTGGGATGCTACCACACTTAAAATGAGAGATACTGGTCCCTCAAAATGCTTTAACGATCCTCTGGGGTTTTGGTAACTCACATCGCACAGTCTTCGTATTAAATCCTTTGGTGATGCTCTCCCGTTGATATAAGCTTCTTCCGTCACTGGGTCTTCTTAACTGACAGTCTCGTGGTCAATTCTAAATAACATATCGATGGTTCTCATGGTGGTCTACCATTTGTGGTTATCCTGCAGAGAGAGGGGTCTTGGTTTTCATTCTCACCGTAAAATTTCCTACGCGTGAATACAAGTGCCATGTACATGGGCTTTTCTTATACCACTCTAAGGCTTAAACAAAAGCTTCAAAGAACGTCTTCTCTCACTATATGGGTAAGTCTCTCAAATTTACCATTCCGAATAGCAAGATAAATGATAAGAGTAAGTCGTCATGGTGATCAATCCATTCCGCACCCAAATCATTTCTGTGTATAAGGTTTAGCGAATCTCGCATTCTAACACTTGGGCATCCTCACAAGCGTTGCAGAATTTCTCTTGTCCACGAACGAAGTTCGGATAATCCATTGGTTCTGCAAGCTGAACGAAACATCTATCGTATCTTCACAACTCTCAGGTTTTCGTATGCTCCTAAGAAAACGTTTGCTAATCCATCATAGCTTCTTCCATAAATCATATTCATTTCATAATCGATCCTTTATTACATCCTTAATTTACCCTCAAAAACTCCAAATTCAAAAGTACTCTATTACAAATGCTGCCATCCACATTGTTCGGTATGGTCGAGCATTTCTGCCAACTTTATTCATCTGCCTCTCTTGGAGGTACTTTAGTTCCACTCGAACTTTCCGAGGTGCTCCTTGAAATCATCCATCTTTTGCTTCATCATGGTGGTCATGAGCTTCATCTCCATCATTTCCGCACGTACCTCACTCAGGTATTCCTGGGTATGACGGAGTCTTGCTTCAAGTATTTCTCCGATCTGACGTATGGCTTCCATGGCAACTTCACGAACAGCATCAAAGAAGGTTGCTCGTGGTACACGTGAAATGAAAAAGTATTGCCCCATAGTATTTGGACAAACTCCTTTCACATGGTGGAGGTGTACTTCCACATACCAAAGTTCTACTCCACTTTCCATGAATGGGTAGCCTTTGTAGACTGCATCTCCTTCAAGGTGAATGTGCTTCATCATGTCCTTCGGGATTTTTGGGTAATCATGATCAGTGGTCAGGGTCATGATCGTTTCTGGGCCCTTGAGGAATGACTCGTAGAGAGTTGTCATCTGCAGGTGTCAGTAAATAGGTACTCAGAGGAATGTATATGTCTCCTTGGTAATCATGGTACATTCCTACTCAGTGGATCCTGTGGGGTTTACCGATTACTACCACACTTAAATGAATTATACTCATGCCTGCATAGACCATATTTTCTCATATCCTCATAATGTTCAGAGATGTTTGTTCGAAGAGAAACAACGCATACATTTTCAACATAGGCAATCATGAGACAATAAATTCCATTTATTCATGATGTTATTACAATCTCACGGACTTCTATTACAAAAATTTCACTCCATGATCTTATGAAAAACAAGAGTGCTTCAGATTACACTTATTGCCATGGACATAACTTAACTACTCCATTCTAGCTTTCTTCCTTTGTGGACAATCGCTGCCAAAATGTCCTGCTTCCTTGCAACAAAAACAAATGATTTCTGACAAGTCTCGAGGCTTCTTAGCTTCTGCTTTTGTTCCTTGGATTCCTGGCTTCCTTCCTGAGCACATGTATTTGTGGTGGCCAAATTTCATACACTTGTAACATCTGACATGACTCAGGTCTACATCTGCACATATTTGGTTCTTCCGAGGGTACTTTTTCTTCTTTCCGGACTCCTTTATTTTGGCCAGTTCTTCTATTTCAAGTGGATCAAACTCCACTTCTTCCGTCGGGAAGTTTCCCAGATACTCTTGGCTTCTCTTCGTGCAGTCCTGTGAATAATGTCCTTCTTCTCCACATGAGTAGCATGCATTGGAGAAAAATCTGGTCAGACCTTGTCCCTCAGGGTCTTCAATATTTTCGTTCATCACTGGCTCTTCTAGAATCTTGTTCTTGAGTGTTTCCTTCACTGCATCTTTCTGCTGCTTGACAACCTGTTGCACCTTGGGGTAAATGTGACACTGAGCTGGGTAGTGGGTGGTTCCTTCACACAAGAAACAAGTCACCGGACTACTTGGGCACTCCTCAGCTGGGTGATTTTCTTCACAATGAGTGCATCTATCCGTGTGTTCTTCCTGGGTGTGTCCTATTTCTCCACAGATCTTGCAAGCACAAGTCTTCTCCTTCGGATTGTCATAGCACTTCTGAATAAGTCGGGATCTTAACAAAGTCTTCTTGAATTCTTCCCAACTTTCTGCTCCACTAAATCCTTGTATGGCATGGTGCATTTTCCACCAGATAGCAGCACTTTGGTTAAAGTACTGGAGAGCGTGTTCCACTTCATACTTCCTTGAGATCAAGTTGCTCCCGAAGTGGTTCTATATGTTCTGAATCCATATTTCAGCCTCCAGCTGGGTCATTGGTCCAGAGACTACAAGTCCAGCTTCATACTCCATCTGGTAGGGTTGAGGTTTTGGGGATGAGACGGGTAAGAGAGGGAGGGAGATACAAACAATATTTTTGAGAATAGATTTTCTTTGTGGCCGTCAGAAAACACACACCAAAGACGGTTCACAAATCATCGTATCTAATGTGGGTATATAAAAGGGGTTTGGACTTCTAATGGTCATATAATTATTCGGACACTTCAAGGTCTTTGAGTTCTTCGGGTCTTGAGAGTCTACTGTTGGTGCAGCTTCAATTCTTCAAACGCGTGGTGAAATCCTCTTTACTTTGAAGTAGAACTCCGTAGATTCTTCATGAGGTCGAAGGGGTAAGGGGATTGTATAACTATTTGAGGTGAGAGAGAACATTTGATGAAATCAGAAGAGATGAGAAATGAAGGATGTTTTTGAAAACTCAAAGTTTTGAGAGATCCTTTCCTAATAAATTTTCAGTTTCTAGGGTCACGTCCTACAGTCAAAATTTGCTCTGATACCATTTCTGTAGCGACCCGACTCAAGACGAGTCAAGCCTCTGTGTTTCTGTGCCATCCCTGGATCAGTATGCTGGCACACACAGTACATCAATGTATATATGAAAGTGCAATCACATGTAAAATAGTGTAAAACTGATATATACCTTAATTATCTCAGCGGAAGCGGTCAAGGGAGTGGAGTCCCAATAAACACCAACGGCAAGTTGAGTGTAGACCGTAACCCTGGATCATACTCTTACTCGTCGAAGAAAAATATTTGCAACATAAGACGTTGCAGCCGTGTAGGTCAGCATATTGAATATGCCGGCAACTCACAAGAGAGAGGGGTGAAAAGAAATCATCTATACTATATGCATATACGGCAGGTGGGGCTATAAGTTTTTAGGGAAAAAGCAAGTTTTCTCCTACATCAAGAGAGGGCTAAAAGCAAAATGTTACTACATTGTTGGTTGTTAACGAGATGGTTCCGCCAACCAGTTCTCGTACCCGAGTTGTTAATAATTACCCTCATCAAATATATATATATAATGGTGTTGAGAAATCCAGATAACTTCAGTTCCTTTGGCTCAAGTCGTCCATGACCGTGGACACGGCTAATCGATTAGGTTTGAGTACTCTGTAGAGTTTTGCACACGTTCCCCACAATATTTGATCGCCTCCGTGTATGTCCTCGCACTTCAGGGTGTTTGAAGACCGGATGATCAAAACATGGTCTTTCAACGGGTCCCTCTGAATCCCTGTCGGTGCCCATCCATTCCTACCGTTCTTCTACATCTGCTAGCACCGCCTGTCTAGAGTCGCCGCGTTGTCCAACCAAGCTAGAGCCCATAATGACTTGTGGTTGTGCAGGTAAGCCTTGGGTCTTGAATATATCCGTCCGTCCCCAGCATCCCGGGCATCCACTGGGTTCTCCAGGGAGCCGATCAACCGTCCTTCACCCAGAGTTGCATTGCGTCCGAGGTCTTGAAAATCTTGTCTTAACCGGTCTTGATTATTTAATCAACCTCGCATCACTCGTGTTATCCACTCAACCGAAATCCCGTCTACTGAAGCATAGCAATATGAAATTGGTCATCCCGGGCCAAGTATCGGGGTTGTTGTGTGCCTACCACATGATACTACAATCTATACTAAAATTTCCAAGTACCTAAGCAGCATGCAATTTGGGCATAGGATGGGAGAACTACGATGCATAAAAACATAGGTGATAGTATGATCAAAGTGACTTGCCTGGTGATGTTGACGAAGAAGAATTTCTTGAGAAAATAACTTGATAGACTACTCGTCACTCTCCCGTGAAATCTATATAACAAACATATCATTCACATAAGCACTCATACTAGCAATCATTCTAGCAATCAAAACAAAAGAAGAGAGCGAATAAGAATCCGAAAGAAACTTAAAATAAGACTAGGGAGTCTTCTACTACGTCAAACACTAAATAGTTTTTGTATAACAGAAAATAATAACAAGGAACTAAGATATAGATCTAACTAAGCTAAAATAAAGTATTTTTCACAAAACTTTTGAAAGTATTCCCAAACGGGATTTGAAACAGTGCGGAAACCAATTGCAAGTTACTAAGGAACTAGAATTGATTTCATGAAAACAAATAAAAATAAAATAAAAACTTGTTGCAAAATACTGTTTATCTAACCTAAACAAAACATAATATTTCTGAAATAATAAAGAAAATATTTTAAAAACAATTCTAGAGAAGGACTGAGCCGCAATCCTAAAAGAGGTGAAACAGAAATTGTTTCACAAGAAACAGTGAGCTAAGATACTCAAACAAATCTGCAATTTTTACCACTGATAAATAAGATCACTAGTGATCAGTACCAAAAGGAATCAAATTAAAAGCTATTTTTAAACTCCTGGAATAGGCAAAACAAGGTTTAAACTAAATCTGATCTAACTTATATTTTAAAATTCAAACATAGACAAATTATATGTTTTTAAAAACTACAGGAAATTTTTGAGCTACAGGAAAACGAAACACTATCATTGGATTTCGGGATCAAAAGTTATGGGCTAAACAAGATTGAAACTTTCTGTTTTTGAACTAAAACAGAAAAAGGGAAAAAACTGATTTGTGGACGGGGGTCCGCGTGGCATCTTATAATTGGCTAAGGGGGTGAGTGCTGCGGGGATAACTAACAAACGGCCGCTATTTAACTAATTCGCTTCAGCTATACTTAAGTGAAAGAAAAACTAATCGGTTTTATCTAAAAGACCGAAGGGGTAAGTACCTCTTAATCTACACCGTTGGAAATAGATCTAAGGTCTAAAACTAAAAAAACAAGACAAGTAAAAAAAGAAAGAAGGGAGGAGAGGTTACCTCGGCTGGGAGGCTCCCGTGGCTAGAGTAGCTCCCGTGCTGGTGGCCGATGGGGCTGGGTCGCCGGTGGGGAAGGGGGGCACTCCGGCGGGGGTGGGGAAGGAGTGGGGCGGCGAGGTAGAGCTGCAGGGGGAGGGAGGCGAGGTGGAGGGGGTCTGCAGGGGGAGGCCGACGTGGGAAAAACTGCTGGTGGTGCTGCTGCTCGCTGGTGGTGGCGATGGGGATGGGGAGGAGCAGCAGGGGGCGGTGGAGGGGGGCGAGGTGGTGGAGGAGGGGTGCAGGAGGGTGGCCGGCGGGTGGAGGGGGGCTCGGCAGGGACAATGGGAAGATGCAGGGACGATGGGGTGGTGGCCGACGGGTCTCTGGTGCCGACTCCGGCGAGGTGACGCGCGAGCTAGAGGGGGTTCTCTCGGGAAAAATGGAGAGAGGAGGACGGTGGGAATTTATAGGCGGTCTCGGATGGCGTCCGGAAGGAAAGAAGAGGGAGATCGGGAAGGAGAGGATCCCTTCCTCCATGGATGGAAGTTCCTGTTGTGACGTGAGGGAGAGAGGAGGAAGAAGATCTTCCTCGGCTAGAATAGGAAAGTGTCTTACTGGGCCAGCAGGTATTTCCTAATAAAGGGATTCCTTTCCTATTTTTAAAACTAGGAAACTAAAACGATAAAAAGGAAATCAAATCAATTCGGAATAAAGAGTTTTTATATACTAAAATTATCAGAAAAATAAAATATAGATGATGGGCATTTTGCCACGGCAAAAATAAAAACTTCAGAAAAAATATTGTCACAAAAATCCCTAAAAGCATTATTTCTTTTTTGCAAATAATTTTCGAATGACCCTCTAAATTTTAGGGTTCAAATAACTTTCAAAATGCCCGTGGGTTCGAGGGTCATGTTCCTCCTCTCTAGAATGTATTTCCCGGCATTTTGTTGCACGAAGAAAACGAATGGAAATGCAAAAGAATTCAATGCAAATATCTCCGTTCAAATTCTTTATAGTTGAAGAAGTCATGTCATCTTCTCTCTTTGCTTTTAAAAGATTGAATTTGAATTCACCAGAGAAGGGGAAAGTCATTTTATTCCCTCTCATTCAAAAGTTTTGAAAAGTTTCAAATTTCACACAAGTTTCAGTCACTCAGCAAACAAACAAACAATCAATCTAATAATTATATTAACATTCCAAAATTTATAATTTTGGGATGTTACACTAGAATAGGGAGGTGTTTCCTGATATTTTAAGTTGGTGGGGATGAGTGCTTGCTTACAAAGGCCGGCTTGCAGGTGAGAAAGAGTTGGACTATGAGGCTCCTCGAGTCGCTGCTTGTGGGTGGCCGGCTCAAGAGATAAGCAAACACATAATTCACTAGAGCTGCTCCCGGTCTTGCGTTTCGATTCGCCAACATGTTGGTTTTTCTTCAAAATAAAGTTTGGATCTAAGTAAGCATCTGGGTTAAAAAACTTCACTTTCCTGATGGTTTGTATCGTCCACTTTGGGATATACATTTCTGGTGAGCCGGAATAGATCAAAATTACCTCAACATTGTCAGATTCACTAGCATTAGAGTTACCCTGGGAAGAAGGAGCACCAACAAGCTCAGTAAAAAGGCGGCCAAGCGATTCAGGCTCTACCTCAGATTCTTCTTCCATGGCGGCTCCTTCAGCCGGTTCATCAGCCTGCTCAGATCGAGGGGGAATAGGAGTCTTGGCTCTCTCTTTCCACCAATCAAAATCAGCCTACAAATATCATGAAAGCCGGAAAATTAGCATGATAAACGAGAAGATCATAATAAACAAAACAAAATGAACAAGTTCAAAGATACTTACAAGAGGAACCTGGTTGGTCAAACAAAATGGAGCCAACCTAGTCATGATGCACTTCTCCTTTAAGTCGCCAAAAAACTTCTTGGTGGCTTTATTGATGTCACTTTTAGGTAACTTGTCCTCACTGAAGCATTGAACATCTGTCGGCTCGTTAGTATAATTGACCATCAAACCTACCCTTACACTAAGTGGCTGAATTCTCCAACTTAGCCAGCACTTGATCAAGTTGATTCTGGTGAGGCCGTGAGCAGTCAAGGCATTCAGTCTAAGAAGTACACGTGCTAATTATTTCCTTTCCACATCATCAGGACAACCCATAAATTCATTTGAGGCATCAAGAAGTTCCAATCTATAACATGCCAAAGGATTTTGGTCTTCACGGGCAGTGTTTTTGCAGTAAAACCAAGTCTTATTCCAGCCCTTGGGATGACTCACCAATTTTGGCTCAGGTAAAGGGCTATTTTTCCTTTTCTGGATGGATACTCCACCAAGTTCTACACTTCGACCGTTTTTAATTTTGGTCTGATGGTTTATTTAAAAGAACTCCCTAAAGGGCCACAGTTGGCTCGATTTGAAGATAGACCTCACAGAGAACTTGGAATTGGCATATGTTGGTTATTGAGTTTGGGCCAATATACTGTGGCCTAAGGTTGAAAAATTCAGAAGATCTCTAAAAAACTTTGACTCGGGGGGGGGGGGAGCCTCTAAGTAGGGGGTCTGTGAAAGAAACAACTTCTCCTTGGCCGGGTCAGGGAGAAGACTTTTCCTCACGTGACCACCAACTGTTTTCATCTTGAGTCGGCAAGAAACCTTGAGCAACGTGGTTTTCAAAAGTAAGCACATATTCTTCAGATCTGACCCAACCACAGACTTTATTAGTTTTGGGAGCCATCACAGATCAACTACAAAGGGGAAGGTAAAAAGAATGAGCTGGCATATGGTTGAGCCATGTGCAAGAGTATAACTCGCCAAAATAAATAAATGAAGCAGAACAACATGGAAAGCCGAAAAATAAGCCAAAAACAAATTTAGGTGGATGCTTTTGGTAAAACAAGCGAACATATGTTAGTAAGATGGTTAAATATGGACATAATGTCTAAAAGGACTTAGCGAATTTTCTGATGAGCATCAACTACTTTCTACCGAGACGGAAGAATAAACAGATCTAACAAATGCGGATAAAGAAATATGATATATCCTAAGGGCACTAGATATATAAAAAGCAAGATATTTGCATGATCTCATGGGTAAAGTACTTTGGATCTATTATATCACAAAAATGCGAGGAGGTTATACCAAAAATGCATCTTCTAAAGGGAAGTGAAGTCATTGGATATATGGCTACCATTATCATGAACTAGGAAGAAACTGTGATGAACTACAAAGTATGTTTTTTAAACCCTAATGGAAATAGCGGAACTTACAAGATGAGCAGTGAAGAGTTGGAGGCTCGCGTTTCGAAGGAAGATTGCAGGTCGGGATGAACTTCAGTGACGACGATGCACGGACAAGCTTGCTCACGGATTGGGGACACTAGCGGGCTCAAGGACGATGCTGGAGATGAAAGGAGGAAGACAATGTAAAAATATGAAGGGAAGATTGGATGGAGTATTTATAAGGGGAAACCCCAAAATATCATGGTGAGAAATGGGCTCTTACAACAAATCGTGGGTATGAAGGCGCCTCGATTCCCGTGTCAGGCCGGATTTGACAGTTTGTTTAAAAGATTCACGATCGTGGCATGCCAGCGTCAAGGTACAATGAGGTGATGTCATGAAGGTTCCTATCAGAAAAAGACTAAGTCCCGAAGAAGGAAGAGATGACCCAGCTAGTATTGACTTGGACAAAGGTTCAAGCACATAAATCCTAGCTTAAGGACAAAGCTCAAGTTTTAATTTCACGGTTAAGGTTTTCCTTTCACTATTCAAGATGAAGTTTAATATGGGTAAACCCAAGGTAAACTGGGGCTAATTTTGGGGATAAACCCCACGGGATGACCTGCCAGGAAGACGACCCGACTATCAGAGATGACAACTCAAATGGCATGGTTGCATCCAAGATCTAAGAAGAGCCCAGAATCCGAAGGCCTAGGAGGCGACTCATAAAAGGCCGACTCAAAGGCCAGTATTTGGCAGGACGACTCATGAAGGGGGGCGCAAGGTAGTTTCCATATGAGAGAGACAAGATGACTAGGAGTTAGATTAAGTCACGGGTTGCTATAGGACCCGCACTCTGTTGTAATCTCAGGGCTGCAACCTATATATAAAGGAGAGCCCGTGAGGGAGAGATGACAAGTTAGCTAGAGATTCGGCACCCTTCTAACCGAGACTATCATCAATAACACAAAAAGAAGGACGTGGGCTTTTACCTCCACTGGAGGGGCCGAACCTGGGTAAACCCTTTTCTCTCGTTCCTGATCAACCCCATCGAGGCAACTGCCTAGTTGCGATGGTGATAACCCACTAGTGTAGGGGATCGTTTGTAGCCTTTTTCGATAAGTAAGAGTGTCGAACCCAATTAGGAGATAAAGGTAGAATTAATATACCCTTAAGTTCTATCGACCATGGATACAACTCTACACATGCTAACGCTTACTTTACCTAGAACAACTATGAAACTACTTTGCGGGAATAAAACTAGAAGTACTTAGTATGTGTAATAGATAGTTTTGCAACGTAATAAAGAACACAAAATAAAAGTTAGGCAATGTTCTAATAAATATTAATTTAGTTAGTTTTTTAGTAGAAAGCATTTTGTGTAATTCAAGAGAAAGATTGTCCATAGTCAAATGAATATAACATGATAGATACTTGTCATATGAAAATGAGGGAGAGGTATAAGCTAACACACTTTCCGTACTTGGATCATATGCACTTATGGTTGGACCTCTAGCAAGCATCCACAACTATTATAAATTGTTAAGGTAAACCCAACCATAGCATTAAACACTAAGTCCTCTTTAGTCCCATACGCAAACAACTTCATTACTCATGTGTAAGCTTTTGTCACTCTAGTCACCCAGTATAAGAGAATTATGAACATATTGAAAACCCTCCGGTGGTATTCCCTCACTCGTGTGCCTTGCAGAAGGAACCTTAGGATAGCACCATATCAACATACAACTCATATTAATGACATCATACCACAATTAACCCGTAGGACAAAATAGTTCTACTTAAACATCATAGGATAGACACACATAATTGGGTAATAATATATAGCATTAAGCACCATGTTTAAGTAGATATTTCAATGGGTAAGAGAGATTTAGCACCACTCCATAGATTGTAGAGAGTTGGTGGTGATACGACAAAATTGATGGTGTAGATTGTCATCACGATGGTTGCCCTGGAGGTGCTCTAGCGCCACACAGAGAGAGCGGGTCAGATCCCCCTCCTCCTTTTTATTCTTCCACAGACTCCTTCCTAAGTGGGAGGAGAGTTTCCCCTCTGGTCCATGGCTGCCATGGCTCCCGGAGGGAAGCACCCCCCCCCCCCCCCGAGATTGGATCTCTCTCTTTTTCTCTCCTATTTTCGCTCCTCTTTTCTGGCCCTTCACCATTTCTTAAATATGTGGAGATCCATAACTCCGACCGGGCTGAACTTTTGAGGGGACTTTTATCGTAAAAATATATTTCTTGCAGCCAAAGTGGAGATCCAACCGACTTAAGGGGTATCCCTATGGCATCAAGGCACACACTCCACCCTGGTCGTGCCCTGTTAGCTGGGGAGAGCCTCAAGCATCGTGTGGCGTTGATTCTTCTTCCCAAAATTCATATATATTCCAAAAAATCTCCATAAGTTTTTATCGTATTTGAAATCCATTTGATATGGAATTTCTAAGAAACAAAAAATACACAAAAGGAAGGAACTGGCACTGGGAACTGGGTAAGTAAGTTAGCCCCAAAAATAATATAAAATGTTGCCCAAAGTATATGAAAGTTGTAGAACATTGTCATGAAACAATAAAAAATATGGATACGACGGATACATTTCAGCATCCCCAAGCTTATTTCCTGCTCATCCTTGAGTAGGTTAATGGTAAAAAGATAATTTTTGATGTGGAATGCTACCTAACATAATCTTACACAAATGTCTAATCATTGCATGAATATTAAGATACAAGTGATTCAAGGAAATAGTATAGCATTTGATAAACAAGACATCCATACTCAGTTTCACAAGAAAATAATTATGTTCTCCCAAAAATAAAAATGTTAAATAATTATATCCCTACAAAATCATATAGCCTGTCATGCTTGGTCTTCCTAGCATAAAGTATATATCATGACCACCCCGGTGCCAAACCAAGCTATTGGTTCGTACTTTTTAGCATGCTTGAGCTTATTATTACTCAGTCAATACATGAGCATGAACCATGGATATAGCATAAAGGTGGAATAGAATATGGTGGTAGGTTTCAAAGGGGTCAAAGTGGAGAAGAAAGTCCCGCATCAACTAGACGTATCAACGGGCTATGGAGATTCCCATCAATAGATATCAATGCGAGGAGTAGGGATTTCCATGCAATAGATGCACTAGAGGTATAAGTGTATGAAATCTCAACTTAAGATAAGTGGCTGAGCATCCAACTTGCTTGCTCATGAATACCTCGGACATTTGAGGGAGCCCGTCATCAGAATATACAAGCCAAGTTCTACAATGAAAAATTCCCACTAGCATATGGAAGTGACAAAACAAGAGACTCTCTATATGAAGAACATGGTGCCACTTTGAGGCACAACTGAGGTGAAGGATAGTATCAAAGTCCATTCTCTATTTTCTCTCATTTATTTATTTGTTTTTAAATTTTATTTTCATGGTGGGGTTTTTCCCTTTTTTGCCTACCCCAGTTCTCTTTTTTTGGTGGGCTCATTTCGCCTCCCCCATTTTCCATTTTTCGTCCGGAGTTTCATCCCGACTTATGGGGGAATCATAGTATCCATAATAATCTGCTCACTAGGAAAACTCTTTAATAATGATGATCATCACACTTTTAATTACATACTACTCAATATGAAAACCTATGAAACAATATGACTCAATATGAATGCCTCTCGCAGTGTACTAGGATGTGCAACGAGCTAGCGTAGCAAAAGATATCAAAAAATGGACAAGCCATGGAAATATCATGCTACCAATCTTACGATCATGAAAAGCAATATGCCAATGATTGCTCAAGTCATGTATGTGATGATGATGGAAGTTGCATGGAAATATATCTCAGAATGACTATATAAGTGCCATAATAGGAAGGTATGGTGGATGTTTTGATGAAGGTCTAATGAGGCTTATGTGCAATAGAGCGTATCATGTCACGGGGTTTGGATGCTCCGTAGAAAGTTTCCCCGATCCTCGAGGTGAGAATGAGCAATGCACAGTACTGAACATGCTAGCAAATATGTGGAGGTGAGAGTGCATATATCCATGGATTCACTTTATTCATTGAAACTCACATAATTATTGCTAGATTTTATTTGCTCTCTCGAAGTGAAGCACTACTCACATGCCCCTAGGGAGGAGGTTGGTAGGAGTAACCATCACGAGCCCCCGATTATAACAACACAAATGATTTCAATCAAGGATAAATTATGCTCCAACTTCATTGCATAACTAGAGACTATACGTGCATGCTTCGAGAACCACAAACCTTCACATCAATATTCTTACTAATACACAATCGTCCACTCGTTCACCCACGTATTACTATCTTAAGATCACAAAACTATTGAATTGAATCAAACGTACCACATTTAGTGATCTACAAGTTTTATGTAGGATTTTATGACTAACCATGTAAATGATCAATTCCTATTGACTCTCCAAATAGTTATAAGTGAAGCATGAGAGTTTAATTGTTTATACAAAACACCATGCTATAATAAATATAAGTGAAGAAAAAATAATTCTACAATCAATGGTTTTCTGTATGTAAAGAAACACACATCCAACTTCAAATGGTATAAGTGAAGCACATGAAGCATTCTATAAAGCCATACACAAAAGATATAAGTGACGTGCAATGGGAATTCTATAAATAATCCATGGACTTTCCATACCAGCATGGTGCATATCTAAAAGGAAAATAAAAGGCACACGACCCTCCAAGAATTTACACATATCTTGTGAACAAAACAAAAACCGAGACATACCAATAAATGTTGAATATTTACAATCTTATCCATACCAGCATGTTGAATATCCCCAAGCTTATACATTTGAGTCTCCTTGAATATTTACTTGGGGTTCCTTGGGAATCCCCAAGCTTCAATTCTTGTCTCTCCTTATTATTCTCATATCAATACCTCCTCGATCTTCGAACACTTCATCCACACAAAACTTAATAGAACTTTCATTAGAGAGGTTAGTTAATATAACATCAAATCTAATCACGTCCTTCCATAAAATTATTGTATAATTAGAATCCAACATTACCTATTGTATGATATCACAATTCTATGGCTCCAAAATCAATCGGGCTCAACAAGAATTCAAAGATAAGCACACAAAGCAACAATAACAACAATCTATGAAAAAGAGAACAGTCTGGAAAGATGCAGATGAAATTTATACTCGTGTAACTCAGAAAATTCTAAAATATTAGGGCGTGGTAGAAATATTGTATAACAGTACTTTATAAGAATTTCAGAATTTTTTTATGTTCTAGTAAAATATGAAAATACAAAAACTACAACAAAAGTTTCTATTATTAAACAACACAAATCAAACAAGAAATTTAAACATCCTAAAAGTAAATCTTTGCACATTCTTTTAATAATACAATGGATTTCTACAAGAGGATAATTCATTTTGTTGATAAGTTGCTGTAATCAAGATTCAGAAAGTTTCCACGGGCATGAATGTAGCGACCCGACTCTAAACGAGTCAAGCCTCTGTGTATCTGTGCCATCCCTGGATCAGTATGCTGTCACACACAGTACATCAATGTATATATCAAAGTGCAATCACATGTAAATAACGTAAAACTGATATATATCTCAAAATCTCAATGGAAATAGTCAATGGGAGTGGAGTCCCAATAAACACCAACGACAAGTTGAGTGCAGACCGTAACCCTGAATCATACTCTTACTCCTCAAAGAAATGTATCTGCAACATAAGACGTTGCAGCCGTGTAGGTCAGCATATTGAATATGCAGGCAAGTCACAAAAAAGAGGGGTGAAAATATCATCTATACTATATGCATATATGGCAGGTGGGGTTGTAGTTTGAGTTTTGCGTAAAGCAAATTTCCTACAACAAGAGAGAGGGTGGAAGCAAAACTTACTACATTGTTGGTTGTTAATGAGATGGTTCCACCAACCAATTCTCATACCCAAGTTATAAATATTTCCCACATTGATGTCTACTACGCAACCTTCTCCTTGTAGACGTTGTTGGGCCTCCAAGTGCAGAGGGTTGTAGGACAGTAGCAATTTTCCGTCAAGTGGGTGTCCTAAGGTTTATCAATCCGCAGGAGGCGTAGGATGAAAATGGTCTCTCTCAAGCAACCCTGCAACCAAATAACAAAGAGTCTCTTGTGTCCCCAACACACCTAATACAATGGTAAGTTGTATAGGTGCACTAGTTCGGCAAAGAGATGGTGATACAAGTGCAATATGGATGGTAGATATAGGTTTTTGTAATCTGAAATTACAAAAACAGCAAGGTAACAAATGGTAAAAGTGAGCACGAACGGTATTGCAATGCGTGGAAACAATGCCTAGTGTTCATACTTTCACTAGTGAAGTTCTTTCCACAATGATAACATAATTGGATCATATAACTAGCCCTCAACATGCAACAAAGAGTCACTCCAAAGTCACTAATAGTGGGGAACAAACGAGAAGATTATTGTCGGGTACGAAACCACCACAAAGTTATTCTTTCTGATCGATCTATTCAAGAGTCCGTAGTAAAATAACACGAAGCTATTCTTTCCGTTCGATCCATCATAGAGTTCGTACTAGAATAACACCTTAATATACATATCAACCAAGACCCTAATGTCACCTAGATACTCCATTGTCACCTCAAGTATCCGTGGACATGATTATACGATATGCATCACATAATCTTAGAATCATCTATTCAACCAACACATAGAACTTCAAAGAGTGCCCCAAAGTTTCTACCAGAGAGTCAAAACATGTGCCAACCCCTATGCATAGGTTCCCAATGTCACGAACCCGCAATTTGATCACCAAAACATACATCGAGTACTCACATGAATCAAACGTGTGCCAACCCATATGCATAGGTTCCCAATTGTCACAAACCCGCAAGTTGATCACAGCAGATAGACACGTGCAAGACATACATCAAGTGTTCTCAAAGACTCAATCCGATAAGATAACTCCAAAGGGGAAACTCAATTCATTACAAGAAGGAGAGGGGGAAGAACATCATAAGATCCAACTATAGTAGCAAAGCCCATGGTACATCGAGATCAAGACATCTCAAGAACACGAGAGAGAGAGAGATCAAACACATAGCTACTGGTGCGTACCCTCGGCCCCGAGGGAGAACTACTCCCTCCTCGTCATGGAGATAGCTGAGATGATGAAGATGGCCACCGGAGATGGATTCCCCCTCCGAGAGGGTGCCAGAACGGGCTCCATATTGGTTTTCGGTGGCTACACAGGCTTGCGGCGGCGGAACTCCCGATCTAGGTTTTTTTTGGGGGTTTCTGAATTTATAGGAATTTATGGAGATGGAATTACATCGGTTGGGCCCACGAGGAGGTCACAAGCCTGCCGCGGGCCACCTAGGGGGGTGGTGGCGGCGTCAGGGCTTGTGACTCCCTCGTGGCTCTTCTGGCCTTCTTCCAAAGCTTCGGTTGTCTCTTTTGGTCCAAAAAAATCATCGTAAAGTTTCATTCCATTTGGACTCCGTCTGAAAATGGGCTAAAAACACGAAAAGAATAGAAACTGGCACTTGGCACTGAGTTAATAGGTTAGTCCCAAAAAGATATAAAATAGCATATTCATGCATATAAAACATCCAAAGTTGACAAGATAATAGCATGGAACCATAAAAAATTATAGATACGTTGGAGACGTATCAAGCATCCCCAAGCTTAACCCATGCTCGTCCTCGAGTAGGGAAGTGATAAAGAATGAATTTTTGATGCTTTCATGCTACCTAGCATAGATGTCCTTTGTAACTCCTCTTATGTGACATGAATGTTCACATCCGTTAGATTCAAAACAATAGTTTGCTATTGATGTGGAGACAATAATACTTCAAGCAAACTAGCAAGGTAATCATGAACTTTCAAAATAACAAGGCCAAAAGAAAGTTATCCCTACAAAATCATATAGTCTGGCTATGCTCTATCATCCTTGCACAACAAATTTAAATCATGCACAACCCCGGTATTGGCCAAGTAATTGTTTTCACACCTTTACTTTCTCAAACTTTTTCGACTCTCACGCAATACATGAGCGTGAGCCATGGTTTTAGCACTATAAGTGGTGTGGAGTGTGGTGGAGGTTGCAAGGCAAACAAGCAGAAGATGGTCACATTGACTAGGCATATCAATGAGATATGGAGATGCTCATCAATAGATATTAACGTGAATGAGTAGGGATTACCATACAAATGATGCACTAGAGCTAGGAGTATGTGAAAGCTCCTAAAGAAAACTAGTGGTCTGCATCCAACTTGCTTGCTCACGAAGACCTAAGGCAATTTTGAGGAAGCCTATCATTGGAATATACAAGCCAAGTTATATAATGAAAATTTCCCACTAGCTATATGGTGGTGACAAAACGAGAGACTCTCAATCATGAAGATCATGGTGCTTAATATGCACAAGTGTGGAAAAGTGGTAGCATTGTCCCTTCTCTTTTTCTCTCAGTTTTTTATATATATGTTTTTAGTGGGCTCTTTGGCCTCTTTTTTTTCCTCACATGGGACAATGCTCCATCAATGATGATCATCACACTTTCAACTCAAAACTTAGAGCAATGATGACTCTATCTGAAATGCCTTCGGTAGTGTACCGTGACAATGATCTAGCATGGCATAGACATTAATGGAAACATCATGGTAGCTATCTTACGATCATGCAATGGCAATTTAGACGTGGTGGCACATGTCATGGTGGTAGTTGCATGGCAATATATCTTGGAATGACTTTCAAAAAGCCATAGTAGGTAGGTATGGTGGCTGTTTTGAGGGAGGCTAATGGTGGGTTTTGTGCATCGGCGAAAGTTGCACGGCACTAAGAAGATAGTGATGGTGGAAGGTGAAAGTGCATCTAAACCTTGGAATCAACATTAGTCATGAAGAACTCATATACGTGTTGCAAAAGTTTTATTAGTAATCGAAACAAAGCATTCAACGCATACTCCTAGGGGAAGGGTTGGTAGGTATAAATCATCGCGCGATCCCGACCGCCACGCAAAGGATGACAATCAAAAGACTAATCATGCTCAGACTTCATCACATAGCGGTTCACCATATGTGCATGCTACGGGAATCACTAACTTCAACACAAGTATTTCTAGATCCACAACACCTTACTAGCATGACTTCAATATTACCAAAACCACAACTCAAAACTAATTGAGATGAATCAAACTTCTCTAACTATTCAATGCACATGAAGGTGGAAGTTTTCGTATCCCTTTGGATAACTACCCCTTTTGAGACTAATTTCAAAGCATAGATCAACTACCAAGCCACGCACCGCTACGCTCTAAAAGATATAAGTGAAGCACATAGAGCAAAAGAATCTAGCTCAAAATATATAAGTGAAGCACATGTGAGCTGAATTGTCTACCAAAAGATATAAGTGAAGCTCGACAAAATCACGGTGAGTGCATGCCTCTCTCTCAAGGTGTGCAGAAAGGATGATTGTGACACAACAAAAATAAAAGACTCCTATGATACAAGACGCTCCAAGCAAAAACACATAACATGTGGTGAATAAAAATATAGCCCCAAGTAACCTTACCGATGGATTGAAGACGAAAGAGGGGATGCCTTCCCGGGGCATCCCCAAGCTTAGGCTTTTACGGCATCCTTGAATATCTTGGGGTTCCTTGGGAATCCCCAAGCTTGAGCTCTTGCCACTCTTTATCTCTTTGTCCATAAGAACTTCACCCAAAACTTGAAAACTTCACAACACGAAACTTGAACAGAAACTCGTGATAACATTAGTATGAGAAAGCAAACCAGCACTTCCTTAGGTACTATAGCAAACTTAAATTCTACTTATTCCGATGTTGGGTTACTGTATTTTCAATCTTCCATGCCTAATACCCCCCGATACTATCCATAGTTTCATCAAAATAAGCAACCAACACAACAAAAACAGAATCTGTTAACAGCAGACCAGTCTGTAGCAATCTGTATATTTCATATACCTCTGGTACTTCAAAAATTCTGAACAATTATGACAGTCTGAAGAAATTGCATAGTAATCAGCAGCGAAAAGAATAAACTGAAAATCTCTTACAGAATAAAAATGAAAATTCTTTTCATGAGCAGAAAGTTTCTGTCTTTTTCCAGCATGATCAAACAATCATCACCAAGACTAATCATAACGGTTTTGCTTGGCACAAACACAAAAAGAAACACAAAAGACACAATCATAACCGAATTATGATGGTGTGGTGAAAACAAAACAGGAAGAAAAAAAGAAAAGAAAAATGTATTCATTGGGTTGCCTCCCAACAAGCGCTATCGTTTAACGCCCTTAGCTAGGCATTGATTTCAATGATGCTCACATAAAAGGTAAGGATTGAAACACAACGAGAGCATCATGGAGCAAATGGCTAGCACATTTAAGTCTAACCCACTTCCTATGCATATGGATTTTGTGATCAACCAATTTATTGGAGCAAGAATCAATTAGCATAGGAAGGCAAAACAAGCATAGCTTCAAAAATTTCAACATATGGAGAGGAAGCTTGATACTATTGCAATAAGTAGAAGCATATGATCCTCTCTCATAGTAATTTTCAGTAGCATCATGAATGAATTCAACAATATAACCAGCACCTAAGGATTTCTTTTCACGATCTACAAGCACAATAAGTCAACATATGGAGAGGAATTTTACTACTCTCCACATAAGGAAATATATTCTCAAGAATAGTAGTGGGAGTATCGTAAAAGACTTGAGCACTACAAATTGTGTCCACAATTAAAAAGCAAGGTTTAGCAAAAGGGTTCTCGAGAGTATGACAAGTTTTATCATCCCTCTTCTTTAAATCATAAGTATCCTCACAATAATCATCATAGATAGGGGTAAAATGATTTTGACCATTCAAAGTGGAAGAACTAAAAAGATCATCTTCATCAAATATAGCATCACCAAGCTTGTGGCTGTGCATATCATTAGCATCATGGGTATTCAAAGAATTCATGCTAAGAACATTGCAATCATGCTCATCGTTCACATATTCTATGCCAAGCATTCTATGTAATTCTTCTTTCAGCACTTGAGCACAATTTTCCTTCCCATCATGTTCACGAAAGACATTGAAAAGATGGAGCATATGAGGCATCCTCAATTCCATTTTTTCTAGTTTTCTAGAGAAAGAACAATAAACAAAAAAGTTCGATTGCAAGATCTAAAGATATACCTTCAAGCGCTAACCTCCCCGGCAACGACGCGAGAAAAGATCTTGATGTCTACTATGCTACTTTCTCCTTGTAGACATTGTTGGGCCTCCAAGTGCAGAGGGTTGTAGGACAGTAGCAATTTTCCCTCAAGTGGGTGACCTAAGGTTTATCAATCCGCGGGAGGCATAGGATGAAGATGGTCTCTCTCAAGCAACCCTGCAACCAAATAACAAAGAGTCTCTTGTGTCCCCAACACACCTAATACAATGGTAAGTTGTATAGGTGCACTAGTTCGATAAAGAGATGGTGATAGAAGTGCAATATGGATGGTAGATATAGGTTTTTGTAATCTGAAATTACAAAAACAGCAAGGTAACAAATGGTAAAAGTGAGCACGAACGGTATTGCAATGCGTGGAAACAATGCCTAGTGTTCATACTTTCACTAGTGAAGTTCTCTCAACAATGATAATGTAATTGGATCATATAACTAGCCCTCAACATGCAACAAAGAGTCACTCCAAAGTCACTAATAGCAGGGAACAAACGAAGATATTATTGTCGGGTACGAAACCACCACAAAGTTATTCTTTCCGATCGATCTATTCAAGAGTCCGTAGTAAAATAACACGAAGCTATTCTTTCCGTTCGATCCATCATAGAGTTCGTACTAGAATAACACCTTAATATACATATCAACCAAGACCCTAATGTCACCTAGATACTCCATTGTCACCTCAAGTATCCGTGGACATGATTATACGATATGCATCACATAATCTCAGAATCATCTATTCAACCAACACATAGAACTTCAAAGAGTGCCCCAAAGTTTCTACCGGAGAGTCAAAACGTGTGCCAACCCCTATGCATAGGTTCCCAATGTCACGAACCCGCAAGGTGATCACCAAAACATATATCGAGTACTCACATGAATCAAACGTGTGCCAACCCATATGCATAGGTTCCCAATTGTCACAAACCCGCAAGTTGATCACAGCAGATAGACACGTGCAAGACATACATCAAGTGTTCTCAAAGACTCAATCCGATAAGATAACTCCAAAGGGAAACTCAATTCATTACAAGAAGGAGAGGGGGAAGAACATCATAAGATCCAACTATAGTAGCAACGCCCATGGTACATCGAGATCAAGACATCTCAAGAACACGAGAGAGAGAGAGAGAGATCAAACACATAGCTACTGATACATACCCTCAGCCCCGAGGGAGAACTACTCCCTCCTCTTCATGGAGATCATCGGGATGATGAAGATGGCCATCGGAGATGGATTCCCCCTCCGACAGGGTGCGAGAACGGGCTCCAGATTGGGTTTTGGTGGCTACAAAGGCTTGCGGCGGCGGAACTCCCGATCTAGGTTTCTTTTTGGGGGTTTCTGAATTTGTATGAATTTATGGCGGTGGAATTACGTCGGTTGGGCCCACGAGGAGGTCACAAGCCTGCCCTGCGCCACCTAGGGGGGTGGTGGCGGCGTCAGGGCTTGTGACTCCCTCGTGGATCTTCTGGCCTTCTTCCAAAGCTTCGGGGGTCTCTTTTGGCCCAAAACAAATCATCGTAAAGTTTCATTCCATGTGGACTCTGTCTGAAAATGGGCCAAAAACACGGAAAAACAGAAACTGGCACTTGGCACTGAGTTAATAGGTTAGTCCCAAAAAGATATAAAATAGCAGATTCATGCATATAAAACATCCAAAGTTGACAAGATAATAGCATGGAACCATAAAAAATTATAGATACGTTGGAGATGTATCACACATCAATAGTAAATGGTGTTGAGAATTCATGATAACTTCAGTTCCTTTGGCTCCAGTTGTCCATGATCGTGGACACGGCTAATCGATTAGGTTAGGGTACTCTGCAGAGTTTCGCACATGTTCCCCACAAGTTTTGATCGCCTCCGTTGAAGTCCTCATACTTCAGGGTGTTTGAAAACTGGATGATCAAAACATGGTCTTTCAACGGGTTCCTTTGAGACTCTGTCGGTGCCCATCCAATCCTACCGTTCTTCTACATCTCGTAGCACCGCCTGTCCAGAGTCGCCACGATGTCCAACCAAGCCAGAGCCCATAAGGGCTTGTGGCTATACAGGTAAGCCTTGGGTCTTGAAGCATCCATCCATCTCTTCGTGCCTGGGTGAAGCTTTCCGTAAGATGTCATGGCGCTTCTTCATGCATCCTGGGTTGTCCGCTGGTTTATCCCAGGGGGCCCATCAAAATCGTCCTTCACCCAGAGGTATATAGCATCACGAGGTCTCGAAAGTCCTGAAATATCATGTCTTGATTATTATATTCTCACAAATCTCGTGATAAACACTAAACCATAACCCCGTCTACTGAAAGCATAGCAAAATAAAATTCATCGTCCCGGGCCAAGTAACAAGGGTGTTGGGTGCCTACCACATGATACTACATGAAGATCCAATTCCAAGTACCTACTTTGCATGCAATTGGGTGAAGAAAGTAGAACTACAATGCATACAAAACATAGGTAGAAAACATGATGAACGTGACTTTCCTGGTAAGGTTGATGGAGATAGATATCGCTCTCAAGAAATAACTTGATAGAACTATTCGTCACTCTCCGATGAAATCTATAGAATCAAACATAGTATTCATATAAGCAATCATACTAGCAATCATCCTAGCAATCAATATAACAAACAACAATAAAATTGATACAAAAAATCAATAAGAAATATCAAGTAGAAATCCAAAGGAAAACTTCAAAGAAAACTATGGAGTCTTCTACTACAACAAATCACTAAATAGTTTTTGTTCTAATTAAACTTAAGAGAAAGTAAATCACTAAAATAGTAAAATAACAGAAAAATAAAAAATAAAAAATTAACTAAGATAACAGAAAGTATTTCATAAAACTATATTATTTGAAAATATTTTCAAATAGGTCATCAAACTAGCAACGAAATCAATTTGCAAGTTATTACCGAACTAGAATTGATTTCATGCTATCAAATAAAATAAAATTTTGTTGTTTTTGAAACCCTACTGTTAACTAACAGAAAAACAAAATATAACTATTTACAAGGATAAAAGAAAGTAATTAAAAACAATTATAACCAAATAAATTCTAAAAATCCTAGAAAGAACTAAATCAGAAACTGTTTTACATAAAATAATGAGTTAAAATATTCCAAAATTTCTGAAATTTTACCCACTGATAAATAAGATCACTAGTGATCAGTAGCAAAAATAATCAATTTAAAATCTATTTTTTAACTCCCGGTATTCCCAAAATAAGATTTAAATATATTGTGTTCAAACTCACAATTTATAAATTCAAACGTAGTCAAATTTTATGTTTTCAGAAACTACATAAAATTTGTGATCCAACGCAAAAAGAATCACCTCATTTGGATTTATCGAATAAAAGTTGTATGCGTTCTAAAATGAGGTTCAAATATGTTTCGGAATTAAAAACAGAAAAAGATTAAAAAGAAAAGGGTGACGTGGCAGATTCTGATTGGTCGTGGGGTGTGCATGTTTTAGGCTAACTAGAGGACGACCGCAATGTAAAGAAGAGCTCTCTGGTTAAATTCTAACTAATAGAAAAACCGCGGTTTTCTAACTAAAACCGAAAGGGTACCTAAGTCTAATCTAGAGCGTAGAATATAGATCTAACGGTGGAAAAAAAGAGAGAATCCTTACCGTGGGTGCAGAGAAGAAGAATGACGGCGAGGTGTTCCTGGCCGAAGTGGGGGCGGCGAGGTGGGGTGGTTCCGGTGGCCGGCGACGGTGGTGGAAGGGGGCGGTCGGCGGAGGAGGTCTCGGGCGTCGCGTTGGTGGAGTCACGTGGCCCTAGGGGCGACGGGGCATGGCAGGAAAGCTCCAGGAGGAGGTCGGCCTGGAGGGAAGCTTTGGCGAAGTGGGGCGACGGCTAGAGGCGAGGAGAGGGGTCGTTTGCTAGGGGAACGGAAAGAGGAGGCCGAGGGGATTCTTATAGGGGTGGTGGGAGGTGCGGGGAGGGAAGGAATCCCACGAATTTGGGAGAGGAAGCTTCCTGTGAGGTGCCTGCCATGGCCACACAAGGAAAGCTTTGGTGGTAGAAGAAGGAAATAATGGGCCAGATTCGGATTTCCTAATAGGCCGAGATAACTTTCCTAATAAAAGTGATTTTGTCTTTAAAAATTTTGGCACTCTTTTTCTACTGACTTTTATTTTTTTAGGGTGTCATGTTACCTCCTCTCTTTCTTGCTTGGCAAGTATATTGTCAGGAAACTTTTTGTGGTTGAAATATTGTGCCAAAAATAAATTCGAATCAAATACCGAAAGAAATTCAAATGCCACCTTGATTCAAATTCTTTATAGTTGAAGAAGTCATGTTATCTTCTCTCACTGATTTTAAACGGATGAATTTGAATTCACGGGAAAAAGGGGAAAGTCATTTTATTCCCTCTCATTCAAAAGTTTTAAAAAGTTTCAAAATCACTCAAGATTCTATCACTCAAACAAACAAACAATCAATCTAATAATTTTATTAACATTCCAAAATTTGGGATGTTACAAACCTACCACACTTAAAATGTATCTCGTCCTCGAGATTCGAAGAGGCTAGAAAGAAAGGTTAGGGTTTGGGGTCTTCTAACAAATCCAATCTTAAAATGAGAGTTACCGGTTTCATCCTCACCTTAAAATTTCCTAAGGTGACAACAAGTGCCATGTACATGGGTATTCATCATACCATTCTAAGGCTTAAACAAAAGCTTCAAATAACGCCATCTCTTACTATGGGTAAGTCTCTCAGATTTACCATTCTGAATAGCAAGAGAATGATAAGAGTAAGTCGTCATGGTGGCCAAACCATGTCGCACTGAAATCATTACCTTGTATAAGGCTTAGCGAATCTCGTATTCTAACACTTGGGCGTCCTCACAAGCATTGCAGAGTTTCTCTTGTACACGAACGAAGTTTGTACGAATCCATTGGTTCTGCAAGTTGAACAATACATCTATCGTATTCTTTACCACTCTCAGGTTTTACGCATGCTCCTAAGAAAATGTTTGTTGATCCATCATAGCTTCTTCCAAGTTTATTTCTTCATAGAGATAGTGCTTGATCCTTATTATTCTCGGGGTGTGTGGGTTGCAGGCCCACTTTAACTCATACTTGGAATTACTTCGCCTTCAAATCCTATAGTGTTTCATTCCATCATACTCTTGGGGTAACTATCATATAATAATAATCCTCAGACTTATTTTTGGTACACACTCCACTCTGTGGGATACTTTTTTTCCATTGGTGTGTTTACCAGTAGAAGGTATTGGTTCATCCATATGTCTTATTCATTTCATATTCAATCCTTTAGTGCATCCTTAATTTCTTCTCAAAACTCCAATTCAACAGTACTTTATTACAAATGCTGCCATCCACATTGTTCAGTATGGTCAAGCATTTCTACCAACTTTATTCATTTGTCTCCCTTGGAGATACTTTAGTCCCACTGGAACTTTCCGAGGTGCTCCTTGAAATCCTCCATCTTTTGCTTTATCTTGGTGGCCATGAGCTTCATCTCCATCATCTCCGCATGCACTTCACTCAGGTATTCCTGGGTATGACGAAGTCTTGCTTCAAGTATCTCTCCAATTTGACGTATGGCTTCCATGGCAGCTTCACGATTAACATCAAAGAAGGTTGCTCGTGGTACAAGTAAAATGAAGAAGTATTGCCCCATAGTCTTTGGACAAACTCCTTTCACGTGGTGGAGGTGTACTTCCACATACCAAAGTTCTACTCCACTTTCCATGAATGGGTAGCCTTTGTAGACTGCATCTCCTTCAAGATGAATGTTGTTTATCATCTCCTTCATGATCACTAGTCAGGGTCACGATCGTTTTTGGGCCCTTAAGGAAGGAATCGTAGAGGGTTGTCATCTGCAGGTGTCAAAAAATGGGTACTCAGAGGAATGTATGTGTCTCCTTAGTATGCATGGTACATTCCTACTCATTGGATCCTGTGGGTTTACCGATTACTACCACACTTAAATTGAAATATACACATGCTTGCATATTTTCTCATATTCTCATAAATGTTCAGAGATCTTTTTTCATAGAGAAACAACGCATACAGTTTCGACATAGGCAATCAAGACGCAATAAATTTTATTGATTCATGAAGTTATTACAACCTCACAGACTTCTGTTACAAAATTTAACTCCATAAACTAATGACAACAAGAGGGCTTCATGTTACACTGATACGTCTCCATCGTATCTACTTTTCCAAACTCTTTTTCCCTTGTTTTGGACTCTAATTTGCATGAGATTTGAATGGAACTAACACGGACTGACGCTGTTTTCAGCAGAATTGCCATGGTGTTGTTTTTGCGCAGAAATAAAAGTTCTCGGAATGACCTGATAATTTTCGAGGATTTTTTGGGGAATATATAAAAAATATTGGCGCAAGAATTACCTGGAGGCACGGAGCCAGTAGCCCACAAGCCCAGGAGGCGCCCCCCCTGACCGCGCCTGGCAGGCTTGTGAGGCCCTCGTGGCTCCGCAGCCTCCAACTCCAGCTCTATATATTCTTTATTGCCCATAAAATATTAGGAGAGAAGAGTTCATTGAGTTTCACGACACGGAGCTGCCGCCACCAGTCAACTACCTTTCCTATCGGCATTTGCGAGGATGTGCCTGTTGTGGTTGCTAACGTTACTATCTTAACGGACTTTGTTATTCTGGATATTCCCGAGGATGATGCCATGGCGGTCATCCTTGGAAGACCCTTTTTAAACATTGCAGGGCTGTTATTGATTGCAACAAAGGCAATGTGACTTTCCATGTCAATGGTAATGAGCATATGGTGCACTTTCCGAAGAAACAATATCGAGTTCATTGCATGAATGCTATTGAAAAATCTTCATCAATTCTTATTGGAGGCTTTGAATGCCCTATACCTACTGTCCAAATAAAGTATGATTTACTTTTTGGGGATATGCACATCCCCGTTGAGGTAACCTAGTGATTATTCGAAAATTATCCGGTTTTATGTGATTCAAAAAATGTTTGTCAAGCAGACATGATCAACTTCATTGATGGATTTCCTTTGATGACCATGAGATGGATGAATTTATAAGTCACAACCTTCTGCTCCCAACTTTTACTTTCTGTTGTTTAGAAGAAAAATGATAAATTTAGCATTATTTTCCTGTTTTCTGTTTTTTCCGTCCCTTAGAAAAGTGTCCCGAAAATAAAAGTTCTCCAAATGCCCTGAAATTCAAGTATGATTTTTTTGGAATATTTGAAAATTTCTGAGATAGGAAGCTAGTCAGGGGGATGCACCAGTGGGCCACAAGCCCAGGAGGCGCGGGCCCCCCTAGCCTCGCTTGGCAGGCTTGTGGGTCCCACGTGGCCCCCTGCACTTATTCCAGCTCCCATCTCCTTCTTCTACCTCCAGAAAACCCATTCCACAGTTCAAACCCGTGTTCTTCCTCTTCTTGCTGCATTTTTCGATCTCCCTTTGCAAAGCCCCAATCACCAAACTATTTTGGGGAATTGATCCTTGGTATGTGACTCCTCCATTGGTCCAATTAGTTTTTGCTCTAGTGCTTTATCGGTTGCGTATTTTTGCTGCCTTGGTGACCCTGTTCTTGAGCTTTGCATGTTAATTTTAGTTGGTCCCAAGTAGTATCGATGCATGATATGGCCTCTAGGTACTTGTAGGAGTAGTTGCTATGAGTTTTTTTGAGCCTTGTTCTCTTTTCTTTTGAGTCACTAAAAATTTCAGAAAAAGAAGATGTTCAGGAGAAACTATCATGGTGGTTCCTCAAGAAAAAGGGGTCCCCGTCTCTCGATTCGGGAGCCTGATCCTTATCACCCGAGAAACGCACAGGTACAACCATGTGAATGGCCTTCAGATGAATTCAAGATTGATGCAGGTTTCAAGGACAAGTTTGATACATTTGTTCACAACACCGGGCTTGAAGAATTCATCTCCAACAAATGCGGACATTATACTACACTCACTGCCTCTTTTGTTTGTAGATTCAAATTTTCAGTTGGCCGTGACTCATCCATACTGTTTGATCTTTATGACAAATATTATACCATGTATTTAGAGGATTTTAATAGAATTTGCAAGTCCTAGGTTACAGATTTTATTTCTAGTATAACTGTTGGAGAAACTAGAGATATTCTACCATGGGGAGCATTCATTTCCCTGCCTTACATTATTTTCCCTCTTCATAGGTAGATGCATTAAAGGCAAGATTGAGCATTGTCACCTCTGCGCACCTGACCTTAGTATTCTTTAGAGCGCAGTAACGGGTGATAGAAGTTTCAACATGGGAGCTATAATCGCGAGGAGGCTAAATAATAATGCTAATGAAGGGGATTTCTTTGGTGGGATCTATGCCACTCGCATAGCAAATTTTCTTGGAATACCCATCCACACAGGAGATCCCCCGCTCCATACAGCTTTCCTTGATCGCACCGCTATGACACGCTATCAGTTCCTTGAGAGGAATAATGAATCCCTCCAATACCGGTTAATATTTAACCAACAGCGTGTTTTCCATATTACCCTTCCTCCTCCTGCCTTCTTTGACTTTCAAATAAAACGGAGATATTACATAGCCAGAGGAGAAGCAGAGGAGTATGAGAGGGAGGCAAAGGCTGCTTGCCTCCGTGAGACAGCTATTCAGGCGGTAGCTGCCGCGTTCCCGTACAACCCCCATTATGATTTTGGATATCGCCCGGACCAGCCATGGGAGTAGACCAACTTAGGCCAAAATCCTAAGATTGGGGGAGTACGTGTTTCTCACCAACTTTATGTACATGCTCACACTTTCACTTTGTTAGTCGGTGTTCACACTTTGCAATTGTATCATCCATGCTAGTTTATTTCTTTTTCTCGCTTTCTTCTCGTGTGTTTGTTTAAATTGTGAAAAACAAAAAAATTAGTTGTAAGTTTACTTTCCAGCCTGCTTAGTGGTATTTAAAAAGAAAACCCAAAAATATTTCCCGTTCTTCTTTTGCTTGTTGGGAGCTTTCCTGTGTAAATAGTTTTCTTTTTCTTTTGGGCAAGGTAGAAGACCATGGTTAAAATGTTTAGTGGTTCTCACATGCATATCTGTTTATCCATCAAAGATCCATATTACTTTGTCTTCTCCTTTGAGTTTGCTTGCAGATTCCAGTTAGTCCAATGCACGAGCACTCTCATTATTATTCACATCATTCGGTCGTGCAAGTGAAAGGCAATAATGACGATATGATGAAGTGACTGAGCCTAGAAAGCTGGTATGAACTCGACCTATTTTGTTTTTTGTAAATATGACTAGCTCATCGTTCCTAATTTAGCATTGTTATGAGAGAAACATGTTTGCAATGACAACTTAGAGATCATAGTTTCTGATGCCATGCTTAATTAGCTAGGAGCTTATAATGGTTTGTCTTGGATGCCAACATGAATTTAAAGATGATTATGATGTAGTATGATAGGATGGTATCCTCCTTTGAATGATTCAAGTGGCTTGACTTGGCACATGTTCACGCATGTAGTTGAAACAAAATCAACATAGCCTCTATGATATTCATGTTTATGGTGATTTATATCCTACTCATGCTTGCACTCAACGTTGGTTAATTTCAGTGCATATTGCTGACTGTTGTCGCTCTCTAGTTGGTCGCTTCCCAATCTTTTGCTAGCCTTCACTTGTACTAAGAGGGAATACTTCTTGTGCATCCACTTCCATAAACCCAAAAGTTGTTCCTTATGAGTCCACCATACTTACCTATATGCGGTATCTACCTGCCGTTCCAAGTAATTTTGCATGTGCAACTCTCTAAATCTTCAAGTAATAATCTGTTTTGTATGTCTGAACCGCTCATGTGGTGACAAGGGACGATCAGTATCTTCCATGCTAGGTGTGTTATCCTCGATACATGTTTATTCACTATCACTCACGAGAAAGGGACCGGTAGTCGGAATGCCCAGTTCCATGCTCAAATCGAAAATATAATTGCAAACAAAACTCCCCCTGGATTGTTGTTGGTATGGAAGGCACCCGAGGATTCGGTTAGTCATGGACTGTGATTAATTGGTGGTGGGGGAGTCAAAACTTTACCTTTCTGTTTGGGAAGTGCCTATAATATGTGTAGCATGGAAGATGGTGAAAACTCTTGGTCATCGGGTTGACAATGAAAGCATAACACTCAAAATTATGTATCTCTATTTTAAAAGCTTGAGCTCTGGCACCTCTGCAAATCAATGCATCCCTCTGCGAAGGGCCTATCTATTTACGTTTCAATTGAGTCATCCTCTTCTCATAAAAGGCACCAATTAGAGAGCACCTTCGTCATTTTTATGCTTTGCTACTAATTGATATTGAGTATGACTGTGACTGAATCTTCTTTGCCATGAATTACAATGTTCAGTCAGCCCTTGGTCTTTGAAGGTGCTCTTTATTTATGTTTTGCGGTCTCAGAAAGGGCTAGCGAGATACCATCTGTTCATATTGTGTTATGATTGTTTTGATTGAAGTGTTGATGTTTGAAGCTTATTATTATTGCTCGCTAGTTGATTATGCCATTGATATGTGTACATCAAGAGACCTAAATGTCATTATTTATGTGGTTAGCTTATGATCTTGCTGAAAATCTGAATATGAGTTAGACATAATTACAACAACAAGATCAATGAGAGTTCGTAAAAGTTTTTCTTTTGTCTCTTTCAGTTTGTCAACTGAATTGCTTGAGGACAAGAAAGGCTTTAAGCTTGGGGGAGTTGATACGTCTCCATCGTATCTACTTTTCCAAACTCTTTTGCCCTTGTTTTGGACTCTAATTTGCATGATTTGAATGGAACTAACCCGGACTAACGCTGTTTTCTATAGAATTGCCATGCTGTTGTTTTTGCGCAGAAATAAAAGTTCTCGAAAAGACCTGGAAATTTATGAGGATTTTTTGTGGAATATATAAAAAATACTGGTGCAAGAATTACCTGGAGGCACGGAGCTAGGAGCCCACAAGCCCAGGAGGCGCGGGCCCCCCTGGTCGCGCCTGGCAGGCTTGTGAGGTCCTCGTGGCTCCGCAGCCTCCAACTCTAGCTCTATATATTCTCTATCGCCTAGAAAAAATTAGGAGAGAAGAGGTCATCGCGTTTCACGACACGGAGCCGCCGCCACCACCTGTTCTTCCTCTGGAGGGCAGATCTGGAGTCTGTTCTGGGCTCCGGAGAGGGGAAATCGACATCGTCGTCATCACCAACCATCCTTCATCGCCAATTCCATGATGCTCTTCATCGTTCGTGAGTAATCTCATCGTAGGTTTGCTGGACGGTGATGGGTTGGATAAGATCTATCATGTAATCGAGTTAGTTTTGATGGGTTTGATCCCTAGTATCCACTATGTTCTAAGATTGATGTTGCTACTACTTTGCTATGCTTAATGCTTGTCACTAGGGCCCGAGTGCCATGATTTCAGATCTGAACCTAGTATGTTTTCATCAATATATGTGTTTTCTTGATCCTATCTTTCAAGTTGTAGTCACCTACTATGTGTTATGACCCGGCAACCCCGGAGTGACAATAACCGGAACCACTCCCGGAGATGACCATAGTATGAGGAGTTCATGTATTCACTATGTTCTAATGCTTTGTCCGGTTCTCTATTAAAAGGAGACCTTAATATCCCTTAGTTTCCATTAGGACCCCGCTGCCACGGGAGTGATGGACAATAGATGTCATGCAAGTTCTTTTCCATAAGCACGTATGACTAAATATGGAATACATGCCTACATTACATTGACGAACTGGAGCTAGTTACATATCTCCCATGTTATAACTGTTACATGATGAATGTCATCCAACATAATTATCCATCACCGATCCAATGCCTACGAGTCTTTTCCTACTGGTCCTTGCTAAATTACTTTACCGCTACTACTGTCGCTACTGCTACTATTACCGCTACTGCTTTCACTACTGCTACTGTTACCGCTGCTACTGTTACTATCACACTAGTTTGCTACTGAAACTTTGTTGCAGATACTAAGTCTTTCAGGTGTGGTTGAATTGACAAATCAACTGCTAATACTCCAGAATATTCTTTGGTTTCCCCTTGTGTCGAATCAACAAATTTGGGTTGAATCCTCTACCCTCGAAAACTATTGCGACCCCCTATACTTGTGGGTTATCATACACTTATTGCCATTGTCAAAACCGGACTACTCCATTTTAGCTTTCTTCCCGTGTGGACAATTACTAGTATAATGTCCTGCTTTCTTGCAATGAAAACAAATGAGTTCCGACAAGTCTCGGGGCATCTTGGAGTTTGCTATTACTGCTTGGTTTTCCTGCTTCCTTTTTGGGCACATATTTTTGGAGTGGCCAAATTTCATACACTTGAAACATCTGATATGACTCAGGTCTTTATCTGCAGAGATTTGGATTTTCCGAGGGTACTTTCTCTTCTTTCCGGATTCCTTCCTTTTGGATAGTACTTCCATTTCATGTGGATCAAACTCTACTTTTTCCATCGGGAAGTTTCCCAGATATTTATGGCTTTCCTTCGTGCAATCCTGTAAGGAATGTCCTTCTCCTCCACATGAGTAACATGCATTGGAGAAAAATCTGGTTAGGCCTTGTCCATGAGGGCCTTCTAAATTTTCCTTCATCACAGGTTCTTCTAAAATCTTCTCCTTGAGTGTTTCCTTCACGCTGCTTGACAACTTGTTGCACCTTGGGGTAAATGTAACGCTGGGAAGGGTAGTGGGTGGTTTCTTCACACAAGAAACAAGTCACCTAACTAGTTGGGCATTCCTCTGATGAGTGATTTTCTTCACAATGAGGACATCCATCATTGTGTTCTTCCTGGGTGTGTCCTATTTCTCCACTGATCTTCCATGCGCAAGGCTTCTTCATTGGATTAACATAGCTCTTCTGAATGAGACGGGATCTTAACAGAGTCTTCTTGAATTTGTCCCAAGTTTCTGCTCCACTAAATCCTTGTATGGCATGATGCATTTTCCACCAAATAGCAGCACCTTGAGTAAAGTACTGAAGAGTGTGCGCCACTTCATATTTCCTTGAAATCAAATTGCTCCCGAAGTGGTTCTCCATGTTCTGAATCCATATATCAGCCTCCAACTGGGTCATTGGTCCAGAGATTACATGTCCAGCTTCATACTCCATTTGGTAGGGTTGAGGTTTTGGGGATGAGATGGGTAAGAGAGAGAGAGAGATATACGCACAATACAAACAATATTTTTGAGAATAGGTTTTATTTGTGGCTGTCGTAAAACACACACCAATGATAGCTCACAAATCATCGTATCTAATGTGGGTATATATCAGGGGTTTGGACTTCTAGTGGTCATATAAATATTCGAACGCTTGAGGGTCTTCGAATTCTTTGAGTCTTCAGAGTCTTCAATTGGTGCAGCTTCAACTCTTCAAATGCATGGTGTAATTCTCTTTACTTTGAAGTGGGACTCAGTTGATACTTCATGTGTTCAAAGGGGAAAAGGTATTTGATACGTCTCCGTCGTATCTACTTTTCCGAACTCTTTTGCCCTTGTTTTGGACTCTAATTTGCATGAATTCAATGGAACTAACCCGGACTAACGTTATTTTCAGCAAAATTGCCATGGTGTTGTTGTTGTGCATAAATAAAAGTTCTCGAAATGACCTGAAAATTTACGGAGATTTTTTTCTGGAATTAATGAAAAATACGTGCGCAAAGATCCACCGGAGGAGGTGAGCCAGTGGGCCGCAAGCCTAGGGGCCGAGGCCACCCCCTGGCCGTGCCCTGAGGGCTTGTGGGGCCCACGAGGCTCCACCGCCTTCAAACTCATCTCTATTTATTCCGTTTCGCCCGGAAAAAAAATCAGGGAGAAGGATTCATCGCGTTTTACGATAAGGAGGCGCCGCCACCTCCTGTTCTTCATCTGGAGGGCAGATCTGGAGTCCGTTTTGGCCTCCGGAGAGGGGAAATCGTTGCCATCATCATCATCAACCTTCCACCATCGACAATTCCATGATGCTCTTCATCGTTCGTGAGTAATCTCATCGTAGTCTTGCTGGACGGTGATGAGTTGGATGAGATCTATCATGTAATTGAGTTAGTTTTGATGGGGATTGATCCCTAGTATCCACTATGTTCTGAGATTGATGTTGCTACTACTTTGCCATGTTTAATGCTTGTCACTAGGGCCCGAGTGCCATGATTTCAGATCTGAACCTATTATGTTGTCGCCAATACATGTGTGTTTTAGATCTTATCTTGCAAGTTGTAGTCACCTACTATGTGTTATGACCCGGCAACCCTGGAGTGACAATAGCCGGAACCACTCTCGGAGATGACCATAGTATGAGGAGTTCATGTATTCACCAAGTGTTAATGTGTTGGTCCGGTTCTTTATTAAAAGGAGAACCTTAATATCTCGTAGTTTCCATTAGGACCCCGCTGCCACGGGAGGGATGGACAATAGATGTCATGCAAGTTCTTTTCCCTAAGCACGTATGACTACATACGAAATACATGCCTACATTAGATTCACGAATGGGAGCTAGTTACTTATCTCTCTGTGTTATAGCTGTTACATGATGAATCACATCCGACATACTTATCCATCACCGATCCACTTCCTACGAGTCTTTTACTACTGGTCCTTGCTATGTTACTTTACTTGCTACTGTTATCACTACTGCTGTTACTTGCTGCTGCTGCCACTACTGCTATTACTTGCTACTGCTGTCACTACTGCTATGACTTGCTACTTTGCTGTTACATGTTGCAAGACTTTTCTGGAGCCGTAGCCGGGGAAGCATTATTCTCAAGAATAGTCCCCCGTCAACGTGCTATTTTCTGGCGCCATTGATACAACAAGTTAGGAATAGTCTGCCGTCAACAGATCCTTTTCTGGCACCGTTGCTATCATACCACTTTGCTACTGATACTTTGCTTGGAGACACTAATCTTTCAGGTGTGGTTGAAATTGACAAACTCAGCTGCTAATACATGAGAATATTCTTTTGCTTCCCCTTGTGTCGAATCAATAAATTTGGGTTGAATACTCTACCCTCCAAAACTGTTGCGATTCCCTACACTTGTGGGTTATCAAGACTATTTTCTGGCGCTGTTGCTGGGGAGGCACAGCTATATTCTCTGAGTCACTTGGGATTGACGTCTGCTAATCACTATGAGGAATCCGATAGATCCAAGAACTAAAGGCTTGCCCTCAACTACGAGGACCGGTAAGGAACTGCCATCTAGCTCTGCACTTGATTCACCTTCAGTTATGAGTAAGTTTGCGACATCACCTCCTGCTAGAAATCTTGATATGTCGCGTATGCTTGATGATGCTACTTCTGCTACCCATGATGCTGATGATGATGCTATGCTTGATACTATGCCTGATGATGCTATGCTTGATACTATGCCTCATGATGCTATGCTTGATACTATGCATGATGATGCTATGCTTCATACTATGCCTGATGATGTTATGCCTGATACTGCTTTGCCACTAGGTGCATTCCTTGATGCACAAATTGCTAGAATTGCTACTAGATGTGATGATACTTCTGAAACTGCTGATACTATTGAAGTAGAACCTGCTACTATGCATGAATTTCCTGTTATGCCTCAACATTATGTTATGGAGGGAGAGATAGCTGAGGACTTTCTTGCGTGTAAGGATAGCTGAGGACTTTCTTGCGTGCAAGTGGAAAGAAAAATCTCTGAACACTAGGATGAAATACGACCTGAAGTTTGCTACTTTGCCTATCTTTGTGACCGATAAGGATTATGAATTCTCTGTCGACCCTGAGTTAATCACTCTGGTCGAATCTGATCCTTTTCACAGTTATGAGTCTGAAACGGTTGTAGCCCATCTTACCAAACTGCACGATATAGCCACCCTATTCCCTAGTGAGGAAAAGATCCGCCACTACTATATCCTCAAGTTGTTTCCTTTCTCGCTAAAGGATGATGCTAAGACCTGGTTCACTTCTCTTGCTCCTGGTTGTGTGCGTGCCCCCAGGATATGGTCTACTACTTCTCTGAAAAATATTTCCCTGCCCATAAGAAGCAAGCTGCCTTGCAGGAAATATACAACTTTCCTCAAGCTGAAGAAGAGAGTCTCCCACAAGCTTGGGGGAGGCTCATCCAGCTACTGAATGCATTGCCTGATCACCCTCTTGAGAAGAACGAAATACTTGATATCTTCTATAATGGACTTACCGATGCTTCCAAAGGCAGCCTAGATAGTTGTGTCGGTTGTGTTTTTAGGAACGAACCGTAGAACAAGCTGAGATTCTACTGAATGACATCTTGTCCAATGAGAATGCTTGGACTATTCCCGAACCACCTCCTAAGCCAACTCCGAAGAAAAGAGGTATTCTATTCCTCAGTCCTGAAGATATGCAAGAAGCCTAGAAATCTATGCGAGAGAAAGGCATTAAATTTGAAGATGTCAAAAATCTACCACCTATCGAAGAGATCCATGGTCTCGATAACCCAATACAGGTAGTAGAAGTAAATTCTCTGCATAGGTTTCATGAGAGTGATATTCCTTTTGATAAACGTGCTAGCTTATGCCTCCATGAATTTGATAACTTTGTTGCCAAACAACAGAGTTTCAATGATTATGTTAGCAGACAATTGGAACAGAATACTCGTATGCCTAGTCATTGAAGTGCTTGTATTTACAGAAACGTCAATGATCTTAAGCTTCTGAGTAAACATGCCTCTATGGTTACTACTAAAGTAGAACAAGTACTTAAAGCTCAAAATGACTCGCTCAATGAGTTGAATGACAATTGAAAGTGCGTTATATCGACTAGAGGGGGGTGAATAGGAGATTTTTAGAATTTCATCACTGAGGAAATTCCTTTTGAGGAAATTCCTCACTGATGACTAACTTACAGCGGAAACAGTAAAGGATCAGATGTGCAAAGTTTCACAACAACAGTTTTTCAGAGTGAAGAATGTGAAAACAGATTGCACTGTGAGCAGGCACGCAGAATACATATGAGGATTAACTAACGTGAGGAATTTGGGGTTGAGGAAATTCAGAGAAAGTCTTCAATAAATTCTTCAAACAGTCGCAGTGAAAGTCATCAACACATAATACGAGGAAAGTAAGGAGTTGAGGAATTAGAACCCGTTTCTCAGTGAAGACAGTCGTTGATGACCCAGTTCCAACTGCTGTGACAGTCGTACATCTGGTTTGGAGCGGCTTGGTATTGAAACCAAAGGACACACAGTCCCGGGACACACAGTCCCTACCGTATTCTCCTTGAGCTAAGGACACATAGTCTTCGCCCAACACTCGTGGTAAGTCTTCAGGGCAGACTTCCAAACCCTCAGAAACTTGGTCACCCGGTGATCCACATTTGACTGCTGGAAAGGTCTAGACCATGACGCCTAACCATCTGGACGATGCACAGTCCTCAAAGGTAAAAGGCTTCAGTCCCACACAGGAACAACTTCTTCAGTGATGCTCAATCACTAGGTTTGGTTTGTAGTTTCGGTGTATGGTGTATTTCCTCACTGATGAATTACTCTCGAAGGCTCCGAGGAATTGTGTTGCTCTTATGACAAGTGTCAGTTTCTAACGGAGCAGCCAACCAGCTAGTGGTTGTGGGGGGTGGCTATTTATAGCCTGGGAGCATCCCGACATGATTTGACACTAATGCCCTTAAGTAATATGACCGTTGCACTGGATAAGACCAGCGACTTGGCCTGGCTATCGAAACGGTCGGAACCCTCAACTGTGAGAGTCCTCATGTCACTCGTATTCCTCAGTTGAGGCTTTTGGTAGGATTAGGCTTGGGTTGAGCATCATGAGGAAATTCATTCCATAGTGTAACTTCGACCCCCTTTAACAGTACGGTGTTCCTATTACTCGAATGCGAAGAAAGTAAAACAGAAAGTGTAAATCTTCATGCTTCAATTCTTCAGAGTGATTTTCTTCAGGAACCACCGGACTTCTCAATATCAGTATCTTCCTGAGGAATATCAATTTCATCGCAGATTCCTCGCGATTCATTTCTTCAGCTTCAGACCAATCTCTTCAACTGAAGACATATATTTTTAGGGGTCGATATTCTTCAATTATCTCAAACTCCTCAATGACTTATAGATCCTGTGTACACTCACAAACACATTAGATACTTAACCTATAAGTCTTCAAACCACCAAAATCACTAAGGGGCACTAGATGCACTTACAATCTCCCCCTTTTTGGTGGTTGATGACAATTAGGTTAAGTCTTCAACAGGGATCAAAAATATGAAGTGTAAATACTCATTTGAGGAATTTGAAATCAAGATTCAAAAAGACTCCCCCTGAAGATGTGCATATCTTGAGGATTTTGCTTTTTACAGCAAATGCACATTGATGATTTATATCATGGAGATCTCCCCCTGAGTCTTGTAAATCATGCATACATGTAACATATCATATGAAGAATATGAAGACGCATGATGACAAATGGTATCTGATGAATTCCAGCATGCGTGCATTAAAACCTGAGGAATAAGCATGCGAAGAAAAACGTTCAAAAGCGTCAGAGTACCATCGGGCTTAAGTTACAACTCATTACAAAAAAACTTCAGAAGAGCCAAGAGTTTGTAACTTCAATATAGTTCATAAGCCCCAAAAATATCCCGCTTGAAGACTAACTCTGAAGTTTCTCCCCCTTTGTCATCAAGTGACAAAAAGGGACAAACTGAGGACTAGCTCTCGTGAAGACTTCACTTCTTGGCGGTTGAGGAAGAGCCGTGATGCTTCTTGGGAGTAGTCTTCTTCCTTGGACTGGTAGCAGTGTTGAGCTGTTCTTCGTCAGTTTCAGCAGTGCGGAATGAAGAAAAGGAGCTGTCTTCAAGGTCTGGCACTCGAATAGGCCTGAACTTCTTCTTAGGAGGCCACGACCATTCAAACTCTCGCTCAAAGTCCATTTCTTCAAGATCAGTCTGGGTCTTCAGATGTGCAAGTGTAGCCCAGGTGCGATCGAAAACCTCATCCAGTCAAACACCCAAGTGTTAATGTCTTCAGGGTTGCCAGATATGTGAAGAGTGGCATAGAACTGAAGAATTAACTCGTTGTTCCAGTCAGATATGTCGGAGCACATTGGGAGTAAACCTGCATCATGGAGTACACTGAGGACTAGCTCCAGGCATGGTATTGCTTCAAGTTCAACATGAGGAATATGCCTGTGCTGGAATATCTTGTTTCGTCCACATAGCACAAAGGCATAGTAATTCATCTGAGTCCTAGTCCAAAACATCAGATGCCTCATTTGAGGCTTGTCATAGGGGTTCTCTCCAATGAAGTACATGTGTTCTTCAAAGAAATTTTCCTTTTGAAACTTTGGACGCTTGGAGAATGGCTGACACTGAACTGGCTGAAGATTTTGCTGAGGAATAGGAGGGAGACAACAATGGCAGTCTCTGGGTTGAGCACGACGAATGCATTGTCTTGGTCAGGTGCATTCTCCTTAGCATTTTCCTCAGGGTGAGGAATTTCAGCAGTTAGTACTTCAGGCTGAGGAGATGGTGCTTGCTGGGCGTCAGGCTGAGGAGCTTGCTCTAGCTGTGCTTCAGGCTGAGGTATTTCTTCTTCTTGCTCAGTTGGAGGAGTTTGATCAGCATGTTCCTCATCTTGAGGATTCTGCTCAAAGTGATGAATTTCATCAGCTTGAGGATTTTCAGTTTGTTATACCTCAGCTGGCTTGGTGGCAGAGGAAGTTTCATCAGCTGGTGCAGCTGATGCTTGAACATTGTCTTTTTGAGGAATGAAAGGTTGAGGACTGTCGTCTATCTGAATTTCATCGCCAGTGTGTTCCTCAGAGGCGACATCTTTCATTTCCTCATCTACCTTTTTTGCTGGATCATCAATGATGACCATTTCATAGGAAGGAGCGACATTCAGGGGCACAGGGTCCAGAGGAGCAGCTTCTTCAAGTGCTTTGAGGCGCTTTGCCTCTGTTTCTTCTTCTGCTGAGGAGGCCTTTCTCTTTTTGGCTTCTTTTCAGCAGCCATGGTTTTCTTCACGTCTGATGCAGACGGAGTCATCTTCTTCACCTTTGAAGCTTTTGGTGAAGGGGTTCTCTCTACAGATTCTTCAACTGGTATTGAGGAACCAGCTGGAACAGAGTCATCAGCCTGCTTTTATGAAGCAGCTGGATCAGGGGCAGTCTCATCAGCTAGAGTTTCCATCATGATTTCTTCAATAGCCGATTCATCAAAACGGCGCTCTCGGTGTACTTCCTCAGATTGAGGAGTTTCCTCATCATGAGGAGATTCATCTGTTGGCTCCTCAATCAAGGGCTGAGGAGTTGGTGCTGGGGGTGCGGCCTTCTTATTGTAGTCATCAACAGCACTAGTGGCCAGCTTGATGAAATTGCTCTTGAGGCTTTTACGATCTGACAGCTTGGAGTACTTGTCAGTCAATTTCTTCAGATCTGCCTGTGTTGACACCAGTGCATCAGGAGTCAATTTGAGGAGATTCTGCTTGAGGTATTTCTCTTTTTTAATCTTTGCTGGGGCTGGGCAGAGTTGCACGTTCAGCAGTTACCAAAGTCTTCGCAGGAGGTGTTGAAGACTTTGTCTCCGAGTTGGTTGCAGCTGGGAGTGAGGACCTGGAGCTGGCGGTCATAGGCTTTATGACTTGCTTCTATACTGGTTTCTCTTGAGGCTTTGGAGGTGGAGCTGAGGATTTTGGAGCTGAGGAGATTGGTACTGAGGGCTTTGGCACTGATGGTTTTGGTGTTGAAGGTTTTGGTGATGAAGGTTTTGGTGCTGAAGGTTTTGTGACTGAAGCCTGAGCAGACTTCTCTTGAGGCTTTCGAGCCCTTGGCTTTGATGGCACAGACTGCATTTGAGGAATTTCTGAGCCAGAGGTTTCTGTGGCAGAGGACGAAGCAGCAGCTGAGGATTCATTGAATTTCCTCACTGTAGCTTCTGCCTGCTTTTTGAGCTTAGCCAGATGCTTTTCCTTCTCATCTGGATAGTCATCAATAGTCATGAGGCTTGAGCGATGTGCTACTTGATGATCCTCAAGTGGGGCCCTTCTGCCAGGGGGCTTCAGAGCGAATTTCTTCGCATATTTGGGAGTCACGAACCTGTATTCCTTCCATTCCTTCGCCCATTAGCGTTCTATCTTCTGCAGTCGTATCTTTCTCTTGGCCATTGTCTCATTTTCATCAGGCGTGCAATAGTCCAAGTAAATATCCTCAGGGATATCCACAGCTGTGTTTTGCTCAAGTTTCTTTCCTCCCTTCTGTTTTCTGTCTTCCTACATTTTCTTCAGTTGAGGATTTTGCTGATGAGATTGAACTCTTGAGGATTCTGATGAGACTTGAAGATTTTCTTCCAGAAACGCTGCAAATTAGTTAATGTGATGAGAACCGAGAGATTCATCAGCTGACATGTGTGTTCCTGTGAACAGAGTATAGTTGCGAGGAATTTGGAGAGGTCATATGCGTTCTCAGATTTGAAGAAAATGTAAAAGTTTGACAGTTTGAGGAATATAACCAGTGGTTGAGGAATTTGCCTAAGCATACTGTCCTTGGGTTCTAGAGTTGCACAGATCCGAAAATTCGCACAACTGAGGAATCTCGTGAAAATCTTAGATGCTTAGCATAGTTCATCAATGATGTGGTGATAGGCAGTGTTTGAGGAATCAAGTGCTTATCGTTTCTTGAGGAAAAACAGATTTCACATAGAAGATGTAAAATTTTAGATCTAACTTGCTGTAAAAATGGGATTTATTTACCCTGAAAGGTGCGCACGAAGAACACAGGAAGGTGTGTGTAGAGAAGCTCTTGGGTCGAGTGTCCAATGCACCCTAACCCTGCGACAGAGGACGTCTACGGCGGCGGCTGACAAAGATGGTCCGACTCCGACGTGGTTCCGGCGACGGAGAAGTCGAGGCAGTGAAGCTCTTCCTCACCGGCGACGAGACTACCAGCGATGGCGCTAGGGTTTGGTGGTGTATGCTGTGGCAAGAGAGCGATGGAGCGAAGAAGAGTATGCCGAGGGGGATAAGGACATATTTATAGCCAAAAGTTACTGTTGGCGCGAGAATTTCGGACCAGACAGCCCCTGCCTCTACGTCTCCATAGGACACGTGTAGCTCCCGAACGATGCGGTGGAGATAGTGGATATCGTGGTTATCCGATCATGGGAAGTGGGGTTCAGTTACTGTGTATTAAAGAAACAATTTTTGAAGATTTGAGGATTTTCGTTACAAAATCATCAGCTGACAAGGACACAGTGAGGATTTTGAACAAAGTTTCAAGTTGAACGCATATGAAGAATTGAATAGACTGGATGAGTATAGCATACAGGGAAAGTAGGGTCCGATCACCTTCACTTAGCAGAAATATCAACTTGAAGAAATAGCAATAAGTGAATGATGTTGAGGACTTGAAATCACAGTCTATCCAGTCAAAATGAAAGTCATCAAGTGCTTTTGAAGATTTTATGATAAATCATCACAATGAAGAACAGCTGTTTTGAAGAAAAACACATTTTGAGGGAAAAGAACATTTGAAGAAAATCAACTTGAGGAATTTCACATTGGGCGGTGGCGTGACCCACTATATAAGAATTGTTGATTACAGACGCCGCATACAATTGTCGTAGGGCCCTGAGAATCAATTTCTTCGTTAATTTCTTCACATTCAGAGTGACATTCTTCATTAGTTGAAGAAAATCGATTCATCATGTGTTGCACATCTAAGTCATCAACTTTGCATAAGTGTTAGGATGTGTGCATGTTTTTACAAAACATTTGAAGATTCTAAGATATTTAGCTCACACCGCAACTTGCAAAACCTTTTCTCATCGAAGGGCTTAGTGAAGATATCTGCCAGTTGATCATCAGTCTTCACATAGTCGATGAGGATATTGCCCTTGAGGACATGGTCCCGAAGAAAATGATGATGAATCTGGATGTGCTTGGTCTTCGAGTGCTGTACTGGGTTGTAAGCAATCTTGATAGCACTCTCATTGTCACAGTAGAGAGGCACATTCTTCATGTTGATGCCGTAGTCCTTGAGGGTTTGCTTCATCCATAGAAATTGAGCACAGCAAGAACCAGCAGCAATGTACTCAGCTTCGGCAGTGCAGAGTGATACGCAGTTCTGCTTCTTTGAGGACCAGCAAACTAGTGATCTTCCGAGGAAGTGACATGTGCCAGAAGTTGACTTGCGATCCACACGGTCACCAACATAGTCTGAATCAGAATACCCTACCAGATGAAGATTGGAGCCCTTGGGATACCATAATCCTAGTGTTGGTGTGTGAGCTAAGTATCGAAGAATATGTTTCACAGCCTTATGGTGTGATTCCTTCGGCTTTGCTTGAAAACATGCACACATGCAAACACTAAGCATTATATCTGGCCTAGATGCACATAGATACAATAAAGAGCCAATCATAGAACGATATACCTGCTGATCGAAGTCTTTACCATTTTCATCAGTGCCGAGGTGGCCGTTGGTAGGCATTGGAGTCTTGGCACCTTTGCATTCTTGCATGTCGAATTTCCTTAGAACATCCTTGAGGTGTTTCTCCTGTGATATGAAGATTCCATTGCTTTGTTGACGAATTTGAAGACCTAAGAAGAATTTCAGCTCCCCCATCATGGACATCTGATATTCTTCACTCATCATGTAGGCAAATTTATCACTGTATCGTTTGTCAGTACAGCCAAATATGATATCATCGACATATATTTGACATACAAATAGCTCATTATCAGAGGATTTTGTGAAAAGAGTTGGATCGAGTGAACCAGGTTTGAAGCCTTTCTTCATGAGGAATTCCTTCAATGTATCGTACCATGCCCGAGGGGCTTGCTTGAGACCATAAAGAGCCTTTTTGAGTCTGAAGACTTTGTCTGGATTCTTTGGATCCTCAAAACCTGGGGGCTGAGCAACATATACTTTTTCCTCAAGCTTACCATTGAGGAATGCACTTTTCACATCCATTTGATATAAAATGATGTTATGATGATTAGCATAAGCAATTAGTATTCGAATAGCTTCAAGTCTAGCAACAGGTGCAAAAGTTTCATCGAAATCTATTCCTTTAACCTGGGTGTAGCCTTGGGCTACAAGTCGTGCCTTGTTCCTCACCACTTGACCGTCCTCATCTTGCTTGTTTCGGAAAATCCACTTGGTGCCGATGATGTTGTGCTTGCGAGGATCTGGTTGTTTGACGAGCTCCCATACGTCATTCAGCTTGAATTGAAGAAGTTCGTCTTGCATAGCTTGGATCCACTCCGGTTCCAGAAAAGCCTCAGCAACTTTTGAGGGTTCTGTGATGGATACAAAGGAAAAATGCCCACAAAAGTTAACTAAGTGTGAAGCTTTTGAGAGAGTGAGAGGACCTGGTGCGTTGATGTCGTTGAGGATTTTGTCAAGTTCTACTTCGTTTGCAATCCTTGGATGAGCTGGTTGAGGATTTTGTCTGGGCTGAGGAAGTGGTGCTGGTGCAATTTCCTCAGGAGCATCTTCTTGATTTTTATCTGTGATGGGGATTGTTTCTTCACCAATTTCCTCAGTGGGGACAATGTCTTCAGTAGGCTTGAGCTTTATTGCTTCCTCAGGAGACAGCTTATCTGGATCAGAAGGCAATTGCTCTCTTTGCGAGCCATTAGTTTCATCGAACCGCACATCTACAGTCTCAACAACTTTGTTGTGATAGTTGTTGAAGACTCCGTAAGTGTGCGAGTCCTTTCCATAACCGAGCATAAAACCTTCATGTGCCATAGGTGCAAATTTTGAGCTATGGTGAGGACCTCTAATCCAGCATTTTGCACCGAAGACTTTGAAATAACTCACATTGGGTTTCTTGCCAGTGAGGAGTTCATATGAGGTTTTCTTGAGGAATTTGTGAAGATATACCCTGTTCATGATATGGCATGCAGTGTTGATTGCTTCGGGCCAAAAGCGACGAGGAGTGTGATATTCTTCAAGCATAGTTCTTGCCATTTCCACCAGAGTCTTGTTCTTCCTTTCGACGACACCATTCTACTGAGGAGTATAAGGAGCAGATAATTCATGAGTAATACCAAGTTCATCAAGATAATCATCAAGACCAGTGTTTTTGAACTCAGTTCCATTATCACTCCTGATATGTTTGATCTTGATGCCAAAATCCGTCGAGGCCCTTGAAGAAAATCGTGTGAAGATTTCCTGCACTTCAGTTTTATACACTATGATATGCACCCAAGTTTATCTGGAATAATCATCAACTATGACGAAGCCATATAATGATGCTGCATTGGTTAGTGTGGCATAGTGAGTAGGTCCAAATAAATCCATATGAAGCAATTCGAATGGACGTGTAGTGGTCATGATAGTCTTAGAGGGATGCTTGGATCTGGTCATTTTCCCAGATTCACAAGCACCACAAAGATGATCCTTGAGGAATTTGACCGATTCGATGCCGATGACATGCGTCTTCTTCGCGAGCATGTGCAAATTCTTCATGCCTGCATGACCTAGTCTTCGGTGCCACAACCATCCTTCTGAGGTTTTTGCTAGTAAGCAAGTGGCTGGTTGAGGACCTGTAGAGAAATCAACAATGTACAAATCCCCTCTTCTTACACCTTCGAAGACTTTGGATCTGTCAGATTCCATGATGACTACACATCTATATCTACCAAATGTAACAATCATATCAAGATCACAAAGCATCGAGACTGACATAAGGTTAAAACCAAGGGATTCAACAAGCATCACTTTGTTCATATGCCTATCCTTGGAAATAGCCACTTTGCCAAGTCCCAATACCTTGCTTTTACCTTTGTCAGCATATGTGATTTTCTTCAGAGGTGATGGAGTTAGTGGCATATTCATCAGTAAGCTTTTATCACCAGTCATGTGATGTGTGCAGCCACTATCAAGAACCCACTCAGTATTCTTGGGCTTGTCATCCTTCGAACCTTTTGCCATGAAGCAATAGGTTGGAGTGAAGTCATCAGCATAGTCATCAATATGGATGGTGCAATCATTTTCTTCAAGATTGAAGATTGACTTGCAGACGAAAGTGGTTGCCAGTGCAAGACTAGCCTGTCCGGATTCCGAGTCTTCATCAGAACCTTCTTCATCATCACATTCCTCTGATTCTACCTCGGAGACCATTTCCTTGCCAATAAGTGTCCGAGCCTTTCTGAAACTGGTCTTCTTGTGTGATGAGGGCTTTGAAGATGAGGATTTTGAAGATTTCTTCTTCTTCTTCGAGTCATGAGAACTGTCATCCTTGTATTTCTTCTTCTTTGATTCCTTTCCCCAATGCGGACAATCAGCAATGTAATGACCTGATTTCTTGCACTTGTGACAGGTTCGTTTCTTGTAGTCCTCAGATGAAGATTCTGATTTCCTCATGTCTCTTCTTGAAGATTTACCGAACTGGCCACGTCGTGTAAATCTCTGGAATTTCCTCACGAGCATTGCAAGCTCCTGTCCAAATTCTTCAGGGTCACAAATGTTGTCATATGTGTCTTCTTGTTCAGATGAGGAAATTGCTCTAGCCTTCAGTGCACGTGGTCTGGAATAGCTTGGTCCATATAGATCTCTCTTTTCTTCTAGCTGGAATTCATGAGTATTTAGCCTTTCAAGAATATCAGCTGGTCAAGCATCTTGTAGTTTGGTCTTTCTTGAATCATCAGAACTAAAGTATCAAATGAAGAATCCAACGATCTCAGCAGTTTCGTCACAACTTCGTGATCGGTGATGTCTCGAGCTCCCAGTGCTTGCCTTTCATTTGATATGTCAGTGAGGCGATCAAAGGTGTTTTGGCAGCTTTCATTGTCAAGTCTCTTGAAGCGATTGAAGAGATTGCGAAGAATATCAACACGAGAGTCACGCTGGGTTGATACTTCTTCATTTACCTTGCACAGTTTCTCCCAGATCATTGTTGCAGAGCGCAAAGCACTTACTCTTCAAATTGGCCTGGGCTCAGATGGCCACAGATGATGTTCTTCGCTTGAATATTGAGTTGCTTGAATTTCTTCACATCAGCCGCAGTGACACTGGCAGTGATGATGGGGACGCCATGTTCCACAATATACCAGAGATCATTATCAATAGCTTGTAGATGCATTTGCATTTTGTTCTTCCAGTAGGGAAAGTTCTTTCCTTCGTAGGTAGGACATGCTGCAGTCACCTTAAACATGCCTGCTGTCGACATAACTAAAACTCCAGGTGGTTAAACCAAAATCACACAGAACAATGGAGTACCTTGCTCTGATACCAATTGAAAGTGCGGTATATCGACTAGTGGGGGGTGAATAGGAGATTTTTAGAATTTCATCACGGAGGAAATTCCTTTTGAGGAAATTCCTCACTGATGACTAACTTAGAGCGGAAACAGTAAAGGATGAGATGTGCAAAGTTTCACAACAGCGGTTTTTCAGAGTGAAGAATGTGAAAACAGATTGCACTGTGAGCAGGCACGCAGAATACAGATGAGGATTAACTAACGTGAGGAATTTGGGGTTGAGGAAATTCAGAGAAAGTCTTCAACAAATTCTTCAAACAGTCGCACTGAAAGTCATCAACACATAATACGAGGAAAGTAAGGAGTTGAGGAATTAGAACCCGTTTCTCAGTGAGGACAATCGTTGATGACCCAGTTCCAACTACTCTGACAGTCGTACATCTGGTTTGGAGCGGCTTCGTATTGAAACCAAAGGACACACAGTGTCGGGACACACAGTCCCTACCGTATTCTCCTTGAGCTAAGGACACACAGTCCTCGCCCAACACTCGTTGTAAGTCTTCAGGGCAGACTTCCAAACCCTCACAAACTTGGTCACCCGGCGATCCACAATTGACTGCTGGAAAGCTCTAGACCATGAGCTAAGGTAAAGGCTTCAGTCCCACACAGGAACAACTTCTTCAGTGATCCTCAATCACTAGGTTTGGTTTGTGGTTTCGGTGTACGGTGTATTTCCTCACTGATGAATTACTCTCGAAGGCTCTGAGGAATTGGGTTGCTCTTATGACAAGTGTCAGTTTCTAACGGAGCATCCAACCAACTAGTGGTTGTGGGGGTGGCTATTTACAGCCTGGGAGCATCCCGACATGATTTGACACTAATGCTCTTAAGTAATATGACCGTTGGAGTGGATAAGACCAGTGACTTGGCGTGGCTATCGAAACGGTCGGAACCCTCAACTATGAGAGTCCTCATGTCACTCGTATTCCTCATTTGAGGCTTTTGGTAGGATTAGGCTTGGGTTGAGCATCATGAGGAAATCCATTCCATAGTGTAACTTCGACCCCCTTTAACAGTACGGTGTTCCTATTACTCGAATGCGAAGAAAGTAAAACAGAAAGGGTAAATCTTCATGCTTCAATTCTTCAGAGTGATTTTCTTCAGGAACCACCGGACTTCTCAATATCAGTATCTTCATGAGGAATATCAATTTCATCGCAGATTCCTCGCGATTCATTTCTTCAGCTTCAGACCAATCTCTTCAACTAAAGACATATATTTTTAGGGGTCGATATTCTTCAATTATCTGAAACTCCTCAATGACTTATAGATGCTGTGTACACTCACAAACACATTAGATACTTAACCTATAAGTCTTCAAACCACCAAAATCACTAAGGGGCACTAGATGCACTTACAACAATTCTGTTAGAGTCGTTACTAGAGGCGGTAGAATGACCCAGGAGCCTTTGTATCCTGAGGGTCATCCTAAGAGAAATGAAGAAGATTCTCAAGGAGTTAGCACCGATGCACCTAGTCATCCTAGAAAGAAGAAGAATGTTGATAGGAACCTGCACGCTAGCAACCCTGTTGCTGCTACACCTGAGAGTCCCAACGACGTCTCTGTCTCTGATGCTGAAACACAATCTGGTGATGAACATGAGCCTAATGATAATATCAATAGTGATGTTCATGAAGATGCTCAACCTAGCAATGATAAGGATGTGGAGATTGAACCTGTTGATCTTGATAACCCACAACCTAAGAATAGAAGATACGATAAGAATGACTTTGCTGCGAGGAAGCATGGAAAAGAAAGGGAACCATGGGTTCAGAAACCCATGCCCTTTCCTCCCAAACCATCCAAGAAAAAGGATGATGAGGATTTTGAGCGATTTGTTGAAATGATCAGACCTGTCTTTGTGCAAATGTGTTTGACAGATATGCTCAAAATGTCTCCGTATGCTAAGTACATGAAAGATAATGTGACTAATAAGAGGAGGATACCTAAGGTTGAGATTTCCACCATGCTTGCTAACTATACCTTCAAGGGTGGAACTCCTAAGAAACTAGGTGATCCCGATGTGCCCACTATACCTTGCTCCATTAAAGGCAACTACGTTAGAACTGCGTTATGCGACCTTGGAGCCGGTGTTAGTGTTATGCCTCTCTCTCTTTTTTTGTAGACTTGAACTGGATAAGTTGACACCCACTGAAATCTCTCTGCAAATGGCAGACAAATCAACTGCTTTCCCTATCGGCATTTGCGAAGATGTGCCTGTTGTGGTTGCTAACGTCACCATCTTAAATAGACTTTGTTATCTTGGATATTCCTGAGGACGATGCCATGGCGGTCATCCTCGGAAGACCCTTTTTAAACACTGCAGGGGCTGTTATAGATTGCAACAAAGGCAATGTCACTTTCTATGTCAACGGTAATGAGCATACGGTGCACTTTCAGAAGAAACAATATCGAGTACACTACATCAATGCTATTGAAAATACTTCATCGATTCTTGTTGGGAGCTTTGAATGCCGTGTACCTCGTGTCAAGATGAAGTATGATTTGCTTGTTCGGGAGATACACATCCCCATTGAGGTGACCTAGTCACTATTCGAAAATTCTCTATTCTCTTTTGCAATTCGAAAAGGTTTGTCGAGGAGACTTGATCAACCTCATTGACGGATTATCTTTCGATGACCATGAGATGGATGAATCAAGGAGTCACAAACCTCTGTTCCAAGCTTTCACTTTAGGTTGCTTAGAAGAAAAATGATAGATTTAGTTTAGTTTTCCCTGTTTTCTGTTTTAGCGTCCAGTGGAAAAGTACCCCGAAAATAAAAGTTCTCCAAAAATCGTGAAAATCAAGTATGATTTTTTCTGGATTTTGTTGAAAAATTCTGAGACTAAGAGCTTGTTTGGGGGCTGCACCAGTGGGCCACAAGCCCTTGGGGCACGGGCACCCCCCTGGTCGCGCCACCCAGGCTTGTGGGGCCCACAGGCACCCCCTCCACTCATTCTTGCTCTCATCTGGTTCTCCTACCTCCATAAAAAATCGTTTCGCAACTCAAACCCGTGTTCTTGCTCCTCTTGCTGGGATTTTCGATCTCTTTGCTCAAATCACCATTCTCCGAACTGTTTTGGGGAAATTACTCCTTGCTAAGTGACTCCTTCATTGGTCCAATTAGTTTTTGATCTAGTGCCTTATACTCCGCGTATTTTTGTTGCCTTGGTGACCATGTTCTTGAGCTTTGCATGCTGATTTTAGCTGGTCCCAAGTAGTTTTGATGTGTAATATGGCCTCTAGGCACTTGTTGGAGTAGTTGCTACGAGCTTGGTTGAGCCTTGTTCACTTTTCCTTAGAATCACTAAAAATTTCAGAAATTTTCAGAGATAGAAAAGGAGAAAGATGAGGAGGTTCTTAAGAGGCTCCTCAAGCCGTGACCCCAAGGATGATGGGAGTGAGAAGAAGCCCAAGTACTTGGTCCCTCGAGTCGCAGAATTTCGAGCGTGCGAGTGGCCAAGCGACGTGTTCTTACACACCGCTGGAATTTATGAGGACTTTGACCACTTGGTGGAAAACGCAGGCCTTACCGCCTTCGTTGAAGATAAGTGTTTGCAATACCTCCTCCTCGCTAATATCTTTGTACAAAGCTTTAACTTCTATCCGAGGAAGAATCCTCCTACGGTTGAGTTTAAACTGTATAATATCCCCCACCGCATGTCACTCCAGGATTTTTGCAATGTTTGCAAATTGCCTTTGTTGGGGATATTCATGAACCTCGTCCACGGGACTTGGAAGCTTTCATCGGCACTATTGTTGTAGGAGAGGAGAGAGGAGTGTCTTGCGCTAGAGCTGCTAGCATTCATTTTCCCGTGCTTCGGTACTTCTTAGTATTTGTGGGAAAATGTTTGATTGGCCGTGGGAAAGCTGGGTCACTTAGTTCCCCAGATCTTGCGGTCTTGCGCGAAGCCCTTTATAACGATAAAACTTATAGCTTGGGCGCTATAGTAGCTCAACGGTTGAAACTGAACCGTTCTAAAGGTGTTGTCTATGGAGGTATCTATGCTACCCGTCTTGCTAGACACTTTGAGATACCTATTAGACTGGAGGAGGAAGAAGAGATTCTTCTTCCCAAGAGATATCTAGATTACGATAACATGGTTCGCTATGACTTTCTTGATAGAGATATAAATAGAAGGATGATTTATAACTTGGTGTTTAGTCATGGTACTCGTGAGACTATTAATTTGCATGCTCCTTGTTTGTTCAATCTTCATGCAGGCAGGTACACTATTATGCCATTGGACATCTACGCATATTGGGGCTTAGCCCAACCACACGTGCCCGTGCACGAGCCACCTATCGAGTACCAGCCGCCAGTTTATCAGGGGGAGCCAGAGGAGCTCACACAGGAGTGGCATCCTCAGTCCACTCCGGAGTACCCCGGAGCTGGTTATTTCCCTCCTTGGGAGTAGACCAACTTAGGCCAAAAGCCTAAGCTTGGGGGAGTACGTGTTCTCACCGACTTTACATTCTTGCTTATGCTTTCACTTTGTTAGCCGGTGTTCACACTTTGCCACTGTATCATCCATGCTAGTTTATTTTCTTTTTCTAGTTTTCTTTTCGTGTGTCTGTCTAGTATGAGAAAAAACCAAAAATATTTTCTTTTTCTTCTTTTGCTTGTTGGGAGATTTCCCGTGTAGATAGTTTTCTTTTTCTTTGGGTCAAGGTAGAAGATATTGGTTACAATGTTTAGTGGCTCTTGCATGCATACTTTTTTAGCTTTCATAGAGCCATATTACTTTGTCTTCTCCTTTATGTTTGCCTCAGATTCCAGCTTTATTCCAATGCACGAGCACGCTTATTATTGTTCACATCATCTGGTCGTGCATGTGAAAGGCAATAATGACGATATATGATGAAGTGACTGAGCCTGGAAAAGCTGGTATGAACTCGATCTATTTTGTTTTTGTAAATATGACTAACTCATCATGCCTGATTCAAGTTTTGTTGTGAGAGAAACATGTTTGCAATGATAACTTAGAGATCATAGTTGCTGATTCCATGCTTACTTAGCTAGGAGCTTATAATGGTTTGTCTTGGATGCCCACATGAATTTTGAGATGACTATGATGTAGTATGATAGGATGGTATCCTCCTTTGAATGGTTCAAGTGCCTTGACTTGGCGCATGTTCACGCATGTAGTTGAAACAAAATCAACATAGCTTCTATGATATTCATGTTCATGGTGATTTATGTCCTACTCATGCTTGCACTCAATGTTAGTTAATCTCAATGCATTTTGATGACTGTTGTCGCTCTCTAGTTGGTCGCTTCCCAGTCTTTTGCTAGCCTTTACTTCTACTAAGCGGGAATACTGCTTGTGCATCCACTTCCATAAACGCAAAAGTTGTTCCATATGAGTCCATCATACCTACCTATGTGCGGTATCTACCTGCCGTTCCAAGTAAATTTGCATGTGCCACTCTCTAAACCTTCAAGAAATAATCTGTTTTGCATGCCCGAACCGCTCATGTGGTGACAGGGGGCTCTTGGTATCTTCCATGCTAGGTGTGTTATCCTCGATATGTGTTTATTCACTATCATTCACGAGAAAGGGGCCGGTAATTGGAATTCCCAGTTCCATGCTCAAATCGAAAAGATAATTGCAAACGAAACTCCCCAGGATTGATGTTGGTATGGACGGTACCCGAGGATTCGGCTAGCCGTGGAGTGTGATTGATTGGTGGTGGGGGAGTCAAAACTTTACTTTTCTGTTTGGGAACCGCCTATAGCATGTGTAGCGTGGAAGATGTTGAGAACTCTTAGTCACTGTGTTGACAATGAGAGCATGCCACCCAAAATTATTATCTCTGTTTTCAAAGCTTGAGCTCTGGCACCTGTGCAAATCAATGCTTCCCTCTGCGAAGGGCCTGTCTATTTATGTTCCTATTGTGTCATCCTCCTCTTACAAAAGCACCAATTAGAGAGCACCTCTGTCATTTTTATGCTTTGCTTATAACTGTGTTGAGTATGACTGTGACTGGATCTTCTTTGTCGTGAATTACAATGTTCAGTCACCCCTTGGTCTTTGAAGGTGCTCTGCATTTATGTTTTGCGGTCTCAGAAAGAGCTAGCGAGATACCATCTATTCGTACTGGTTCATGTTGTTTTGATTGAAGTGTTGATGTTTGAGGCTTATTATTATTTGCTCGCTAGTTGATTATGCCATTGATATGAGTTTATAGTGAGACCTAGATGTCATTTGCTTATGTGGTTTGCTTGTGATCTTGCTGAAATTCTGGTTATGAGTTAGACATAGTTGCAACAACAAGATCAAACAGAGTTCGTCAAAGTTTTTCTTTTGTCTCTTTCAGTTTGTCAACTGAATTTCTTGAGGACAAGCAAGGCTTTAAGCTTGGGGGAGTTGATACCTGTGCAAAGATCCACCGGAGGAGGTGACCCAGTCGGCCACAAGACCAGGGGCCGCGGCCACCCCCCTGGCCGCGCCATGAGGACTTGTGGGGCCCACGAGGCTCCACCGCCTCCAAACTCAGATCTATTTATTCCGTTTCGCCCGGAAAAAAAATTAGGGAGAAGGATTCATCGCGTTTTACGATACGGAGGCGCCGCCACCTCCTGTTCTGGAGTCCGTTTTGGGCTCCGGAGAGGGGAAATCATCGCCATCGTCATCATCAACCTTCCTCCATCGACAATTCCATGATGCTCTTCACTGTTCGTGAGTAATCTCATCGTAGGCTTGCTGGACGGTGATGAGTTGGATGAGATCTATCATGTAATCGAGTTAGTTTTACGGGGATTGATCCCTAGTATCCACTATGTTCTAAGATTGATGTTGCTACTACTTTGCCATGCTTAATGCTTGTCACTAGGGCCCGAGTGCCATGAATGCAGATCTGAACCTATTATGTTGTCGCTAATATATGTGTGTTTTAGATCCTATCTTGCAAGTTGTAGTCACCTACTATGTGTTATGACCCGGCAACCCCGGAGTGACAATAGCCGGAACCACTCCCGCAGATGACCATAGTATGAGGAGTTCATGTATTCACCAAGTTTTAATGCGTTGGTCCGGTTCTTTATTAAAACGAGAACCTTAATATCCCATAGTTTCCATTAGGACCCCGCTGCCACGGGAGGCATGGACAATAGATCTCATGCAAGTTCTTTTCCCTAAGCACGTATGACTACATACGGAATACATGTCTACATTAGATTGACGAACGGGAGTTAGTTACTTATCTCTCCGTGTTATAGTTGTTACATGATGAATCACATCCAGCATACTCATCCATCACTGATCCACTGCCTACGAGTCTTTTACTACTGGTCCTTGCTATGTTACTTTACTTGCTACTGCTGTTACTACTGCTCTTACTTGCTACTGCTGTCACTACTGCTATTACTTGCTACTTTGTTGTTACGTGTTGCAAGACTTTTCTGGAGCCGTAGCCAGGGAAGCATTATTCTCAAGAATATTCCCCCGTCAACGTGCTATTTTCTGGCTCCATTGATACAACAAGTTAGGAATAGTCTGTCGTCAACAGATCCTTTTCTGGCACCATTGCTATCATACCACTTTGCTACTGATACTTTGCTTGCAGACACTAATCTTTCAGGTGTGGTTGAAATTGACAAACTCACCTACTAATACTTGAGAATATTCTTTTGCTTCCCCTTGTGTCGAATCAACAAATTTGGGTTGAATACTCTACCCTCGAAAACTGTTGCGATCCCCTACACTTGTGGGTTATCAGTATTGTCTAACTATTTGAGGCGAGAGATTACATTCGATGAAATCAGAAGGGATGAGAAGTAAAGGATGTTCTTGAAAAAATAAAAAAAGTTGAGAGATCCTCTGATACCATATCTGTAGCGACCCGACTCGAAACGAGTCAAGCCTCTGTATAACTGTGTCGTCCCTGGATCAGTATGCTGACACACACAGTACATCAATGTATATATCAAAGTGCAATCACATGTTAATAACGTAAAACTGATATATACCTCAAAATCTCAGTGGAAACAGTCAAGGGGAGTGGAGTCCCAATAAACACCAACGACAAGTTGAGTGCACACTGTAACCCTGAATCATACTCTTACTCGTCGAAGAAATTTATCTGCAACATAATACGTTGCAGCCGTGTAGGTCAGCATATTGAATATGCCGGCAAGTCACAAAAAAGAGGGGTGAAAATATCATCTATACTATATGCATATATGGCAGGTGGGGCTGTAGTTTAAGTTTTGCGTAAAGCAAATTTTCCTACAACAAGAGAGAGGGTAAAAGCAAAACTTACTACATTGTTGGTTGTTAGTGAGATGGTTCCACCAACCAATTCTCATACCCAAGTTATAAATATTTCCCACATCAATAATAAATGAAGTTGAGAATTCCTGATAACTTCAGTTCCTTCGGCTCCAGTTGTCCATGATCGTGCACACGGCTAATCGATTAGGTTAGGGTACTCTCCATAGTTTTACACACATTCCCCACAAGATTTGATCGCCTTTGTTGAAGTCCTCGCAATTCAGGGTATTTGAGAACCGGATGATCAAAACATGGTCTTTCAACGGGTTCCCGTGAGACTCTGTCGGTGCCCATCCAATCCTACCATTCTTCTACATCTCGTAGCACCGCCTGTCCAGAGTCGCCACGATGTCCAACCAAGACAGAGCCCATAATGACTTCTGGCTGTGCAGGTAAGCCTTGGGTCTTGAAGCATCCATCCATCTCTTCGTGCCTAGGTGAAGCTTTCCTTAAGATGTCATGGCACTTCTCCATGCATCCCGGGACCTCCGCTGGTTTATCCCAAGGGGCCCATCAAAACCGTCCTTCACCCAGAGGTATATTGCATCACGAGGTCTCGAAAGTCCTGAAATATCCGGTCTTGATTATTATATTCTCACAACGCTCGTGATAAACACTCAACCATAACCCCGTCTACTAAAAGCACAGAAAAATAAAATTCATCGTCCCGGGCCAAGTAACAAGGGTGTTGGGTGCCTACCACATGATACTACATCAAGATCCAAATTTCCAAGTACCTACTTTGCATGCAATTGGGTGAAGAAAGTAGTACTACAATGCATATAAAACATAGGTAGAAAACATGGTCAACGTGACTTGCCTAGTAAGGTTGATGGAGATAGATATTGCTCTCAAGAAATAACTTGATAGAACTATTCGTCACTCTCCGATGAAATCTATATAATTAAACATAGTATTCATATAAGCAATCATACTAGCAATCATCCTAGCAATCAACATAACAAACAACAATAAAATTGATGCAATAAAATCAATAAGAAAGATGAAGTAGAAATCCAAAGGAAAACTTCAAAGAAAACTATGGAGTCTTCTACTACAACAATCACTAAATAGTTTTTGTTCTAATTAAACATAACAGAAAGTTAAACACTAAAATAGTAAAATAACAGAAAAATAAAAAAAAATTAACTAAGATAAAAAAAGTATTTCATAAAACTATATTATTTGGAAATATTTTCAAATAGGACATAAAACTAGCAACAAAATCAATTTGCAAGTTATTACCGAACTAGAATTGATTTCATGCTATCAAATAAAATAAAATTTTGTTGTTGTTGAAAACCTACTGTTAACTAACATAAAAAAATATATAACTATTTACAAGGATAAAAGAAAATAATTAAAAACAATTATAACCAAATAAATTGTAACAATCCTAGAAAGAACTAAATCAGAAACTATTTACATAAAATAATGAGTTAAAATATTCCAAAAATTCTAAAATTTTACCCACTCATAAATAAGATCACTAGTGATCAGTAGCAAAATAATCAATTAAAAATCTATTTTTGAACTTCCGGTATTCCCAAAATAAGGTTTAAATCAATTCCGTTCAAACTCAAAATTTATAAATTCAAACATAGTCAAATTTTATGTTTTCACAAACTACATAAAATTTGTGATCCAACTCAAGAAAAAATCACCTAATTTGGATTTATAGAATGAAAGTGGTCGGCATTCCAAAATCAGGTCCAAATCTGTTTCGGAATTAAAAACAGAAAAATATTAAAAAGAAAAGGGTGATGTGGTAGATTCTGATTGGTTGTGGGGTGTGCACGTTTTAGGCTAACTGGAGGACGGTCACAAAGTAAAGAAGAGCTCTCTGGTTAAATTCTAACTAACAGAAAAACCGTGGTTTTCTAACTAAAACCGAAAGGGTACCTAAGTCTAATCTAGAGCGTAGAATATAAATCTAACGGTGGAAGAAAAAAAAAGAGAATCCTTACCGTGGCTGCAGAGAATAAGAATGCTGGCGAGGTGTTCCTGGCCGAAGTGAGGGTGGCGAGGTGGGGTGGTTCCAGTGGCCGAGGATGGTGGTGGAAGGGGGCGGCCGACGGAGGAGGTCTCGGGCGTCGCATTGGTGGAGTTAGGTGGCCCTAGGGGCGACGGGGCATGGCAGGAAAGCTCCTGGAGGAGCTTGGCCTGGAGGGAAGCTCCGGTGAGGTGGGGTGGCGGCTAGAGCTGAGGAGAGTGGTCGTTTTCTAGGGGAACAGAAAGAGGAGGCCGAGGGGATTCTTATAGGGGTGGTGGGAGGTGCGGGGAGGGAAGGAATCCTGCGAATCCGGGAGAGGAAGCTTCCTCGGAGGTGCCTGTCATGGCCACACAAGTAAAGATCTCGAGGTAGAAGAAGGAAATAATGGGCCAGATTTGGATTTCCTAATAGGCCCAGATAACTTTCCTAGTAAAAGTGATTTGTTTCCTTTTAATTTAAAAGAGGAAAGAAAGCTACAAAAGGAATTAAATTATTTCCCCAAAAATACAAGTATTATATATCAAAATTCTTAAAAAAATATTCCCAACCACGTGGACATTTTATTTTTCATAAAATAAAAACTTTATAAAAAATTATTTTTTCAAAAATCCAATAAAATCCAAATTTTGTCTTTAAAAATTTTGGAACTCTTTTTCTACTGACTTTTAATTTTTTGGGGTGTCATGTTACCTCCTCTCTTTCTTGCTTCGCAAGTATATTGTTTTGAAAAATTTTGTGGTTGAAATCTTGTGCCAGAAGTAAATCCGAATCAAATACCGAAAGAAATTCAAATGCCACCTTGATTCAAATTATTTATATTTGAAGAAGTCATGTTATCTTCTTTCACTGATTTTAAACGGATGAATTTGAATTCACGGGAAAAAGGTGAAAGTAATTTTATTCCCTCTCATTCAAAAGTCATTTCACACTTCACTCAAGTTTCTGTCACTCAAACAAACAAACAATCAATCTAATAATTTTATTAACATTCTAAAATTTGGGATGTTACAATGAACAAAGTTCATGGCTAGCACCCACTTCAACGGTGCTCATCTTTCTCACTTTCACCTTTCTTTTTGAAAAAGTTTTAGGTTCCCCACTATTATTTATTCATTTTAAAATCACACAACAGAAATAAATAACTCTATAAAACTTCCGGGTTGTCTCCGTGCAGCGGTTTCTTTAAAGCCATTAAGTTAGGCATATAGTGCTCAAGTAATTGATCCACCTGGATCCCGAGGTATATCAAAGCCAATTTTAATTAACAATGATTTGTAATTAAGTAGTCAGCACAAGGTGATATATATCATGTGACAACGAAGTCTAACTCTCTTCCTATGCATTGGCATGTCATAAAAGAACAATTCATTCACAAAAAGTAAAAGCCAATACCTAACATAAGCAGTTTATTGCAATATTATCGTATTGGAAACATAGGGAGGTGAAGATTTGGTTCCACTCTCATAGTAATTTCAAGTAGGAGAAGCAAGCACATGCATATTATATTTATCAAAATCATCATGTGTAATGGTAAAATGCAGCCCATCAACATAGTCCTTAATAAGTGCAAACTTCTCTGATATAGTGTAGTTGCGAGATATCAAAAATATAATAGTACTATCGTGTGTGCCTGCAATAGCAACAATTTCATGCTTAACATAAGGAACTATTGCAAGTTCATCTCCATAAGCATAATTCACATTGGCATCATGGCCACAAGCATAGCAAGCATCAAGTTCATCAAAAAGGGATATTTTAAATGAATCCAAGGGATCATATGTGGGGACCTCGACTCATAAGCCGTGGTCACCAAAGGCACATGTACAGTGGTCTCAGAGATTAATGCTCACTGAACACACAGAAGTTGAAATACAAGAGTCGTACATCATTACATACCGTCTGATACAAATATGGACCATTACGACCAAGTCTTACATAGATAGGGCCTCGAAGACCGACACAACAAACATAACTAGCAATGGAAATATTGATCAAAACCGTGAACCCATGCCATCTTCCTTAACCTACACACATTTCACTAGGAAGCGCCCTAGTTTGCATGTTCGGCACCGACAAACTCTTCTCCAAGTTCCTACTCTTCCATGCTTGGCCAATTAAATAACTAGTGGCGAGCCAATGAGTACTTTGAATGTACTCGCAAGCAACCCATGATGTGGAACAAGGCAATAATAAAGCATGCAATAACACTAATAGGCAATTAGCGGAAATCAGATTTTTCCTGGTGCAATGACATGATCAACTTCTCGTGCGGGCATGCATCATGAGGTAAGCAATAAACATGTGAACAGGTTACATATATGAATATCAACTAAGGGTTGAACAACTCATCTTCACCCATCATGCCAAGTCCTCCGACTTAGCTCACGTATCATGTTTGTCACACACACACACTATTTGATAAACATGGACATAGCCCAAGAGCGGTCATCCAACTGTTCTTGACCATGGACACGACTATTTGAATAGTTTTACGCTCTGAAGAGGTTGCACACTTTACCCACAAGACTCGGGAAACTTCAGTGTCAATACACGACTCGCGGTATTTCTCATACCCGAGGCAAGTACTCGAACATTACCTTTCACATGATGATACTAGCGAAGAAGCCACTCGTTGGTGACAATCCCTCGTGATGTACATCACACATATCATCCAGGATGGCACAAAATGTTGTGCCGGTGTATGTAAAAACAACACATGGTCGCCCTTTCTTTGCTCGACCCAGTCTCGAGAGTGACCACGTCACTCCCACCACTAGTAATGCGGCCTCTCTACTACCACCAACCATATTTATCAGCAAAGCCCCGTCCCATAAGGGGTATCTTGGTTGTACATGTAAGGTTGGAGTAATGGTCGCAACTTAAACCAGTCTGATTTTGAAAACCACACACCCACAAGCCTCGGTACACCACTTCTTTCTCAAGTGGACACCTAGCTCACACCATCTCCCGCAGGCATTAGTGGCACCCGACGGAGTTTTTGTAAAACCTTTGAAATCACTTTCCATTACCGTCACCATGCATGTTCCCACCCCATGCGTAGAAACTACTAGCAACCTAACTACATCTCACTCGCACGACCCTCATAGGAAGGTAGGATCATGCTCATGTGCAAGTGCCAACGAGGAGTTATTGGAAACATTCCACTGACGTAATCACCGGTTCAACCTGATCTTATGCATCGGAACAAAGTGTTATAAAAGATATGCATGAAAATAGGTTCTTAGATATGGTGAAAGGTATGTTGGCCTTGCTCAAGAAAGTCTCTGGGGTCTTCAAAGTCTTCTCGTCCAAGTCCCTCGTCAACAACGCAACCTGTCATCATAAGAATAACTAGCAAAAATAAGAACTCAACAAAAATAGAGAAAATAATCTACCCATTTTGGTAAAATACTAGGGTGAGTATAGATACTGTAAAAATTAATGGGTTTTATTTTTGAAGTGCAAAAACTTGTGAAAAACATTTTAATAGAATATTAAAATGCGCTAAACAAGGTTTTAAAATAAAACAGTGCATGCAACTTCCTGTAAAAATTACACAAGTGCCCTATAAAATACTACACAATATTACAAGATTTTAGGTGGAGGAATATTTGGATTTGGATAAATAATTATCCCTATGGGATTTTTGCAAAACAGAACTAAAAATAAAACAAAAAGGGCCACACTAGCTGGGCGAGAGTCGGCCAGCAGCTGGGCCGTCCGAGAGGCCAATCAACCCAAGCAAGCGAGGCAGCCATGTCGCGCCAAGTACAAACCTTACGGGCGGGGCCTGGGCACCAGTGCGAGAGAGAGACGAGGGAGAGGCGCGGGAGGCCGACACTTGGACCCCACCTGTCGGGTCCGTCGTCAACCCCTCACCAAAAGGTAGCGGTAGGGACAACAACGAGGCAAGATAGCGATGTGAATTTACTCAGTGGCGAGTCACAGATCTGGTGGAGGTGGAAAGGACCGCCGAAGTGCATGGAGTCGCCGGCGACGCGATCTCCTAGCGGAGATGCTTCGGGAGGTGGTCGGCAGGGCCGTTTCATACAGCAAAAAGGATGGGGAGAGGAGGAAACACATCCGATGAGTAGGGAAGAGCCGAAGAAGGAAGAAGGAGGGTCGACGTAGCGTCCTACCATGAGATCGGCGGTAGGCCGAGGCGGCGAAGCTCCAGCTCGATCTCGATATCAGGGAGCTTTGGGGGTGAAATTGGGGCACTCATGAATGATTAGGAGGAGGTGAGAGGGACCATAGGGGAGAGGGGGTCTCGGGGGAGCCTTATATAGGCGGGGCACGAGACCACCATGGACCCACGCGCCGAAGCTGACTGCAACGGCCACTAGGGGCATGGGATGAATGATGGGTGGCTTGAGGGTCTTCCTGGGGGTCGTCCACGACCATAGGGAAAGAGATATGAGAGAGGGGAGTGCGCACGAGTAAGCACATGCATTGGTCGGTTTCGACGGCGTCGGGCATGGGTTGGGAGAGTCGTAGCAGGACTAGAGAGGAGAGGGCCAGTAGTCTAGCTTGTTGCGGACGCTAAGGCACCTCGATTGGCATGAGGCGCGAGGCTCGAGGTGGCTTAGGGACGAGCATGGAGCAGGCCAGTGACCGGCCGTCACTGTAGCATGCTCCAAAGCATGACTATGGCCAGCATGACGACGCTTTTGTTATGCTCCAGTGTGTGCTGCAGTGTCCATCGGCTGTGGGGAGATTAAACAAAGGGGGAGGGGCATGGGATGCTTTGGAAAAGCCAGGGGTGGAGGAGAGCAGAGAGGGGAAATAAGTGCGTGTCTAGGGGCTTCTACATGGGTTTTCAGCCCTGCATTCATGGAGCTTGGCTCTAGGAAACTTACTGGGGGTACTAGGGGTTCCTATAGAGTTCTTGTAAAAATTTGGGGTGAAGGGAAAAAACTTTGGATGCTCTAGGAGGAAATTTGATATTTTGGCTGAAGGTGTTTGATGGGATTTTTGGCAAGATTAATTTGCCCAAATGTTATGAACCTTATTAGGGTGGAAATGGGGGAAATCAATAGGGATCACTGATACGTCTCCAACGTATCTATAATTTTTGATGGTTCCATGCTATTATCTTGTCAAACTTTGGATATTTTGTATGCCTTTTATATCTTTTTTTGAAACTAACTTATTAACTCTGTGCCAAGTGCCAGTTCCTGTTTTTTCCGTGTTTTTGACCCTTTTCATAGGATAATATTAAACGGAGTCCAAACGGAATAAAACTTCTGAAAAGATTTTTTTCCGGAACAGAAGATATAGAGGGGGCGTGGGAACCAAGGCAGAGGCCACCAGGGGAGGCCACAAGCACCCTAGGCGCGGCCAGGGGGCCCGTGCCTAGCAGGCTTGTGGGCCTCCTCTGGCTCGTCTGCCCTACTTCTTCCACCTATAAATCGCCAAAAAATCCAAAACCACACGAGAGATCCATGAAAATACTTTTTCGCCGCCGCAAGCTTCTGTCTCCGCAAGATCCCATCTGGGGCACGTTCTGATGCCGTGCCGTAGGGGGATTCGGATAAGGAGGGCTTATTCATCAACACCATTGCCTCTCCGATGATGCGTGAGCAGTTCACCATAGACCTTTGGGTCCATAGCTAGTAGCTAAATGGCTTCTTCTCTCTCTTGGATCTTCAATACAAAGTTCTTCATGATCTTCATGGAGATCTATCTGATGTAATCTTCTTTTGCGGTGTCTTTGTCGAGATCCGATGAATTGTGGATTAATGATCAGATTATCTATGGATCTTATTTGAGTTTCTTCCGATCTCTTATTTGCATGATTTCATATCCTTGTAATTCTCTTCGAGTTGTGCGTTTTGTTTGGCCAACTTGAACTATGATTCTTGCAATGGGAGACGTACTTGGTTTTGGGTTCATACCATGTGCTGACCTCACCCAGTGATAGAAGGGGTAGCGAGACACGTATCGTGTTGTTGCCATCAAGGGTAAAATGATGGGGTTTACATCATTGGTTTGAGTTTATCCCTCTACATCATGTCATCTTGGTTAAGGCGTTACTCTGTTCGTCATGAACTCAGTACACTAGATGCATGCTGGATAGTGGTCGATGTGTGGAGTAATAGTAGCAGATGCAGAAAATATCGGTCTACTTGTCTCGAACGTGATGCCTATATGTATGATCATTGCCCTAGATATCGTCATGACTTTGCGTGGTTCTATCAATTGCCCGAGAGTAATTTGTTCACCCATCATAATATTTGCTATCTTGAGAGAAGCCTCTAGTGAACACTATGGCCCCCGGGTCTACTTCACATCATATTTCCAGCCTTACACTTTTACTTTTTTGCACTTTCTGCCTTCAGATCTCACTTTGCAATCAATCTTGCAGGGATTGACAACCCCTTTATAGCGTTGGGTGCAAGCTCGTTTGTGTTTGCACAGGTACTCTGGACACTTGGCTTGATTCTCCTACTGGATTGATACCTTGGTTCTCAAAATTGAGGGAAATACGTACTGCTACTGTGCTGCATCACCCTTTGCTCTTCAAGGGAAAAACCAACGCAAGCTCAAGAGGTAGAAATCGCCAAGTTTGAGCTCATTTGAGCAATGTTGGCAATGCAGACATGAAAATCCCTAGAAATGGACAGAATGAGATTCCTATGAACCTAAGTGATCAAATCAACTCCCACAAATGCACAAATTGGTGTAGCATCCTTATTTTGGGGATAGATCACTCCTGTAAAGTTTGGGACCAATTGGATAAACTTGGCAATGTAAAGTTGCTCAAGTTTAGTTCTGGACACAAAGGGTTCTCTGATATTTTGGAGAATCAAATCAACGTGGATTGAGATGAAACTTTGTAGGATCACCAGATATATCATGTGTGGCTTGCTAGAATTTTTTTGGAATTTATTGAGAATATTTCCTATGGGAACATTTGAAGAGCTTGAAATAGGCATAAAGGGTTTTGAGGGCTTTTGTCCAATATTTTAAACATGACCATGTGCTGAAACTCTTATGCATGGAAAATATATGTCCACTGAGTTTCCCTAAATTTTCTCAAATATTTAGGAAATGATAAAATAATTTTCCCTATGAAATACCATTTCTGGTTCCATAAAGAAGTGTTAAAATAAAATAGGAAAATAACTTTTAAAACAATTATTTTGTGGGTTTGGGAAACCTTTTTGATAATAGGTTCCAAATAAAATCTTCGTGGTAAGGCATCTCTCCTAAATCGATGACTTGTAGTGCAAATCCCAAATCAGGAGTTTTAAAAAGCTTAAAATAAATAAATGCCTTTTGTTGAAATAATAATTTATAAAAATAGTTTTCTAGTCCTATTCACATGGCCTGAACATTGGATAAAGGTTTGGGGTCAAGGAGATGTGTTCTTAAGAGGAAAATAACCATAGTGATTCAAAACTCATCTAGATACACAAGCAAGTAGCAACCAAATCAACCACCACAAACATGCAAAACAATTAAGTGGATCTAATTTTTATGAAAACATCATGTGGCAAAAGTGGTACAAACACACGGTGTGACATCATAGCATTCATCCTCTGGTATGTACAAAGGTAAATTAAAGAATGTATGAGTTGAAGAGTTACTTTCATTAGAAGGTGGGCATGGGTAGCTAATCCGCTCTTGCTCCTTTTTTCTTCTCTCTCCTCCTCATCTTTTTCATCTAATAAGCTCATAGTTTCAGCAATTTTTTTGTAGATTCCCGCAAAATATTAGTCTCTTCCAAGGAAGTAGACATTCTTTTAACAAATTGATTAATATAGCCATTGTATTCATAGTTCTGTTAGCAATATTTAAGTATGGCAACTTTTTCAGATTTTAAAGAATTGCATCATAATTTCCAATCAAAGAAGCATTCTCGTAAGCACCCTTAAAAGCAAAAAAATCTTTTATTTTTTACACATCATAGTAATTGTATATACCATAAGCATAAGAGGCCAAGGTTTAATTATTATTAAATTCACATTGAAAGGGAAGGTGTGAAGTCTCCATGTTAGAGCAACAAGTATAATAACATCTCAATTATACCAACACAACATTTTAATTTTATCCCATAAGTGTTTCCCTTTTCGAGTCAAGAGATAATCCCTAAACTACTCACATTGATCCAACATGTGTCCCATTATCAATTTCAATGGGGACATCTCAGGATTATCGAGGTAGTATTTAATGTTTTCCACATAACCAACATCGAGGGTTTTAGAAGATTCCCCATCTCCATGAGTAGCAAGTACAACTATTTTTTTGGTATTTCAAGTTCCATATCCATAACTAAAGATGAAAAACAACTTAGAAAATAGAATAAAATTACTTTGTGATAAACCAAACAAGCACACACTATAACATCAACCGCTATGGTATTGCTCCCCAGCAACGGTTCAACAAAAAGGTCTTGATAACCCACAAGTGTACGGGATGGTTTGTAGCCTTTTTTAATAAGTAAGATTGCCGAATCCAATGATGAGATAAAGGTAGAATTAATATTCTCTCAAGTTCTATTAACCGCCGATACAAATCTACGCACACTAATGCTTACTTTACATAGAACAAGTACGAAAGTACTTTTAGGAATCAAACTAGAAGTACTTAGTAGGTGTAATAGATAGCTTTGCAAGGTAATAAGAACACAAAAATGGAAGTTAGATAATGTTTTAATAAATACTAATTTAGTTAGTTATTTAGTAGAAAACATTTATTTGTGTAACGCAGGAGAAAGATTGTCCATAGGCAATTGAATATAACATGATAGATACTTGTCATATGCAAATGAGGGAGAGGCATACGCTAACACACATTCCGTACTTGGATCATACACACTTATTATTCGACCTCTAGAAAGCATCCACAACTATGAGAAATCATTAAAGTAAACCCAACCATAGCATTAAACATCAAGTCCTCTTTACTACCATAGGAAAACAACTCCCTTACTCGGGTGTAAGCTTTTATCACTCTAGCCACCTACTGTAAGCGAATTATGAACATATTGGAAACCCTCCGATAGGATTCCCTCACGTGTGCACCTCATGGAAGGCACCTTTGGATAGCACCATATCAACATACAACTGATATCAATAACATCATACGACAATTAACCCGTAGGACAAAATAGATCTACTCAAACATCATCGGATAGGCACACATCATTGGATAATAATATATAGCATTAAGAACCATGTTTAATTAGAGATTATAGAGGGGAAGAGAGGTTTTAACCCGCTCCATGTGGGGTAGAGAGTTGGCGGTGATGGCGGCGAAGTTGTTGGTGTAGATCACTCTCACACTGGTTGCCTCGACAACATTTCGGCGCCACCGAAAGAGGGGGGATAGTCCGCCTCCACCTTATTCTTCTTCCTTGGACTCTCGACCATGGCTTCCATGGCGCCTGGAGGGCACCAACCCCTCTGAGATTGGATCTCTCTATTTCTTTCTCTCCTGTTTTCTGGCCTTTCACCATTTCTTAAATATCCGAAGATCCATAAATTCTATCGGCTGAAATTTTGAGGGGACTTTTATCAAGGAAATATATTTCTTGCGGCCAAAGTAGAGCTCCAATCGACTTAAGGGGTTGCCCCAAGGCATCAGGCCGCAGACACCCCCTAGCCATGCCCTATTGCCTTGGGAGATCCTCAAGCATCATGTGGCGTTGATTCTTCTTCCCAAAATTCACTTATATTACAAAAATATTTTCGTAAGTTTTTAACGCGTTTGGACTCCGTTTGGTACGGAATTTCTATCAAATGAAAAACACATAAAAACAAGAACTAGCACTTGAAACTGGATAAGTAAGTTAGTCCCAAAAATAATATAAAATATTGCCAAAAGTATATGAAAGTTGTAGAACATTGGCATGAAACAATCAAAAATTATAGATACGATGGAGACGAATCAGATGGCTCCTAGACTTAGTCCTATCACGAGGACATCTGTCATGAAAAAACCACAACAGATAATATAATAGCATGTAATAATAATAAAAATGTCGATACATTGGAGATGTATCAGCATCCCCAATCTTAATTGCTTCGCGTCCTCAAGTAGGTAAATGATAAAAACAGAATTTTTGATGTGACATGCTACCCAAAATGTAATCTATTTTAGGTATGATCTTGAGAAATGACGAACTAATTGATATCAACATAGTAATATCCATAAACATAAACAACATAATCGTTCAGATTCCAAATATACGATCCTTACAAAATGTTATTCCCTACTCATTTTATCATATTAGCATGGCATGACAACATCTTCACCGCATAAGTGTAAATCATGAGCACCTCAATGTGAAGTAAGATAATTAGATCATACTTCTAACGCACTTCAGCATTTTCAACTTCACTCAATACATGATTGTGAACCATTGATATAGCATATGGGTGGAATATAGTATGGTGGTATAAATCAAAAGGCGTCGAAGTGGAAAGGAAGTCTAGCTTCAACTAGGCACACCAACGGGCTATGGAGGTGCCCACCAATTCATATCAATGCAATAGTAGGGATTGCCATGCATCGGATTCTCTAGAGCTATAAGTGTACGGAATCTCAGCAGAATCTAAGTGGGTGTGCATCCAACTTGCTTACTCATGAAGATCTCGAGCATTCGAGGAAGCATGTCATGAAAATATACAAGACAAGTTTTATAACAAAAAATTTCCACTAGCATATATGACAACTTAGGAGACTCTCTATATGAAGAACATGGTGCTCCCTCGTAGCACAAGTGTGGAAAAAGATATAGTAACACCGCCCCTTCCTTATTTCCTCTTTTTTTCTTTTTTTTCTTTGTGTCTTTTTTTCCTTTTTTTCTTTTTTGTGTGGAGTCTCATCCCGGCTTGTGGGGGAATCATATTCTCCATCAACCTTTCCTCATTGGAGAAGTTCTCTAATAATGATGATCATCATAGTTTTATTTACTTACAACTCGATATGAAAAACAATACAAGATGACTCTATATGAATGCCTCTTGTAGTGTATCGGGATGTGCAATAATCTAGCGTAACATGTAGTTAATGATGAGCGACGGCTTTGCCCCAAATACCATATTAGCTACATGATCATGCAAAGCAATATGATGATAAACGCACAAGTCCTATGATGGAATCGTGGCAGTTGCATGGCAATATATTTCGGAATGGCTATGTGAATTCCATGATATGTAGGTATGGTGGCTGTTTTGAGAAAGATATAATTAGGCTAATGTACGATAGAGCACATCATATCATAGGGTTTGGATGCACCGGCGAAGGCTGCACCGATCCTCGAGGTGAGAATGGGAAGTGCACGGTACCAAAGAGGCTAGCAATTATTAAAAGGTGAGAGTGTGTATAACCATGGATTCACATTAGTCATAAAGAACTCATATACTTATTTCAAATCCTATTAGCTCTCTTAAAGAGAAGTGGTACCACATACCCATAGGGATGAGATTGGTAGGAGTTAACCATCACGCGCCTCTCACCTGAGCAGCATGATAGGATGTCGATCAGACATAAGAACACTCACACATCATCATCATGCCATAACAAATATTTAGACGAGTAACGAATAACATGCTTTAATACCGACATTTCTACTAACAAATGATCATGTACTCATGCCCTTTCATATTACTACAACAATATAATTAACCCACACGTCTCTTTTATGGTGAGCTACATGAAAGTTTTTATTATATCACCATTGAATACCTATCATTGCATAGTATATCCCCATTATATACTATGATACTAACATATGATACTATGCACTATGGATGTAGTATCATACACTTGTATATGATACTCCTCATAACGACCAGCGATAACACGTGCATCTTGCCATTAATATTTCTTAGACTCCCAAAAAAAATTAAGTGAAGCATTAGAGTACAATTATTCCTATAAAATATAAACACCGTCGTGCTCTAATATATAGGTGAAACACTAGAGCAACTACCTATATCAAAAGACATAAGTGAAGCATATCAAGTATTCTAACAAATTATGATGAACATGTGTCTCTCTCATAAACATTAGGTACTGTTATAAATTGATTCAAATCTAATTATTGAGTAAGGTAATTGATTCTAACTTCTCCATGGCTTATATCCCCCGATATAATCCATATCATCATCAAAACAAGCAAACTATGCAACTGAAAAATAGAACATGTCTAAAATAGAACAGTCTATAATGATCAGCACCAAAACCATAATTCTATATTTCCAAAAATTCTGACAATTTATCACAAAAATACCAAAAATTTGTATAAACTTTAGATCAAAAAGATGTTCCAGTAAATTAGAGAAATTCTGCACTGGACGTAAACGTTTTCGTTTTTGCATAGGATCAATTCTACTATCTTCAAAATCATCCTAAAGGCATTACTTCGCACAAACAATAATAAAAATACAAAAACACAATCACTACAGTTTCAATAATCTTGTGAACACAGCAAAATAGAAAGTAAAACAAAAAAATAAGATAACTGTTGGGTTCCCTCCCAACAAGCGCTATTGTTTTATGGCCCTAGCTAGGCAAATGCATAGTATCGAGTGTTGTCATCTTTCATGTTCAATCCATAGGTGTCCCTCATGATTGACGGTGTACTAAAATATGGGGGATTTAGTACCCAGGCTTGTACAAAGGCAGTCGCGCCCCCCGGACCAGCAAGACCTTGCCGACAAACACCAACCTTCGTACAACAACGAGCGAAGACCAGAAGCAATGCCCCAACAATCGAACCTTGCCGGGAGGAGGAAAACCAGACAATGACCATGCCCGGCAAGATCCCTCCAGATCTCCACCGCTCCACCTCATCAGGCTGATTGTCAGCATCAGTGAGGTGTCGAGCGGTCAGGCCGTTAGGTAGGTCTAGTTAGAGGCATGCACTCAATTTAATGACACCCATCTTGTGGCATGTCAAGCAAATAAAAGGTAGTTGGGCGAACGACACAGAAGGAGATGCAATCCTTGTCTGTCTATGTCGGCGTTCTGGGAATGGGGTACCCAGACCTGCGTGCGTGCGGCCCAGGGTTGGCCCGCTTCATCGACCAAAAACCAACAGGACTGGCACTGCTCGAGGCATGGCCGTCGCGAGGGGCCAAGCCTCGTGAGGAGGAACAACTTCAAGACCCGCACGGGGCCACCTCAAGACCCCTCCAGAGCGGCGGAGATTCCGAGGCGAGACCCGGCCTCAGGAGTCAAGGATGACGCGGAGGAAGGATAAGCGAGCAGCGGATTGCAGGACGGTGCAGCTTCCCATTTCGTGCAAAGGGGGCAAGGACATACGCGGGTTTTGAAGGCATCTCCCAAAGGTTTCCATTTTGGGGCAAAAAGGCCATCACCGCCCGCCGGTAGGATGGACGTCACCCCTGGACCCATCCCCGCTGCGCTGACAGCCACTTTTGCAGGTGGAGACCACCTTTGGACAGGGGAAGCATGTTCCCATGTTCCCCTTCAAAATTGGCCATTGTGGGATCCCTTCCCGCCGAAACAAATAAGGGAAGAGGACCGGGGCTGCCACTATATATAGAGGGTAGCTTACTTCGTAGAGGGGGACAAGATCCATTGATTCTCACACCCACACCACACGAAGGCCACCCAGCCTCCGGAGGCTCCCGAACACTGTACTAGTTCATCCACCAACCTCCACGAGAGGCAATCCACCAAAGCAGGAGTAGGGTATTACGCTTCCCAGCAGCCCAAACCTGGGTAAACTGTCGTGTTCTGTGTCTTCCTCACCACAAGTGAGTTCTATGCCATCCCCAGCGAGTAGCGAGCTAGGTGAGGTGAGCCTGAGAGAGATTTGTGTACACTCCCATGAGTTCAAATCTTTAAGGTTTAGCGGAGCCCGAAATCTGAAATTTGGCGCGCCGGGTAGGGGGAGTGTCAAGGTCTTCTCCGAGCTTCATCTTCCCTAAGCCCCACTGCTCAGATGGCCGGCGCCCAACAAGCTTCTTCGAGCCTCGTCGAACTGGCTTCCAACCGACATACCACAGTGGCCGGAAACACGTGTATCGGTGTTATGGTACCAGGTGGCTCGTACCGGATTGTCAACATCGTCTCCACCGCCGCGACCACGAGCGCCGCCCAGGAGCAAGGCAACTGGGAGGCACCCCCGGCATCCACGATGCACTGCATCAACCTGGGGGACCTCGGCGCGCACGACGCGCTGCCGATGGCGAGCGAGATGCTTCACCAGCGACCAACGCAAGGGGGCTTCGACGCCCTGGGGTACCACATCATGGAGTTAATCGCCATCTCCTAGAAGGCCATCTGACCCCACTCCTCTCCAGGGCCACAGGCGCCAGGCCCAGGGGGCTCGCACCCCTTGCTGGCCCCCGTGCCTGTAAGCGGTGGGGCCCCTCCAGCGCTGGACAGGGCCAAGAAAGACGCGTCGCATGCTGCCCACCTCCTCCTCCAAATTACGGTGGACGGCCTCAAGGCACAACATGCCGGCAACCACCAGAGGCACGATGAGAACGACAGGACATTCGATGCACACATCGCCACGCATCACCAAGACCAGGTCGGCCCCCGACAACCCGGGGCGGCAAGGCAGGAGCACTCCCTCAGGCCCAGCCAGCAGTGGGCGGCGGAGGCGCAGGCGTGGGTGAACCACGGCGATAGATACATGCCAGGGTACCATGGGAGGAGTCTGCACTAAGCAATGCCAGGGCCACCCAACGGCGGCAACAGGAACAAGCGACTTCGCGCGGATGCCCATCGCAGGAAGAAATCCAAGCAACGCGACAGGGGGGACCTCCCCCTGACGCCGAGAGGGACCGCTACCGTCGCGCTGCTGAATGGCTTTGGAGGTCGATTGAACACCTACGCGGAGCCTTACGTACCGTATTATGTAACACCACTTAACCCTCCTGATGAGGAAGAGCCTCACGCGTTGACCCAGATGCTAGTATTCCTCGGGAGTAAGGGACGCCCTGGGGCCCCCCTGAGCTGCACCCTAGGGCTCCCGATGGCGGAGCACTGGGCCCAAGTGGCGCGGGTAGGGAGGCGCCCCCAAGCCGTAGGGCATGACGCTAGGCGCTGCCCCCATGGAGGAAGTGCGAAGAACCAGGTCCCCGGCCTCATGAGGACGCGTCGGAGAAAGCAACGAGACACAAGTGGTGCTGGTCACCTGAGGCGACTATGGTGCTAGTGTGGGTGCCGAGGGTCGGGCCTCACGAGGCGCCCCTCGGGCGCGAAGAAGCTATGCGAGGTAACTTTTTGGTTCACTGCTCTAGGGGGCGTCTACTAGCCGCATGAACTTCAAGTGTTCAGGGCCCGACTCTGCCCATCATATCATTTACGCATGATTCCATAACTTTTGTGCCATCCATTCAGCGATCTGACATCTTTCCTTGCTTGCTTCTTTGGGCGACCTACCCCCTGCTTGGGGGCTCCGGCCAGTGTGCGTCGCCCCGTCACGGGACCTGGGGAGGCCCCGCGGCTCCCCAGGGCCACAATCAATGGCATGAAATGGGGGCCGCTTGAGCGTCAAAGGGGGGCTACTGAGCATCGAGCCTTAGGGGCCTTACAGATCATAAGGCCATCTGCCACCCTTGATATCGTCCATGGACATTCGGTCGTTATCATGGGTGGCAGGGCTTGACCCTGTAGCTGCATTCGTCTATTCGGTCGCAAGCAACGGCGGTTGGGAAATGTGCAAGACAGGGTCTTGGCGATGCAGAGCCGCTCGAACATCAAAGGGGGCTCCTGAGTATCGCGCCTCAGGAGCCTTACCGGTCACAAAGCCACTCGACCAGCCTGGTGCCGTCCAGCCACATTCGGAAGGAACCGGGGTGGTGTCGGGGCCTTGCCCCATGAGGTGCCTCACGACGGCAGGGAAATGTGCGGGACTGGGACCTGCCGACGTAGAGCAGTAGAAAAGCCCTCAACCAGTCTCAGGAAAAGGAGGAAACATCGCGGAGCCGGAGCGGCCTCGCGTTCGCCCTACAATCCCCACGGGAACTGCACGAACTCGCGGCACCTTTGAATCGTCCTTCAATCCTTCCGGAACCTACTTCATCTCGTGACACTCTCACGTAATAATGAGTCGAGGCTGTATACGCCCAGGGCCCTTCGAGGACACGGAAGGGGCCCATCCCACGCCGAGTGGATGACCTACGTTCCGCGCTGGGTAAAGATGGAGGCAATCAACACAGTCCACCAATGACTTCTGGAATCAGGCGCCTATGCCTCAGGGGTAGGGACACTCGCGAGGCCAAAGTGTCCTCGCGACCTCCCAGATACACCCCCACTGTGACACTCTCACATAATAACGAGTCGAGGCCGTATACGCCCCCCAGGACGCGGAAGGTGTCCATCCCACACCTAGTGGAAGCCCTACGCTCTGCGCTGGGGAGAAGACAGAGGCAATCAATTTAGTCCGCCAATAACTATGCCAGCAGATCGGGGAGATGGCGGCGAAGATTAGCCTAGGTGCCGGACGCGGCGTTTGCTTGCTTCTTCTTGGAGTTCGAATTATCCTCTACTGGACTCGAATTTGCCGATTTCAAAGTTAATGTTTAAAAAGCAAAATGGGAGGAATTTTCTCTTGCACTGTCTCATTTTGACGGCTTTGAAGCCTCCTTTTCTGGATGACATTTTCTGGGGAGTTGAACACTCTGCACCACCCCTAGGTGCCGAGGAGCGTGAAAGCAAGGACTTGCCTCCCCAGGAGCTAACACTTTCAGCGGTCGACCCCCGCTTAGGGTCTCGGATCGAAGCACGATACCACCACAAAGAGTCTCGGGGGGCCTCTGGGCGCCCTGGGGTGATGACCAAAGGGTCTGCACCATGTTCCGCCAACAAAGCAGGAGCTACTCACGAGGAGTTGCAGAATGAACCGATGCAAACCCACGAGCTAAGTACCCCTGCTATCTCAGATGGGGACCATTTGGTTTTGCGTCGAACCATGAACGAATTAAAAGCACGCGTGCTAACGAGAAAATGCACGGCCTAAGGACAAAGCTACGGCAAGGAATGAGGGCACCGACCAAGCATGCAAAAGCACAAACGATGACTCAGCAGGATGGGACCTCCTGAGGACCCTGGTTGCCACTGCCCCGGAGCAACGGTTGGGTCATGGACGGGCCCTATGCAAGGAAGCCAAGCTGCAATGACTTCCAGCGAGCAAGCCACCGATTCAAGAGCGAAAGAAAAAGGGAGAATGGCGAAGGTAACATGCAAAAGTTTAACGCCCGATAGGGCAAAGTTCATGGTTCACTATTACAGGAACGGGAAAACAGAAGCGATGGGTCACCTAGGGGAGAGGTCGCCGACACTGCCCTTCGCTCCGGCGGGCTCGGCATCGGAGCTCTCCTCCTCACTGGAGATGGGCACCAAGACATACCGCTCCACTAGGGCGTCCACGCGCGGGCGGACTTCGTCCTGGAGAGGACGTCGGGACTCAGCACGCACCGACTCGACGACGCGTTGGAGATCAAGCTCCGGGAAGAGGTGGTGCAGGTTGGCGAAGACGACCGTCAAGGCAAGGCCCAGAAGCTTGCAAGTGTCGGACGCGTTGTCCTCCTCCGCGCGGGAGACACCGGCCTCCAACGTCTCCACCACCTTCTGGAAGAAGCCTAGCTAGCCCCTATTGCTGCTCATCCTTGGCAGCGCTGGGGCATCCCCCACGAATCGGCGCGTCGCGTGTACCGCCTGGCCGGCGATGCCCTCGAACTGCTTGACTCGTTAGGACACGAGCATCCGGGCGTACGACGCCTCGTCCTGGGTGGCCTGAACGGTGTCGACCGCCTCCTGGACCTGCCTCTGCAGCGACGCCAGCTCCGCCTTGGCCTCCTCTTCACCCTGGTGGGCGGCCTGGAGGGCGGCCTCAGCACTATCGAGCTGAGCCTGCAGCCCCTCCGCCTCCTCCTGAAGCTCGCTGAGCTTGTGCTTCTTGGCTGCGAGCACTCTGGAGAAAAGGGAAGATCAACCACCAAGCAGCAGACGGGACAACAAGGAAAGGGAGTGCAAGTGAGAAACTTACTCGTCAGCATGAGTCCAGCGGCGGCGGATGCGTGGCGACCCTGACGGTCCTCCACCACTGCTCCTGAGGGCTGACGAGGGCGAGGGCAGAGCCGGAATCACCTCCTAGAGACACCATGGAAGACGAAGAAATGAAGGGGAGAATAGGTTTTTGTCAACAGAGAAAGGGAGGCAAAGAGGAAGCTCAGGACCGCGGTGCCTCCCCCTTGCCAGGGGAGGGATAGATTTATAGGCGAACCACGGCCACCAACCGTCGTGGGAGCGCGAGCGTCACGTGCCCCTCGGGGGCCGCGAGGTGGGCCAACGGGAGCATTGCCGCCCACGTCGCTTGACCTGTCAACCAAGCGGTCACGTTCCGTGAGGGCCGTTGGGTGTGGTCAGGCCGCACCGGTGCCAATCAATGAGAACAATGATGGCATGTGCGGTTCTTGGAGATCGTGCCATCATGGTCTGGTGCGCCCCGGACGCCTCGAGGAGCGGGAGTGTTGCCGCATGGCGCCTGGACACGTGTGTCGCCTGGCTCGCAGGCAATGAGGGCCCACGATGCTTCAGGCCATCCTCAAGGCTTCGCCGAGAAGCCAACCCAGGCGTGCCTTGGGCCCGGGAGCTATTGTCGGCGTTCTGGGAATGGGGGTACCCAGACCTGCCTGCCTCTGGCCCAAGGTTGGCCCGCTTCATCGATCAAAAACCAATAGGCCTGGCACTGCTCGAGGCAAGGCCCTCGCGAGGGGCCAAGCCTCGCGAGGAGGACCAACTTCAAGACCCGCAGAGAGCCTCCTCAGGACCCCTCCGGAGCGGCGGAGATTCCGAGGCGAGACCCGGCCTCATGAGTCAAGGATGACGCGGAGGAAGGACATGCGAGCAGCGGATTGCAGGACGGTGCAGTTTCCGCTTTCGTGCAAAGGGGGCCAGGACGTACGCTGGTTCCAAAGGCATCTCCCAAAGGTTTCCATTCTGGTGCAACAAGGCCATCACCGCCCGCCGACAGGAGAAACGTCACCCCTGGACCCATCCCTACTGCCCTGACAACCACTTTTGTAGGCGAAGACCACCTTTGGAAAGGGTAAGAATGTTCGCATGTTCGCCTTCGAAATTGCCATTGTGGGATCCCTTCCCGCTGAAACGATAAGGGAAGAGGACCGAGGCCGCCACTATATATAGAGGGTAGGTTACTTCGTAGAGGGGGACGAGATCCATTCATTCGCACACCCACACCACACGAAGGCCACCCAGCCTCCGGAGGAAACCGAACATTATACTAGTTCATCCACCAACCTCCACGAGAGGCAATCCACCAAAGCGGGAGTAGGGTATTATGCTTCCCAGCGGCCCGAACCTGGGTAAACTGTCGTGTTCTGTCTCTTCCTCACCATCGAGTGAGTTCTCTGCCATTTCCAGCGAGTAGTGAGCTAGGTGAGGAGAGTCCGAGAGAGATTTGCATACATGCCCCTCAATTCGAATCTTTAGGGTTTAGCGAAGCCCAAAATCCGACAGTCTATGTCCGTTAGAGTTAGGTATTTCCCACTGTTACTTCTGTCAATAGTTTCGGCAGTTAGGTTGTGGACTATTCTCCCACGAAAAGACTAATTTAGCCACTATGGTAAACCCTTGGACTATAGAAGGAGGTCCATGGCTACCTTTAGAAAGGTTGACACTCTGTTCACTCCACACGCGTAGCTACTTCCCTCGAGCATCCTTGCATGGGGAGAGCATCTGTATTGTAATCATCCACATAAATCCACCAAAACACATGACGTAGGGTTTTACGCTCCCGAGCGACGCGAACCAGTCTAAACCCCAAGCACACACCTGTCAGTGATGCTCTTTGTGTGCCCGTAGTCCCCGCAAAACTGTAACAAAGGGACCTTGCTGGTCTCATAGATCGGCGAATCACCCCAACATCTTTGGGGACCCAGGTAGGGGGGATTTTGTGCATGAATCTTCTCCAACACTGCATGTATTCTCCAACATCTTCATCAAGTTCCCATGGCACTGAAGAAGGCTAGGAGAACATCAGAGGCCGTTTTGTCTTTGTCCAAGTTGCCCACACTAGCCGCTATGGGCGACGGAGGTGTGGACGGATGTCGCCCGCTCCACACTGGAGAGCGAAACGACAACACCGTGCAGATCTCCATGAACCACAACCTGGACCCAACCGTAGTGATGTCCCAAGACGCGCCGGTGAGGTCTGAAGGCGGCACTGCAGCGGTAGCGGCAGCGAATGTCACAACGAACGCCAAACCTGAGGCCACGACACATATGGCTATGCCTCCAGCACGCACTTCGCAAGACCACCACAACCAATGCCCCAGGGGAGGCAACCCAGACCGGCGTGTGGACAAGACCCCTGCACACCAACTCAGGGTGCACAGGGAAAGCATCATCCAGAACCACCTGGTGAGAGTGGACAGTGGGCGATGCATGGAGGTCTCCTTCTGGCATTGCGAGGAGTCAGAGCGCCACCCACGCCTCGCATCAGTCCATGCCCAAAACCAAGGTGGAAGCCCTGGTGCAGGCCGAGTTGCTACTGAACAACCCGCCCATGGTAGAAAAAATGATAGAATGGAGGGCGAGCATTGGGAGTCTGTTGAGCCTCACAAATTGCAACCGGCCAGATGCGGCGGAAGCTTCACACGCACGTCAGGTAGCCACAACAAGGCCTACCACTGGCACAACGCAGGCGGAGCTCCTATGGCGCAATCGCCCCCACAACAACAAAAACCTACCCAAGGGACTGACATGCAGCACAAGATGTCCCACACCTCGATGGACCCACGACAAAAGAAAGATCAACACCAGGTCTTGTAGGACAGGCGCAAGGAGGACACACCCACCACCACCGAGAGGCGACGGGAGACACGTCGCCAATCGGACGGTCACGCTGATTGAGTCGTTGATGAGCCAGTGCAGGGAGCAACCGGCAGCCTACCTTACGAGATAGGGTGCCCTACATTCACCCGCGAGTTGCGACAAGTCTGCTGGCCATCTAGCAGAGCCTTCAAGCCGGAGCTGTCGGACAAGTACAATAGCAAGATCAGCCCGTCAGAGTTCCTTGGCATCTACACCATAGTGGTGCAGGCTTGTAGGGGACGCGACAAGAAAGTTCTTGCCAACTACTTCCCGTTGGCGCTCAAGCTTAACGTGAGGAGTTGGCTGGTGAACTTGCCAGAGGGGTCTATTTCGTCCTGGGAGAATCTATGCAATCAGTTCGTTGATGCCTACCATGAGGGTCACAAGCTCCCGGGGAAGCCTAGTGATTTTCATGTGACTCTTCAGAGAGACGGTGGGACCCTCCACAAGTATATCCATAGATTAAGATGTGTACACCACAACATCCCGGACATCCACCATGCTGCGGTTATTACTGCATTCCACACAAACATGTGCAATCGCGAGATGCGTGAGGAGATGAGCATCAACAAGATACGAGACATCACTGAGCTCTATGCTCTGGCTCACAGGTGTGCGCAGGCTGAAGAATGAATAAGACTTCCCGGGGAGGAAGTCGGCACGAAAGTCGACTCAGATGATGACGACAACGTGTCCTCCTCCAAGGGAAAGGGTTGGAGGCGTAACAAGAAGTGCAAGGCAAAAGCAGTTACGAGTCAAAGGCGCCATCAACTCCACTGTCGGCAAGAAGGCCAAGTCCGAGGAGCCCGACAAGGATGTTATCGCGTGCTTCGGAGACGACGAGTCCGCGGGAGGGGAGAAAACCGGCAGGCCACCAAAGTCCACGACATCACCGAGTGCCGCCAAGTAGAGCACCTCGCTAAGAGGAAGAAGCAAGAGTACGAAAGGCACAACAAGGAGAAGGATCAGGATGGTGTAGATGGATCCGGCAAGAAGAACCATGACAGCTGCCACGGCAAGGAGAAGCAGCAGAAGGAGAAACCTGCTTGAGACCAAGACAAGAAATCTAACGATGAAGAAGCTCATGATGATGAGGATGAAGAACGATCTGAAGGACACGAGTTCCAGAAGGCTGTGGATGCTATGTGTCTCTATAGAGGCACATCTTTTCCCTCCTCCCACATGCAGCTCAAACAGTGGGTTCGTGAGGTCAACACGACACAACAAGTGGTAGAGGCAAGGAAACCCCTCAAATGCTCCAACACTCCCATCATCTTTGACGTTGAGGATCACCCCGACCACACCATCGTCGTCGGGTGTGTGCCATTATTGGTCTCGCAAACAATTCACAACCTCAAGGTGACAAAGATGTTGGTTGACAGTGGGGTTGGTTTGGACTTGATGTCGTCCGACGTGATCAAGCGGTTGGAGACTCCCGATAAGGATCTCAAGCTGATAGGGTTCCTCCAGGGGGTTAACCCAGGGAAACTGCAGCCGAAGGGGAAGATAACTCTATCGGTGATGTTTGGAAACGAGCTCAACTTCAGGACAAAAAGGATCACCTTCTACGTCGCCAAGATGTTGTTGCCATACAACGGGATCTTGGGCCAACCGGGGAGGCGAGTTCATGGTGTCATCCCATCACACCTACAACATGATGAAAATTCCAGGGATGATGATCATCATCACCATCCACGCTGACGACAAGGACATGGTCTCGTGCCTCGCCAAGCTGTACCGAGTAGCAGTTGTAGCATTTTCTTATAAGGCACTCGCTCCTGCCGGTGAAACTCCTGGGGGGAAGAGGAAGTGCAACAAATCCAGCAAGGACACTGACGAGGACTCCGAGAAGCACGCCCCTTGAGGATTCGCCTCCGACAAGTGACAATCCCCAAGACGAAGTAAGTGGATGCACGAGAAGACATCGAGGGCGGCACTTTCACAGTAAGTGTCACCCTCGACAGCAAATAGGAAAGCACGCTCGTCTCATTCCCGCGGGCGAATGTCGATGTGTTTTCCTGGAAACTATATCAGATCCTCGATGTTCTTAGGGAGGTGATCGAGCACTACCTTGCCGCCTGTGCCCACGCACGCCGCATCAAGCAGAAGGTCCAAAAGCAAGCACTAGAGAAGAAGGAGTTCATTGCCGAAGTAATCAAGAAGTCGCAAGCAACAAGTTTGGTTAGAGGCGTCCAACACCCAACATGGTTGGCGAACCCTGTGGTAGTGCGTAAGGCAAATGGGAAGTGGAGGCTTTGCAGCGACTTCAATAATTTTAAGAAGGCTTGCCTGAAGGATCCCTTCCCTTTGCCGCGCATCGACAAGATAGTGGACTCGACCGCCGGCTGCAACTGTTTGTTCTTACTTGATGCCTACTCCCGTTACCACCATATTTTCATGGCCAAGGAAGACAAAGAGAAAATAGCATTCATCACTCCTTGTGGTACATAGTGTTTCAAGTGCATGCCATTTGGACTAAAGAGTGCAGGGTCAAATTTCGCAAGGGCTATCTAGATCACTATGAATCCACAACTCAACAGGAATGTAGAAGCATACATGGATGACATTGTGGTCAAGACCAAGGAGGAAGCCATACTAGTTCAAGACCTTGAAGAAACTTTGCCAATTTGCAAGATCAACTTGAAGCTAAATCCTGAGAAGTGGGTATTGAGAGTTCCATCCGGCAAGATCCTCTGTTTCTTTGTGTCACAGTGCAGAATAGAAGCAAACCACACAAAGATTGAAGCCATAGAACAGTTGGAAGCTGCAAAGCGCGTCAAGGACGTACGCCGCTTGGCAGGATGCATTGCCTCCCTTAGCAGGTTCCTCTCCAAGTCTGCGGAACATGCCATGCCATTTTTCAAGATCTTCAAAAAGGCAGGTCCTATGAAATGGACTACGGAGGTGGAGGCTGTGTTGTAAGGCTTGAAGAGGTACATGTCTTCTCCGGCAACCTAGTCATGCCCAAATCCGAGGAACCATTACTGCTATATTTGGTAGCAACAAACCAAGTTGTTAGCACTGCGCTAGTGGTAGAGAGGGAAGCCGAGGAAGACAAGGCAACATCCCCTGAGTTGGCAAACAAGAATCCAGGGCCATCCACGACAAGCCAATAAGTCGACGGCAAGGATCCCGCGCAAGAGGCCGGATGGCAGGTCGTGCAAAAGAAGAAGACGGTACAACAACCAGTGTACTTTCTCATCTCTCACTTGCACGGGGCTAAATCAAGGTACTCCGGGATATAGAAACTAATCTTCGGCCTCCTCATGGCCTCCCGGAAGTTGTGCCACTACTTCCAAGCACACCACATCACCGTCGTCACCCGCTTACCGCTGCAGCGCATCCTTAGAAACCCGGAGGAAATAGAAAGGATTTTTGAGTGGTCCCTGGAGCTAGCAAGCTTTGATCTAAGTTTTTAGAGCATAGAAACCATCCAGAGCAGAGCCCTGGTAGAATTCACTGTTGAGTGAATGCTGGCGCAAGATGAAGAGATCCTAGAAACATCCCTTCACTTCAAGGAGGAGCCTCAAGAGTGGATCATGTACATTGATGGGGCTTTCTTGCTGCAAGGCGCCGGTGAAAGTTTGTTGCTTGTCGCACCCACCGAAGAGCACCTAAAGTACATTATCCAGATGCACTTTCCATGAGAGACATCAACCAACAACACAACTGAGTATGAGGGATTGCTTGCCGGAATACGGATAACAGCCAACCTTGATATCAAGAAGTTGATAGTGCGAGGGGATTCTCTGATGGTTGTGCGCCAAGTGAAAAAATATTACCACAGTCCTTTGATGGAAGAATACGTCGATGAAGTGAGGAAGTTGGAGGAGTGTTTTGATGGTCTAAAAAAGGAGCACATCCCCCGTGCACGGAATGACATTGCCGAAGACCTGTCAAAAAGAGCAGGTCATAAGTCGCCTGTGGTACCAGGCACTTTTGTACTCCGGCTTACTTAGCCATCCGTCGCAACATCAGATCGGCAAGCCAAGAAAAGGAAGGTCAACTCTGACGACTATTTCCCGGTGGACCACCAGTGGCCACCAAGAAAGTTGTCGGGGGCGACGGAGCACCTGCCAGTGAGCAACACGCTCCGGCGGGCCCAATAGTCCTTGCCATAGAAGACTATGCTCCTGCACCAGAAGAAATGCCTTTAGTCCTTGTCGTGGAGCCCCTGGCTCCGCCATGGGTGCAACAGATCGTCCAATTTCTCCAAACTGGGGACCTCCCCGAAGATCAAGAACAATCCAAAAGAGTAGTGTGGCAGTAAAGTATGTAGTAGTTCGTGGACAACATTTCGTATAGAAGAATACCAAACTGGGTGAACTTGAGGTGCATCTATCGGGAGGAAGGATGGTAGCTGTTGGTAGAGATACGTGGAGGGATATGTGGCTCCCACATCGGCTCGGCAGCCCTTGTTGGAAAGGCATTCCGACAAGGTTTCTATTGGCCGACCGCCCTCCAAGACGCCTTGGTGGTGGTGACAACATGTAAAGTATGCCTATACCACGCCAAGCAAACACATGAACCTGCAGAAGCCCTTCGGACCATACCACTCTCCTATCCATTCTTAGTCTGGGGCTCAACATTGTCGGGCCCTTCCCCCATGCTACCGGGGGCTTCGAGTTCTTGTTCGTCGCAGTTGATAAGTTCACAAAGTGGATTGACGTGGAACCAGTGAGAAAGGTAATGACGTTGGCAGCAATCAAGTTTCTCAGAGGAGTAGTATGCCGTTTCGGTGTACCAAACAGAGTCATAACCGATAACGACACACAATTCACCAGCAACACCTTCATGCAATATTGCTGAGACTTCAGCACCATGCTCTGTTATGCATCGGTTGCTCACCCAATGAGCAACAACCAAGCAGAGAGGGAAAACACTGAAGTGTTGCGAGGCCTCAAAATGAGAACTTTGACAAGGTGCCCAAGCATGGAAGGTACTAGGCGGACGTTCTCCCTGCAGTTCTTTTGTCAATCAGAACGACACCAAATCAAGCTACCGACGAGGCACCCTTCTCCCTCGTCTATGGTGCACAAGCTAGGCTCCCCAAAAAACTCATATACGGGTCACCTCGAGTGCAGGCCTTTGACAAAGACCAGCAAGAGATGCTACGACAAGATGATGCCATGCTCCTTAAGGAAGATCTTCTCCAGTCCGCACTGCGTGGCGCTTGATACGAATAGGACCTACACCGCTATCATAGCTGCAAAAGTGTGCACTAGAGTGTTGAGGAATTCGATCTTGTTCTTCAATGGATTCAGTCCGGAAAGGGATCCACCAAGTTGATGCCAAAGTGGTAAGGCCCTTACCGGGTAGTAAAAGTCACCAGGCCCGATACTGTCCACGTGGAGACCGAAGATGGCACCCCGGTACTAAACTCATGGAATATGGAGCATCCTCACAAGTTCAACCGGTGAGGCACGGTTTTCGGTCCTGACGGCAACCACTTTTGTACATGTCTCGCGTGAAAGTGTGTAATCCTTTTTATAAAGCTGGGTGATGACCCTGCGTGTAGTAAATAAAGCTAAATATTCCCCAAATTTTTTCTCAAAGTGCATATTTATGTTATGTATTCTTGCATAAACTGTTGTGCTCGCTCCTTACCTATTCAAGGTGGATACAGGACCGCCAAGGATCCTAGCCTCCTCTATTTTCTCTTCTCTGGTTTTCTCAATAAAAGGAGAACACCCACCCCCCCCCCCCCCGCACGCGCGCATACAAGACTACCGGGGAGGGTGACGGCAAGGACACCTATGCACGTGGGAACAACCACCATGCGGCAAGGGAGTGGCAAAAGAAGAACCTATGCTAAGTGGAAATTCTCGAAAATTTCCCACAACCAAGTTAGCAATCGTGTGAAAATACCTACACGTGGAGGGACTTCGTCAAAATTGTTGCGCGCTTGAGTGTTTTCGAGCTTGGCCAACACACTAAGCAGCCGCGGCAAGGACAACGAAAACGTCTTGTCGGTGATGGTGTTGCTACTAGCATATTAAGACTTCAATCATGCCCATGGTAAATACGTGTGCCAGCAGGCAACGTGTAGGGACCTTGTCAAAGTTGTTGCGGACTTGGGTGTATTGGCTAAAAACTCCAAGCAGTCGCGGCAAGGACGACATGGCGATCCTACTGGCCACACGCCGGCAAGCGTTTCCGAAAACGTAATGAATACAGGTGCACGAGTGCGGGTTCACGATAGGAAGGGAGAAAGAGAAAGAAAGAGCAGACTTTCGTCAAGACACGACAGGAAATTTAAAACACTTAACAGGGTAGCACCCAATGTCTTACTTTTGTGATACTTGTGGAGTTACATTGGGCGTTTTCTAAACGCAAAAGGACATCTACCACCATAATGTGGCGATTGACCCGGAAACGAAATCCCATGGATGGAGCCTCGTTCCCGCGTAAATCGACCCATCTCCAGGATCCTAGCATCAGCACCTGGTGCTGCTAATTGGAGCCCGCCTACTTGATGCCGAATACGTTGGCGTAATCGTTACTATCGCTGGAGGAATCGAAGCCACTACCGCTAGAACTCTCCGCACATCACTCTAGGCAAACACCGGACGCCCCGAAGAACTTCATGGTGAGAGTGGTGGCGGCGTCAAACTTGCACTAAAGGAGATGTCCGGAACCAAGACCCCGGGAATGGGAGAACAACTTCCACTCCAGCACTAGGAACATAGGACTCCCAAGGGTGAGGGCGACGACCACCTAGACGGGCCGGTTGCAGCAGTTGTACGCTTGGAGCCACAGTCCTTGGGGTCGAGTGTCTTCCACAACATGCATGAAGGGGTCAGGGGGCACAGCTAGCTCCGGTACTGATGAGGCAGCGCCATGACGAACTCACGTTCTTTCTCCCCCGTATGATTCCCCGCATGAAGTTGCGGGAGAGGCGTGCCACCGCGACCGCCGTTGTTTGCCGGAGCTGCCCTTCCTTGACCGTTTGATGTTGTCCTTTTCGACGGAACTGGAGCCAACCCCCGTGGTCATCACCACAATTCGCATCGGGCTCTAGGGCGTGCCCCTCACTAGGGCATGGGACCCGCGATCATGACCGTGACCTCTCACCATAACAAGGACAACACGATGAAGAGAATAGCAAGGAAAATAAGAGGACGTTGGTCAATGTATTGACAAGGGGGAACGCGAGTGAGCAACTCCCCCCCATTGACCACCTATTTATAGGGAGAGGGAGGGTAAGGAGGTTGGCTCCTCGTAACCCAAGGCGGGCACGTACTGGCGCACACTGAGGACAACTGACCACCCTTCCCAGCCAATACAAGGCCATGCACATGACACGCATCATCAGAAGTATGATGGAAGACAGAACATGAGAAGACAAAATTTAGTGCCAAGAAGTGAACGAGTGCCATCCTGCCATTTTCCCCTCCCCTCAAAGGGACCCAGGGGCTGACTCATCACTGTCCAAAGTGACGATTCACTCTCAAGAGTGCGGGCTTCGGTAACCACCCTTCTCCGACAAAGGCATGCGGCTTTTCGGGCGCTACTCCTCGAAACAACTTCCACGCTCCACCACTCCCATGACCCACAGTAAATGCACATCGTGGGAAAGCAGTAAGAATAATCATAACCGCACGGAGTTGCTGCATGTGCGTGTGCACTGTTTTTGGGCCTAGACAAAAAAATCACATACACATGTGTGGCCCAGGACCAAAGGCTACTATCGGTGTACTAAAATATGGGGCTTTAGTACCCAGAATTGTACAGATGCAGCCATGGCTCCCAGAACGACAAGACCCTATCGGCCAACGCCAACCTTCTTACAACAACGAGAAAGGACCAGAAACAAGGCACCGACAAGCCACCTTGCCTGGAGGAGGAAAACCAGACAGAAACTGTGCCCGGCAAGACCCCTCCACATCTCCGTCGCTCCACCTCACCAGACCGATAATCAGCACTAGTGACGTGTCGAGCGAGCATGCGGTTAGGTGGGGGACAAACTGGGAAATTGTATACCAAAAATTTAACACAAACTGGGAAATTTGTATACCAAAAAGTTGTAGAAACTTTAGATCAAAAAGATGTTCCAGTAAAGTTAGAGAAACTCTGCACTAGACGTAAAGTTTTTGTTTTTGCACATGATCAATTCTACCATCTTCCAAATCATCTTAAAGGCTTTACTTCGCACAAACACTAATAATAGTATAATAACACAATCATTACATTTTCAATAATCATGTCAACACAGCAAAATAGAAAAAAAAATAAGATCACTATTGGGTTTCCTCCCAACAAGTGCTATTGTTTTATGCCCCTAGCTAGGCAAATGCATAATATCGAGTGTTGTCATCTTTCATGTTTAGTCCATAGGTGGCCCTCATGATTGTGGGTGTACTAAAATATGGGGGCTTTAGTATCCAGACTTGTACACAGGCAGCCGTAGCCCCCGGACTAGCAAGACCCTGCCGGCAAACGCCAACCTTCATATAAAAACGAGTGAAGACCAGAAACAAGGCCCTGACAAGCCACCTTGCCTGGAGGAGAAAACCAGACACCGATCGTGCCCAGCAAGTCCCCTCCAGATCTCCACCGCTCTACCTCATCAGACTGATTGTCAGCATGTGTGAGGTGTCGAGCGGGTAGGCGGTTAGGTGGCTCTACTCAGAGGCATGCAGCCACTTTAATGGCACACATGTTGTGGTGTGTCAAGAAAATAGAAGTTAGTTGGGGGAATGACACAAAAGGAGAGGCAATCCTTGCCGAGAACATTGCTACTGCACCACCTCATGATGCATTTAATGCGCTTGTCTCTGTCCGTCAGAGTTAGGTATTTCCCACATTTTCTTTTGTCAGTAGTTTTGGAAGTTAGCTTGTGGATTATTGTCCCACGAGAAGACTAATTTAGGCATTGTGGTAACCCCTTGGACTATCAAAGGAGGTCAATGGCTACCCTTAGAAATGTTGACACCCTATTCATTCCACATGCGTAGCTGCTGCCCTGGACCATCCTTGTCGGCGAGCCCGTCTGTATTCTGATCATCCATACAATCCACCAAAACACAGGACGTAGGGTTTTACACTCCAGGGCGGCCCGAACCTGTCTAAACCCCCATGCACGTACGTGTCCGTGATGCTCTTTGTGCGCCCGTAGTCCCTGTAGAACCGTAGCAAAGGAACCTTGCTGGTCCCATAGATCGTTGAATCGCTTCGGCAATGATAGATTCATAAGGTGGTTTAGTTCTCTTACTATGGAAGTGTTCCATCCCTTTCTTTAACGAGAATTGAGATCTTATATTTCCTTCCCTCATATCAATAATAGCACCTATAATTCGTTAGAAAAGCCTACCAAGTGTTATTGGACAAGAAGGATTGCATTCAGTATCAAGAACAGTGTAATCTACAAGAACATAATTTATATTATCAAGAATAATCACATCATTTATTCTACCCAAAGAATTCTTAATAGTGGAATCTGCGAGATGCATGTTAAAGGAACATTCATGTATACCGGTGAGACCTAACAGATGACATATAGATTTGGGTATAGTAGAAACACTAGCATCAAGGTCACACAATGCATTACATTCGGAATCTTAAGTTTAATTGTAAAAGTTGGTTCCCATTCATCATCCAATTTTCAAGGTATTGACCCCTCTAGTTCAAGCTTCTCTCGTGAACTTTTACCATTGCTTCTATGATATGTTAAGTAAAAAGCCTTATTTTGTTCATAAGCATTAGGTGAGATAATTATGGATTGCAACAAGAAAATACATTCAACTAAAGAACAACTTCCATAATTTAAGTCCTTGTAATCCAAAATAGTTGGCACATCACTAGCTAAAGTTTTGACCTCTCCAAACCCACCTTTTTCATTTTTGTCATTAAGATCACCACCCTGCGAACAAATGGGATGCTGTGTAGCTAAAATTGACTGATATCCAGACCCTTTTTATCAATTTTAAGATTTGTAAATAAAGATTGAATATTATAACACCAATCATTTTAATATATTCATCATGGTCACGGAAAAAACTGGGTAGAAGAGCCTCTTCTAGGAATTCTTGCTTAGCTCTCAACCTAGCGGTCCTCTCCTTAGTTTCATTAATAGATATTTGAATAGATTTGATTGACTCATTAATACTATGTTTAGGTGTTCTTATTACTTTTAAGAGCATTCACATCAAGAGCAATCCTATCCATGTTCTACAAATATCGTTAATTTAATGTAGTTTTTCCTCTATCAAAGTTTTGAAAATTGTCTGAGAACTAACAAATTCTTTAATGTTGTTATCAAGATCAAATGATATCCTATTATTATTATTATTATTATTATTATTATTATTAGATGAGTTTCCATAGGAATTACCGTAATTATTAGAGGATCTTCCGGGATCTGATCTAGGATTGAAATTTCCTCTATAACCATTGTTGTTGAATTTATTTTGAGAGATGAAGTTGACATCAAGCATTATTAATTTTTCAAGCAAAGGAGACAGTGACACATCATTGGGATCAATATGAACTTTTTTATTAGCAGCCATATTCATGAGAGCATCCTTTTTATCACTCAAAGTAGCGGTTTCTTTAATAGAGTTTACCTTCTTACTAGTTGGAGCTTGCTCGGTATGTCATTGGGAATAATTTTTCATTATATTACTAGAAGTTTTGTAGCCTTTCCCAATGTAACTTCCATGAATGTACCACCTAAAACAGAATCTGGAAGATTTCTATACACAAAGTTTAGTCCGCATAGAAATTTCGTATAATCATCCATAACCTTAGTCCATGAGTCGCACAATTTCTAATCGACAGTTTCATTCTCTCCCATGCTTGTGCAACATGTTCTTGCTCATGTTGTATAAAATTCATAATACGATTTCCAAGAGAAATAATTTTAGCTAGATGGAGGTACTGAGAAATAAAAGCATCCCTACACTTCTCCCATGTTCCAATACTATTAAACGAAAGGATGAAAACCATGCTTTAGCTATATCTCTTAGTGAGAAAGGAGATATGTTCAACTTAACGAAATAATTATCCATATCCTTTTTCTTTTGCAGATCACATAGTTCAGCAAAGGTATTACAATATGGAGCAGGATGCTAATTAGGACTTCCATCAAATTATTCTTTCATAACAAGATTTAGCAATGCATCATTAATATCATAAAACTCTTCACTAGTGGGGGTGGTATTAGATTACTAATAAAATCACTATTATTAGTATTTGAGAAATCACATAGTATGGTATTTTCTTGAGACATAGTGAAAAACCAAGCAAATTAAAAAGTGAAACAAGCAAACTAGCAAAGATAAAAAATGTAATTGATATTTTAAGCAAGTAAATAAAAAGTAGAACAAGTGGTTGACACTTTGTGTGAAGGAACCTGGCAAGAATTTGATGATGTATCCCCGGTAACAACACCATAAGTTTTTCGTGCTAGTTGTAAACTATGTTGGGATTTTCCCCGAACAGGAGGGGAGATGCAACATATTTCAAATAAGTATTCCCCTAGTGAGATCCAAGGTTATCAAAGCAGTAGGAGAATCACACAAACCCCCTTCAACATGACCTACACACACATAACCGAACACTTGCACCCAACGCAGGCAAGAGGGTTGTCAAGCCCCTTGAACTTGTTAGTTGGAAGGATTAAATATCCATAGATAGATGATAGAAATATATAAACATAAATAACATTAAATGAATTGCAGCAAAGTATTTTTGGAGTTTTAGTAAATATGTTTAAGTAGACCCGGGGTCCATAGTTTTTGCTAGAGGCTTCTCTCTTGGACATAGTATACGGTGGTTACACATATTACTGTTGAGAAATTAACAGAATATCACATAGTTATGACATGTTATTCACGATAATGATCATGTATATAGGCATCACGTCCATAAACATATAGACTGAAACGATCATGGATCTACTACTGTTACTCCACTTTGAGAGCTCTTCTATGCTTGCCTCTCTAGGTATTAAGTTCATGACAAATAGAATAATGCTTGGAGCAGGATGACATGATGTAGGCAAAGTAAGATAAGAAATATGTTCAATCCCCATCATTTTATCCTCAGTGACAACAATACAATATGTGACAGGTCCCTTTTAGTCACTCAGGTTGAGCACCGCAAGATTGAACCCATCCCAACGCACCACTCCCAATAAAGATAAATCAATCTAGTTGACTAATTAAAACCAATCGATCGAAGAGAAATATGAAGCAATAAAAAATCATGCATAAAAGCATTCTGAGCAGACACAATATATATATTTGAATAATCTAATCATAAACCCACAATTCATCGGATCCAAACAAACACACCACAAAAGAGGATTACATCTGATAGATCACTCCGGGGAACTCGGTGAACTTTGTATTGCAGATCAAAGAGAGAGAAGAATCCATCTAGGTACTAGCTATGAACCCATAGGTCTATGGTGCACTACTCATACATCATCATGGAGGCAACAAGGTTGATGTAGATGGCCTCCATGATTGTTTCCCCCTCCGAGACGGCACCAGGAAAGGTCTCGAGATGGCCTCCCGTCGAGATAGAAGCTTGCGGCGGCAAAATATTGTTCTTCGTGGCTGTGCGTTGGTTTCTGGATATTGTAGAAATTATGGAGCTAAAATTAGGTCAAATTGAGCCACGAGGGGCCCATAAGGCATCAGGGCGCGCCTACCCCCCTAAGCGCACCATGTTTCCTTGTCATCTCCATGTGTGTCGTCTGACCTCCTTTCGAAGATTCCAGGTCCACTTTTGTCTAGAAAAAAATCGTCAAAAAATTTCGTAATGTTTGGACTCTATTTGGTACTAATTTCCTGAAAAACCAAAAATAAGGAGAAAACAACAACTCACTCTAGGCACTGGGTTAATAGGGTAGTTCCCGAAAATGATATAAAGTAGCATAGAATTGCATATAAAGTATCTAATATTGATAATATAATACCATGCAACAATCATAAATTATTGATACATTGGAGACGTATGAATAGATTTCACCACCCAACTGCTTATCGCGAGGATAATGTCAACAATAATAACTCATGATCACATACACCCAGTTGGATATATATGAGTGGATCTTTCTCCACCACATAATGCTTGCCAAGTGGAGAGTAAATGAAGATTGAATAGGGATGAACATTAATGACTCTTGCATAAAAGTAAATACATGAAAGTAAAAGACATGCCCTTCGCACAGGGAAGCAGTGGTTGTAATGCACTTTGTATTTGGATGTGCAAGCTCTTAATGTAAAGCTAAGTCACTTTATATTGCCCATTATCGCATCAACCTTTATTATGTAGTTCGTGTTAGAAATATTCCCTAGAAGCAATAATAAATTAGTTATTATTATATTTCCTTGTTCATAATAATCATTTATTATCCATGCTAGAATTGTATTGATTGGAAACTCAAATACATGTGTGGATACATAGACAACACACTGTCCCTAGTGAGCCTCTAGTTGACTAGTTCGTTGATCAAAGATGGTCAAGGTTTCCTGGCCATAGGCAAGTGTTGTCACTTGAAAACGGGATCACATCATTGGGAGAATGATGTGATGGATAAGACCCGAACTATAAACATAGTATATGATCGTGTCAGTTTATTGCTACTGTTTTCTGCATGTCAATGTATCTGTTCCTATGACCATGAGATCGTGCAACTCCCGGACACCAGAGGAATACCTTGTGGGTTATCAAACATCGCAACGTAACTGGGTGACTATAAAGGTGCTCTACAGGTATCTCCAAAGGTGTATGTTGGGTTGGCATGGATCAAGACTGGAATTTGTCACTCCGTGTGACGGAGAGGTATCTTGGGGCCTACTCGGTAATACAACATCACAACAAGCCTTGCAAGTAATGTGACTAAGGAGTTAGTTACGGATCTTGTATTACTGAACGAGTAAAGAGACTTGCCGATAATGAGATTGAACTAGGTATAGAGATACCGACTATCAAATCTCAGGCAAGTAACATAGCGAAGGACAAAGGGAATAGTATACGGGATTATATGAATCCTTGAGATAAAGGTTCAACCGATAGAGATCTTCGTAGAATATGTAGGACCAGTATGGACATCTAGGTTCCCTGTTGGTTATTGACCCGAGAGTGTCTCAGGTCATGTCTGCATAGTTCTCGAACCCGCAGGGTCTGCACACTTAAGGTTTGGTGACATTTCGGTATAGTTGAGTTATATGTGTTGGTGATCGAAGTTTTGTTCGGAGTCTCGGACGTCACAAGGAGTTCCGGAATGGTTCGGAAACGAAGATTGATATATAGGAAGTTGGTATTTGGATTCCAGAAGGTTTTCGGGCATTGCCCGCAATGTGCCGGGAGTGACGAATGGGTTCTGGGGGCCCACTGGGTGGGCCCACCACGCCCCCATGTGGTCCACGTGGGTATATTGGATGCACAGTAAGGCCTAATGGGCTGACAAAGTCATCCAAGGAAAGCCCATGAGGAAAAAATGGGAAATCCAAAAGAGGTGGGAAAATAAGGAAGGAGTCCTAATCCAAGTGGAATTGGAGGAGGACTCCTCCCTCCTCCATTTCGTCCGACCCAAGGGAGTTTCCCTTGTGGTGCCAATGCTGCCTCCTCCCTCCTCCTATATATACTAGAGGTTTAGGGCTTTTGAGACACAACTTTGCCACGTGCAACCCTAAACGTCTACTTCATAGTTCTTCCTCTAGATCGGTTTTCTGCGGAGCTCGGGCGGAGCCCTGCTGGAATAGATCATCACCATCACCGACGCTCCGTCACGCTTCCGGAGAACTCATCTACTTCCCCATCTCTCTTGTTAGATCAAGAAGGAGGAGATCGTCATCGACCTGTACGTGTGCTGAACGCGGAGGTGCCGTCCGTTCAACGCTACATCGGAACGGATAGTGGGACGACGGTGATTTGAATCACAAAGCTGTTCCACTACATCAACCGTGTTTCTTAACGCTTCCCGCTTAGCGATCAACAAGGGTATGTGGATCCAATCTCCCTCTCGTAGATGAACATCACCATGATAGGTCTTCGTGTGCGTAGGAAATTTTTTGTTTCCCATGCAACTTTCCCCAATAGTGGCATCATGATCTAGGTTCATGCGTAGATGTGATATCGTGTAGGACACAAAAAAATTTGTGGGCGTTGATGTTTGATTTGTTGCACTCCTTAGTATTTTCTCGATTCGACGGTATTGTTGGATTGAAGCGGCCCGGACCAACATTACTTGTACGCTTACGAGAGACCGGTTTCATCGACTAACATGCAACTCGTTGCATAAAGATGAGTGGAGGGTGCCTGTTTCTTCAACTTTAGTTTAATTGGATTTGACTGAGGCGGTCCTTGGAGAGAGGTTAAATAGCAATTTGCACATCTCCGTTGTGGTTTTGCATAAGTAAGATGTGATCATACTAGATACCCATAGCAGCCACGTAAAACATGCAACAACAAATTACAGAATGTCTAACTTGTTTTTGCAGGGTATGCATGTGATGTGATATGGCCAAAGACATGATGTGATATATTGGATGTATGATATGATCATGTTGTAATAGTTAAATATCGACTTGCACGTCGATGCTACGAAAACTGGCAGGAGCCATAGGGTTGTCTTTAAACTAACGTTTGTGTTTGCAGATGCGTTTACTAAATTGCTAGGTTGTAGCTTTAGTAGTAATAGCATAGATCGCATGACAACCTCGAAGGCGGCACAATGATGGAGATCATGGTGTGTCACCGTGACGATGAAGATCATGTCGGTGCTTTGGTGATGGAGATCAAGAAGCATAAGATCATGGCTATATCATGTCACTTATGAATTGCATGTGATGTTAATCCTTTTATGCACCTTATCTTGCTTAGAATGACGGTAGCATTATAAGGTGATCCCTCACTAAAATTTCAAGATAAAATTGTTATCCCCGACTGTACACCGTTGCGACAGTTCATCATTTCGAGACACCACGTGATGATCGGGTGTGATAGACTCAACGTTCACATACAACGGGTGCAAAACAGTTGCACACGCGGAACACTCGGGTTAAACTTGATGAGCCTAGCATGTACAGACATGGCCTCGGAACACAAGAGACCGAAAGGTCGAGCATGAATCATATAGTTGATATCATCAACATGGAGATGTTCACCACTGAAACTATTCTCAACTCACATGATGATCGGACTTGAGTTAGTGGATTTGGATCATGCGCGACTCGAATGACTAGAGGGATGTCTATTTTAGTGGGAGTTCTTAAGTAATATGATTAATTGAACTAATTATCATGAACATAGTCAAAACGTCTTTGCAAATTATGTTGCAGCTTGCGTTGTAACTCTACTGTTTTTATATGTTCCTAAAGAAAATTTAGTTGAAAGATGATAGTAGCAACTTTGCGGACTGAGTCCGTGAACTGAGGATTGTCCTCATTGCTGCGTAGAAGACTTATCTCCTTAATGCACCGCTCGGTGTGCTGCACCTCGAGCGTCGTCTGTGGATGTTGCGAACATCTGACATACACGTTTTTTGATGACTACGTGATAGTTCATTGCGTAATACTTAAGGGCTTAGAATTGAGGCGCTGAAAACGTTTTTAACGTCACGGAACATATGAGATGTTCTAAGAGATGGAATTGGGATTTCATGCTCGTGCCCTTGTTGAGAGGTATGAGACCTCCGACAAAATTCTTTGTCTACAAAGTAAAAGGAGAAAAGCTCAATAATTGAGCATGAGCTCAGATTGTCTAAGTGCAACAGTCGCTTGAATCAAGTGGGAGTTAATCTTCCAGATGAGATAGTGATGGTTCTCCAAAGTCACTGCCACCTAGCTGCTAGAGCTTCGTCATGAAATATAACATATCAAGGATAGATATGATGATCCTTGAGCGATTTGCAATGTTTGACACTGTGAAAGTAGAAATCAAGTAGGAGCATCAATTGTCGATGGTTAGTAAAACCACTAGTTTCAAAAAGGGCAAGGGCTAGCAGGGATACTTCATCAAACGGCAAACCAGTTGCTGCAATAATGAAGAAACCCAAGGTTGAACCCAAACCCGCGACTAAGTGCTTCTGTTATGAGGGGAATGGTCACTAAGGCAGAGCTACCCTAGATACTTGGTAGATGAGAAGGATGGCGAAGTTGACAGAAGTATATTTGATATACATGATATTGATGTGTACTTTACTAGTACTCCTAGTAGCATGAGGGTACTAGATATTGGTTCAGTTGCTAAGTGTTAGTAACTCGAAATAAAAGCAACGAAATAAACGGAGACTGGCTAAAGGTGAGTGATACATCTCCGTCGTATCTACTTTTACGAACTCTTTTGCCCTTGTTTTGGACTCTAATTTGCATGATTTGAATGGAACTAACCCGGAGTGACACTGTTTTCAGCAGAATTGCCATGGTGTTGTTTTTATGCAGAAATAAAAGTTCTCAGAATGTCCTGAAAATTTACGGAGAATTTTTCTGGAATAAAAGAAAAATACCTACGCAAAGATCCACCGGAGGGGGCGTGCCAGTGGGCCACAAGCCCCTGGGCCGCGACCACCCCCGTAGGCCGCGTCGTGAGGGCTTGTGGGGCCCACGTGGCACCACCACCACAAACTCAGCTCTATATCTTTTGTCTCGCCCGGAAAAAAAATCAGAGAGAAGGTTTCATCGCGTTTTACAATACGGAGGCGCCGCCACATCCTGTTCTTCATCTGGAGGGCAGATCTGGAGTTCGTTTCGGGCTTCGGAGAGGGGAAATCGTCGTCATCGTCATCATCAACCTTCCCCCATCGACAATTCTATGATGCTGTTCATCGTTCGTGAGTAATCTCATCGTAGGCTTGCTGGACGGTGATGAGTTGGATGAGATCTATCATGTAATCGAGTTAGTTTTGACGGGTATTGATCCCTAGTATCCACTATGTTCTAGATTGATTTTGCTACTACTTGGCTATGCTTAATGCTTGTCACTAGGGTCCGAGTGCCATGATTTCAGATCTGAACCTATTATGTTGTCGCCAATATATGTGTGTTTTAGATCCTATCTTGCAAGTTGTAGTCACCTACTATGTTTTATCACCCGGCAACCCTGGAGTGACAATAGCCGGAACCACTCCCGGAGATGACCATAGTGTCGGGACCCCGATCCTAAGCCATAGGAATCTAGCCTGTAACACATCGCATCCCTTTGAGGTCTCACGCACGGTTAACTCCTCGGCTGCAGCCTTACCTTAGCCGGGACCGTTTGCGTCTTTTGACTCACGTATGCAATAGTGTCGCTAGCATTCCAATGTCAAAGAACCCGGATCGACATGTCTAGTCATAAACCAAAGTGGCAGTACCGCACAAGGACAGGCATACATGACCCAACAAAGCAGGTGTCGGTCACCAGCGAGTGTAGACGAGTCGTAGCAAGCTACAAGGACTCCATTACATCGCGTGACATTTCCCCAAAGAGGACAGACACAGCAGCTAAGAAGGACACATGCCGGTCAACCAATGTGTCCGGAGCAGTAGCGAACTACCAAGGCTCGTTGGATCACAAAGGGGCATTTCCTTGTGAGGAATGCTACTAAAGCTCACGACTAGGTAATCGAACCCCATACATATCAAGTACGACACACGTACGCATGGCATACCGATATGTATAGATACATCGATGGCATCACAACATAACCATAAACATACAACCCTTATTTAAGAGGCTCGGAAGAGCCACACACATAATATTACACATTAAGGGTCTCACGACCCATAATAGCAGTCATTCAGTTACAAGCCAGCGGAAGAGTTATAAACTGTCTGAGTACAGACAGGGCAACTAGACGGCACATGGCCTGACTATACTACAGATCCAACGTAGGGCCAGATCGTAGCTGGGACACCAGCTACTCGTCGTCGTCGATGTCTACGAAGAACCCTCCATTAGGGTCATTAGCAACCTCTGCAACATTTATTAAGCAAACATGAGTACGAAGGTACTCAGCAAGACTTTAGGACAACTAACTACTCATGCAAGGTATCAAAAGGTATTGTGGGGTTTCATGCAGAAAGCCAGCATTTGACTCGTGGCTAGACAACTTGCATTTTTAAATAATTTTGATAACTTGATTTCTCGCACACGAGTCCACTAACACCACAACAATACACTATCGTGGAATCATTCCGTCTCCGTACGGAAATGCCGTCCATGACACTCACGCTTATCTTGGCAATTTTATGAGTAGCCATTGAAGTTATCTATGAACAACATATGTCTCCAAGTAGTCCATATCCGCGGACGCGGCTATTCGAATAGATCATAACCCTGCAGGGGTGTACTTCGTCACACACGCTCTCGCCACTTATCGCCATGTGCACGTCATGCACCTCGGCAACCTTCAAGCGGAAGCCCAGCGAGGGAGTCGGCCACGACCGTTAACCACACTAGTACCTAGTCCAGGTTTATCGCCTATCTGAGGGTAACCCGTACGGAAGTCCGGCCGAGGTTTCCGCCACGGCCTCAAACGATGTGCGCAGGGTTCCCAAGTCCACCATCCGGGTGCGACTAGGTACACTGTGCCACTGCCTACCGCATCACGGCCCACCTCTCAGGTCAGCACCATGCACGGCCTCCAGCATGACTATAAACACCAGAAACTACTTGCAACTCCTGGACCGAGTACTAAGCGATTAATAAGTCGAGAGGGTCAATTAAGTATCCCAACGTGTGGTAGTATCTAGTCTTGGATTACATACACGGAACTCAGTTCCTAAGGACGGTTCCAATGAAACAACCCGCCATGTACTCCTACACAGCCTTTCACCGGTACCTTTACCAAATCAGGTTCAACACACAATCTTTGCTTACCGAACACGTTCTCTCAATTCTGTTCATCTCCCAGATGACAAACCATACACAACTCTAAGCATAGCATGCATAGCAGGATAAGGCACATCAAGGCTCAAGCAACTACCAGGTATGCTAGGTTGCAAGGTTCGGCTATTTACTGTGACAAGGTTAGGTCATGCAAAGGAAGTGGGTTCAACTAATCGTGGCAAAAGCAGTTGAAGCATTTGATCCTAATGCAATAAATAAGTGCAGGAGCAAGAACATGGGAATTATCGGGATGATCAAAAGGGTTGCTTGCCTTGTTGCTCAGAGGAGGGACGATATCCGTCAGACGGATATTCGGTGGAATCCGGGGGTGCGGAGCCTACCGAAATGAATGGCAACATTCAATCACAATCATATGCAATCAAAATGATGCATGAGCATGGCATGAGAATGCAAAGTGACAAACTAATAATCAACATGTGTTAGGTTTGAAGTTGATTTGAATCACGTTCAAATATCAATTCAGACGAGGTATTCTCGAATACCGATTTAATTGATTCGACCTGATGCTCAAATCAACTTGATGTTAACATGCATGAGATGTCATGTTAGGGTACTGAATTGTAATTAGGACAGTGTGTGATCATGGCATTCATAATGAAATTTGAATATTTTCCAAATTCCATTTAAAAAGTAATTATAAGAATTGAATTATTCCTTATTCTACATGTTTGGGGTCTGTAACTTTTTCAACCAAGAATGAAAATAGCATATTCAGAATCCTTGAATTTTTCTGATGCTTTTTCATATATAAATTATTTTCATTGGAGTTACAGATTAATTTCTATGAATTTTTGAAGTTTTAAACATTTCTAGAATTATTTTTATACTGGAAAATACCTTTATTGCATCAGCATGACATCAGCAGGTCCATCTGGCCGTTGAAAGTCAAACCTGACCAGTGGGACCCACTGGTCAGTCTCTCTGGTCAATTTTAGATTAAGTTTAAACTTAATTAACTGATTAACCTTACTGGACCCACATGTCGGTGACTGATTAACTTATTTGATTTATTTTTATTAACTTTAAACTTGCCAGAGGCTGGCCCCACCAGTCAGTGGCTCAGGCCAGCCGAGATCCACCGGCGGCGAGGTCGTCCTCGCCGGCGGGGAGCCTCCGGCGAGCACCAGAACCTCGGGGGGGCTCGGAAATGGTGCACAGAGGGCCAAACGCACGACTGAGACCATGGAAGGAACGGACACTCGATGGCGCGCACGATGGGACAAGCCCCAGGGGCTGGGGTGGCCGGAATCAACGCCAGCGACGAGCTTGGCAGCGACCAAGTTCGGTCATCGTCGAGGCCATAGGATACAGGGTCAAAACGCTCGGGGTTGGGCACCTATCACATCTACGCAACGTCCTGAGGCTGTTGGTAGCCTCAGACGGACCAACACTTCACCGGAGGGTTACCGGCGACGAGCTGCAGGGGCGGTCCTTGTCGGCCTCCGGTGAAACTAGGGCTAGAGGAGGGGATCGACGGGGGAAACTTAGGGGAAATGACCGCATGCTCACGGGAAGTGCAGGGGTGGCGCTAGTCTGCTCGGGGACGGCCTAGAGAGGGAGAACGATGGCGGCGATCTTCGGTGGCCCGAGGAAGAAGACGACTGCTGCGTGTCGATTCACTGCATCTGGGCGTCGAGATCGTGGCTAGGAAGCTTCAGGGGGTTGCGGTGGAGCTAAAGCGCGGCTCAGAAGGAAGGAAGGACGGCTAGAACGACGACGAGCTCGAGCTTTGCTCGGGCTCCAATGGCGGCAGAAGGAAGGATGAGAGATCCGAGAGGAGGGGAGGAACTGACGCTGGGAATGGATAGGGGCGGCCTCGGGGAGCTTATCCCCGGCCTTGCCAGCGCGAGGCGGCGACCACGCAGGCGCACAGGTGCGTGGCCGCGCGGGAGAACGCGGCGGCCACCTCCTGCTGCCTACTGGCGGGAGGAAGATGAGAGGGCTTAGATGGGCTGGGCCAGGCTATAGGCGACAGGTAACCTCTTTTCCATTTCCTTCTGTTTTATTTCTGTTTTAATTTCTGACATTGATTTGCTATTTATTTCAGTTCCCAAACAATTGTAAAAACTAAGTTAAGCACCCTAGAATATTAGTTGGAATATTTCCAACTATTTCCAAAGTTTTCAACATTTTTGAAAATTTATAGTTTCTGATTTCAAATTTAAAATTTGAAACCAGTAGCTTTTTGCACTTATTTAAAATGCTTAAAGTGTCAAGAAAATAGTTTTCTCCAATGCTCATTTACTTTCATGATTTATCAGAAAGTTTGAACATTTGTTAAGGCCATTTTGGGTTCATTGATTTTAACTAGTTTGAGATTTCCTTTATTTAAAGTAGTGGCTAGGGTTTTGGGTTTTCCTTCACCTCTTTCTTTGATCTTATTGAAAAATTCTTAGATGCAAATGCAAAGAAGACATGAGCACAAGACTAATTTGCTTAAGGTGTCAGGGATGTGACAACTCACCCCCACTCAGAAGAATCTCGTCCCGAGATTTAGAAGTCGTTGGGAATAACGCAGGATATTCAAGTCGGAGACGATCCTCTCTTTCCCAAGTTGCCTCCTTTTCAGAATGATTTGACCATTGAACTTTAAGAAACTTGAGGTTTCGACGTCGAGTGGTACGCTCAGCTTGATCAAGAATACGCACGGGGTATTCTCGGTATGAAAGGTTATCTTGGAGATCAAGCGTTTCGTGGTCCACTTCACGGATAGGATCCGAAAAGCAACGCGTGAGTTGCGAGACGTGGAAAACATCATGAACCTTGGAAAGATGCGGAGGAAGTTCCAACTGGTAGGCAACTTCTCCTCGTTTGGCAAGAATGCGAAAATGACCAATGTAACGAGGAGCCAATTTGCCCTTGATACCGAATCGATGGGTACCCTTCAAAGGTGTAACCCGAAGGTAAGCCTTCTCGTCAACTTCAAAGGTCACAGCCTTATGATGACGATCATATTGGCTCTTTTGACGAGACTGGGCTGTTTTCAACTTTTCACGAATAATGCGAACCTGCTCTTCTGCATCCTGGATCATATCCGGGCCAAAGAGTTGCCTCTCTCCGGTTTCTGACGAATTAAGAGGTGTCCGACATCTTCGTCCATAGAGAACTTCAAAAGGGGCTTTGCCCAAGCTTGATTGATAACTATTGTTATAAGCGAATTCGGCGAATGGAAGGCACTTCTCCCAATTCATACAGAACGAAATAACACAAGCTCGAAGCATATCTTCTAGGATTTGATTCACTCTTTCTACTTGACCACTTGATTAGGGATGGAAAGCAGTGCTAAAAGATAAGTGAGTCCCCATGGCATTTTGAAAGCTTTCCCAGAAGCGAGAAGCAAAGATACTTCCACGGTCCGAGTTAATCTCCAGGGGAACACCATGAAGAAACACTATTCGGGAGATATATAACTCTGCTAGCTGGCTAGCTCTTATACTCTCACGAACGGGAAGAAAATGAGCCACTTTAGAAAGACGGTCAATGACCACGAAGATAGCATTATTTCCTTTCTTGGTCTTGGGAAATCCGGTAATAAAATCCATGCTAACTTTATCCCATTTCCACTCAGGAATAGCTAGAGGCTGAAGGGTGCCAGCAGGCCTTTGATGTTCTGCCTTAACTCGACGACAAACGTCGCAGTTAGCAACGAACTCAGCAATTTCTCTCTTCATCCTAGTCCACCAGAACCTCTGGCGTAGGTCCTGATACATCTTAGTACTACCGGGATGAATGGTGAGAGGAGAATCATGAGCCTCCTTAAGGATCAATTGCCGCAGACGTTTGCTCTTGGGAACCACTAAACGGTTCTGAAAGAGCACAACACCTTTCTCATTGATGGAAAAATCCCTAGCGTTGCCGCTAGCGATATTCTCCTTGATCCGGGATATACCCTTATCATAGGCCTGCACGGCTATGATTTGATCCCTAAGAGCAGGCTTCGCCACCAGGGTAGAAAGGAATCCTTGAGGAACAATATGAAGATTCAATTTCTGAAAGTCCTCATAGAGATGTGGTTGACCTTGTTGTAGCATCAAATTGTTACAATAAGATTTACGACTTAGCGCATCGGCCATAACATTGGCCTTCCCCGGGGTGTAAGTTATCCCTAAGTCGTAATCCGAGATCAACTCAACCCACCGTCTTTGCCTGAGATTCAAATCCGGTTGGGTGAAGATATATTTCAGACTTTGGTGATCAGTGAAAATTTCGCAACTATTACCCAGAAGGTAATGTCGCCAGGTTTTTAGTGCATGGACCACAGCTGCAAGCTCAAGGTCATGTGTGGGATAATTATCCTCATGTGGACGCAACTGACGAGATGCGTATGCGATCACATGACGATCTTGCATGAGAATGCAACCTAATCCTTGTCGCGAGGCGTCGCAATAGATAACAAAGTCCTTAGAAAAATCTGGTGGTAGCAACACAGGTGCGGAAGTCAGGCGTCTTTTCAGTTCCTGAAAACTATGCTCACACTGTGGTGTCCACTCGAACTTTTTATCTTTCTTGAGGAGTTCAGTTAGAGGCTTTGCAACCTTGGATAATTCTCGACGAAGCGGCGACAATAGCTCGCTAAACCAAGAAAACTCCTAATTTGCTTAACCAATTCAGGTTGAGTCCAATCAAGGACAGCTTGAACTCTCTCGGGATTGACAGCAATACCCTTACCAGAGATTACGTGTCCTAGATAGGTCACTTCTGGTAACCAGAATTCACATTTTGAATACTTGGCATAAAGGCGATGCTCTCGAAGTTTCATCAATACCAGCCTTAGATGCTCAGCATGTTCTTGTTCATTGTTCGAGTAGATGAGAATATCATCGAGGTATACTACGATGAATTTATCCAAATACTCCATGAAGATTGAATTCATCAGTCGAGAGAAGGTGGCTGGGGCATTGGTTAAACCGAAGGACATGACGGTGTACTCATATTGGCCATAACGAGTAACAAAAGCCGTTTTTGGAATGTCCCCGTTCTTGATCTTGGTTTGATGGTATCCCAACCTCAAATCCATTCTGGAGAAGAATGAGGATCCAGCGAGCTGATCGTACAGGTCGTTGATCCTGGGGAGCGGATACTTGTTCTTTATGGTGACCAGATTAACTGGTCGGTAATCTACAACCATCCGATCCGTTCCGTCTTTCTTCTTGACGAAGAGGACGGGACAAGCCCAAGGAGAAGAGCTAGGACGAATGAAACCTTTGTTCAAGGCCTCATCTAGTTGCTTCTTAAGTTCGCCTAGCTCCAGGGGTGCCATCTTATATGGTCTTCTGGCTAATGGGACAGTTCCGGAACAAGATCTATCACAAACTCTACATCTCTATCAGGTGGAATTCCTGGCAGTTCCTCTGGAAAAACATCCGGGAAGTCACGGACTACCGGAATGTCTTCAAGTTCCGGAAGAGGGCTGGCATTTAGGGAATAGAGTTGGCATTTGGCAACTCGAGTGGAGACATTTACTATCTCACCCGAGGGATGGGTAAGCTGGACATTTCTAGAATGAGTATCAATCTTGGCATAGTGAGCTGACATCCAAACCATGCCCAGGATGATATTAATATCCGAAGATTTCAATGCTATCAATGAGGCTAGAAAAACTAGCCTGTCTACTAGAATTTCATTGCCATAGGTTATCCTAGAGGTTTTCCATTTACTACCAGGAGTTTGGACAACCAATGGAATTGGCATATCACAAAAAGACATGTTATGCAACTGTGCATAACTTTCTGAAATGAAGGAATGAGAAGACCCAGTGTCAAAGAGAACAGACGTTGGGTGATGATTAACAAGAAGCATACCCAGCATGACGTCGGGATCCTCTACAGCTTCTTCTGCTGACACATAGTTCACACGGCCACGTACAGGAGTTGGCTTCACATAGTAAGCTTTGCCCGACTTGGCCTGCCCGACGGACTTTCCGGGTTGCTTGGCACCCACATTCTGAGGACACTCACGGGAATAGTGCCCTGGTTCTCCACATTTATAGCATATCACTTGGTTGGCACGTGGTGCAGCATTGCTAGCTGGACCACCATAAGCTTTTGCTGGAGAGTTGGCCTGATTCGTCTGAGGCGCCACGTGGGATGGCCTCGGAGTGTATCTTGGCGGTAGAGAACTGTTTGGAACCCACAGCCTGCGTTTTGGAAACGCGGAACCAGAAGACGAGCCAAAGTCACGGGAGTGCTTCCTTGTGGCTTCGAAGTCAGTACGACCAGTCTCGGCACTGATCGCTTTGTTGACCAGGGCTTGAAAGCTTGCACACTCATGGAGGCGCAGATCATGACGAAGCTCAGGGCTCAGACCCTTACGGAATCTTGCTTGCTTCTTGGCATCGGTAGACACCTCCTCTGTTGCATAGCGGGCGAGGTTACCGAACTCGCGGCTATAGGCATCCACAGACAACTTGCCCTGAGTGAAGGCACAGAACTCCTCTCTCTTTCTATCCATCAGGCCCTCTGGAATATGGTGCAGACGAAAAGCTGCACTGAAGTCTGCCCATGTGGCCACTGGTTCAGCGGGACGCATAGCTTCAAAGTTCTCCCACCACAGATTGGCGGGTCCTTCCAGGAAATACGCCGCAAAGGTCACCTTGTCGGCCTCAGACACATTCACAGAGCGAATCTTGCGTGAGATGCTGCACAACCAGTCATCTGCGTCGAGGGGATCAACGGAATGATGAAACTTTGGAGGATTCAGCTTCACAAAGTCATTGAGGGACACTGCGGCATTCCTAGGCTGTGGAGCCGTATTCTGCTCAATACGCTCTAACAGTCGGTTGGTCTCTCTTTTATTTCTCTCTGCCTCAAGCATCACTTCCACCAGAGAAGGCGGGTGAGGCAGGTCTTCCTGCGACGCTTGACTACCCTCGCCTTGCTCATGAGCAGGGGCACGGTTCAACCTGGTGAACACCATCCTGACAAACAAACTCACAGCTTAGACCAATATCATATCAATACTAGCTATGGATTAAGAATGTACTAAACACACGGAATGCGGAAATGAATATCCGAACAGCATGGTAACAAGCAACTGCTATATATACACCATGGTTCATACACACCCTTACATAGTTCAGTACAACCTTAAACGAAGAGCAAACTACTAAAATTATGAAACTACTCATCAGAGGCTTACAAGCTTCCTATACATTATTTATCTAGGCCTCCGGAATTCATTTCACATCATCGGCATACTTCACAAGTCACGCAGGACTGTGAACGTACGGCTACTACCATCCTATCCTTCCGCTCACAGCTCAGGCATCCGCATAGAACATCTCATAGAGATTACCTCCATGACCTGGTAGCTCAACTTGCGGATCAGGAAACACTCTAGCCTGATATCCCTGGGATCCATAAGGACAGGGATGTGGCCTTGGTCCCCTGACTGGTGGTAAGAGGGGTCCCCGAAGAGGTGTGACTCCTCCTATAGCTGGCCAGTCAACGTGAGCCGAAAGATGGGTCCTAACAGGGTTCAACATCTCCATCTCTCCATACCCTGTCTGGACTACCTGTGCCAGCTGTGTCAAAGCCGTCCACAGACGGGCACGGGTAGCATAAAGCTCCATACGGAGAGCACGGGCATCCCTGTCTCTGTTCTCTAGCATCTCAACAATGGACTGCAGTAGTGGATCCTCCATAGAAGAATCAAAGTAGACTCCACTGAGGTATCCCTCTTCACCAGGCTAAGAGGCCGGAACATAGCAGAACTCTGAATTCTGCAGCAGTGCATGTCTCGCTCTCATAATGGTCAGCATTGAATAGGCAGCATCATGTACTGCCATGTCAACGGTGACCCCCAACCCATAAGACCAATGGATTGGCTTCTCAGCTCCAGGGTAGTCTGGAAATACCCTAACAGTGCAGATGTACTGGCTCTGGTTGAAGTCTCGGTACTGTTCCTCTACTGTGTACTCGGGGTACCAACGGTAACCGCACACCGACATCACCCTGACCAGCATGGCCGTATGACCCGGCACATCAATGCACCTGGTCAGACGTACCACCTGACAAGAAGGACGGCCAGGCATCTGTAAATAGAGAGTAATGCAGAAGCATTAGAGCTCTGAATGAAAATTTGGGCAGCATAACGGCTGTAAATGCTCAAAAACAAATTTTGAGACAACCCAAAAATGGAATAGCGTAACCACTCAACTATCAAGTTCAACTCTCTGATCATCAAACTTACTTCCTTTTCCTAGGAATGAGAGAAACCCAATATCTCTTGACCCGTAGTCCTATAATCTACCTATCAGAAACACGAGCCTAGAAGAAGAGAAGTAACCTAGTCCTTAATTCCCGCAGAAGAGACGAGGATGACCAGAATAGAGTAACTTGAGAAGAGAACAAGAGTCTTACGTTCCCTTCCACAAACAATTCCCTTATATATAACTAAAGCAATTCTAGACTCAACTTCGACCAGTTTGTCTTAGTAATCCTACAGTCAGTCAGGCTCTGATACCAACGCTGTCGGGACCCCGATCCTAAGCCATAGGAATCTAGCCAGTAACACATCGCATCCCTTTGCGGTCTCACGCACGGTTAACTCCTCGGCTGCAGCCTTACCTTAGCCGGGACCGTTTGCGTCTTTTGACTCACGTATGCAATAGTGTCGCTAGCATTCCAATGTCAAAGAACCTAGATCGACATGTCTAGTCATAAACCAAAGTGGCAGTACCGCAAAAGGACATGCATACATGACCCAACAAAGCAGGTGTCGGTCACCAGCGAGTGTAGACGAGTCGTAGCAAGCTACAAGGACTCCATTACATCGCGTGACATTTCCCCAAAGAGGGCAGACACAGCAGCTAAGAAGGACACATGCCGGTCAACCAATGTGTCCGGAGCAGTAGCGAACTACCAAGGCTCGTTGGATCACAAAGGGGCATTTCCTTGTGAGGAATGCTACTAAAGCTCACGACTAGGTAATCGAACCCCATACATATCAAGTATGACACCCGTACGCATGGCATACCGATATGTATAGATACATCGATGGCATCACAACATAACCATAAACATACAACCCTTATTTAAGAGGCTCGGAAGAGCCACACACATAATATTACACATTAAGGGTCTCACGACCCATAATAGCAGTCATTCAGTTACAAGCCAGCGGAAGAGTTATAAACTGTCTGAGTACAGACAGGGCAACTAGACGGCACATGGCCTGACTATACTACAGATCCAACGTAGGGCCACATCGTAGCTGGGACACCAGCTACTCGTCGTCGTCGATGTCTACGAAGAACCCTCCATTAGGGTCATTAGCAACCTCTGCAACATTTATTAAGCAAACATGAGTACGAAGGTACTCAGCAAGACTTTAGGACAACTAACTACTCATGCAAGGTATCAAAAGGTATTGTGGGGTTTCATGCAGAAAGCCAACATTTGACTCGTGGCTAGACAACTTGCATTTTTAAATAATTTTGATAACTTGATTTCTCGCACACGAGTCCACTAACACCACAACAATACACTATCGTGGAATCATTCCGTCTCCGTACGGAAATGCCGTCCACGACACTCACGCTTATCTTGGCAATTTTTTGAGTAGCCATTGAAGTTATCTATGAACAACATATGTCTCCAAGTAATCCATATGCGCGGACGTGGCTATTCGAATAGATCATAACCCTGCAGGGGTGTACTTCGTCACACACGCTCTCGCCACTTATCGCCATGTGCACGTCATGCACCTCGGCAACCTTCAAGCGGAAGCCCAACGAGGGAGTCGGCCACGACCGTTAACCACACTAGTACCTAGTCCAGGTTTATCGCCTATCTGAGAGTAACCCGTACGGAAGTCCGGCCGAGGTTTCCGCCACGGCCTCAAACGATGTGCGCAGGGTTCCCAAGCCCACCATCCGGGTGCCACTTGGTACACCGTGCCACTGCCTACCGCATCACGGCCCACCTCTCAGGTCAGCACCTTGCACGGCCTCCAGCATGACTATAAACACCAGAAACTACTTGCAACTCCTGGACCGAGTACTAAGCGATTAATAAGTCGAGAGGGTCAATTAAGTATCCCAACGTGTGGTAGTATCTAGTCTTGGATTACATACACGGAACTCAGTTCCTAAGGACGGTTCCAATGAAACAACCCGCCATGTACTCCTACACAGCCTTTCACCGGTACCTTTACCAAATCAGGTTCAACACACAATCTTTGCTTACCGAACACGTTCTCACAATTCTGTTCATCTCCCAGATGACAAACCATACACAACTCTAAGCATAGCATGCATAGCAGGATAAGGCACATCAAGGCTCAAGCAACTACCAGGTATGCTAGGTTGCAAGGTTCGGCTATTTACTGTGACAAGGTTAGGTCATGCAAAGGAAGTGGGTTCAACTAATCGTGGCAAAAGCAGTTGAAGCATTTGATCCTAATGCAATAAATAAGTGCAGGAGCAAGAACATGGGAATTATCGGGATGATCAAAAGGGTTGCTTGCCTTGTTGCTCAGAGGAGGGACGATATCCGTCAGACGGATATTCGGTGGAATCCGGGGGTGCGGAGCCTACCGAAATGAATGGCAACATTCAATCACAATCATATGCAATCAAAATGATGCATGAGCATGGCATGAGAATGCAAAGTGACAAACTAATAATCAACATGTGTTAGGTTTGAAGTTGATTTGAATCACATTCAAATATCAATTCAGACGAGGTATTCTCGAATACCGATTTAATTGATTCGACATGATGCTCAGATCAACTTGATGTTAACATGCATGAGATGTCATGTTAGGGTACTGAATTGTAATTAGGACAGTGTGTGATCATGGCATTCATAATGAAATTTGAATATTTTCCAAATTCCATTTAAAAAGTAATTATAAGAATTGAATTATTCCTTATTCTACATGTTTGGGTTCTGTAACTTTTTCAAACAAGAAGGAAAATAGCATATTCAGAATCCTTGAATTTTTTTGATGCTTTTTCATATATAAATTATTTTCATTGGAGTTACACATTAATTTCTATGAATTTTTGAAGTTTTAAACATTTCTGGAATTATTTTTATACTGGAAAACACCTTTATTGCATCAGCATGACATCAGCAGGTCCATCTGGCCGTTGAAAGTCAAACCTGACCAGTGGGACCCACTGGTCAGTCTCTCTGGTCAATTTTAGATTAAGTTTAAACTTAATTAACTGATTAACCTTACTGGACCCACATGTCGGTGACTGATTAACTTATTTGATTTATTTTTATTAACTTTAAACTTGCCAGAGGCTGGCCCCACCAGTCAGTGGCTCAGGCCAGCCGAGATCCACCGGCGGCGAGGTCGTCCTCGCCGGCGGGGAGCCTCCGGCGAGCACCAGAACCTCGGGGGGGGGCTCGGAAATGGTGCACAGAGGGCCAAACGCACGGCTGAGACCATGGACGGAACGGCCACTCGATGGCGCGCACGATGGGACAAGCCCCAGGGGCTGGGGTGGCCGGAATCAACGCCAGCGACGAGCTTGGCAGTGACCAAGTTCGGTCATCGTCGAGGCCATCGGATACGGGGTCAAAACGCTTGGGGTTGGGCACCTATCGCATCTACGCAACGTCCTGAGGCTGTTGGTAGCCTCAGACGGACCAACACTTCACCGGAGGGTTACCGGCGACGAGCTGCAGTGGCGGTCCTTGTCGGGCTCCGGTGAAACTAGGTCTAGAGGAGGGGATTGACGGGGGAAACTTAGGGGAAATGACCGCATGCTCACGGGAAGTGCAGGGGTGGCGCTAGTCTGCTCGGAGTCGGCCTGGAGAGGGAGAACGACTGCAGCGATCTTCGGTGGCCCGAGGAAGAAGACGACTGCTGCGCGTCGATTCACTGCATTTGGGCGTCGGGCTCGTGGCTAGGAAGCTTCAGGGGGTTGCGGTGGAGCTAAAGCGCGGCTCAGAAGGAAGGAAGGACGGCTAGAACGACGACGAGCTCGAGCTTTGCTTGGGCTCCAATGGCGGCAGAAGGAAGGAGGGGAGATCCGAGAGGAGGGGAGGAACTGACGCTGGGAATGGATAGGGGCGGCCTCGGGGAGCTTATCCCCGGCCTTGCCAGCGCGAGGCGGCGACCAAGCAGGCGCACATGTGCGTCGGCGCGCCGGAGAACGCGGCGGCCACCTCCTACTGCCTACTGGCGGGAGGAAGACGACAGGGCTTAGATGGGCTGGGCCAGGCTATAGGCGACAGGTAACCTCTTTTCCATTTCCTTCTGTTTTAATTTCTGACATTGATTTGCTATTTATTTCAGTTCCCAAACAATTGTAAAAACTAAGTTAAGCACCCTAGAATATTAGTTGGAATATTTCCAACTATTTCCAAAGTTTTCAACATTTTTGAAAATTTATAGTTTCTGATTTCAAATTTAAAATTTGAAACCAGTAGCTTTTTGCACTTATTTAAAATGCTTAAAGTGTCAAGAAAATAGTTTTCTCCAATTCTCATTTACTTTCATGATTTATCAGAAAGTTTGAACATTTCTTGAGGCCATTTTGGGTTCATTGATTTTAACTAGTTTGAGATTTCCTTTATTTAAAGTAGTGGCTAGGGTTTTGGGTTTTCCTTCACCTCTTTCTTTGATCTTATTGAAAAATTCTTAGATGCAAATGCAAAGAATACATGAGCACAAGACTAATTTGCTTAAGGTGTCAGGGATGTGACACATAGTATGAGGAGTTCATGTATTCACCACGTGTTAATGTGTTGGTCCGGTTCTTTATTAAAAGGAGAACCTTAATATCCCGTAGTTTCCATTAGGACCCCGCTGCCACAGGAGGGTTGGACAATTGATGTCATGCAAGTTCTTTTCCCTAAGCACGTATGACTACATACGGAATACATGCCTACATTAGATCGACGAACGGGAGCTAGTTACATATCTCTCTGTGTTATAAATGTTACATGATGAATCACATCCGTCATACTCATCCATCACCGATCCACTGCCTACGAGTCTTTTACTACTTGTCCTTGCTACGTTACTTTGTCTAGGCTTGTCCCTTGCTACAAAAGGGATTGGGCCACTTTGTTGCTACTGCTGTTACTTTGTTGCTGCTCCTATTGCTGTTCCTTGCTACTTCGCTGTTACTTGTTGCAAGATCCTTTTCCTACACTATTGTCGGGGAAGAATAGTTACCCGCTCACATGCAACCTACTGGCGCCATCGATACAACAGTTAGGAATAGTCTGCCGTCAACAGATCGTTTCTGGCACCGTTGCTATCATACTACTTTTCTATTGATACTTTGCTTGCAGACACTAATCTTTCAGGTGTGGTTGAATCTGACAAACTCAGCTGCTAAAACTTGAGAATATTCTTTCGCTTCCCCTTTGGCGAACCAACAAATTTGGGTTGAATACTCTACCCTCGAAAACGGTTGCGATCCCCTACACTTGTGGTTATCAGCGAGGTGACGGTTTGTGTTGGAAGTGTTTCCAAGGTTGATGTGATCAATCACCACACACTCCCTCTACCATCGGGATTAGTATTAAACCGAAATAATTGTTATTTGGTGTTTGCGTTGAGCATGAACATGATTAGATCGTGTATATTGCAATACGATTATTCATTTAAAGAGAATAGTGGTTATTCTATTTTCTTGAATAAATACCTTCAATGGTTCATTGAATCTCAATTGTAGTGATACACATGTTCATAATATTGATGCCAAAAGATACAAAGTAGTAATGATAGTACCACTTACTTGTGGCACTGCCGCTTGAGTCATGTTGGTGTAAAATGCATGAAGAAGCTCCATGCTGATGGATCTTTGTACTCACTCATTTTTTAAACGTTTGAGGCATGCAAACCATACCTATTGGTACAAACGCATGAAGAAACTCCATGCAGATGGATCATTTGGACTCACTTGATTTTGAATCACTTGAGACATGCAAATCATACCGCATGGAACAAGAAAGTAACTTGTTGGAAGTAATACATTTTTTATGTGTGCAGTCCAATGAGTGCTGAGGCACGCAGTGGATATCATTATGTTCTTACTTCACTAACGATTTGAGAACATAGAGGAGTATTTACTCGATGAATCACAAGTCTGAAATATTGAAAAGTTCAAGGCTATTTCAGAGTGAAGTTCGTCGTGATAAGAGGATAAACTGTCTACGATATGATCATAGAGATGAATATCTGAGTTGTGAGTTTTCGTACACAGTTAAGACAATGTGGAAATTGTTTTGCAATTCATGCCACCTAGAACACCATAGTGTGATGGTGTGTCCAAACGTCATAGCCACGCCCTATTTGATATGGTGCATACTATGATGTCTCTTATCGAATTACCACTATCGTTTATGGGTTATGCATTAGAGACAACTACATTCACTTTAAATAGGGCACCACGTATTTCCGTTGAGATGACACCGCTTGAACTATGGTTTGCAGAAACCTAAGCTGACGTTTCTTGAAAGTTTGGGGCTGCGACGCTGATGTGAAAAAGTTTCAGTCTGATAAGCTTGAACCCAAAGCGGATAAATGCATCTTCATAGGATATCCAGAACAGTTGGGTACATATCCTATCTCAGATCCGGAAGCAAAGTGTTTGTTTCTAGAAACGGGACCTTTCTTGAGGAAAGGTTTCTCTCGAAAGAATTAAGTAGGAGGGTGGTGGAACTTGATAAGGTTATTGAACCGTCACTTCAACCAGTGTGTAGCAGGGCGCAGGAAGTTGTTCATGTGGCACCTACGCCAATTGAAGTGGAAACTGATGATGGTGATCATTAAGCTTCGGATCAAGTTACTACAAACCTCGTAGGTCGACAAGGTCGCGTGCTACTACAGAGTGGTACGATAACCCTGTCTTGGAGGTCATCTTGTTGAACAACAATGAACCTACGAGCTATGGAGAAGCGATGGTGGGCCCGGATTTCGACAAATAGCTAGAGGCCATGAAATCCGAGAGAGGATCCATGTATAAAACAAAGTGTAGACTTTGGAAGAACTACTTGATGGTTGTAAGACTATTAAGTACATATGGATCTTTAAAAGGAAGACAAACGATGATGGTGAAAATTCACCATTAAGAAAAGCTCGACTTATCGCAAAGATGTTTCCGACAAGTTCAAAGAGTTGACTATCATGAGACTTTCTCACTCGTAGCGATACTAAAGGTCTATTGGAATTATGTTAGCAGTTGCTGCATTATTTATGAAATATTGCACATAGGATGTCAGAACATTGTTTCCTCGATGGTTTCCTTGAGGAAAGGTTGTATGTGATACAACCAAAAGGTTTTGTCGATCGTAAGGATGCTAACAAGTATGCAAGATCCAGCGATCCTTCTACGGACTGGTGCAAGCATCTCGGAGTTGGAATATACAAGATTTATACAAGATTTATGAGAAACTTGTATTTCTAAAGAAGTGAGTGGGAGCACTATAGAATTTCTGATAAGTATATGTAGTTGACATATTGTTGATCGGAAATAATATAGAATTTCTAGAAAGCATAAAGGGTTGTTTGAAAGGATTTTTCAAAGGAAGACCTGGATAGAGCTACTTGAACATTGAGCATCAAGATCTATAGAGATAGATCAAAACTCTAAATAGAACTTTCAACGAAATGCATGCCTTGACAGGTTTTTGAAGGAGTTCGAAATATATCAGCAAAGAAGGAGTTCTTGGTTGTGTTGTAAGGTGTGAATTTGAGTAAGACTCAAAGCCCGACCACGACAGAAGAAAGAGAAAGGACGAAGGTCGTCCCCTATGAATTAGCCACAGACTCTAAAGTATGCCATGCTGTGTACCGCACCTCATGTGTACCTTCCCATAAGTCTATCAAGGGGTACAAAGAGTGATCTAGGATTGAATCACTGAACAACGGTCAAAGTTATCCTGAGTAACTAATGGACTAAGGATTTTTTTTCTCGATTATGGAGGTGATTAAAGAGTTTGTTGTAAAGGGTCACGTCGATCCAAGCTTTGACACTAATTCGAATAACTTTGAGTAGTAAACCAGATTCGTATAGTAGAGCAGTCATTTGGAATATTTCCAAATAGCACGTAGTAGCAGCATCTATATGATGACATAAATAGTTGTAAAGCACAGACGGATCTGAAAGGTTCAGAACCGTTGACTAAAACCTCTCTCACAAAGCAAGACATGATCGAACCCTAGAACTGTATGGGTGTTAGATTCATTACATTCACATAGTGATGTGAACTAGATTATTGACTCTAGTGCAAGTGGGAGACTGTTGGAAATATGCCCTAGAGGCAATAATAAATTATATATTATTATATTTCCTTGTTCATAATAATCTTTTATTATCCATGCTAGAATTGTATTGATTGGAAACTCAAATACATGTGTGGATACATAGACAACACATTGTCCCTAGTGAGCCTCTAGTTGACTAGTTCGTTGATCAAAGATGGTCAAGGTTTCCTGGCCATAGGCAATGTTGTCACTTGATAACGGGATCACACCATTGGGAGAATGATGTGATGTACAAGACCCAAACTGTAAACGTAGTATATGATCGTGTCAGTTTATTGCTACTGTTTTCTGCATGTCAATATATCTGTTCCTATGACCATGGGATCATGCAACTCCCGGACACCGGACGAATACCTTGTGGGTTATCCAACGTCGCAATGTAACTGGGTGACTATAAAGGTGCTCTACAGGTATCACCAAAGGTGTCTGTTGGGTTGGCATGGATCAAGACTGGAATTTGTCACTCTGTGTGACGGAGAGGTATCCCGGGGCCCACTCGGTAATACAACATCACAATAAGCCTTGCAAGCAATGTGACTACAGAGTTATTTACGGGATCTTGTATTAAGGAATGAGTAAATATACTTGCCGGTAACAAGATTGAACTAGGTATAGATATACCGACGATCGAATCTCGTGCAAGTAACATACCGAAAGACAAAGGGGATAGTATACGGGATTATATGAATCCTTGACATAGAGCTTCAACCGATAGAGATCTTCGTAGAATATTTAGGAACCAATATGGACATCTAGGTCCCGCTGTTGGTTATTGACTAGAGAGTGTCTCAGGTCATGTCTGCATAGTTCTCGAACCCGTAGTCCCGAATTATATGTGTTGTTGACCTAAGTTTTGTTCGGAGTCCCGAATGAGATCCCGGATGTCACGAGGAGTTCCGTAATGGTCTGAAAACAAAGATTGATATATAGAAAGTTGGTATTGGGATTCCGGAAGGTTTTCGGGCATTGTCGGCACTGTACCGGAAGTGACGAATGAGTTCCGGGGCCCACTGGGTGGGCCCACCACGCCCCCCAAGGGGTCCATGTGGGTTTATTGGATGCACAGTAAGGCATAATGGTCCAACAAAGTCATCCAAGGAAAGCCCATGAGGAAAAGGTGGCAAATCCAAAAGAGGTGGGAAAATAACGAAGGAGTCCTAATCCAAGTGGAGTTGGAGGACGAATCCTCCCTCCTCCACTTCGGCCGACCCAAGGGAGTTTCCCTTGTGGCGCCAAGGCTGTCTCCTCCCTCCTCCTATATATACTAGAGGCTTAGGATTTTGAGACACAACTTTGCCACGTGCAACCCTAAACCTCTACTTCGTAGTTCTTCCTCTAGATCGGTTTTCTGTGGAGCCCTGCAGGAATAGATCATCACCATCACCGGCGCGCCGTCACGCTGCCGGAGAACTCATCTTCTTCCCCGTCTATCTTGATGGATCAAGAAGGAGGAGATCGTCATCGAAATGTACGTGTGCTGAACGCGGAGGTGTCGTCCGTTTGATGCTAGATCAGAACGGATCGTGGGACGACGGTGATTTGAATCACGAAGTTGTTGCACTACATCAACCACGTTTCTTAACGCTTCCCGCTTAGCGATCTACAAGGGTTTGTGGATCCGATCTCCCTCTTGTAGATGAACATCATCATGATAGGTATTCGTGTGCGTACGAAATTTTTTGTTTCCCATGCAACGTTCCCCAACAGTTCGTACCTTTTATTTCTCGCCATCACAAGATCGTGCAAAGCTTATTTTCCTTTACCATAAAATTTCATAAATATTTAGGAGCAAATTTTATTGCTTTTGCATCGATGACAACTTACTTGAAGGATCTTGTTCAATCCATAGGTAGGTATGGTGAACTCTTAGAGCAAGAAACTAGGTTTAAGGGTTTATCGATGCACAAGTAGTATCTCTACTTAGTGTGAAGTTTTGGCTACCAAAGTTTGTGAGCAAGCACCACATGTTGGAGGATCCATAACAATATGACGTCTATGCGAATATTGATACATTCATTATGCATCATGAATTCTTATTGATATATGTGATATTCTTGTCCATCATTCCTCATTATTGTACAATTCCTATGTCTTTTCTCTTCGAATGTGGAAGGTATACCACATGGAGGGAAATTACTGAAAACTGGAATTATGTACATGAAAACCAAGAAAAAGGGTGCAAAATCACTACACTTCAAATGACCTAAAATTTCACGGAGAATTTTGATGGAATATATAAGAATTATTGGGCCAAAATATACCAGAGGGGGTCACCTTCTAGCCACGAGCCAACTGGTGCGCCCACCCCCCCCCCCCTCGCCGCACCCTGTTTCCTCATGGTCCACCAGCACGTCTCCCGAGCTCCCTCTTCTCCTATATGGTGTCTTTTGACCAAGAAAAAATCATAAGGATACTTTTGTGACGAAGCACCGCCTTCTCGAGGTGGAAACCTGGGCCGAGGCCCTTTTGCTCTCTGGTAAAGAGATTCTGCAGGGGGAATTCCTCTCTAGGAGGGGGAAATCAAAGCTATCATCATCACCAACGCTTACTCCTTTGTGGAAGGACCAATCTTCATCAACAACTTCACCAGAACTATCTCATCTCCAAACCCTAGTTTATTTCTTGTATTCAATCTTTGTCTCAGAACGTGAGATTGGTACGTGTGGGTTACTAGTAGTGTTGATTACAACTCGTAGTTGATGTTTGTTGGATTACTTGGTGGAAGATATTATGTTCAAATCCTTAGTACTCCATCCATTCCTAAATATAACGTGTATTTTTTTAATTCAAACTTCTCTAACTTTTACCAAGTTTGTAGAAAAAGATATGAATGTGTAGAATACCAAATCATAGTACCTAGATTAACCAAACAATATATTTTTATATTTGACATTTTTATATTGTAGATCTATATAAATTTCGCTATAAAATTGGTCACAAATAGACAATGTTTGACATTTTGAAAACTAATACACCTTACATTTAAGAATGGAAGGAGTAACTATTATTATACCTTTGATCTTGAGCATGCTAATGAGGTGTGAGTAGATGCTATTGTTCATGAGGACATGGGAGAAGTCTTGTTATACATAACCATGTGAAGTTGGTATTCGTTTGATATTTTGATGATGTGTATGTTGTTGCTTCTCTTAGTGGTGTCGTGTGAACGTCCAGTACACGACACTTCACCATGTTTTGGTCCTAAGGGAAGGCATTGTGGAGTAACAACTAGATGATGGGTTACGAGAGTGACAGAAGCTTAAACTCCAATTTATGTGTGGCTTTGTAAGGGGCTGATTTGGATGTTATGTTTCATGATATGGTTAGATTTATCTTAATTCTTATTTCGTAGTTGCGAATGTTTGCAAGAGAGGGTAATCATAAGTGGGTTTCTTGTTGAAGTAAGAACAACACCTTAGCATCGTCCACCCATATATCAAATTATCAAAGTAACGAACGCGACTCAACTCAACATGATGAACATGACTAGACAGTAATTCACATGTGTCCCCGGGAGTGTTTGCTTTATATAAGACTACTTTCAGGTCTGTCTTTTGCTATAGAAAGGATTGGGATACCTTTCTGCATACTTTCTACTATTTTTACTTGTCACTTATATATCAAATTAGGATTAGCATCATCCACCCATATATCAAATTATCAAAGTTATGAATTATCTTGCTACAAAACTATCTATCGCTGTTACTTATAGCACTTGTAAAGAATACCTTGTTGAAAATTGCTTATCATTTCCTTCTCCTCCTCATTGGGTTCAAAACTCTTACTTATCGATACTTTGATTGATACCGTATACTTGTGTGTCATAAATACTCTTTTCTAGCGCCGTTGATGGGGAGTGAAGCGCCCCTGGTAAGTGGGAATTGGTAAGGAAACATTTTGGGTATGTGCTGAATTTTACTGTTGCTTGCTACTATGTACGATCACCCTTTGAGTGGCTTGTTCGAGGCATCTTCACCTCAAACGGAAGTTTAAGAAGTTGTTCCTCAACCTACTAAAGCTAGTGAATATATTTACTTTGAAATTCCTCTGGGTATGCTAGAGAAACCGATAGCTAATCCTTATGATGGAACAACTCATCCTGATTACAACTTGATATATTTCGATGAGGTTTGTGAATTATTCAAGCTTGAAGGTTTTCATGGAGATAAAGTTAATAAGAAAGTTTTCCCTTTATCTTTGGACGGAAAAGCATTCATGTGGTACATGATATTGGAAGATATTGGATCATGGGACTGGAATCGCTTGAAGCTGGAATATCATCGGAAGTTTTATCCTATTCATCTAGTTCATTGTGATCGGAGTTTTATTTATAATAGCTGGCCCCGTGAAGGAGAAAGCAATGCTCAATCTTGGGGGATACTTAAATCTATGATGCACACCTGCCCAATAATGATCTCTCAACAGAAATGATTATATATAATTTTAATGCTCGGCTTTCTCATGATGATCAAGTGCAACTAGATTCTTCTTCTACTAGTTCTTATAAGAAAAAGACTACTGAATTCAAATGGGATCTTCTTGAAAGAACTAAGCGCAACTCGGAAGATTGGGAACTCGATAAAGGTAAAGAGCTATGTAGAAAGCTTCAATTTGATTGTGTTAAATATTTTATGGAATCCGATGCTTTTCATAAGTTTAGCAATAAATACGGGATTGATTCTGAGATAGTAGCTAATTTCTCTGAATGATTTTCTACTCATGTTGATCTCCCTAGGGAGAAGTAGTTTAAATATCATCCACCTATTGAAAAATTATTAGATGAACCCATTAAAGTTAAGGAGGAAGCAATTGTTTATAATGTTGATCTAGTTGTTCCTACTGCTTATATCGAGAAACCACCTTTTCATGTTAGGATTAGGGAACAAGCTAAAGCTACAATTTTGGTTACTAAAAGTTATGTTAGAACACCCAAACCTTCTCAAAAAATAAATGGGGAGCCTAGTATTGTTGTAATTAAAGTTCTCTTGGTTCATAATATTTATGGGCATGTTATTTACTTGTGTGGTGAAGCTGCTAGAATTACAAAGCCTATTTGAAATGAGAAGGGCAAGTTAGATAAAAACAAACCAGTTGTTGGCATGCCCGTTGTTTCTATTAAGATTGAATATCATTGATATTATGGTTTATGTGACATGAGTGCTAGTATTAGTGCTATACCTTTTACTTTATATAAATAAATTATGAATGATATAGCACCCGATGAATTTAAGATATTGATGTTGCTATAAAACTTGCAAACCGAGATACTATGGGATTGTTAGAGATGTTGAAGTCTTGTGTGGAAAAGTCAAATACCCGACTCACTTCCTAGTACTTGATTATGAACAAGATCACTTTTGTCCCATTATATTTGGTAGACCTTTCTTGAATAATGTTAATGTTTAAATTAATAGTGTCACACAAAAGGTTAAAGTAAGCTTTGGCAATGAGTCTCATGAACTTAATTTCTCTAAATTTGGTAGACAACCACATGAGAAGGAGTTATCTAAGAAAGATGAAATAATTGGTCGTGCTTCTATTGTTGTGGCTCCTATAGATCGCTTCGAACAATATTTGCTAGACCATGAGAATGATATGCATATGAATGAAAGAAATGAGATAGATGATATATTCCTTAGACAAACACTTTTTCTCAAACACAACTTGCTTGTTGATATCTTAGGGGATCCTCCTCCACCAAAAAAAGATCCAGTGTTCGAGTTAAATACAATGCCTTATACTTTCAAATATGCTTATCTTGATGAAAATAAGATACATCTTGTTATTATTGGTGTTAACCTTTCATAGCATGAAGAAAAGATATTACTCAAAACTCTGAAGAAGCACACGGCTACTATTGGATATACTCTTGATGTTCCTAAGGGCATAAGCCCTAGTCTATGTCAGCACAAAAATAATATGGAACCAGATGCTAAACCTATTATTGAGCATCAATGTCGCTAAAATGTAAGATGAAGGAAGTGATAAGAACTGAAATACTAAAGCTTCTCGAGGCAGGTACAATTTATCCTATTGTTGATAGTAGATGGGTAAGTTTTGTTCATTGTGTTCCTAAGAAAAGAGGTATTACTGTTGTTCCTAATGATAAAAATGAACTTATTCCACAAACAATAGTAACTAGCTATAGGATGGTAATTGATTTCAGGAAATTGAATAAAGCTACTAGAGAAGACCATTAACTGTTGACTTTTATTGATCAAATGTTAGAAAGATTTCTAAGCTCACACACTTTTGTTTTCTTGATGGATATTTTGGTTTCTCTCAAATACCTCTGCATATAGATGTATGCCTTTTGGTTTGTGCAAGATAAAACTACTTTCGGATGTCCTTTTGGAACCTATGCATATAGACGCATGCCTTTTGGTTTATGCAATGCACCTTCTCCTTTCAAAGATGCATGACTACTATATTCTATGACTTCTGTGAAAAGATTCTTGAGGTTTTCATGGATGGTTTTTCCATTTACGGGACTTCTTTTGATGATTTCTTGAGCAACCTTGATATAGTTTTGCTGAAGTGTGAAGAAACTAATCTTGTCTTAAATTGGGAGAAGTGCCACTTTATGGTGAATAAAGGTCTAGTACTCGGGCATAAATCTTTTGAATGGGGCATTGAGGTAGACAAAGCTAAAGTCGATGCAATATGGAAAATGCCATGTCCTAAAGATGTCAAAGGAATAAGAAGTCTTCTTGGTCTTACTGGTTTTTATAGGCATTTCATTAAAGATTTCTCAATGATTTCTAGGCCACTAACCAATCTTCTCAAAAAGTTATTCCTTTTGTTTTTGATGATGATTGTGTAGAAGCCTTTGAAATACTTAAGAAAGCCTTGATTTTTGCACATATTATGCAACCACCTGATAGGAATCTACTATTAGAAATTATGTGTGATGCTAGTGATTATGTTGTTGGTGTTGTTGTGGGGAAAACAATAGACAAGAAATTGAATGTTATTCGTTATGCTAGTAATACCCTATACAATCCTCAAAGAAATTACACTAGCGCCAAGAAGGAATTTTTAGCAGTCGTGTTTTAATGTGATAAGTTTAGACCTTACATTGTTGATTCCAAAGTTACTATTCACATTGATGATGTTGCTATTAAATACCTCATGAAAAAGAAGGTTGCTAGACCTAGACTTATTAGGTATGTGCTCCTCAAAAAGAGTTTGACTTGCATATCATCAACAGGAAGGGAGCTGAAAACCCTATAGCAAATAACTTGTCTAGGATGGCAAATATTATTGACGATGCACTTCCTATTGATGATATTTTTCGTGATGAGAAACTTGATTCTATAAACACTTCGCATAGTACTCTTTGATATGCAGATTGTGCTAATTATATTGTTGCTAAATATATACCACCTAATTTGACCTATCAAGAAAAGAAAAAAATATTTGATGATCTAAGGCATTACTTTTGGGATCACCACATCTTTATAAAGGAGTGGATGGTGTTATTAGATGTTGTGCCCATTAACATGAACAGGGACAGATCCTACGGAAGTGCTACTCCGAAGCTTACAGAGGACACCATGTTGGTGGCATAACTGGACACAAGGTATTACAATCCAATTTTTATTGGCTACTCTTCTTAAAGATGCTTGTAAGTATGTCCTTTCTTGTGATGAATGTCAAAGAATTTTTAGCATTGGTAGATGATACTCGTGATCTGTGATGGGTTTTCCGTGAAGAGGAAGGGGTTATCGTAGCACAAAGCGGGTAAGTATTTTCCTTAGTTATGAAACCAAGGTTTATCGAACCAACAAGAATATCAACCACAACCGTCTTCGGCGGACGCACACAACAGAACAAACAACTTGCACCAAACGCGGGCAAGAGGGTTTTCAATCAACTTGTCTTGTTATCTGCAAGCAAGTGAGGTGTGTATATAATTGTAGATAGTAAGATAAAATAAAAACAAGTAAATAACAGCAAGGCAATATAGGTTTTATCAGTATGTTGTGAATAGACTTGGGGGGCCATAGCTTTCCCTAATGGCATCTCCCATGGAAAAATAGCATACGATGGGTAAACAAATTACTGTTGGGCAATTGACTGAAAAGCGGATAGTGATGCGATATTCACGGCAATGATCATCTCTATACATGTATCATGTCCATAAACTAATAGACTGACTCCTGCCTGCACCTATTACTATTACTTCACTTCGAGAGCGCTTCCATGCTTGCCTCTCTACGTATTAAGTTCATGACGAACGAAGTAATGCATGGAGTAACATGATGTAGACAAAGTAAACTAAAGAAATATGAATAAACCCCCTCACTTTATACTTAGCAGCAGCAACACAAAGATGCATCTTGTCCCTTTCTGTCCCTGGGATATAGAAATTCGCCAAGTTGAACCTACCATAACACACCTCTCTCACCGGATAAATACCGATCTAGTTGGCCAGACTATTTTAATAGATGAGGGAGAATTACGAAGCTATCATAATCATACACATAAGAATCATATTAGTATGAGAGGTGACTCAAATATTTATCATGAATAATCTGAAAATAAACCTACAATTCATCGGTTCCCAACAAACACACCACACAAAAGGAATTACATCATATGGATCAAAGCGAAGATGTGATGATCATTGTAGTGAAGATCAAAGAGAGAGATTGCCATCTAGGTACTGACTATGGACCCGTAGGTCTGTGGTAAACTACTCACACATCATCATGAGGGTAGCAAGGTTGATGAAGAGGCCCTCCATGATCAATCCCACTCCGACAGGGTGCCAGAACAGAGCTCCAGATGGCCTCCCGTCGGAACAAAGACTTGCAATGGCGTAAAAAGTATTTTGGGACTCCCTCTGGTGTTTTTAGGGTAGATGAGAATTTATAAGCCAAAGAACAGAGTGAGGAGGGCTATGAGGGGGCACAAGCTATCAGGGCACCCCCAGGTTGAGACGTGATAGCTTGTAGGCCCCTCATGAGGCCTACAACCTTCTTTAGATTCTTGGTCTTCATTTGGTCCAGAAAAAAATCATCAAAAAGTTTCAGGGCAATTGGACCTCATTTGGTATGGAAAACCTGCAAAGTGAAAAACATGCAAAAAATAACAACTCGCACTGGATACTGGGTCAATAGATTAGTGCTAAAAAATTATATAAAATGGTAAACAAATACTCCAAAAGCATACTAGAATGATAATATATCAGCATGGGAGAATGAAAAATTATAGATATATTGGAGACATATCAATCATCCCCAAGCTTAATTGCTCCTCGTCCTCGAGTAGGTAAATGATAAAACAGAATTTTGTATGTGACATGCTATCCACGATGTAACCTTATGCTCATTGAGAAACCATGAATTAAGAAACATTAACATAGCAATACTTATAGGTATAAGAAGCAAATCATTAATCTTTCAAAATATACGATCCTCAAACATTGTTTTACCCCCATCCATCTTTATTATATTAGAAAGTCATGGCTCCATCTTCACCACATTAATACAAATGTCAAGCACCACGGTGTTTAGGTCAGGCAATTGGATCATACTTTTTCATTACGCATTAACCTTTTATTCTTAACGCAATACATGAGTGTGAACCATTGGACATAGCATAAAGGTGGAAGACAATATGGTGGTAGGTTTCAAAAGGGGTAAAAGTGGAGACGATAATCGCTCATTGATACGTCCATTTTGCATCATGTTTTCATGTTGATATTTATCGCTTCTTGGCCTATTATTCCATTTCACGGTACAATACGTATGCCTTTTCTCTCTTATTTTGCAAGGTTTACATGAAGAGGGAGAATGCCGGCAACTGGAATTCTGGCCTGAAAGTGGAGCAAAGTTGAGATACCTATTCTTCTCAACTCCAAACGCCGTAAAAAGCAACGAGGATATTTTTTCGGATTTATAAAAAATACTGCGCCGAAGAAGCACCAGAGGGGCGCCAGCAGGTGGCCACAAGCTTGCACGGCACGGCCACCCCCCAGGCCGCGCCATGAGGGCTTGTGGGCAGACTGCTGGCCCACTGGCCCCCCTCTTCTGCTATATGAAGGGTTTCGTCCAGGAAAAAATTAGGGAGGAGCTTTTTCATGGATTCGCCGCCGCCACGAGGCGGAACTTGAGCAGAACCAATCTAGAGCTCCGGCAGGATGATCCTGCCGGGGAAACTTCCCTCCCGGAGGGGGAAATCGTTGCCATTGTCATCACCAACACTCCTCTCATCGAAGGGGACTCATCACCATCAACATCTTCATCAACGCCATCTCATCTCCAAACCCTAGTTCATCACTTGTACACAATCTCCGTCTCGCGACTCCGATTGGTACTTGTAAGGTTGCTAGTAGTGTTGATTACTCTTTTCAGTTGATGCTAGTTGGATTACTTGGTGGAAGAGTTTATGTGTAACAATAACATGCATCTATAGTGTAAATCATCTGGGTGGAATGATCATGATTATGCATCAAGGTAAAGAATCACTCTAGAAGAACAGGCTACAGATATCAACAAATCTGCTAAGGGCTGAACCATCCGGGTTCACCCTATATTCCAATTCATCAAACTTAGTCATAACCTCAATGTATCAGCTGAGGGCTAAACCATCCGGGTTCACCCTATATGCCAAGTCATCGAACTTGGTCATATTATTATTATTTCCATAAAAACACCTTTTTAACACCACACACACACTCACTCACACTTGGTTTATGTGGAAACGATGGACGTAGTTTAAGCAGGATTACCCAACTATCCTTGACCGTGGACACGGCTATTCGAATAGTTTGACACTCTGCAGAGGTAGTACGCTGGACCCACGAGATCCGAGAAAGTTCCGTGTCATCCATGACTCGCGGTATATCACATATACCCGAGGTAAGTACCCGATCATTATCTTTCCCCTGACGATACTAGACAAAGAGGTCCACTCGATTGGTACCCAGCCTACATGTTGTACGTCTTACGAGCACCGACTCTGGACAGTATCAACCATGCGGGGACCAACGGTGTGCCTGGAACTCATAAAAATGGCATAGTCGCCCTTCCTGGCACGACCCCATCACGAGAGTGACGACAATCGCTCCCGCCACTATTAATGTGGCTCTTTGCTAGTATCGTGCAGAGTAATCAACAAAGCCCTGTCCCATAAAGCGGTAACGTGGTCGTACTGGCAAGGTTGGGACGATAAACACATCATAAATCTAATCCCATTTCCGAAACCATACTCACACAAAACACCGGTGCACCACTTCACCAAAAGTTACCACCAACTCATCATCACCCTCGGGCATTAGTGGCACCCGACGGGGTTTTCATAAACTCTTATTTTATGAAAACAACATGCTCATGATAATATACTTCTATCTTTACTTGTCAACATGGTATTAGCATGACCCTCAAGGGGTAGGGTCAAGCTCAATGCAATGGTTCTCTAACTCTACTAGTCAACATCATAGTAGCATGACCCTCATAGATGGTAGGATCAAGCTCATCATGCTTGTGCTCCGAGGAGCCATATGTATGACATCACCATCATGCAAGTGCTTCGAAGAAGCCTTCGGTACCATCACACCCATGATGAACCGGCACTATGATCACATGCAACGGAAAAGTACTTGCTATTCTAGCATGCATCAATTCATATGCTTAAGTCATGGTCAAAGGGTTTCTTGCCTTGCTCACATAAGTCCTCGGGGTCGTCGAGGTCTTCCGCTCCAACTCCGAATACTCCGTCTACCCTCAACTATCGTCGGAAACAACCATAGTAAGCCACACATCAAGCAGAATAAAAGTGTTCTAAAAAATAGAAGTTTTATTTTTCTTGGACCTTTCTGGTCATAAGAAAAATACATGAAGCTTGATATAGGATATTTGGGTCATTAAGAATTTTTGAATGGATGGAAAGAGCAATAGGTGATCATTGAAGAAGCCAACAGAAATCGTTCTATTAAAAATGAGTGGAGGCGCCCATTTAACAGAGAATGATTTTAGAAATTTTTAGGAAGTGGTTTCACTGGATTTGGTGTTGGTATGAATATTCTAGAGATTTTACATTGTGGAATAAATAACAATAGGAGCTATTTATTTATTGCAACAGAAGTAAGCCACACAAAAATGTTGACCAGGGTTCTAAAACTGGGGAAGGATTTTAGAAGGCCCTAGGAATTGCAATCACTCCATTTGGAGTTTATTTCAATCTTCTAGGAATTTTGAAAGGTGGGATATTTTATATCCAGATTGGGATTTTAAATAAAACACCACAGAAAGTTGGTAGGGAAAAATGTGCAAAGCACTTACTTGGATAGGCCTCATTTTTAGGATCCTGCAGAAATTTGAACCAATGAAATAGGAGTCGGAATTAATTTATTATAGATTTTTGAAGTACATTGACAAATACAAAAGAAAGGAGGGCCTCCAGATTTTGCTGTCAAGCGCTCTGCGCGTCAGACAATCCCTGGGCCGGCCCAAAGGCTCGGTCTGGCAGGGAGGAGGCCACGTAGGTGGCAGATTTCTGCAGGGCGTCTTCGCTGCCGCGTGGCGCACTCCCATAGAGGCGTGACCACCAGGGTAGCTCGCCTGACCCCGTCTCGCTGACAGTGGGCCCCATCCGCAGGTCTTCTTCCTCCTTGCGCTGGAGCGGGGGAACCGCGAGGAGAGGAAGAGGAGGCCGCGCGGCGCCGTGTCTCCGGCCATTCCCTGCCCGAGGAGGAGCACCGGCGAGCTCAAGGCACTTCGCCGCCTCCGCTCCCCCACACACGACACCTGCGGAGGGCTACAACGGGGAGTCGGCGCACACTCGCGGGAGGCCGACGACGCCGTTGCCCTCGGCACCTGCAGCGAGGAGGAGGGCCCGGAGGGGCTCGAGGGAGGGGGGAAGAGAGGCCAGAGCCACAGGGGCTCGGGGAAGAGGGAATAACAGGGGAGAGAGAGAGGGTAAGCTCGGGAGCTCTCTGGAGCTCCCTGTGCATGGATGCCACACAGCCCAGAGGGAGTTTGGAGAGTAGCTAGTGATTGGGAGTGTCTTGGATCAGTCAAAGGATGCTCTGAGACACGCTGGGGCAACCTGTTTCGCTAAGAAATGATCGGGAGGAGAGAAACTAGGTGCAGAGCACCCGGTTTGCAGGTCAGGGTGGTGGTCACCACGGCCGCCTGTGCCCACAGGACTCAAATGACCAGCCAAAGCTTTCTGGGAGGTGGGGCATGCTATCTCGAAGGTGAGTGAGGAGTTTGATCCCTAGTGGAGTTGATTTGAACAGGTTTTGACTGGGGTTAAGCTTGCAGCAGAAATCTTAGGGCTACTAATGAGGGCACTAATAGGAGAGATAATGTGGAACAAGCATGTCTAGCGGTCTTAGGCATGGAAGGACTTCATTACTGCAAAGTTTCAGCCCAAACAAAGGAGGGTAGCTACTACTTGTTGTACAAAGCCACATTTCAGCCAAAAATCTACTTGAAGAGGTGTTGCTCATTTTTCCCACAAGAGCAGGCCATCAATTGGTTTTAAATGATGCATTGACACACTAGAGAGGCTCTGGAAAGAATTGGGGTGATAGCTTAAGCAGAAGAATGGAAAGAGAGGTAAAATAGTGCTGCCAAGGGTGAAAATGAGAGAAAGTTACAAAGGGACCTTCTCCAATAATTGACCAATGGCCATGGGAAAGTTACTTGAGGTAAAATATGACTTTGTGAGGCTGTGGTAGAAAGTTGAGCTCAAGGGTAAAAGTGTAAGGGGCAAAAGAAGCCAAATTAGTGAGTGCACACAAGGTGTTTGATCTGTGATTGGGCTACCACATGAATTCCAATGGCTATGAAACTTAACAGGGTTAAATAATAGATGAAAATAGGCTTGGACACCAAATTTGGGATTTGCTGGAGGAGTTTTCCAATGTAGACTTGAAAAACCCTAGAAATGGGTTTCTGCTTAGAACCCTATTCAAATAAATTCCCACAAATCCAATATTTGGTGTAGGGGTATTATTTGAGCATTAGGGCATGCACAAAAAGTTTGAAGTCATTTGGAGAAACTTTATAATATAAAGTTTACCAAAGTCAGAAATCAACAGACAGGGTTTTGAGGGTCTTAGGACAAGCTCTTCTATTCTCCTTGGTATACCACTTGGTGTGGATGCCTTATTGGAGTATTGGAACATGTGCACCAAATTTGAGCACAATTGGAGACACTTCACAATGTAAAATTGCTCAAATCTGATACTGGACAAATAGGGTTTTAGAGTGGTTAGGGGATCCAAATCAACTTGGATTGAAATGAAACTTGGCAAGATCATCAATAATATCATAGATGACATGCTAGAATTTTACTGGAATTTATTGAGAATATTTATTATAGAAATATCCCAAAATCTTGAAATTGGCAGGAATGGTTTTGGAGGGATTTGCCTAATATTTTGAGCATGACCATGTGTTGAAACTCATAAATTCGCAATAAATATATCCACTGAGTTTCCCTAAATTTTCTTAAATATTTTGAAAGCAATAAAAATAACTTTCCTTCATAAGAGACCATTTCTGGCCTCACGGAAAGGCTTTTAAATAAAATAATAAAATAAATTTTAAAATAATAATATGGTGGTTTTTGGAAGACCTTTTGATAATAGGTTTTAAGTAAATAATTGGTGCAAAGGAAATTCCCTAATTTGAGGACTGTAGTAGAACCCTCATCTGAGGGGTTTGAAAGTTTAATTCAAAGAAATGCTTTTTGGGTAAAAGTAAATATTGATGAAAATAGATATTTATCCTAAACACATGGCATGATCATTAGGCAGGAGATCATGGGATGAGGAGGTGATTAGGAGAGTGACAAGATTTATTAGGTATCAAACACAATCATGCAAACAAGCAAGGCAAACAATAGTCACTTCAAGCATCACAAGTTTTCCACAAAAAATTTAATTGGTCCTAAATTTTGAAATAATTTAGTTAATCAGGAAGGCCAAAAACTGGGTGTTACAGACCTTACCCCCTTAATAAAATTTCGTCCCCGAGATTTCTAGGCTAGGGGTTGGTGAAATACAGAATCTTGAGTGAGAGGTAGTCTTCATGTCTCCATGTTGGTGTGGTGGTCTTGAGGTGCTTGATGATTCATCTTCGAATGTTCACACGTCCTTGACTGATCGTGAGCGGGATCTGGAAGTAAGTTATTCTTGACCAAGGTCAAGGGCTTGGTGAGCTAAGTTCGTGCAAGGTTCTGGCTTGTGACTGTATTCCAAAGTCAGAATACATGGCAAGATGGTGTGTCTGGGTTCTGGTCCTGAGGCTTCGCATGCCGGTTAGTGACATCAAGATGTCTCGTGTTAGAACGCACTGCCAAAGTCTTCGGGTAGCTTTCTCCTTACGGGGAAGTCCTTGGCTCCCTTTCGGCAGTCAAGCTATGGTCGCAAATAGTCTTCGTAGGCTTCTCGTGAAAGGGTCCGGGTTGGGTCTCACCTATGAGTCTAAGCTCGGAGGCTCAGAGTTCAGAATAGGTCCTGCCATCTGGGAGGGTTAGCGAGGGGTTCTGGACGAGCTGGCTACCCAAGAGTATAGACCAGCCATCCGTTCCCAAGGTCTGCGGCTCGGCAAACGGAAATCACCTTTAGCAGGTTTCCACCACGACCTACTAGTACTTGCGTCCTTAATATGGACCAAGGAGTGGTCGTCTCATTCTTTCGCTTATCCAAGGGCTTCGTCGTCTTGAATCGTCGAGGCTTCCTGACGTTGTTGATGTGGTTGGTGCGAGGTCGGCGGTTGAATTCTGGTTGCTTCATCGTCATTGTCGTGGCTTCCTCGTCACGGCGGTTCTTCGTCTTGACTTGAGTAAGATAGACTTTCGTCGCCTTGAGTTTGCACCAAGAAGTCTACCTTCCCGAGATATCCCTGTACCCTCGAGAGGCATAACAATCAGCGTTCCTGGGCTCGTCCAAACACGACTAAGGTGTTCTTCCTCTTACTGGGTGAATAAGTATGTCACCAGTGAGGATGACAACATACCTTCCCCAAACACGACATAAGCACAGTGCTCATGGGTCAGGCGAGGAGGACGGGGACTTGCTATGGGCGGGTACTGGCCAAATTTTAACGACTTAGAGTCGCCTTTCTATGGTCATAATCCGTCCATCTTGTGGCTCAGCGAAGCTTTAGGGTCTCAAGGAACTTAGGATGTGGGCGAACAGTTATCATCTTAATTCTAAGCACATACCTTGGATGCCAATAGTTCGACCTCAAATCTCGGGACGATATCACCTCATCTCATCAAAGATACCATCCCACGTAAGTCGACTCCATACTACTCATGCTAGTCAACTCCGGGTTGAGGGAAGAACTAAACCCAAACACTACAAGTATGGTGTAGGCCCAAATGCACATGCATTACTATGCAAGAACCTCGGGGGTATATAAGCTGCTCAGGTTGCACTGGGATGCTACAAATCCAATGTCCAGCTAGATCATATAATGAACAGGGTACTGCATTACTATATTAAGGAAACACGTAGTACACCAATCCAATATCTTGTTTCCCTTCCTATGAATCTGATCAAGTGATCCATCAATCCGATCAATCATCACTGGACCTATCACTCCTACAAATCCAACATTGATGGGGTTCTACATAATCTCTTAGAGTCCTCATAATTCACATATTACTGCAAGGATTACGTCATCGTACATTCATCAACTTCAATAATCATGGCCATCTAATCTTCAAGGCCAAACCTTACAGGTTGTAATCCACTCTCACAACTCCAAGTAAACGCACTCTATATCCACCGAGAATCATGGTATCACGATTAAGATTATTAGGCTAAATCCAATTTACTCCGAACCATGTGGTTTCTGTCATCCTTACATTCTATTAAGATTACGTATTTAAATCCAAGACTCAATCCAATAAGAAGTCTACTTGATACTCCGAGTCATCCTGATATTTATCGCCAACCGATGCAACTACTTGCTAAAGTCATGTATACCACCAAGAATAATGTTCGCGATCATAATCATCCTACTAAATCCAATCTTACTCCTGACTATGTAGATTATGCTAATATACCAACTTGTTCCACCAAGTTTACCTACCTTTATAAGGGTCTCACGATCCACCAAAATAGTCTAGCTATATCCTTAAGACAACTATTGTCATCACAACAGTCTTAGTCTAATACTCTATATCCGAGAACGATCCTCTTATGGCATCAAGGTTACAGTGCTAGCTTAAGATTGAAGGATACTTGTTCGATGTGATCACTCGTTCCATTAAGAACCTGGTGCTTAGCGGGGTTTATCAGGGACCTACACGAGTTCTGGCAGTCCGTGTACTAGACACGTGACCAGAAAATTTGAGCCGGAAAGGCTTGTGGAGGTTAGTCTGGTCTAGTGCGGTTTTCCAATCTTGAGGGAAAAGCACACCCCTACGGGTTGTGTGTGGTTAGGCATAGCATAGTCAGTGTCTTTAGCGTCAGCCGTCCTTTGAAGCGGATCCTTGGCGCATCTTGCCTTGCCGTCTTCAGTTGTCGAGAGGGGTGAGAGAGAGAGAGAACACAGAGAGGAGTGTCTAAGGGTCTTAGTGCAGTCAAACAAGCGTTGAAAAGTCAGCTTGAACAAGTGCCAAAATCGTTTTGAACATTAAAAATAAGACGAGTGATATAACAGCATGCTTGTTGCCTAAGCAAAAGTGCGAATTATATCAAAGCACAAACAACAAAAACAACAACACATAACGTGGTCCATCCGAACCATTTCACGGACTCGACTTCGAATAGGGGATTCACGACTCATCCTATCCTAGGGTTCTAGGACTCGACAGTCGTGCTTGCTTCTTGCTCTGGAGAGGAGTCTGCTAAGTCTTCTGGAACTTCTCAGGGTGTTGTCACGCCTCTTGTTGTCGCTTGCTGAAGCAATTCGGTTGAGTTGCAAAGAACTTTAGTTGTCTTCTCGTCTGGGAAGTTGCTGACGAAGGTGGTTCTTCATAGCTGTCACTGACAGGGTCTTCTGTTATCTTCATGACCTCGTCAGTGTCTTCTTGTCCTTCGAGGCCTCAAGAGTCTCAGGTGGACACCTTCATGCACCGATATTTGCATGACATGATAGAGTTCTGATCTGTCAATCATACTAATTGCGATATCGACACCTAGAGCGGGGGATGAAGAGAACCGTTTTCCTGCTCACAAAGGTGAGGCAGACCAAATGGCAAGGTTCTCATCCACCGGTGGTGACCGGCACAATTTCTTATAACTGACAGGGTCACTCTATTAGTGATGCAGATCAAGGTTTGCATATATTATGTCCACGTTACCGTAGGTGAAAGTGGCATCACTCTGGAATAGTGCCCAGGGTTTCACCATCTTCTAAGCCTCGATGTCCTCGTTCCTCTTGGAGGTACTTCTGTTGGTGTTGTCTGGTCGCGGAGTGGTCTTCTCTGTCCTCCAGCATAGGTGTTTGCCTGGAAAGGTAACTTCATTCCGGGCTGCTCACGAGGATTTCAATTTATCCTGTGGTCAAAGGGCATAAGGTTCTAGCGACCGTTTGCAAGTTTTGAAAAACTAGATGAGGAGTGTCAAGAAAATAAGAGTGGAAGGCTAGAGCATAATCTTCAATTTCTTTGAAGATTTAGGAGAGTCAAGAAAATATATAGGTTTGTAAGTATTTTCTAAGAATCTGGAAAGCAGTTTTATCCTAACTAACGTCCATGCTAACTAAGGGCTTCCTACAGTCAGGATGGCTCTGATACCAGCTTTGTGGGGACCCCGACTTACTAGTCGAGAATTGCCGTGCTCAGTGATCCCAGAGATCAATGCTCACCGAACACAGATACCGAATAAAAGAGTCTTACATCCATACATATCGTTTGATACAATAAATGACCAATTCGGTCGAGTCTTACATATATAGGGCCTTAAAGACCTACACTTGAACTGAACCAATAGCGGAATTATTGGTAGAAAGCGTGAACCCATGCCATCAGCCTTAACCTACATGCATTCTGACTGGGAAGCGTCCTAGCTCGCAAGAACGTCACCGAGTTAATCTTCACCATATCCTGTCTTTCACACCTGGTCAATGAAATAACTAGTGGCAAGCCAATGAGTACTTTGAATGTACTCGCAAACAGCCCATGATATGAACAATTAAAGTGAAGGATAACAATAACATGCATCTATAACATAACTCATTTGGGTGGAATGATCATGATTATGCATCAAGGTAAAGAATTGCTCTTGAAGAACAGGTTACAGATATCAACATATCTGCTAAGGGCTGAACCATCCGGGTTCACCCTATATGCCAAGTCATCGAATTTGGTCATAACCTCAATGCATTAGCTGAGGGCTAAACCATCCGGGTTCACCCTATATGAAGTCACCGAACTTGGTCATATTATTATTATTTCCATAACAACACTTTTTTAACACCACACACACACTCACTCACACTTGGTTTATGCGGAAACGCTGGACGTAGTTTAAGCAGGATTACCCAACTGTCCTTGACCGTGGACACGGCTATTCGAATAGTTTGACACTTTGTAGAGGTAGTACGCTGGACACACGAGATCCAGGAAACTTCCATGTCATCCACGACTCGCGGTATATCACATATACCCGAGGTAAGTACCCGATCATTATCTTTCCCCTGACGATACTAGACAAAGAGGTCCACTCGATTGGTACCCAGCCCACATGCTGTACGTCTAACGAGCACCGACTCTCGACAGTATCAACCATGCGGGGACCAACGGTGTGCCTGGAACTCATAAAAATGGCATAGTCGCCCTTCCTGGCACGACCCCATCACGAGAGTGACGACAATCACTCCCACCACTAGTAATGTGGCTCTTTGCTAGTACCGACCAGAGTAATCAACAAAGCCCCGTCCCATAAATGGGTAACGTGGTCGTACTGGTAAGGTTGGGATGGTCAACACATCATAAATCTAATCCCATTTCCGAAACCATACTCACACAAAACACCAGTGCACCACTTCACGAATAGTGACCACCAACTCATCATCACCCTCGGGCATTAGTGGCACCCGACGGGGTTTTCATAAACTCTTATTTTATGACAACAACATGCTCATGATAATATACTTCTATCTTTACTTGTCAACATGGTATTAGCATGACCCTCAAGGGGTAGGGTCAAGCTCAATGCAATGGTTCTCTAACTCTACTAGTCAACATGATAGTAGCATGATCCTCATAGATGGTAGGATCAAGCTCATCATGCTTGTGCTCCGAGGAGCCATATGTATGACATCACCATCATGCAAGTGCTTCGAAGAAGCCTTCGGTACCACCACACCCATGATGAACCGGCACTATGATCACATGCAACGGAAAAGTACATTCTATTCTAGCATGCATCAATTCATATGCTTAAGTCATGGTCAAAGGGCTGCTTGCCTTGCTCACGTAAGTCCTCGGGGTCTTCGAGGTCTTCCGCTCCAACTCCGAATACTCCGTCTACCGTCAACTATCGTCGGAAACAACCATAGTAAGCCACACATCAAGCAGAATAAAAGTGTTCTAAAAATAGAAGTTTTATTTTTCTTGGACCTCTCTGGTCATAAGAAAAATACGTGAAGCTTGATATAGGATATTTGGGTCATCATAGCTTTTTGAATGGATGGAAAGAGCAATAGGTGATCATTGAAGAAGCCAACAGAAATCGTTCTATTAAAAATGAGTGGAGGCACCCATTTAACAGAGAATGATTTTAGAAATTTTTAGGATGTGGTTTCACTGGATTTGGAGTTGGTATGAATATTCTAGAGATTTTACAGTGTGGAATAAATAGCAATAGGAGCTATTTATTTATTGCAACAAAAGTAAGCCACACAAAAATGTTGACCAGGGTTCTAAAAATGGGGAAGGATTTTAGAAGGCCCTAGGAATTGAAATCACTCCATTTGGAGTTTATTTGAATCTGCTAGGAATTTTGAAAGGTGGGATATTTTATATCCAGATTGGGATTTTAAGTAAAACAACACAGAAAGTTGGTAGGGAAAAATGTGCAAAGCACTTATTTGGATAGGCCTCATTCTTAGGATCCTGCTGAAATTTGAATCAATGAAATAGGAGTCAGAATGAATTTAATATAGATTTTTGAAGTACATTGACAAATACAAAGGAAATGAGGGCCTCCAGATTTGGCTATGAAGCGCTCTGCGCATTAGACAGTCCCTGGGCCGGCCGAAAGGCTCGGTCTGGCGGGGAGGAGGCCACGCAGGTGGCGGATTTCTGCAGGGCGTCTTCGCTGCCGGGTGGCGCACTCCCGTAGAGGCGTGACCACCAGGGTAGCCGGCCTGGCCCCGTCTCGCTGACAGTGGGCCCCATCCGCTGGTCTTCTTCCTCCTTGCGCTGGAGCAGGGGAACCGCGAGGAGAGGAAGAGGAGGTCGCGCGGCGCCGCGTCTCCGGCCGTTCCCTGCCCGAGGAGGAGCTCCGGCGAGCTCAAGGCACTTCGTCGCCTCCATTCCCCCACACACGGCACCTGCGGAGGGCTGCAGCGGGGAGCCGGCGCGCACTCGCGGGAGGCCGACGATGCCGTTGCCCTCGGCACCTGCAGCGAGGAGGAGGGCCCGGAGGGGCTCGAGGGAGGGGGGAAGAGAGGCCAGAGCCACAGGGGCTCGGGGAAGAGGGAATAAGAGGGGAGAGAGAGAGGGAAAGCTCGGGAGCTCTCTGGAGCTCCCTGTGCATGGATGCCACGCAGCCCAGAGGGAGTTTGGAGAGTAGCTAGTGATTAGGAGTGGCTTGGAACGGTCAAAGGATGCTCTGAGACACGCTGGGGCAACCTGCTTCGCCAAGCAACGGTCGGGAGAAGATAAACTAGGTGCAGAGCACCCGGTTTGCAGGTCAGGGTGGTGGTCACCACGGCCACCTGTGCCCATAGGACTCAAATGACCAGCCAAAGCTGTCTGGGAGGTGGGGCATGCTATCTGGAAGGTGAGTGAGGAGTTTGGTCCCTAGTGGAGTTGATTTGAACAGGTTTTGACTAGGGTTAAGCTTGCAGCAGAAATCTTAGGTCTACTAATGAGGGCACTAATAGGAGAGATAATGTGGAACAAGCATGTCTAGCGGTCTTAGGCATGGAAGGACTTCATTACTGCAAAGTTTCAGCCCAAACAAAGGAGGGTAGCTACTACTTGTTGTACAAAGCCACATTTCAGCCAAAAATCTACTTGAAGAGGTGCTGCTTATTTTTCCCACATGAGCAGGCCATCAATTGGTTTTAAATGATGCATTGACACACTAGAGAGGCTCTGGAAAGAATTGGGGTGATAGCTTAAGCAGAAGAATGGAAAGAGAGGTAAAACAGTGCTGCCAAGTGTGATAATGAGAGAAAGTTACAAAGGGACCTTCTCCAGTAATTGACCAATGGCCATGGGAAATTACTAGAGGTAAAATATGACTTTGTGAGGCTGTGGTAGAAAGTTGAGCTCAAGGGTAAAAGTGGAAGGGGCAAAAGAAGCCAAATTAGTGAGTGCACACAAGCTGTTTGATCTGTGATTGGGCTACCAGATGAATTCCAGTGGCTATGAAACTTAACAGGGTTAAATAATAGATGAAAATAGGCTTGCACACCAAATTTGGAATTTGCTAGAGGAGTTTTTCAATGTAGACTTGAAACACCCTAGAAATGGGTAGAAATGGGTTTCTGCTTAGAACCCTATTCAAATAAATTCCCACAAATCCAATATTTGGTGTAGGGGCATTATTTGAGCATTAAGGCATGCACAAAAAGTTTGAGGTCATTTGGAGAAACTTTATAATGTAAAGTTTACCAAAGTCAGAAGTCAACACAAAGGGTTTTGAGGGTCTTAGGACAAGTTCTTCTATTCTCCTTGGTATACCACTTGGTGTGGATGCTTTATTGGAGTATTAGAACATGTCCACAAAATTTGAGCACAATTGGAGACACTTCACAATGTAAAGTTGCTCAAATTTGATTCTGGACAGATAGGGTTTTAGAGTGGTTAGGGGAGCCAAATCAACTTGGATTGGAATGAACATTGGCAAGATGATCAATAATATCATAGATGACATGCTAGAATTGTAGTACAACCCTCATCTCAAGGGTTTGAAAGTTTAATTCAAAGAAATGCTTTCTGGTAAAAGTAAATATTGATGAAAATAGATATTTATCCTAAACACATGGCATGATCATTAGGCAAGAGGTCTTGGGATGAGGAGGTTATTAGGAGAGTGACAGGATTTATTAGGTATCAAACACAATCATGCAAACAAGCAAGGCAAACAATAGTCACTTCAAGCATCACAAGTATTTCACACAAAAATTAATTGGTCCTAAATTTTGAAATAAGTTAGTTAATTAGGAAGGCCAAAAACTGGGTGTTAGAACTCATATCCTAGTTGCTGTTGATTACGTCACTAAGTGGATAGAAGCTATCCCCACTAGTAGTGCTGATCACAACACCACTATCAGGATGCTGAAAGAAGTTATCTTCCCTAGATTTGGAGTCCCTAGATATCTAATGACCGACGGTGGTTCACACTTCATTCATGGTGCTTTCCGTAAAACGCTTTCTAAGTACGATGTCAACCATAGAATTGCGTCTCCCTATCACCCTCGGTCCAGTGGTCAAGTAGAGCTAAGTAATAGAGAGATTAAACTGATTCTGCAAAAGACTGTCAACAGGTCTAGAAAGAATTGGTCTAAGAAGCTCGATGATGCACTGTGGGCTTATAGAACTGCCTATAAGAATCCCATGGGCATGTCTCCGTACAAAATGGTGTATGGTAAAGCATGTCATCTACCTCTTGAGCTAGAGCATAAAGCTTATTGGGCAATCAAAGAGCTCAACTTTGATTTCAAACTTGTCGGTGAGAAGAGGTTATTTGATATTCGCTCGCTTGATGAGTGGAGAACTCAGGCATATGAGAATGCCAAGCTGTTCAAAGAGAAGATTAAGAGGTGGCATGATAAGAGGATACAAAAGCGTGAGTTCAATGTAGGTGATTATGTCTTGCTATATAACTCTCGTTTAAGATTCTTTGCAGGCAAGCTTCTCTCTAAATGGGAAGGTCCCTATGTTGTTGAGGAAGTATATCGTTTCGGTGCTATCAAGATCAACAACACGGAAGGTAATTGTCTGAGAGTGCTAAATGGATAGAGAATCAAGCATTATATCTCAGGTACTCCCATAAATGTTGAAAGCAATATCATCAATACCATAACTCCGGAAGAATACCTAAGGGATATTTATCACCCTGTTTCAGACTCCGAAAACGAAGAGGTATGTGATTCGGTAAGAAAAGAGAGTCCAAAACTCTTCCAGTAGGAAATTTTCTCCGTTTTGGAATATTTGAAAAAATACAAAAATTGGAAGTAGTCCGGAAAGTGCGCGAGGAGGCGACAAGCCTGCACGGCGCAGGCCCACCCCCACGCCACGCCGTGAGGGCTTGTGGCCACCTCGTGCACCTCCCGGACTCCGTTTTCATGCGGCGTACTCCTTCTGGTCTGAAAAAAATCATTATATATACTCTCGTTTGGTCTGACGCCTGCATCACGCAGATTTCCTGTGTTTCTCGTTTCGAGCCTGTTTCTGTTGCAGATCTAGATCGCTATGACTTCCCCAAAAGCTCCGAAGGACAAGATCTTCGAGAAGGTCATCAATCCCTACCTCACGGGAGTGCTGCAACACCCTCAATCTATCGAGATGCGTGAGGGGGTGTTGCACATCCGTGATGTTGAGGGGACTAAGAAGACCGAAAGCATGGAGACGAGGCTCGAAGCAATGGAGCAACAAGACTTCAAGTGCCAAGGGATGGTGGAGCGTGGACTCAACGCCAACCACATGATGATCACGGAGTTCACCAACAAGCACAGGATTGATGCCAATGACATTGGGAAGCACCTCTCTAGGCTCTATGCCAGGATTGATCAACTCTAGTCCTAGATCTATGACGTGCAGAACCAAAACTGTGAGTATCAGTATAGATTTAAATAAATACGGTTGGCTGCAGATTTGAGGATCCCGGAGACTCGTTCATCTTTCCATGATGGAGCACCTATGCCTTGGAAGACAGAGGATCAAACTCATGTTGCAACAACTCCTCCACGTTCACCTCCAAAGGAAGACAACTGAGCATTGGTATGGGCAATCCCCTTGGCTTGTGCCAAGCTTGGGGGAGTTTCCCCGGTATCGTATCACCATCACATCTTTTGCCTTTACCTTTGTTTTAGTTTTCCTTTTCAGTTTTCTCTTTCTCTAGTAGACTAAAAGTCTTAGTGTTTTAGTCTTGAGTCTTGCCTTGTGTCACCCCCGATGTATTCGAGCTCGTGAGCCATATAATAAAGAGTGTCTTAGTTCAAGGGCTTTGCCTCTTGCCATGATCAAAAGAGTGAGAATAGAACAAAAGCATGAAAGATCATGTAATGATCTTATGGGGAGTGATGGCTTCACATATAAAAATAATGATGATTGAAACTTGTTGAGGGTAGACAAACGTAGACCTTGGTCATGGTTGCAATTAATAGGAAGTGATAACGAAGGAGAGTTTCACATATAAATATATCATCTCGGACAACATCTATGATTGTTAACACTTACTAAACTATTGCATGCCTAGAAGTAGATGTTGGACAAGGAAGACAACATAATGGATTGTGTTTGCTTGGCTCCGAACAATGTTATATGATTAGAGGTCCCTTAGCATGTGACGATTGCTTCCACCTCACATTAGCCAAATCTCCCGCACTAAGTAGAGATACTACTTGTGCATCCATAAACCATCAACCCTGTTTTGCCATGAGTGTCCACCATACCTACCTATGGATTGAATAAGATCCCTCAAGTAAGTTGTCATCGGTGCAAGCAATAAAAATTGCTCTCTAGTATGTATGATCTATTAGTGTGTGGAAAATAAGCTTTGTACGAACCTGTGATGAGGAAGACATAAAAGCGACAGACTGCATAATAAAGTTCTTTATCACAGGAGGCAATATAAAGTGACGTTCCTCCGCACTAAGAGGACATGCATCAAAACCTCAAAAGCGCATGACAACCTCTGCTTCCTTCTGTGAAGGGCCTATCTTGTACCTTTACTTTTTGACCTTGAAAGAGTCATGGTGATCTTCACCAATTCCCTATTTCGCCTTTGTCTTGGCTAACGTCATATGCTTGGGAAAGATCTATATTCATATGTCAACTTGGAGGTAAGTATTCATGAATTATTATTGTTGACATTACCCTTGAGGTAAGAAGTTGGGAGGCAAAACTATAAGCCCCTATCTTTCTCTGTGTGCAGCTGAAACTTTGATCTCATGAGTACCACGTGAGTTGTAGAAATTGTAGAGAACGAAAGAATGATTGAGTATGTGGATTTGCCTTACACGGTATTATTTGACTCTTTCTGATGTTGTGATAAATTGCAATTGCGTTAGTGACCAAAGGCTATCGGTTGTTACTTATCGGTAAGGTTCTTGATCCATGCTTTACTTTGTGAAGGAATTATCACTTTAGCATGAGAGATTATATGTTGGTATTGTTGTTCTGATCATGATCATGATGCATGCATGTTCGTATCTTGTTTTGTCGACACCTCTCTCCCTAAACATGTGGACATATTTATTGAGCTAGGCTTTCTCTTGAGGACAAGCGAGGTCTAAGCTTGGGGGAGTTGATACGTCCACTTTGCATCATGTTTTCATGTTGCTATTTATCGCTTCTTGGGCTGTTATTTCACTTCACGGTACAATAGTTATGCCTTTTCTCTCTTATTTTGCAAGGTTTACATGAAGAGGGAGAATGCCGACAACTGGAATTCTAGCATGAAAGTGGAGCAAAGTTGAGATACCTATTCTGCACAACTCCAAACACCGTAAAAAACAACGAGGATTTTTTTCCGGATTTATAAAAAATACTGGGCCGAAGAAGCGCCAGAGGGGCGCCAGCAGGTGGCCACAAGCCTGCACGGCGCGGCCACCCCCCCCCCCCCAGGCCGCGCCATGAGGGCTTGTGGGCAGCTTGCTGGCCCACTGGCCCCCCTCTTCTGCTATATGAAGGGTTTCGTCCAGGAAAAAATTAGGGAGGAGCCTTTTCGTGGATTCGCCGCCGCCACGAGGCGGAACTTGAGAAGAACCAATCTAGAGCTCCGGCAGGACGACCCTACCGGGGAAACTTCCCTCCCGGAGGGGGAAATCGTCGCCATCGTCATCACCAACACTCCTCTCATTGGAGGGGACTCATCACCATCAACATATTCATCAGCACCATCTCATCTCCAAACCCTAGTTCATCACTTGTAACCAATTGATACGTCTCCAACGTATCTATAATTTTTTATGGTTTCATGCTATTATCTTGTCAAACTTTGGATGTTTTGTATGCATTTTATATATTTTTTCGGGACTAACTTATTAACTCAGTGCCAAGTGCAAGGTCCTGTTTTTTCCATATTTTTGACCCCTTTCAGAGGAGATTTTGAAACGGAGTCCAAACGGAAGAAAATCCCCGAAAAGATTTTTTCTGGAACGAAATATCGAGAAGCTTGGGAGCCAAGGCAGGGGAGCCCGAGGGGCCCCACAAGCCCCCATCCCGCGGCCAAGAGGGCCGCGCCATCCAGGCTTGTGGGCCCCCTGGACGTCCCCTGACCTAGGTCTTTCGCCTATATATTCCCATAAATTCCAGAAAAAATCAGGAGATCATCAAAAGTACTTTTCCGCCGCCGCAAGCTTCTGTCTCCGCAAGATCCCATCTGGGGCACGTTCTGGTGCCGTGTCGGAGGGGGGATTCGGACACGGAGGGCTTCTTCATCAACACCATGACCTCTCCGATGATGTGTGAGTAGTTCACCATAGACCTACGGGTCCATAGCTAGTACGTAGATGGCTTCTTCTCTCTCTTGGATCTTCAATACAAAGTTCTCCATGATCTTCATGGATATCTATCCGATGTAATCTTCTTTTGCGGTGTGTTTGTCGAGATCCGATGAATTGTGGATTTATGATCAGATTATCTATGAATCTTATTTCAGTTTCTTCTGATCTCTCTTATGCATGATTTCATATCCTTGTAATTCTCTTCGAGTGGTGGGTTTTGTTTGCCAACTAGATCTATGATTCTTGCAATGGGAGAAGTGCTTGGTTTTGGGTTCATACCGTGCGGTGACCTCATCCAGTGATAGAAGGGGTAGCAAGGCATGCATCGTGTTGTTTCCATCAAGGGTAAAAAGATGGGGTTTTCATCATTGGTTTGAGATTATCCCTCTACATCATGTCATCTTTCTTAAAGCGTTACTCTGTTCGTCATGAACTCAATACGCTAGATGCATGCTGGATAGCGGTCGATGTGTGGAGTAATAGTAGTAGATACAGAAAGTATCGTTCTACTTGTATCGGACATGATGCCTATATGCAAAATCATTGCCTTAGATATCGTCATGACTTTGCGCAGTTCTATCAATTGCTCGACAGTAATTTGTTCACCGACCGTAATACTTGCTATTTTGAGAGAAGCCTCTAGTGAACACTATGGCCCCCAGGGTCTACTCCACACCATATTTTCAGCCTTACACTCTTTCCTTCGTTGCACTTTCCGCTGTCAGATCTCACTTTGCAAACAATGTTGAAGGGATTGACAACCCCTTTGAAGTGTTGGGTGCAAGCTTGTCTGTGTTTGCGCAGGTACTCTGGACTTGACGAGACCCTCCTTCTGGATCGATACATTCGTTCTCAAACTGAGGAAAATACTTAATGCTCCTGTGCTGCATCACTCTTTCCTCTTCAAGGGAAAAACCAACGCAAGTCCAGCCTCTGTCAACGTGTCAATTTCTGGCGCTGTTGTCAGTGGGATAGTAGAAGAATTTGTGACGCCGTTGCCGGGGAGGATCAAGTCAAGAACTCATCCAAGTAAGTGTCGCAAACTCATTTCTTGCATTTACTTTGTTTGCCAGTTGCCTCTCATTTTCCTCTCCCCCACTTCACAATTTGCCTTTTTTTCGTTTGCCTTTTTCGTTCGCCCTTTTCTCTCGCTTGCTTTCTGTTCGCTTGTGTGCCATGTGCCTTCAATATGCTTGCATCTTCGCTTGCTGAAAATCTAGTGATATGGATCCTCATCCACTTGCTAATTATGTTGATCCAATTGCTAGTGAGTTGAGTGCACTTGACTATCTTTATGGAGTTTTGCTTGAGATACGTGAATCTGAAAATTGTGAGGAAGAAATTTATGAAGTGATTCACGAGGGCTCCTTGGATGAAAAGCATGATTACAATGGTTTCACTATAAATTTTATTAGTGACAATCATGCTAAAAATATGCAAAACCCTAAGCTTGGGGATGCAAGTTTTGCTATGTCCACTACTTGTTGCAATGATCATGAGTGGGGCGATGATTTTTCTTATGATCTTGAAATTTTTTTAAGCCTCATGATGAATATGATATTTGCAATATTATTGAAAGTGGGTTTGGAGAAGTCATGACTTTAGTTGATGATAATCCCACTATTTTTGAAGAGCGTCAACTTTGCATGCATGTGGATCATGAAAAGAATATCCTATGTGATAGTTACATTGTTGAATTCGAATATGATCCCACATTTAATTATTATAAGAGAGGAAAATATGGTGGTAGAATTTTCATATCACTAAATCACCTCTCGTTATGTTGAGATTGCTATTGTCTCTTTCTTCTTCCTTGCTTATGGTAACTATTGGTTTTCTTGATAATCTGTTTTCCTATAAAATGCCTATGCATAGGAAGTATGTAAGACTTAGATGTGATTTTCACATGCTTTATGATGCTCTCGTTGTGCTTCAATTCTTGTCTTTTGTGTGATCATCATTGAATTATCAATGCCTAGCTAAGGGCGTTAAACAATAGCGCTTCTTGGGAGGCAACCTAATGAATTTATCTTTTTCTTTCTGTTTTGTTGCGTCCACACCATCATAATTCTGTTTTCATTGTGTTTTTTGTGTTTATTTTTGTGTTTGAGCCAAGCAAAACATTTATGACTAATCTTGGTAATGGTTGTTTGATCCTGCTGGAAAAAGACAGAAACTTTTCGCTCACGAGATGATTTTTCATTTTTATTCAGAAAGTGATTTTGAGTTGATTCTTTTTGCTGCTGGTTGATATGCCTTTTACCCATACAGTCGTAATTTTTCAGATTTGTTGAGGTACGAGAAGTATACAAAGTATACATATTGCTACAAACTGGTCTGTTTTGGACAGATTCTGTTTTTGTTGAGTTGGTTGCTTGTTTTGATGAAACTATGGTTAGTATTGGGGGGTACTAGGCATGGAAAAGTGAGAATACAGTAGCCGATCATCAATATAGATGGAATTCAAGTTTTCTACAGTACCAAAAGAAGTGGTAGTTTGTTTTCTTGTACTAATGTTATCACAAGTTTCTGTTGAAGTTTTGTGTTGTGAAGTTTTCAAGTTTTGGGTGATGTTCTCATGGACAAAGAGATAAGGAGTGGAAATAGCTCAAGATTGGGGATACCCAAGATATCCCAAGCCAAATTCAAGGACACCAAAAATCCTAAGCTTGGGGATGCCCGGGAAGGCATCCCCTCTTTCGTCTTCAATCCATCGGTAACATTACTTGGAGCTATATTTTTATTCACCACATGATATGTGTTTTGCTTGGAGCGTCTTGTATCATAGGAGTCTTTTATTTTTTTTGTTTCACAATCATCCTTGCTGCACACCTTTTTGAGAGAGAGAGACATGCACTCATCGTGATTTTTCTAGAATGCTCATAGTGCTTCACTTATATCTTTTGAGCTAGATACTTTTGCTCTAGTGCTTCACTTATATCTTTTGAGCTAGATACTTTTGCTCTTTTGAGCTAGTTGGATTACTTGGTGGAAGAGTTTATGTTCATATCCTTGATGCTACTCATTACCTCTCTGGTCATGAATATGATTATGCTTTGTGAGTAGTTACTTTTGTTCCTGAGGACATGGGATAAGTCATGCTAATAGTAGTCATGTGAATTTGGTATTCGTTCGGTAATTTGATGTGTTGTATGTTGTTTTTCCTCTAGTGGTGTTATTTGAACATCGACTACATAACACTTCAACATTATTTGGGCCTAGAGGAAGGCATTGGGAAGTAGTAAGTAGATGATGGGTTGCTAGAGTGACAGAAGCTTAAACCCTAGTTTATGCGTTGCTTCGTAAGGGGCTGATTTGGATCCACTAGTTTAATGCTATGGTTAGACTTTCTCTTAATTCTTCTTTCGTAGTTGCGGATGCTTGCGAGAGGGGTTAATCATAATTTGGATGCTTGTCCAAGTAAGGGCAGTACCCAAGCACCGGTCCATCCACATATCAAACTATCAAAGTAACGAACGTGAATCATATGAACATGATGAAAACTAGCATGATAGAAATTCCTGTCTGTCCTCGGGAGCGTTTTGCCTCCTATAAGACTTTGTCCAGGCTTGTCCCTTGCTACAAAAGGGATTGGGCCACCTTGCTGCACCGATGCTACTTTTGTTACTTGTTTCTTGCTACGAATCATCTCACCACACAGTCACTTGTTACCGACAATTTCAGCGCTTAAAGAATTTACCTTGCTGAAAACCACTTGTCAGATCCTTCTGCTCCTCGTTGCGTTCAACACTCTTACTTATCGAAAGGACTACGATTGATGCCCTATACTTTTCGGTCATCACTCATCAACTAGGCGTACCAACGAGCTATGGAGATGCTCGTCGATAAATATCGATGCGAGGAGTAGGGATTGCCATGAAAACAATGCACACGAGCTATACGTGTATGAAAGCTCCGCTGAAGCTAAGTGGGGTGTGCATGAAACTTGCTTGCTCATGAAGACCTCGGGCATTTGAGAATGCTCGTCATTGGAATAGACAAGCGAAGTTTATGAAAAATTTATTCCCACTAGCATAAGAATGATATAGCATGAGTCTCTCTATATGAAGAACAAGGTGCCACTTTGAGGAAAAAGTGTGGTAAAGGATGGTAGCAAAGTACCTTCTCTCTTTTTTCTCATATTTTATTTTATTATCGTGGGCCCATTTGTCCTCCCCCATTTTTTTTCCTCACTACGTCAATGCTCCAATAATGATGATCATCACACTTTTATTTACTTACAACTCATCATGAAAACTGATAGGACGATATGACTCTGAATGAATGCCTCTGGTAGTGTACTAGAATGTGAAAAGATCTAGCATGACATGTGTCCAAAATATGATGAACGGTAGATTTTCCACAAATACTATGTCAGCTTTATATGATCATGCAAAGCATTATGATGATGAACAAACTAGTCATGTGAAGTGACGATGGCATTTGCATGGCAATATATCTCAGAATGGCTATGGAAATGCCAAGGTAGGTAGGTATGGTGTCTGTTTTGAGCGGGATATAAAAAGGCTTATGTGCAACAAAGTGTGTCATGTCACGGGGTTTCGATGCATCGACGAAAGTTGCACCGATCCTCAGAACGGGCCATACACGGTACCGAAGAGGCTAGCAAATATGAGGAGGTGAGATTGAGTATGTCCATGGTGTCACATTAGTCATGAAGAACTCATATACTTATTGAAAAAATTTATTAGTTTTATCACAAATCAAAGTACAACTCGCATGCCCTGAGGGAGAAGGTTAGTAGGAGCTAACCATCGCGTGACTCCGACTCAAAACAACACACGGTTTTCAACAAGGAATGGAAATGCTCGCACATTATCACCATGACTTTTTAATTTTTTTTGATGAGCAAGAAGTTTAACATATCTTAATATCAACACCTATCTGAATTAATAATAATTCACTCACACCCTTTTCATATTACCACATCAATATCATTAACCCACAATTTCTCTATATGTGCTACATGATTGTTTTATCATCATTCTTTGGATACTCATTATTTTTGATCTAGTGTTATGACCCATAAAATTTACCATCACTATTTGTACAGATCTCAAATAAATATGAGTGAAGAACGATAGCATAATATTTCTACAAAATCTACATGCCACCATGCTCAAAAAGATATAAGTGAAGTACTAGAGCAACACCTAAGCTCAAAAGATATAAGTGAAGCACATAGAGTATTCTAACAAATTGTGATGATGTGATCTCTCTCTCTCAAATAGGTGTGCAAGCAAACAATTATTGTGGTATACTGAAAGTAAAAGAAAATAAAAGCAAATGTCGCTCCAAGCAAAACTCATATCATGTGATGTATAAAATATAGCTCCAAGTAAGATACCGATGGATTGAGACGAAAAGACGCGATGACTTTCGGGGTATCCCCATGCATAGACGCTTGAGTGTTCCCAGAATATTACCTTGGGGTGACTTGGGCATCCCCAAGCTTAGGCTTTTGCTGCTCCTCAATCCTTTGTCCATCAGGACAATACCCAAAATTTGAAAACTTTAATCACATAAAAACTCAACAAAACTTCGTGAGATCCGTTAGTATAAGCAACATATAAAATAATTTTAGGAGCTGTTAGATATTGATTATTATTTATTTAGCATAGGGTACTGTATATTAACTCCTCCATGCAAATCCATAGCATCATCAAAACAAACAAACTACACATGCAAAAACACAATCTCACTGAAACTAAACAACGTGTAGTAATATGTAATGAACCTATACTTATGTAACACCAACAATTCAGAGACATTAGGAAGACAGAAGAAATTGGTATAGAAATACTATGTACAAAATTCATCTTAAAAATGTTCGAGTAAAATCAGAGAAATTCTGCACTGGGCGTCAAAGTTTCTGCTTTTGCACCATATCAATTCTACTCATCATGCAAATCATCCCAAAGGATTTACTTGCACAAATACTAAATAAAACATAAAAAACACAATATATAAGGAGGAAATAATCATGTTACCACACTAAAATAAATAAAAAGCAAAAAATTAAGGATAACTATTGGGTTGGCCTCCCAACAAGTGTTATTGTTTTACGCCCCTAGCAAGGCATATTGCATAGTTTCAAGTGTTTTCATCTTTGACACTCAAACTATAAGTGGCTATCATGATGGATTAATACGGTGGAATAGTTATATTTCTAGGGAATTGTTCTATTCCTTTCTTTAATGGAAATTGGAACCTTATATTTCCCTCTTTCATGTCAATGATTACACCTATAATTCATAGGAAGGGTCTTCCAAGTATAATTGGACAAGTAGGGTTGCAATCAATATCAAGCACAATTAAATCTATAGGAACACAATTTTTATTTGCAATTATCATCACATCATTTATTCTTCCCAAGTGTTTCTTGATGGTATAATCTGCAAGATGCAATTCTAGGGAACATTCTTCAGTATAGGTGAGACTAAGCACATCACATAAAGTTTTAGGTTGAAACACTATCGACAAGTCACACAAAGAATTGAATTCATACTTATTTATATTAATTTTCATAGTAGGTTCCCACTCATCATGCAATTTTCTAGAAATAGAAACTACAACCTCAAGTTTTTCATCATAAGCTTTCACTATAGCTTCCACTATATGTTGAGTAAGTTCATAAGCATTCGGTGAGCTAATAATGGATTGCATCAAGGAAAGTCATTACAATAAGGACCAGTTATTACATAAGGACTCGTTAAAGTTTTGACTTCTCCAAACCCACTTTTTCCAGTTTTAGCATTAAAATCATCACCCCCAAGGAAACAGGACGCTCCTTTACAAGGGTTGACTCATCTTGAGTCCCTTTATCTTAAAATTCAGTGAACTCAATAAAGATTCAATAGGAGAAGAACAAATCATTTTAACATCTTCATCATGATTTCGGTGAAAAACGGGTGGAAGAGTTTTTTCTAGGAATTCCCACTTAGCTTTCAACTTAGCGGTCCTCTCCTTACTTTCATTAATAGAAACTTGGATAAATTTAATAGTATCATTAAAATCATGATTAGGAGGAAAGATTTTTTAAGATTCTCTACATCAAGAACAATCATATCCATGTTTTTAGTAAAAGTATCAACAACATGCAATTTTTCTTCTACCATAGTATTGAAAACTTTTTAAGAATTAATGAATTACCTTATTGTGTTATCAAGATCAGAGGGTATCCTATAAGAATTTGTAGAGGAATTTGCATAAGAATTTACATAACCAATATTATTATTACAGGGATATGGCCTAGTATTAAAATTATCGCTATAAGCATTGTTATTGAAATTATTTCACGAAAGAAAGTTCACATGAATAGCATCATTATTTTGTTCAATCAAGGTAGACTAGGGCATATCATTAGGATCAACATGAGTATTTTTCTTAGAAACCAAGTTCATAAGAGCATCCACTTTTTCACTCAAGGTAGCAATTTCCTCAACAGAATTTACCTTCTTTCCTGTTGGAGCTCTTTCGGTATGCCATTGAGAATAGTTGGCCATGATATTGTACAGAAGTTTGATGGCCTATCCTAAGGTTAGATCCATGAAGGTACCACTAGTGGTAGAATCTAGAAGATTTCTAGACACAAAGTTTAGTCCAGCATAGAAATTTTGGATAATCATCCACAAGTTTAAACCATGAGTTAGACAATATCTTATAATCAATTTCATCCTCTCCCAAGCTTGTGCAACATGTTCATGATCTTGATGTTTAAAATTCATTATTTGATTTCTAAGGGATATGATCTTAGCAGGAGGAAAATATTTAGCAATAAAAGCATCTTTACACTTATCCCATGTTACAATACTATTACGTGGTAAAGATGAAAACCAAGATTTAACTTTCTCTCTTATTGAAAAATGAAACAATTTAATTTCACAATATCATTATCCATGTCCTTTTTATTTTGCATATCTCAAAGTTCAACAAAGGTATTGAGGTGTGAAGCAGCATCCTCATTAGGACTTCTCGAAAATTGCTCTTTCGTGACAAGATTCAGTAATGCCACATTAATATCGAAAACATCCGCACTAGTGCTGAGTAAGGGAGTCCTGGACTAAGGGGTCCTCGGATGGTTAGTCTATTTATTACAGGCCAACCTAATGGGCCGCATTGTTGAAGATCGGACTGCGTGACAACCTTGTGGACAAGGAGGAAATCTTCGAAGACTGGCCTCTTGTCTAAGTTGTGTAGGCGAGATCGGCGCATCTATCCCCGGCTGGAGGTCAGTTGTATGTAACCCTAGGGACCTCTAGTATCTATATAAATAAGTAGGTTTCATATCCATAGGAAGGTTGACTCATCTAGGGTTTTAGCTCATACGATTTCGAGGTAGATCAACTCTATAATTCTCATACACATCAATACAATCAAGCAAGATGTAGGGTTTTACCTCCTCAAGAGGTCCCGAACCTAGGTGAAAATTTTCTCCTTCGTCCTGTCCAACCCATCGACCGAAGGTCCACAACTCGGGACCCCCTACATGAGATCCACTGGTTTTGACACTGACATTGTTGCTTTAATTTAGAGTTCTGCTGTAGGATCACTGAAAGGATTGATGGCGCGCTTAATTGTAAGCGATTAAATTAGCAATGGGGACATCTTCGTCCCCGGGCAGATTCTTACGTTCGGCAGCTTCACATTGCACGCTGCTATCGACCGGTCGCCTCGGACAGATCATAGTTTCATCGTCGGTCAGGAGATAAGGTTCAGGAATCTCGAGTTCTCCACAGACTCCCAGGGTGATCTCTTCCCTGCCAAGATCACGGTTTTGACTGATGAGCTCAAAAATCCCAAAGCCTTGACTTCAGGTCTCTTTCCCGGCCATGACCTCTGTCCCCCCTTCGTAGGAGACTTGTCTTGGAGTCCGGATCCGACCTCAGTGCCCGGGGAAAAGAAAATGGCCATTGCCGAACATGTGTCTGTCACACAAGCTATGGAGGTCAACTCCTAAAACCATCAAGATATCGATCAAGACAGCCTCTCGTTGTTAAACGAGACGCTCGACTAGATCTAGTCCATGAAAATCACAAATGGCCCGAACCCAGCCTATATTCGGACCAGTCGAGAGGTAGATTATGAGAACTTTTATGGCCCACCAACCACCCACTTAGTAGCCACTATCGAGGACTTAACCAACATGTTGGATTACGCCTTTGAGGAGGTTGAAGGCATGGATTATGAGGTCGATGACCCCGCCCCCGTAAATACCAGGCGGTGGAGTGCCACCTCCACCTATGACGTCTACATGGTGGACAGACCCAACGGCAATGGCGATCATACCCCATACCACAAAACGGCGATAAGTTCGGGGACAAGCCAAGGCGAACAAGGGAAGGGGGGACCTACAGGTCACCGAGGAGAACACAACTCCGGAGGATCCCGATAAGCTTGATGCTCCTCAGCAGCCATTGGAGGATCCAAAGAAGCCTGAGGGCCCGTCCAATCCCAACGACCCCAATGATTCAGACGATGACAACTACCTCCCTCCTGACGGCAAGGAGGACAGCTTGGAGGCCGAAGACTTCATAGATTCCGAGGACCTTGAGGGTCAGGAATGGTTCAGGTAGCAGCTCATAACTACCGCCCACATCCTCCACGCGAAACAACAGCGGCTGCACGCCGAAGAAGATACCATCAACAACAGATGGACGAAACTACTCGCAGCCAAAGAGGGATATGGCACCGAGTGGCCGGATCAAAATAAAAGCTACCCACACCGGCACTTGTTGCCTCAGTTCGACGATGAGGTCCCAGTGCACGTGTGCCCTAGGCGCACATAGTATGATCAGCCCGATCACCCACCTCGAGGGCACGACAGAGCGGTCGGAGAAGCCGAGTATAGACCCGACCCTCCCCATAGGAAACGAAAGGAACATATGCAACCCAGGGGCAGACACGACCTACGTCATGACTTCGACAACTGAACAAGATGCAACAGGTCCATCTATGGATCTAGAAGGTACTCTCCCACTCGATGGGATGGATACCGACCTTGGTTTACGCACAATAACAGAGACCGGGAATCATACCAGGCACAAACAATAGCCGATATCTGGCACAGTATAGCCTAGGTTAGAGGTGCCGCCCACCCACTATGCTTTACAAGTGAGGTCATGCAGCACCAATTCCTGAAAGGGTTTAAACCCGTGAACATAGAACAATATGATGGTACTACGGGTCCCGCCATGTTGATAGAAGATTTCCTTCTCCACATCCATATGGCCATAGGAGATGACCTCCACGCCATCAATTACCTTCCCTTAAAACTAAAAGGGCTAGCACGACAGTGTCTAAACAGCTTACACGAAAATTCTATCGGAAGTTGGAAAGAGCTCGAAGAAGCCTTCCTCTCTAATTTTCAAGAAACCTATGTCTAACCATTTGACTCCTCCGACCTAAGCAATGTCGTCCAAAAGGCGGGTGAAACGGTGAGAGAATTCTGGAATAGGTTCCTAACCAAGAAGAACCAGATCATGGATTATTCGGATGTCGAGGCAATAGCCTCCTTCACGCACAAAATCCGGGACGAATGGCTGGCTTGCGAGCTCGGCAGGGACAGGCCGAGAATAATGTAAGCTCTCACTTCCCTCATGACCCGCTTTCTCGCGGGCGAAGACAATTGGATAGCTCGGTGCGGCCATAATGCGGATGACCCCGACACCTATGAAGTTTAGGATTGAAATGGAAAGCCAAGGCGAAACAAGACCAAACGTCGCCACCATAACAGTGACACCGATGATATAGCCGTAAATGTTGGCTTCCGCCGCTCAAAATCCAAACCACGGAAGAAACCCTTTAAAGGGAACGGGGATGGACCAACTCCATTAGATAAAATTCTGGAAATGCGGCACCCAAGACAAGGCCACCACCCACACCAACCATAATTTTTGGGTGTTCAAACATGCCAGCAAACTAGAAGCCAATGAACAAGGCAAGGGCCCACGAAGCCAGGACGACGAAAATCCACGCGGTCTAAACACTCGGGGCTAGAAAGAGTTCCCCCAGAGGTGAAAACTGTGAATATGATTTATGTTGCTCACATACCAAAGAAGTAGAGGAAGAGACCACTTCGGGAGGTATACGCCGTTGAGCCCATAGCCTTGAAGTGCAACCGATGGTCGGCTTGCCGATCACCTTCAATCGTATGGATCATCCGACAAGTATCTGTCATGAAGGGTCGATCGCCCTTGTCCTAGACACCATCATAGATGCGTATCACCTCACCAAAGTCCATATTGATGAAGGAAGTAGCCTTAACATGATTTAGTCAGATACGGTGAAAAAATGGGCATAGATCCATCAAGAATCAAACCCAGCAACGCTACCTTTAAAGGAGTGATCCACGCGTCAAAGCCCGCTCCTCCGGCATGGTAATGCTGGAGGTTGTGTTCAGCTCACCCGGTAACTTCCATAGCGAAGACTTGATCTTCCATACCGTCCCCTTTTGCAGCGGGTATCACGAACTACTCGGTCGCACGACATTCGCCCGCTTCAACGTTGTGCTTCATTACGCCTACCTAAAGCTCAAGATGCCTGGACCCAAGGGAGTTATCACCGTCAACGGCAACACAGAACGCTCCCTCCGGACCGAGGAGGACAAAACGGCCTTGGCAGCTAAATGCCAATACAACAACGAAGCATCAGGCTACAAGCTAACCATTTAGGCATGGCAGGCGGGCATGCGAGCCCGAGCTCAACAGGATCCCCAGAAGACAGCTCCGGCTCAAGGTCCGTCTGCCGACAACAACCACCTTTAAAAGATACCCCTCCCTTCTAGGAAGCATAGGAGAAATTGGGTAGCTGGAAGCAGGGCAGACGTCAAGTCACCCATGGGAGGTCGTGGAGAGAAAGTAGCTTTAAAATATGTTGTTGAATACAATAGTTACTTGTAACAGCTGCCTTGGCACCATGAATTATAAAAATTCCTAGTAAACATTACTCATTTACTCTTTTACAATATCTTCACATATATATGTTTCATGCTCACCGCCACCAAAGAGTTAATTTTTTCAATAGAATATCAAGTGCGATTGGCTAATAGACTCGGGGCTTGGATGAAAATACCACCCCGAGCACTACACCATCCATACCTTTTTTTTAAGTGTTCGGTTTCATGGATATTGCTTTATATGCATTAGTTCCAAATTATGTCTTGGGTCAATAGTTGGGTTGCCCCGCTCCTGTGCTTACCCCCTTATGTCCCGCTAGTTCGGCTAAAGGCGTAAAGGGAAAACCACTTCGAATGTATTCCCAGTTGGCCTGGCTAAAAATACCTCAGTGGAGAAATCCAAAAATTAACTGTCATAATAAGCAAGAACTGGTCTACAATCCAACCTTAAGTACTAAAGACCAATGGAGGTTTCATTCCGTGTCATACGGAGGGGTTTGTACCTTTGCAAACCTTGTGGTAACTATTTCAAAATCCGGTTTATCCGACCACCATAAAAAACTGGGGGCTCGCCCCCGAATTCAAGCTCCTAAGGCTAAGTGAAAGCAGTAAAGCCAAATAGTCTGATTGCCTCATTTCCTTCACACAATACCACCTCTAGGCACCGATATATCGGCTAAGGGTCATAATGCGGATGTGGAAACACACATTGTAGTCTCTACATGGGGGCTGAAGCCGATGACTAGAAACTTCTAGATTAAACGGCTGAACAGGAATAAAAAATAAAACAAAGTGCATTACATTGGGACGATATTTATAATAATTAATTTTTCAAGGGCACACTACAATATCCCTTCTTATAAATTACATCTTTGCAATGTTGGGCTTCTATCGCCCGAGCACCCTCTATCGCGACACAAAAATAAAGCTCTACACGCATGTGATCCTTTCCACGAGGTAGAGGTGCGGTCACCATCATAAGGGGCTTCACCCCTGGCCAGTGTGTCATGGTCCTCGCAAAAGCCATCAAAGCTCCCTCTATGTAGACAGAGAGTTCAAGACCTCGAGTTGAGGCACGTCATCATACAACTTTCGCCCTAAGTAGAAGTAACTATTGGGAAGAGGCTCGGCAGGCCACAGACAAAAGCAGAGTTGTGCGGACCCCAACTTGTAGGTTGTGATCGCCGAATTAACGTGTACAGTGATTCGAGACATCAATGCTCACTGAACACACAGATACTGAATAACAAGAGTCTTACATCCATAAATAACGTCTGAATACAAGTAGGACCATTAAGGCCGAGTCATTACATAAATACGGCCCCGAAGGACGACACACCAACATATACTACTCGGAGCAGATAAGTTGGTTGATAACGTGAACCCATGCCATCTACCTTAACCTACACGCATTCTGACTGGGAAGCATCCTAGATCGCATGTCCGTCCCTAACGAACTCTTCTCCGAACTCCGGTTCTTCCATGCCTAGCCAATTAAATAACCATGGTAAGCCTATGAGTATTTTGAAAGTACTGACAAGCAACCCATGATATGGAACAAGGCATAAAAAAGTATGACATAATAATAGTATGCTGATTTTTGCGGAAAGCTGGTTTTTCCTAGTGAACAACACGATCAAATTCTTGGGTGACAAGCACCACAAGGCATAGCGGTAGCCCGATGAACAAGTTACATATATCAATATCAACTGGGGGTCCGACATACCATGTCCGCCCATCATGCCAAGCCTCCTAACTTAGCTCAATCATCACGTTTCCCATGTCGCATCTTTTCTCATTTAGCCCCCACACACACTTGGTTTATGCGGAAATGACTAGACGTAGTTTAAGCAGCACAACCCAACTTCCCTTGACCATGGACACAACTATTCGAATAGTTTTACACTCTACAGAGGTTGACTGTTGTACCCACAAGACTTGCGGAACTTTCCTGCCATCCATGACTCGCGCTATATAACATACCCAAGGTAAGCACCCGAACAATGCCTTTCCCATCGTGACACTAAACAAAGAGTCCACTCGTTGGAGCCATCCCTCATGATGTATATCATACGAGCCTCGCTCTAGATCATATCATCCATGAGGGCACGCAACGGTGTGCCAGGAACCTGTAAATACATCATGGTCGCCCTACCTGGCACGACCCCATCACGAGAGTGACTACGCCACTCGCGCCACTAGTAATGTGGGCTCTCTGCTAGTATCGACCAAGGTAATCAACAAAGTGTCATCCCATAAGGGTATCGTGGTCGCACATGTAAGGTTGGGACTGTCGACACATCTTAAATCTAATCCCATTTCCAAAACCACACATAGAAAACCTTTCTTGGTACACCAATTTTTTGTCAAGTGGTCATCCATCTCAACACCATCACCCTCGGCCATTAGTGGCACCCGACAGGGTTTTTGAAAATCCTTTGTAACACACCCTTCATCATCATCATGCATAGACCCATCCCCTCTTGTGTAGCAACTACTAGGAACTAACTACATCCCACATGCACAACCCTCATAGGTGGTAGGGTCATGCCCAAGTGCATGTTTCAACGAGGTGTTTTTCGGGGACAACCCAACAAGGGGGTCTCCGATTCAATAGGAATAAACGCATAAGTAAGGCATCATATCATGCAAGTAAAAGCTTCTTAGGCATGGTCAAAGGGCTGCTTGCCTTGCTCAGCAAAGTTTCCGGGGTCTTCAAAGCCTTAGGGTCAAACTCCTTGGTTGACCACGTGATCTATCATCACGATAGTAATAGCAATAATAAGAACCATGACAAAAACAAAGCACAAAACTCACTTCTAAAATGTAACCCTATTCTGTAAAATACTAACTTCACATCTAAAAATATTTGTTCCTCGCTTTGGTGTGAAAAAGGTTTTTAAATCTATTTTAACAAAGGCTAAATATAATTAAAAGTAGGTTTTAAAATAAAACTGTGTATAAAAGTTTTTGTAAAAATTACACAAATAGTTTTACTAAATTCTACATATTTTTACAAGATTTATGGTGGAAGAATAATTAGATTTGGGGGAATATTTCTCTGTGTGGAATTTTTGCAAGATCCAAAAAATGGAAAAAAGAAAAGGACTAACACACTAGGCCACACACGACCAGCAGCTGGGCCGGCCCAGCCAGCCAACCAGCCAGCCCACGCACGCGCGTGCCGTCAAGTTTGAACCTCACGCACGGGGCCGAGTGGGCAATGACTGCCCGAGGGAGAGCGCGAGAGAGATTGATGCCGACAGGTGGGGTCACCCTGTCAAGGTCGTCTTCAACCTCACGATAGAAGGAGAGGAGCTCACCGGCATCAGCTCCGTCGATGGCGAGGGGAGATGAGCATGGGAATGGACACCTCGTGCTTCCGTCGTTCAGTTGAGGGTTGAGGGAGTGGCAGAAGTGGTCGGAGTCGCTGGTGATGAGAGGGCCGCGACAGAGGGCGTCGGGAGGTGGTTGGTGCCGATGCTCAATGATGGTAAATAAGTAGGGAAGTGGCAGAGGTGAAGCTAGAGCCTACTAAGGTCACGATGGAGGTGGAATGGAGGCCGGAGCAGGCCTGTGTCTCAAGATGGACGGAGCCCCGATGCGGCGGAGCCTCGGTCGATCTCGAGGACTGTGTTTGGGGAGCTCGAGTGGAGTGAATGGGTCATCAATTGAAGGTGGGAGAGGGGTTCCAGAGGGGGAGAGAGAGGTCGGGGTGGCCTTTTATATAAGTGGAGCGCAGTCCATTGAAGGGTGGTGCGCCGGCGAGGACATGGCAACGACTACAGCAGGGGAAACAACTCGAGAATGAGTCTATGGACTTCGTGGGTGTGGTCTACGCCCTAATGGAGGACCGAGGAGGAGCGGGAATGGCTCTGTGGCGTGTCTCGGTTGCAAGCGCCAGTTGACTGCTTTGGGCGCGCGCGTGCATGTGTTGCCAAGGGCAGCAAAAAGGGAGAGAGGAGGTGCCCACCGCGGCACTGGCTCCGGTCGTCGAGGCAGTCAAAGCCAAACATCATGTGGGGGTGAGGCTTGGCCGGGCTGGCCTCCTGTGGCTCGGGCGTGCACTTTGGCGCGTCCAGAGCGCAGTTTTGGCATGCCACGGCATGCTGGCGTGCTCTGGTGCGCCCCCAGCGTGTCTAGTAGTGCCTGGGTGCTTTGTAGATACTCATGGGATACTTTGGAGCCGAGGGGGACGTGGAGGTCAAAGCAAAAGTGAGGGGCAGCCTCTGCCAGTGATGAACTAGAAAGGAAACTAGGGATTTTATCTTTCTCCATATTGAATTACAGATGGAGCTTTCGGCTGTAGATGTGGGGCTAACCCACAGACCTGTGATTAAAGTTTGGAGTGAAGTAAGTAAGTAGAAGGGATGAAAGTAGTTGTTTTACTAAATCACTAGAAGGTGTTTGATGTTGTTTTGAGTAAGTTAAACTCCACCAAATGTAGTGAGAATTAAGAGGATGAAATGAGGGTTAGAAATAGTAGGATTCACCAAGTTTGAGCTCATTTGAGAAAGGTTGGCAATGTAGACATGGAAAACCCTAGGAATGGCACAATCGGGTTTCTATAAACCAAGGTGAGTAAACCAACTCCCACAAATGCACAATTTGGCATGGCATCCTTATTTGGTGGTTGGATCGCTCTTGCAAAGTTTGAGAGCAACTGGGCAGACTTGGCAATGTAGAGTTGTTCCAACTTGGTTCTAGATAGGAAGGGTTTTGAGTTTATTGGGTGGATCAAATTAACTTGGAAGAGGAAGAAACTTTACAAAGTGATCTCATATAACATGTGAGACATGCTAGAATTTTCCTCCGACTTATTGAGAATATTTCCTTTGGAAATATTTCAAAAGCTTAGAATAGGCAAAAAGGGGTTTGAGGGGGTTTGCCCATTACTTTGAACATGACCATGTGTTGAAACTCATATGTATGGAAAATATATGTCCTCTTAGTTTCCCTAAAGTTTCTCAAATATTTGAAGGCACGAAAATAATTTTTCCCTATGGAATACCATTTCTTGCCTCAGAAAAGGGTATTTAAATAAAATAGGAAAATAACTTTTAAAATAATTATTTTGTGGTTTTGGAAAGTCATTTTAATAATAGAATCGAAAGAAAATCTTTGGGGCAAAACATCTCTCCAAAATTAGGGACTTGTAGTGCAAATCCCAATTCAGGGGTTTTGAAGCTTTAAAAACAAATGAAGACCTTTTTGTTAAAATAATATTTTATAAAAATAGTTTCTAGTCCTATACACATGGCATGATCATTGGGCAAAGGTTTGGGGTTAGAGTTAGAAGCTTTTTGAAAAAAAAGTTGATTTGTTGAGCTAAAACACAATTAAGCACACAAGCAAGTTGCAATCAAATAAATCATCTCAATCACTCTAAAAAATTTAATTGGTTCGAAATTTTGTAGAACAGGAAGTGACAAAGTGGTACAAGCACAGGGTGTGAGAGACCTACCCCGTGTGCGTGATTGGTTTGATAGTATTTCTTGTTTATTTCATGGTATCCAACAGCCCCGATGGACGATACCATTTTTCATTTCTGTGAAAAATATCAGCAACCAATTGCAGCTTGTGCATCAACTTAATATCTAAAGTCATTTTCAGATAAAGTTATGCAACACCGCCAGGCTACTACACAATTACAACTTGTGCTGTCAAGTGTGGGCAGATCGATCGAGTTCATCCCACAATCTGTCAGAATCTTGAGTCAGACCACGGAGAAAATCGAGGTTGTTGTTAGGTGTGAACATGTGACAAATATGACTAAACCAATGGCTACATGCGTCGCTGCCAAATTCCTAATTGCAGGATTTGACAATGATGTATGTTGCCTTTATTAAGTTTGACCTACTCTTTTTAAAAAGATAGTACTTATGGTTGCTGCTCATAAGCTCTTACTTGGAAAAAAAATCGATGGAGGCACCAAAGCAATAATTTCTACAGTATTTTCTTATAAAAAAAGGATATATGTTTTGATTCCATATCATTGGTAAACATCACCTTATCATCAACTCCACCACTTCCTGATTGCCTTTCGTTTCAGCCACATGGATGGGAACATTCCAAACAGATCTATGAACCAATCTCTTGATTGATACCCTTCAAACATACTACTCGTTCTGAGTGGGAAACACCCGCATTGTCACTAGTTAGTCAATCCTTAGTCTACCGGTCCTGGTTTCCAATGACTAAAAAAGACTAGGACCACCAAATTAAGTGGATCAATTCATGGATTCGATGTCTTACTTTTCTTATCAACCTTTTCCGGTCAGTGGCTAGCTAGGATTAATTAAGCTCATGATGTACCATGGAAGGGCTCAATAAGTAAACCATGTAGCAATAGCAGTACTGTATAAGAAATTTCTACTACTCTAGTGCTTTCTGTACCTACGTGTTGATTAATTGCCGTGTAATATCCAACACACCAGTATTAATTCCCTTTGGTGCATGCCCTTTGTACTTTACAAGTAGTAATCATTTCAGCTCTACAACTATAATTTCTCTTCAAATTATGCTTACCATCATATAAGTCGCCTAGTCTGTCATATAGGGGGAAACATCCTCTCCTGAATTTTCCAATTCTTTTCAATGTCCACAAACAAGAATAGTGAAAATGATTAATACCACAATAATACCAACTTCAAGCATGGAGCTATCATTGCAATGTTGGTAAAGTAACTTACTTGGATCATATTTTTCCAAAGGTTTTCATCGGCAATTAGTGTGCATCTAACATCATCCGAGCTAACACCGCTTTGTCTTCGAGCCTCCTTTAGAGCCCTGTAGTCCCTTTTCATTTCTTTCTGCTTCTCTTGGATCTGATTCTTAGTAAAGTTCACACCATTCCTAGAATTGAATAGCTTGACCATCTGGTTCCATGTTTCACTTCCCCAGCCATTGTCACCTCTAGAACAGGGATCATCATGCTCATGAAGCAAATCCACCAAAGACTTCTCAAGTCCTCGGTTCCATTGGGCTCTTGGCTTGTCAACTACACAAGCACAAGTATTAGAGAAGTGAAGATGAAAGAAATATGTTTCAAAAGATACAAGTTGAGACGCAGGTAATATGGAAAATACCTCTTGGTGAAGTAACCCTTTTCATTGCCTTTGGTGAAGGTTTTTTCTGCAAACCTTTCCTTTGCATCAAGTTGAACTTTGGAGAACCTTTATCATACATATCTTACATGATGAACATGTAAGATAACAAAGAGCTCATTATTACATGATAACAAAGAGCATCATAAAACATAACAAACATAACAAAGAGCTCATTATTGACATGAAGAAATGAAACCTATTATCAATGGATTCAATCTTACGTCATTGAAGTATTCATAACAAAGGTTTCACTATTACATGACAAACATAACAAAAGAGCTCATTACAACATGAAGAACATAACAAAAAAGTTCATCCCACATCATTGAAAATCATCCCACATCCTCCTAGCAATCTCGTCCCTCAAGTTGTCGCCTGGGATGTTATTCTCTTGGTTGCTAACGTGTTGGTGATCATTATCATCTGGAAGGTCAACAAATTTAGTGGGAGGTATGTTATTGGGTTGATTATCAAAACAATTTTCATCGCCCTTATGCATCCTAATGATATTATGAAAGACGGCTGCAGCTGCTGGGATCTTGACTTGGTTTTCGATTGGATGGAATGTACCAACGCGAAGAATTGGGAAACGCTTCTTAAGAATTCCTATGGCCCTTTCCACATGGTTGCGCAACACGGCATGCTGAAGATTTAATAACTCCTTGTAGTTCTATGGTCGATGGCACCCATGCCCAAACTCCTTGAGGTGATATCGTACACCCCGATACGGTGCAAGGAAATATGTGGTATTTGCATAACCACCATCAACCAAATAGAACATTCCTTTAGGTACTTTGAAGCCGCGGTTCAAGGCCGAGTGGAGCACTCTAGCATCTGTAGCCGACCCCTCCCAACCACATGAGATGAATGTGAAGTTTAAGTCAAAGTCACATGCAACCATGACATTTTGGCTGAGAGTTCCCTTCCTATTCCGGAAAGGAGCGGCTTTGTCAGGCGTTACACTCGTAGGAACATGAGTTACATCGATGGCGCCTATGCAATTCTGCGAATAGATTGATTGCAAGTCAATATACAAAATCTGAAGATATAGATAAGACAAGAAGTGAAAGTGTCGAGGTGAAAACCTCAAAGTATGGGAAGAATCTTGGATCTCCAGCAATCTTTGGGTGAGCTTCATCGATGCTTTGATGCTTTAAAAATCGACAAGATAGAGTCGGGACGATGTCGAAGAAATACTTTATGTATTCATGGAAGATCCACCCGCTATGTTGGTATTCTAGTTGTAGATCTTGAAAAGACGCATTGTCAGACAACATGTAAAGGAAAAAGGCTAATTTCTCCTCCACCTTGATTGTCTTGTCCTTCATCAAATTTTCCCTTCTAAGATATGATGCTAGCACTTTGAAGATGTGGGGCTCCATCCTAAAAGCTACCAGGCAATTCTTGACATGACCTTGAAGGATTTCATTAACACGCCTCTTGCCATACAGGACAGAGCTATGTCGCTGATTTTTGTCGATCCTACTAAGGATCTGGTACAGTGTTGGCCAAATAAAGAAGATCATGTCATCTTCATCCTCTTCCCTCCTCTTCCTAATTCTCTCAAGGCTCCGTGAATTCATTTTGACTGTAAGTAATTAAGAAATAATAAGACTGATGATATACAAATGAAACTTATGTGCAGCACAATGATTCTCCCCTCACATTTTTGCACTACATCCAGTTATCAATATCTAATACAAAGTGGTTGGCTGTATCATGTTACTTTGTTATCATACATACTATATATGCTAATAATACCAGTACTGAAAGGTAGAGATCCTACTTGAGCATCTACATGTATAATTTTAAATAGTAGTCCAGATCTAGCAGTGACTAATTAATCAAGGAATAGAAGCCGATGGTGGAACAATAAGAATAACAGGAAGGGCCTCTCATGCCAGAGCTGCTGGAAAGGGAAGAGGAGCCGATGGTGGAACAACAGGAACAACAGGATGAGCTCGCCGATGATGACGAGGCGAACGGCGGACCAACCACCGACGCCAATATTGAGAAACCCTAGATCGAGATGGAGTGGAGGGGAGTGGGAGGGGAGGGGGCGGTGTACCTTGGGGAGAAGGTCAGTTTGCCCTAGAAAGAAGAGGAAGCAATCCCCCGATGATGACGACGAAGACGGAGGCGGAGGCGGAGGCGGCGACGGAGGCAGAGGAGGCGATGGCGATGGAGGCGGAGGAGGCGATGGCGACGGAGGCGGAGGAGGCGACGGCGACGGAGGCGGAGGCAGAGGAGGCGACGACGACGGAGGCGGAGGAGGTGACGGTGACGGAGGCGGAGGAAGCGACGGCGACGGCGCGTGGTTCTTGCGTCTCCCTCTCACGCGGGGTGTGTGAGCCGCGAGGAATCCCTCAATGCTGGAAAGCCCCGTGTATTGGGGGGGATGTGACGGGATATTTGGGGCTGGGCCGGTTGAGGCCCGGTATGCCAAACACTCCTTTTGGAATTTTAGGGGCTTTTAAGCCCAACGGGGAAAATCCACTAAGAACCCCCTCAATCCCTGTGTGCCAAACAAGGCCTTAGGCCTTGTTTGGCGCTAGAGGTTTTCAAGCCCCAAAGGCGCTAGAGGTTTTCAAGCCCCAAAGGGGCTGAGTCAAATAAACCAAGAATATCTCATCTGGGCTAAAGAAAAAGATCATGCCATCATAAGAAGTCGAGTATGGAAGCAGCGCATACGAGGTGGAACTTCCATCAAAGGCAAAGAATCGTCGTGATGTTCTGAACTCATGAACATGAAGGCTGAAGGGACATACCTACAAAAACAAAGCAAAGGGTTGTGCATTAATAGATTTAGTAAAACTTACATAAATATCGGGTTCTACTAGTGCATGATGTACTATGTACTATGTTTTCTCTGAAAAGAAGAAGATGATGAATGATGTACTTTCCGTTCTACTAGTGCATTTTCTTTTGCATCTTGTTCTGACAAGTAGAGTATCATAGTGGCAGTATCTTAGACCCAGTGGCATACCATACCAGTACTAGGAGTATTGTTAAGCAAGCGTGGGAGTATCAATACGGGCACCAAATAAATAGTAGGCAGATTGTGGTGCAGTGCAGATGCCAGCAAGGAAGGGAAAGAAAAAAAAGGAAACATAAATATAGGTTTGCACGTATTCTACCAGTCTGATTTTGTAAACAAGATGCACGCATGTACTCCTACAGCAAGAAGTGGAGTTATATTAGACAGATGTACAACTATGTTTGGAGTAACAAATATGTAACAAGCAGTGGATTTAGAAATATGTAACTATGTTTGGAGTAACAAATATGTAACAAGTAGTGGAGTTATATTAGACAGCACGTACTCCTACAGCAAGTATTGGATTTACTTTAAGCAAGCAGTGGAGATTGTGGTGGAGTGCAGATGCCATCTAAAGCATGCTTGTTTTAGATGCAAAAAAGGAAATTATATCAAACAATACCCCAGCTCCTAAATAAAAGTCTTCCTAAAAAGAATGAAGGGAGTAGTTTTGTATCGCATTACCAATGCATACAAATTTTAACTGAAAATTAGCATTGTGCTGCACTACCAGTGCATACAGCTTTAGCTGAATAATAGATAAATGCTCCTCCAGGGAAAACCATGTTCAGCCAACAGTGGCATATACATTAAACTTCAAAAAATTTAATATGGTGTTCACCAATCATGTGTTGGCTGAATTAAGCAAGCAAGAAACTCTAATATCAAGCAATATTCAAGAACCAAACCAAGCAAGCAAGAACATTATGAACTGATCCAATATTCAAGTTCCAAGAAAGTTTACCTCTTCTAGGTAGCCAACTCATCCATTTCGCTCCGAAGCCACTCGACTGCACTCGCTTCATCCTCGGCAGCGGAAGTGATGAAGGTTTCACGGTTCTGAACATTTTTGAACACCTTATATGCTCTGGCTCTCTCATGGCGTGCGATGTCTCCCATCTTGTGCACTAGAGAAATGCACGTGTTGATGGAGAATTCATGCCCATTTGTTGATCCAGCACTCTCTTTTGTCAGCAGGGCAATTTCATCATCCGCTTGTTTCTTCTTTATGTTCACGTACTGCTGCATCACTTCCACCATCGCATCTCCAGTCTTCTTTGCCTTCTTTGCCTCCTTCCGAGGCTTCATTTTTGCAGCAGCAGGAACCCTCTTTTCGCTAAATTGTTCATCAGTTCCTACAGGATCAACGTCTCCCACCCTCTTTTCACCAACTCTAGCAGCAGCAATATCCTCTTCCTCCAAGATCTGCAATTCATCAGCATCTACCTCTTCTACCCGCTCTTCTTCAGTCTCATCCTCCACTTGTGTAATACCTGGTACTTGTGACAGCCCAGCTTGATGTGATGGTTCATAAGATATGAAATTGTAATTTCCTTCAGATATATGGCCTGCACAAAGCACATACTGAGAAGCATTAAATTCTGAAAGAATAACATCATATAAGTAAATTCTGAAAGAATAACATCAACTGCCCACATGCACTAATATCTGACATAAATTTTCTTGACATAAGTTAACATTGCAGTAGAGTATTCCATTTGATGGTATATCCTGTGCGTGATTGGTTTGATAGTATTTCTTGTTTATTTCATGGTATCCGACAGCCCCGATGGACGATACCATTTTTCATTTATGTGAAAAATATCAGCAACCAACTGCAGCTTGTGCATCAACTTAATATCTAAAGTCATTTTTAGATAAAGTTATGCAACACCGCCAGGCTACTACACAATTACAACTTGTGCTGTCAAGTGTGGGCAGATCGATCGAGTTCATCCAACAATCTGTCAGAATCTTGAGTCAGACCACGGAGAAAATTGAGGCTGTTGTTAGGTGTGAACATGCGACAAATATGACTAAACCAATGGCTACATGTGTCGCTGCCAAATTCCTGATTGCGGGATTTGACAATGATGTATGTTGCCTTTATTAAGTTTGACATACTCTTTTTAAGAAGAGAGTACTTATGGTTGCTGCTCATAAGCTCTTACTTGAAAAAAATCGATGGAGGCACCAAAGGAATAATTTCTACAGTATTTTCTTATAAAAAAGGATATATGATTTGATTCCATATCATTGGTAAACATCACCTTATCATCAACTCCACCACTTCCTGATTGCCTTTCGTTTCAGCCACATGGATGGGAACATGCCAAACAGATCTATGAACCAATCTCTTGATTGATACCCTTCAAACATACTACTTGTTCTGAGTGGGAAACACCCGTATTGTCACTAGTTAGTCAATCCTTAGTCTACCGATCCTGGTTTCCAACGACTAAAAAAGACTAGGACCACCAAATTAAGTGGATCAATTCATGGATTCAATGTCTTACTTTTCTTATCAACCTTTTCCGGTTAGTGGCTAGCTAGGATTAATTAAGCTCATGATGTACACTGGAAGGGCTCTATAAATAAACCATGTAGCAATAGCAGTACTGTATAAGGAATTTCTACTACTCTAGTGCTTTCTATACCTACGTGTTGATTAATTGCCGTGTAATATCCAACACACCAATATTAATTCACTTTGGTGCATGCCCTTTGTACTTTACAAGCAGTAATCAGTTCAGCTCTACAACTATAATTTCTCTTCAAATTATGCTTACTGTCATATAAGTCCCCGGGGTTCCTAGGCTAAGCGCTAAAAAGATAAGGGAACTCGGATCTCACGCAGTCTTCATGCTCCCATGTTGCTTCTGACTTGGTGTGATTGCTCCATTGAACCTTAAAGTACTTGATGGTGCGGCTTCGAGTGTGACACTCGGCTTCATCCAAGATGCGGATTGGTCTCTCGCAATAAGTAAGGTCTGGTTGAAGGTCGATGGCGTGATGATCGATGTTCTTGTAGCGGTCTGGATGGTTGGGAACCTGGAGGCACTTTCAGAGTTGTGACACATGGAAAACCTTGTGCACACCCGAAAGCTCGGAAGGTAGCTCCAGCTGGTAAGCAACTTCTCCTTGCCTTGCGATGATCTTGAAGGGGCCAATCTATCTTGGTGCGAGCTTCCCCTTGATGTGCAAACGCTTTGTTCCCTTGAGCCTGTGTTGATTTCCATTTCATGATGGTGGTATCGGCGTAGCTCTTCTGTCGTGACTTGGCGGTTTCCAAACGTTCATTGACAAGTTGACTTGCTCTTCGGCTTCACGAAGGATGTCCGGCCCAAAGATCTCGAGTCTTGGACCAATTGAGGGTAGTGTGACACTTGCGCCCATACAACACTTCAAATGGTGCCATCTCGAGGCTGTACTGATAACTATTGTTGTGTGAAAACTCGGCGAAGGGAAATCAGTCCTTCCATTTGGCTTCATATGCCAAAACACAAGTGCGGAGCATATCGTTGAGTATCTAATTTACTTGTTCTGTCTGTCCGTCGGTATGAGGGTGAAAGGCAGTGCTGAAGGAGAGCTTCGTTCCCATGGCTTCTTCAAACTTCTTCCGGAATCTTGAGGTGAACCGCATGTCGTGGTTGGACACGATTTCCTTTGGAACTCCATGAAGACTCATGATGCGGTTGATGTAGAGGTTATCTAGCTCGCTACCATCATAGGTTGTGTTGACGGGAATGAAGTGGGCCACCTTAGTCAGGTGATCGACAATGACCCAAATGGAGTCATGTACTTTGTTTGATCTTGGCAGAACGGTGATGAAGTCCATCTTGCTATGTCCCACTTCCATTCTGGCACCTTGAGAGGTTGGAGCAGCCCAGCGGGTCGCTGGTTCTCAGCTTTGACCCTATGGGATATGTCGCATTTAGCAACATACGTAGATATTTCCCTCTTCATGCCATGCCACCAGAACCTTGCCTTGAGGTCTTGGTACATCTTGGTTCATCCAGGATGAATGAAATATGGGGTGTCTAGTGCTTCTTGCAAGAACAGGTTCTTGAGGTCAGCTTTGTTGGGAATGCAAATGCGGCTCTCAAACCACATGACTCCCTACTCATCTATGGAGAATCATGGGGCCTTGCCATTCTTGATCTTCTTCTTGATACCTTGGATGCTCTTGTGTCCCTTCTGGGCCTCCTTAATATCGACCATCAGCGTAGGCTTTGCTTCGAGGTTTGCCAAGAATCCTGGTGCAACTAGCTCCAACCCAAAGCTCTCAAGTTCTTCATATAGGGCGGGTAGCCTTTCCATGATCACACCATTCGAGGTGCAAGCCTTCTGGCTCAAGGTGTCCGCTACTCTGTTTGCCTTTCCGGGGTGGTATTGAATACCGAGGTCATAATCTTTAATTAATTCGAACCACCTTCATTCCCTCATATTCAATTCCTTTTGAGTGAATATATACTTCAAACTCTTGTGGTCCGTGTATATCTCACATCGCTTCCCCAGAAGGTAATGCCGCCATGTTTTCAAGACATGAACCATTGCTGCCAACTCAAGATCCTGGGTGGCGTAGTTCTCCTCATGGGGACGCAAGTGTCGAGATAGATATGCCACGACCCTGCATTCTTGCATCAAGACACCACCGAGCCTACTCCTTGATGCATCGCAGTATATCACAAACTCCTTGTGAATATCAAGAGTTTCCAGAGTTGGGGTTGTCGTCAATGTTTTCTTGAGTTCCTCGAAGCTCTCTTCGCACTTCGGCGTCCACTCAAACTTTTTGCCCTTCTTCAAGAGTTGAGTCATAGGTCGGGCAATGCAAGAGAATCCTTCAACGTACTTGAGGTAGTATCCCGCAAGTCTGAGGAAGCTTCTAACTTCCTTCACATTGGTTGGTGACCCCCACTTTGTTACCGATGTAATTTTCATGGGATTGACTGCCAACCCATGTGTCGTCATGACATGACCCAAGAATCCAACTTCATGCAGACAAAACTTGCATTTTTTGAACTTGGCATAAAGTTGGTTCTCTCGAAGTTTTTCTAAAACCATCCTCAAGTGCTACTCATGCTCTTCTTCAGACTTGGAGAAGATGAGTACATCATCGATGAAGATGATGACAAACTTGTCTAGATACTCCATGAAGACATTTTTCATGAGGTACATGAAATAGGCTGGAGCATTGGTTAACCCAAACAACATGACCGCGCACTCGTACAGACCATATCTGGTTACGAATGTCGTCTTCAGAATATCTTCAGGTCGGATCTTTAGTTGGTAGTACCCAGACCAAAGGTCGATCTTGGAGAATACTTTGGCACCATTCAACTAATCGAACGAGTCCTCAATCTTGAGGAGTGCGTACTTGTTATTTATTGTGACCACGTTGAGGGAACGGTAGTAAACATAGAGTGTGATAGTCTCGTCCTTCTTGGACACGAATAGAACCCAAGGAGAGGCACTAGGGCGAATAAATCCTTTCCTCAGCTGCTCAGCCAGTTGTTTCGTCAACTGTGCCAAATCCTCGGACCCCATCATATATGGCTTCTTATAGATGGGTCTTGATCCGAGCATTAGTTCCATAATGAACTCGATGTCGTAGTCGGGATGCATCCCGAGCAGTTCGTCACGAAAGACATCTGGATACTCACATACCACTAGCACTTCGTCAAACCCATTTCCCGAAAGGCAATTAACCTGAGGAGCTTGAGTGGAGGCGGGTTTGGGATAATACTTGACCTCAACTCCTTGGTCACTGATCATAGTAATAGTCCTCTTGACACAATCCAACATGCTTTGGTGCTTGGCTACCCAATCCATACCAAGGATTTCGTCCAAGCCTTGCGACTTAAGGACGATGAGATCTGCTATGAAGTCTACCCCATTGATGTTGATCCCAACTCCTGTACATCCTATATTGGTCCTCAATACTGCACCCGGGGTTTATACCGACATATGACCATTTAGAAATGTAGGCTTTAAGACACTGTCCATCACAAAAAATTTGGTGACAAAAGAATGTGTGCACTACAATCAAACAATACTGTTGCTGGAGTTGAGTTGATGAGGAACGTACCAAGTATGCAATCCGGGTCCTCCCGGGCTTCCTCTACGATGGCGTGATTCACACGACCCTTGATGTTGTAAGGCGGGTTGCGGGGAGCTTGGTTCCTGGTTTGTGCTCCATGGCCTTGTCCTTGATTTGGCGCATAGGGGCGCGGTGCATCGGGTTTCTTGTTGGGGCACTGCTTTGAGATGTGTCTGGGCTGACCACACCCAAACTCGGTGACCTGCCCGAAGTTGTTGGTCTTGCTGCCATTGATGTTGTCGGGAGGGTTATATGCCAGCCTGGTGTTGTTATACGGCTGAGGCTGGTAGCTCGGCCGAGGTGCCGGAGTCCTGGAGTGCTGAGGCTAATAGCCTGGACTTGCCAGGGCCGATTGCCACGGGCGAGTCTTCTGGTTGCTGGAACCACCATTGTTGATCAGCTTACGCTTGCGCTTGTCTTCCATGGCATGACAGATGTATTCAAGCATGAGGGCCTTGTTCACCAGATCGCAGAAGGTTCGGCAGCCACACACAACAAGTTGGTATTGTAGCGAGTGTTGAAGCCCTTCCATGAAGCGTTCTATTTTGGCGGCTTCAATGCTGACATCATCACGTGCGTACCTCGATAAGAGGTTGAATTTCTGCAGGTACTCATTAATTGAGCCACTTCCTTGCTTTAGCACGTGAAACTCCAGCTTCTTTATAGCCATCATCCCAGAGGGAATGTGGGTAATGCGGAATCATTCCTTAAACGCAGCCCAGGTGACAACACGCTCGCCTTGCATGACCTTGAATCCATCCCACCAAGCCCTGATTGTACCTCCGAGACAGTGAGAGGCATACAAAACCTTCTCACGGTGATCAGTGCAGTTGACCAGTGCGAGGAGGTCCTCGATGGTACGGATCCAGTCATCGGCATCCAAAGGCTCTGTTGTCTCAGTGAAAGTCGGGGGTGAAGTCCTCATGAATTCTGACAGAGTGGAGCGACCATGCCATTCCAGCCCTGTTGCATGTTGTTCACCAGGACTTGAGCCATCTACTGGATAGAAGCATTGTTGGCTTGTTGTTCCTCTCGAAGAGCTTGAAGAAACTGAGCTATGGTTAGGAACTTCGGAGGAGGCGGTGGCACGAAATAGTCGCCTTGTGGCTGCTCTTGGTGAGCTCCACCTTGAGTAGACCCACCAGCTCCTGGTTGCTGACTAGAGTCGCGAGTGCTAGGGTGGTCAAAGGTACCGGCGTGGATAGCAGTCACCATCCTGTTTGGAGCAGCCAAGTCAACAACTGGAATAGACGAACGAACAAGACAAGAGGAAAACATGCCTAAATAGGGGAGGGGTTGGTACGGTGTAAGTGTGTCAAACAAAAGGGCCAACAGACCCATCACATAACCATTAAGCAAGATAAGCAATGTAGCCGTTTACATGCTGTCTAGGGAAAAAGCATGGCTTGCATCCAGACAAAAACAGAAAAGTAAACAACAAGCACACATGGTTTCATCTGAACCATTACACGGACTCGACTTCGCATGAGGGGTTCCTAGCTTGTCCTACCCTAGGGGTTCATGGACTTAAGTAGTGAAGTGCTCGGTATCGTACTCACGCTCCTTTGGGTCTTCATCCTCGTCATCATCTATGCGGGCATCATCTCTTGTCGAGGGTGTGGGGGAACGAAGAGGTCCATCCCGACGATGCTTCGTCGGGGGAGTGGTGAAGAGGTCTCAATACTCCTTGGCACTCATGCGACGACTCTGAATGGGGTGACTTTAAGTAGTGGTATTCCTCCTTTGTATGCGACAACAGGTTGTCCCTCGGGTGCTCCATCCTTATTGATCTTGCCCGACTTCATCTTCGCTTGACGGAGTAGCTCGCGGATGTGGTGATGTTCCTCACGGAGCTTCACTGACTCCTTGGTCGGGTTGCGAACCAAACTGACCGTAGAGAGGCTGAAGTAGGTCTCGAACCTGAGCAGTGTTCCTTCTTCTGGGGATAGGGTCAACATCCAACTCCCGCCAACCTCATCCTTAACGAAAGGCAATGACGGGTAGCCGGTTCATTGGCCATCTCAGGGACGATGTCGTGAAGGTGGATGAGCGCCTTCCACGCTGCTCTCTCAACTGCTAATACCAGAGTCTCCATTTATGGCCCTTCAAAGAACCAACTAGTGAGTGAGGAATTTGCCTTCAAGACCACATAAATGTGGTACTCCTTCGTGGTGGCATTGCCCCACTGCTCATGGTAGAGAAAGGCTGGTGACCGGCGTACACGACACTTCTCCATGTTGTCCTCCAGGAGCAGGGAAAAGCCGCACTCTAGGAGGTTCTCAGGTATGACGGCCATCTACAAGGTTTAGGGAGAGGTGTTAGTAAAAAGGATTTGAATGGTATAGGGGGAGAGGTGATGGATGTGTAAAACCCTAATTGTAAAGGCTAGGTATAGTTTTGACTCATCTGACGTTCGTGCTAGCTAAGACTTCCTACAGTCAGGATGGCTCTGATACCAGCTCTGTGGGGACCCCTACTTGTAGGTTGAGATCGCCGAATGAACGTGTACAGTGATTCGAGAGATCAATGCTCATTAAACACACATATACTGAATAACAAGAATCTTACATCCATACATAACGTCTGAATACAAATAGGACCAGTAAGGCCGAGTCATTACATAAATACGGCCCCAAAGGCCGGCACACCAACACATATTACTAGGAGCGGATAACTAGGTTGATAACGTGAACCCATGACATCTGCCTTAACCTACACGCATTCTGACTGGGAAGCGTCCTAGATCACATTTTCGTCCCCAACGAATTCTTCTCCGAACTTCGGCTCTTCCATTCTTGGCCAATTAAATAACCAGTGGCAAGTCAATGAGTACTTTGAATGTACTCGCAAGCAACCCATGATATGGAACAAGGCATAATACTAGTATGCTGATTTTTGCAGAAAGCTGGTTTTTCCTAGTGCAACAACATGGTCAAATTCTTGGGCGACAAGCACCACAAGGCATAGCAGTAGCCCGATAAACATGTTACATATATCAATATCAATTGGGGGTTGTACATCCCATGTCCGCCCATCATGCCAAGCTTCCTAACTTAGCTTGATCATCGCGTTTCCCATGTCGCCATCTTTTCTCATTTACCCCCCCCCCCCCCCCCACACACACACACACTTGATTTATGCGGAAATGACTAGATGAAGTTTAAGCAGCACCACCCAATAGTACTTGACCATGGACATGACTATTCTAATAATTTTACACTCTGCACAGGTTGCGCACTGTACCCACAAGACTCAAGGAACTTCCGTGTCATCCACGACTCACGGTATATAACATACCCAAGGTAAGCACCCGAACAATGCCTTTCCCATGGAGACACTAAACAAAGAGTCCACTCGTTAGTTCCATCCCTCATGATGTATATCATACAAGCCTCGCTCTAGATCATATCATCCATGAGGGCACACAACGGTGTGCCCGGAACCTGTAAAGACATCATGGCCGCCCTACTTGGCATGACCCCGTCACGAGAGTGACTACGCCACTCCATCCACTAGTAATGTGGGCTCTCTGCTAGTATCGACCAAGGTAATCAGCAAAGCCCCGTCCCATAAGGGGTATCGTGGTCGCACATGTAAGGTTGGGACGGTCGACACATCTTAAATCAAATCCCATTTCTGAAACCACACACACAAAACCTTTCTTGGTACACCACTTCTTTCTCATGTGGTCATCTATCTCAACACCATCACCCTTGAGCATTAGTGGCACCTAAAGATTTTATTGAAAATCCTTTGTAACACACCCTTCATCATCATCATGCATATACACATCCCATTTTGCGTAGCAACTACTAGCAACTAACTACATCCCACATGCACAACCCTCATAGGTGGTATGGTCATGCCCAAGTGCACGTTTCAACGAGGTGTTCTTTGGGGACAACCAAACAAGGGGGGTCTCTGATTCAACAAGAATAAATGCATAAGTAAGGCATCATATGACATGCAAGTAAAAGATTATTAGGCATGGTGAAAGGGATGCTAGCCTTGGTCAGCAAAGTCTCGGGGGTCTTCGAAGTCTCCGGGTCCAACTCCTTCGTCAACCACATGATCTATCATCGCGATAGTAATAACAATAAGAAGAACCATAACAAAAACCGAGCACCAAACTCACTTCTAAAATGTTACACTATTCTGTAAAATACTAACATCACATCTAAAAATATTAGTTCCTCCTTTGGTGTGAAAAAGGTTTTTAAATCTATTTTAACACAGGCTAAATAGACTCAAACTAGTTTTTAAAATAAAACTATGTATAAAAGTTTTTGTAAAAATTACACAAATAATTTTATTAAATTCTACATATGTTTACAAGATTTATGGTGGAAGAAGAATTAGATTTGTTGGGGAATGTTAAATGGGAAACAAAAATTTCCTACGCACACGAAAGACCTATTATGATGATGATCATCTACGAGAGGGGAGATTGGATCCACATACCCTTGTAGATTGCTAAGTGGGAAGCGTTAAGAAACGCGGTTGACGTAGTCGAACGTCTTCGCGATCCAATCACAATCCGTCCCACGAACTCCGTCCCGATCTAGTATCGAACGGACGGCACCTCCGTGTACAACACACGTACAGCTCGGTGAAGATCTCTGCCTTCTTGATCTAGTAAGATGGGCGAAGAGGCAGCTGAATTCTTCGGCAGCGCAACAGCGTGACGGTGATGGTGGTGGAGCTGCTCCTGCAGGGCTTTGCCGTGCCATACTAATCTAGCTACGGGGTGTCAAAGTTGTGGAGGGAGAGAGGGTGCACTTTGGCTTGAACGCCAAAAGCCTCTCTCACCTCCACTATATATAGGTGGGAGCGAGGGGGAGCCACCCTAGGGAAAACCCTAGGGTTTCAGCCGACACAAGAGGGAGAGGGAGGAATCCTCCTCCAACTCCACTTGGAAGGAGGAGTCCTCCTTCCCCAAATCAGATTGGCCTCCTCTCCTTGCCTTTTCTCCTACTTTGGCGGACCTACGCCCTCTTGGGCTGGCCACCATCCCACTAGGGGCTGGTGTGCCACCGTTGGGCCCCTTTTGGTCTCCTCCCGGGTGAGTGGTCCCTCCCGGTATAACTCCATAACCCATTCGTCACTCCCTGTACTTTACTAGTAATGCCCAAAAATCTTCCGGAAGCCAAATGGATACTTCCTATATGTCAACCTTCTTCGGACCATTCCTGAAACCCTCGTGACATCCGTGATCTCATCCGAGACTCCGAACATAATTCGGTTACCAACATCAATAATTCAGCGATATCGAAACATTACCGAACCTTAAGTGTGCAAACCCTGCAGGTTTGAGAACTATGTAGACATGACCGAGACACTCCCTGGTCAATATCGAATACCGGGACCTGGATGCCCATATTGGATCCTACATATTCTATGCACATCTTATTGGTTGAACTTCTATGTCAAGGGTTCATTTAATCCCGTATATCATTCCCTTTATCCTTCGGTATGTAACTTGCCCGAGATTCGATCGCTGGTATCCCCATCCCTATTTTAATCTCATTACCGGCAAGTCTCTTTACTCCTTCCGTAATACAAGATCCCATGGCTAACTCTTTAGTCACATACCTTGCAAGGCTTGTTTGTGATGTTGTATTACCAAGTGGGCCCCGAGATACCTCTCCGTCATACGGAGTGACAAATCCGAGTCTTGATCCATGATAACTCAAAGGACACCTTCAGAGATACCTGTAGAGCACATTTATAGTCATCAAATAATGCTGCAACATTTGATACACACAAGGCATTCATCCGGTGTCAGTGAGTTACATGATCTAATGGTCATAGGAATGTATACTTGACATGCAGAAAATAGTAGCAACAAAATAACATGATCACATGTTATGTTTATAGTTTGGGTCTTGTCCATCACATCATTCTCCTAATGATGTGATCCTTTTATCAAGTGGCAACACTTGTCTATGGCCATGAAACCTTAACCATCTTTGCTCAACGGGCTAGCCAACTAGAGGCTCACTAGGGATAGTATTTTGTCTATATATCCACACATGTATTTATGTTTCCATTCAATACAATTATAGCACGGATAATAAACGGTTATCATGAAATAGGAAATATAATAATAACTATTTTATTATTGCCTCTAGGGCATATTTCCAACAGTCTGCCACTTGCACTAGAGTCAATAATCTAGCATCACATCTCTATGTGTTTTACAATGTAACACATTTAACACCCATAAAGTTTTGGTGTTGGTCATGTTTAGCTCGTGGAAGAGGCATAGTCAGCGGGTCTGCCACATTCAGATTTGTGTGCATTTTGCAAATATTTATGTCCTCCTCCTTGATGTAATCGCGGATGGCATTAAAGCGTCGTTTTATGTGTCTTGTCCTCTTGTGAAACCTTGCTTCATTGGCTAGAGCAATGGCACGAGTGTTGTCACATAACAGATTTATTGGATCTAGTGCGCTCGGCACAACTCCAAGATATGTCATGAACTGCTTCATCCAGACACCCTCCTTAGACGTCTCTAGGGTAGCTATATACTCCTCTCCGCATGTAGAATCAGCTACGACGCTTTGCATGGAACTGCACCAGCTTACCGCACCCCCATTAAGAATAAATATGTATCCAGTTTGTGACTTAGAGGCATCCGGATCAGTGTCGAATCTTGCATCGACATAACCCTTTACGACGAGCTTTTCGTCACCTCCATAAACAAGAAACATTTCCTTAGTCCTTTTCAGGTACTTCAGAATATCCTTTACCGATGTCCAGTACTCCACTCGTGGATCACTTTGAAACCTTCCCGCCATACTTATAGCAATGCTTACATCCGGTCTTGTGCACATCATTGCATACATGATAGACCCTATGGCTGAAGCATAGGGGGCGACACTCATCATTTCTCTATCTTCTGCAGTTACTGGGCATTCAATCTTACTCAACTTTATACCTTGTAACATAGGCAGGAAACCCTTCTTGGACTCTTACATTTTGAACTTCTTCAAAACTTTATCAAGGTACGTGCTTTGTGAAAGTCCTATTAAGCGCTTTGATCTATATCTATAGATCGTGATGCCTAATATGTTAGCAGCTTCTCCCAGGTCCTTCATTGAGAAACCCTTATTCAAGTAATCCTTCGTGCTCCCCAAAAATTCTATATTGTTTCCAATCAGAAATATGTCATCCACATATAATATTAGAAACGCTATGGAGCTCCCACTCACTTTCTTGTAAATACAAGCTTCTCCAAAAACTTGTATAAACCTGAACGCTTTGATCACCTCATCAAAACGCTGAATCCAACTCCGAGATGCTTGCACTAGTCCATAAATGGATCAATGGAGCTTGCATACTTTGTTAGCATTCTCTGGATCGAAAAAATCTTTGGGTTGCATCATGTACAACTCTTCCTTAAGAAACCCGTTAAGGAACGCCGTTTTGACATCCATCTGCCAAATTTCATATTCGAAAAATGCACATATTGCTAACATGATTCACATGGACCTAAGCATCACTACGAGTGAGAATGTCTCATCGTAGTCCTCCTTGAACTTGTGAAAATCCCTTTGCCACAAGTCGAGCTTTATAGACGGTCACATTACCATCTGCATCCGTCTTCATCTTAAAGATCCATTTGTTCTGAATATCCTTTCTACGTTCAGGTAATACTACCAAAGTCCATACGTTGTTTTCATACATAGGTCATATCTCGGATTTCATGGCCTCTAACTGTCGGGACCCCGATCCTAAGCCATAGGAATCCAGCCTGTAACACATCGCATTCCTTTGCGGTCTCACGCACGGTTAACTCCACGGCTGCAGCCTTACCTTGCCGGGACCATTTGCGTCTTTTGACTCACGCATGCAATAGTGTCGCTAGCATTCCAATGTCAAAGAACCCGGATCGACAAGTCTAGTCATAAACCAAAGTGGCAGTACCGCACAAGGACAGGCATACATGACCCAACAAAGCAGGTGTCGGTCACCAGCGAGTGTAGACGAGTCGTAGCAGGCTACAAGGACTCCATTACATCGCGTGACATTTCCCCCAAAGGGGACAGACACAGCAGCTAAGAAGGACACATGCCGGTCAACCAATGTGTCCGGAGCAGTAGCGATCTACCATGGCTCGTTGGATCACAAAGGGGCATTTCCCTGTAAGGAGTGCTACTAAAATTCACGACTAGGTAATCGAACCCCATACATATCAAGTACGACACACGTACGCATGGCATACCAATATGTATAGATACATCGATGGCATCACAACATAACCATAAACATACAAGCTTTATTTAAGAGGCTCGGAAGAGCCACACACATAATATTACACATTAAGGGTCTCACGACCCATAATAGCAGTCATTCAGTTACAAGCCAGCGGAAGAGTTTAAAACTGTCTGAGTACAGACAGGTGCAACTAGAAGGCACATGGCCTGACTATACTACAGACCCAACCTAGGGCCAGATCGTAGCAGGGACACCAGCTACTCGTCGTCGTCGATGTCTATGAAGAACCCTCCGTTAGGGTCATTAGTAGCCTCTGCAACATTATTAAGCAAACATGAGTACGGAGGTACTGAGCAAGACTTTAGCATAACTATCTACTCATGTAATGTATCAATAAGGTATTGTGGGGTTTCATGCGGAAAGCCAGCATTTGACTCGTGGCTAGACAACTTGCATTTTTAAATAATTTTGACGACTTGATTCCTCGCACACGAGTCCACTAACACCACAACAATACACCATCGTGGAATCATTCCGTATCCACACGGAAATGCCGTCCATGACACTCACGCTTATCTTCACAATTTTATGAGTAGCCATTGAAGTTATCTATGAACAACATATGTCTCCAAGTAGTCCATATCTGCGGACGCGGCTATTCGAATAGATCATAACCCTGCAGGGGTGTACTTCGTCACACACGCTCTCACCACTTATCGCCATGTGCACGTCATGCACCTCGGCAACCTTCAAGCGGAACCCCAGCGAGGGAGTCAGCCACAACCGTTAACCACATTAGTACCTAGTCCAGGTTTATCGCCTATCTGAGAGTAACCCGTACGAAAGTCCGGCCGAGGTTTCCGCCATGGCCTCAAACGATGTGCGCAGGGTTCCCAAGCCCACCATCCGGGTGCCACTTGGTACACCATGCCACTGCCTACCGCATCACAGCCCACCTCTCAGGTCAGCGCTATGCACGGCCTCCGGCATGACTATAAACACCAGAAACTACTTGCAACTCCTGGACCGAGTACTAGGCGATTAATAAGTCTAGCGGGGTCATATTTCAGGGCCCAGCATGTGGTAGTATCTAGTCTTGGATTACATACACGGAACTCAGTTCCTAAGGACGGTTCCAATGAAACAACCCGCCATGTACTCCTACACAGCCTTTCACCGGTACCTTTACCAAATCAGGTTTAACACACAACCTTTGCTTGCCGAACACATTCTCACAATTATGTTCATCTCCCAGATGACAGACCATACACAACTCTAAGCATAGCATGCATAGCAGGATAGGGCACATCATGGCTCAAGCAACTACCAGGTATGCTAGGTTGCAAGGTTCAGCTATTTACTGTGACAAGGATAGGTCATGCAAAGGAAGTGGGTTCAACTAATGTGGCAAAAGCATTTCAAGCATTTGATCCTAATGCAATAAGTAAGTGGAGGAGCAAGAACATGGGATTTATCGGGATGATCAAAAATGGTTGCTTGCCTTGTTGCTCAGAGGAGTGACAATATCCGTCAGACGGATGTTCGGTGTAATCCGGGGGAGCGGAGCCTACCGAAAGGAATGACAACAATCAAGAACAAACATATGCAATCAAGATGATGCATGAGCATGGCATGAAGATGCAAGGTGATATACTATTATAACTAACATGTATTAGGTTTGAAGTTGATTGGAATCACATTCAAATATCACTTCAAACGAGGTATTCTTGGATACCATTTTAATTGATTCGACCTCATGCTCAGATCAACTTGATGTTAACATGCATGGGATGACATGTTAGGTTGCTGGTTTGTAATTAGGACAGTATTTGATCATGTCAATCATAGTGAAATTTAAATATTTTCCATATTCCATTTATAAAGTATTTATAAGAATTGACTTATTCATTAATCTACATGTTTGGGTTCTGTAATATTTTCAAACATGTTTGAAAATGGCATATTCAGATTCCTTGAATTTTTCTCATACTTTTTCATATATAAATTATTTTCATTGGAGTTACAGATTAATTTCTATGAATTTTTGAAGTTTTAAACATTTCTGGAATTATTTTTATACTCGAAAACCCCTTTACTACATCAGCATGACATCAGCAGGTCCAACTGGCCGTTGAAAGTCAAACCTGACCAGTGGAACCCACTGGTCAGTGTCTCTGGTCAGTTTTAGATTAGGATTATTCAGTGGCATATTCAGCTGAGATCCACGCCGACGACGAACTTCGGTGACCCGAGGAAGAAGACGACTGCGTCTCGTCGTTTCACTGCGTCTCGGCGTCGGGCTCGTGTCTAGAAAGCTTCAGGGAGTTGTGGCGGACCTACTGCGCGGCTCAGGAGGGAGAAGGGTAGGCTAGAACGACAGCGAGCTCGAGCTCTGCTCGGGCTCCAATGGCGGCAGAAAGAAACGAGGCAGAGGGGCAGAATGAGCACGGGGATGGATAGCTACGAGCTCGGGGAGGTTATCCCCGTGCTTGCCAGCGCGAAGCGGTGGCCAGGCAGGCGCACAGGTGCGTGGCCGCGCCGGAGTACGCGGCGGCCACCTCCTGCTGCCCATTGGCGGGGGACGAAGACGGCAGAAGAAGCTGGGCCGGGCCAGGTGAGCGTCAGGTAAGATTTTTCTCATTTTCTTTCTGTTTTGTTTCTGTTTTAATTACTGACATTGATTTGCTATTTATTTCAGCTCCCAAATAGTTTGTAAAACTATGTTGAACACCCCAGAATATTTGTTGGAATATTTCCAACCATTCCTAAAGTTTTCAACATTTTTTGAAAGTTTAAAGTTTCTGATTTCAAATTTAAAACTTGAAACCAGTAGCTTTTGCATTTATTTAAAATGTCAAGAGTATAAAATAAATGGTTTCCCTTATTGATTATTTGTTTCCAAGAATTATCAGAAAAATTGAACTTTTCTTGAGGCCATTTTGGGTTCATTGATTTTAACTAGTTTGGAATTTCCTTTAATTTGAGAAGTGGCTAGGGTTTTAGAATTTGCCTTCACCACTTGCTTTGTTCTTGTTGAAAATTTCCTAGATGCAATGCAAAGAAAACGTGAGCACAAAGTTGTCTTGCTTAAGGTGTCAGGGATGTGACACTAACCATATGTTGGAATCCGGGCCCACCATTGCTTCTCCATAATTCGCAGGCTCAAGCTTTCCCATCCGTCGTGTCCTGAGAACGAGATACGCGGCTCCTATCGGGTTCATCGACAAGCAGGTGGCCTTGCTGGACTTGTTTTACCTTGTACGAAATATCTTGTTCTTGGGGATCCGATGATGCTTTGGGCTATCTCAGAGTTGAGGTTTTCCACTAAGTAATCCGAGAAGATCATGAGCTTCGTGATCAAGGCTTTCTATGCGGCTTGTGGTAATTTGTGATGGACTAGTTGGAGCACCCCTGCAGGGTTAAATATTTCGGAAAGCCGTGCCCATGGTTATATGGCAAACTTGGAAAATTTGTTGAACATCCGGTTCTAGATAATTTGAAGTAAACTTAATTAAAATACGCCAACTTTGTGCGTAACCGTGATCGTCTCTTTCGTGAGCTCCTTCTCCGAATCAGAATACGGTGGGGTTATGTCTAATGTAAGTAGGTGTTCAGGATCATTCATTTGATCATCATTAGTTCACGTCCGATTATTCGTAGATCATCTCCCTCTTATTCTGGTACTCGTAAGTTATCCACCTCAAATAAATTCTTAGTCCCCTGTTGTAGCCTCACCACTTAACCATACCTCACCCATTAAGCTTTGTTAGTCTTGATACCTTTGGAAATGAGATTGTTGAGTCCTGTGTGGCTCACAGATTACTACAACACCAATTGTAGGTACAGGTAAAGCAATACGCAGATGTGAGCACGATGATTTTGCTATTTGGAGTTTCTTCTTCTTCTTCATCATCGACCTAGGATGGGTTCTAGGCCGGCAACCTGGAATAGCAAGGATGGACGCCATTCTTTTATCGTTTGTTTTCGTCCGTAGCCGGACCCTGCTTTTCTTCATGATGACTGTATATTGTTGTATTGATGTGATATTCATGTAGCTTGTGGCGAGTGTAAGCCAATTCCATATACTCATCCTTTCACTACATGTACTTGTAACGATATCCATTCTTGCAAAACGACGAGATGCGTTTCTATCCCTGTCGAGGCCCTCGCGCCAAAATAAGGATAGGACAGCATCTTGGGCGTTACAAGGTCGCCGCTCATAAGATGGTGGCGGAGCAGACTGCCGAGATAAGCTCCCTTAAGGCTGAGAGAGGCGGGCACAAGGCTAGAGTAGCCGATGTCCAGCACGAGCTTCAAGATGCGAGCGTTAAAAGCGAGGCCTTGGAACGAAAGTTCGAGGAACAAGCGGCCGAGCTCTCCAAGCTGTCCTCCAAACTCAAATCAGAGCGGGCAAAGAGGCGATTATTTGAAGAAGAAGTGCGCCAGGCCAAGAAGATTTCAGATGGTAAGCCATACTTACTGCAAAGTGCCTTTGTTGGAAACAGGTTTGCCTTTATTACACGGCTATGGCGTTCCCTAGATGACTTTACGAACCTCTCACAGAGTGTAGCAGATGCGCCCAAGCACTACACGGTCCACGGCGGGGACGCCGAGGAGAGGCTTTTCTGGGCGCAGTTCGAGAGTCCCGAGCCCAAAGCCCTTCTTGTCAATCAGATGAAGCAGCTCATGGAGTTACATAGGATGGCGGAGCCGGCCATGAAGGACCTCTGTATCCGGCTGTGGCCCGCCCCGCCTCTTCCGAGCAGCTACTTCGGCTTAGAGCAGAAGTTGTACGATGCAGTGCCTCAGCTCGACGTCATGAAGCGCTCTGCAAGCATAGAGGGAGCTCAGATGGCTTTTGCAAGGACCATGATGCACTGGCCAGGGGTGAAGCCCCTTACGATGGCAACCACACCTCCACGTGCTAGAATGGAACATCGACGTCTAGAGCTATATTTTTGTGCCGCGACAGAGGGTGCTCGAGTGATCGAAGTCCGATGTTCCAAATATGTAATTTCTGATTAGGTATATTGTAGTGTGCTTTGGAACAATCTATCATTATGAAACTTGTCTCGATGTAATGCATTTTGAATTATTTTTTGACTCATGTTCGGCCGTTTAATCTGAAAGTTTCCAGTCGTCGGCTTCAGCCCCCATGTAGAGACTACAAGGGGTGCTTCGACATCCGCACTATGACCCTTAGCCGATATATCTGTGCCCGAAGGCAGTAGTGTGTGAAGGAAACAAGGTAGTCGGACTATTCGGCTTTAGTGCTTTCACTTAGCCTTATGAGCTTGAATTAGGGGGGTAGCCCCCAGTTTTTTGTGGTAGTCGGATAAATCGGATTTGGAAATAGTTACCACAAGGTTCGTAAAGGAACAAACCCCTCCATATGGCACAGAATAAAACCTCCATCGGTCTTTAGTACTTAAGCTCGGATTGCTGACATGTTCTCGTTTATTATGACAGTCAGTTTTCGGCTTTCTCCACTGATGTATTTTTAGCTAGTCCAACTGGGAATACAATTGGAGTGGTTCTCCCTTTACCCCTTTAAACAAACTAGCGGAACATAAGGGGGTAACCATAGGAAAGGGATAACCCAACTATTGACCCAAGACATAATTTGGAATCGATGCATATCAAGCAATATCCAAGAAATCGAACACTTAAAATAAGGTAGTGACGGGGTAGTGCTCGGGGCGGTATTTATCCAAGCCCCTAGTCTATTAGCCGATCAAACTTGTTATTTATTAAACAAATTTACCCTTCGACGCCAATAAGCAGGACATATATATATGTAAAGATACTGTAGAAGAGTATGTGAATGATATTTGTTGTAATTCATGGCGCCAAGGCAGCTCTTACAAGGAACTGTTGTTTTGAACAACATATTTCAAAGCGACTTTTTCTCCATGGCCTGTCATGGGTGACTTGATATCTGCCCTGCTTCCTGATACGTCTCCATCGTATCTAATTTTCCAAACTCTTTTGCCCTTGTTTTGGACTCTAATTTGCATGATTTGAATGGAACTAACCTGGACTAACGTTGTTTTCAGCATAATTGCCTTGGTGTTATTTTTGTGCAGAAACCAAAGTTCTCCAAATGTCCTAAAAATTTACGTGGAGCAGTTTTGGAAAATATAAAAAATATTTGCGCCAAGTTCCACCTGAGGGGGTGGGCCACAAGCCCTTGCTCCGCCACCACCCCCTGGTGGCGGTGGGCAGGCTTGTGGGGCCCACACGGCTCTGCCGCCCCCAACCTCAGGTCTATAAGTTCACTTTCGTGCCAGAAAAAATAAAAAGAGAAGTTTTCATCACGTTTGCAATACGGAGGGCAGATCTGGAGTCCGTCTTGGGCTCCGGAGAGGGGAAATCGTCGCCATCGTCATCACCAACCTTCTTCCCTCTCCAATTCCATGAAGCTCTTCATCGTTCGTGAGTAATCTATTCGTAGGCTCGGTGGGCGGTGATGAGTAGGATGAGATCTATCATGTAATCGAGTTAGTTTTGATGGGGATTGATCCCTCGTATCCACTATGTTCTGAGATTGATGTTGCTACTACTTTGCCATGCTTAATGCTTGTCACTAGGGCCCGAGTGCCATGATTTCAGATCTGAAATTATTATGTTGTTACCAATATATGTTTGTTTTAGATCCGATCTTGCAAGTTGGACTTACCTACTATGTGTTATGATCTGGCAACCCCGGAGTGACAATAACCGGAACCACTATTGGTGAACGTCGCATAGGAAACAAAAAATTTCCTACGCGCACGAAGACCTATCATGGTGATGTCCATCTACGAGAGGGGATTTCCGATCTATGTACCCTTGTAGATCGCACAGCAGAAGCGTTAAGAAACGCGGTTGATGTAGTGGAACGTCCTCACGTCCCTCGATCCGCCCCGCGAACCGTCCCGCGATCCGTCCCACGATCCGCTCCGATCTAGTGCCGAACGGACGGCACCTCCACGTTCAGCACACGTACAGCTCGACGATGATCTCGGCCTTCTTGATCCAGCAAGAGAGACGGAGAGGTATATGAGTTCTCCGACAGCGTGACGGCGCTCCGGAGGTTGGTGGTGATCTAATCTCAGCAGGGTTCCGCCCGAGCTCCGCAAAAACGTGATCTAGAGGTAAAACCGTGGAGGTATGTGCTCGGGCTGCCGTGGCAAAAGTTGTCTCAAATCAGCCCTAATAGCTCCATATATATAGGAGGAGGGGAGGGGAGGCTTGCCTTGAGGCTCAAGGAGCCCCGAGGGCTGCGCCACCAAGGGAGGAAGAGTCCTCCTCCAATCCTAGTCCAACTAGGATTGGAAGGTGGAGTCCTTCTCTCCTTTCTCACCTCCTTTTTTTTCTTTTCTCTTTGATTTTCTATCTATGGCGCATAGGGCCTTCTTGGGCTGTCCCACCAGCCCACCAAGGGCTGGTGCGCCACCCCCAAGGCCTATGGGCTTCCCCGGGGTGGGCTGCCCCCTCCCGGTGAACACCCGGAACCCATTCGTCATTCCCGGTACATTCCCGGTAACTCCGAAAACCTTCCGGTAATCAAATGAGGTCATTCTATATATCAATCTTTGTTTCCGGACCATTCCGGAAACCCTCGTGACGTCCATGATCTCATCCGGGACTCCGAACAACATTCGGTAACCAACCATATAACTCAAATACGCATAAAACAACGTCGAATCTTAAGTGTGCAGACCCTGTGGGTTCGAGAACTATGTAGACATGACCCGAGTGACTCCTCGGTCAATATCCAATAGCAGGACCTGGATGCCCATATTGGATCCTACATATTCCGAAGATCTTTATCGGTTGAACCTCAGTGCCAAGGATTCATATAATCCCGTATGTCATTCCCTTTGTCCTTGAGTATGTTTATCTGGAGATTCGATCGTCGGTATCCGCATACCTATTTCAATCTCGTTTACCGGCAAGTCTTTTTACTCGTTCCGTAATACAAGATCCCGCAACTTACACTAATTCACATTGCTTGCAAGGCTTGTGTGTGATGTTGTATTACCGAGTGGGCCCCGAGATACCTCTCCGTCATACGGAGTGACAAATCCCAGTCTTGATCCATACTAACTCAATGAACACCTTCGGAGATACCTGTAGAGCATCTTTATAGTCACCCAGTTATGTTGCGACGTTTGATACACACAAAGCATTCCTCCGGTGTCAGTGAGTTATATGATCTCATGGTCATAGGAACATATACTTGACACGCAGAAAACAGTAGCAACAAAATGACACGATCAACATGCTACGTCTATTAGTTTGGGTCTAGTCCATCACATGATTCTCCTAATGATGTGATCTCATTATCAAGTAACAACACTTGCCTATGGCCATGAAACCTTGAATATCTTTGATCAACGAGCTAGTCAACTAGAGGCTTACTAGGGACAGTGTTTTGTCTATGTATCCACACAAGTATTGTGTTTCCAATCAATACAATTATAGCATGGATAATAAATGATTATCATGAACAAAGAAATATAATATTAACTAATTATTATTGCCTCTAGGGCATATTTCCAACAATCTCCCACTTGCACTAGAGTCAATAATCTAGTTCACATCACCATGTGATTTCAACGAATCCAACACCCATATAGTTCTCGGGTCTCATCATGTCTTGCTCGTGAGAGAGGTTTTAGTCAATGGTTTTGAAACTTTCAAATCCGTGCGTTCTTTACAAATCTTTATGTCATCTTATAGATGCTTCTACTACGTGCTATTCGAAAATGCTCCAAATATCTACTCTACTATACGAATCAGTTTCACTAGTCATAGTTATTCGGATTAGTGTCAAAGCTTGCATCGACGTAACCCTTTACGACGTACTCTTTAACCACCTCCATAATCGAGAAAAATTCCTTAGTCTATTTAGTTACTAAGGATAACTTTGACCGCTGATCAGTGATTCAATCCTGGATCACTCTGTGTACCTCTTAATAGACTAGCTGCAAGGCACACATCAGGTGCGGTACTCAGCATGGCATACTTTAGAGTCTACGGCTAAGGCATAGAAGACGACCTTCGTCTATTCTCTTTATTCTGCCGTGCTCGGGTTTTGAGTCTTACTCAAATTCACACCTTACAACACAGTCAAGGACTCCTTTGCTGATCTATTTCGAATTCCTTCAAAAACTTGTCAAGGCATGCATCTTGTTGAAACTTCTATTAAGCGTTTTGATCTATCTCCATAGATCTTGATGCTCAACGTTCAAGTAGCTCAATCCAGGTATTCCTTTGAAAAACTCCTTTCAAACAACCTTTTATGCTGCACAGAAATTCTACATTATTTCTGATCAACAATATGTCAACCACGTATACTTATCAGAAATTCTATAGTGCTCCCACTCACTTCTTTCGAAATACAAGTTTCTCATAAACCTTCTACAAACCCAAAATCTTTGATCATCTCATCAAAGTGTATATTCCAACACCGAGATGCTTGCACCAGTCCATTGAAGGATCGCTGGAGCTTGCATACTTGTTAGTATCTTTAGGATCGACAAAACCTTCTGGTTGTATCACATACAATGTTTGCTCAAGGAAACCGTCGAGGAAAAAATGTTTTGACATCCTATGTGCAATATTTCAAAAATAATGCAACAACTACTAACATAATTCTAACAGACTTTTAGCATCGCTACGAGTGAGAAAGTCTCACCATAGTCAACTGTTTGATCATGTCGGAAACATGTTTGCGACAAGTCGAGCTTTTCTTAATAGTGACTTATCACCATCGTCGTCTGTCTTCCTTTTAAAGATCCATCTTTACTCAATAGTCCTACGACCATCAAGTAGTTCTTCCAAAGTCTACACTTTGTTTTCATACATGGATCCTCTCTCGGATTTCATGGCTTCCATCCATTTGTCGGAATCCGGGCCCACCATCGCTTCTCCACAGCTCGTAGGTTCATTATTGTTCAACAACATGACCTCCAAGACAGGGTTACCGTACCACTCTGCAGTAGTACACGACCTTGTCAACCTACGAGCCTTGTAGTAACTTGATCTGATGCTCGATGATCACCAACATCAGCTTTCACTTCAATTGGTGTAGGCGCCACACGAACAACTTCCTGCGCCCTGCTACACACTGGTTGAAGTGATGGTTCAATAACCTCATCAAGTTCTACCACCCTCCCACTCAATTCTTTCGAGAGAAACCTTTCCTCGAGAAAGGATCCGTTTTAGAAACAAACACTTTGCTTTCGGATCTGAGATAGGAGATGTACCCAACCGTTTTGGATATCCTATGAAGATGCATTTATCCGCTTTGAGTTCGAGCTTATCAGACTGAAACTTTTTCACGTAAGTGTCGAAGCCCCAAACTTTCAAGAAACAACAGTTTAGATTTCTCTAAACCTCAGTCTATACTATGTCATCTCAACGGAAATACGCGGTGCCCTATTTAAAGTGAATGCGGTTGTCTCTAATGCATAACCCATAAACGATAGTGGTAATTCGATAAGAGACATCATAGTATGCACCATATCAAATAGGGCGTGGCTAAGACGTTCACACACATCATCACACTATGGTGTTCCAGGTGGCATGAACTGCGAAACAATTTCCACATTGTCTTAACTGCGTACCAAAACTTGTAACTCAGATATTCATCTCTATGATCATATCGTAGACTGTTTATCCTCTTGTCACGACGATCTTCACTCTAAAATAGCTTTGAACTTTTCAACATTTCAGACTTGTGATTCATCAAGTAAATACTCCTCTATCTATTCAAATCGTCAGTGAAGCAAGAACATAATGATATCCACTGCGTGCCTTAGCACTTATTGGACTGCACACATCAAAAATGCATTACTCCCAACAAGTTACTCTACTTGTTTCATGTGGCATGTTTTGCATGTCTCAAGTGAGTCCAAATGATCCATCAGCAAGGAGCTTCTTCATGCATTTTAAACCAACATGACTCAAGTGGCAGTGCCACAACTAAGTGGTACTATCATTATTACTTTTTATCTTTTGGCACTAATATTATGAACATGTGTAACACTACGATCGAGATTCAATAAACCATTGAGGGTAATTATTCAAGCAAATAGAATAACTATTATTATTTTAAATGAATAATCGTATTGCAACAAACACGATCCAATCATGTTCATGCTCAACGCAAACACCAAATAACAATTATTTGGGTTTCACCACCAATCCCGATGATAGAGGGAGCGTGCGACGTTTGATCATATCAACCTTGGAAACACTTCCAACACGTATCGTCACCTCGCCTTTAGCTAGTCTCCGTTTATTCCGTAGCTTTCATTTCGTGTTACCAATCACTTAGCAACTGAACCGGTATCCAATACCCTCGTGCTACTAGGAGTATTAGTAAAGTACACACCAATATCATGTATATCAAATATACTTCTTTCGACTTTTGCCAGCCTTCTTATCTACCAAGTATCTAGAGTTGCTCCGCCTCAGTGACCGTTCCCCTCATAACAGAAGCACTTAGTCCCGGGCTTGGGTTTAATCTGGGGTCTCTTCATTAGTGCAGCAACTGCTTTGCCGTTTCATGAAGTATCCCTTCTAGCCCTTGCCTTTCTCGAAACTTAGTGGTTTTACTAACCATCAACTATTGATGCTCCTTCTTGATTTCTACTTTCGCAGTGTCAAACATCGTGAATCGCTCAAGGATCATTGTATCTATCCTTGATATGTTATAGTTCATCACAAAGCTCTCACAGCTTGGTGGCAGTGACTTTGGAGAACCATCACTATCTTATCTGGAAGATCAACTCCCACTTGATTCAAGCGATTGTCGTACTCAGATAATCTGAGCACATGCTCAATGATTGAGCTTTTCTCCTTTACTTCGTGGACAAAGAATCTTGTCGGAGGTCTCATACCTCTTAACAAGGGCACAAGCATGAAATCACAATTTCATCTCTTTAGAACATCTCTTATGTTCCGTGACGTTTCAAAACGTTTTCGGTGCCTTGCTTCTAAGCCATTAAGTATTTTGTACTGAACTATCGTATAGTCATCAGAAACGTGTATGTCAGATGTTCACAACATCTACAGACGACACTCGAGGTGCAGCACACCGAGTGGTGCATTAAGGACATAAGCCTTCTGCGCAGCAACGAGGACAATCCTCGGTTTTACAGACTCAGTCTGCAAAGTTTGCTACTATCAACTTTCAACTAAATTTTCTCTAGGAACATATAAAAACAGTAGAGCTGTAGCGCAAGCTACATCGTAATTCGCAAAGACCATTAGACTATGTTCATGACAATTAGTTCAATTAATCATATTACTTAAGAACTCCCACTCAAAAAGTACATCTCTCTAGTCATTTGAGTGGTACATGATCCAAATCCACTATCTGAAGTCCGATCATCACGTGAGTCGAGGATAGTTTCAGTGGTAAGAATCTCTATGCTAATCATATCAACTATACGATTCATGCTTGACCTGTCGGTCTCATGTGTTCCGAGGCCATGTCTGCACATGCTAGGCTCGTCAAGCTTAACCAGAGTGTTCCGCGTGTGCAACTGTTTTGCACCCGTTGTATGTGAACGTTGAGTCTATCACACCCGATCATCACGTGGTTTCTCGAAATGAAGAACTGTAACAATGGTGCACAATCGGGGAGAACACAATTTCGTCTTGAAATTTTAGTGAGATATCACCTCATAATGCTACCGTCATTCTAAGAAAGATAAGGTGCATAAAGGATTAACATCACATGCAATTCATAAGTGACATGATATGGCCATCATCATGTGCTTCTTGATCTCCATCACCAAAGCACCGGCACGATCTTCTTGTCACTGGCGTCACACCATGATCTCCATCAACGTGTCGCCATCGGGGTTGTCGTGCTACTCATGCTATTACTACTAAAGCTACGTCCTAGCAATATAGTAAACGCATCTGCAAGCACAAACGTTAGTTTAAAGGCAACCCTATGGCTCCTGTCGGTTGCCGTACCATCGACGTGCAAGTCGATATTAACTATTACAACATGATCATCTCATACATCCAATATATCACATCACATCGTTGGCCATGTCACATCACAAGCATACCCTGCAAAAACAAGTTAGACGTCCTCTAATTGTTGTTGCATGTTTTACGTGGTGACCATGGGTATCTAGTAGGATCGCATCTTACTTACGCAAACACCACAACGGAGATATATGAATTGCTATTTAACCTCATCCAAGGACCTCCTCGGTCAAATCTGACTCCACTAAAGTTGGAGAAACCGACACTCGCCGGTCATCTTTGAGCAATGGAGTTACTCGTAGCGATGAAACCAGTCTCTCGTAAGCGTACGAGTAATGTCGGTCCGATCCGCTTCGATCCAACAATACCGCGGAATCAAGAAAATACTAAGGAGGGCAGCAAAACGCACATCACCGCCCACAAAAACTTTTGTGTTCTACTCGAGAAGACATCTACGCATGAACCTAGCTCATGATGCCACTGTTGGTGAACGTCGCATGGGAAACAAAAAATTTCCTACGCGCACGAAGACCTATCATGGTGATGTCCATCTACGAGAGGGGATTTCCGATCTACGTACCCTTGTAGATCGCACAACAGAAGCGTTAAGAAACGTGGTTGATGTAGTGGAACGTCCTCACGTCCCTCGATCCGCCCCGCGAACCGTCCCACGATCCGTCCCACGATCCGCTCCGATCTAGTGCCGAACGGACGGCACCTCCGCGTTCAGCACACGTACAGCTCGACGATGATCTCGGCCTTCTTGATCCAGCAAGAGAGACGGAGCGGTAGATGAGTTCTCCGGCAGCGTGACGGCGCTCCGGAGGTTGGTGGTGATCTAATCTCAGCAGGGCTCCGCCCGAGCTCCGCAAAAACGCAATCTAGAGGTAAAACCGTGGAGGTATGTGGTTGGGCTGCCGTGGCAAAAGTTGTCTCAAATCAGCCCTAATAGCTCCATATATATAGGAGGAGGGGAGGGGAGGCTTGCCTTGAGGCTCAAGGAGCCCCAAGGGCTGCGCCACCAAGGGAGGAAGAGTCCTCCTCCAATCCTAGTCCAACTGGGATTGGAAGGTGGAGTCCTTCTCTCCTTTCCCACCTCCTTTTTTTTCTTTTCTCTTTGATTTTCTATCTATGGCGCATAGGGACTTCTTGGGCTGTCCCACCAGCCCACCAAGGGCTGGTGCGCCACCCCCAAGTCCTATGGGCTTCCCCGGGGTGGGCTGCCCCCTCCCGGTGAACACCCGGAACCCATTCGTCATTCCCGGTAACTCCGAAAACCTTCCGGTAATCAAATGAGGTCATCCTATATATCAATCTTCGTTTCCGGACCATTCCGGAAACCCTCGTGACGTCCGCGATCTCATCCGGGACTCCGAGCAACATTCGGTAACCAACCATATAACTCAAATACGCATAAAACAACGTCGAACCTTAAGTGTGCAGACCGTGCGGGTTCGAGAACTATGTAGACATGACCCGAGTGACTCCTCGGTCAATATCCAATAGCGGGGCCTGGATGCCCATATTGGATCCTACATATTCCGAAGATCTTTATCGGTTGAACCTCAGTGCCAAGGATTCATATAATCCCGTATGTCATTCCCTTTGTCCTTCGGTATGTTACTTGCCCGAGATTCGATCCTCGGTATCCGCATACCTATTTCAATCTCGATACCGGCAAGTCTCTTTACTCGTTCCGTAATACAAGATCCCGCAACTTACACTAAGTCACATTGCTTGCAAGGCTTGTGTGTGATGTTGTATTACCGAGTGGGCCCCGAGATACCTCTTCGTCATACGGAGTGACAAATCCCAGTCTTGATCCATACTAACCCAACGAACACCTTCAGAGATACCTATAGAGCATCTTTATAGTCACCCAGTTACGTTGCGACGTTTGATACACACAAAGCATTCCTCCGGTGTCAGTGAGTTATATGAGCTCATGGTCATAGGAACAAATACTTGACACGCAGAAAACAGTAGCAACAAAATGACACGATCAACATGCTACGTCTATTAGTTTGGGTCTAGTCCATCACATGATTCTCCTAATGATGTGATCCCGTTATCAAGTAACAACACTTGCCTATGGCCATGAAACCTTGACCATCTTTGATCAACGAGTTAGTCAACTAGAGGCTTACTAGGGACAGTGTTTTGTCTATGTATCCACACAAGTATTGTGTTTCCAATCAATACAATTATAGCATGGATAATAAATGATTATCATGAACAAAGAAATATAATAATAACTAATTATTATTGCCTCTAGGGCATATTTCCAACAACCACTCCCCGTGATGACCATAGTTTGAGGAGTTCATGTGTTCACCAAGTGCTAATGTGTTGGTCCGGTTCTTTATTAAAAGGAGAACCTTAATATCCCGTAGTTTCCTTTTGGACCCCGCTACCACGGGAGGGATGGACAATAGATGACATGCAAGTTCTTTTCCCTAAGCACGTATGACAACACACGGAATGCATGCCTACATCACATTGACGAACGGGAGCTAGCCACATATCTCTCCGTGTTATAGTTGTTGCATGATGAATATCATCCAAACAAATCACCGACCCATCGCCTACGAGTTTGTCCTACTGCTGTTGTTACTTGTCTTGCTCTACTGCTGCTACTACTGTTGCTACTAATGTTACTTGTTCTGCTCTGCTACTGCTACTACTGTTGCTACTGCTGTTACTTGTCTTGCTCTGCTGCTGCTGCTACTACTGTTGCTACTGTTGTTACTTGTCTTGCTCTGCTTCTACTGTTTCTACTACTGTCGCTTGCTACTGTTCCTACTTGCTACTGATGTCACTACCGATGTTCCTTGCCACTGTCGTTACTCGCTACTTTGTTGTTACTACTTTGCTTGCAGATACTAATCTTTCTGGTGTGGTTGAATCTGACAAATTCAATTGCTAATACTTGAGAGTATTGTCTCACCTCCCGTCGTGCGAACCAGCAAATTTGGGTTGAATACTCTACCCTCGAAAACTGCTACGATCCCACGCGCTGGTGGGCGTCAACAACATTCTTCTAGTTTCGATTGCCGGAGAGTGCTAACAGCATTCTTCTGGTGCCATTGCAAAGAGGAAGAACAGTTGACATCAAGCATTTTTCTGGCACCGTTGCCGGGGAGGTATTTCTATATTCTCTGAGTTACTTGGGATTTATATCTGCTGATCACTATGAATAATCTAAAGGATTCGAAGACCAAAGTCTTGCCCTCAACTACGAGGGGAGGTAAGGAATTGCCATCTAGCTCTGCACTTGATTGACCTTCAGTTATGAGTAAGTTTGCGACATCACCTCCTGCTAGAAATCTTGATATGTCGCCTGTGCATGATGATGCTTATGATGCTACTACTAGAGATGCTATGCTTGATACTATGTCTGATACTGCTAGAGATGCCATGCTTGATACTGCTAGAGATGCTATGCTAGATACTATGCCTGATGCTGCTAGAGATGCTATTTTGCCTGATGATGCTATGCTTGATACTGCTAGAGATACCACTTTGCCTATTGTTCCACTAGGGGTGTTCCTTGATGCTCATATTGCTAGAGTTACTGCCAATGCTCGTGATGCTTCTGAAACTGCCGATACTATTGAGATAGAACCTGCTTTTGCTCCTGCTAGATCTAGCTCTCCTAGATATGAAATGCATGATATACCTGAGGGTTACGTTATGGAGGGAGAGATAGTTGAGGATTTTCTTGCGTGTAAGGATGCCTATGACGCTAAGAAATTACTTCTCAAGTGGAAGGAAAAAATCTTGGGAAGCTAAGATGAAATATGACCCGAAGTTTGCCACTTCACCTATCTTTATCACCGATAAGGATTATGAATTCTCTGTTGATCCTGAGATAATCTCTCTAGTCGAATCTGATCCTTTTCACGGTTATGAGTCTGAGACGGTCATAGCCCATCTTGCCAAACTACACGATATAGCCAACCTTTTCACTAATGAGGAGAAGATCCGCCACTACTATATCCTTAAGTTGTTTCCTTTCTCTCTAAAGGATGATGCTAAAGCCTGGTTCACTTCTCTTGCTCCTGGATGTGTGAGTAGTCCCCAGGAGATGGTCTATTACTTCTGTGAGAAATATTTCCCTGCACATAAGAAGCAAGCTGCCTTGCAAGAAATATACAACTTTGCTCAACTCCAAGAAGAGAGTCTTCCACAAGCTTGGGGGAGGCTCGTCCAGCTACAGAATGCTCTCCCTGATCACCCTCTTCAGAAGAACGAGATACTTGATATCCTCTATAACGGACTTACCGATGCCTCTAGAGACCACCTAGATAGTTGTGCCGGTTGTGTTTTTAGGGAACGAACTGTAGAACAAGCTGAGACTCTACTGGATAACATCTTGGTCAACGATAATGCTTGGACTATTCCCGAACCACCTCCTAGGCCAACTCCTAAGAAAAGAGGTATTCTATTCCTCAGTCCCGAAGATATGCAAGAAGCCAAGACATCTATGCAAGAGAAAGGCATTAGATCCGAAGATGTCAAAAATCTACCACCTATCAAAGAGATCCATGGTCTCGATAACCTGATACAGGTAGTAGAAGTGAATTATCTGCGTAGGTTTGATGAGAGTGATATTCCTTTTGATAAACCTGCTAGCATATGCTTTCATGAATTTGACAACTTTGTTGCCAAACAACAGAGTTTCAATGATTATGTTAGCAGACATTTGGAACAAAGTACTCGTATGCTTAGCCATTTAAGTGCTTGTGTAGACAGAAATGTCAACTATCTGAAGCTTCTGAGTAAACATGCATCTATGATTACTACTCAGGTAGAACAAGTACTTAAAGCTCAGAATGACTTGCTCAATGAACTAAATGACAACTCTGTCAGAGTCATTACTAGAGGAGGTAAAATGACTCAGGAACCTTTGTATCCTGAAGGTCATCCTAAGAGAATTAATCAAGATTCTCAAGGAAACAATGCTGATACACCTAGTCATCCTAAGGAGAAGAAGAAGGATGGTAGAAACATACACGCCAGTTCACCAGATACGGTCACACCTGAAGAACCTAATGATATTTCTGCGTCTGATGCAGAAACACAATCTGGTGATGAACATGAACCCGGTGACAATACGGACAGTGATGTTCATAATAATGCTCAACCTAGCAATGATGAGGATGTGGAGATTAAACCTACAGTTAATCCTGATAACCCACAACCTAAGAAATATGATAAGAATGACTTCACTGCTATGAAGCATGGTAAAGAAAGGGAGCCATGGGTGCAGAGACCTATGCCCTTTCCTCCTAACCATCCAAGAAAAAGGATGATGAGGATTTTGAGCGCTTCGCTGAGATGATAAGACCCGTCTTTCTGCAGATGCGGTTAACTGATATGCTCAAGATGTCTCCGTGTGCCAAGTACATGAAAGATATCGTGACTAATAAATGGAAGATACCAGATCTTGAGATCTTCACCATGCTTGCCAATTACACTTTCAAAGGTGGAACTCCTAAGAAACTTGGTGATCCCGGAGTGCCCACTATACCTTGCTCCATTAAAGGAAACTACGTAAGAACTGCCTTATGTGACCTTGGAGCCGGTGTTAGTGTTATGCCTCTCTCTCTTTATCATAGACTTGAGTTGGATAAGTTGACACCCATTGAAATTTCTCTGCAAATGGCCGACAAATCAACTCCTTTCCCTATCGGCATTTGTGAGGATGTGCCTGATGTGGTTGCTAACACCACTATCTTAACAGACTTTGTTATCTTGGATATTCCCGAGGATGATGCCATGGTTGTCATCCTCGGAAGACCCTTTTTAAACACTGCAGGGGCTGTTATAGATTGCAACAAAGGCAATGTCACTTTCCATGTCAACGGTAATGAGCACAGATTGCACTTCCCGAAGAAACGATATCAAGTACATTGCATCAATGCTATCGAAAAAACTTCATCGATTCTCATTGGGAGCTTGGAATGCCCTATTCCTCGTGCCAAGATGAAGTATGATTTGCTTGTTGGGGAGATACATATCCCCATTGAGGTGACTTAGTGGCTATTCGAAAATTCTCCGCTCTCTCTTGCGATTCGAGAAGGTTTTGTCATGAGGACTTGATCAATCCCACTGACGGATTTCTTTCAATGACCATGAAACAGATGAATCAAAGAGTCACATACCTCTGTTTTGAGCTTTCCTTTTCTGTTGCTTAGAAGAAAAATGATAGAATTAGTTTAGTTTTTCCTGTTTTCTGTTTTAGCATCCCGAAGAAAAATACCTCGAAAATAAAAGTTCTCCGATGGTCCTGAAAATTTAGTATGATTTTTTCTGGAATTTTTGAAAATTTCTGGGCCTGAGAGCTGGCCTGGGGGCCAGACCAGTGAGCCACAAGCCCTGCCACCGCCACCTACCCCCGTGGTGGCGAGGTGCAAGCTTGTGGGGTCCACAGGCACCCCTCCACTCATTCCAGCTCCCAGCCTCTTCTTCCACCTCCAGAAAAAATTGTTTCGCAGCTCAAACCCATGTTCTTGCTCATTTGGCTGTGGTTTTTGATCTCCTTGCTCAAAGCACCATTCTCCGAACCGTTTTGGGGAAATTACTCCTTGGTAAGTGACTCCTCCATTGGTCGAATTAGTTTTTGCTCTAGTGCTTTATCCTTCACGTATTCTTGCTACCTTGGTGACCCTGTTCTTGAGCTAGAAATGTTGATTTTAGCTGGTCCCAAGTAGTTTTAGTGTGTGATATGGTCTCTAGGCACTAGTAGGAATAGTTGCTACAAGTTGGGTTAATCTTTATTCACTTTCCTTTCGAAGTCTCTAAAATTTCAGAATTTTTCAGAGCTAGAAAAAGGAAAAGATGAGGAGGTTCTTGAGAGGCTCCTCAAGCCGTAACCCCAAGGAGGATGACAAGAACCACCCCAAGTACGTAGTCCCTCGAGTCACAGAAGTTCGAGCGTGCGAGTGGCCAAGTGATGAAATTTTGCGCGCCGCCGGATTTTATGAAGACTTTTATTACTTGGTGGAGAACGCACGTCTTACTGCGTTCGTTGAAGATAAGTGCTCACAATACCTCCTCCTCACCAATATTTTCGTTCAAAGCTTCAAATTTTATCCGAGGAAGAATCCTCCCATGGTTGAGTTCATGATATACGATGTCCCCCAGTGCATGACGCTGCAGGATTTTTGCAATGTATGCAAATTACCTTATGTTGGGGATATCCGTGACCCTCATCCACGGGACTTGGAGGATTTCATTGGTTCTATTGCTGTTGGAGAGGAGAGAGGAGTGTCTCGCGCTGGAATTGCTAGCATACATTTTCATGTGCTTCGGTACTTCTCACTATTTGTGGGAAAATGTTTGATTGGCCGTGGGGAGGCTGGATCACTTAGTTCTCCAGACCTTGCGGTGTTGCGCGAAGGCCTTTATAACGATAAGACTTATAGCTTGGGCGCTATAGTAGCTCAACGGTTGAACCTGAACCATTTGTTGGAGCATAGTTTATGCCTAAGTAATTTTGGTGATTGATGACACTACCGTACAGGACTAATCGTGTGTGTCAAGGTTTCAGGTAACACTCGTCAACGGCACAAGACGACATGTCTCCTCTCTTCTGGAACGGAAGCACGGCGCTCTCTATGATTCTCTTTATTTGAGTCATAGGAAAGCCGTACTATTAAGAGGGGATCCGTAGTGGAAAGGTTTGGGTGGAATCTATCTTTACACACGCACACTTCACATTCTCCATTTCTCTCCTGATGCACAGCGTTCCATGATCTGGATGACTGGGTCAAAGAAGATGACCGGTTCCTGGACTGAGTTCATGCAGTTCCTTCACATTGACTTTCAGGGTGCTGACACTCCTCTTGGGCTGCGTCCTCATGCTGCAGCCCCCACCGATAGGGCCCCCGCAAAGGACAGACTGCAGTCACTGTATCTGAGGAAGGGGGTGCTTCCCAAGCACCTAGACATCATGCATCGGATCTTTCGCAACACCCTCTTCCCTCGGAGTGGTAACTTTGATGAGGTCCATGGCTACTTGGCTGAGATGCTGTTACTGTGTGAGGAGGCTATGTCTCAGGAGTCTGCTCAGCTGGATATTTCAGATGTGATGTTCACAGAGCTCTGGAACTGCATCATCAATCGTAAGGTTCCCATCTACGGGCCTTACCTGTTCGCATACATTTGCCATAAGTGGGAAGTGGCTTTTCCGAATGAGGTGCTCTACGCACAGTCTGATTACATTGTGCATGACCCAATCAGGCTTCGCGTCAAGGACAAGTGGGCCAACCCATCTACATCCTCTCAGCACATGGATACTGATACAGAGACCGCTGCTGACAGAGGAACTGCCTCTCAGTCCCGCTCGTCTGCCATGCCATCTTGGGCTATCAAACTGCAGGACAAGATGAAGACACTTTTCTGTATGCAGGCCAAGGGTCAGTACCAGACACATGTGGCTCAGAAGCAGAGCCGCCAGAGACATAAGCGTGTTCTCAGGACCTTGGATGTGGACATCTCCAGCGGCTCAGAGGACAACATCACTCCTGAGGCCACTTGGATGCAGGCTCAGGGGTACCAGTGGTCTGGCGATGAGGCTGAAGAGGAGGAGCAGACCGACCAGGAGGGGACAGACGAGTCTGGTGATCCTGAAGACGAGGAGTAGTTACCTTTTGCATTATGTGTGCCCCTTTTTGGTGTCTTGTGCCAAAGGGGGAGAGAGTCTAGGATTTGCTTTCATTTCGAACTTTGCATTGCTTTGCTTTATCTCGTATGGTTTGCTTCGAACTTGGTTTGATTCTCGTTTGCTATCTTTTGTGAGACATGATCTTATGTGAGATTTATTTCCATCATATGTTGTGAGTCATATGTCCCGTATTGTCATATATCTCTATTTTTTTGTTCTCATATTATTCTCTGTGCAAATCCGGTATTGTCATCAATCCACCAAAAAGGGGGAGATTGTTGGAGCATAGTTTATGCCTAAGTAATTTTGGTGATTGATGACAGTACCGTACAGGACTAATCGTGTGTGTCAAGGTTTCAGGTAACACTCGTCAACGGCACAAGACGACACGTCTCCTCTCTTCTGGAACGGAAGCACGGTGCTCTCTACGATTCTCTTTATTTGAGTCATAGGAAAGCCGTACTATTAAGAGGGGATCCGTAGTGGAAAGGTTTGGGTGGAATCTATCTTTACACACGCACACTTCACATTCTCCCTTTCCTTATCTTTTGGAGCGGCCCTCGCCTATTCGTCTTGAGTTTTTCTGCAAAATGGTCCCCAGCGGTAGTACCGCTGGTTCCATCGGTAGTACCGCTCGACTGCTAGCGGTAGTACCACTGCAGCCAGCGGTAGTACCGCTAGCCAGCGGTAGTACCGCCCCTGGTCAGCGGTAGTACCGCTCCAGGTGTTTTGTTCCACCTACCTAGCGGTAGTTCGTGGACGGACCCTTTTGCGAAGACTTTCCCGGCGGTAGTAGTGCTTGTGCACTACCAAGGGGCCAGCGGTAGTACCGCTGGTGTCAGCGGTAGTACCGCTGGAGGCCCAGCGGTAGTACGGCTGCAGCCAGCGGTAGTACCGCTCCGGCACAGCGGTAGTACCGCTGGTGCTCGGGCAGAGAGTGGGAAAACGGTCTGATTTTTCCCCCCACTATATAAAGGGTTCTTCTAGCTGAGGAACCCTATCTCTTACCTCTCTAAGCTCCATTGTTGCTCCACAAGCTCTAAAGTGCCTGATCTCTCTCCCTAGCCAATCAAACTTGTTGATTCTTTAGGGATTGGTTGAGAAGGCCTAGATCCACACTTCCACCAAGAGAAAAGTTGATTCCCCCACCAATCCCTTGCGGATCTTGTTACTCTTGGGTGTTTGAGCATCCTAGACGGTTGAGGTCACCTCGAAGCCATATTCCATTGTGGTGAAGCTTCGTGGTTTAGTTGGGAGCCTCCAAGCTTTGTGTGGAGTTGCCCCAACCTTGTTTGTAAAGGTTCGGTCGCCGCCTTCAAGGGCACCTATAGTGGAATCACGGTACCTTGCATCGTGCGAGGGCGTGAGGAGAATACGGTGGCCTTACTGGCTTTTTGGGGAGCATTGTGCCTCCACACCGCTCCAACGGAGACGTACTTCCTGTCAAAGGGAAGGAACTTCAGTAACACATCCTCGTCTCCATCGGTTCCACTTGTGGTTATCTCTACCCTTTACTTTGTATTTGCTTATGCTTGTGACTATATCTTACTTGTCTTAATAGCTCTCGTTGTTAGCTTCTATAGGGTTCACCTCATTGTCATATTATTTGTGAATCCGTATAGTGTTTACCTTAACTTGTTAAGATTAATTAAAAAGTGGTCGTTGTCTATTCACCCCCCCCCCCCCTCTAGCCAACCATATCGATCCTTTCAATTGGTATCAGAGCCACGTCTCTTTATTAAGGGTTTAACCATCCGAAGAGTATGGAAGGCGGAGAGGAAGTTAACCATGGGCAACCCGAGGACATGGACTTGACTTCAGTCACAATGGACGACTTGAATACGGCTATGGCAGCCCTCAAGACGTCCTTGACGAGCGAAGTCAAAACCATGCTTAAAGAATTAATTGATGGTCTTAAAAGTTCACCCGAACCGGCTTTAGTGGTTAAACCCACCATTTCCGATTCGGAGGCCAACTCCTCTAAGGAAGCGGCTAAAGGTATGCAACCTGCTTCACCTCACGAAAAGGATGGGACTGGAACATATGCTTCGGTTCCACCTCCCATGACATATGGAGGACCCGTTCTCGCACCTCGTCTTAATCCTGTTGGTCCTCCTCCTAAACTTGTGAAAGGTGACTTTGCTAACTAGGTATTTTCTATTAAGTCTCATTTGAATCACAGCTCAACAATCTTGTGGAGAATTATCGAGCAAGGATATTATCCCCATGACCCAAGCAACCTCACTCCAAGAGAAGATGCAGACAATCAATATAATCACTCTGTGTTGTTTATTCTCCAGTCTGCTGTGCCACCTGAAGATCTTCCCTACTTGCATCCCTTCACATTGGCCAAGGATTGTTGGGAGCATATTATGGTATTGTACAAGGCAAGCTCAAGTATTCAACGATCCAACTATGAAGTGATACTTGATAAGGGCGATGAGTTTGTGATGAAGGAAGACGAGGACCCTCGTGATCTCAATCGGAGGGTGACTGCTATTGCTGTGGCACTAAAGGATCATGGGAGTAAGGATGTGGATGATACATGGGTCAAGCGCAAGTTTCTCAAAGCCATCATGCCTTTCAATAAAGCCATGTCATTTGTCATTCGTCAGCGGCCAGACTTCCACTCCTTGTGAAAAGGACGTGGATGTCGCCTAGAGGGGGGAGGTGAATAGGCGCTTTAAAATAGATAAGGTTTAGGCTTGAACAAATGCGGAATAAAACTAACGTTTAATATGTCAAGCACAAAACCTACAAACAACTAGGCTCACCTATGTGCACCAACAACTCATGCTAAGCAAGATAAACAACTAAGTGATAGCAAGATATATTACAATAAACAATATGTCTATCACAAAGTAAAGTGCATAAGTAAAGGGTTCGGGTAAGAGATAACCGAGGCACGGGGAGACGATGATGTATCCCGAAGTTCACACCCTTGCGGATGCTAATCTCCGTTAGAGCGGTGTGGAGGCACAATGCTCCCCAAGATGCCACTAAGGCCACCGTAATCTCCTCACGCCCTCGCACAATGCAAGATGCCATGATTCCACTAAGGGACCCTTGAGGGCGGTCACCGAACCCGTACAAATGGCAACCCTTGGGGGCGGTCACCGAACCCGTACAAATGGCAACCCTTGGGGGCGGTCACCGAACCCGTACACGTGGAAACCCTTGGGGGCGGTTACCGGTACCCGTACAAATTGCTCGGGGCAATCTCCACAACCTTATTGGAGACCCCGACACTTCCCGGAGCTTCACACCACAATGATTGAGCTCCGAGACACCACCAAGCTTCTAGGACGCCAAAACATCCATGAAGAACAATATCAAGGGTACTAAGTACCAAAGGTAGTAAGCTTCTCAACTTCTCACTTCCACATATCACCGTGGAGAACTCAAACCGATGCAACTAATGCAATGGCAAGAACACACGAAGTGGTCAAGTCCCTCACACTCAAATCCCTCCACAACAACAAAAGCTATGGAGAAATATGAGAGGAAGAACAAGGAGCTCACAAAGAACTCCAAGATCAAGATCCAAGGGGTTCCCCTCACATAGAGGAGAAAGTGATTGGTGGAGATGTGGATCTAGATCTCCTCTCTCTTTTCCCTCAAGAACAAGCAAGAATCATTGGAGGGATTGAGAGTAATCAAGCTCTGAGAATGTCAACAATGGAGGTAGAACAAGAGCTCAACGGATAGATAAGACCAAGGGGGAAGAAGACCCCCTTTATATAGTGGGGGAAGGAATCAGACCGTTACCCCCACTTTCTGCCCGAGCTCCAGTGGTACTACCGCTGGCTGCAGCGGTACTACCGCTGGCACTCCAGCGGTACTACCGCCAGCTAGCGGTACTACCGCCAGCTGCAGCGGTACTACCGCTGGCACTCCAGCGGTACTACCGCTGGGCCCATGGTAGTGCAAAGGCACTACCACCGCCAAGAAAGTCTTCGCAAAAAGGTCCGTCCACGAACAACCGCTAGGCAGGCGGTACTAAGCTCCTGGAGCGGTACTACCGCTGACCAGGGGTGGTACTACCGCGAGCTACCGGTACTTACCGCTAGGTCCAGCGATACTACCGCCAACTCTAGCGGTACTACCGCTAGGTACAGCGGTACTACCGCTAGGTCCAGCGGTACTACCGCTCGCCACTGAAACAGCCATAACTTTCGCATACGAGCTCCGAATCGAGCAAACCCAAGCTTGTTGGATTCAGGACGACAAGGGCTATCCAAACAGCGACCATGAATTATGAATATGCCAAAGATATAGAGTTGTGAGATCTCTATGAATGAATAACCGGCAAAAACTCCAACATCGAAAACATCATAGTAGATGCATATGGACTCCGTTTTCGATGAACTCGAGCTTGTCACGAGGATGACCATAAGCTCTAAAACTCACAAAGAGAAACACCAAACAAGAACCAAGAAGTATGATGCAAGGATGAAAATGGTTTGAGCTCTCAACGAATGATACAATCAAGCTACTCACTTGAGAGCCCCCCTTGATAGAACAGCAATCTATCCTAACCAGAAAACCTATCAAGGGCAAACCTATACCTTGCACCTCGTCCTCTTGAGCTAGATGATAATGATCTTGGCTTCCTCAAGATGGACCACCTTTCTTGATTGTGTTTGCTTGATGAAGACTAGTTGATTGCTCCCCCATACTCACTATGGGTGAGCCACTCTTCAGCATATCTTCACAAGTCCATTGCCACCACAATGGACGGCAAGCTTCAAGCATGCTATCTTCGTGCTGATCCACTTGAACTTGCACATCGCAATCTTGATGACGATCACAACTTGACGTCATACTCCATGGGTTGTATGAGATCTTCCCTTTGACGCAAGCCCATGGAAACACACCTAACCCCCACATAGAACTCTCACGAAGACCATGGGTTAGTACACAAACACGTAATGGACAATGCTTACCATACCATGGGATCACTTGATCCCTCTCGGTACATCTTGTACGCTTTGTGTGTTGATCATCTTGGTTTACTCTTTGTCTAAGATCTTGATCAACCATTGATGATGATCACAACTTGACGTCATACTCCATGGGTTGTATGAGATCTTCCCTTTGACGCAAGCCCATGTAAACACACCTAACCCCCACATAGAACTCTCACGAATACCATGGGTTAGTACACAAACACGTAATGGACAATGCTTACCATACCATGGGATCACTTGATCCCTCTCGGTACATCTTGTACGCTTTGTGTGTTGATCATCTTGATTTACTCTTTGTCTGAGATCTTGATCAACCATGTGTCTCTATGACCATTCTTTGGATAATACCTTGAATACCATCTTGGTCATCATATAAACTCCTTGAACCCAACAGATGGACTTCAAGAAGTGCCTATGGACAAATCCTATAAATGTAACTTAAGGCAACCATTAGTCCATAGGAATTGTCATCAAGTACCAAAACCACATATGGAGATATATGCTCCAACAATCTCCCCCATTTTGGTAATTGATGACAACTACTTCAAGAGAGTTTATATAAGGAAATAAGCATAACCAACCGCAACATACAAAACAATAATGCATGCGTGCAAGATGTAAATGCTTACGCAATAAAAGCAAACCCCTCTAAACATATCCAAAGTAAACTAAACTCTCTAAACTTCTCCCCCATTGGCATCGATTGCCAAAATGGACGAAAAGTTTAGAAAGCCAATATATTTGGTGGTCCTCCAAAAAGTGTGTACTTCTGAGCAAATGAGTGCAAATAAATACACAAATACAATGATAAGTAGTTGGAGGAAAACAAACTATATTGAGGACCCAAAGATTGCAAATAAAGGAATCGTATGCCACAAGGACATACCAAAATAGAGGCAAGCAATCAAAAGATACCGGATGGAACAAACAATCATATGGTCCTTCGAACCACATGAATAAAAGATATTATGATAAAAGCAACGGAGTGTTTTATCAAAACTAGAGAAGCTCCCCATGATTTGTGCACTAATAAGAGATTTTCGTATATGATACAAGTGCACAAAATAGGATCGTTGCTCCCCCAAAATTAATAAAAACACACAACGGGTGCAAGAAGAAAGATGAGACAATAAGCAAATCTCTTGCACAAAACAAGTGGTTGAGCCATATGTAAAACAAGCAACTTAAGATTATGCTCAACCAAAATAATGTGTGTGAGTCATGGCAAGGCACTTGAGAAGACTAAGATAAGGATGAACATTACTCATCAACATAGTTTTGATGAAATGAGACACAAAGTGCAAGACATATCATTCCCACACACACCTACTAGAAAATGGGTTCACAAGCTTACTAATAAACAAAATAAGAACCAACGCTTGTGACAACCCATGGTGAAGATAGGAAATAAGAACCTTGTCAAGAGAGGAGGGATACCAATCGAAATGGCAAAACCCTCATCAAGACAGGCATGAGGAAAAATTATCTTCACGGCCAAAGAGTGCATATTGTCAAGAGAGGAGAGATACCAACCGAAATGGCAAAACCCTCATCAAGACAGGCATGAGGAAAAATTATCTTCACGGCCAAAGAGTGCATCAAGAAGTAGGAAAATAAGATACGCACTCAAGACAAATCCTTTCACGAAGCCACCAAAAACTAAAAAAGGAAATGCAACGGTGGACGTAAAAAAGAGGATATCAATTAGAGATGTAACTTCTCTCATGTGTAAAAGATTCTAAGTAGAAGACAATCATGATGATATATATCCACAAAGAAGAATGTACACACGAAATGGTTACAAGAAGGAACAAACTAGATATCCAGAAGGAAGTCATAAATATATTAATAAGATCTTTTGCTTGGAAACATAGCACATGGACTAATGTTTTCTTATTGTACAATATGAACTTCCAACATACGAACATCAAAGACATCCCAACTAGTAATAAGACATCATCGTTAGGATGCTTTGAGAAAGGAAACAAGTACTACAAGAACGAATCAAGAGATTCATGCCATGATGCACCCAGTAAAGAAAAGACAGGGGCCTTTGCAAGAAAAGAATGCATGAAGTAGATACTTGTTACCGAGACAACATTGGATTGATGTAGTAGATAGTTGTTCTTTGATCATCCTAACTTGGCTCCAATAATAACATAGTCTCAACACCTTCCTTATAGGTGAGCCGAGCATCCAATGCATCTCCAATTGTTCCTGGAACAACAAAACAAACAAAATGGTGCCAAACTCATTGGGACCAAAGAGTTAGAAAAACCGACAATACATAGGACAAACTCCACATACAAATGTGCATATAGATATGAATTTGAATTTCATGCACACGTTAGCCATTTTATGAGAAGGTGAAGTTTCCCCTATATATTGGGTCAAAGAAAGAAAGCATGCCAAAGGAAATACATATAGTAAATATGCATGCTCAAGGCTTTCAAGAATCCAATCAACATATAGTTGATAAGATACCAAAAGACAAGGTATCAAGTGATAATAAGATAGCAAATGAAAAACTATCACTTGAGGGATATCAATTAAAATATTCAACAAGGTATGAGATATCCATTGACACATGCCAAATAAAAAGGAATCAAGATACCAATTGAAGGAAAAGAAACACGAGGTATCTAGTTTCCAAAAGAGAGCTAGGTTCCAACAAACCAAACCCTCGACTAATTTTCATTATGGCACAAAGCATCATAAAGAGCAAGACTTGCCTCTCATCAACATACACTTGATGGGGATCAAAAGATTTTATGATGGGCGTATAAAGAGAGTGTTCTAAAGAAAATAGGATAGCTCCCCCAAGGGTTGTACATTATATAGAATTTGCATTTAGATACAAAATGCACAAGATGGGATCATCACTTTGTCTATAATTATAAAAACACTAGACAAGTTAAAATAGATCCACAAGAGGCAAGGAAGACAAACGAAACACAAGATCCAATGTAAAGACGATTAGCAATTCCTACCACGTGATGGGAATACCAATTGTCAAGGACAAGGAGTATTTTGGAAATGATACTCATTGGTAGATCGCAAATATATCCAAGATCATCTTTACCCATAAAACGCAAGCAAATGACACTTGTAGAGCAAACATGCCACCTAGGAACAAGATAATTTCCAAAATCAACACTAAGTGGCAATACCTCAAATGTACACATTCTCTAGGCTTGTAATATGCACATAGCATATTACTCCCCCATAATGTGATAACCCAACAATATTAACAAGTGGCAAACGAAAAAACCAACAAGAGATAATTAATGGACCATTTAGAATTTGAATTTCTCATGAGTAAGACATACCACATAGAAACTAGATAATGTTGAAATATCAATACTAAGTGGTATTCCCCATGTATACACATTTATAGGATCGTGAGGTGTGCAAAGCACATCACTCCCCCATAGTGAAATAATCCATTAATCTCTCACAAGAGCCAATCAAAGATACAAACAAGATGCAACAAGGCTCAATACAAGACTCACATGTACATGATAAGCAAACCAACATACACATACTTGGTTATTTAACATAAGCAAGTTGGAAGCATAACATGTACAGACACATGCAAGGTACAAAACCACAACATGCAAAGGGGCAAGCAACTAACAATGTAAACAGTTTAAGTACAAGTTACCGTAAGGAGGCACATTGGATATAAGATAGAAACTCGATAATCCAAATGACTTGGCTTGAGAAAATATGAATGATGAAGACCCCTTAATTCTTCATTATGTATCCAAGTCTCTAATGTCCTCCAAGTTCACCTATTGATCAAGTTTGAGCTTGTTGGTCCCCAACCACGTTGGGTCCTAAGAGGTTAGTCACAATAGGCTTGGCAACCCAAATGGTACTTTTCTTAACACCACTTTGAGTACCAACAAACTTGGCAAACACATTGCCAACCTTATCCTTCCCAAGAGAATAGATATCATCAATAATGATTGGGTTGGATAAATTACCTCTCGTGCAAGAAGAAGCAAAGTGACCCTTCTGACGACATAAGTAGCAACATCTACCCTTTAATTTCTTCCCTATTGATTTCTCAACATGAGGAGTGTTGGATTGGGTCTTCTTGGGAAGGGGCCTTTCTTCAACTTGTGGAGAATTATCGAGCAAGGATATTATCCCCATGACCCAAGCAACCTCACTCCAAGAGAAGATGCAGACAATCAATATAATCACTCTGCATTGTTTATTCTCCAGTCTGTTGTGCCACCTGAAGATCTTCCCCACTTGCGTCCCTTCACATTGGCCAAGGATTGTTGGGAGCATATTATGGTACTGTACAAGGGAAGCTCAAGTATTCAACGATCCAACTATGAAGTGATACTTGATAAGGCCGATGAGTTTGTGATGAAGGAAGACGAGGACCCTCGTGATCTCTATCGGAGGGTGACTGCTATTGCTGTGGCACTAAAGGATCATGGGAGTAAGGATGTGGATGATACATGGGTCAAGCGCAAGTTTCTCAAAGCCATCATGCCTTTCAATAAAGCCATGTCATCTGTCATTCGTCAGTGGCCAGACTTCCACTCCTTGTCTTCCAGTGAAGTGTTGGATGAGTTCATTGCAATGTCAATCATGAACGAAACAGCCGACAATGCACTTGCTCGTGTCCGATCAAAAACCACTTCACCCAACCTTGCGTTGAAAGCAAGAGCAATGCTTGAAGAAGAAGAAGAAGATGAGGAAGAGGAGAGCTGCCCTGAAGACACAAAGTATGCTTATCATGAGCACATGGCTCTTGCATCAAGGCAATTCTGGGGAAATAAAAGGAACTCAAGACCCACCTTCAACAAGAACAACTCGAGTGGATTCAAACCTAAACAACGAGTGAGGACATGTTATAACTGTGGCAACGTGAGTCACTTTGTGGCAGAATGTCCCTATGAGAAGAGGGAAGACAACGGAGGCAAGCTCATTCGCAAAGACAAAACCAAATCATTTCCAAACAAGAACAACTTTGTGAAGAAACCTCACCCAAAAGGAATGGTGGCCCTAGAGGAGTATCCTTCTGACGATGATGGCGATGGTGATGATACAGTGGCAACGGCAACTGTTGCTATCGCCACTACCTCTTCCCAGAAGGTGTCTCTCTTCAACGCCCCCAATGAGAACCACATCACCAAGTGCCTCATGGCAAAAGGTACCAATCAGGTAAGTCCCATCATTAAGACCAACATTGCTTCTGCTCCTTCATTGTTAAATTGTGTAGAAGGTAGTGATGTTGGAGAACTTAATGAGCATGATCTTGATAAGTTTCTATGCACTATTAAGGGAGAACCCAAGAAGCACTTTGTTGCTCTCTTGTAACAACTGGGTGAGGCCACTGACCTCATTGAGTCTCATGAGGAGACCATCTCCGAGCTTCAGGGACATAGCCGTGACTATGCCGATGAAATTGCCGAATTATCTAGTGCTCTAGAAGAAGAGCGCACTCTTCGTTTGGCTCTTGAGGAGTCATATAACGATGACTGCGCTAAAATGCAAAAGAAACTAGATCATGATGTTGTTCTTACTCGCATGCTTAAATCTGAAAAGCATGCTCTTGAAGTTGGCCGTGACAGACTCAAGGAAGAGTTTGACATACTTGACAAGGCCCACAAAGCCTTGAAAGGTGTTCATTTCTCTCTGAAAGAGTCTCATGATCAACTCCAAGCAAAGCTTACCAAGGAGATCTCTACTTGTCCTCCCTTTGTGTTAATTGATAATACTTGTGCAACTAACCCTTGTTGTGAGCATGTTCATCTTGGGGAGGAAAATGCCAAGTTAAAGGAGAAACTTGAGAAGGGCCTTGTGGCATACAGACAAGGTGAGAAGAGTCTGAACGATCTTTTGAGCACTCAAAAGGGTGTTGTAGGAAAGGAAGGACTTGGACTTACCTCCAAGTCAAAAGGTAAAAGGAAGAACAAGGACAAACGATCTCTCACCCTCATGGACATATTTGTCAAAGAGGGTGAGGGGACTCAGAAGGTGAACAGGAACAAGGTGGACTATGGGAACCCCAAGAAGGGCAAAACCGCTCCTACTAACACAGCCGGCAAACTCAATTCCTCTTATGTGTTATATTGTGCTAGTGATGGGCATGTTTATGCCAGATTTGTTGGTTCCTACGATGAAGATATTGAATGGGCTATCTGGGTTCCTAAGACCCTTGTCTCTAACATGAAAGGACCCATTAAAAAAATGGGTACCTAAAACCAAGCCTTGATCTATTGCAGGAGTTTGCTTCCGGTGGGGTGTCATGGTTGCTCGATAGTGGAGCAACAAATCATATGACCAGAAGCAAGGACTTAGTGGTGGATGTGCATCCTTCTCCATCTATGCCCACCCATGTCCAATTCGCCGATGCATCCTCGTCAAAGGTATTGGGATTTGGTAAGGTGGTCGTCTCTCAAAATTTATCTATTGAGAAGGTCATGCTTGTTGAGTCACTTGCCTACAATTTACTTTCGGTTCGTCAACTTGCAATCATGGGTTTTTCCACATTCTTTAATATCGACACTGTGGTCCTCCTAAGGAGCAAGACTCTTAAAGTAGCCTATGTTGGACATGTCGAAAATGGTCTCTATGTGGTGAACTTCTCAAAGCGACCCACTAAGACTGCGACATGTTTAATGGCTAAAGTTGACGTGGGTTGGCTTTGGCATCGCCGTTTAGCTCATGTCAATATGAGATCTTTGCAAAGTCTTCTGACAGGGGACCATGTTCGTGGACTAACAAATGTGAGATTTGGTAAAGATCGTGTTTGCAGTGCTTGCATTGAAGGAAAGATTCATGAAACTGCTCATCGTCCAATGACTCTTATCTACACTAAGAGGCCATTGGAACTTCTCCATATGGATCTGTTTGGTCCTCCAACATTTGATAGTCTTGGAGGCAGAAAATATTGCTTAGTGATTGTTGACGACTACTCAAGATATACCTGGGCATATTTCTTCAAAAGGAAGAGTGAAACTCAACAAACGGTCATCAACTTTGCTAATGAAGCGCAACGTCAACATGAAGCAAAGATCTTGATGATTAGGAGTGACAACGGCACCGAGTTCAAGAACTACACCCTAGATGAGTTTCTAGGTGATGAGGGAATAAAGCACCAATATTCTGCACCATATACCCCTCAGCAAAACGGCATGGTAGAAAGGAAGAACCGGACCTTGATAGACGCTGCAAGAACAATGATGGCAGAATTCAAATCTCCATACAACTTCTGGGCAGAGGCCATCAACATAGCATGTCATGCGTCCAATCGGCTCTACATCCGCAAAGGCTTGAAGAAGACTCCGTATGAGATTCTAACTGGAAACAAACCCAATCTCAAGTACTTCCGGGTATTCGGTTGTAAGTGTTTCATTCTTAAAAAGGGAGCTCGGTTAGCTAAATTTGATTCTAGAGCACATGGGGGTATCTTTGTTGGTTATGCTACAAACTCTCATGCTTACCGTGTCCTCAACAAGTCCACCGGACTAGTTGAGGAGACGTGTAACGTAGAGTTTGACGAAAATAATGGCTCCCAAGTGGAGCAAAGTGGTCTTTGTGATATAGGTGATGAAATTCCTCCCGAAGCCATAAGAAGAATGGGGATTGGTCAAATACTCCCCATTGAGGAACCCCTTGTGGCCGAAGGAGAAGGACAATGCTCTACTCAAGTGGAGCCATCACCCCCACAAGCCCCACACGCTTCCGATGAACAAAGAGAAGACTCTCAACAAGTTGATCAAGCTCACAGTCAAGATCAATTGCCTAACAATGGTGATATGCCCCATGATATTCAAGCACTACTCCAAGACCCTGAACCAGCACAAGATCAAGATCAAGAGCAACCACTAATACAAGATCAAACTAGTGAACTTTCTCAAGTCGAAGGACAAGATGATCAGGAGACCGTCTCACAATTCCCGTCTGGAGCTCCAACAACCGGCTCAAGATGCAAGGGCAAACAAAAGAAACAAGTCGATGCTCCTCCGTTATCTAATGAAGAACTCTTGGAGCGTCGAGCAGCCAAGAATGCGAACAAGCTGAGAGCCAAGTCACATCTTATGAAGAATGTTCTTGGCAGTTTAAAAAGGGGAGTATCTACCCGTCAACAGCTTTGGAATTATTGTGAGCATCACGCGTTTGCCTCGTATTGTGAACCTCAACAGGTACAGGAAGCGCTCGATGATGAGGATTGGCTTATGGCCATGCATGAAAGAACTTAACAACTTCGAGCGCAACCAAGTCTGGGATTTAGTGCCTCGACAAACGAAGGAACATAATGTCATTGGGACCAAATGGATATTTAAGAACAAGCAAGATGCAAATGGAATTGTGATTCGAAACAAGGCAAGATTGGTGGCTCAAGGCTACTCCCAAGTCGAGGGTATCGACTACGGTGAAACCTTTGCCCCTGTTGCTCGTCTAGAATCTATTCGCATGTTACTTGCATTTGCTTCTCATCATAACTTCAAATTACAGCAAATGGATGTGAAAAGTGCATTTCTTAATGGTCCTTTGAATGAGTTGGTATATGTCAAACAACCCCCGGGATTCGAACATCCCAAGCTCCCCAATCATGTGTACAAACTCAATAAGGCACTCTATGGCCTTAAACAAGCCCCACCCGCGTGGTATGAGTACCTTACTGAGTTGTTACAAGATCGTGGGTTTGAAATTGGGAAGATTGATCCCACTCTTTTTACTAAGAGGGTTAAAGGGGATTTGTTCATATGCCAACTATATGTTGATGATATTATCTTTGGCTCTCCTAACATTTCATTCAATGAAGAATTTGTTGCGCTAATGACTGGGAAGTTTGAGATGTCCATGATAGGAGAGTTGAAGTTTTTCCTCGGGTTCGAGATTAAACAAGGTCTAGAAGGGACATTCATCAAACAAGCCAAGTACACCCAAGACATGCTCAAACGGTTCGAGCTCGAAGATGTCAAACCGGTCAAGTTCCCCGTGCCAACCAGATGCAAGCTTGACAGTGATCTCAATGGTAAAGCAGTGGATCAAAAGGTATACCGCTCCATGATTGGATCCCTCCTTTACCTCTGTGCATCTAGACCGGATCTTATGTTGAGTGTAGGGATATGTGCACGGTTTCAATCCGCACCAAAAGAAAGTCATTACATGTCTTTCAAACGAATCTTTCGATATTTGGCTCATACCCCAAACTTTGGCCTCTGGTATCCCAAAGGAGCAAACTTCAATCTAGTTGGCTATTCTGACTCAGATTGGGCTGGAGATTGTGTGGAGAGGAAGTCAAGATCTGGAGGATGCCAATTCCTTGGTCGCTCTTTGGTAAGTTGGTCTTCAAAGAAGCAGAACTGTGTCTCCTTATCATCCACCGAAGCTGAGTATGTGGCAGCTGCAAGTTGTTGTGCACAATTGCTATGGATGAGGCAAACTTTAAAGGATTATGGTGTCACTTGTGACAAAGTGCCTCTTCTATGTGACAACCAAAGCGCCATCAAGATTTCCCTCAACCCAGTGCAACATAGCAAAACCAAACATATTGATATTCGTCATCACTTCATCCGTGAACATATCAAGCTAGGTGATATTGAGGTTCACTTCATCCACACTGAAGAGCAACTTGCAGATATTTTCACCAAGCCACTAGATGAAGCAAGGTTCCGGGAGTTAAGGCATGAGCTAAATATCATTGATTCAAGTAATGTGGATTGAAACTAGGCATGTTGCACCTCACTTTACATTTCATCTTGGTCTAGATGTAGGCATGGACATAGGGGGAGTGTTGTTCTCTCAATGAACTCTCCCTCCCCCCATTATGCGTAAATCAATCTAGTCTTTCACTTTAGCCATTGTCACATGGCACTTGTGCTTCAAAGACGAGCATTGGTCATGAACCCAAGGATAATTCTTCGCGGTGTCATACCATTATCTCAAACATAGGTGGCCTCGGCCACCGCCCCTCCATCCTCTCTTGCGCATAAAGGAGAGGATATACTATGACAAGTCAGTACATTTTTCTAGGTGCTATCTCGTTTTTACTTACTTGTCATTTGCCCACGTTCTTCTCTTATCCTAGGCTGCGTTGTGACATTTGCAGCGGTACTACCGCCAGGGTAGCGGTACTACCGCCAGGACCCCAGCGGTACTATCGCCAGGGGTAGCGGTACTACTGCCAGGTATGGCGGTACTACCGCCAGGATTCAAAATCTAACACAACCAGCTAGAAAATTTCTAGGGTTTCAAGGGGGAGCGGTACTACCGCCAGGGGGAGCAGTACTACCGCCAGGACCCCAGCGGTACTACCGCCGGGGCCACAGCGGTACTACCGCTGGCCCGTACCCCTTGGGCTATATAAAGGGAGGGGGAGCCCGATTTTTACATCTGTTTCTTCTTCCTCGCGGCTCCTCCCTCCCCTAGCCCAAAAACCCCCTGTTTGGATCTCACTTCGTGGAGCTCCTTCTCCCCGTTGGTGTGGAAGGGTTGCTTCATCTCTTCTTCCTACTCCAAGAGCCATGAATCCCGGTAAAGCTCCTCCCTTCTTCTATTTGGTTGTTCTTCGTGTTCTAGGGTTAGGAGCATTGGGGATTGGATTCATATTGTTGATCCTATGGCTAGTTATTGGATGGCATGAAGGAAATATTTGAGGGGAGTATAGGTCCGATGGTTTGTTGTTGAGTTTGCTGCCATGCTCTAGGATTTCATCGTCTTAGATCGAACACTCGAACTTTTGGATTAGATCTAAAACGTGCTCTCTCTTGCCTAGGCATGTATGTACCTCTTGTTACTAAGTGTTCCTCATGACAGTAGGGCTGGGGTGTTCGTATTAGTGTTCATATTCAGTCCATGCCCTCGAAAACGAGTTTTTATATGTCAGATCTGAAAGTCAAACCCCCAGCGGTACTACCGCCAGGGGGTAGCGGTACTACCGCTAGGACCCCAGCGGTACTACCGCCAGGGGTAGCGGTACTACCGCTATGACCCCCAGCGGTACTACCGCCAGGGGTAGCGGTACTACCGCTAGGCCCCAGCGGTACTACCGCCAGGGGTGGCGGTACTACCGCCAGGAGCATTCACAGTGTATGTTTTTGTGTTTTGTGCTTAGCAATGCGTGTTTACTTTTTCTGCGTTTTCAAGATTCATTGCCTTGACTTTTCTTGTCGCCTCTTTTTCGCTTTGTGGTCCGTGTCACAGGTGGCTCTGCTCGCCGTTCGAACCCCCCACAGGACACGCAGTCCAAACAGTTTCGCAACCCAGAGGCGCCCGAGGGGTCTGCCACGTCCGGTCTGCCTCCCAAGAAGAAGTCCTTCAAGAAGGTCGCTCACAAGGACAAGAGGGTCAATATCCGTTCAATGTCCCCCAAGGACTTTCTGCAATTTCGCACCAAGAACCCCTATCTCAAGGAGAGGGAAGTGATCGATGGTGTTGAAAATGTCTGGGCAAGGGACCAGTGCCGGATCTATCGGGATGTTATTGCTCACTTCAAGAAGAACCATGTCTCTGTTCAGTGGATTGATCTGGCACACCTTCAGCGAAACATGGACTACTTTGGTGATGCTCTCTCCCTGGTTGACAAACTGGGCATCAAAGACATCATCACCTTCAAGACGGACTTTGATCCCACTGCAGTTGCTCAGTTTTATGTCACAGTCCATTTCTCTCCTGATGCACAGCGTTCCATGATCTGGATGACTGGGTCAAAGAAGATGACCGGTTCCTGGACTGAGTTCATGCAGTTCCTTCACATGGACTTTCAGGGTGCTGACACTCCTCTTGGGCTGCGTCCTCATGCTGCAGCCCCCACCGATAGGGCCCTCGCAAAGGACAGACTGCAGTCACTGTATCTGAGGAAGGGGGTGCTTCCCAAGCACCTAGACATCATGCATCGGATCTTTCGCAACACCCTCTTCCCTCGGAGTGGTAACTTCGATGAGGTCCATGGCTATTTGGCTGAGATGTTGTTACTGTGTGAGGAGGCTATGTCTCAGGAGTCTGCTCAGCTGGATATTTCAGATGTGATGTTCACAGAGCTCTGGAACTGCATCATCAATCGTAAGGTTCCCATCTACGGGCCTTACCTATTCGCATACATTTTCCATAAGTGGGAAGTGACTTTTCCGGATGAGGTGCTCTACGCACAGTCTGATTACATTGTGCATGACCCGATCAGGCTTCGCGTCAAGGACAAGTGGGCCAACCCATCTACATCCTCTCAGCACATGGATACTGATACAGAGACCGCTGCTGACAGAGGAACTGCCTCTCAGTCCCGCTCGTCTGCCATGCCATCTTGGGCTATCAAACTGCAGGACAAGATGAAGACACTTTTCTGTATGCAGGCCAAGGGTCAGTACCAGACACATGTGGCTCAGAAGCAGAGCCGCCAGAGACATAAGCGTGTTCTCAGGACCTTGGATGTGGACATCTCCAGCGGCTCAGAGGACGACATCACTCCTGAGGCCACTTGGATGCAGGCTCAGGGGTACCAGTGGTCTGGCGATGAGGCTGAAGAGGAGGAGCAGACCGACCAGGAGGGGACAGACGAGTCTGGTGATCCTGAAGACGAGGAGTAGTTACCTGTGGCATTATGTGTGCCCCTTTTTGGTGTCTTGTGCCAAAGGGGGAGAGAGTCTAGGATTTGCTTTCATTTCGAACTTTGCATTGCTTTGCTTTATCTCGTATGGTTTGCTTCAAACTTGGTTTGATTCTCGTTTGCTATCTTTTATGAGACATGATCTTATGTGAGATTTATTTCCATCATATGCTGTGAGTCATATGTCCCGTATTTTCATATATCTCTATCTTTTTGTTCTCATATTATTCTCTGTGCAAATCCGGTATTGTCATCAATCCACCAAAAAGGGGGAGATTGTTGGAACATAGTTTATGCCTAAGTAATTTTGGTGATTGATGACAGTACCGTACAGGACTAATCGTGTGTGTCAAGGTTTCAGGTAACACTCGTCAACAGCACAAGACGACACGTCTCCTCTCTTCTGGAACGGAAGCACGGTGCTCTCTACGATTCTCTTTATTTGAGTCATAGGAAAGCCGTACTATTAAGAGGGGATCCGTAGTGGAAAGGTTTGGGTGGAATCTATCTTTACACACGCACACTTCACATTCTCCCTTTCCTTATCTTTTGGAGCGGCCCTCGCCTATTCGTCTTGAGTTTTTCTGCAAAATGGTCCCCAGCGGTAGTACCGCTGGTTCCAGCGGTAGTACCGCTGGACTGCTAGCGGTAGTACCGCCCCTGGTCAGCGGTAGTACCGCTCCAGGTGTTTTGTTCCATCTACCTAGCGGTAGTTCGTGGACGGACCCTTTTGCGAAGACTTTCCCGGCGGTAGTAGTGCTTGTGCACTACCAAGGGGCCAGCGGTAGTACCGCTCGTGTCAGCGGTAGTACCGCTGGAGGCCCAGCGGAAGTACCGCTGGTGTCAGCGGTAGTACCGCCGGAGGCCCAGCGGTAGTACTGCTGCAGCCAGCGGTAGTACCGCCAGGCAGTGGTAGTACCGCTCCGGCACAGCGGTAGTACCGCTGGTGCTCGGGCAGAGAGTGGGAAAACGGTCTGATTTTCCCCCCACTATATAAAGGGTTCTTCTAGCTGAGGAACCCTATATCTTACCTCTCTAAGCTCCATTGTTGCTCCACAAGCTCAAAAGTCCCCGATCTCTCTCCCTAGCCAATCAAACTTGTTGATTCTTTAGGGATTGGTTGAGAAGGCCTAGATCCACACTTCCACCAAGAGAAAAGTTGATTCCCCCACCAATCCCTTGCGGATCTTGTTACTCTTGGGTGTTTGAGCATCCTAGACGGTTGAGGTCACCTCGAAGCCATATTCCATTGTGGTGAAGCTTCGTGGTTTAGTTGGGAGCCTCCAAGCTTTGTGTGGAGTTTCCCCAACCTTGTTTGTAAAGGTTCGGTCGCCGCCTTCAAGGGCACCTATAGTGGAATCACGGTACCTTGCATCGTGCGAGGGCGTGAGGAGAATACGGTGGCCTTACTGGCTTTTTGGGGAGCATTGTTCCTCCACACCGCTCCAACGGAGACATACTTCCTGTCAAAGGGAAGGAACTTCGGTAACACATCCTCGTCTCCATCGGTTCCACTTGTGGTTATCTCTACCCTTTACTTTGTATTTGCTTATGCTTGTGACTATATCTTACTTGTCTTAATAGCTCTCGTTGTTAGCTTCTATAGGGTTCACCTCATTGTCATATTATTTGTGAACCCGTATAGTGTTTACCTTAACTTGTTAAGATTAATTAAAAAGTGGTCGTTGTCTATTCACCCCCCCTCTAGCCAACCATATCGATCCTTTCACCATTCTAAAGGTGTTGTCTATGGAGGTATCTATGCTACTCGTCTTGCCAGACACTTTAAGATACCCATTAGACTGGGAGAGGAAGGAGAGATGCTTCTCCCTGAGAAATATCTGGATTATGACAGCATGGTTCGCCATGATTTTCTGGATAGAGATGCTAGTAGACGGATGATTTATAACCTGGTATTTAGTCAGGGTACTCGAGAGACTATTACTTTGTCTCCTCCTTCTTTGTTCGATCTTCATGCAGGCAGGTACACTATTATGCCCTCGGACATCTACGCATATTGGGGCTTGGCCCAACCACAGGCGCCCGTGCCCGAGCCGCCGGTTGAGTACCAGACGCCAGTTTGTCAGTGGGAGCCAGAGGAGTTCACATAGCAGTGGCATCCACAGTCTGCTCCGGAGTATCCTGGAGCTGGTGATTTCCCACCATGGGAGTAGACCAATCTAGGCCAAAATCCTAAGCTTGGGGGAGTACGTGTTCTCACCGACTTTACATTCATGCTTATGCTTTCACTCTGTTAGCCGGTGTTTACACTTTGCCACTGTATTATCCATGCTAGTTTATTTTCATTTTCTTGTTTTGTTGTTTTGTGTCCTTTTGAGAAAACCCAAAAAGATTTTTCTTTCTTCTTTTTCTTGTTGGGAGCTTTCCCGTGTAAATAGCTTTCTTTTTCTTTGTGTCAAGGTAGAAGATATTGGTTACAACGTTTAGTGGTTCTTACATGCTTACCGGTTTAGCTTTCAAAGATCCATATTACTTTGTATTCTCCTTTGTGTTTGCCTGCAGATTCAGCTTAGTCCAATGCGCTTATTATTGTTCACATCGTTCGATCGTGCAAATGAAAGGCAACAATGATGATATATGATGAAGTGACTGAGACTGAAAAGCTGGTATGAACACTATCTATTTTGTTTTTGTAAATATGACTAGATCGTCGACCCAGATTTAGCTTTGTTGTGAGAGAACCATGTTTGCAATGACAACTTAGAGATAGTAGTTTCTGATGCCATGCTTATTTAGCTGAGAGCTTATAATGGTTTGTCTTGAATGCCAACATAGATTTTGAGATGACTATGATGTAGTATGATAGGATGGTATTCTCCTTTGAATGTTTCAAGTGGCTTGACTTGGCACATGTTCATGCATGTAGTTGAAACAAAATCAACATAGCCTCTATGATGTTCGTGTTCATGGTGATTTATATCATGTTCATGCTTGCATTCAATGTTAGTCAAACTCATTGCATCTTGATGACTGTTGTCGCTCTCTAGTTGGTCGCTTCCCAGTCTTTTGCTAGCCTTCACTTGTACTAAGCGGAATACTGGTTGTGCATCCACTTCCGTAAACCCAAAAGTTTTTCCATGAGAGTCCACCATACCTACCTATTTGCGGTATCTACCTGCCATTCCAAGTAAATTTGCATGTGCCATTCTCTAAACCTTCAAGAAATAATCTGTTTTGCATGCCCGAACCGCTCATGTGGTGACAGGGGGCTATTATTATCTTCCATGCTAGGAGTGTTATCCTCGACATGTGTTTATTCACCGTCATTCACGAGAAAGGGGCCGGTAATTGGAATGCCCAGTTCCATGCTTAAATCGAAAACATAACTGTAAAACAAGACTCCCCCCGGATTGATGTTAGTATGGACGGTACCCGAGGATTAGGCTAGCCGTGGAGTGTGATTGATTGGTGGTGGGGGAGTTAAAACTTTACTTTTCTGTTTGGGAACCGCCTATAGCATGAGTAGCATGGAAGATATTGAGAACTCTAGGTCATTGCGCTGACAATGAAAGCATGCCACCCAAAATTATTATCTCTGTTTTCAAAGCTTGAGCTCTGTCACCTCTGCAAATCAATGCTTCCCGCTGCGAAGGGCCTGTCTATTTATTTTCCTGTTGAGTCATCCTCCTCTTATATAAGCACCAATTAGAGAGCACCTCTGTCATTTTTATGCCTTGCTTTTGATTGATATTGAGTATGACTATGACTGGATCTTCGTTGCTATGAATTACAATGTTTAGTCAGCCCTTGATCTTTGAAAGTGCTCTGCATTTATGTTTTGCGGTCTCACAAAGAGCTAGCGAGATACCATCCATTCATATTGCCTCATGCTTGTTTTGATTGAAGTGTTGGTATTTGAAACTCATTATTATTTGCTCGTTAGCTGACTGTGCCATTGATATTAGTTTACCGTGAGACCTTTGTGTCATTTGCTTATGTGGTTAACTTGTGATCTTGCTGAAATTCTGGTTATGAGTTAGACATAGTTGCAACAATAGATCAAACAGAGTTTGTCAAAGTTTTTCTTTCTCTCTCAGTTTGTCAACTGAGTTGCTTGAGGACAAGCAAGGTTTTAAGCTTGGGGGAGTTGATACGTCTCCATCGTATCTACTTTTCCAAACTCTTTTGCCCTTGTTTTGGACTCTAATTTGCATGATTTGGATGGAACTAACCTCGACTGACGCTGTTTTCAGCAGAATTGCCTTGGTGTTATTTTTGTGCAGAAATCAAAGTTCTCCAAACGTCCTGAAAATTTACGAGGAGCAGTTTTGGAAACTATAAAAAATATCTGCGCCAAGTTCCACATGAGGAGGTGGGCCAGTGGGCCACAAGCCGTGGCTCCGCCACCACCCCCCTGGTGGCGGTGGGCAGGCTTGTGGGGCCCACACGGCTCTACCGCCCCCAACCTCAGGTCTATATGTTCACTTTCGTCCCAGAAAAAATAAAAAGAGAAGTTTTCGTCGCGTTTGCGATACGGAGCCGCCGCCACCACTTGTTCTTCATCTGGAGGGCAGATCTGGAGTCCGTCTTGGGCTCCGGAGAGGGGAAATCGTCGCCATCGTCATCATCAACCTTCTTCCCTCTCCAATTCCATGAAGCTCTTCGTCGTTCGTGAGTAATCTATTCGTAGGCTCGCTGGGCGGTGATGAGTAGGATGATATCTATCATGTAATCGAGTTAGTTTTTATGGGGATTGATCCCTAGTATCCACTATGTTCTGAGATTGATGTTGCTACTCCTTTGCCATGCTTAATGCTTGTCACTAGGGCCCGAGTGCCATGATTTCAGATCTGAAATTATTATGTTGTCACCAATATATGTGTGTTTTAGATCCAATCTTGCAAGTTGTAATTACCTACTATGTGTTATGATCCGGCAACCCCGGAGTGACAATAACAGGAACCACTCCCGGTGATGATCATAGTTTGAGGAGTTCATGTGTGCACCAAGTGCTAATGCGTTGGTCCGGTTCTTTATTAAAAGGAGAACCTTAATATCCCGTAGTTTCCTTTTGGACCCCGCTGCCACGGGAGGGATGGACAATAGATGTCATGCAAGTTCTTTTCCCTAAGCACGTATGACGACACACAGAATGCATGTCTACATCACATTGACGAACGGGAGCTAGCCACATATCTCTCCGTGTTATAGCTGTTGCATGATGAATATCATCCAAACAAATCACCGACCCATTGCCTACGAGTTTGTACTACTGTTGCTTGTCTTGCTCTGCTGCTGCTACTACTGTTGCTACTGTTGTTACTTGTTTTGCTCTGCTGCTACTACTACTGTTGCTACTACTGTTACTTGTCTTGCTCTGCTGCTGCTGCTACTACTGTTGCTACTACTGTTACTTGTCTTGCTCTGCTGCTACTGTTGCTACTACTGTCGCTTGCTACTGTTGCTACTTGCTACTGTTGTCACTACCGTTGTTCCTTGCCACTGCCGTTACTTGCTACTTTGCTGTTACTAATTTGCTTGCAGATACTAATCTTTCAGGTGTGGTTGAATCTGACAAATTCAACTGCTAATACTTGAGAGTATTCTCTCACCTCCCGTCGTGCGAACCAACAAATTTGGGTTGAATACTCTACCCTCGAAAACCGCTACGATCCCACGCGCTGGTGGGCGTCAACAACATTCTTCTAGTTTCGATTGCCGGAGAGTGCTAACAGCATTCTTCTGGTGTCGTTGCAAGGAGGAAGAACAGTTGACATCACTTCCTGCTGCATAGTTTCTCCTATACTTCTTAGAAGGGAGGGGTAGTATCCTTTAAAGGTGGCTGGTATCGGCAGGCGGACGGGTTTTGAGAAGCTCTCGTGCTATAGGTAAGCTTGACGCTTGAGAGATGCTTAACGACATCTCGTTCTTGTGTGTGAAGTTGGACCGTAGTTTGGTCGAACCGAACATATGGTCCTTGGTGGTGGGTCCCCACAGCTGCCTAGTGTATTTAGAGAATGAGATTGTGTCTACGAGGGACATACCTTACGGGGATCAGACCGTGTCGTGGGGACTGTATCCTTATTTTTTTTAGCCGGAGATGTCCCCGGGGGATCCGATTGAGCTCGGGCTCACTTGCCCGCCTGCCGCGCCTCGATGGCGATCTTGTTGCTTGATGCTTCATTGTTGTATTTCATGCAGCTGCCAAGTATGATGTGTGCTCCTCGGTCCGGAGGGAGCATTCTGTATTGTCGTTGACGGTGATTACTCCTCTGGGTCCGGGCATCTTGAGCTTTAGGTAGGCGTAATGAGGCACAACGTTGAAGCAGGTGAATATCGTGCAGCCGAGTAGTGTGTAATACCCACTTCCGAAGGGGACGATGTCGAAGATCAAGTCTTCACTGCGGAAGTTATCGGGTGAACCAAACACCACCTCCAGTGTTACTGTGCCGGAGCAGCAAGCCTCGAAGCCTGGGATCACTCCTTTAAAGGTAGTGTTGCTAGGTTTGATCCTTGATGGGTCTATGCCCATCTTTTTCACCGTATTTGAGTAAATCAGGTTAAGGCTACCTCCTCCATCCATGAGGACTCTAGTGAGGTGATACCCATCTATGACGGGGTCTAGGATGAGGGCGACGGACCCTCCGTGACGGATACTGGTCGAATGATCCCTATGCTCGAAGGTGATCAGGCAAGCCGACCATGGGTTGTAGTTCGGGGCTATGGGCTCTATGGTGTATCCCTCCCGAAGGGCTCGCTTCCTCTCCTTCTTGGGTATGTGAGTAACATATATCATATTCAGTGATTTTACCTTTGGAGGGAACTGTTTCTGGCCCCTGGTGTTTGGACCGCGGGGCTCTTCATCGTCCTTGCTTCATGGGCCCTTGGCTTGTTCCTCGGCTCCTAGTTTGCCGGCCTATTTAAACACCCAACGGATACGGTTACTTAGGGTGGCGGGCTTGTCTTGGGTGCCATGGATCTGGCAAGGGCTTTCCATAATTTTATCTAGGGATTTTTGTATTTATGCCCTTAGTTGGGTCCCCCTCGACTGATTTGCCCCTAATTTTTGAAAACACGCGGTCTTGCCCAGCTCACCTCTCTCTTCTTGCGGTTTTGCCCTTCCGGCACGGCTCCGTCCAGTCAGCGCTGTTCGACCGCAAACGACGCGTTACTTTGGACATTTTTACCCCTGTCGGTGCTATACCTAATACCCCTTCGTCCTCAATGTTCTAGCGCAAGGAAACAGAGCAGAGCAGAACGAGGAAGCCGGCGAGGAGAAAGGAGTGGGAGGCAACGCGTGGGGCGGTAGAGCAAGGAGCGGCGGTGCATGGCGAGCTTGGGCTCTTCCATCTTCTCGCCGGTGCTCGCGGAGGTAAGTAAAACTCCAGCAATGCTTCTTCCTCCCCCCCCCCAATGCGTTCTAGGGTTTGTGATAATTGGGGAATTTCTGATTCAGGTTGATGGGGTCGGGATTGTGGAGCATGTCTCTGAGTTCTATCTTCCAGATGAAAGTTATTGCGGATTGGAGCATTCATCAAAGCATCGCTGCCCTGGTCATGACCGTGTTCCTGCCCGGCGTGTTGCATGGGGAGGAGCTAACACAGGCCGCCGTTTTTTAGGGTGTCCTCTAGATGTAAGATCTTGTGAATTATAGCATGTTTTGGATGGTGTTTATGCTCTAATGTTTCGATAATGTGATGTGCAGTTACCAGATGAGTGTCACTGGGTGGTTTGGGTTGATCCTCCTCCTCCATTGCATGCTGCCCTTGCTTTTGAAGACCTGCACGCAGAGCTAGAACAAAGCTGGATCAGAAGCCACAAAATGCAGAAGCAAAATATGGAGCTGTCAAAGAAAAATCTTGCTTTGAAGAAGAAACTGAGAGAGAGATGAGATGCTGTTAGTTCTGGCATTGTTGTTTGTTGGAATGTGTGTTGTTGTGTTTTTAGTGTTGTAGTTTGCAGCAGTTGTTGAAGAGAGTGTGTGAGAGAGAGATGACCTGAATGTTGTTTGTGATGCACTATTGTATGAATTTGAAGATCATTATTCTCTGCTCATGCTTGTTGAAGAAAGTGTGTCTGAGAGAGCAATTATAGCACATATTGTACCAATTCTACCAAATCCCACAAACTGACATTGTACCAAATTCCACAAACTGACATTGTACCAAATACAACACTTCATAGTGCATTGCCAAATATAACATAGTACCAAATACAGCAATTTATTGTACCAACACACAATAACAAGATAATAGCACTAGAACATAAGTTTCTTGCTCCTGGTGTTCTTGGCTGGGTTTGGAGCTTGCATTGCCTTGCTTCTAGTGTTCTTTGCTGGGTTTGGAGCTTCAACAGTTGTTGCTGCTCTTTTTGGAGAGGAACCTTTGCTTTCAAGCTCCAGCTCCACACCTATATTCTGCTTGACACACCTGGGAGAAGGTCCTCTGCCTGCTACCCTTTTATAATTTTTCCTAGGGCTAAAACAAGTGGAAGCATATCACAATATGAAAGATTTTGTAAGATGAAAACATGTAAGAAAGCCAAGATTTAATACCTGACTGCACAACTAGCTTCTGTAGATGCATCATGTGAGGGCTCCTTTGGTGGTGGCATCTGCTGCTGAACATCAGGTGTTGTCTCATCCTCCTCCTCCTCCTCCTCTTGTATTTCTGCTTGTGCTGGTTCATTGGTTGTAGGATGATCATCTGCATTGTCTGCTCCCTAGTGTTCATCTTCACCAAAGGCTGGATCAACAGATTGTTTGCAGCCCTTAGCTTTGTGTCCACATCTACCACACCTTTTGCACTTATACTTTCTAGGACCAAGGCCTTTTCCTTCAGTGCTACTTCTAATCCTTTGTTTTCTTGGTCTGCCTGGAGGTCTAGCTTGAATAGGAGCACACAGTTTGAATCCAGGATCTACAATGTCCCACTGTTGCTTGCCTTCTAGAGCTGGTATGTTCTCAGCATAAGTAGCTCTGAACATGTCAAATGAGTAATATTTATGGACATACTGATCTATTCCACTTGCTTCACCTCTTAGAGAAGTGATAAAGAAAAGTGCATGGATGCATGGTTTACCAGTAATCTGCCATTGTCTACAACTGCAAGACCACTTCTCTAAGTCAACAGGATACCTCCATTCTCTTTTCTCACTATCAGTAGCAGTCACCTCGGCCTCTGTTGGGCTTCTCCTCACTATACTCATTTGCAAACCTCTTGTTTTCTCCATTAACACCTTCATTACTGCTGGTATGATGGAGTGCCCAATGAAATGGTCCATGGCAATTCTGTTTCTTAAGTCAAATTTCTCCATGATATACTGCCTTATCTTGTCTAGCAGATCAACTATGTTCATGCTCTTGTATTTTTTTATTCTGGAGTTGAATGACTCAGCTAGGTTGTTATTGACATAGTCAACCTTGCTTATCTCATTGAAATCAGCTCTTGCCCATATTTTTGTGTGGTGTTCCTCTAGATATTCCTTTACTTTGGGCTTGCTTTTCAACTAGCTCAAGTGATAGTTGTGTTTCTTGATGCTACAAGTTAGTGAGCATGGCCACAAATTATCATCTGATCATGGCCACAAATTATCATCTAACAACCTGGTCTGAATTTCCTTAGGACCAATTCCTGGATTTGCTCTGATCCATGACATAGAAGCATCTCTATCCATCTTCTTTTTGCAGCTCTCAATCTCTGAGATCTATTCACACTAGGACATGTATGCTGATATGTGTTGACTTTAATCTGAAACAAACAACAAAAACAATGAGATTAGTACTGAAAAAGCAATACCTAAAAATAAACTAAAACAAAAAGGGAAAATACCTGAAACAGTGTGCTATTCCTCATTAAAGAGGCATGCAGTCTCCACTTGCATCTCTCATAAGCACATTTGACAGTAAACCTTGTTGGATCACTTTTCAGAGTGAGGAACTCAGTTTCAGACTTGATTGAGAAGCTTGCAACTGCATTTCTGTAGTCAACAGCACTAGGAAAGACCACACCTTCAGTAATACATGGATTTTCCCTGTCATACATCTCTGACCTCTAGTTCTTTGTATAACTATGATTTCCAAATTGCATGACATTGTTGTTGCATTACTTGCACACATCACACCTAACTCTGCATCACACTGCACAGGGACCCAACAAAGTTTGGAACTATTCCAGTATCTAATCTCCACTGCATCAAACAATCCCCATGGATACTTGGCACAAATGGCAGCCCTAAAATTAGTATATGAACTAGTGCATTCCACAACTAAAGGAAATGAGAATCCACAATGTTTTCCTTTTGTACCACCACAAACTAGAACAGTGGTCTCCATTCTAATTGAAAGAAAGAAAGCTATAGCTGGATCCATCCTATCATATTAAACACAATTTGCAGTGAGAAAAGGCACAAACCCTAAATCCAAGCAAATCAGGTCCGTTACTAACCCTGAGGGAATTTGCTGACCATCTCCGCCAGAGCTTATCACCGTTTGTGCAGACCCTGCACCGCTCCTCGACGCTGCTACAGATCCACCACAAGGGCTGCTCTTGTCGCCGTTGGTGCCGCCCTTGTCGCCGTTGGTACCTTCTCCGCTCTCTCCACTCTCCCCCATCACCTTGCGCAATGGATCTTGCCGCCGAAATTTAGGGTTCGTGACAGGGAAAGAGAGACAGCGCGGGGAATGAGAGAGCATGAGTGAGCACGGGGGCAAGACAGAGTGGGGAATGAGAGAGCGTGAGGGAGCATGGGGGCAAGCGCTGTCCAAAGTAACGCGTCGTTTGCGGTCAAATGGCGCTGACTGGACGGAGTCGTGCTGGAAGGGCAAAACCGCAAGAAGAGGGAGGTGAGCTGGGCAAGACCGCTTGTTTTCAAAAATTAGGGGCAAATCAGTCGAGGGGGACACAACTAAGGGCACAGATACAAATATCCCTTTTATCTAATGACGTCGATCCATCCCTGTTCCCTTTAAAGGGTTTCCTCCGCTGTCCAGATTTTGAGTTGTGGAAGCTGGCATTTACGGATGTGTCATCGGCATCACCGTTAAGGTGGCGACGTTTGCTCTTGTTTCGCCTTGGTTTGTCGTTCCCATCCCAAACTTCAGAGGTACCAGGGTCATGTGCATTATGGCCGCGCAGAGCTAGACAATTGTCATCACCCGCGCAAAAGAGGGTCATGAGGGAAGTGAGAGCGAACATTGTTCTCGGCCTATCCTGGCCGAGCTTGCGAGCCAACCATTCGTCCCGGATATTGTGCCTGAAGGAGGCTATTGCCTCGGCATCCGAATAGTCCACTATCTGGTTCTTCTTGGTTAGGAACCTATTCTAGAATTCTCTAGTGGACTCGCCCGCCTTTCGGACGACGTTGCTCAGGTGGGAAGAGTCGGGGTGGTCGGACGTAGGTTCCCTAAAGGAGGCTATTGCCTCGTCATCCGGACAGTCCACTATCTGGTTCTTCAAGCTCTTCCCAACATCTGAAAGAATTTTCGGGTAAGCTATTTAGCCAGTGTCGTGCTGGCCCTTTCAGCTTTAAGGGTAGGTACTTGATGGCGTGGTGGTCATCCCCTCTAGCCATATGTATGTGGAGAAGGAAATCTTCTATCCACACGATAGGATCCATAGTCCCATTGTATTCTATGTTCACGGGTTTAAACCCTTTTAGGAACTGGTGTTGCATGACCTCGTGTGTGAAGCACACTAGGTGGGTGGCGCCTCTGATCTAGGCTATAATATGCCGGAGATCGGTTGTTGGTTGTGTCCGGTATGATTCCTGTTCTGTGTTGCCATGGGTAAACTAAGGTCGGTCTCCATCCCTTCGAGTGGGAGAGTACCTTCTGGATCCATAGATGGATCTATTGCGACCTGTTTTGTTGTCCAAGTCGTGACGTAGTTCGTGCATGCACCTAGGCTGCACATGTTCCTTTCCTTTCCTGCGGGGAGGCTCGGGTCTATACTCGTCTTCTTCAGCCGCTCTGTCGCGCCCTCAAGGTGGTTGATCGGGCTGGTCGTACTATGTGTGCCTGGGGGACACGGGTTGTGGGGCCTCACCATCGAACTGAGGCAGCAGGCGCCGGCGTGGGTAGCTTTTGTTTTGAGCCTGCCACATGGAGCCATATCCTTCTTCGGTGCCAGTACTTTTGTCCATCTATTGTTGATGGTGTCTTCTTCGGCTTGGAGCCGCTGTTTGTTTTGCCTTAAGGCCACGGGGCGATATCTATGAGCTGATGCCTGAACCGTTCCTAACCCTCAGGGTCCTCGGGAACTGTGAAGTCTTTGGCATCCAAGCTATCATCCGCGTCATCAGGAGGGAGGTAGTTGTCATCGTCTGAGTCGTCAGGGTCGTCGGGATTGGACTGGCCTTGGGCCTTGTTTGGGTCCTCTTGTGGCTGATCGGGAGCTCCGAGGTTATCGGTGTCCTATTGGGTTATATTCTCCCCGGTGCCTTGTATGCCCCCTTCCCTTGTTCTCCTTGGATTGTTTACGCTTCATTCGGCTCTTTGATGGCTTCTCCCCGGACTTATCGACGCTTTGTGGTATGGGGTATGATCGCCATTGCCCAGTATTTACAGGGCCGGGGTCATCGGTCGCATAATCCATGTCTTCGACCTCCTCGGAGGCGTAATCCGACACGTCGGTTAATCTTCGACAGTGGCTACCAAGTGGGTGGTGGGTGGGCCATAAAATTCCTCTAATCCGCATCTGGACCGGTCCGAGTATAGGTCGAATTTGGGCCATCCGCGATTTTCAACGATTGGATCTGGTCGAGCATCTCGTTTAACATCGAGAGGCTCACTAGATCAATCTCTTGATGGTTTTCGGAGCTCACCTTCGTAGTTTCTACGAGTGATGCGTGTTCGGCCATGGCCGTTTGCAGTTTCCCGGGTGCAGAGGTTGGGTCCGGTCTTGAAGCCAACTCTCCGAAGAGGGAACCAAGGTCATGGCCGGACAAGAGACCCGAAGTCAAGGCTTTGGGATTTTGGAGCTCATCGGACGAAACCGTGATCTTAGCTGGGAAAAGATCGCCCCATGAGTCGAAGAGAACTCTAGGTTTCCGATCCTTATCTCCTAATCGAGGATGAAGCCTCCGATCTGGCCAAGGCGATCGGTCGGGTCGGCGCGCAGCGTGAAGCTGCCGAACATGAGAACCTGCCCGGGGACAAAGGTGTCCCCGTTGCTGATTCAGTCGCTTACGATTAAGCGGGCCATCAATCCTTCCGGTGATCCCAGAGTGGAACTCTCAATGAAAGCACCAATGTCGGTGTCAAAACCGTCGGATCTCGGATAGGGGTCCCGAACTGTGGACCTTGGATCAATGGGTTGCAGGAGACGAAGGAGAGAATAATTACCCAGGTTCGGGCCCGCTTGAGGAGGTAAAACCCTACGTCCTTCTTGATTATATTGATGGTGTATGAGGATTACAGAGTTGATCTACCTCGAGATGGTATGAGCTAAAACCCTAGATTAGTCAACTTGCTTATGTGGATGAAACCCTCTAGTTTATATAGACAACAGGGGGTCCCTAGGGTTACGTACAACCGACCTCGAGCCGGGGGTAGATGCGCCGATCTAGCTTACTCAAGTTGGACGACATGCTAGTCCTCGGAGCTTTCCTCCTTGTCCAGGAGATCGTCACGCAGTCCGGTCTTCCATAATGCAGCCCATTAGATTGGTTTGTAATGTATGGACCAACCATCTGAGGACCCCTTAATTTTGGACTCCCTCAGCCGTACGGGGCGATGCAAACGGCGGGAGGGGCGGGACATATGGAAGATTCGACTACACAAATATAGATTATATAAAAACAGAAATGAGTGAATAAACACACTAAAATGGTATATATACATCTGATCTGGAAAAAAGTCAAGTAGAACATTCTATACTGTAATTCGGAACAGAGGGGTAATTTTGTAAACAATAATCCTAGACCTACGGGCCCTTTACAGGGTCATTACGGACCCTACCTAAATAATCTCAGCCCTCCCTGATTTTCCATCGGGATGGCCCGCCCCACTATCCTTCTTTCCAATCATCTGTTGTCATGTCATCATGTAAAAAAAACCAGTCCGTAATTGCGTGTAAGTGTAGCATTACTGTGCAAAAGGAATGCCACGCAACATAAGCCGCACACTCCACCCCATTGAGCAGCAGACTACTAGGCTGAGAAGATGGAAGCACTTCGGCCGTTATCCATAACGGCCGCGGCGGCGCTTCTCCGCGCTCCCCCCTTGCCGATTCCTACCTTCGTTGGTACTGGTAGGGAAGTGGGCGGTAGGCGAGGGAAGAGTGTGAGAGCTGGCGCAGGCGGCGGGGGCTGGCTGTCGGGCCTGCTGGGCCGGAAGGGCGGCGGCGGTGCGCCCATGGCTATGACGGTGACACTAGGGACCGTGAAGGCCGGCGATCCCGTGCTTCACGAGCCGGCACAGGAGGTATCCCCCGGGGACGTGCCTTCCGAGAAGATCCAGGACATCATCGATCAGATGATCGCTGTCATGCGCAAAGCTCCTGGCGTTGGCCTCGCCGCCCCACAGATCGGCGTGCCCTTGAAGGTCCTTGCATTGCATTGTGCTCCTGTTATATGCGCTGGCTTATGTTCGTTCTTGAAAAGATAGTCGCTACATTGCTCAACCTGTTAAATTTGCCAATGACAGATTATTGTTCTGGAAGACACCCAAGAATACATCAGTTATGTTTCTAAGGAGGACATCGATGCGCAGGACCGCTGCCCCTTTGATCTTCTTGTGGGTATATTTTTCCGTATGGAACTTTGTTCACCACACATTACTGTTAGGCTTGAGCACCCTCTCATGGCTCATGCCCTTTTATGTTTCTTGTCCCCTCCTAAGCTAGGTTGTTATCAATCCCAAGCTTAAGAAGACGAGTAAAAGAACTGCATGTTTCTACGAAGGATGTCTCAGGTACTTACTCATATATCGCCCTCTAAAAGCTTATTACAGTAGTAGCTCATTGGTGGAAAGGAAAGCTGAATTTCGGTGTACTTATGTGTATGTCTTCATCCTTTTATGTGGATGCCAGTGTCGATGGATATAGGGCGGTTGTTGAGCGTCATTTGGATGTTGAGGTTTCCGGTTTGGACCGAAATGGTCGTCCCATGAAGGTGGAGGCTTCAGGATGGCAGGCACGCATTCTGCAGCATGAGTGTGATCACCTTGAGGGCACCTTGTATGTTGACAAGATGGTTCCGAGGACATTCAGGACTGTTGATAACTTGAATCTGCCACTTGCCACTGGATGTCCTCCTCTAGGTGCCTGTTAGCATTGATGACATTCTAGTTTTTCTGTTCCAAGTATAGGTAATCGTTCTTAGCTTTTGCATTTTTTTTGTTCAGTGCAATATCATAATATGCTTTTACCCATTTACTGTAATGGATTGGGTATTCTGTACATCATGTGGTGATACACATGCAAATAATGGCGACCTTGTAAATCTAGTTGTCAAATGTCAACCAATGGTGACACTTTTTGAATGTAAGAGGATCGGTACATGATTTTTCGAACAAGAAATTGTCATTTTATCTACATACTAGGTTTTTCTATCTCAATTTTGTCCATCTGTAGAATTTCCAAAACTGTACACCTGGAACTATGACGTCTTTCAAGGTAGCTCAGATATTCTTGAAGTCCTACATATTTCTTACATCTTGTATATTATGTGTTTTGGTGTGAAAGACATATATATGAAGTGCTTGTTAGTTTGCATAAATCTCGAAGCCCTCCCTGGTAGTTAATCGTAAAGGCACACACATTGGTTTCTGGCATGCGTGCGTGCGTGCGTGCGTGACAGTAGATGTGTAGGGTTCGAAAAGGATGGGCAGAGTCCTAGCTACGGTGAGGATGTATGAGTTCAGGCCCCTCTGCGGTGGAGGTAATAGCCCTACGTCTCAGTGCTCAGGGAGCTTGTTGTCGAGTGGAATAGGGAATACAATGAGTTGCTAACCCCTCTACCAGCGGGGGAGGGTGGCTTATATAGAGTACGCTACCCTCCACAACGGTTCCGGTACAGGGGTGGAGTAGTGGCGATTGAATGTGTACGTTACAGGTAACGTATGCCCTAAATGCTAATAAATGCATCTGGAAACGTACGACTGTTTCCCTCCACGGGGGTTACGATGTACCGAGTGGTATCCAGTCGATTAGCCTGATATGCTCCGAATGCTAGTCTCCGACTGGATAGTCGAGGGTATGTTACCGACTGGATGACAGGGACTCCTTAATTCAGTCGGAGCTGACTAAGGGTCTAGTCCTTTGCGAGGGGTAGTCCTTGGGTAGGACCTACAGGGCAGGACTATGACCCTACCCTAGGACTATAACCCCATCATTAGTCCCCGAATGGATTGGGGTTGGAACGACGAAGCGATGTTTGAAGTTGGATCCGACTGGAACGGACTTGCTTGGGCGTTGCTTGCCTCGGTCCATTTTGGCTTTTCTGATCGACGATCCGAGTGGAAGTACTCGCGAAACAGACTGTCGGGAGTCGAGTGCTTCTGCGGCATCTTCTGACGTGACCGGTCAACTGACAGCGGCGGATTTTCCGGGATCCTCAAATTTCGGTTTCCGCGCGCTCAGCGGGGATGACGCCGTCGCGCTCGAGTATCGCCTGACGCCTCGATTCTCGCGCCTTCAACCTCTCCACTAATATCGCCGCGGTGGGTCGGGAGGATAAGGTTTCGGGGCCACCTGCCAGTGACCCAGTCGGAACCCTATTTAAATCTCGGTGGCGAGGCTTCTTCGTTACGCTCGCCGAATCTCTTGCCCTTGCCTGCTCCGTCCTTCTCGCCACCTCCAGCGCTTCTACGATCCTTCCTTCTCCTTCCTCCCGAGGGCTCGCAGTTGCCGCCATGACCAAGGGTCACACCAGCAAGATGGAGGCGAGGAAGAAGAAGGGGAAGACGGCGGCGCCTGCTCAGCGGCGGCAGCGGCCGCTGCCGGCGGGGTGGATTCAGGGCGACTTCCTCCCCTCCACGATGACGGAGGGGGATCTGCTGCAGCTGGTGGAGCACGGGATGATCGAGCACAAGTCCTGGAGGCTGTTGGCGGAGAACGAGGTCGAGCTGACGCCTCGGGAGGGGGAGCGCGTCTTGCTGCTCAGCCACGTCCAGCGAGGTTTCTCCTTGCCCCCGCATCCTTTCTTCAAGGGCATCATGAATCGCTTCGAGACACAACTTCATCACTTTTCCCCGAATGCCATTGCCCATCTCTCTGCCTTTATAGTTTTGTGCGAGTGTTTCATCGGCTGCCCCCCCATTGGGGTTTGTTCAAGCACATCTTTTCCGCCAGATCCCAAACCATCAAACGACTCAGCCAGTCGGATGATAAGACAAATCTCCTCCAGCTCTGCGGGGGCTTAGGTTTCCAGAAGAAGAGTCGGAGTAGCTATCCTGCTCTTCAGTTAACTGAGTCGGTCAGGAACTGGCAGTCGACGTGGTTCTACTGCCAGGATATCGCATGTCCGAATGCGTCGACTGGGCCGCCTCCCTTTAGTTTAGATCGGTCCGCCCCGCCTAAGCAGCTCGCGCTCACGAAGGCGGAGAAGAACGACATCCAGCCTTTGGTTGAGGCACTCGTAGATGTCGTCAGGAGGGGGGTCACTGGCATAGACTTGCTGGAGGTCTTCCTCGGTCGGCGTATCCAGCCTCTGCAGGCTCGCGACCATGCCATGTGGCATTACACGGGGCCCGAAGACTCCACTCGGACCAACGTGGTGGGCGTGACTGAGGAGAAGGTGACCTCGTGGGTGCTCCAGATCACAGGCCCCTGCGAGAATCCCAAAGGATCTCGGCGAGTGAAGCCTTACTGCGCGGATCATCCTCCTCCGAATCAGGTGAGTAACACTTGTCGAGTGCACTTAACTGTCTTAATTCCTGTCGTTTGTTTGAATCTCTGCGGGGTGTCTGATGTTGCCGACTGAAATTTATGCAGAAGTGGACCAACTGGTTCTCCCCCGTCTCGAACGGGAATCCGGCCGAAGAGGAGGAGGAAGGCAGCCAGGAGGGCAGCATGGAGAGCGCTGAGTACGTCTCCGACAGCGGGGAATCGGAGGAGGAGACTAGCGAGGAGGAGGAGGAAGACGAAGAGCAGGACTCGCCGCCTCCGCAATTAGAGCATCGGACCAAGCGCCGACACGAGCCCGCCGTTCCCTCGGCTCCTCCTGCGTCTTCGAGTGCTCCGCCCACTGTCCCAGTGGTCCCGAGTGTTCGAAGCGCCAAGAGGGCCAGGGATGCTGCTGCTGAGCCTGCGGGTCAGTCTTCTAAGGCGGCCAAACCGAGTGGGCCTAAGCCTCGGAAGGCTCTGCCGCGAATGAGGGTTGCTGTCCCTGTCACCTCCACGTAAGTGTATCCATCTTTCAATTCTTTCTGATATCCGAGTGAACTCCTGTTTACTGGTCGAATGGATTTCACTCGACAGAGTCGCTACTTCTGCCACCTCTCCGCCGCGCCAGGAAGATGATCCCATGGACACGGACAACGTCGTCTCGTCCCAGCCAGGTGCGTTGTAGTGACGCCGAGTGTTTTATACTATCGCGTCTCGAATTCTATCATAGGTCCTGCTTCTTTCTTTTTCTGAGACCTCGCGTCGTTCGTCCTGTCAGGGGCGATTTGCCTGGACGAGGGCGACCAGGGGAGAGCCGAACCAGCTGCGGAGCCTGTTCTTGAGGCTGCTCCACCTGCTGCTGCTCTCGCCGCCGACGTGCTGCCGACTGAGGCGCTGCCACAGACTGAACCGGTGCCGGTGGATGAGGAGCCGACTGGAGCGGACCTTGGGATGCCTCGGGAACTTCCGACGCTGCCAGGCTCGTCGAATGTCGAGTTCAACATCCAGCATCTCCCGGAGGAGCAGGTGGGAGCGGCCAAGGGAGCTATGGTCCAGGCGGAGCTGATGGCTGGAGAAGCCAAGAGAGCCTACGACTCTGTTGCGTCCTTGTACCAGCGGAGCTTGGAGCTGCGGGATGATATCCGAGTAAGTGGTCTAGTAAGTATTTACTTTTCTCTTGTAACCCACTGGGTGTTCTTGGATAGCAGCTGTTGTTTGCAATGGGTTCACTCTGAGTGAACCCAGTGGGTGTAGTCCCCGAGACTTCTGTCGAGTGCTTGCATCGACAGTTGTCTTTATACATATTGTCTTTACTTTGGTCGTGTCTGTAAATAATAGGACCGATTGCGAGCAGTTGTTGCACTCGGAGTGCACTTACTGTAAGAGTCCCCGAGAGTAAGTTGTACTCAGGTCGGGTAGTATTGGCCTCGTAGGCGTAGGTGATAACATGCATCTCAATAGGGCGGGCCTGCTTGAGTTGCATGCCAGTGGGGTCACTCTTAGTGAACCCACTGGGTGTAGTCCCCGAGACCGCTGTCGACTGCTTGCGTCGGCAGGGGTGTGAAGAACTTAGACTTTTAGTTGTTGAACTTTCTGATTGTTTCTTTGTGTTTGTTGGCAGAAAACCTGTGAAATGGGGACGGCTTATGAGACTCTCAGGGCGGAGAGGAATCAGTTCGCTGGTGAGCTTGATGCGGCCATGCTCGCAATGGCTGGCATGAAGGATGCTCTGGAGGGACGAGAGAAGTCCTTGGAGGAGGCTCGTGAAGCGAACAAGGTGTTGACTGAGGAAGTGGAAAGGATGAAGAAACAGAGGACTGCTCTCACGGGTCAGATGGTCGTGCTGAATAAACGATGTATAGCTCAGGAGAAGTATGTGAGCGACTGGGCTGAGCAGATGATGACGCGTCTGGCTGGTAAGTCCTGTTTTTTGCCGAGTGTTTGTCCTATGTACGTCACACGCGGCGCTTATTGCTTGCTTGTCCTTCTTGTTGCAGATTTTTGCGTTGATGCTGAAGTTGAAGCAGCGGACGTGGAGCGATCATTCGCGACAACGTGCCACTCGGTGAGGACGCTAATCGGGATTTGCTCCGGGCGCACATCCGCGTGGGCAAAGTTGGCCCTTTCATCGGTCGGTAGAGAGAAATCGTCGGCCGAATCGACAAGGAGCTTTGGCCAGAAGATGAGTCGCGACAGGAAATGGAGAACCTAATGGCGCAACTGGAGGAGATCACGAACCGAGTGCAGTCGTGGAAGAAATCTGCAGCTCGTTGCGGTGCAGATGTTGCTCTGTCCTTGGTCCGAGTCCATTGCAAGGAGGTGCGTGAGGAGAAGCTGAAGACATTGAAGGTCGCCAACACGAAGAAGCTTCGATTCGAAGACTTCATGGAGACTTTCCTTGAGAGTGCTACCCGCATCGCCGACGGTATTGATCTGGACACGTTCGTAGAGCCCTCCAGTCCTGGCGTTAATCCAGATGATGCGTAAAAACATTTTTATCTTCGGTATGCCGAGTGTTTATCTGTAAGGTACTTTGGCCACTGCTGTTGGCGGGCACGTTCTTAGATCGGTGCGGGTAAGCTTGACCCGCCCCGAACGAACTATCTTTTCTAGAACTTTTGAATCTGAATCAAAGCGTTGACGCTTGTGTTGCAATGTTGTTTCGAGTGCGACGTTTAGTGCACACTCGGAGAAAGCGATTACTTAGGTGATTCTTGATCACAGCGAAGTCCCCGAGTGCGACGTTTAGTGCACACTCGGAGAAAGTTATTACTTAGGTGATTCTTGATCACAACTAAGTCCTCGAGTGCGACGATTAGTGCACACTCGAAGGAGGTTATTCCTTAGGTGATTCTTGATCACAGCTAAGTCCCCGAGTGCGACGCTTGGTGCATACTCGGAGGAAGTTATTACTTAGGTGATTCTTGATCACAGCTAAGTCCCCGAGTGCGACGTTTAGTGCACACTCGGAAGAAGTTATTACTTAGGTGATTTGTGATCACAGCTAAGTCCCCGAGTGCGACGTTTAGTGCACACTCGGAAGAAGTTATTACTTAGGTGATTCTTGATCACAGCTAAGTCCCCGAGTTCGACGTTTAGTGCACAGTCGGGGAAGTTATTACTTAGGTGATTCTTGATCACAGCTAAGTCCCCGAGTGTGACGTTTAGTGCACACTCGGAGGAAGTTATTACTTAGGTGATTCTTGATCACAACTAAGTCCCCGAGTGCGACGTTTAGTGCACACTCGGAAGAAGTTATTACTTAGGTGATTCTTGATCACAGCTAAGTCCCCTAGTGCGACGTTTAGTGCACACTCGGAGGAAGTTATTACTTAGGTGATTCTTGATCACAGCTAAGTCCCCGAGTGCGACGTTTAGTGCACACTCGGAGAAATTTAGAACTTAGGTGATTCTTGATCACAGCTAAGTCCCCGAGTGCGACGTTTAGTGCACACTCGGAGAAAGTTAGAACTTAGGCGATTCTGGATCGCGACTAAGTTTTTTTTTGTGTGTGACCGGAGTCTGAGATCGCGGAAGAACTCTGAATCTGCAAAAACTGAATCTGCTTTATATTATTTCATCAATACTTGTTCTTTACACTGCTTCAGTCGACGATCACGTGTAGAAGCGCTTCAGGAGGTCTCCATTCCATGCACGCGGCTCGTCTGTCTCCCTCTCGATGTTGTAGAGTCTGTATGCTCCGTTGTTCAGCACCTTGGAGATGATGAAGGGTCCTTCCCAGGCCGGGGCTAACTTGTGAGGTCTTTGCTGATCCACTCGGAGCACCAGGTCGCCTGCTTGGAACGTGCGACTCCTGACGTGGCGTGCATGAAAACGCGGCAGATCTTGTTGATAAATGGTTGAGCGAGTTAGTGCCATCTCGCGCTCCTCCTCCAGAAGGTCCACTCCATCTTGCCTTGCTTGTTCTGCTTCAGCTACGGAGAAGAGTTCGACTCGTGGAGCATTATGAAGCAAATCACTCGGAAGGACCGCTTCTGCTCCATAAACGAGGAAGAACGGTGATCGCCCTGTAGATCTGTTCGGGGTTGTGCGGAGACCCCAAAGTACCGAAGGTAACTCAGTGACCCATGCGCCAGCGGCGTGGCCCACCTCTCGCAGGAGTCGGGGCTTCAAACCCTGAAGAATAAGTCCATTCGCAAACTCTGCTTGTCCATTGGATTGAGGATGTGCTACGGAAGCAAAATCCACTCGGATACCTTGGCTTGCACAAAAACCTTTGAATCTGTCCGAGTCAAAGTTTGTCCCGTTATCCGTGATTATGCTGTGAGGTACACCGAATCTGGAGATGATGTCCCTGACAAACTTGACGGCTGTTGAGGCGTCGAGTTTCTTGATGGGCTTAGCCTCGATCCATTTCGTGAACTTGTCGACTGCCACCAACAAATGTGTGTATCCCCCTGGCCTGTTTTGAATGGTCCGACTGTGTCTAATCCCCAAACCGCAAACGGCCACACGAGCGGGATTGTCTTCAACGCAGATGTCGGCTTGTGGGACTTGTTGGAGTAGAACTGACAGCCCTCACATCGGTCGACCATATCTTTAGCCATCTCGTTCGCCTGCAGCCAGAAAAAACCAGCCCTGAATGCCTTGGCGACGATTGCTCTCGAAGAGGCGTGATGACCGCAGGTTCCCGAGTGAATATCTTCCAGGATCAGTTGTCCCTCCTCCGGAGAGATGCATCGTTGGAGAACGCCTGGAACGCTCTCCTTGTACAATTGACCATCAATGACAGTGAACGACTTTGACCTGCGGACTATCTGCCTGGCCTGGACTTCGTCTTCTGGTAGTTCCTGTCTCAGGATATATGCAATGATCGACACAGTACAATCGGGGATGACAGTAAGAATCTCCACGACCAGATCAACCACAACAGGTACGTCGACTTTAGTCGGATCTGTTGAACTCTTGGGTTGTACTGGTTCTTCTGTAAAAGGATCTTCTTTGACCGAAGGGAGGTGAAGGTGCTCGAGGCAGACGTCACTCGGGACTGGTCTCCGAGTGGATCCGAGTTTCGCCAATTCATCTGCTGCTTGGTTTTTCAGTCGCGGAACATGGTGGAGTTCTAGACCTTCAAACTTTTTCTCGAGCTTCCTCACTGCATTGCAGTATGTGGTCATGGTGGGGTTCCTGACATCCCACTCTTTCATCACTTGATTGACCACCAAATCCGAATCGTCGTAGACCATCAGGCGACGAACGCCGAGTGAGATGGCCATGCGCAATCCATAGAGGAGAGCTTCATACTCTGCCTCGTTGTTGGAGGAATCGAAGTGTATCTGCAGCACGTACTTGAGTTTGTCACCCTTTGGCGATATGATCACAACGCCAGCGCCGGAGCCATTCAACATCTTGGACCCATCGAAGAACATTGTCCAATGGGCCAAGTAGATGTGGGTTGGTTGCTGTTGTTCTACCCATTCTGCTATGAAGTCAGCCAGGGCTTGAGACTTAATAGCTTTCTTGGCCTCGAACTTGATATCGCAGTACAACATCTCCATTGCCCACTTCGCCACTCGGCCTGACGCGTCTCGATTGTGGAGAATTTCCGACAACGGAGCATCAGAAACGACAGATACCGAGTGGTCTTGGAAATAATGAGCCACCTTCTTCGCAGTTATGTAAATCCCGTAGATAAGTTTTTGATAATGGGGATACCTCTGCTTGGAAGGAGTCAGGACCTCGGAGACGTAGTACACTGGCCGCTGAACTTTGTATGCTTTGCCTTCTTCTTCTCGTTCGACTGTACGAACAGTACTGACGACTTGATTTGTAGCCGCGATATACAGAAGAAGGGGTTCTTTACTGAGCGAAGCAGTAAGAACCGACTGGGTGGAAAGTAGGACTTTGAGGTCGTCGAATGCGACTTGGGCTTCGTCTGTCCACTCGAAAGTATCTGATTTCTTCATGAGTCAGTACAGAGGAAGTGCTTTCTCGCCGAGTCGACTGATGAACCTGCTCAAAGCCGCTAGGCAACCTGTGAGCCGTTGAACATCGTATATTCTGACTGGCCTTTCCATTCGAACGATGGTCCTGATCTTTTCGGGGTTGACATCGATCCCTCGTTCGGAAACGAAGAAACCGAGTAACTTTCCGCTGGGAACGCCGAATGAACATTTGGCGGGGTTGAGCTTGATATCGTACCTACGAAGGTTGGCGAATGTTTCTGCCAAGTCAGTCAGCAGGTCGGAACCTTTGCGTGACTTGACTACGATATCATCCATATATGCCTCCACATTCCGACCGATCTGGTCGAGAAGGCATTTTTGGATCATGCGCATAAAGGTAGCTCCTGCATTCTTCAAACCAAATGGCATAGTGATGTAGCAGAAGCATCTGAATGGGGTGATAAAGGCTGTCTTTAATTCATCGGGACCATACAGACGGATCTGATGATAGCCCGAGTAGGCATCAAGAAATGACAAACGCTCGCACCCCGTAGTCGAATCGACAATTTGATCTATGCGGGGGAGCGAAAAATGGTCTTTCGGGCAGACCTTATTGAGGTGTTTGAAGTCGATGCACATTCGAAGCGACTTGTCCTTCTTGGGCACCATGACAACATTGGCGAGCCACTCGGAGTGGTGAACCTCGCGAATGAAGTTGGCTACCAGCAGCTTGGCCACCTCTTCCCCGATTGCCTTTCTCTTGTGCGCGGCGGACCGGCGCAAGCGCTCTCTGACGGGCCGAGCGACGGGGTCCACATGCAGTCGGTGCTCAGCCAACTCCCTGGGTACACCTGGCATGTCAGAGGGTTTCCATGCGAAGATGTCCCAGTTCTCACGGAGGAATTGGGTGAGCTCGGCTTCCTATTTAGGATCGAGGGTAGTGGAGATGTTCGTCGGGGCAGCAGTGTCGTCCGTCGGGTGGATGCTGACCTTCTTCGTCTCTCCCGTCGACTGGAATGCGGATTCTGAAGCTGGCTTCTTCGAGGACATCAGGTCGGCGGGGTCGACTGTTTTCTTGTACTCGTCGAGCTCGAGGACGGCCATCTGCTGGTCGGCGATTCTTGATCCTTGTTGCAAGCATTCTTCGGCTCGCTGCCGATTGCCTGTGATGGTGATCACGCCTTTTAGGCTTGGCATCTTCAGCTTCAAGTATACGTAGCATGGACGGGCCATGAAACTCACATACGCTGGGCGGCCCAGGATTGCGTGGTAAGCGCTCTGGAAATCCACCACCTCAAATGTGAGCTTTTCCTTGCGAAAGTTCTTGTCGGAGCCGAAAACGACGTCCAACGTGATCTGGCCGAGTCACTTGGCCTTCCATCCAGGGACGACTCCATGGAACTGCATACTCCTCTCGCTGAGTTTGGACATCGGAATGCCCATCCCCTTGAGAGTGTCGGCATACATGATGTTCAAACCGCTGCCGCCGTCCATGAGGACTTTGCGTAGTCGGACTCCTTCCACCACCGAGTCGACGACCAGAGCTTGTCTTCCTGGGGTGGAACATGCGCTGGATGATCCGACTGGTCAAAGGTGATCGCAGTCTGAGACCATTTAAGGAACTTGGGGCTGGTTGGAGTGGCCATGTTAACCTCCCTGTTCATCAGCTTCAGTCGACTCTTGCTTTCGACGTCAGCAAAAATCATGAGTGTCGCATGGAATTGGGGGAACGGATCCTCCTTATCCTCCTCATCTTGTTCATTGACCTTCTCACTCGGTTGCCCTTCGTCGAACCCCTGGATCAGGAGGCGGCACTGCCGAGTGGTATGCTTTGGATATATGGGGTTGCCCTCTTCGTCCATCTTCGTATGAACCGGGCATGGTTGGTCCAGGATGGGATTATTGAACGGCTTCTTCTTGGGGGTAAACTGCGCCTTCCCTTTGCCCTTGAACTTGGCATTGGTCACGGCTGCAGCTTCCGCCTGCGGAGTGGATGGAGCTTTTTGCTTTTGCTTCCGAGTGTTGCTTCCCTCTCCGTCGTCGACTGTCTTGTGCTTGCCACTTCGGATGCGGTCCTCTTCTTCACCATTTGCGTAGCGAGCTGCTATCTCCATCATCTTGCTCATGGAGATGTCGCCTGTTCGGCCAAACTTCAGGTACAACTCCCTGTACCGCACGCCTGCCTTGAAGGCGCAGACTGCTTGATGCTCGGTGACGTTCTCCACCGTGTGGTAGAGAGTTGTCCAACGCTGGATGAAGTCGCGCAGGGGCTCATTCGGCTTCTGGACGCAATGCTGGAGCTCCACGAGGCCCGCAGGGCGCTTGCACGTCCCTTCGAAGGTCTTGATGAACACTCGGGCCAGATCTGCCCAACTGTAGATGCTCGAGGGGGCTAACTGATTCAGCCACGCTCGCGCCGAGCCGTCGAGCATCAGAGGGAGGTGCTTCATGGCGACATGGTCGTCCCCTCCTCCGATCTGGACTGCCACTCGGTAGTCGTCTAGCCATGTTTCTGGCTTGGACTCTCCTGTAAACTTACTGATTCCCGCCGCCAATCGGAAGTTGGGCGGGATGTCAGCCGAGTGGATGGCTCGACTAAAACACTCGGGGCCAGACACGATGGTCCTGCTTCCACTTGGACGGTCCATATCGCGACCATCGCGATGGGCTCGGCCCCTGTCGACCCTTCGCTGGGCGATACGCCCTCTTGCGTCGGGTCTTGGGTCGTAAGTGTCACCGACTGAACGCCGATCATCATGATGTCGGGACCCATAGGGCCCACCCCGCGGAGGGGTGCGTGAGCGGCGGCGATCTTCGTGAATAACGGAACGGCTGCCTCCCCTGTGGCGCTGATGGGAACCAGGGCTGTGAACCGACCGATGCGTATTCGCATGAACGGAACTATTATGGATCCTGTTGTGCGACTGGGAGACCGCCGAATTCTGCTGTTGCGCCGTGTGCAACAGGGCTCGGATCTGCTCGATCCCCCTTCCTGCCTCTGAATCAGTCGGCTGGAGGGAATCGGCTATCTTGGCAGCCGCAGCCAAGTTGAGGAGGGGTGTGCGGAACAACTCCACGTTGCTCCGCCGAGTGTGCCGACTGGCAGAACGGCGAGGTGGACGGCGCGCACCGGATGTTTCGCCGACCTCGCGCTCGCTTCGACCAGCTTGACGGGGATCTTCATGGGAGTTGGCCATGTGTACTTCTGCTCCGGGCCCGCGACCCGCATACTCGGAAGGAAACTCAGTCGGAACCGAGTCCGAGTGCTAGGATAGCGGGGCAACCACAACGGACTCTAGAACCGCCACTTGCGAAGACGCGTTCTGGCGCGCCTGGGCATGTTGCACCCAACGCTGGAGCCGCGGACGGCGGGACCGCTTGCTGCGGCGCGTGACGGCGGTGCAGGCCGACACCGGAGTCGACTGTTGGAGAAGAAGAATGCCGCGGGCGCCGGCACGGAAGTGCGTAGCCCCACGATGAGGAAGCGCCTCGACGTCGAGAGGAGCATCCCGAAGCCACGCCGAATCGTCGACGGTGAAGGGGAGAGCGCCGAAGAAGATCTGGTGACCCATGCTCGAATCTCCACCGGATGACATGACGAAAGGAAGTAGTCGCAAACTCGCCGGAAGTCGCTTAGACGCCTGCCCCAAGGTGGGCGCCAACTGTCGTGGGTATAAGCCTGACAGTAGATGTGTAGGGTACGAAAAGGATGGGCAGAGTCCTAGCTACAGCGAGGATGTATGAGTTCAGGCCCCTCTGCGGTGGAGGTAATAGCCCTACGTCTCAGTGCTCAGGGAGCTTGTTGTCGAGTGGAATAGGGAATACAATGAGTTGCTAACCCCTCTACCAGCGGGGGAGGGTGGCTTATATAGAGTACGCTACCCTCCACAACGGTTCCGGTACAGGGGTGGAGTAGTGGCGATTGAATGTGTACGTTACAGGTAACATATGCCCTAAATGCTAATAAATGCATGTGGAAACGTACGACCGTTTCCCTCCACGGGGGTTACGATGTACCGAGTGGTATCCAGTCGGTTAGCCTGATATGCTCCGAATGCTAGTCTCCGACTGGATGATCGAGGGTATGTTACCGACTGGATGACAGGGACTCCTTAATTCAGTCGGAGCTGACTAAGGGTCTAGTCCTTTGCGAGGGGTAGTCCTTGGGTAGGACCTACAGGGCAGGCCTATGACCCTACCCTAGGACTATAACCCCATCAGTGTGTGTGTGTGTGTGTGTGTGTGTGTGTTTTGCTTGGAGCCTCTTGTATGATATGAGTCTTTACTTTTTAGTTTAGCACAATCATCCTTGGTGCACACATCTTTCGAGATGGACACTTTGAATCGTGAATTTGTTAGAATACTCTATGTGCTTCACTTGTATCTTTTGAGTTAGGCAATGTTGCTCTAGTGCTTCACTTATATCTTTTAGAGCACGATGGTGTTTTATTTTATAGAAATTATTAAACTCTCATACCTCACTTATATTATTTTGAGTCTTTAAACAACATGGTAATTGGTTTAGGTTATGAATTTATTCCTAATATAATGGGCATCCAAGAGGGATATGATAAAAACTTTCATATTAAGTGCATGGAATATGATGAGAAGTTTGATTCCTTGCATATAGTTTTTAGATATGAAGATGGTAATATGAGAGTCATGCTAGTAAGTAATTGTGAATTGGAAGAAATACTTGTGTTAAAGTTTGTGATTCCCGTAGCATGCACGTATGGTGAACCGTTATGTGATGAAGTCGGAGCATGATCTGTTTAATGATTGTCAACCTTTGTGTGGAGGTCGGGATCGCGTGATGGTTAACTCCTCCCACCCCTTTCCCTAGGAGCATGCGTCTAATATTTTGATTCGATAACTAATAGACTTTTGCAATAAGTACGTGAGTTCTTTATGACTAGTGTTGAGTTCATGGATTATACTCACTCTCACCCTTCCACCTTTGCTAGCCTCTCTAGTACCGCGCAACTTTCGCTCGTACATTAAACACACCTTCCTCAAAACAGCCACCATATACTTTCCTTAAAATAGCCACCATATATTTTCCTCAAAATAGCCACCATATCGACCTATTATGGCATTTTCATAGCCATTTTGAGATATATTTCCATGCAACACCATTGTTCCGTTTTTTATGACACACACCATCACATCCATATTACTTATAGAGTCATATTTTGTTCTAGATATCGAGTTGTAATCTTTGAGTTGTAAGTAAATAAAAGTGTGATGATTTGCATTATTAGAGCATTGTCCCGTGTGAGAAAAGGATGATGGAAGATATGATTCCCTCACAAGTTGGAATGAGTCTCCAGACTTTACAAAAAATAAAAGAGGCCAGCGAAGCCCATACCAAAAAAATGAGAGAATGAGAGAAGGGACAATGCTACTATCTTTTTCCACACTTATGCTTCAAAGTAGCACCATGTTCTTCATGGAGAGTCTCCTATTTTGTCACTTTCATATAACTAGTGGAATTTTTCATCTTATGCACAACCACTTAGTTTTCTTTTTGAGCTTTCATACACTTATAACTCTAGTGCATTTGTTGCATAGCAATCCCTACTCACTCACATTGATATCTATTGATAGGCATCTCCATAGCCCGTTGATATGCCTAGTTTATGTGAGACTATCTTCTCCTTATTTTTTCTCTTGCAACCTCCACCATATCCTACTCCACCTATAGTGCTATATCCACGGCTCACGCTCATGTATTGCGTGAGAGTTGAAAAGGTTTGAGAACATAAAAAGTGTGAAATAATTGCTTGACTTTCATCGGGGTTGTGTAGGATTATATACTTTGTGTGGGGAAGATGGAGCATAGCCAGACCATATGATTTTGTAGGGATAACTTTCTAAGACCATGTTATTTCGAAAAGGATGCAGTTGCCTTGTTAGTATGCTTGAAGTATTATTGTTTTTATGTCAATATTAGACTTCTGTTTTGAATTTTATGGATTTGAATATTCATGCCACAATAAAGAATATTACATGGATAAATATGTTAGGTAGCATTCCACATGAAAAAAATTAGTTTTTATCATTTATCTACTCGAGGACGAGCAAGATTTAAGCTTGTGGATGCTTGATACGTCTCCAACGTATCTAATTTTTTTGGTTATTCCATGCTATTATATTATCTGTTTTGGATGTTTTATATGCATTAATATGCTATTTTATATTATTTTTGGGACTAACCCTTTAATCTAGAGCCTAGTGCTAGTTTTTGTTTTTTCCTTGTTTTTGAGTATTGTAGATAAGGAATATTAAATGGAGTCCAGACGGAATAAAATCACAGAAATGATTTTTCTTGGACCAGAAGAAACCTGCCAGACTTGGAGAGGGGGCAGGAGACCTACCAGGAGATGACAAGCCTGCAGGGCGCGCCTCCCTGGCTTGTGCCCCCCCCCCGCAGCTCTCCTAACCCTATTCCTCCTCCTATATATTCCCAAATATTCCCCCAACACGAAAAGAGCAACAAAAAGATACTTTTCCGCCGCCGGGAGCCTATGTTCCCATGAGATCCAATCTGGGAGCCTTTTCCGGTAATTTGTCGGAGGGGGAATCGATCATGGAGGGCATCTACATCAACTCCATTGCCCCTTCAATGATGCGTGAGTAGTTCACCACAGACCTACAAGTCCATAGCTAGTAGCTAGATGGCTTGTTCTCTCTCTTTGTTCTTCAATACCATGTTCTTAATGATCTTCATGAAGATCTATCTGATGTAATACTCTTTTGCGGTATGTTTGTCGGGATCCGATGAATGGTGGGTTTTTGTTCAGATTATCTATGAATACTATTTGATTCTTTTCTGAATTTTTATATGCATGAGTTCATATCTTTGCAAGTCTCTTCGAGTTATTGGTTTGGTTTGGCCAACTAGATTGGTAATTCTAGCAATGGGAGAAGTGCTTAGTTTTGGGTTCAATCTTGCAGTGTCCTCACCCAGTGACAATGTAGGGGTAGCGAGACACGTATTGCATTGTTGCCATCAAGGATAAAACGATGGGGTTTTGATCATATTGCTTGAGTTTATCCCTCTACATCATGTCATCTTACCTAATGTGTTACTTTGTTATTTATGAACTTAATACTCTAGATGCACGTAGGAGTCGGTCGATGTGTGGAGTAATAGTAGTAGATGCAGAATCGTTTCGGTCTACTTGACACGGACGTGGTGCCTATATGCATAATCATTGCCTTGGATATCTTCATAATTATTCGCTTTTCTATCAATTGCTCGATATTAATTTGTTTACCCACCGTATTATTTTCCTTCATGAGAGAAGCCTCTAGTGAAACCTATGGCCCCGGGGTCTATTTTCCATATTATACTTTCAGATCTATAAACCAAAAATACCAAAAAATTATTGTTGCCATTTATTTACTTTTGTTTTACTTTTCTTTCTAGCAATCTTTTATATCTACCTCTATCAGATCTCATCCTTGCAAATAACCGTGAAGGGATTGATAGCCCCTTTTTAGCGTTGGGTGCAAGTGTTTGATTGTTTGTGTAGGTGCGAGTATTGGGGCCTTGCTTGTTCCTCCTACTGGATTGATACCTTGGTTCTGAACAAACTAAGGGAAATACTTATCTATGTTGCTACATCACCCTTTCCTCTTCAAGGAAAAAACCAACACAAGCTCAAGAAGCAGCTTGGATCTCAAACCAAGGATGTTAGGGTCGATTTTACGGGACATAAAATCCCAATAATTGACCCTTGTATCATCACCATCCCAGAGATCTTTCTTCGACACTGGTGGAGACATCCTTGATACGGAATTCCAAGCAGTTACTACAATTGGATACAAGACCACAAAGGTCTAATGAGTACAACAATGATTTCTATCAGTGGAACAGGAAGGCGAATCGTGGATCTCCACCGTCGATGGTCCTTCATACCCCCGGGAACAACTAACCTAGATAATTCCTATCTCGCATGGCTGCTATCATCGATTTCCTAGGTTGTGCGGACGTCATCTTAGTGTTCCTCTCCGAATCATGATGTGACCAAGACAATAGCCAAGTACAAGCTAGTGAGTATGTTTGAATGTATTCGCAAACATCAAAAGATCTAATAAATCACGTATGATGCATGCAATTAAACCTCAAGCATATATGACATATTATGACATGTTTAAGATTCAAATTCGAGGAATGTGATCCTATAAAACAGTATATTAGCATGAAATATTAACCAACCAATTTTTTTCATGGTGTATGAATAAATTTATTGAGCAAATTTTATAATGGTGTTCATGAGGTAAGACCGTCCCGAAAGAACCCAATAGAAATCATTAAGAGAATGCCATAGTCGGGTGTATAAAGCGACACCTCATAAAAGGCTTATAAGAAAACTAACAACAAAAGTATCCAGGAGGTAGAACCTTCCCAGGAGATACTCAACAATTCATATAAAAGAAGGGGTTAGTCTGTAACAATATTTGTGATAATAATATCCCCTCATAAAAAAATTGTTTAGTTATTTCTTCTGAAGACCGACACTTGACCCATCCCAGACTGTAGCCTTACCCGCGGACATGGCTATTCGAATAGGTTTTATACTCTGCAAAGGTTGTACTCCTTACCCACAAGTAAATGATTTCTTTAGTCAACTCCAAGATGTTGGCTAATTCCAATTATGGCCTTTGGGTTGACAACACACCTCACTAGCACACACCAGCTTAACTTCCACGATGCCTGGAATCACCCAAATCATCTTCTCAAGAAAAACAATAAGACGAGGAGACTCCAATCTCGAATAGCATGGGATCACAATCTGAAAGGATCAGTATGGTTGACTAGAGGGGGGTGAATAGGCAACTACCAATTTTTAGCTCTTCTTAACAAAGGTTAGCAACAAAAGGTTCTCTAGATGAACAACTAGGTGAGCAATCTATATGATGCTAACAACAAAAACAACTAGTGCAAGCAAGGAATACACCACAACAATAATAAGTACAAAGTAAAGGTAAGAGATAACTACAAGTGGAACCGGTGGATACGAGGATGTGTTACTGAAGTTCCTTCCCTTTGACAGGAAGTACGTCTCCATTGGAGCGGTGTGGAGGCACAATGCTCCCCAAGAAGCCACTAGGGCCACCGTATTCTCCTCACGCCCTCACATAATGCGAGATGTCGTGATTCCACTATTTGTGCCCTCGAAGGCAACGATCAGACCTTTACAAACAAGGTTGGGGCAATCTCCACACAAAGCTTGGAGGCAATCTCCACACAAAGCTTGGAGGCTCCCAACAAGACCACGAAGCTTCACCACAATGGAATGTGGCTCCGAGGTGACCTCAACCGTCTAGGGTGCTCAAACACCCAAGAGTAAATAGATCCGCAAGGGATTAGTGGGGGGAATCAAATATATCTTGGTGGAAGTGTAGATCAGGGCCTTCTCAGCCAATCCCTAGGAAATCAACAAGTTTGATTGGCTAGAGAGAGAGATTGGGCGGAAATGAGCTTTGGAGCAACAATGGAGCTTAGGGAGGTAAGAGGTAACCTTCTTGGGGAAGAAGACCCCTTTATATGGTGGGGCGAAGAATCCAACTGTTACCCCCCACTCACAGCCTAAGCAGAGCGGTACTACCACTGCTAGAGCGATACTACCGCTGCTAGGAGTGGTACTACCGCACGGTAGGTTCACCAACCACGGTAGTAAAAAATTACTACCGTGCCTACCACCACTAAGGCTGTGGTTGCGCAAAAAGTCCGAGGGAGCGGTAGTAAAAAACTACTACCGCCCACAGAGCGGTACTACCGCTTGCACCAGGGGTACTATCGTTGGCCCTTTTGCATAGACAGGGAAGAACAAGCTGGAGCTCCATTGAAGCAAGAGAAAGGTGGTACAAAAGAATTGTGTACGTGTTGATTCCACCCAAACCTTTTCGAAGCGGGCCCCCTCTTAATAGTACGGCTTTACTATGACTCAAATCCACCAAAGAGAAACGTAGAAAGCAACCGTCTTTGAAAGACTCTGAGGGGCACCGAATCTTCTTGTGCCTAGTCATGAATTATCTGAAATGCTCAGTGCACACGATTAGTCCGCACATGCATTGTCATCAATCACCAAAACCACTTAGGGAGAAATATGCCCTAACAATCCTTGAGCCACCAATCCTGCCTTGTTTCGAACAACAACACCATTTGCATCTTTCTTGTTCTTGGTTCCAATGACATTATGTTCCCCGTTGGCCTTGGCACTAATTCTCAAACTTTATTGCGCTCGAAGTTGTTAAATTCATCATGCATGGCTTCAAGCCAATCGTCATCATTGCGCGCTTCATGTACCTTTTGGGATTCAACACACGAAACAAACACGTGATGCAAACAAAAGTTTGATAATTGTTGACGAGTAGTTACCTCCTTATTGAAGCTTCCAAGCACATTCTCCAAGATATGTTGTCGAAGTTGGAGCTTGGAAGCCACTTTGACAGCACGACGCTCTAAGAGATCCTTACTGGGTAGTTGAGGATCGTCATTTTGATCATCTTGAGCACCCTCTTGAGCTTGCTCACTAGTTTGCCCTTGATCTTGTGGTTGCACTTGATCTTGAGCAAACTCGGAGTCTTGAGCATGATCTTGGACATCATTTGGTGCAACACCATCCTCATGAGGTTGATCTTGTCCTTGATCTTGTTCAATGGGTTGAGGGCCTTCACTTTGTTCTTCAGAAGCGTGTGGGACTAGCGAAGGTGATGGCTCCACTTGAGTAGAGCATTATCCTTCTCCTTCAGCCACAAGGGGTTCTTCAATGGGGAATATTTGACCAATCCCCATTCTTCTTATGGCTTGAGGAGGAATTTCATCACCTACATCATAGAGACCACTTTGCTCCACTTGGGAGCCATTATTTTCATCAAACTCTATGTTACACGTCTCCTCAATGTGTCCGGTGGACTTTTTGAGAACACGGTAAGCATGAGAGTTTGTATCATAACCAACAAATATGCCCTCATGAGCTCTAGCTTCGAATTTAGATAAACGAACACCTTTCTTGAGTATGAAACACTTACAACCAAACATCGGGAAGTACTTGAGGTTGGGCTTGTTCCTGGTAAGAATCTCATATGGAGTCTTGCTCAAGCCTTTGCGGAGGTAGAGCCGACTGGATGCATGACATGCGGTGTTAATGGATTCGGCCCAAAAGTTGTACAGCGATTTGAACTCCAACATCATGGTTCTTGCCGCGTCCATCAACGTCGAGGTCTTCCTCTCCACCACACCATTTTGTTGAGGGGTACAGGGTGATGAATATTGGTTCTTGATCCCCTCGTCACTAAGGAACTCATCCAAGGTGTAGTTCTTGAACTCGGTGCCGTTGTCACTTCTAATCATCAATATCTTTGCTTCATGTTGACGTTGAGATTCATTAGCAAAGTCGATGACGGTTTGTTGTGTCTCACTCTTCCTCTTGAAGAAGTATAGCCAAGTGTATCTTGAGTAGTCATCCACTATCACCAAGCAATACTTTCTTCCCCCAAGACTATCAAAAGATGTAGGACAAAATAGATCCATATGAAGGAGCTCCAAGGGCCTTTTAGAGTAGATGATAGTCGTGGGACAGTGAGCCGTTTCATGAAGCTTTCCTTCAATACAAGCACTACAAGAACGGTCTCTGGCAAAACTCGCATTTGTTAGTCCACGAACATGGACCCCTTTGAGGAGACTTTGCAAGGATCTCATATTGACATGAGCTAGCCGGCGATGCCAAAGCCAACCCACATCAACTTTAGCCATTGGACAAGTCGCGATCTTAGTAGGTCGCTTCAAAAAGTTCACCACATAGAGAACATTCTCGACATGTCCAACAAAGGCTACTTTAAGAGTCTTGCTCCACAAAAGGGCCACAATATCAAGATTAAAGAATGTGGCAAAGCCCATAATTGCAAGCTGATGAACAGAAAGCAAATTGTATGCAAGGGACTCAACAAGCATGGCCTTCTCTATAGATAAATCTTGAGAGATGACCACCTTGCCAAGTCCCATTACCTTAGATGTTGAGGCATCAACAAATTGGACATGGGTGGCCATAGATGGAATTGGATGCACACCCACCACCAAGTCCTTGATCCCGGTCATATGATTTGTGGCTCCACTATCAAGCAACCATGACACTCCACCAGAAGCAAAGTCCTACAAGAGATCAATGCTTGGATGTAGGTACCCATTCTTGAATGGGTCCTTTGATGTTAGAAACAAGGGTCTTAGGAACCCAAATAGCCCATTCAATGTACTCATAATAAGAACCAACAAATTTAGCATAAACATGCCCATAACTAGCACGACATAAAATAAAAGAGGGGTTAAAGTCGCCGGCTTTGTTGGTAGAGGTGGTTTTTTCCTTCTTGGCATTAATACCCCTTCCTTGTTATTCATCTTCTTATGAATAATCTCACCCTCTTTGACAAAAAAGTCTTTTAGATAGGAAGATAGCTTGGTCTTGTTCTTGTTTTTCTTCTTAGACTTGGGTGCAAACCCAAGTCCCTTCTTTCCTACAACTTCCTTTTGATTACTCAAAAGGTCATTTAGTTTCTTCTCTCCTTGGATGCATGACACAAGGCCCTTTTTTAGTTGTTCTTTCAACTTAGCATTCTCCTCCACAAGATGCACATGCTCACAACAAGGGTTAGTAGCACAAGCATTATCAATTAGAACAAAAGGAGGACAAGTAGAAATCTCCTTGGTTAGTTTTACTTGGGGTTGATCATGAGACTCCTTAAGACGGAAATGAACACTTTTCAAGACCATGTGGGCCTTCTCAAGTGTATTAAATTCTTCCTTGAGTCTATCATAGCCAACCCCAAGTGCAACATTATCGGAATTAAGCACACGGGTAAGAACAATATCATGATCAAGATCTTTTTGCAATTTAGCATGATCAATGTTGTGTGACTCCTCAAGAGCCAAAGAAAGACCATGCTCTTCCTTTGGATAGTTCCGCAATATCATCGACGTAATCACGACTATGTCCCTCCAACTTGGAGATAGTATCCTCATGAGTCTCAATGAGATCATTGGCCTCACCAAGTTGTTGCAAAAGAGCAACAAAGTGCTTCTTGGATTCACCTTTGATCTTACACAGGAATTTGTCAAACTCATTCTCATCAAGCTCCACTACTTAACTATCATCAACACAATCTAACAATGAAGGAGAAGTAGTGATAGTGGTCTTGATGTTGGGGGTTACCTTATTGATACGTTTGGCCATGAGGCACTTGGTGATGCGGTTCTCGTTGGTGGCGCCGAGGAGAGACACCTTGGGGGAGGAAGTGGAAATGGCCACAGTAGCCGTTGCCATCCCCTCACGGACTGTATCATCTTCGTCATCATCGGAGGTGTACTCTTCATGGGCCACCAAACCCCTTGGAGAAGTCTTCTTGGTGAAGATATTCTTGCTTGGGAAAGACTTGGCTTTGTCTTTGTGAATGAGCTTGCCCCCGTTGTCTTCCCTCTTCTCATAAGGACAATCCACCACAAAGTTACTCACATTGTCGCAATTGTAGCATGTCCTTACTCGTTGCTTGTTCTTGGACCCACTTGAGTTGTTCTTGAAGAAGTTGGGCCTTGAGTTTCTCTTTTTGCCCCAAAATTGCCTTGATGCAAGACCCATGTGCTCGTGATAAGCATACTTTGTGTCTTCTTCATACGAAATGACCTTGGATCTCAAGAAAAGGATGGGTGAGGCTTTCTTTGACCGGACACAAGCAAGAGCATTGTCGGCAGTCTTGTTCATGATATTCATGGCAATAAACTCATCCAACACTTTGCTTGAGTTCAAAGTGTGGAAGTTCGGCCTTTGACGAATGACGGAGAACATGGCTTTGTTGAATGGCATGATAGCCTCGAGAAATTTGCGTTTGATCCAAGTGTCACCTGTATCCTTGCTCCCATGCTCTTGGAGAGCAACGACAAGAGTAGTCACACTTCGGTAGAGATCATGGGGGTCCTCATCTTCTAGCATCACAAACTCATCGGCCTCATCCAGAACCACATCAAAGTTGGACCATTGAATGCTTGAGCTCCCCTTGTACAACACCATGATTTGCTCCCAACAATCCTTTGCACGGGTGAAGGGGCGCAAGTGAGATAGATCTTCGGGAGGAATCGCTGATTGAAGGGTGAACAAAGCGGAAGATTGTATTGATTGTCCACCTCTTCTCTTGGAGTGAGGTTGTTTGGATCATGTGGGTAGAAGCCTTATTCGATGATTCTCCAAATATTTGTTGAGTTGTGAGTCAAATGAGACTTGATGCAAAAGACCCAATTAACGAAATCACCTTTAACAAGTTTAGGAGGAGGACCAAGGTTATTAATATGCGGTGTAGGGACCGGTCCTCCATAGACCGGGGGAGGAGGAACCGAGGCAAAGTTTCCCGTCCCATTCTTGTCAAGAGGGGAAGAAGTTGGAGTATCTTTAGCCGGTTCCTTTTCAGAATTGGGCTCCGACTCCGATGTGGTGGGTTTAGCCACAAGAAACGGTACTGGAGAATTCTTCATCCCCTTAAGTAATTCTTTAAGCATGGACTTGACTTCGATCGTCATGGACGTCTTGAGTGAGGTCATAGCCTCATTCAAGTCGTCCTGTGTGATCGAACTCAACTCCACGACCTTGGGCACTTCGTGCCCAACCTCACCGTCGTCAACCATACTCTTTGGGTGGTGAAAACCTTAACAAACAGACGTGGCTCTGATACCAATTGAAAGGATCAATATGGTTGACTAGAGGGGGTGAATAGGCAACTACCAATTTTTAGCTCTTCTTAACAAATTAGGGTTAGAAACAAAAGGTTCTCTAGATGAACAACTAGGTGAGCAACCTATATGATGCTAACAACAATGACAACTAGTGCAATCAAGGTCTACACCACAACAATAATAAGTACGAAGTCCAGGTAATACATAACCACAAGTGGAACTTGTGGAGACGATGATGTGTTACCGAAGTTCCTTCCCTTTGACAGGAAGTATGTATCCATTGGAGCGGTGTGGAGGCACAATGCTCCCCAAGAAGCCACTAGGGCCACCGTATTCTCCTCGCGCCCTGACACAATGCGAGATGCCGTGATTCCACTATTGGTGCCCTTGAAGGCGGCGACCGGACCATTACAAACAAGGTTGGTGCAATCTCCAACAAAGCTTGGAGGCTCCCAACAAGACCACGAAGCTTCACCACAATGGAATGTGGCTCCAAGGTGACCACAATCGTCTAGGGTGCTCAAACACCCAGGAGTAACAAGATCTGCAAGAGATTAGTGGGGGGAATCACATATCTCTTGGTGGAAGTGTAGATCAGGGCCTTCTCAAGCAATCCCTAGGAAATCAACAAGTTTGATTGGCAAGGGAGACAGATTGGGCTGAAATGAGCTTTGGAGCAACAATGGAGCTTAGGGAGGTAAGAGGTAACCTTCTTGGGGAAGAAGACCCCTTTATATAGTGGGCGAAAGAATCCAACCGTTACCCCCCCCCACTCACAGCCCGAGCAGAGGGGTACTAGCGCTGCTAGGAGGGGAAACACCCATGCCCCTAACCCGATGACTTGCATTATTCTTGGATTCTGGAAAGCGTCATCGATGACCCCTCTATATGGTGTGTGCAGGAAAGGGGTTAACAACTAACCGAACCGTACCCTACCCGTGGCAGGGAAAGTGTCAGCATGAATCAAGTATGGGGTTACCAAAACAAGACTCCATTTAGATTGACTTGGGAGGTTTAAATTTTTTTTACAATGGTTAGCACAATATATTTTCTTGGTAGTACCCAATAGGTTCACCACCCAGCATGTCCCAACATGCCATCGCTAAACATTATCAACACAACGAGATTTCTGTCTCATGGTCGCCTTTTCTCATCACTAATTCCGGATTAGTCTCGACCAACATAGACATATTTGGCAGGCGACAATAACCATACCCAGTCATGCTTCATGTGTAATTGAAGATAAGATATTATAACGTAACATACATGTATGAATAGCCATATACAAATTTCATTCAAATTATCATAGTCATGATTCAAATATTCTAGAAAGCAAACAACCAAACATTCACCATATCAAGTGTCCAAGATTATTTCCTTGGGTATGTACTGGTGTTGGTTCACTCCACAAATTTGCAAAAAATATCTTCCCTCCATTTTTCCTATTTTCAAAATATTGCAATTACCACATAATCTAAAAATAGTACAAAAAGTTGTCTGGAAATTTCTGAAATAAATACTAAAATAAACTAGATGTCAATTAAATAATGTAAAAAGAAAGAATCAAGTCATTTGGAGTTGTGGTTAAGAAATTCGAAGCACTCTAAGTTAGGATGAAATCTGCTTTTTAAATAACATCTACTCCCTCCGTTCCTAAATATAAGTCTTTGTAGAGATTTCACTAGTGGACTACATACGGATGTATATAGACATACTTTAGAGTGTACATTCAATCATTTTGCCCCGTATGTAGACACCTAGTGAAATTGCTTAAAAGACTTATATTTAGGAACGGAGGGAGTATAAAAGAAAACAGTTCACACATGAATACATTTCCCAAATAAGGAAACTTATTTGGGAAAATCCGTTTTCACTTAAGACAGGTCGGCACGGAGCTCGGTCACTCACAGTGGGCCTGCCTGACCCAATGGTCATGTTCGAGTGGTCCTCCCCGTGCACTACAATGGAACAGGGGAGGGGCGGCTGCCGATGATGATTGTCGATAACCGACGATGACTCGTGGGGAGTTAAGCATACGAGCGCACTCAGAAGGTCAAGGCGAACCTCTCGGTACTCGTCTTGGCCTCCGTGGTGGACAGAGTCGACGACGACGAGGTCTCAGGCGGATGATGGTGTTAGGTGTAAGGGGGAATATGCTCACGACTCATCTCCAGGGAAATTAATGAGTGAAATGGCCTAGTGGATGCTCAAGGAGGTCGTAGGTGAAGAAAGATGTGAGGGGAAGGCATCACGGGAGGATCCAGCTATACGGCGAGGTTTGGCGGCCGCCATACCTAAATTTTGGCAAAAATACTACGTATATTTACTAGACGCTTTGTTTTTCGGTTTCAGTTTGTGCTAGACTATGTAGGGAGGGTCCCTCCTGCTCTCATTTTTTCATTTGTAATATGTTATGTGCAACTAGCTGCTCCAAATTCCATACGCCGCCATGGATGAAAGCTCTCCATTTTATTTTGTGGAGCGGACTGGAGAGGAAGACGATAGAAGGGTGTAACGCCCTAGATGCGATCCTATCCTTATTTTGGCTCGAGGGCCTCGACAGGGATAAAAGCACATCTCATCGTTTCGCAAGAATGGATATCGTTACAAGTACATGTACTGAAGAGAAGAGTATATGTAATTGGCTTACATTCGCCACAAGCTACATCCGAGTCACATCAGTACAATACATAAACATCACGAAGAGGAGGAGGGTCCGACTACGGACGAAAACAAACGAGAAAAGAACGACGTCCATCCTTGCTATCCTAGTCTGCCGGCCTGGAACTCATCCTAGATCGATGAAGGAGAAGAAGAAACTCCAAATGAACAATCAACGCGCTCGCGTCTTAATATCCTTTACTTGCACCTGCAACTGGTGATGTAGTAATCTGTGAGCCACAGGGGACTCAGCAATCTTATTTCCAAAGGTATCAAGACTAGTAAATCTTAATGGGTGAGGTATGGTTAAGTGGTGAGGCCGCAGCAAGCAAGTACAAGAATAAAGAGGGGGAAGATCTACGCACAGCGGACGGGAACTACTGGTGATCAAACGAATGATCATGAACACCTACTTACGTCAGACATAACCCCACCATGTCCTCGATCAGAGAAGGAGCTCACGAAAGAGACAGCCACGGTTACGCACTAAGTTGACATATTTTAATTAAAATTACTTCAAGTTATCTATAACCGGATGTTAAACAAAGTTTCCACGTTGCCACATAACCACGGGCACGACTTTCAAAAGATTTAACCCTGCAGGGGTGCTCCAACTAGTCCATCACAAACTACCACACGCTGCGACGGAATGACCTTGATCAGGGAAACTCGTGATCTTCTCGGATCCCTATGGAAAACCTCAACCTTGAGTTAGCTCAACGCATCCTCGGAATCCCTCGCACAAGACGCTCGAGAAAGGTAAAACAAGTCCAGCAAGGCCACCAGGCGTGTCGACAATCCCGATAGGAGCCGCGTATCTCGTTCTCAGGACACGACGGATGAGCAATACGTACGGTGGCCGGATAGAAATCCCCCGAGTTGCCCCAGGTGGCCCCACAAGTGGCTCTATTTTGGACCAGCACCATCTGCACTGGCCTTCCCTATATTATGTAGAATTACTCCTCGGGTTCATGACGCCCTATGTTTTTCAGTATTATCAGAATTATTATGTTGGGAAAATATAGTACCAACGTTGGGCCTTGCGAGACGAGCTTTATCCTAAAACGAGAATCTAGGGGGTCCCCATAACAACCCCAAGCATGTTAGGAGCGCTCATTTATGGAACATAACACCGGTAGCCGAAACTAAGGCGGCAAAGGTGGAACAAAACACCAGGCTAAAAAGGCCGAGCCTTCCGCCTTTCACCAAGTATATAGGTGCATCAAACTAAATAGCATTTAATAGGGTGATATAACAAGGAACCCATGTTATCACATGGAAGCAACTGCACCTGCAACTAGCAACGCTACACATGGTTAAACAAGCGGTAACATAGCCAATCAGTGGTTTGCTAGGTTGTGAACAGGTTGAATGTTTTCATGGTAATGCTGAGAGGCTGGTATTTAACAGGTGGTAGGCAGTGAGACATAGCAAAAGAAACGATAAAACTAGCATGGCAATGATAGTAATGGTATCTAGGGAAATGGCCATCTTGCCTGAGATCCCGTTTGGAAGAAGAATGCCTCCATGAAGCAGACGAACCGATGTAGTCGAACGGATCCTCACTTTCCGACACGCTTGCAGAACTCTATCGAGACGAAGGAAACCAGAAACAAGAATCAACACACGATATTCACCACGGGATGCACAACACAAATGATGCATGAGCGGTTACAGTTATGCAGGGTATGGCATCACAAATCACAACAATCAACCACTACACATTAAGTGAAGTTCAATATGCAACGAGTTGCATATTGACGAAACTCCACATACGAATTATTTAGTTCTATCCCGATTAGGTACACGGCAATATTAATTGTGGTTAAACATGGCAAGAGGTGAAGCGTAATTAATCTACCTATCTAGGCATTTTAAATGAAGTCAGAAACGACTTATAGCATCTCCGAACTGACCTCATGCATTAATTTATAATTTTGTCCAGATCTGAACTAACACGTTTTAATATTTGTTAAAAATAAAAATAAATAGGTTCACATGATTCTACGCGTCGTTCTAGTCCATTTACATATATGGAACATCTCCAACGGAGCTACAGTTCAAAAGATACGAACACCGCAAGATATGATGGCATGAATGCAATATGTATGCAATGACAGCCACAAGCATCCCAAAACATCCAAACAGCAAGATAATATGAACCTACGCGATATTCTAAACAAGTTTCATATAGGACACGATCAAAACGGAGCAACGGTTCAACAAATACAAGCTACACAAGAAATTGCTATAATCTGCCCAAAACAGCAACATGTTATTTTCTACACCCCAAAACAACAAGCTACATAAATCTAAAATGCTGAAACAAGGCATGAGACAGTAGAGGGCAATATGCACTTCAACACCCTACTAATAACATCTAGCATGGCAGCATGGATCACTAGGAAAACAACTCACAAAATGGCATCTCACACACAGTTTCAGACTTAGTGAAAATATAAGTTTTGACAGTGCACTTTTCAATCTGAAGGCATATTGACAGCAGAAAAACTATATGCTACATGGCATAGAATGGCACGAAAATTTATAGCATGCTAGAGAATCTTAAGGACTACAAATAACTCCATTGCACAAACCCCAAAAGAGTTGTAGATCACTAGGAAAACTCGTGGCAAGACAGCAACAAAATATTACAGATCTCAGACTTCGAAATAGTTCAGCATCTCAAAACAACACTACTTTCAAGCACGTTGACAACAAGAAAACAACACCCAACATGGAATTCTATTGCAACCAAAATTACCAGGGGCTAGCATACATATCCAAGGGCATATCTCTAGTTCAAAACTGATTCATATCATGCACGAAATAAATCCCAGAAAATAGACAAGAGGGCAACATGGCAGAAATATCATAAATGCTAACTTACACGAAAAACAAAACTAAATGCACAGTTAAATTCTATGGATTTTTCTACCCCGAAAACATATATAATATGTGGGGTTTGAAAAATAAACTAGCGCCACACGTATATGCGAGAATATGTCCTAAACACGGCATAGCAAACTATTAACAACTCCTACATGCAAAAATGCAAGCAACTACTCTAAAATACATGACAAAGGGTCACGAACAACATGAACATTTATCTACGGGATTTGAACAATCCGGACGCGCGCAAAAATAACTACGGGACATCTAACATATTAGGATAGCACGCAAAGCTAGGAAAATGGCAGGTCAAACCACTTTAAACATGCATGCAAGTTGTAAAATCATAATCTACGTGAAATTCTACATGAGTTACATATTTAAATCTTCGCGATCCGATGCATGGTTTGAAATCTACGGGCATTTGAAAATCAGCTATTTCCTGGAAACGAAATAAAACGCAGGTTATTCTAAAACTTCTACGGGCCGAAACTGGGCAGGGCGCAGCTTACTATCTTGCGCCACGGGCGAGGAATAGAGGGACAGGGGAGGTATCTCACCACGGGCCATTGGCCCGGTCGGTGGAGAGGCTGAGGCAGGCCGGGGCTGGTTCCAGCTGCAGAAGATGGGCCGGGGCGAGGCAGGCCGACTCGTGGCCTGGTGCTGGGCCGGAGCCTGGAGTCTGGCCCATGCGGGAGTCAATGATCCCCGATCCAGATCGGCGTGGGGCGGCAGCTCGCCACGGCAGCATGCGCGGCACACCGGCAACGGGAGGGGCTGGCGGCGAGGGAGGTCGGAACTAGCGCGGGGGAGAGGGTTTCTCGGACCGGATCTAGTCGAATCCGGTTGGTGGTGGCTTGAGGCGGCGTGCAGTTGCGGCGCACGAGGGCGTGGGGCGACGCGGGGAGGAGCTCGGCTCGGGGTAGCGAAGGCTGCCGGCGAGCGGCGGCCGGCGGGAGGCGACGGGGTTCGCAGGTGGTGCTCGGCACGAGCTGGCGCGAGGGATCCTCCCCTCCAGCAGTCGGCTGGCGGCGGAGGCGCTAGCCCGGACCGGGCCCGGGTGGGCCAAATCTGGGTTCAGCGGGCCCTGGCGGCGGCTGAGGGGACAGAGAACGCTGGGGAGGAGAGAGAGCAGCGGCTGGCTAGGGTTAGCCACGAAAATCGAGGATGAGATGGGGTTTGCTGTTTATTTATAGACACGGGGCTAGGGTTATCCGAATCCGGCTTCGTTTTCGACCACGAGATCGCGATCGGACGGCCACGGATGCGAGAAGTGGCTAGGTGGGCTGTGTAGAGTGGCTAGCCGGAGATGAGAGGGAAAACAGGCGACCCGGCAATGAGTTTTTTAAACCGAGAAAACCGTTCAATGAATAACCGACAACGGTGCCGCTACGGTCGACCGTTCGGGTACCAGACGGACTCTGATTGCGACGAAAATTGGCAGGCGGCCTACCTATATTAAAATAAGACCGTACACCAAGTTTTGACCCAATCCTAGAATATTTTATACACACTTTTAAACCCAAATATTTTAACGATGTCGCGGGCGCGTGCGTGTATGGTCGGGCTCAACACGGTCAACGACGAGAACAGAGAGAACCGCAACTAATAACGGATGCAAATTTTGAAAACTCACGGCAACGGATTGTCGATGCAATGCAGATGATGCGCATGATGTGAAGATGAATGCAATAGACAACCTAATCACTGGACGACAACGGAATAAAAGGGGAATCTTCTGGAGCGTCGGTCTCGGTCTATCACAAAGGGTATGGTGAACCATTTTTTGGGCCTGGCATATTGGAATGGCTAAGTTGTGGTGTGATCGAGGTTATGAATTTTTGACCCGGTCACCTACATACATGCAGGTCTCATATGGATTTGATTTAATACGTACGTGCTTGATGTGACCATATTAACCATGAATCAACAATGTCTAAATCTACATACATTCTTTATTCATTCCTCTACCTACCACTTGTGGACTATAGATTTAAAAATAATTATTCTATTGAGACTACAACATACGGATAATTGGGGAAAAAGGCTGAAAATGTGTGGTAGCCCGAGTGAGATATTTCTTCATGCCATACCTTGAATTTTATATGCTCCTATTTGGATTGTACATGGTAGCTATAGTACACAACAATGGTTGAAAGTTTGATGTCCCTCTTTCTTTTCTTTGTCTTTGCCAGGCCTAAATTTTATGTATGATGTGAACCACTACTTTTGTTATGATATTTGTTTCCTCAATGTTTAGCATGTCTCTTAAAAATTGGGAAAACAATTTGCATTTTTCAATTTTAGGGTTCCGTTTTAGCATTTGGCACTAAGGTGGTCGGGGTGTGCACGTGGCAACGTCCAGCCGCCAACGGGCCACGGAGCAGGAGCGACCCATAGTTATATTATACAATGGTTCCTTTCTTATGAATACCACCCCACCTAAAAGTTATTCCTGCCTTCGCCACTAGAAGCCATTGGTGGCATCAGAATTGTGGAGACAACAGCGACGGCCGCTTCAGCCTGAGATGGAGAAGATGGCTGATGTTTGATGTGTATCCCTTGCAATGACGCCAGAAATAGTTGTGTCGAGGGCACGAGGAATCCTTCAGCTACGGCTGCGCCTTAAGGGACTTCCTAGGCAAGTATGCAAAGGATTTCCCCTGTGGCCTTGGAGCCTTGTGTTGGTGTTCCCTCGAAGCGGAAAGGGTGATGTAGCACAGCGATGTAAGTATTTCCCTCAGTTTGAGAACCAAGGTATCAATCCGGTGGAAGAGTATCTCAAGATCCTGCACAAACACAAAAGCTTGCACCCAACGCTATGAAGGGGTTGTCAATCCCTTATAGATTGTTTGCCAAGTGAGAATTGAAAGCAACAAAGTAACAAAGCAAAGTAAAAGCGGAGATGTAAACGATGGATGTGAATAGACCCGGGGGTCGTAGTGTTTACTAGTGGCTTCTCTCATGAAAGCAAGTAGACGGTGGGTGAACAAATTACTGTCGAGCAATTAATAGAATTGTGTAGAGTCGTGACGATATCTATGCAATGATTATTTCTATAGGCATCATGTCTGAAACAAGTAGACCGATACTTTCTGCATCTACTACTATTACTCCACACGTCGACCGCTATCCAGCATGCATCTAGTGTATTAAGAGCATCTCTGGTAGAACCCTCAAACCCTTAAATCTAAAACCAGTTTTAGGGGTTGAGAATTGCCCATTTTTGACACTTTTAAGGGTTAAAAAACAGGGGCAAAGACTAGAACCCTCAAACCCAACCCTTATAACGGAATATTCCGTTATAAGGGTTGGGTTTGAGGGTTCTAGTCTTTGCCCCAACCAAAACCCTTAAAACTGTCATTTGGCATTGCATAATTTTCACTAGACAAACATAATAAACCTTCAAACAAACATGGAAATAAAGATCATTGATGCATGGTTTAATATTTTTTACATCACACAATCATCATATCCCCCCTCTCATCGGCACCATCACCAAAAAGTTGCACTTGGCGCCATTTCCTAGACCACTTGCACGTCCATCAAGCACCTCCATTGTCGCCGGTGGTGGAGTCATCCACACCGCCATCGCCACCACCACTCATCGGAGTGTCACCTCGAAGAGTAGAGGACGCACCACGGAATATCCTCTTCCTCTCTGCGATGTCCTCCTTGTAGTCCGTCCAACATTGCAATTGTTCTTGATCCATGTCCTTCTTGGACATCATCATGTGCTCCTTCTCTTCCACCATGAGTTATTTCCATACCTTTGTCTCTTTCACCTTGATCATCCTCTCCTCCAAGTCGGCCTTGCGCTTTGCTTCTTCATGTTTTGTTTCAACTTGTGCAAGCTTGACCTCTTTCTTCTTCTCGGTGATAAGAATCTTCGTCTCCAATGTCTTCCTTGTCAATTCCTCTCTTGCCTTCATCATTTGCTCCATCTTCTCCCTTAGGCTTGATGCCTCTCCTTCCATCTTCACCCTTTGCTTGCCCTTCTTGGTTCCCTCGGGCTTTCCCAAATTCCTCTCCTTCTCCTCATCTTCACTATCATCCATCCTAAGCATTGCCGACTTCTTGGGTGCGGTCTCTTGATCCCTCAACTTCCACTTGTCAAAGGTTTGAAGAATTGCCCAAGCATGCTTAAATGGGAATGGCTTGCCCTTGGAAGCGACCATCTCCTTGTACCTCATGCCGGCAATTGTCTCCTATCAACCACACATAATCACATAAGAACCCACCAATAGCATAGTACACACACATAATCAAAATAGTGAAGAGATATGTACTCACATAGTCACTCTCCACGGTTCCACTAGGTGGTGCATCCCTCACTTGGTCCATGGCCGCACTCCAAGGAGCACAAGCGGGCTTCACCAAATCCCACCGGCCTTGAAGCGACCGGTAACTGCGAGAGATGAACGCACTATTCTTCGGCTTCATCCTACAATAGTTGTCCTCGATCCTGTGCCAATACCTTTTACCGGTTTGATCGGTGCCGGTGGTTGCATCCATCCCCACAGATGCCCAAGCGCGAACCAAGAGGATATCTTCCGCTTCGGTGTAGTTTGTCGACCGCGCGTGTGGGCGGGAAGCGGCGGTGAATGCCTCCTCCCCTATCTCGGCCACCTCCTCCTCGTCATCACCTTCATCCTCCTCATCTTCCTCAATCTCCTCACCAAAGGGTTCTAGAGGCGGAGCCTCGAGGTCCACCTCCGCATCTTGAAGGAGGTCCATGAACGAGGCTGGGGTTGCCATTTCCTCGAACACCTCGTGCGCGGCAGGAGGAGGTTCGGCGACGGCGGCGGCCGGGGCCGCGGGCTTCTTCCGCGCCGCGACCTTCTTCCGCTTCGGGGACGCGCCAGTGGCCTTGGAGGAAGCCCCTCGCGGCCCACGGGAGGAGACCTTCGGCCGGCTCTTCTTGACGGGGGCGGGCGGGACGGTGGCCAGGGCGGGCGCGGCAGCGGCCGGGGCGGGAGGAGGCGGTGCGAGGCCCGCCCGCCGCTGCTTGGCCCCGACGTGGGTCGCCGCCACCACGTCGGCCACGGTGGCCGAGGCGTGCGGGGCGGGGGTGGGGCGGGAGCGGCGGCGGCTGGCGCGGCGGCAGGCGGGGGTGCGGCGGCGGCCGGGGCCTCCATGGCGGCGGTCGGACGCGGGAGGAGCTGGGAGGCGGGGCGGCTTTTCCCTCCGACGCGATGTGTGAAGTGGAGTGCGGGTTGGGGGAGTTTTCCCTCCCAACCCTCACTTCTACAGGCTGGGAAGGGGTTTGAGGGTTGGACCTCTAAATTTTTTTACGGGTTTAAGGGTTTAAGGGTTCTAGTCTACACCGTTTTTCCGACGAAAACTGTAAAAAAGCGGTTATTTTTAAGGGTTTGAGGGTTTGAGGGCTCTACTAGAGATGCTCTAAGTCCATAAGAACAGAGTAACGTCTTAAGCAAGATGACATGATGTAGAGGGATAATCTCAACCCGATGATAAAAACCCCATCTTTTTACCCTTGATGGCAACTACTTGATGTGTGCCTTGCTGCCCCTACTGTCACTGGGAAAGGTCACCACATGGCAGAACCCAAAACCAAGCACTTCTCCCATTGCAAGAATCATAGATCTAGTTGGCCAAACAAAACCCAAGACTCGGAGAGACTTACAAGGATATCAAATCATGCATATAAGAAATCAGCAAAGACTCAAATATATATCATAGATAATCTGATCACAAGTCCACAATTCATCGGATCTCGACAAACACACCGCCAAAGAAGATTACATCGGATAGATCTCCATGAAGATCATGGAGAACTTTGTATTGAAGATCGAAGAGAGAGAAGAAGCCATCTAGCTACTAACTACGGACCCTTAGGTCTGAAGTGAACTACTCACGAGTCATTGGAGGGGCGATGATGATGATGAACAAGACCTCCAACTCCAAAGTCCCCTCCCGCAGGGCGCCGGGAAGGGTCTCTAGATGAGATCTCGCGGAAACGGAAGCTTGCGGCGGGGGAAAAGTATTTTCGAGGCTCCCTGATTTTTTGCGGAATATTTGGGAATTTATAGGCCAAAGACCTAGGTCAGGGGGCGGCCAGGGAAGCCACAAGCCTGCCCACCCCCGCCTCCCCTGGTGGCGGAGTGGGGGCTTGTGGGCTCCCTGGAGCCCACCTGGCTTGGCCCAAAAGCCCCTGGACTTCTTCCGTCCGGGAAAAAATCATTTCGGGGTTTTTCTTCCGTTTGGACTCCGTTCCAAAATCAGACCTGAAAAGAGTCAAAAACACAGAAAAAACAGGAACTGGCACTTGGCACTGAATTAATAAGTTAGTCCCAAAAAGATATAAAAAGGTACATAAAACATACAAAGAAGGCAAGATAACAGCATGAAACCATCAAAAATTATAGATACGTTTGAGACGTATCAAGCATCCCCAAGCTTAACTCCTGCTCGTCCTCGAGTAGGGAAGTGATAAGAATGAATTTTTGATGCTTTCATGCTACCTAGCATAGGTGTCCTTTGTAATTCCTCTTATGTGACGTGAATGTTCAGATCCATTAGATTCAAAACTATAGTTTGCCATTGACGTGGAAACAATAATAATTCAAGCAAACTAGCAAAGTAATCATGAACTTTCAAAATAACAAGGCCAAAAGAAAGTTATCCCTACAAAATCATATAGTCTGGCCATGCTCTATCATCATTGCACAACAAATTTAAATAATGCACAACCCTGGTATTGGCCAAGTAATTGTTTCACACCTTTACTTTCTCAAACATTTTCAACTCTCACGCAATACATGAGCGTGAGCCATGGTTATAGCACTATAGATGGTGTGGAATGTGGTGGGGGTTGCAAGACAAAAAGGAGAAGATAGTCACATTAACTAGGCATATCAATGAGCTGTGGAGATGCTCATCAATAGATATCAATGTGAATGAGTAGGGATTGCCATACAAATGATGCACTAGAGCTACAAGTATGTGAAAGCTCTTAAAGAAAACTAGTGGGTGTGCATCCAACTTTCTTGATCACGAAGACCTAAGGCAATTTTGAGGAAGCCTATCATTGGAATATACAAGCCTAGTTATATAATGAGAATTTCCCACTAGCTATATGGTGGTGACAAAACGAGAGACTCTCAATCATGAAGATCATGGTGCTCAAAATGCACAAGTGTGGAAAAAGTGGTAGCATTGTCCCTTCTCTCTTTTTCTCTCATTTTTTTTATTTATTTTGGTGGGATCTTTGGCCTCTTTTTTTATGGGCTTCTTTGGCCTCTTTTATTTCCTCACATGGTACAATTCTCCACTAATGATGATCATCACACTTTCAACTCAAAACTTAGAGCAATTATGACTCTATATGGAATGCCTTCGGTAGTGTACCGTGGCAATGATCTAGCATGGCATGGACATCAATGGAAACATCATGCTAGCTATCTTACGATCATGCACAGGCAATGTAGACGTGGTGGCACATATCATGGTAGTAGTTGTATGGAAATATATCTCGGAATGACTTTGAAAAATCCATAGTAGGTAGGTATGGTGGTTGTTTTGAGGAAGGCTAATGGTGGGTTTTGTGCACCGGCGAAAGTTGCACGGCACTAAGAAGATAGTGAAGGTGGAAGGTGAAAGTGCATCTAACCATGGACTCAACATTAGTCATGAAGAACTCATATACTTGTTGCAAAAGTTTTATTAGTAGTCAAAACAAAACATTCAATGCATACTCCTAGGGGAAGGGTTGGTAGGTATAAACCATCGCGCGATCCCGACCGCCACGCAAAGGATGACAATCAATAGACTAATCATGCTCAGATTTCATCACATAGCGGTTCACCATACGTGCATGCTACGGGAATCACTAACTTCAACACAAGTATATCTAGATCCACAACACCTTACTAGCATGACTTCAATATTACCATAACCACAACTCAAAACTAATTGAGATGAATCAAACTTCTCTAACTATTCAATGCACATGAAGGTGGAAGTTTTCGTATCCCTTTGGATAACTACCCCTTTTGAGACTACTTTCAAAGCATAGATCCACTACCAAGCCACGCACAGTGTGCTCTAAAAGATATAAGTGAAGCACATAGAGCAAAAGTATCTAGCTCAAAAGATATAAGTGAAGCACATGTGAGCTGAATTGTCTACCAAAAGATATAAGTGAAGCTCGTCAAAATCACGGTGTGTGCATGTCTCTCTCTCTAGGTGTGCAGCAAGTATGATTGTGACACAACAACAAAAAATAAAAATACTCCTACAATACAAGACGCTCCAAGCAAAAAACACATAACATGTGGTGAATAAAAATATAGCCCCAAGTAACGTTACCGATGGATTGAAGACGAGGGAGGGGATGCCTTCCCGGGGCATCCCCAAGCTTAGGATTTTACGGCATCCTTGAATCTCTGGGGGTGCCTTGGGCATCCCCAAGCTTGAGGTCTTGCCACTCTTTATCTTTTTGTCCATAAGAACTTCACCCAAAACTTGAAAACTTCACAACACGAAACTTAAACGGAAACTCGTGATAACATTAGTACAAGAAAGCAAACCACCACTTCCTTGGGTACAGTAGCAAACTTAAATTCTACTTGTGATGATTTTGGGTTACTATACTTTCTATCTTCCATGGCTAATACCCCCGATACTATCCGTAGTTTCATCAAAATAAGCAACCAACACAACAAAAACAGAATCTGTTAACAGCAGACCAGTCTGTAGCAATCTGTATGTTTTGTATACCTCTGGTACTTCAAAAATTCTTAAAAATTACGACAGTGTGAAGAATTTGCGTAGCAATCAGAAGCAAAAATAATCAGCTCAAAATCTCTTACAGAAAACAAATGAAAATTATTTTCGTGATCAGAAAGTTTCTGTCTTTTCCAGCGTGACCAAATGATCATCCCCAAGACTAATCATAACGGTCTTGCTTGGCAAAAACGCAAAAAGAAACACAAAAGACACAATAATAACAGAATTATGATGGTGTGAAAAACACAAAACAGAAATAAAAAGGATAGTTTCGTTGGGTTGCCTCCCAACAAGCGCTTTTGTTTAACGCCCTTAGCTAGGCGAAAGTGATGGAATCACGTATAGTCATCTTTGTTGCTCAAACCATAGGTAGCCCTCATCGTAGATTCATAAGGCAATCTTATTTTCTTTCTAGGAAAGTGCTCCATGCCCTTCTTTAAGGGAAATTGAAATCTAATATCCCCTTCCTTCATATCGATGATAGCACCAATAGTCCTTAGGAAAGGTCTACCAAGAATAATGGGACATGAAGGATTGCAATCTATGTCAAGTACAATGAAATCCATGGGTACATAGTTCTTATTTGCAACAATAAGAACATCATCGATCCTCCCCATGGGCTTCTTGACGGTAGAATCCGCAAGATGCAAATTAAGAGAACACTCTTCAATCTCATGAAAACCAAGAATATCACATAAAGACTTTGGAATCGCGGAAACACTAGCACCCAAATCACACAAAGCATTGCACTCATAGTTTTTGATCTTGATTTTGATAGTAGGTTCCCACTCATTATGAAGTTTTCTAGGTATCGAGACTTCTAGTTCGAGCTTCTCTTCAAGAGATTTCATCATAGCATCTACGATATGTGCGGTAAAGGCTTTGCTTTGGCTATAAGCATGTGGAGAGTTTGCAATGGATTGCATCAAAGAAATGCATTCAAACAAGGAGCAATTATCATAATTGAATTCCTTGAAATCCAAAGTGGGAGTTTCATTACTACCCAAAAATTTTGACTTCTTCTATGTCGGGACCCCGATCCTAAGCCATAGGAATCCAGGGTGTAACACATCGCATCCCTTTGCGGTCTCACGCACGGTTAACTCGGCAACCTTCAAGCGGAAGCCCAGCGAGGGAGTCGGCCACGACCGTTAACCACACCAGTACCTAGTCCAGGTTTATCGCCTATCTGAGAGTAACCCGTATGGAAGTCTGGCCGAGGTTTCCGCCACGGCCTCAAACGATGTGCGCAGGGTTCCCAAGCCCACCATCCGGGTGCCACTTGGTACACTGTGCCACTGCCTACCGCATCACAGCCCACCTCTCTGGTCAGCGCTATGCACGACCTCCAGCATGACTATAAACACCAGAAACTACTTGCAACTCATGGACCGAGTACTAAGCGATTAATAAGTCGAGAGGGTCAATTAAGTATCCCAACGTGTCGTAGTATCTAGTCTTGGATTACATACACAGAACTCAGTTCCTAAGGACGGTTCCAATGAAAAAACCCGCCATGTACTCCTACACAGCCTTTCACCGGTACCTTTACCAAATCAGGTTCAACACACAACCTTTGCTTGCCGAACACATTCTCACAATTCTGTTCATCTCCAAGATGACAGACCATACACAACTCTAAGCATAGCATGCATAGCAGGATAGGGCACATCATAGCTCAAGCAACTACCAGGTATGCTAGGTTGCAAGGTTCAGCTATTTACTGTGACAAGGATAGGTCATGCAAAGGAAGTGGGTTCAACTAACGTGGCAAAAGCATTTGATCCTAATGCAATAAGTAAGTGCAGGAGCAAGAACATGGGATTTATCGGGATGATGAAAATGGTTGCTTGCCTTGTTGCTCAGAGGAGTGACAATATCCGTCAGACGGATATTCGGTGGAATCCGGGTGAGCGGAGCCTATCGAAAGGAATGACAATAATCAATATCAAACATATGCAATCAAAATGATGCATGAGCATGGCATGAGAATGCAATATGGTATTCTATTATAGCTAACATGTATTAGGTTTGAATTTGATCTGAATCAAATTCAAATATCACTTCAAACGAGGTATTCTCGGATACCATTTTAATTGATTCGACCTGATGCTCAGATCAATTTGCTTTTAACATGCATGGGATGACATGTTAGGTTGCTGGTTTGTAATTTGGACAGTGTTTGATCATGTCATTCATAGTGAAATTTAAATATTTTCCAAATTCTATTTATAAAGTATTTATAAGAATTAACTTATTCATTAATCTACATGTTTGGGTTCTGTAACTTTTTCAAACATGTTTGAAAATGACATATTCAGATTCCTTAAATTTTTCTGATACTTTTTCATATATAAATTATTTTCATTGGAGTTACACATTAATTTCTATGAATTTTAGAAGTTTTAAACATTTCTGGAATTATTTTTATACTCAAAAACCCCTTTATTGCATCAGCATGACATCAGCAGGTCCAACCGGCCGTTGAAAGTCAAACCTGACCAGTGGGACCCACTGGTCAGTGACTCTGGTTAGTTTTAGATTAGAATTAATCTTAATTAGCTAATTAACCTCACTAGACCCACATGTCAGTGACTTATTAGATTATTTGATTTTATTTTTGTTATTCCAGATTATCCAGAGGCTGGCCCCACACGTCAGTGGCTCAGGCCAGCTGAGATCCACCGGCGGCGAGGTCGTCCTCGCCGGCGGAGAGCCTCCGGCGACCACCAGTACGATGGAGGGCATCGGAAACTCGCCTCCGACGCCCAAACTCACGGCAGAGACCACGGGGAGAACGACCACTCGACGACGCTCACGATGGGACAAACCCTAGGGGCTGGGGTGGCCGGAATCAACGCCGGCGACGAGCTTGGCGGCGACCAAGTTCGGCCATCGTCGAAGCCATCGATTACAGGGTCAAAACGCACAGGGCTGGGCTCCTAAAGCATCTACGTGATGTCCTGAGGCTGCTGGTGGCCTCAGATGGACCAACCCTTCACCGGAGGGCTACCGGCGACGAGCTGCAGCGGCGGTCCTCGTCGGGCTCCGATGGAACTAGGCCTAGAGGTGGGGATCAACGGGGAGATCTTAGGGGAAAGATGCGCAATCTCACGAGGAGTGCAGAGGAGGGCTTAGACGACTCGGGGAAGCACTGAGGGCGACGAATCGAGCAGAGCTCGCCGGCGACCGAAGGTTGAAGACGACGATGCCGTGGGCGTTGCAGGGCTCGGGGAGGCTTCGACTTCTGCAGGGAGGACCAGTTCGTCGAGGCGGAGCTAACGGCACACTGAGAATGAAGATCATATGGCTAGGGGCACGGGCAGCTCGATCTCGAGCTCCTGTCAATGGTGGTAGAGGGGATCGGGAGAACCGAGAGGAGAGGGGGAAGAACGAGCACAGGAATGGATAGCTACGAGCTCAGGGAGGTTATCCCCGTGCTTGCCAGCGCGAAGTGGCGGCCAGGCAGGCAGGGAGCTGCGTGGAGGCGTGCGGCGACGCGATGGCCACCTCCTGCTCCTACTGGCGAGGAGGAAGACGGCAGCGCTACTGGGCCGGGCTAAGGTGAGCGTCACGTAGTTCTTTTCTCTCTTTTTTCCTGTTTTGTTTCTGTTTTGCTATTTCTTTGATTTACTATTTATTTCAGCTCCCAAATAGTTTGTAAGAACTATGTTGAACACCCCAGAATATTTGTTGGAATATTTCCAACCATTCCTAAAGTTTTCAACATTTTTTGAAAGCTTAAAGTTTCTGATTTCAAATTTAAAACTTGAAACCAGTATCTTTTGCATTTATTTAAAATGCCAAGAGTATAGAATAAATGGTTTCCTTCATTGCTTACTTGTTTCCAAGAATTATCAGAAAAGTTGAACTTTTCTTGAGGCCATTTTGGGTTCATTGATTTTAACTAGTTTGAAATTTCATTTATTTTAAGAAGTGGCTAGGGTTTTGAGTTTTCCTTCACCACTTACTTTATTTTTTTTGAAAATTTCCTAGATGCAATGCAAAGAAAACATGAGCACAAAGCTAACTTGCTTAAGGTGTGAGGGATGTGACAACTCACCCCCACTCAAAAGAATCTCGTCCCGAGATTTAGAAGTCGTCGGGAATAACACAGGATACTCAAGTCGGAGACGATCCTCTCTTTCCCAAGTTGCCTCCTTTTCAGAATGATTTGACCATTGAACTTTAAGAAACTTAAGGTTTCGATGTCGAGTGGTACGCTCAGCTTGATCAAGAATATGCACGGGGTATTCTCGGTATGAAAGGTTATCTTGGAGATCAAGCGTTTCGTGGTCCACTTCACGGGTAGGATCCAAAAAGCAAAGCCTGAGTTGCGAAACGTGGAAGACATCATGAACCTTGGAAAGATGCGGAGGAAGTTCCAACTGGTAGGCAACTTCTCCTCGTTTGGCAAGGATGCGAAAAGGACCAATGTAACGAGGAGCCAACTTGCCCTTGATACCGAATCGATGGGTACCCTTCAAAGGTGTAACCCTAAGGTAAGCCTTCTCGTCAACTTCAAAGGTCACAGCCTTATGATGACGATCATATTGGCTCTTTTGACGAGACTGAGCTATTTTCAACTTTTCACGAATAATGCGAACCTGCTCTTCTGCATCCTGGATCATATCCGGGCCAAAGAGTTGCCTCTCTCCGGTTTCTGACCAATTAAGAGGTGTTCGACATCTTCGTCCATAGAGAACTTCAAAAGGAGCTTTGCCCAAGCTTGATTGATAACTATTGTTATAAGAGAATTCGGCGAATGGAAGGCACTTCTCCCAATTCATACCGAACGATATAACACAAGCTCGGAGCATATCTTCTAGGATTTGATTCACTCTTTCTACTTGACCACTTGATTGGGGATGGAAAGCAGTGCTAAAAGATAAGTGAGTCCCCATGGCATTTTGAAAACTTTCCCAGAAGCGAGAAGTAAAGATACTTCCACGGTCCGAGTTAATCTCCAGGGGAACACCATGAAGAGACACTATTCGAGAGATATATAACTCCGCTAGCTGGCTAGCTGTTATACTCTCAAGAACGGGAAGAAAATGAGCCACTTTGGAAAGACGGTCAATGACCACAAAGATAGCATTATTTCCTTTCTTGGTCTTGGGAAATCCGGTAATGAAATCCATGCTAACTTTATCCCATTTCCATTCAGGAATAGCTAGAGGTTGAAGGGTGCTAGCAGGCCTTTGATGTTCTGCCTTAACTCGACGACAAACGTCGCAGTTAGCAACGAACTCAGCAATTTCTCTCTTCATCCTAGTCCACCAGAACCTCCGGCGTAGGTCTTGATACATCTTAGTACTACCGGGATGAATGGTGAGAGGAGAGTCATGAGCCTCCTTAAGGATCAATTGCCGCAGACGTTTGCTCTTAGGAACCACTAAACGGTTCTGAAAGAACACACCACCTTTCTCATTTATGGAGAAATCCCTAGCGTTATCGCTGCCAATATTCTCCTTGATCCGGGATATACCCTTATCATAAGCCTGCACGGCTATGATTTGATCCCTAAGAGTAGGCTTCGCCACCAGGGTAGAAAAGGAATCCTTGAGGAACAATATGAAGATTCAACTTCCAAAATTCCTCATAGATATGTGGTTGACCTTGTTGCAGCATCAAATTGTTACAATAAGATTTACGACTTAGTGCATCGGCCATAAAATTGGCCTTTCCCGGGGTGTTAGTTATCCCTAAGTCGTAATCCGAGATCAACTCAACCCACCGTCTTTGCCTGAGATTAAGATCCGGCTGGGTGAAGATATATTTCAGACTTTGGTGATCGGTGAATATTTCGCAACGATTACCCAGAAGGTAATGTCGCCAGGTTTTTAGTGCATGGACCACAGCTGCAAGCTCAAGGTCATGTGTGGGATAATTATCCTCGTGTGGACGCAACTGTCGAGATGCGTATGCGATCACATAACGATCTTGCATGAGAATGCAACCTAATCCTTGTCGCGAGGCGTTGCAATAGATAACAAAGTCCTTAGAAAAATCTGGTGGTAGCAACACAGGTGCGGAAGTCAGGCGTATTTTCAGTTCCTGAAAACTATGCTCACACTATGGTGTCCACTCGAACTTTTTATCCTTCTTGAGGAGTTCAGTTAGAGGCTTTGCAACCTTGGAGAAATTCTCGACAAAGCGGCGACAATAGCTCGCTAGACCAAGAAAACTCCTAACTTGCTTAACCGATTCAGGTTGAGTCCAATCAAGGACAACCTGAACTCTCTCGGGATTGACAGCAATACCCTTACCAGAGATTACGTGACCTAGATAGGTCACTTCTGGTAACCAAAATTCACATTTTGAGAACTTGGCATAAAGGGATGCTCTCGAAGTTTCATCAATACCAGCCTTAGATGCTCGGCACGTTCTTGTTCGTTCTTCGAATAGATGAGAATATCATCGAGGTATACCACGACGAATTTATCCAAATACTCCATGAAGATTGAATTCATCAAACGAGAGAAGGTGGTTGGGGCATTGGTTAAACCGAAGGACATGACGGTGTACTCGTATTGGCCATATCGAGTAACAAAAGCCATTTTTGGAATGTCCCCGTTCTTGATCTTGATTTGATGGTATCCCAACCTCAAATCCATTTTTGAGAAGACTGAGGATCCAGTGAGCTGATCGTACAGATCGTTGATCCTGGGGAGCGGATACTTGTTCTTTATGGTGACCAGATTAACTGGTCGGTAATCTACAACCATCCGATCCATTCCGTCTTTCTTCTTGACGAATAGGACGGGACAAGCCCAAGGAGAAGAGCTAGGACGAATGAAACCTTTATTCAAGGCCTCATCTAGTTGCTTCTTAAGTTCGGCTAGCTCCAGGGGTGCCATCTTATATGGTCTTCTGGCTATTGGGACAGTTCCCAGAACAAGATCTATCACAAACTCTACATCTTTGTCAGGTGGAATTCCTGGCAGTTCCTCTGGAAAGACATCCGGAAAGTCACGGACTACCGAAATGTCTTCAAGTTCCGGAAGAGGGTTGGCATTTAAGGAATAGAGTTGGCATTTGGCAACTCGAGTAGAGACATTTACTATCTCACCCGAGGGATGGGTAAGCTGGACATTCCTAGAATGAGTATCAATCTTGGCATAGTGAGCTGACATCCAGTCCATACCCAAGATGATATTAATATCCGAAGATTTCAAGGCTATCAATGAGGCTAGAAAAACTAGCCTGTCTACTAGAATTTCATTATCATAGGTTATCCTAGAGGTTTGCCATTTACTACCAGGAGTTTGGACAACCAATGGAATTGGCATATCACAAAAAGACATGTTATGCAACTGTGCATAACTTTCTGAAATGAAGGAATGAGAAGACCCAGTGTCAAAGAGAACAGACGCTGGGTGATGATTACCAAGAAGCGTACCCAGTATGACGTCGGGATCCTCTGCAGCTTCTTCTGCTGAGACATAGTTCACACAGCCACGTGTAGGAGTTGGCTTCACATAGTAAGCTTTGCCCGACTTGCCTTGCCCGACAAACTTTCCGGGTTGCTTGGCACCCACATTTTGAGGACACTCACGTGAATAATGCCCTGGTTCTCCACACTTGTAGCATATCACTTGGTTGGCACGTGGTGCAGCATTGTTAGCTGGACCACCATAAGTTTTTGCTAGAGGGTTGGTCTGATTCGTCTGAGGCGCCACGTAGGATGGCCTCGGAGTGTATCTTGGAGGCAGAGAACTGTTTGGAACCCACAGCCTGCATTTTGGAAACGCGGAACCAGAAGACGAGCCAAAGTCACGGGAGTGCTTCCTTGTGGCTTCAAAGTCAGAATGACCAGTCTCGGCACTGATCGCCTTGTTGACCAGGGCTTGAAAGCTTGCACACTCGTGGAGGCGCAGATCACGACGAAGCTCAGGACTCAGACCCTTACGGAATCTTGCTTGCTTCTTGGCGTCAGTAGACACCTCCTCTGTTGCATAACGGGCGAGGTTGCCGAACTCGCGGCTATAGGCATCCACGGTCAGCTTGCCCTGAGTGAAAGTACATAACTCCTCTCTCTTTCTGTCCATCAGGCCCTCTGGAATATGGTGCAGACGAAAGGCTGCACTAAAGTCTGCCCATGTGGCTGCTGGTTTAGCAGGACGCATAGCTTCAAAGTTCTCCCACTACAGATTGGCGGGTCCTTCCAGGAAATACGCCGCAAAGGTCACCTTGTCGGCCTCAGACACATTCGCAGAGCGAATCTTGCGTGAGATGCTGCACAGCCAGTCATCAGCGTCGAGGGGATCGACGGAATGATGAAACTATGGAGGATTCAGCTTCACAAAGTCGATGAGGGACACTGCAGCATTCCTAGGCTGACGAGCCGTATTCTGCTCAATACGCTCTAACAGTCGGTTGGTCTCCCTTTTGTTTCTCTCTACCTCAAGCATAACTTCCGCCAGAGAGGGCGGGTGAGGCAGGTCTTCCTGCGACGCTTGACTACCCTCGCCTTGCTCATGAGCAGGGGCACGGTTCAACCTGGTGAACACCATCCTGACAAACAAACTCACAGCTTAGACCAATATCATATCAATACTAGCTATGGATTAAGAATGTACTGAACACACGGAATGCGGAAATGAATATCCGAACAGCATGGTAACAAGCAACTGCTATATATACACCATGGTTCATACACACCCTTACATAGTTCAGTACAACCTTAACCGAAGAGCAAACTACTGAAATTATGAAACTACTCATCAGAGGCTTACAAGCTTCCTATACATTATTTATCTAGGCCTCGGGAATTCATTTCACATCACATGCATACTTCACAAGTCACGCAGGACTGTGAACGTACGGCTACTACCATACTATCCTTCCGCTCACAGCTCAGGCATCCGCATAGATAATCTCATAGACATTACCTCCATGACCTCGAAGCTCAACCTGCGGACCAGGAAACAATCTAGCCTGAGATCCCTGGGATCCATAAGGGCACGGATGTGGCCTTGGTCCCCTGACTGGTGGTAAGAGGGGTCCCCGAAGAGGGGTAACTCCTCCTATAGCTGGCCAGTCAACGTGGGCCGGAAGATGGTTCCTAACAGGGTTCAGCATCTCCATATCTCCGTACCCTGTCTGGACTACCGGTGCCAGCTGCGTCAAAGCCGTCCACAGACGGGCACGGGTAGCATAAAGCTCCATGCGGAGAGCACGAGCATCCCTGTCTCTGTTCTCTAGCATATCAACAGTGGACTGCAGTAGTGGATCCTCCATAGAAGAATCAAAATAGACTCCGCTGAGGTATCCCTCTTCACCAGGCTGAGAGGCCGGAACATAGCAGAACTCCAAATTCTGCAGCAGTGCATGTCTCGCTCTCATAATGGTCAGCATTGAATAGGCAGCATCTTGTACTGCCATGTCAACAGTGACTCCCAACCCATAGGACCAATGGATTGGCTCCTCAGCTCCAGGGTAGTCTGGAAATACCCTAACAGTGCAGATGTACTGGCTCTCGTTGAAGTCTCGGTACTGTTCCACCACTGTGTACTCGGGGTACCAGCGGTAACAGCATACCGACATCACCCTGACCAGCATGGCCGTATGACCCGGCACATCAATGCACCTGGTCAAACGTACCACCTGACGAGAAGGACGGCCAGGCATCTGTAAATAGAGAGTAATGCAAAAGCATTAGAGCTCTGAATGCAAAATTGGGCAGCATAACGGCTGTAAATGCTCAAAAACAAATTTTGAGACAACCCAAAATGGAATAACGTAACCACTCAACTATCAAGTTCAATTCTCTGATCATCAAACTTACTTCCTTTTTCCTAGGAATGAAAGAAACCCAAATATCTCTTGACCCGTAGTCCTATAATCTACCGATCAGAAACACGAGCCTAGAAGAAGATGAGTAACCTAGTCCTTAATTCCTGCAGAAAAGACGAGGATGACCAGAATAGAATAACTTGAGAAGAGAACAAGAGTCTTACGTTCCCTTCCAAAAACAATTCCCTTATATATAACTAAAGCAATTCTAGACTCAACTTCGACCAGTTTGGCTTAGTAATCCTACAGTCAGTCAGGCTCTGATACCAACGCTGTCGGGACCCCGATCCTAAGTCATAGGAATCCAGCCTGTAACACATCGCATCCCTTTGCGGTCTCACGCACGGTTAACTCCACGGCTGCAACCTTACCTTAGCCGGGACCGTTTCCGTCTTTTGACTCACGTATGCAATAGTGTCGCTAGCATTCCAATGTCAAAGAACCCGGATCGACAAGTCTAGTCATAAACCAAAGTGGCAGTACCGCACAAGGACAGGCATACGTGACCCAACAAAGCAGGTGTCGGTCACCAGCGAGTGTAGACGAGTCGTAGCAAGCTACAAGGACTCCATTACATCGCGTGACATTGCCCCAAAGGGGACAGACACAACAGCTAAGAAGGACAAATGCCGGTCAACCAATGTGTCCAGAGCAGTAGCGAGCTACCATGGCTCGTTGGATCACAAAGGGGCATTTCCCTATAAGGAGTGCTACTAAAATTCACGACTAGGTAATCAAACCCCATACATATCAAGTACGACACACGTACGCATGGCATACCGATACGTATAGATACATCGATGGCATCACAACATAACCATAAACATACAAGCTTTATTTAAGAGGCTCGGAAGAGCCACACACATAATATTACACAGTAAGGGTCTCACGACCCACAATAGCAGTCATTCATTTACAAGCCAGCGGAAGTGTTTAAAATTGTCTGAGTACAGACAGGTGCAACTAGAAGGCACATGGCCTAACTATACTACAGACCCAACCTAGGGCCAGATTGTAGCTGGGACACCAGCTACTCGTCGTCGTTGATGTCTATGAAGAACCCTCCATTAGGGTCGTTAGCAACCTCTGCAACATTTATTAAGCAAACATCAGTACGGAGGTACTGAGCAAGACTTTAGGGTAACTAACTATGCATGCAATGTATCAACAAGGTATGGTGGGGTTTCATGCGGAAAGCCAGCATTTGACTCGTGGCTAGACAACTTGCATTTTTAAATAATTTTGACAACTTGATTTCTCGCACACGAGTCCACTAACACCACAACAATACTCCATCGTGGAATCATTCCGTCTCCATACGGAAATGTCGTCCACGACACTCACGCTTATCTTGACAATTTTATGAGTAGCCATTTAAGTTATCTATGAACAACATATGTCTCCAAGTAGTCCATATCCGCGGACGCGGCTATTCGAATAGATCATAACCCTGCAGGGGTGTACTTCGTCACACACGCTCTCGCCACTTATCGCCATGTGCACGTCATGCACCTCGGCAACCTTCAAGCGGAAGCCCAGTGAGGGAGTCGGCCACGACCGTTAACCACACTAGTACCTAGTCCAGGTTTATCGCCTATCTGAGAGTAACCCGTACGGAAGTCCGGCCGATGTTTCCGCCACGGCCTCAAACGACGTGTGCAGGGTTCCCAAGCCCACCATCCGGGTGCCACTTGGTACACCGTGCCACTGCCTACCGCATCACAGCCCACCTCTCAGGTCAGCGCTATGCACGGCCTCCAGCATGACTATAAACACCAGAAACTACTTGCAACTCCTGGACCGAGTACTAAGCGATTAATAAGTCGAGAGGGTCAATTAAGTATCCCAACGTGTGGTAGTATCTAGTCTTGGATTACATACACGGAACTCAGTTCCTAAGGACGGTTCCAATGAAACAACCCGCCATGTACTCCTACACAGCCTTTCACCGGTACCTTTACCAAATCAGGTTCAACACACAACCTTTGCTTGCCGAACACATTCTCACAATTCTGTTCATCTCCCAGATGACAGACCATACAAAACTCTAAGCATAGCATGCAAAGCAGGATAGGGCACATCATGGCTCAAGCAACTACCAAGTATGCTAGGTGGCAAGGTTCAGCTATTTACTGTGACAAGGATAGGTCATGCAAAGGAAGTGGGTTCAACTAATGTGGCAAAAGCATTTGAAGCATTTGATCCTAATGCAATAAGTAAGTGCAGGAGCAAGAACATGGGATTTATAGGGATGATCAAAATGGTTTCTTGCCTTGTTGCTCAGAGGAGTGACAATATCCGTCAAACGGATATTCGGTGGAATCCGGGGGAGCGGAGCCTATCGAAAGGAATGACAACAATCAATATCAAACATATGCAATCAAAATGATGCATGATCATGGCATGAGAATGCAAGATGGTATTCTATTATAGCTAACATGTATTAGGTTTGAAGTTGATTTGAATCAAATTCAAATATCACTTCAAACGAGGTATTCTCGGATACCATTTTAATTGATTCGACCTGATGCTCAGATCAATTTGCTTTTAACATGCATGGGATGACATGTTAGGTTGCTGGTTTGTAATTTGGACATTGTTTGATCATGTCATTCATAGTGAAATTTAAATATTTTCCAAATTCTATTTATAAAGTATTTATAAGAATTAACTTATTCATTAATCTACATGTTTGGGTTCTGTAACTTTTTCAAACATGTTTGAAAATGACATATTCAGATTCCTTAAATTTTTCTGATACTTTTTCATATATAAATTATTTTCATTGGAGTTACAGATTAATTTCTATGAATTTTAGAAGTTTTAAACATTTCTGGAATTATTTTTATACTGGAAAACCCCTTTATTGCATCAGCATGACATCAGCAGGTCCAACTGGCCGTTGAAAGTCAAACCTGACCAGTGGGACCCACTGGTCAGTGACTCTGGTTAGTTTTAGATTAGAATTAATCTTAATTAGCTAATTAACCTCACTAGACCCACATGTCAGTGACTTATTAGATTATTTGATTTTATTTTTATTATTCCAGATTATCCAGAGGCTGGCCCCACACGTCAGTGGCTCAGGCCAGCTGAGATCCACCGGCGGCGAGGTCGTCCTCACCGGCGGGGAGCCTCCGGCGACCACCTGTACGGTGGAGGGCATCGGAAACTCGTCTCCGACGCCCAAACTCACGGCAGAGACCACGGGGAGAACGACCACTCGACGGCGCGCACGATGGGACAAACCCCAGGGGCTGGGGTGGCCAGAATCAACGCCGGCGACGAGCTTGGCGGCGACCAAGTTCGGCCATCGTCGAAGCCATCGATTACAGGGTCAAAACGCGCGGTGCTGGGCTCCTAAAGCATCTACGTGATGTCCTGAGGCTGCTGGTGGCCTCAGACGGACCAACCCTTCACTAGAGGGCTATCGGCGACGAGCTGCAGCGGCGGTCCTCGTCGGGCTCCGATGGAACTAGGCCTAGAGGAGGGGATCGATGGGGAGATCTTAGGGGAAAGATGCGCAAGCTCACGAGGAGTGCAGAGGAGGGCTTAGACGGCTCGGGGAAGCGCTGAGGGCGACGAATTGAACAGAGCTCGCCGGCGGCCGAAGGTTGAAGACGACGATGCCGTGGGCGTTGCAGGGCTCGGGGAGGCTTCGGCTTCTGCAGGGAGGACCAGTTTGTCGAGGCGGAGCTAACGGCACACTCAGAATGAAGATCCTAGGGCTAGGGGCACGGGCAGCTCGAGCTCGAGCTCCTGTCAATGGTGGTAGAGGGGATCGGGAGAACCGAGAGGAGAGGGGGAAGAATGAGCACAGGAATGGATAGCTACGAGCTCGGGGAGGTTATCCCCGTGCTTGCCAGCGCGAAGCGGCGGCTAGGCAGGCAGGGAGCTGCGTGGAGGCGCGCGGCGACGTGGCGGCCTCCTCCTGCTCCTACTGGCGAGGAGGAAGACGGCAGCGCTACTGGGCCGGGCTGAGGTGAGTGTCAGGTAGTTCTTTTCTCTCTTTTTTCCTGTTTTGTTTCTGTTTTTCTATTTCTTTGATTTACTATTTATTTCAGCTCCCAAATAGTTTGTAAAAACTATGTTGAACACCCCAGAATATTTGTTGGAATATTTCCAACCATTCCTAAAGTTTTCAACATTTTTTGAAAGCTTAAAGTTTCTCATTTCAAATTTAAAACTTGAAACCAGTAGATTTTGCATTTATTTAAAATGCCAAGAGTATAGAATAAATGGTTTCCTTTGTTGTTTATTTGTTTCCAAGAATTATCACAAAAGTTGAACTTTTCTTGAGGCCATTTTGGGTTCATTGATTTTAACTAGTTTGAAATTTCCTTTATTTTAAGAAGTGGCTAGGGTTTTGAGTTTTCCTTCACCACTTACTTTATTTTTGTTGAAAATTTCCTAGATGCAATGCAAAGAAAACATGAGCACAAAGCTAACTTGCTTAAGGTGTCAGGGATGTGACATTCTACTCCACTCTCCACACCTTTATCATCAAGATAGGTGGACTCCGAATCATTGGGGCGTTTTTCAACCAAAGTGGATTCATATCCAGCCCCTCCATAAGTAGGTTTGACACGCGAAAACAAAGATTCAAGAGGAGACACACCAAGCACTTTAAGATCTTCGTGATTTGCATCACTAGAACGCACCCTTTTAAACCATTCATGTCTAGCACGAATTTGGACGGTTCTTTCTTTGCTCTCATTCATGGAGATACGCATAGCTTTCAAAGTTTCATCCAAGTTGATCTTGGGAGGAGCGCATCTAACTTTTAAAGCATCAATATCACAATACATCCTATCAACGCTCTTAGCCAAATCGTCTATTTTGAGTAGTTTTTCCTCTATGGACGCATTGAAAATCTTTTGAGAGTTGATGAACTCTTTGATATTACTCTCTAGATCAGAGGGTAATTTGTTATGATTTCCATAAGTGTTGCCGTTGGAAATGCCATAATTGTTAGAGGAGTTACTAGAAAAGGCCTAGGAACATAGTTTCCTCTAAAAGCATTGTTGTTGCCAAAATTGTTCCTGCCAACAAAATTCACGTCCAAACTAGTGTTGCTACTCTCAATCAAAGAAGATAGTGGAATGTCATTAGGATCTACGGTAGCGTTTCTACTAGCAATCAAATTCATCAACTCGTCCATCTTAGCACTAAGCGAGTTAATCTCTTCTATAGCGTGCACCTTTTTGCTAGCAGGCGACCTTTCAGTGTGCCACTGAGAGTAGTTGGTCATGATATTGTCTAGGAGTTTTGTAGCGTCTCCTAACGTGATTTCCATGAACATTCCACCTGAGGCGGAGTCCAAGATATTGCGAGAAGCGAAATTCAAGCCAGCGTAAAAGATTTGTATAATCATCCACAAACTCAAGCCATGAGCAGGACAATTTCTAATCATAAGCTTCATCCTCTCCCAAGATTGTGCAACGTGTTCATGATCAAGTTACTTGAAATTCATGATATCGTTACGTAAGGAGATGATCTTAGCCGGCGGAAAATACTTGGATATGTAAGCATCTTCGCACCTATCCCAAGAATCGATACTATTTTTAGGCAAAGAAGAAAACCAAGTTTTTGCGCGATCTCACAACGAGAAAGGAAAAAGTTTCAACTTAATCACGTCATTATCCACATCTCTTTTCTTTTTCATATCACAAAGCTCAATGAAGGTATTGAGATGAGATGCGGCATCTTCACTAGGAAGGCCAGAGAATTGCTCTTTCATAACAAGATTCAGCAGAGCTGCGTTGATTTCATACGATTCCGCACTAGTGGCAGGAGCAATCGGAGTACTAATAAAATCATTATTATTAGTGCTCGAGAAGTCGCAAAGTTTGGTGTTTTCAGACATGATGTCTTCAACAAACAAACAAGCAGACAAGCAAGCAAGAAACCGGCAAAGAAAAATGGCAAGGGCAAAAGAAAACGGCGAAGGAGAAAGGCAAATGAAAACGGCAAGTGTGAAGTGGGGGAGAGGAAAACGAGAGGCAACTGGCAACAAAAGTAAATGCAAGAGAAGAGTTTGTGAGACCTACTTGGATAGATCTTGATTTCTCCTCCCCGGCAACAGCGCCAGAAATACTTCTGATGTTTGTTGTGTATCCCTTAAAATGGCGCCAGAAATAGTTGTGTCGATGGCACCAGGAATCCTTCAGCTACGGCTGCGCCTTAAGGGACTTCCTAGGCAAGTATGCAAAGGATTTCCCCCGTGGCCTTGGAACCTTGCGTTGGTGTTCCCTCGAAGCGGAAAGGGTGATGTAGCACATCGACGGTAAGTATTTCCCTCAGTTTCAGAACCAAGGTATCAATCCGGCGGAAGAGTATCTCAAGATCCTGCACAAACACAAAAGCTTGCACCCAACGCTATGAAGGGGTTGTCAATCCCTTATAGTTTGTTTGCCAAGTGAGAACTGAAAGCAACAAAGTAACAAAGAAAAGTAAACGATGGATGTGAATAGACCCGAGGGCCGTAGTGTTTACTAGTGGCTTCTCTCATGAAGGCAAGTAGACGGTGGGTGAACAAATTACTGTCGAGCAATTGATAGAACTGTGCAGAGTCGTGACGATATCTATGCAATGATTATTTCTATAGGCATCACGTCCGAAACAAGTAGACCGATACTTTCTGCATCTACTACAATTACTCCACACGTCGACCGCTATCCAGCATGCATCTAGTGTATTAAGTCCATAAGAACGGAGTAACGCCTGAAGCAAGATGACATGATGTAGAGGGATAATCTCAAACCAATGATAAAAACCCCATCTTTTTACCCTTGATGGCAACTGCTTGATGTGTGCCTTGCTGCCCCTACTGTCACTGGGAAAGGTCACCACATGGCAGAACCCAAAACCAAGCACTTCTCCCATCGGAAGAATCATAGATCTAGTTGGCCAAACAAAACCCAAGACTCGGAGAGACTTACAAGGATATCAAATCATGCATATAAGAAATCAGCAAAGACTCAAATATATATCATAGATAATCTGATCACAAGTCCACAATTCATCGGATCTCGACAAACACACCGCCAAAGAAGATTACATCAGATAGATCTCCCTGAAGATCATGGAGAACTTTGTATTGAAGATCCAAGAGAGAGAAGAAGCCATCTAGCTACTAACTACGGACCCGTAGGTCTGAAGTGAACTACTCACGAGTCATTGGAGGGGCGATGATGATGATGAACAATCCCTCCAACTCCAAAGTTCCCTCCGGCAGGGCACCGGGAAGGGTCTCCAGATGAGATCTCGCGGAAACGGAAGCTTGCGGCGGCGGAAAAGTATTTTCGAGGCTCCCCTGATTTTTTGCAGAATATTTGGGAATTTATAGGCCAAAGACCTAGGTCAGGGGGCGACCAGGGAGGCCACAAGCCTGCCCACCGCCGCCTCCCCTTGGTGGCGGAGTGGGGGCTTGTGGGCTCCCAGGAGCCCACCTGGCTTGGCCCAAAAGCCCCCTGGACTTCTTCCGTTCGGGAAAAAATCATTTCGGGGTTTTTCTTCCATTTGGACTCCGTTCCGAAATCAGATCTGAAAAGAGTCAAAAAGACGGAAAAAACAGGAACTGGTACTTGGCACTGAATTAATAAGTTAGTCCCAAAAAGATATAAAAAGGTACATAAAACATACAAAGAAGGCAAGATAACAGCGTGAAACCATCAAAAATTATAGATATGTTTGAGACGTATCAATGACCCCTTTGATCATTCTGTTGCTTGGGTAGGTTCTCAGTGTTGGGGAACATCGCATGGGAAACAAAAAATTTCCTACGCGCACGAAGACCTATCATGGTGATGTCCATCTACGAGAGGGGATGTGTGATCTACGTACCCTTGTAGACCGTACAACAGAAGCGTTAGTGAACGCGGTTGATGTAGTGGAACGTCCTCACGTCCCTCGATCCGCCCCGCGAACTATCCCGCGATCAGTCCCACGATCTAGTGCCGAACGGACGGCACCTCCGCGTTCAGCACACGTACAGATCGACGATGATCTCGGCCTTCTTGATCCAGCAAGAGAGACGGAGAGGTAGAAGAGTTCTCCGGCAGCGTGGCGGCGCTCCGGAGGTTGGTGGTGATCTTATCTCAGCACGGCTCCGCCCGAGCTCCGCAGAAACGCGATCTAGAGGTAAAACCGTGGAGATATGTGGTCGGGCTGCCGTGGCAAAGTTGTCTCAAATCAGCCCTAAAACCCCACTATATATAGGAGGAGGAGGGGGAGCCTTGCCTTGGGGTCCAAGGACTCCCAAGGGGGTCGGCCGAACCAAGGGGGAAGGTCTCCCCCTCCCAAACCGAGTCCTACTTGGTTTGGAAGGTGGAGTCCTTCTTCCCTTTCCCACCTCCTTTCTTTTTTTTCTCCTTTGATTTTTATTCCAATGCGCATAGGGCTCTTTTGGGCTGTCCCACCAGCCCACTAAGGGCTGGTGCGGCACCCCCAATGCCTATGGGCTTCCCCGGGGTGGGTTGCTCCCCCCCCGGTGAACTCCCGGAACCCATTCGTCATTCCCGGTACATTCCCGGTAACTCCGAAAACCTTCCGGTAATCAAATGAGGTCATCCTATATATCAATCTTCGTTTCCGGACCATTCCGGAAACCCTCGTGACGTCCCTGATCTCATCCGGGACTCCGAACAACATTCGGTAACCAACCATATAACTCAAATATGCATAAAACAACGTCGAACCTTAAGTGTGCAGACCATGCGGGTTCGAGAACTATGTAGACATGACCAGAGAGACTCCTCGGTCAATATCCAATAGCGGGACCTGGATGCCCATATTGGATCCTACATATTCTACGAAGATCTTATCGTTTGAACCTCAGTGCCAAGGATTCATATAATCCCGTATGTCATTCCCTTTGTCCTTCGGTATGTTACTTGCCCGAGATTCGATCGTCAATATCCGCATACCTATTTCAACCTCGTTTACCGGCAAGTCTCTTTACTCGTTCCGTAATACAAGATCCCGCAACTTACACTAAGTCACATTGCTTGCAAGGCTTGTGTGTGATGTTGTATTACCGAGTGGGCCCCGAGATACCTCTCCGTCATATGGAGTGACAAATCCCAGTCTCGATCCGTACTAACTCAAAGAACACCTTCGGAGATACCTGTAGAGAATCTTTATAGTCACCTAGTTATGTTGTGACGTTTGATACACACAAAGCATTCCTCCGGTGTCCGTGAGTTATATGATCTCATGGTCATAGGAACAAATACTTGACACGCAGAAAACAGTAGCAACAAAATGACACGATCAACATGCTACGTCTATTAGTTTGGGTCTAGTCCATCACATGATTCTCCTAATGATGTGATCCCGTTATCAAGTGACAACACTTGCCTATGGTCAGGAAACCTTGACCATCTTTGATCAACGAGCTAGTCAACTAGAGGCTTACTAGGGACAGTGTTTTGTCTATGTATCCACACATGCACTGTGTTTCCAATCAATACAATTATAGCATGGATAATAAACAATTATCATGAACTAAGAAATATAATAATAACTAATTTATTATTGCCTCTAGGGCATATTACCAACAGTCTCCCACTTGCACTAGAGTCAATAATCTAGTTCACATCACCATGTGATTTCAACGAATCCAACACCCACATAGTTCTGGGGTCTGGTCACGTCTTGCTCGTGAGAGAGGATTTAGTCAATGGTTCTGAAACTTTCAGATCCGTGCGTTCTTTACAAATCTTTATGTCATCTTATAGATGCTGCTACTACGTGCTATTCGGAAATGCTCCAAATATCTACTCTACTATACGAATCCGTTTCACTACTCATAGTTATTCGGATTAGTGTCAAAGCTTGCATCGACGTAACCCTTTACAACGAACTCTTCAACCACCTCCATAATCGAGAAAAATTCCTTAGTCTATTTAGTTACTAAGGATAACTTTGACCGCTGATCAGTGATTCAATCCTGGATCACTTTGTGTACAGACTTGCTGCAAGGCACACATCAAATGCGGTACTCAGCATGGCATACTTCAGAGACTACGGCTAAGGCATAGAAGACGACCTTCGTCTATTCTCTTTATTCTGCCGTGGTCGGGTTTTGAGTCTTACTCAAATTCACGCCTTACAACGCAACCAAGAACTCCTTCTTTGCTGATCTATTTTGAACTCCTTCAAAAACATGTCAAGGCATGCATCTTGTTGAAACTTCCATTAAGCGCTTTTGATCTATCTCCATAGATCTTTGATGCTCAACGTTCAAGTAGCTCAATCCAGGTATTCCTTTGAAAACTTCTTTCAAACAACCTTATATGCTTTACAGAAATTCTACATTACTTCTGATCAACAATATGTCTACCACATATACTTATCAGAAATTCTATAGTGCTCCCACTCACTTCTTTGGAAATACAAGTTTCTCTTAAACCTTGTACAAACCCAAAATCTTTGATCATCTCATCAAAGTGTATATTCCAACTCCGAGATGCTTGCACCAGTCCATTGAAGGATCACTGGAGCTTGCATACTTGCTAGTATCTTTAGGATCGACAAAACCTCCTGGTTGTATCACATACAATGTTTGCTCAAGGAAACCGTCGAGGAAACAATGTTTTGACATCCTACGCGCAATATTTCATAAATAATGCAGCAACTACTAACATAATTCTAACTGACTTTTAACATCGCTGCGAGTGAGAAAGTCTCATCATAGTCAATTGTTTGATCTTGTCGGAAACATCTTTGCGACAAGTCGAGCTTTTCTTAATAGTGACTTATCACCATCATCGTCTGTCTTCCTTTTAAAGATCTGTCTTTACTCAATAGTCCTCTGACCATCAAGTAGTTCTTCCAAAGTCTAAACTTTGTTTTCATACATGGATCCTCTCTCGGATTTCATGGCTTCCAGCCATTTGTCGGAATCCGGGCCCACCATTGCTTTCTTCATAACTCGTAAGTTCATTGTTGCTCAACAACATGACCTCCAAGATAGGGTTACCATACCACTCTGCAGTAGTACGTGACCTTGTCAACCTACGAGGCTTGTAGTAACTTGATCCGATGCTCGATGATCACCATCATCAGCTTCCACTTCAATTGGTGTAGGCGCCACAGGAACAACTTCCTGCGCCCTGCTACACACTGGTTGAAGTGATGGTTCAATAACCTCATCAAGTTCTACTACCCTCCCACTCAATTCTTTCGAGAGAAACCTTTCCTCGAGAAAGGATCCGTTTCTAGAAACAAACACTTTGCTTTCGGATCTGAGATAGGAGATGTACCCAACTGTTTTGGATATCCTATGAAGATGCATTTATCCGCTTTGGGTTCGAGCTTATTAGACTGAAACTTTTTCACATAAGTGTCGAAGCCCCAAACTTTCAAGAAACGACAGTTTAGATTTCTCTAAACCTGAGTCTATACTGTGTCATCTCAACGGAAATACGCGGTGCCCTATTTAAAGTGAATGTGGTTGTCTCTAATGCATAACCCATAAACGATAGTGGTAATTCGATAAGAGACATCATAGCATGCACCATACCAAATAGTGCGTGGCTATGACGTTCAGACACATCATCACACTATGATGTTCCAGGTGGCATGAACTGCGAAACAATTTCCACATTGTCTTAACTGTGTACCAAAACTCGTAACTCAGATATTCATTTCTATGATCATATCGTAGACAGTTTATCCTCGACGAACTTCACTCTGAAACAGAATTGAACTTTTCAATATTTCAGACTTGTGATTCATTAAGTAAATACTCTTGTATCTACTCAAATCGTCATTGAAGTAAGAACATAATGATATCCACTGCGTGCCTCAGCACCCATTGGACTGCATACATCAAAATGTATCACTTCCAACAAGTTACTATCTTGTTTCATCTCAATGAAAACAAGGCCTTGCTCATGTAGTATGATTTGCATGTCACTAGTGATTCAAAATCAAGTGAGTATAAAGATCCATTAGCATGGAGCCTCTTCAAGCAATTTATACCAACATGACTCAAGCGGCAGTGCCACAAGTAAGTGGTACTATCATCATTACCTCGTATCTTTTGGCACCAGTATCATGAACATGTGTAACACTACGATCGAGATTCAATAAACCATTGAAGGTGATTATTCAACAAAATAGAGTAACCATTATTCTCTTTAAATGAATAATCGTATTGCAATAAACACGATCCAATCATGTTCATGCTTAACGCAAGCACCAAATAACAATTATTTAGGTTTAACACCAATCCCGATGTTAGAGGGAGTGTGCGACGTTTGATCATATCAACCTTGGAAACACTTCCAACACGTATCGTCACCTCGCTTTTAGCTAGTCTCCATTTATGCCGTAGCTTTCATTTCGTGTTACTAATCACTTAGCAACCGAACCGGTATCCAATACCCTCATGCTACTAGGAGTTCTAGTAAAGTACACATCAACATCATGTATATCAAATATACTTCTCTCGACTTTTGCCAGCCTTCTTATCTACCAAGTATCTAGAGTTGCTCTGCCTCAGTGACTGTTCCCCTCATTACAGAAGCACTTAGTCTCGGGTTTGGGTTTAATCTTGGGTCTCTTCATTAGTGCAGCAACGGTTTTGCCGTTTCACGAAGTATCCCTTCTAGCCCTTGCCTTTTCTGGAAACTTAGTGGTTTTACTAACCATCAACTATTGATGCTCCTTCTTGATTTCTACTTTCGCAGTGTCAAACATCGCGAATCACTCAAAGATCATTGTATCTATCCTTGATATGTTATAGTTCATCACGAAGCTCTCACAACTTGGTGGCAGTGACTTTGGAGAACCATCACTATCTCATCTGGAAGATTAACTCCCACTTGATTCAAGCGATTGTCGTACTCAGACAATCTGAGCATACGCTCAAAGATTGAGCTTTTCTCCTTTACTTTGTGGACAAAGAATCTTGTTGCAGGTCTCGTACCTCTTAACAAGGGCACAAGCATGAAATCACAATTTCATCTCTTTAGAACATCACTTATGTTCCGTGACGTTTCAAAACGTTTTCGGCGCCTTGGTTCTAAGCCATTAAGTATTTTTCACTGAACTATCGTGTAGTCATCAGAAACGTGTATGTCGGATGTTCACAACATCCACAGACGACGCTCGAGGTGCAGCACAGCGAGTCGTGCATTAAGGACATAAGCCTTCTGTGCAGCAACGAGGACAATCCTCGGTTTTACAGACTTAGTCTGCAAAGTTTGCTACTAGCAACTTTCAACTAAATTTTCTCTAGGAACATATAAAAAACAGTAGAGCTATAGCGCAAGCTACATCGTAATTCGCAAAGACCATTAGACTATGTTCATGACAATTACTTCAATTAATCATATTACTTAAGAACTCCCACTCAAAAAGTACATCTCTCTAGTCATTTGAGTGGTACATGATCCAAATCCACTATCTCAAGTCCGATCATCACGTGAGTCGAGAATAGTTTCAGTGGTAAGCATCTCTATGCTAATCATATCAACTATATGATTCATGCTCGACCTTTCGGTCTCATGTGTTCCGAAGCCATGTCTGCACATACTAGGCTCGTCAAGCTTAACCCGAGTGTTCCGCGTGTGCAACTGTTTTGCACCCGCTGTATGTGAACGTTGAGTCTATCACACCCGATCATCACGTGGTGTCTCGAAACGAAGAACTGTCGCAATGGTGCACAGTCGGGGAGAACACAATTTCGTCTTGAAATTTTAGTGAGAGATCACCTCATAATGCTACCGTCATTCTAAGCAAAATAAGGTGCATAAAAGGATTAACATCACATGCAATTCATAAGTGACATGATATGGCCATCATCATGTGCTTCTTGATCTCCATCACCAAAGCACCGGCACGATCTTCTTGTCACCGGCGCCACACCATGATCTCCATCAACGTGTCGCCATCGGGGTTGTCGTGCTACTCATGCTATTACTACTAAAGCTACATCCTAGCAAAATAGTAAACGCATCTGCAAGCACAAACGTTAGTTTAAAGACAACCCTATGGCTCCTGCCGGTTGACGTACCATCGACGTGCAAGTCGATATTATCTATTACAACATGATCATCTCATACATCCAATATATCACATCACATTGTTTGCCATATCACATCACAAGCATACCCTGCAAAAACAAGTTAGACGTCCTCTAATTTTGTTGTTGCATGTTTTACGTGGTGACCATGGGTATCTAGTAGGATCGCATCTTACTTACGCAAACACCACAACGGAGATATATGAGTTGCTATTTAACCTCATCCAAGGACCTCCTCGGTCAAATCCGATTCAACTAAAGTTGGAGAAACTGACACCCGCCAGTCATCTTTGAGCAACGGAGTTACTCGTAGCGATGAAACCAGTCTCTCGTAAGCGTACGAGTAATGTTGGTCCGAGCCGCTTCGATCCAACAATACCGAGGAATCAAGAAAGGACTAAGGAGGGCAGCAAAACGCACATCACCACCCACAAAAACTTTTGTGTTCTACTCGAGAAGACATCTACGCATGAGCCTAGCTCATGATGCCACTGTTGGGGAACGTCGCATGGGAAACAAAAATTTTCCTACGCGCATGAAGACCTATCATGGTGATGTCCATCTACGAGAGGGGATGTGTGATCTACGTACCCTTGTAGACCGTATAGCATAAGAGTTAGTGAACGCGGTTGATATAGTGGAACGTCCTCACGTCCCTCGATCCGCCCCGCGAACTATCCCGCGATCAGTCAAACGATCTAGTGCCGAACGGACGACACCTCCGCGTTCAGCACACGTACAGCTCGACGATGATCTCGGCCTTCTTGATCTAGCAAGAGAGACGGAGAGGTAGAAGAGTTCTCCGGCAGCGTGACGGTGCTCCGGAGGTTGGTGGTGATCTTATCTCAGCAGGGCTCCGCCCGAGCTCCGCAGAAACGCGATCTAGAGGTAAAATCGTGGAGATATGTGGTCGGGCTGCCGTGGCAAAGTTGTCTCAAATCAGCCCTAAAACCCCACTATATATAGGAGGAGGAGGGGGGAGCCTTGCCTTGGGGTCCAAGGACTCCCAAGGGGGTCGTCCGAACCAAAGGGGAAGGTCTCCCCCTCCCAAACCGAGTCCTACTTGGTTTGGAAGGTGGAGTCCTTCTTCCCTTTCCCACCTCCTTCCTTTTTTTTCTTTTCTCCTTTGATTTTTCTTCCAATGCGCATAGGGCTCTTTTGGGCTGTCCCACCAGCCCACTAAGGGCTGGTGCGGCACCCTCAATGCCTATGGGCTTCCCCGGGGTGGGTTGCCCCCCCCCCCCCGGTGAACTCCCGGAACCCATTCGTCACTCCCGGTACATTCCCGGTAACTCCGAAAACCTTCCGGTAATCAAATGAGGTCATCCAATATATCATTCTTCATTTCCGGACCATTCCGGAAACCCTCGTGACGTCCGTGATCTCATCCGGGACTCCGAAAAACATTCGGTAACCAACCATATAACTCAAATACGCATAAAACAACGTCGAACCTTAAGTGTGCAGACCATGCGGGTTCGAGAACTATGTAGACATGACCAGAGAGACTCCTCGGTCAATATACAATAGCGGGACCTGGATGCCCATATTGGATCCTACATATTCTACGAAGATCTTATCGTTTGAACCTCAGTGCCAAGGATTCATATAATCCCGTATGTCATTCCCTTTGTCCTTCGGTATGTTACTTGCCCGAGATTCGATCGTCAGTATCCGCATACCTATTTCAACCTCGTTTACCGGCAAGTCTCTTTACTCATTCCGTAATACAAGATCCCGCAACTTACACTAAGTCACATTGCTTGCAAGGCTTGTGTATGATGTTGTATTACCGAGTGGGCCTCGAGATACCTCTCTGTCATACGGAGTGACAAATCCCAGTCTCGATCCATACTAACTCAACGAACACCTTCGGAGATACCTGTAGAGAATCTTTATAGTCACCCAGTTACGTTGTGACGTTTGATACACACAAAGCATTCCTCCGGTGTCCGTGAGTTATATGATCTCATGGTCATAGGAACAAATACTTGACACGCAGAAAACAGTAGCAACAAAATGACACGATCAACATGCTACGTCTATTAGTTTGGGTCTAGTCCATCACATGATTCTCCTAATGATGTGATCCCGTTATCAAGTGACAACACTTGCCTATGTTCAGGAAACCTTGACCATCTTTGATCAACGAGCTAGTCAACTAGAGGCTTACTAGGGACAGTGTTTTGTCTATGTATCCACACATGCATTGTGTTTCCAATCAATACAATTATAGCATGGATAATAAACGATTATCATGAACTAAGAAATATAATAATAACTAATTTATTATTGCCTCTAGGGCATATTTCCAACACTCAGAGGGAGGGGAAGGATTTTCTGATGATTCTAACGAGCTCGGGGAGGCCAATTTATAGGCGGACAACGTCGGTTTGGCCGGACTATGCCAACCGACTCTGGCGGTGGCCATTAATGGTGTACCAGGGCAGTGGCTAGGAAGGCATGGCCGGTTTGTGGTCGGTGGTGGTCGATGAGTGCGATGGCAGCGGTTGGGCAAGCTTGGAGGTTGGGGGAAGCCAAGTGGCTCGGGCGGTGCCGCCCATGAGCAGACCGCGTCGCTGAGCATTGATGGCGAGCCTTGGCCAGTGGCGAGGCCGGTGTGGTTCAGTGGGGGCTTGGTGAGGATGGTGGCTGCCCGCAATAATGTTGGGGCGAGCTGGGTGGCTTGGAGGCGAGCCACGCGTCCTGGGCGGTGGCGTACCTGAAACGATGGCTCTGGACGGTGGCTGGTCGGTGCTAGCAACCAATGGATGGTGTCGGTGAGCTTTTGGGGCATCCTGGTGATCTAGGTGAGGATCAAGGCAAGCGAGGGAAAAGCTAGGGGCGACAATGGCTCGGCTGCCAGCGGTTGCAATACATGTGCTTTGGTCACGCCCTCCGCATGTTCTACGAAATGCTAGGGTGACCTAAACTAATATAGGTTAGTTGAGTTTCAGTATGATGATGAAATAATACTCCCTTTGTTCCTAAATATAAGTCCTTTTAGAGATTTCACTAAAGAACTACGTACGAATGTATATAGACATGAATATAGATTCTCTCATTTTGCTCCTTATGTAATCATCTAGTGGAACCTCTAAAAAGACTTATATTAGGAACGGAGGGAGTAGCTCCTAGTGAAGTTGGACATGCTAGTTTGGTCAGTTGGGCTAGTGACAAATGCAGTTCACAACTTGGCCAGACTGCCGTGTACTCAAGTTGTTTGATGAAATGTCAGGGCTAGCTAGGAGATCTTGTTGGATGCGAGACTTGGTAGGATGGTGTCTCCTTAGATGAAAGTGATGATGGAAGGGTTGATTTGGAAAAATAAAAAACTGATAGTGCAAGTTTTGGAGATATTCAGTTGTGGATCAAAACTAGAGGGAATGATTTGGGCAATTATAAACATGCAATTGAGGCTTATCTTCTAGACTTAAGGGTTTGGTTGGAAGGACTATGAGATGTAAAAATTTCAGAAGTGTTTGACCTAGTAAAATTGGGGTTGTAGTTCAAGGCTCAAACCGGACCATAACTGAAAACAGGATGGTTTGCTCAAATTTTTCGAAGACCTTGATGTGTTTTTTCATAAAAGTGATCTATAGGACCAAGATGTTCTCCCATAATCTTTAGGATTTTTTTTTAATATTTTAAATAGTCTTAATGCAACAAGAGCATTCTGGAGTTTGAAAATATTAATAAAAGAATTGTTCCGAAAGTAAATAATTATGAGAATAATTCCTACTGATATATAAAAGATAAATATAAGGATTCTCGGAGAATTCAAAAACGCATAATATTTTACAAACATATCTATATGGAGTAAAGAATTTTGAGAAAGTTGAAAACAAAGAAACTCTGAAATTAGATAAGGAATTAATATAATTCAAAATTTATTTTTGATAAATTTTTACTTAATAAAAACATGATTAAATTTTTAAGGTGTTACACATTGTCTAGTCTAGATGATCAAATTAAGCAGGTCAGCTTATGACCACCTTGTTGTTGAGATTAAATCTCTTATGCAAGTCCACGAGTTTGTTACTTAGAAACCTAGAGAAGAACAAAATAGGATAGTTGATTGACTAGTTGTATACAATCATTCGAAATAGTCCATGACAGCGTGGCTAAGTCATATACATTCATGGATTGATAATCTATTGCCTCTTAACTCCAACCTTATAATAGAGAATAAAACTTTCTTTTCATGAAAAAAACAAACTAACAAGGATTTTTAGCTAAAAGAATCCAATGTCTATAATCAGTAGCGAAGCCAGGATTGATAATCTATTGCCTATTAACTCCAACCATATAATAGAGAATAAAACTTTCTTTTCATGAAAAAATAAACTAACAAGGATTTTTAGCTAAAAGAATCCAATGGCTATAATCAGTAGCGAAGCCAGCAAATTTGGCAAGCTTTGGCTGCTGCCATACCTAACACATGTCATCAACATTAGGTCTATATGGTATTTAATTGAAGATTTGAGATGAGACACATATACGAGTAACCTACGCCACACGAGAAAATTGTTCCTACATCCGCCACTAGCTAATATTGAGAAGTATACCAAACCCGAATTTTCTCTTTAGAAAAGTGGTGACTTTTTTAACTAGCAAAAGAGCCCGTGCGCTGCACCGGGAACGCCTAAAAATAAAACACCGGACCCTAGTACTCATAGCGCGTCGGCATGTCGGGCGAGAGGAGTCTAAAAATCGTAAGCTCCTCCTCGTCCTAGGAAATAGTGAGCTCCTTCTCGTTCATTGGAACATCCCCGATATACTGTTTACACACCACGGGTCATCCGGGCATGGTTGGTGGCTCCCGATCTAGAGTAAGAAAGCCCATCATGGTGAGCTTGCCATGGAATCTAAGCGGCTCCATTGTTCACATCCTGTCAGGCAATGCCACTATCAATATAATCTCATCTCTTCTTTCTCAACATCCAATATAAACGAGGGCTTCAAAATTGGAGTTTCGCGGATATTTTCAAACTCAATAGCCAATATAGAGATGGTACAAAGGAAATACTATAGGCAAAGCTTTTCCCACATCCATGACCACAGAGCAGTCGGGTGATCACTTTAGAAAGTGCGTGACTAATGACATTTTTCCACAACCAAAAGCACCATGAATATCACCATGTTCCTCCAAAAACTAAAGGGAGCGATGTATCACACACACTGGATCCATTCCAAATTAGATAAGACTGGGATTTTATGGCGCTGGAAGGAAATGAAAAATCCACATCTGAAAATGTTTGGTTATGTAACAGCAGAACCATGATAAATAAAAACACGTGTTTTATTGTTGAAATTGAAGCTCGGATAATTTATAGACAAATTAACATGTCCTATAAGAAGAGGTGTGTCCACACCAAGCTTTGACGCATCAGCTTTTCGTGTACACACATGCCTTATCTTGAACTCAATAACTTTCAAACATTAAGTTAGTAATTTAGTCCTCAAAAAATTTATACCAAATAACTTCCTTACTTGAAGCATAGTTAATTACTTCTTGATGCCCTGAAATTTCAGCTCTAGAAATGTATCCTAAATACATAGCAACAACAGTTTATCAAACAAAGTTAAGCAATGGTAGAAAGAATAGGAATAAATAAAAAATGTGATAAAGTGATAGCATCCACTTAACCTTTAGGCTATATTGACATGTTCGAGCAATGTAATTTACTTTCCCATGGAACCAGATGGAAGGGCGATATGTTGGTTCATCAAATTATTCTCAAAGACAACCTGTCATAGAGTTAGAAAACGTTAGAATGTGCACACAGGTTAATAATGAGAATCTAACTTTTTATTTCAAAAAAATTAAAGCTCACTTTGAATAGCTTAATCAAGTGGGTTCCCATGCAACAAGGTGCACAAAATCAGCTCTTGTGGCCTTTGTTCTATCTATCCATGATAAAAAGTAATACCGAGTTGTACCTTCAGAAAACTAGAAAAATATGTGATGTTGTACTATGTAGGTCAAGAGTGATACCCATACCTGGTGATTATTTTCAGGGCATCATGTCGCATAATGTACACCTGAGTGTGGTTTTTAGATCACAAACAATACAACTATAGTTTTGGAAAAAAGAGGTGTGTCATAGATCAGATGCGTAAGTTTTTGTTGCCACTAAAAATATTACAGCTTGGATAGAAATAGTATCACTATGTAAAAAATCTTTCTGACTAACTGTTGTAGGAATAAAAGAGATACATGTGCATATTCATTCAACAAACAACAACTTCTATGTTTGCCTACTTCTCAACAAAATTTCATAGCCAATGGTAAAACTAAGACTAACAACCACACCAACCCAACAAACCTATTGGGATATTAGATAAGTTATGCAAGAAAAATCAAGACCGGGATAGAACCGCGCACCATGTTATTACACTTAAATGAACAATTACTTCCGCTGCTATCATCAACCCTTGTTGTCTTAGAATTTGTTTACTTGGATCGTTTGTATAATGTTAATGTAAAGCTCCTAGAAATTGGATGCGGGGTATGATCACCAAACAATTAAAAATGAACTATTTCTATATAAGTCCACAAATATATTTAAGTGGCTCTTCCAGAGTTAATAGCTCCAATACATCCATTGGGAAGCTTACAAAGATAATAATCATACCGTACTAATTTCACTAAATTGGTTCACAAGATTGTATGGTGAGAACAACAAATATGATTTATTTTACCCGGTTGAAGGCTTGAAGCACGCAAGAAAGGACTTCATGCATTTTATTCAAGCAATTCATCAAACATTTGGTGCATGCTCCACTTATCATGAATCTGTAACTCGACATGTAGTAAAAGTCCCCTAGTAATCAAATCTATAATCTGCACATCAAGTAACCTTGGTGATTATGTAACAAACTACAAATTTCCCATTTTGTAGTAGAAGATAAATTGCAAGAGTCGATGTAGGCTTTCGGGTTGGAGATGCAGTTAGAATCAGCAAGCTCACTCTCTCCCTTGCTGGCACGGACTAGATCACGACAGACCAGTGGAGCGATGTATCCAAATTCACAAGGAAGAGTCCCACATTGTGGTGCGAGACGACAACTGAATCACGGGGTAGCAGCAGCATCCGCGGGCTCAGTGCACTCCGCCGGACAGCTTTAGCAATCAGAGGTCCCGCGTCGTCGTGCACCCAGCCGTCCAAGGCGCCGTCGCCCTGAGCGTGTTGTAAAAAACGGATGGCTCGACGTGCTCCATCCCCGCGACCGGCAACTATCCCAGCGTAGCTCGATCCCCTTCTCCTTACCTCGTGTGCCGCACCAGGAAAGGAGCGCCACGCGTGCGCGTCTCGTCCGACAGTGCATTTGACGCTGGTGAAGTCCTCGCTCCCGGGCGCCTCCATTTTCTCGTACTTCGTCTCTCGGCGCACCTTCCGCCTTGCTGTCGTGGCCTGATGCGGCCCCCGAGCGCCGTGTCGCCTCCCCACCATGGCAGCTGCCACCGCCTCTCCCCTTTCTCCTCCTCCGTCTCTGCGCGCGTCTCTCACCTCGCTTCCGTCGCCTGATATGGCACCCGAGCACAGTGCCGCCTTCCTATTGTTGGAAATATGCCCTAGAGGCAATAATAAAATGGTTGTTATCATATTTCCTTGTTCATGATAATCGTCTTTGTTAATGCTATAATTGTATTAACGGGAAATAGTAATACATGTGTGAATAAATAGATCACAATGTGTCCCTAGCAAGCCTCTAGTTGGCTAGCTCGTTGATCAATAGATGATCATGGTTTCCAGCTCATGGGCATTAGATGTCATTGATAACGGGATCAAATCATTGGGAGAATGATGTGATGGTCAAGACCCAATCCTAAGCATAGCACTATATCGTATTGTTCATATGCTAAAGCTTTTCTAATGTCAAGTGTCTTTTCCTTCGACCGTGAGATTGTGCAACTCCTAGATACTGTAGGAGTGCTTTGGTGTATCAAACGTCACAACGTAACTGGGTGACTATAAAGGTGCACTACGGGTACCTCTGAAAGTGTCTGTTGGGTTGGTACGAATCAAGCTCGGGATTTGTCACTCCGTGTGACGGAGAGGTATCTCTGGGCCCACTCGGTAGAACATCATCATGAGCTCAATGTGACTAAGGAGTTAGTCACAGGATGACATGCTACGGAACGAGTAAAGAGACTTACCGGTAACGAGATTGAACAAGGTATAGGTATACCGACGATCGAATCTCGGGCAAGTTCTATACCGACACACAAAGGGAATGGTATACGGGATTGATTGAATCCTTGACATCGTGGTTCATCCGATGAGATCATCGTGGAACATGTGGGAGCCACCATGGGTATCCAGATCCCGCTGATGGTTATTTGCCAGAGAGTGTCTCGGTCATGTCTGCATGCCTCCCGAACCCGTAGGGTCTACACACTTAAGGTTCGATGACGCTAGGGTTATAGGGAATTGTTATACGAGGTTACCGAAGGATGTTCAGAGTCCCGGATGAGATCCTGGATGTCACGAGGAGCTCCAGAATGGTCCGGAGGTAAAGATTGATATATAGGATGGATGGGTTTGGATGCCGGAAATGTTTCGGGCACCACCGACAAAGTGTCGGGACCACCGGAAGGGTTCCGGAGGCCCACCGGGAGGGGCCACAAGCCTCGGAGGGCTACGTGGTCCAAGTGCGGGAGGGAACCAGCCCCTAGGTGGGCTGGTGTGCCCCCCACACCCAGCCCATGCGCAACCAAGAGGGAGGGAGGGGAAACCCTAGGCGCAGGTGGTCCTAAGGCCCACCTAGGGGTGCGCCACCCCCTCTCCCTGCCCTGGCCACCGCACCTCCCATCTGAGGGGTCTGCCGCACCACCTAGGGTGGGAACCCTAGGGGTGGCACCTCCCTCCCCTCCTCCTATATATAGAGAGGGTTTTGGGGCTGTTTAGCACACGGTTTTCCCTCTCCCTCGGCGCAGCCCTGCTCCCCTCCTTTCTCCTCTCCCACGGTGCTTGGTGAAGCCCTGCTGGGAGACCTCGTCTCTCCATCGACACCACGCTGTCGTGCTGCCGGAGATCTTCCCCAACCTCTCTCTCCTCCTTGCAGGATCAAGGTGCAGGAGACATCACCAGGCTGCACGTGTGTTGAACGCGGAGGTGATGTGGTTCGGCACTAGATCGGAATCACACTGCGGTCTGAATCGCCGTGAGTACGACTCCATCAACCGCGTTCTAGCAATGCTTCCACTTAGCGATCTTCAAAGGTATGAAGATGCACTCACGCCTCTATCGTTGCTGGTCTCTCCATAGGAAGATCTGAATATGGCATAGGAAAATTTTGAATTTATGCTACGTTCCCCAACAGTGGCATCCGAGCCATGTTTTCTATGCGTAGATTCTATGCACGAGTAGAACACAAAAGGTTGTGGGCGATGATTTGTCAATTGCATGTGGCTACTAGTCTTATTCTTTTCCGACGGTATTGTGGATGAAGCTGCCCGGACCGACCTTACACGTATGCTTACGTGAGACTGGTTCCACCAACAGACATGCACACCGTGCATAAAGGTGGCTAGCGGGTGTCTGTCTCTCCCACTCTAGTCGGATTGGATTTGATGAAAAGGGTCCTTATGAAGGGTAAATAGATTTGGCATATCATCATTGTGGCTGTCACGTAGGTAAGAAGGCGTTCTTGCTAGAAACCCAAATCAGCCACTTAAAACTTGCAACAACAATTAGAGGACGTCTAACTTGTTTTTGCAGGGTTTGACATGTGATGTGATATGGCCAAAGTTGTGATGTTGCCTGTGTGATGTATGAGATGATCATGTTATTGTAATAGGATTCATGACTTGCATGTCGATGAGTATGACAACCGGCAGGAGCCATAGGAGTTTTCTTAATTTATTGTATGAGATGCAACGCCATGTGTTTACTACTTTTACTTCATTGCTAACGGTTAGCTATAGTAGTAGTGGTAGTAGTAGTTGGCGTGACGACTTCACGGAGACACGATGATGGATATCATGATGATGGAGATCATGGTGTCACGCCCGTGACAATGATGATCATGCGATGCCTGAAGATGGAGATCGAAAGAGCAAAGATGATAATGGCCATATCATGTCACTATATGGTTGCATGTGATGTTTATCATGTTTTTTCATCTTATTGCTTAGAACGACGGTAGCATAATAAGATGATCCCTCTTCAAAATTTCGATAACGTATTCCCCTAAGTGTGCACCGTTGTGAAGGATCATTGTCTCGAAGCACCACGTGATGATCGGGTGTGATAGATTCTAACGTTCACATACAATGGGTGTAAGCCAGATTTACACACGCGAAACACTTAGGTTGACTCGACGATCTTAGCATGTATAGACATGACCTCGAATACAAGAGACCGAAAGGTCGAACATGAGTCGTATGCTTGAATACGATCAGCATGAAGTTACTCACCATGACGACTAGTCCGTCTCACGTGATGATCGGACATGGGTTAGTCAACATGAATCATGTATCACTTAGATGACTAGAGGGATGTCGATTTAAGTGGGAGTTCATACTTAATTTGATTAAATGAACTTAATTGTCATGAACTTAGTCTAAAAGTTGTCTTTATAAATATTGTAGATGGCCAACGTCAACCTCAATTTCAACGCATTCCTAGAGAAAAACAAGCTGAAAGATGATGGTAGCAACTATGTGGACTGGGTCCGCAACTTGAAGCTCATCCTTGATGCGCCACTAGGTGACCCTCCTGCTCCTGCAGCAGCCCAAGACATTCTGAACGTCTGGCAAACGCGGAGTGATGACTACTCTCTAGTTAGGTGTGGCATGTTATACAGTTTGGAAATGGGGCTCCAAAGGCGTTTTGAGAAACAGGGTGCATATGAGATGTTCCAAGAGATGAAACTAGTTTTTCAAACTCATGCCCGTGTCGAGAGATATGAAGTCTCCGACAAGTTCTTTAGCTGTAAGATGGAGGAGAACAGTTCTGTCAGTGAGCACATACTCAAAATGTCTGGGTTACACAGTCGTCTGACTTCACTTGGAGTCAAACTTCTAGATGACGTTATAATTGACAGAATCCTCCAGTCTCTCCCACCAAGCTACAAAGGTTTTGTGCTGGACTAAAACATGCAAGGGATGGAAAAGACCATTCCCGAGTTGTGCTCGATGCTCAAGTCTGCAGAAGTAGAAATCAAGAAAGAGCATCAAGTGTTAATGGTCAATAAGACCACCAGTTTCAAGAAGGGCAATGGTAAGAAGAACTTCAAGAAAGACGGCAAAGCCGTTGCCGCGCCCGGTAAGCCCGATACCGGGAATAAGAAAAAGTATGGACCCAAGCCTGAGACTGAGTGCTTCTATTGCAAGGGAAAAGGTCACTGGAAGCGGAACTGCCCCAAGTACTTAGCGGACAAGAAGGCCGGCAACGTTAAAGGTATATGTGATATGCATGTTATTGATGTGTACCTTACCAGTGCTCGTAGTAGCTCCTAGGTATTTGATACTGGTGTTGTTGCTCACATTTGCAACTCAAAGCAGGAACTGCCGAATAAGTGGAGACTGGTCAAGGACGAGGTGACGATGCGCGTCGGGAATGGCTCCAAGGTCGATGTGATCGCCGTCGGCACGCTGCCTCTGCATCTACCGTCGGGATTAGTTTTAAACCTTAATTATTGGTATTTAGTACCAGCTTTGAGCATGAATATTGTATCAGGGTTTTGCTTAATGCGAGACGGCTACTCATTTAAGTCACAGAATAATGGTTGTTCTATTTATATGAGTGATATGTTTTATGGTCATGCTCCGCTGGTGAATGGTTTATTCTTGATGAATCTCGATCGTGATGTTACACATATTCATAGTGTGAGTACCAAAAGATGTAAAGTTGATAATGATAGTCCCACATACTTGTGGCACTGCCGCCTTGGTCATATCGGTGTTAAGCGCATGAAGAAGCTCCATACTTATGGACTATTAGAATCTCTTGACTTTGAATCATTTGACACATGCGAACCGTGCCTCATGGGCAAGATGACTAAGACTCCATACTCAGGAATAATGGAGAGAGCAAACGACTTATTGGAAATAATACATACTGATGTGTGTGGTCCAATGAACGTAGAAGCACGCGGTGGCTACCTGTAACGCCCAAGATGCGATCCTATCCTCAATTTGGCACGAGGGCCTTGTCAGGGATAGAAGCGCATCTCGTCGTTTTGCAAGAATGGATATCGTTACAAGTACATGTACTGAAAAGATGAGATATCTGGAATTGGCTTACACTCGCCACAAGCTACATCAGAGTCACATCAGTACAATACATAGACATCATGAAGAAGAGCAGGGTCCGACTACGGACCAAAACAAACGAGAAAAGAAAACGACGTCCATCCTTGCTATCCCAGGCTGTCGGCCTGGAACCCATCCTAGATCGATGAAGAAGAAGAAGAAGAAGCAACTCCAAATGAAAAATCAACACGCTCACGTCAAGTAACCTTTCCTGTACCTGCAACTGGTGTTGTAATAATCTGTGAGCCACACGGGGCTTAGCAATCTCATTTCCAAAGGTATCAAGACTAGCAAAGCTTAATAGGTGAGGCATTGTTAAGTGGTGAGGCTGCAGCAAGCGACTAAGCATATGTGAGGTGGCTAACTTACGAGTACAAGAATAAAGAGGGGGTAGGTCTACACATAACAGACGTGAACTACCGATGATCAAATGAATGATCCTGAACACCTACTTACATCAAACATAACCCTACCGTGTCCTCTTTCGGAGAAGTAACTCACGAAAGAGACAATCATGGTTACACACTCAGTTGGCATATTTTAGTTAAGTTAACTTCAAGTTATCTAGAACCAGTGTTAAACAAAGTTTCCACGTTGCCACATAACCGCGGGCACGGCTTTCCGAGAGATTTAACCTTGCAGGGGTGCTCCAACTAATCCATCACAAATTACCACAAGCCACATAGAAATCCTCGATCACGAAGCTCGCAATCTCGTCGGACTCCTTAGTGGAAAACCTCAACTCTGAGATTACCCAAAGCATCACCGGAATCCCGATGCACAAGATATCTCGCTAAAGGTAAAACTAATCCAGCAAGGCCACCCGGTGTGTCGACGAACCTGATAGGAGCTGGGTATCTCGTTCTCAGGACACACCGTCTATGCATAGTGGACGGTAGCCAAAAGCTCGAGTTGCCCCGAAGTGGCACCGCCGACTGCTAGGTGGGTGGACCAACACTCATGCAGAGCACTGGCCCGGGGGTTGATTAATTACTCCACGGGTGCCGGCGGGTCCCTATGCAATTTTATTAGTTATTAGGCAAATTTAAAACCAAAGTTGGGCCTTGCCAGACCAGCTTTAATCTAAGACGAATTATCAAGGGGGTCCCCATAACAACCCCGATCGTGTTAGGAGCGCTAAATTATGGAACATAACACCGGTAGCTGAAACTAAAGGGGGCAAAGGTGGAACAAAACACGAGGCTAGAAAGGCCGAGCCTTCCACCTTTTACCAAGTATATAGGTCCATTAAATTAAATAACATTTAATATGGTGATATAACAAAGAACCCATGTTATCACATGGAAGCAACTGCACCTGCAACTAGCAATGCTAACACATGGTTAAGCAATCAATATCATAGCCAATCAGTGGTTTGCTAGGTTGTGAACAGGTTGAAGGTTTTCATGGCATTGTTGAGAGGCTGATATTTAACATGTGGTAGGCAACGAGACATAGCGATAGAAACGGTAATACTAGCATGGCAATGATAGTAATGGTATCTGGGGAAATGGTCATCTTGCTTGAGGTCCCGCTTGGAAGAAGAACGACTCCGTGAAGCAGACGAACCGATGTAGTCGAACGGATCCTCACATTTCGACACGCTTGCGAAACTCTTTCGAGACGAAGCAAACCGGAAACAAGCATCAATACACGATATTCACCATGGCACAGGCACGACAAGATGCAATTCACAAATGATGCATGATCAATTTCAAATACGCAAGGCAGGCCATGGCAATTCACAACAGTCAAACGCTACACATTAAATGAAGCTCGAGTTGCATATTGACGGAACTCCGCATTTAATTATTTAGTTCACTCCAATTTATTTACACGGTAATATTAAATGTTGTTTAAACATGGCAAGAAGTGAAGCATGTGATTCTACACGATATACTAGCTGGTTAACACAAAAGAACATTGAACGGAGCTTCGGTTAAAAGATTCGTGCAACACAGGATATTATGCCATGAATGCAACGTGCATGCAATTTTATGAAAACACTGGCAAGAAGGATATGAAGCAAGTGTCGCCATGGCACACGAAAGGGAACCATGGCGGCAAAACAGAAACGATGCCACGACAACGTTCCGGCCCCGATAACTCGATGAGATACCACTGCAAAGGAATGGAGAGCGTGTGCGTGTCATCCCAAAAATGATTGGGTGATCTCGGTTACCAGGTTCCCATGTGTCGAGGGTACGATAAAAGAGGGACAACATGCAACGACCAAAGGCATCTACGAAACGGACAACATCGCCTCTCATTCAACAACACGTTCATCCACGGGTATCATCTCGACGGTTACCTTTGAAGCGTGCCTCTCGGAGTGGATCGGTTCGTTGCGGTGTAGATGTACATGGGTCGTCGTGGATGTCGTAGAAGTAGTTGTTCCCGCAATGGTAGTTGTAGTAGTGGTACATGGGTCTTCGGCAACGGTAGTCGTACACTGTTCGGCGAAGAACTTGATGAGTCTGATGTCCATTTGAGTCCTGGTGGAAGTAGTTGCACTCGCAAACTTGAAGACGGTTGTAGAGGTTCAGGTCTAGCAAGGCTTCCGTCCATGTATTCGATCTCGACGTAACCGAGGGGTACTGGTCTCATGCAAAGAACTTGACGTGCTCCACAACAAAACTTCCCACAAGGCTGGAATGCTGCGGGGCGAGGCCTGACAACAGATCTGGCCGACAGCAGAGGGGTTCCATGGCTGGAGGCCGAGGACGAGCGACGGAAACTGTGTGAGGCAAGGAGTGGCACAGGCTGGGGCGTGAGGTGCGGCAGGAGAACGCAAAGGGCGGCAAACTTGTGAGGGACTCGTCGGAGTGGCTGCAGCTATGGGGATCGCAAGCAGGGGCGGCGCTGGGTACCTTCGGCGGCTAGGGAGGTCGAGGCCAGCACTAGGATGCAGGGGCGGCTCGGGCAGCACGGGATGGCGGGGGCACGCGACGGGAGAAAGGAGGAGGCAGAGGTCAGGTGAGGGACTGACACGAGTGTGTGCATGGGTGTTCGAGGAGGAAGGAGGCGCTATCGGGAGGAGAGAGAGGGGTTCAAGGCGAGATCGAGAAGAGAGACGAAAGTGGCAGCGCAGGTGGGGAACGAGAGGAAGAGAGATCGAGGGAAGAGAGACAAGGATGGGGCTCCTGGCAGCTAGGGTTAGCATGTGGGGGCGACTGGGCTTTGGGCTACAGAAGGCCCAAGTGGCCAACTGGGTTGGGCTCTCGTTGCTGGTTGGCCTGGTGGGTAAAGCAAGGTGGGGCTAGGGGATGGATCCCTAGAAACTAGGTTTTGGGTGGATAGTCTACGGTCCAAATATATAGCTAGCAGACTACTTGTAGGTTCATCTCGACCCTCCGATTTAGATCGGATGGTCGAGATAAATAGGTTAGGAAGTCCACTGGATAAACCGAAGACGGTTTGCGGTAAAACGGGGTTGATCCGGACCCAACGGTCACGAGCACCCGATTTGGGTTTCGGGAGGTTTTCGGACTAGGCTGCGCGTAGGGTCGGTGCAATGTGCAGAGGGGCTAGGCGGGGATGAGAGGGAGAACGGACACCTGGCAACGTATTTTATAACACCGATAAAACGTCTGACGATAGACCGAATATGGTGCCGCTACGTCGACCGTTCGGGTACCACACGGACTCCGATTGCGACGAAATTCGACAGATAGCCTATCTATATTAAAATAAGACCGCACGTCAAGTTCCAACCATATTAGAGAAAGTTTTACACACACTTTTAAAATAGGGTTTTGACAATGTCGCGGGCGCGTGCGTGTGTGGTCGGGCTCAGAATGGACAACGACGAGAACCGGCAACTAACAACGGATGCACTTTTGAAAACTGGCGGCAACGGGATGTCGATGCAATGCGGATGATGCGCATGATGCGATGATGATGCAACAAATAAAAATAACCACATGATGAAACGGAAATAAAAGGGGAATCTTCTGGAACGTTGGTCTCGGGCTGTCACAACTCTCCTACACTACAAGAGGATCTCGACCCGAAATCCAAGAATGAACGGGGAAGAGGATGAGAATGAAGAGGTAAAACTTAGTCGCTTCTTTGACAAACGAGTGAAACCAACGATCCTTGAAAGTTGCAAAGAGATGCAGTATGATATGAGAAACAAGCAAGAATTCACAAAAATTTCGGCAGCACTTCGGTAGGAAAACGGGACAAAAGTTCGATAAGATGCGAGAATTAGACAAGATTCACAACCAACAACTAAATAGAACAAGGGAACACCATGATCTTGACAGAACAAGATGATAGACCCAAAAGAGCAACATTACGATGCCTCTAGAACAAAAGAATAGGAACTAGCTCATACGGAAGAAGAGAATGAAGAAAAGAATGACAACTATTATCGCAAATGAACTTGGCAAGCATCCTTGCAAGAAGAATTGAACGGAGTTGTTGGAAAAACAACAACGAAAAGAACAAGATAGTAGTGGGCTTATGGAAACCTTTTCGAACTAATGAAGTGACAACCAGCCACTAACAGAAACAAGGATTGTTGAAAGCAAAGATATCAAAACTTCCTACACCAAGAGGGTGCATCGAGAACTTGGATTAATGACAAGAACCATAATTGCGACATTCCTTAGGAAAGGCTTTAGGTGAAAACTAAACCAAGATACTCAACCCAAAAATCATGAGTTGAAAAATATCTCATGATCATAGAATTGGTGGATTTAATTATCTCATTCTTGAAAGGAAAACTCTTCGAGGCTCCTACACTAACAAGAATGCTATAATACCACCTCAAAGGATAAAGGAATAACAAATGCACTGGAAATGCAAGAGAAATAATACTTGAGGTACTCCAACAGGAATCTTGAAGAACACTTGAGAAAAAGGAATTGATATCGTGAGCCCTCCGGAGAAGAATTGTAATCACTATGAAGAAGAATAAGAATCATGTTATACTTATCCTTCATCAAGTTTAATTGATGACAAGCAACGAATTTACCATACCACTTATTCTTCTAGAAATGATTGAGGCAAGAATATATAGCACAAACTAGAAGAAATGTTGCAAGAAACACCGGTGAGAATTGAAATGAATGAGGCAACCAAGAATGAATGGAGATACATGAGAATGAAGAGATCATGAGCCACCTGAGAGAAAACTAGAACAAGGCACCAGAATCATTGAGAGACGAACGAAGAGACAACAATTGAGAAGAATTGAGGATGAAAGCTGAAAGCTGAGAACGAAGAATCTTCTGAAATGATGGGCTTTGGAGGAACGGGAATGAAACAATTCATAAATGCACCAGATAGCAAGAAAGGGATTACTCATGATTGGGAATAATGAGAGGATAACACGAAGCTGAGATGACATCTTCACAAGAATGGAACAAGATTTACGAGGAACACTCCTTCGAATTTGCAAGCTGAAAATAATGACGAGAAACAAAATTAGGGATAATGAGGCACTCCGGAATAAAGAAGAATGAAAGGTTGAGCCAAAGACGAGAATTAATTCAAATTGATCTTGGAGAAGGGATATGACTGATGAAATTCATACTTATGTCATAGTTGAAAGTAATTAAAGATCTCCGGAAGGATTAGAAGAGCGAGATACGATCCTCGGAAAAACCTGTGGGTTATGGGCCCACTCAAAGAAACCACCGTTGAAAGATTTCTTAGAAAGAGAGATATTGCACCGGTACAAATGAAAAGTAGATGAGGTTGAAAACCTCGAAATAAAGAAAGATCTGAAAACAAGAAACTCTGAGATATCTTCAACACACCGGATAGAAAAGAGAGGAATGAATAACAAGATAGGCTGATAAGAATTTTCAACATGGAAAAGAATTACAAAGATGAAAAGGATATGATGCACACGGACAACTAAATTGAATTCACCGAAAAAGATTACAAGATTGAATAAAGAAGAACACGAAGCTCCTGAGAATCTTCTCAATGACTCACCGGATAAGAGAGAAAAGAACAGATAGAGGAAGGAACAATTAAAAGACACTTGGATAAAAATTGAATCAATGAATAAAAGGGTGGGAGGGCGGGAAAAACAAAGACAACTTGGGAGAGATGAGATGAACTCCGGAAAGAAATGAGAGAATGATCTTGCAAAATTAGAGAGGATTGAATTCACTGAAGAGAAACACACCGGATGAAAAGAATTGACACAACAACTCCGGTTGACAAGAATTAACAAGAGAATTGATTTGAGCAAAAGAATTAGCATTCCCATAAAAATATGAGAACACCTCTTGGAAGGATATGAATTCACCACTTGACATTGACGCAACTCGAATTACCACATTCCAACAAAACAAAGGATGAAGCTTACGAAACAAGCCAGAACAAACTCATGAAAGAGATTTCGTCCGATATTTTTGTGGACAGGATCGCACGGGCTCGAACCTTACAGTAGCCATCCTGTGCAAGGCATTGCACACGACATACGAAGCGTCCTCGAGTCGTAGCAAGCTACAAGGACTCTTTAAGACACAACGAGAACCGCTGTAAGACGACTGTGAACAAATGAATCCACTAGATGTCGAACCCCAACCTAACATCATGCATTTGTTGGAAGATTGTCCTATAAGTAACTACTTGAATTCCCACCTAAGAACTCCCGAAATATCTGGTCATGCAATCTGGTACACGGATACAAGGAGTAATATATCACACAACTCCTATACTAACCCGTCCAGTGTATCACATCCGTCAACACATAATCAGAATCTCGGACCTTCATCTACTACAGACCCTCGTGATCACAACGATACAAAGTATGGCATTACTCCCAAACAATCTGCACCAGTACTGGGGACATCGGGGTTATCTCGCCACTACTAGTATTGAAGCAATTACGAACATCCTTTGTTCTGAGATACAAAGAAATCTGAATGATAACGATGTGCTCAAGAATCCCTTGGAGCTCAACTCCCCAGAAGAAATCAAGTCAGACAGGCGGCACCAAGACACAACTCCGTCACATCGGCATCATATAGATTCCAAAAATATCCGCGTGATCCTAAAAAGAACTGAGTGAGAAGAGGAGTAGAATTAAATTATTACGTCAAGATTCCTCACTAGAGCATAGAAGAGGAGAAAAAGAATCCTACTCTCCGATATATAACTAGACTCAAAGTAGTTTTTCACTAGACTCGACTCGGCCAAGTTCGATCAATCAAGGGGGCTCCTAGGTCGGTACTTCTCTGATACCAACTTGTAATGCCCAAGATGCGATCCTATCCTCAATTTGGCACGAGGGCCTTGTCACGGATAGAAGCGCATCTCGTCGTTTCGCAAGAATGGATATCGTTACAAGTACATGTACTGAAAAGATAAGATATATGGAATTGGCTTACACTCGCCACAAGCTACATCAGAGTCACATCAGTACAATACATAGACATCATGAAGAAGAGCAGGGTCCGACTACAGACGAAAACAATCGAGAAAAGAAAACGACGTCCATCCTTGCTATCCCAGGCTGTCGGCCTGGAACCCATCCTAGATCGATGAAGAAGAAGAAGCAACTCCAAATGAACAATCAACACGCTCGCGTCAAGTATCCTTTACCTGTACCTGCAACTCGTGTTGTAGTAATCTGTGAGCCACAGGGGGCTTAGCTATCTCATTTCCAAAGGTATCAAGACTAGCAAAGTTTAATAGGTGAGGCATTGTTAAGTGGTGAGGCTGCAGCAAGCGACTAAGCATATGTGAGGTGGCTAACTTACGAGTACAAGAATAAAGAGGGGGAAGATCTACGCATAACGGACGTGGACTACTGATGATCAAATGAATGTTCATGAACACCTACTTACGTCAAACATAACCCCACCGTGTCCTCTATCGGAGAAGGAACTCATGAAAGAGACAGACACGGTTACGCACTGAGTTGGCATATTTTAGTTAAGTTAACTTCAAGTTATCTAGAACCGGTGTTAAACAAAGTTTCCATGTTGCCACATAACTGCGGGCACGGCTTTCCGAAAGATATAACCCTACAGGGGTGCTCTAACTAATCCATCATAAATTACCACAAGCCGCATAGAAATCCTCGATCAGGAAGCTCGCAATCTCGTCGGACTCCTTAGTGGAAAACCTCAACTCTGAGATTACCCAAAGCATCACCGAAATCCCAATGCACAAGATATCTCGTTAAAGGTAAAACTAATCCAGCAAGGCCACCCGGTGTGTCGACGAACCCGATAGGAGCCGCGTATCTCGTTCTCAAGACACACCGTCTATGCATAGTGGACGGTAGCCAAATGCTCGAGTTGCCCCGAGGTGGCACCGCCGACTGTTACGTGGGCGGACCAACACTAGTGCGGAGCACTGGCCCGGGGGTTGATTAATTACTCCGCGGGTGTCGGCGGGTCCCTATGCAATTTTATTAGTAATTAGGCAAATGTAAAACCAAAGTTGGGCCTTGCGAGACCAACTTTAATCTAAGACGAATTATCAAGGGGGTCCCCATAACAACCCCGATCGTGTTAGAAGCGCTCAATTATGGAACATAACACCGGTAGCCGAAACTAAAGGGGACAAAGGTGGAACAAAACACCAGGCTAGAAAGGCCGAGCCTTCCACCTTTTACCAAGTATATAGGTCCATTAAATTAAATAACATTTAATATGGTGATATAACGAAGAACCCATGTTATCACATGGAAGCAACTGCACCTGCAACTAGCAACGCTAACACATGGTTAAGCAAGCAGTATCATAACCAATCAGTGGTTTGCTAGGTTGTGAACATGTTGAAGGTTTTCATGGCATTGTTGAGAGGCTGATATTTAACATGTGGTAGGCAATGAGACATAGCGACAAAAACGGTAATACTAGCATGGCAATGATAGTAATGGTATCTTGGGAAATGGTCATCTTGCCTGAGGGCCCGCTTGGAAGAAGAACGACTCCGTGAAGCAGATGAACCGATGTAGTCGAACGGGTCCTCACATTCTGACACGCTTGCGAAACTCTATCGAGACGAAGCAAACCGGAAACAAGCATCAACACACGATATTCACCATGGCACATGCACGACAAGATGCAATTCACAAATGATGCATGATCAATTTCAAATATGCAAGGCAGGCCATGGCAATTCACAACAGTTAAACGCTACACATTAAATGAGGCTCGAGTTGCATATTGACGGAACTCCGCATTTAATTATTTAGTTCACTCCAATTTATTTACACGGTAATATTAAATGTTGTTTAAACATGGCAAAAAGTGAAGCATGTGATTCTACACGATATACTAGCCAGTTAACACAAAAGAACATTGAACGGAGCTTCGGTTAAAAGATACGTGCTACACATGATATTATGCCATGAATGCAACGTGCATGCAATTTTGTGAAAACACTGGCAAGAAGGATATGAAGCAAGTGTCGCCATGGCACACTAAATGGAACCATGGCAGCAAAACAGAAACGATGCCACGGCAACGTTCCGCCCCCGATAACTCGATGAGATACCAATGCAAAGGAATGGAGAGCGTGTCCGTGTCATGCCAAAGAATGATGGGGTGATCTCGGTTCCCAGGTCCCCATGTGTCGAGGGCACGATAAAAGAGGGACAACATGCAACGAGCAAGGCATCTACGAAACGGACAACATCGCCTCTCATACAACAACACGTTCATCCACGTGTATCATCTCAGCGGTTACCTTTGAAGCGTGCCTCTCGGAGTGGATCGGTTCATTGTGGTGTAGATGTACGTGGGTCGTCGTGGATGTCATGGAAGTAGTTGTTCCCGCAATAGTAGTTGAAGTAGTGGTATGATACATCTCCATCGTATCTACTTTTCCAAACCCTTTTGCCCTTATTTTGGACTCTAATTTGCATGATTTGAATGGAACTAACCCGGACTGACGTTGTTTTCAGCAGAATTGCCATGGTGTTGTTTTTGTGCAGAAATGAAAGTTCTCGGAACGTCTTGAAAATTTACGGAGAATATTTATGGAAAATATGAAAAATACCTGCGCAAAGATAGATCCACCAAAGGAGACGGGCCAGTGGGCCACAAGCCCTGTAGCCGCGGCCTCCCCCCTGGCCGCAGCTACCAGGCTTGTGGGGCCCACGTGGCTCTGCCGCCCCCAATTCCAGCGCTATTTATTCCCTTTCGTCACGGAAAAAATCAGGAGAGAAGAGTTCATCGCATTTCACGATCCAGAGGCGCCGCCACATCCCGTTCTTGCCCTGGAGGGCAGATCTGGAGTCCGTTTTGGGCTCCGGATCAAGGAGATTGTCGCCATCGTCATCATCAACCTTCTTCCCTCTCCAATTCCATGAAGCTCTTCATCGTTCGTGAGTAATCTATTCGTAGGCTCGCTGGGCGGTGATGAGTAGGATGAGATCTATCATGTAATCGAGTTAGTTTTGACGGGGATTGATCCCTAGTATCCACTATGTTCTGAGATTGATGTTGCTACTACTTTGACATGCTTAATGCTTGTCACTAGGGCCCGAGTGCCATGAATTCAAATCTGAAATTATTATGTTGTCACCAATATATGTGTGTTTTAGATCCGATCTTGCAAGTTTTAGTTACCTATTATGTGTTATGATCCAACAACCCCGGAGTGATAATAACCGGAACCACTCCCGGTGATGACCATAGTTTGAGGAGTTCATGTGTTCACCAAGTGCTAATGCGTTGGTCCGGTTCTTTATTAAAAGGAGAACCTTAATATCCCGTAGTATCCATTTGGACCCCGCTGCCACGGGAGGGATGGACAATAGATGTCATGCAAGTTCTTTTCCCTAAGCACGTATGACTACACACAGAATGCATGCCTACATCACATTGACGAACGGGAGCTAGCCATATATCTTTCCGTGTTATAAATGTTGCATGATGAATGTCATCCAACAAATCACCGATCCATTGCCTACAAGTTTGTCCCACTGCCATTGTTACTTGCTTTGCTCTGCTGGCGTTACTACTGTTGCTGCTACTGTTACTTGCTTTGTCCTGCTGCTGCTACCACTACTGTGGCTACTACTGTTACTTGTTGTTGCTGTTACTTGCTACTGTTGCTACTTGCTACTGCTATCACTATTGTTGTTCCTTGCCACTGTTGTTACTCGTTACACTGCTACTACGTGCTACAATACTTTTCTGGCGCCATTGATACTTCAGTTAGGAATAATCTGCCGTCAACAGATTCTTTCCTAGCACCATTGCTATCATACTACCTTTGCTGCTTATATCCTGCTTGCAGATACTAATCTTTCAGGTGTGGTTGAGCCAACAACTCAATAGCTAATACTATAGAATATCCTTTCACTCCCATCATGTCGAACCAACAAATTTGGGTTGAATACTCTATCCTCGAAAAGTGTCGCGATCCCACACGCTGGTGGGCCATTGCAAGACAATTGTTAATTGTTGAGCAACTGGAAGCATGGTACATGGGTCTTCGGCAACGGTAGTCGTACACTATTCGGTGAAGAACTTGATGAGTCCGATGTCCATTCGAGTCGTGGAGGAAGTAGTTGCACTCGCAAACTTGAAGATGGTCGTAGAGGTTCGGGTCTAGCAAGGATTCCGTCCATCACTACTGGAATCCAGTTATTTGCCGTCAGCCATGTCTTTGTCGTCTGCTGGCTGATGGCAAAGAAGCTCTTTGCCGTCAGTTGGCACAAGAGGGACGACAAAGGGCTGACTGATGGCAAAAATACTATTTGCCATGTGTCGGGCCTTTGTCGTCTGCCAGCGGACGGCAAAGGGACCAAGGGCAGACGGCAAAGAGCACGGGTGGGTCCCATGCCTACCGTGTCCGACGGAAGGCTAACTTTGCCATGGGTCGGCCTTTGCCGTCTGTCGTGGGGCCCTTTGCCGTCGGGGGGTGGACGGCAAAGGGGCCGACCGTGTAACGGTCGTCTTCTCCCCCTCGCGCTCACTGTCTATCTCTCCCCCCACAGTACTTTCTCTCTCTCCCCCTCGCGCTCACTGTCACTCGCCGCCGCCGCCCCGCCTTGCTCCCACCGGCGACCCCCTCCCCGCGGCGCTCCCCTCCCTGCAGCGACCCCCTCCCCGTGGCGACCCCTCCCTGCGGCCACCCCCTCCCCGCGACCACACCCCTCCCGGCGACCCCTCCCTGCGGCCACTCCCTCCCCGCGGCCACACCCCTCCCGACGGCCACACCCCTCCCTGCGGCCACCCCCTCCCCGCGGCCACACCCCTCCTGCGGCAACTTCCCTGGTGAGTTCATTTTCTTTCTTTTTTTCTTTTTTTCATTTCAGTGCATCTGTTAGTTTAGGTTACTCTAAGTGTTAATTAGGTTAATGTTAGTTTAGGTTAATTAGGTTACTATTAGTTTAATGTTAATTAGGTTATTCTTAGTTTAGGTTAATTAGGTTACTATTAGTTTAGTGTTAATTAGGTTACTGTTAGAAGAGGAGGAGGAGGAGGAGGAGAAAGAAGAAGAAGAAGAAGAAGAAGAAGAAGAGGAAGAGGAATAGGAATAGGAGAGAAAAGAAGAAGAAGAAGAAGAAGAAGAAGAAGAAGAAGAGGAGGAGGAGAAAGAAGAAGAAGAAGAAGAAGAAGAAAAAGAGGAGAGAGGAGAAGAATAAAGAAAAGGACCCCGACCCCCCGCCCACGACCCACGACGCCCGACGCCACCAACCCCCGAGGCCTGACGCCACCAACCCCGGACCCTCGACCCCCAACCCCCGACGCCACTGACACCCGACTCCCGACCCCCGACACCCGACACCACCGACCCCCGACACCCGATTCCCGACCCCCGACGCCCGACGCCACCAACCCTCGACGCCCGACGCCACCAACCCCCGACCCTCGACCCCCGACCCCCGACGCCACTGACACCCGACTCCCGACCCCTGACCCCCGACGCCCGACACCACTAACCCCTGACCCCCAACTCCCGACGCCCGACACCACTGACCCCGACCCCCGACCCCCGACTCCCGACCCCCGACGCCCGACACCACTGACCCCCGACCACCGACGCCACTGACCTTCGACCCCCGACCCCCTACCCCGACGCCACTAACCCCCAACCCCGGGCCCCCGACACCTCTTTGGCCTCTTGTTGATCGAAAAGACCCCAACCCCCGACGATAGTGACCCTCGACCCCCGACGACACTGACCCCCGACCATCGACGCATTTAACCCGACTCCCGACCACCGACACCCGACACCACCGACCCTCGACCGCACTGACTCCCGACGCCACTAAGCCCCGACCCCCGACACCTCTTCTGCCTTCTTTTGAACGAGAAGGTGCTTTTCGGCCTTCCAGAGGCCCACGAGGTCATAGTTTTGTAAATTATGAGTTAGGTCACATATTTTCCGATTATGTTAATTATAAAAACATCGTATTTGTGTTGATCGTGTGAATTTCAATGTGCAGTTGTTCGACGACCTCCACGTGTGTTGGACGAGCTCCGCCCTTGCGTTTGTTGGTGAGCACAAATGACTTCTCCTCCTACCCCCTTAATTTGCTCTGTCCCGGTCTTTGTGCCGATGAAACTTGCTGGCTATAGGTTTCTTCAATCATGAGTATGCGTGACCAGTATGTGTCTCCCGTTCGAAAGGGCGACATCTATAAATATGCATTTCTTTGCATATTTATAACCGCCATCCTTTCGAATTGTCCAACATTATCCATGGACAGCCGGAGTATGTGTAGATTGGGTTTGTTTTCCCGTATGCTGTGCTCCGGATCCGATGCGAAATTTCGTCAGTGCCTCCCCTGTTGTTCTCCGGGTACACATCCTCTCTGCTTATTGCCGAGACGTGTATCAGGAGAACAGCGGGGAGGTGCTGCCGAAATTCTGCGTCGCATCTGGAGCAGAGCATGGGAAAACGAACCCAGTCTACACATACTCGGGTGAGATTAGGACCTATCTTTACCTATTAGCATGTAGGTTGCATGGACGTAATAAAACTGACAAACTTGATTAGCGTATGAATATAGATGATGAATTATATATTTATTTCTTGTGCCCCCATAGGTAGCTAGGCAACATGAGTGATCGTGCTTGGATGTACACTGGTCACCCTAGTCAGAAAGACATGACCCATGAATGGTTAACAAAAACCAGGGGGTTTGTGAGAGCCGCATTTGCAAATGGCCAGCAAAAAACATGGTGCCCCTGTCCCAACTCCGACAACTGGAAAAAGCAGAGAGAGTTTGAAATGGGTAAACACCTGTAGAAGTGGGGTTTTACGCCTAATTATACGGTGTGGACATTTCATGGTGAGTCTGACCAACGTGCCAGAGCTGAGGTGATTCGTTGTCGCATCGACGAGCATGGTACCGGGATTGAAGACATGGTGCAAGACTTTGATGATGCTTGGGATTCGGACGATGAGATGGAGGAATCTGCAAAGGCCTTCTATGAAATGTTGGAGTCTTCAAAACATCCTCTCCACGAGCAGACTGAGCTTTGTCAGCTGGATGCCATCACGCAAGTAATGGCTCTGAAGGCTCAATTCAACCTAGGCAGAGAATGCTACGACGCGATGATGACGATATTTGGACGCTTTCTACCCAAAGGCCATGTACTGCCTGCAAACCTGTACCAGTCAGAGAAAATCCTCCGTGTACTTAAGATGCCCTATGAGAAGATACATGCCTGTGAGAATGGATGTGCCTTATTTAGGCTTGAGTATGCGGCCTTGAACTATTGCCCCATTTGCAATTCTTCCAGGTATATTGTGGTAGACAACGGCATGGGTGATAACAATCAGACCAAAATCCCCATTAGTGTTCTTCAGTATCTGCCAATCATACCAAGACTTCAACGTCTTTTCATGGTCGAAGAGACGGCCAGACAGATGACATGGCACAAATTGGGCAAAAGAACCGAACTAGATGCGGATGGGAACAAGATGCTGGTACACACTTCAGATGGTTTTGCTTGGAGGCACTTCGATGCATTACATAAGGATAAATCGGAAGATCCAAGGCAACCTAGAGTTGCCATCAGCACGGATGGGTTCAATGTGTATGGTATGACGACAACACAATACAGTTGTTGGTATTGTATTTGTCATTCCACTAAATTTGCCACCCGGAGAGATTATGAAAAGAAAGAACATTTTCCTGACGTTGATAATTCCAGGGCCCAACTATCCGGGGAAGAATACAAATGTGTACGTGCAGCCGCTTAAGGATGAGTTGCAAGAAGCCTGGGATAATGGGATCAAGACCTACGACGCGGCTACCAAAACAAATTTCAAAATGCATGTGTGGTACATGTACTCGACGCATGATTATCCGGCGTTTGCGCTATTCGCTGGCTGGTGTGTGCATGGAAGGTTCTCGTGCACCACATGCAAGGCAGCTCTTCAGTTTCATTGGCTGCAGGCTGGTCGCAAGTATTCTTGCTTCGACATGCATAGACAATTCCTGGATCCTGACCATAAGTTCAGAAAAGACAAGAAGAATTTCATCAAAGGTAGAGTTGTCAAAAACACTGCACCAACTGCGTTGACAGGCCAACAGACCCTTGATCAGTTAAACGCTCTCGAGCCTGATCCTTTGCGTCCAGGATACTTCAAAGGGTATAATACGGAACACGCCTGGACTCACAAGTCATGCTTATGGGATCTGCCTTACTTCAAAGACCTCCTTTGCCCACACAACATTGACGTGATGCACACTGAAAATAATATTGTGGAGGCCATTTTTGGTACATTGTTCGGCATAGAGGGGAAGTCAAAAGATAATCCTAAGGCTAGAATCGACCTAGAGGCTCTATGTGATAGACCATTGCAAAACTTGCGACAACGGAAAGGAAAGCAAAGCATAGCGAAGCCAAAGGAATGGTTCAATCTTGAAAGGCCAGCTATGAGGGAAATGCTATTGTGGGTGAAAATGCGGTTGATGTTCCCCGATGGGTATGCTGCGAATCTAAAGAGGGGAGCGAGTCTTGAGAAATTGAAAATGTTTGGGCTCAAGAGTCATGATTGGCACATATGGATTGAGCGGGTAATGCCGGTGATGTTGCGTGGCTTTATCCCTGAGGATGAATGGCTAGTACTGGCAGAGCTGAGCTATTTCTTTCGTTCTCTTTGTGCGAAAGAACTATCGCCTGGCGTGCTAGATGAAATGGAAGAGTTGGCGTCGGAGTTGATCTGCAAATTAGAAAAGATCTTTCCACCGGGCTTCTTTAATCCAATGCAACATTTGATTTTGCATCTCCCGACCGAGGCAAGAATGGGGGGCCCGTTCAAAATCGATGGTGCTACTCAACTGAGAGGATGCAGAAGACGCTTCGAGCTAAGTGTAAAAATTAACGTAGAATTGAAGCATCGATGGTCGAGGCATTCATTACTGAGGAGGCGGCAAACTTCGTGACAGCACACTATGAAGCCAAAAATCATCATTTGCATAACCCGAAGCCTCGGTACAATGATGGCGATCAAAAAAAAGTTCGATCCAACCTCAGCCTATTCAAAGGTAAGCTCGCACCATCCGGTGCTTCGAAAGGGAAATCGTTCGATGTCGAAGAATGGCGGACCATTTCATTGTATATCTTCACCAACCTAACAGAAGTGCGGCCGTACATCGAGTAAGTTCTCGGTAATTTATTGTTCCGCAACTTCTAATTGCTTTGAACTACTCTTATTCCCAGATATTTGATATAGTCAATACGTCGTCGAATTCTCGGATGGAGCGGTCATCAAAAAGGATTCCGTCGAAGAGTATGAGCTTCTCGCAAAGCATGGAGGCGACTGTACCGGTTTCATCTCTTGGTTCAAACAAATGGTAATTAATTACCATTAAGGACACATTTGATTTCTTGGTCTAATTTGCGGCTAATGCATCCATTCTTTCGTATTAAACTTGTAGGCTGATGTAGAGTCTATGGACGCCGAGTTGAGACAAGTCGCTAATGGTTTTGACTATAAGGTCCATTCATTTGACAAATACAACATCAACGGGTATCACTTTCGTACCTTTGGCAAAGAGCTATCTATGCCCGACCTAAAGTCTACAAATTGTTCTGTCTCTGCTATCGGCGAAGGAGACACTGAGTATTATGGAAGAGTTGAAGCAATTTATGAACTTCTATTCTATGGTGAAAACCCACCAACCGTCGTAGTCTTCAAATGTTATTGGTTTGAGCCGAGGGAGACTAGAAGGACTCATGAACATATAGGACTAGTCGAAATCAACCAAAACACCCACTTAGATGTTCCCGATGTCTATATTACGGCTCAACAGGCGACACAAGTTTTCTATCTACCATGGGCGTGCCAAACTGATCCAAATCTCAAAGGTTGGGATGTCGTTTATGAAGTGCCACCACATTTTAGACCACCTACCCTCAATGAAGAGGATTACGAACCTCACATTAACCCAGACACATATGAAGGAGAATTCTTCCAAGAAACACGTATGTCCAAGAAACGTTTCAAGAACCGCTCTACTTCACCCCAGAACATTGAAGTACACAGCGACAGTGAATCCGTCTTAACCCTTGAGCCCGAACAGGAAGAGCTGGAAGAAGAAGAGGTTACTGCTGCGGATGACCTGTCACTTCTTGACCGATTACATAATGGTGGCCTTCCACATGTTCTTCGTGATAGTGATGATGATGATGCATTTATTGATGATAGTGATGCTCATGATGCATTTATTGACCCCGAAGCATATATAGACGAGCACGATTGTTATTAGTTCATGTCAGGTATTCAACTATTATACTATATATAAATTTTGAGTTCATGTTAGGTATTCAATTTTATTAGTCATGTTGGTATTTATGACGATGATACACTTAAATTATATACATTTTATTAGTCCTGTTGGTATTTATGTTGTACTAATTTCATTTACTCTTTGTCATGACAGGTGTTGAAAGATGGTGGGAAAGGGTCGAAAGCACTCCGCGGCTCCTTCTTTGTCGGCGGGTGATGGGATGGGTACTTCCATTCCTGCCTCGCCTCTTCGGAGAGTGTTGCTCTCTACTATGCAAGGAGCGCCCCCCGTGAGAGGAGGTCGACCCCCCGCGAAGCCGAGAGGCACTAAAGGTACACATTGTATTCATGTTGGTATTTATGTTGTACTCATGTTGTATGCATATTGGTATTTATATACATTTTATTACTCATGTTGGTATTTATGTTGTACTAAAGGTACACGTGGCCGCGGGAGAGGTAGGGCGGTGGCTGCCACGCCTTCTGAGGTGGCGGCTACACGGTCTCCGCCACCACCCCAAGCTGATTCACCTGAGCACGGGACTTCTAGGGTGGATTCGTCTGAGGTGGAGGCTACACGGTCTCTGGTTCACAAGCCTCGGGTCGACGAGCCTTCGACCCACGAGACTCGTGTCCCAAAGGCTTCCTTCCAGGCGACTCCGGAGCAAAGCAGGGATGAGGGTACGTCCCAAGAGACCGAGTGGGATGCTGGTAGTGACGAGGAGCTGGGTGAGGGGGATACCGTCTACCAGCGTGGTAGTTCGGGGCTCCCGCTCGTGCCAGCGACCCCCGAGCAGAGGTGGTCGATTAGGCCAAATGGGGACAAGTAAGTTAATTTATTCTTATTTAACATTTTGCCTTCGCGTTTTCTCAAATATCTAATGTTTTGGCTTTAATTTGTCATGATGTAGGGGTTGGATTGTTGCCAAGGGTGTCCGCAAGCCCAATAGCGTCCTTGGTGTTCTTTGCCGTAAAAACTTCCCAGGGTTTGTTACATTGCCCGGTCGGGAGCGAGAGGTAGGAATGACCTGGGAGCACTACTTGGGTGCCCCGGCCCCGCCGGAGGTGGAGATCGACAGTGTTTTGTGCGGCACGAGGGCGGACATGGTGATCCGAAAGTTTTGGGTAATTTCTCCTTCACACAATTAAGTCAACCATAGCTATTTATTGTACTAATCGGTGTTGTCTCGTTTGCAGACCTACTACAGGTGTGAGGAGGGATACGAGGAGGACGCGACAAAGGTTATCGAAACCGAATGTCGCCGCCTACTTCAAAACTTTCGGCACGAGGCTCGGGTGCAGGCTGTTCGAGACTACTATGCCACGCGGCGTATTAGGATTGACAAGGCGAAGTGCCGTGATGCTAAGATGGAGAAGGAGCATTACATGAAGGTAATTACATATTATTATGACTTTGTAGTTAGTTTCCTTGATTTGGTTCTTACGCGCTCAAATTTCTCTTTATTAACTTAGGTGCCCCCGAGATGGTGTGTGGATAAGATGGATTGTTGGGAGGCCTTGGTGGATCAGTGGTGCTCCGAAACGTGGGAGGCCAGCCACAACAACGCCAAGGAGAGGCGTGGCAAAATGGTTGGCGTGCCACACCATCAAGGGAGCGTCAACTTAATCCAATCTGGCGAGAACTGGGTATGTGGTTTGCTTCATGCCTCATGCAATTCATTCTTAATGCTATCTTGAGCCCTTTACTAATACAATTTTCCTCTCTCTCTCTTTTAGGCGCGTCACAATAAGATGGAGGCGCCACAGATGTACGACCTGTATGCGATGGCCCATAGTGCCTCGTACAAGAAGGTCAAGGCATTCTCTGAGTCTGACCTCGAGCATCTAGAAAACTTCACCAACATCTCCTCCCACCACAAGCTCGTGAAGTACAGAGATCACGGGAAGGCGAGGAAAGGGGAGGACTTTAACCCGAGCGAGGGGCCTATTGATCCAGAGCTGGTGATGATAGCTGGCAACGGGAGGACCCATGGCTCGATCGCCATTGGAGACGGCCTTATACGTTGTCCTAGCACTCTCCGGCAGATAAATGCACGCCAAACGAGCTCTTGTCCGGAGATAACACGTCGTCCACGACCAGTCGAGCTTGCCATCGAGGTTAGTTTAATGGACTCAACTATCTTTCCGCATTATGTTGTGCGTTGGAACCAATATGATTACATTGCTAACAATAAGTTGTGTTGCAGGCTGCTATTTAGAAAGAGAGAGAGGCAATGCAGGCGGCTATGGCGGAGAAGGATAAGGAAATTAGGGAGCTGGAGGAGAGGACGACTGCATTGGTGGAGGCGGAGAGGGCACGGAATGAGCTCCTCCTTATCCTTCTTCTTCCTCCTTCCTCCTTCTCCTTCTCCTTCTTCTTTTCTTCTTCTTCTCCTCTTCCTTCTCCTTCTCCTCCTCCTCCTCCTCCTCCTCCTCCTTCTTTTACTTCTTCTTCTCCTTCTCTTCTTCTACGTAGCTTAGACTCATCCAAGATAGGCTAAATTGGCTAATTATCCTACGAAATGACATAATTAGCTTAGTTAGCTCCAAAATGACCTATTTAATAAAAAATGACCTATAGTTAGCTAAGTTCTCTCCTAAATGACATAATAAGGCTTACGTAGCTGCAAGATGACCTATTCCCCCCTAACGTAGGTATTAAATGGCCTATAATTAGCCTAGCTACATCCAAATAGCTTAATAAGCATAGTTTGCTCCGGAATGACCTATTTTACCCAAGTTAGCTCCGAAACGACGTATAGTTAGCTAGGGTTCCACCTAGATGAAATAATTAGCTTAGTTAGCTCCTAAATGGTCTATTTAATAAAACATGACCTATACTTAGCTAATTATCCTCGAAATGACATAATTAGCTCCAAAAAGGCATTCTAAGCCAATTTAGACCGAAGAAGGGGGAAAGAGGAGAAGAAAGAGGAAAATGAAAGGAAGGAAGAAGAAGAAGAAGAGAAGAAGAAGAAGGAGAAGGAGGAGGATAAGAAGAAGGAGAAGAAGGAGGAGAAGAAGGAGAAGGAGCTCCTCCTTCTCCTTCTTCTTCCTCCTTATTCCTCCTTCTCCTTCTCCTTCTTCTTTTCTTCTTCTTCTCCTCTTCCTTCTCCTTCTCCTCCTCCTCCTCCTTCTTTTCTTCTTCTCTTTCTCTTCTTCTACGTAGCTTAGAGTCATCCAAGAAAGGCTAAATTGGCTAATTATCCTACGAAATGACATAATTAGCTTAGTTAGCTCCAAAATGACCTATTTAATAAAAAATGACCTACAGTTAGCTAAGTTCTCTCCTAAATGACATAATAAGGCTTACGTAGCTGCAAGATGACCTATTCCCCCTAACATAGGTATTAAATGGCCTATAATTAGCCTAGCTAGATCCAAAATGGCTTAATAAGCATAGTTTGCTCCGGAATGACCTATTTTACCCAAGTTAGCTCCGAAACGACGTATAGTTAGCTAGGGTTCCACCTAGATGATATAATTAGCTTAGTTAGCTCCTAAATGGTCTATTTAATAAAACATGACCTATACTAAGCTAATTATCCTCGAAATGACATAATTAGCTCCAAAAAGGCATTCTTAGCCAATTTAGCCCGAAGAAGGGGACAAGAGGAGAAGAAAGAGGAAAAATGAAAGGAATGAATTAGAAGAAGATAAGAAGAAGAGAAAAATAAGAAGGAGAAGGAGGAGGATAAGAAGAAGGAGAAGAAGGAGGAGAAGAAGGAGAAGGAGCTCCTCCTTCTCCTTCTTCTTCCTCCTTCTTCCTCCTTCTCCTTCTCCTTCTTCTTTTCTTCTTCTTCTCCTCTTCCTTCTCGTTCTCCTTCTCCTCCTCCTACTCCTCCTTCTTTTACTTCTTCTTCTATTTCTCTTCCTCTACGTAGCTTAGACTCATCCAAGAAAGGCTAAATTGGCTAATTATCCTACGAAATGACATAATTAGCTCAGTTAGCTCCAAAATGACCTATTTAATAAAAAATGACCTACATTTAGCTAAGTTCTCTCCTAAATGACATAATAAGGCTTACGTAGCTGCAAGATGACCTGTTTCCCCTAACTTAGGTATTAAATGGCCTATAATTAGCCTAGCTAGATCCAAAATGGCTTAATAAGCATAGTTTTCTCCGGAATGACCTATTTTACCCTAGTTAGCTCCAAAACGATGTATAGTTACCTAGGGTTCCACCTAAATGACATAATTAGCTTAGTTAGCTCCTAAATGGTCTATTTAATAAAACATGACCTATACTTAGCTAATTATCCTCGAAATGACATAATTAGCTCCAAAAAGGCATTCTTAGCCAATTTAGCCCGAAGAAGGGGACAAGAGGAGAAGAAAGAGGAAAAATGAAAGGAATGAAGAAGAAGAAGAAGAAGAAGAGAAGAAGAAGAAGGAGAAGGATAAGAAGAAGGAGAAGAAGGAGGAGAAGGAGCTCCTCCTTCTCCTTCTTCTTCCTCCTTCTTCCTCCTTCTCCTTCTCCTTCTTCTTTTCTTCTTCTTCTCCTCTTCCTTCTCCTTCTCCTCCTCCTCCTCCTTCTTTTACTTCTTCTTCTCTTTCTCTTTTTCTACGTAGCTTAGACTCATCCAAGAAAGGCTAAATTGGCTAATTATCCTACGAAATGACATAATTAGCTTACTTAGCTCCAAAATGACCTATTTAATAAAAAATGACCTACAGTTAGCTAAGTTCTCTCCTAAATGACATAATAAGGCTTACGTAGCTGCAAGATGACCTATTCCCCCTAACTTAGGTATTAAATGGCCTATAATTAGCCTAGCTAGATCCAAAATGGCTTAATAAGCATAGTTTGCTCCGACATGACCTATGTTACCCAAGTTAGCTCCGAAACGACCTATAGTTAGCTAGGGTTCCACCTAAGTGACATAATTAGCTTAGTTAGCTCCTAAATGGTCTATACTTAGCTAATTTCTCTCTGAAATAACCTATATATACACTTCTTCATCTAGTATTATTCTTCTAACTTTCTTATTTGTCATTTTGCAGATTACCTTCACTTCACGGGAAGCTTAGATTATATTGATGGAATGCTTGAAGATGATTTCTTGTACCGTGGCTTGTATTGAAACTATTGTAGTATATGGATGTATATGAAACTTTGTATGCAGGTGGATGAAACTGGTGTAATATATGGTTTGGTACGGATGCAACTTGCATAATATGTATGCACTATGGATGAGAGTTATTTTAATATGGTTATGAGTACAGAAAGAAATTTATTTATGTCAAATATATATATATATATATATCCTGATTATTGTTCAAAATGTTGGATATAATAAAAAATAAATTAAAATGGGGCTGGTTCCCCCCTTTGCCGTCTGCCCCCACATGGCAAAGGGGGGATGGCAGACGGCAAAGGGGGGAATCTGCCCCCTCTCTCCCCTCTTTGCCGTCTGCCCCCACATGGCAAAGGGGTTTAGGCAGACGGCAAAGGGGGGAATCTGCCCCCTCTCCCTCCCCTCTTTGCCGTCTATCCCCACATGTCAAAGGGGGGTGGGCAGACGGCAAAGGGGTGAATCAGCCCCCCCTCTCTCCCCACTTTGCCGTCTGCCCCCACATGGCAAAGGGGGGGGGCAGATGGCAAAGAGAGGACGCCTGCCGTTAACACTTAACGGGGTCGTTGCAGTATATGTCGTCCCAGTTAATTTGCCGTCTGCCCCCTCACGGCAAAGATTCTTTGCCGTCCGCTTTACAAAAGCAGACGGCAAAGAACCTCTTCACTGGATTTTTTACCGTCTAGTTTGCCGTCTGCTGACCGACGGCAAAGCCTTTGCCGTCCGTGGTTCCCCCCTTTGCCGTCCGTCGTGGCAGACGGCAAATTTTTGAATTTCAGTAGTGCATGTATTCGATCTTGACGTAACCGAGGGGTACTGGTCTCACGCAGAGAACTTGACGTGCTCGACAAAAAAACTTCCCACAAGGCTTCGGGCAAACAATTTCCAAAGGACAAAATGAAATGGTTGCAACCCTCGACAGTGAACTTGCGCAGATGGTGCTCACGGGAGCCGTGGCGGAACTTGGGCAGGGGCCATCGAAATAACAGAGGCGATGAGCTCGAGGTGAGCAGAGAGAGGGGCTCGCTAGCGAGCAGGGCAAGGAGGCGCATGCACGGAGGAGGCATGAAGGCGCGCGAGCTCTCGAGATCCTACAGGCGGGTCATGGCGGCGGGCATGGTGTAACAGCAAGTTCGGCTCAGAGCTGCGGGCGACGACTCTCTATAGTGAGGCGGCGGGGCGAGCTCCGGCGTGGGGCCGCGGTGGCTGGAGTGCTGTGGGGCGAGGCCTGACAACAGATCTGGCCGACGGCGGAGGGGTTCCATGGCTGGAGGCCGAGGACAAGCGACGGCAACTCGTGAGGCAAGGAGTGGCACGGGCTTGGGCGTGAGGCGCGGCAGGAGAAGGCAAAGGGCGGCAAACTTGTGAGGGACTCGCCGTAGTGGGCTGCAACTATGGGGATCGCAAGCAGGGGCGACGCTGGGTGCCTTCGGCGGCTGGGGAGGTCGGGGCTAGCACGAGGATGCAGGGGCAGCTCGAGCAGCACGGGATGGCGGGGGCACGCGACGGGAGAAAGGAGGAGGCAGAGGTTAGGCGAGGGACTGACGCGAGTGTGTGCATGGGTGTTCGAGGAGGAAGGTGGCACTATCGGGAGGAGAGCGAGGCGTTCAAGGCGAGATCGAGAGGAGAGACGAAAGTGGCAGCGCAGGTGGGGAACGAGAGGAAGAGAGATCGAGGGGAGAGAGACAAGGATGGGGCTCCTCGCGGCCAGGGTTAGCAGGTGGGGGCGACTGGGCTTTGGGCTACAGAAGGCCCAAGTGGCCAGCTGGGTTGGGCTCTCGTTGCTGGTTGGCCTCGTGGGGAAAGCAAGGTGGGGCTAGGGGATGGATCCCTAGAAACTAGGTTTTGGGTGGATAGTCTACGGTCCAAATATATAGCTAGCAGGCTAGTCGTAGGTTCATCTCGACCCTCCGATTTAGATCAGATGGTCGAGATAAATAGGTTAGGAAGTCCACTGGATAAACCGAAGACGGTTTGCGGTAAAACGGGGTTGATCCGGACCCAACGGTCACGAGCACCCGGTTTGGGTTTCGGGAGGTTTTTGGACTAGGCTGCGCGTAGGGTCGGTGCACTGTGTAGAGGGGCTAGGCGGGGATGGGAGGGAGAACGGGCACCCGGCAACGTATTTTAGAACACTGATAAAACGTCCGACGATAGACCGAATACGTGCCGCTACGGTCGACCGTTCGGGTACCAGATGGACTCTGATTGCGATGAAATTCGACAAACGACCTATCTATATTAAAATAAGACCGCACGTCAAGTTCCAACCCAATCAGAGAAAGTTTTACACACACTTTTAAAACAGGGTTTTGACGATGCCGCGGGCGCGTGCGTGTGTGGTCAGGCTCAGAACGGACAACGACGAGAACCGGCAACTAACAACTGATGCACTTTTGAAAACTGGCGGCAACGGGATGCTCATGCAATGCAGATGATGCGCATGATGCGATGATGATGCGACAAATAAAAATAACCACACGATGAAATGGAAAGAAAAGGGGAATCTTCTCGGTCTCGGGCTGTCACACTACCGTTATGTTCTCACTCTCACCGATGATTTGAGTAGGTATGGGTATATCTACTTGATGAAGCACAAATCTGAGACGTTTGAAAAGTTCAAGGAATTTCAGAGTGAGGTTGAGAATCAACGTGACAGAAAAATTAAGTGTCTACGATCTGATCGTGGAGGAGAATATTTGAGTCACGAGTTTGGCACACACCTAAGGAAGTGTGGAATCGTTTCACAACTGACGCCGCCTGGCACACCGCAACGCAACGGAGTGTCTGAACGTCGTAATCGCACTTTATTAGATATGGTACGATCTATGATGTCTCTTACCGACTTACCGCTACCATTTTGGAGATACGCATTAGAAAGTGCATCATTCACTTTAAATAGGGCACCGTCTAAATTCGTTAAGACGATACCGTATGAACTATGGTCTGGCAAGAAACCTAAGTTGTCATTTTTTAAAGTTTGGGGTTGCGATGCTTATGTGAAGAAACTTCAACGAGAGAAGCTCCAACCCAAAGCAGAGAAATGCGTATTCATAGGATACCCTAAGGAAACTATTGGGTATACCTTCTATCTTAGATCCGAAGATAAAACATTTGTTGCCAAGAACGGATCCTTTATAGACAAAGAGTTTCTCTCGAAAGAAGTAAGTGGGAGGAAAGTAGAACTTGATGAGGTAATTACACCCCCTCTCGAACCGGAAAGTAGCGCAGCGCGGGAAATTGTTCCTATGGGCCTACACCAACTGAAGAGGAAGTTAATGATGATGATCATGAAGCTTCGGATCAAGTTGCTATTGAACCGCGAAGGTCCACAAGGGTACGCTCCGCACCAGAGTGGTACGGCAACCCTGTGATGGAAATCATGTTGTTAGACAACGGTGAACCTTCAAACTATGAAGAAGCAATGGCAGGCCCGGATTCCAACAAATGGCTTGAGGCTATGAAATCCGAGATAGGATCCATGTATGAGAACAAAGTATGGACTTTGGTGGATTTGCCCGATGATCGGCGAGCCATAGAAAATAAATGGATCTTCAAGAAGAAGACTGATGCAAACGGAAATGTGACCATTTATAAAGCTCGAATTGTCGCAAAGGGTTTTCGACAAATTCAAGGAGTTGACTATGAAGAGACTTTCTCTCCCATAGCGAAGCTGAAGTCAGTCCAAATCATGTTAGCAATTGCCGCTTTTTATGATTATGAAATTTGGCAAATGGACGTCAAAACAGCGTTCCTTAACGGAAATCTTAAGGAAGAGTTGTATATGATGCAACCAGAAGGTTTTGTCGACCCTAAGGGTGCTAACAAAGTGTGCAAGCTCCAGCGCTCCATCTACGGGCCGGTGCAAGCATCTTGGAGTTGGAACATTCGCTTTAATGAGGTGATTAAAGCGTTTGGGTTCATACAGGTTTATGGAGAAGCATGTCTGTACAAGAAAGTGAGTGGGAGCTCTGTGGCTTTCCTCATACTGTATGTGGATGACATATTATTGATGGGGAATAATATAGAGATGTTGGAGAGCATAAAGGCCTATTTGAACAAGAGTTTTTCGATGAAGGACCTTGGAGAAGCTGCATACATATTAGGCATCAAGATCTATAGAGATAGATCGAGACGCCTCATAGGTCTTTCACAAAGGACATACCTTGACAAGATATTGAAGAAGTTCAATATGGAAAACTCAAAGAAGGGGTTCTTGCCAGTTTTGCAAGGTGTGAGATTGAGTAAGACTCACTCACCGACCACGGCAGCAGAAAGAGAGAAGATGAGTACTGTCCCCTATGCTTCAGCCGTAGGCTCTCTAATGTATGCCATGCTGTGTACCAGACCTGATATAAACCTTGCCATAAGTTTGGTAGGGAGGTACCAAAGTGATCCCGGTATGGAACACTGGACAGCGGTCAAGAATATCCTTAAGTACCTGAAGAGGACTAAGGAGATGTTTCTCGTTTATGGAGGTGACGAAGAGCTCGTCGTAAAGGCTTACGTCGATGCTAGATTCGACACAGATCCGGATGACTCTAAGTCACAGACCGGATACATGTATGTTTTGAATGGTGGGGCAGTGAGCTAGTGCAGCATCAAGCAAGAAGTCGTGGCAGCATCTACATATGAAGCGGAGTACATAGCTGCTTCAGAAGCGGCTCATGAAGGAATTTGGATGAAGGAGCTCATCACCGACCTTGGAGTGGTCCCAAGCGCGTCGGGTCCGATGACACTCTTGTGTGATAACACTAGGGCCATTGCCATAGCCAAGGAGCCCAGGTTTCACCGAAAGACCAAGCACATCAAACACCGCTACAACTCCATCCAGGACCATGTCCAGAGTGGAGTAATAGATATTTGTAAAGTACACACGGATCTGAATGTTGCAGACCCGTTGACTAAACCTCTTCCTCGAGCAAAACATGATCAACACCATAATGCTATGGGTGTTCGACACATCACAATGTAACTAGATTATTGACTCTAGTGCAAGTGGGAGACTGTTGGAAATATGCCCTAGAGGCAATAATAAAATGGTTGTTATCATATTTCCTTGTTCGTGATAATCGTCTATTGTTCATGCTATAATTGTATTAACAGGAAACAGTAATACATGTGTGAATAAATAGATCACAATGTGTCCCTAGCAAGCCTCTAGTTGGCTAGCTCGTTGATCAATAGATGATCATGGTTTCCTGATCATGGGCATTAGATGTCATTGATAACGGGATCACATCATTGGGAGAATGATGTGATGGACAAGACCCAATCCTAAGCATAGCACTAGATCATATTGTTCGTATGCTAAAGCTTTTCTAATGTCAAGTGTCTTTTCCTTCGACCGTGAGATTGTGCAACTCCCGGATACCGTAGGAGTGCTTTGGGTGTATCAAACGTCACAACGTAACTGGGTGACTATAAAGGTGCACTACGGGTACCTCTGAAAGTGTCTGTTGGGTTGGTACGAATCGAGATCGGGATTTGTCACTCCGTGTGACGGAGAGGTATCCCTGGACCCACTCAGTAGAACATCATCATGACCTCAATGTGACTAAGGAGTTAGTCACATGATGACATGCTATGGAACGAGTAAAGAGACTTACCGGTAACGAGATTGAACAAGGTATATGTATACCGACAGACAAAGGGAATTGTATACGGGATTGATTGAATCCTTGACATCGTGGTTCATCCGATGAGATCATCGTGGAACATGTGGGAGTCACCATGGGTATCCATATCCCGCTGATGGTTATTGGCCGGAGAGTGTCTCGGTCATGTCTGCATGCCTCTCGAACCCGTAGGGTCTACACACTTAAGGTTCGATGACGCTAGGGTTATAGGGAATTGTTATACGAGGTTACCAAAGGATGTTCAGAGTCCTGGATGAGATCCCGAACATCACGAGGAGCTCCGGAATGGTCCGGAGGTAAAGATTGATATATAGGATGGATGGATTTGGACGTCGGAAATGTTTCGGGCACCACCGGCAAAGTGCGGGGACCACCGGAAGGGTTCCGGAGGCCCACCGGGAGGGGACACAAGCCCCAGAGGGCTACGTGGGCCAAGTGCTGGAGGGAACCAGCCCCTAGGTGGGCTGGTGTGCCCCCCACACCCAGCCCATGTGCAACCAAGAGGGAGGGAGGGGAAACCCTAGGCGCTGTTGGGCCTAAGGCCCACCTAAGGGTGCGCCACCCCCTCTCCCTGCCTTGGCCGCCGCACCTCCCATGTGAGGGGCTGCCGCACCACCTAGGGTGGGAACCCTAGGGGTGGCACCCCCTCCCCTCCTCCTATATATAGAGAGGTTTTTGGGGCTGTTTAGCACACGGTTTTCCCTCTCCGTCGGCGCAGCCCTGCTCCCCTCCTTCCTCCTTTCCCATGGTGCTTGGCGAAGCCCTGATGGGAGACCTCGTCTCTCCATCGACACCACGCCGTCGTGCTGCCGGAGATCTTCCCCAACCTCTCCCTCCTCCTTGCTGGATCAAGGTGCGGGAGACGTCACCGGGCTGCATGTGTGTTGAACGCGGAGGTGCCGTGGTTCGGCACTAGATGGGAATCACACCGCGATCTGAATCGTCGCGAGTACAACTCCATCAACCGCGTTCTAGCAACGCTTCCGCTTAGCGATCTTCAAAGGTATGAAGATGCACTCACCCCTCTCTCGTTGCTGCTCTCTCCATAGGAAGATCTGAATATGGCGTAGGAAAATTTCTACGTTCCCCAACACCTATCATGGTCGCCGCCCCTGCAAGCGTGCGTCGCCGTGGCCCCGACGTTGAGTATCGCTGACGGTAGAAGGCCGCGGGTCGCCGACAGTGGAAGGCCACGAGGTGTGGGGGTACTTGGGGTAGGGATAGACAAATGGGCGGGGTAGGCGCCGACGGAGCACGGAGACGGTCGTCGACGCGTGGTGACGTGGGGCAGGGGTCGAGATGAGATCGAGAAGCAGGATCACAGATTGGATACTTAAAAATACAGGGTCCTTTTATAAAAATGAAACGTTTTCTACTCGAATCACTTAAAACTGTAGTGCGGGTTAAATAACAAAAATGAGAGAGGCTTTTTTTGCAAAACGGCCACGACGGATTTTTCGACAAAAACAGTAGCCTCTTTAATAAGTAGTATAATATAAGGGGGCTGCTACGCATCTACCGGCGGATGTTTAGTAAACATCCGCCACCTGGAGGTCCGTCCGATGTACTCGCAGTTGTCCCGATCCGATGTACGCGCAGCCGTCCGATCCGCTCGAGCCGAGCATCCTATAATTCCTGAAACAACGGCCGAGTTGCAAAAACTTTCATTCTTGAAACGACGGCCGAGTTGCAGAAACTTTCGCTTTGTTACGAGAAATAAATTTTGCACTCGTTAATTTCTGAAACAACGGTCGAGTTTCAGAAACAATTTGCTTGTTGCAGCATTTTTCCCTTCATCTTTGTGTAATATAGGGAGGACGTGGGACAAAGAGATAGCCCAGACAGCCATTCAATCGACTCGATCGAACGACAGCGTCGGACCGATGTCTAGCATGAATCAGCCGGCTGAGGGAAAAGTTTTCCCATAATATAATTACAATTATTATAGGTTATAGAGTTATAGATTATAGATATAGATAAGGGAAAGCCGGTGATTTCATGATAACCTAGCCCAAGTACCCAAGTACGGCAGTCCTTTGTATTTTTCTCAAAAAAACACGAGAGCCCCGGTGACAGGAGTAGCGAAGTAGGGAGCAATGTCGCCACCGACGAAGAAAGAGAGGGCGGCAGAGGCCAGGGCGAGTTCGTCAAAGCCGATCGTCGCGGGGCCTCCCCAGGTGCAGCGACGGAGGGTGAGCGGAGGCGGGTGGACGAGCCGCCGGATATCCTTCTATGCCTCCCGCGTCTACTTCGTGCTCATCATCCTTCAGATCCCGCTCTTCAGGTCAGCAACAATCCTCCTATCTTCCCACCAAGAGCCAGTAGTGTTGATTTCTCCAACGATCCTCCGAATCCCTCTCGCAATTCGAAGAATAAAAGCATAGGGATCACAGTAACTCTGGTTGCTAGCAGCGCTTACCTTTTTAAGGGCTAGATACATTGTTCAGTCATAACTCGATCTCACTCCTGTAGTTCATATTTGCATCTTTTGGCGGCATCATACTATATTCGTGGCTTAAGGTTGGTGCATAGTTGTTGTTTCCATGTCTTTTTTGTTGTGGTTAATCTTACTAATCAAGCATGCTGAGCTCTATCGATAGCAGTGCCTGGAGTAATTGCCATCTGACTGAACGGTGGGCAGCTACGTGTGGACTAAATTCTTTACTGTTTAGGGATGTAGAATAACAACTTACATGCGTGCATACTTATTGTTCATTCCGGTACCACGGAGTTTCATAGACTAGAAGTATTTATGGGCTGATGAGGGGAAGCTGGGCGATTTTGCTGTTATTTCAGCAATACTCCCTTGGATTGGGAACTAGAACATGCTAGTTTATAAGGTTTTTAGGCTTTATGCCCCCAAAATTATGGTCTGCTGATGAAGACTGGAAGAAGGCCACCTTGGTTTTCTTGTAAGTAATGACATCATGAAATTTGTGCTTATGTTGTGTAGAGCATCAGGAATAACTTGGTTGTTAGTTGATGAGATTTCCTTTCAGGTTCTCCATAATGCCAGCCGTTTCTTTTTATGTCTTGCCTTTATCATAACCTTCACTTATATATTTGAAGCTGGCAAGCATTAGTATTTCACTAGTTTTTTCAGCCTAATATTAACCTTTTCAACAAATCAGCCATATGTTTCTAAATTTCATAATCTGGGACCATGTTTATTTCTTAAATATCCTGACCTATATACATTTAGTGATAGCCGACGAGTGAACTTTTCCCCCGACGCCGCCCCCATGGCCCCTCTCGCTCTCGTGGCTCCTACGCCGCCATACACCAATCACTGCTACCGCTCCTAGAGGATTTCTGACTAGTTCTAGGAAGTATGGATCCCATGGATCGGATCCTGCTGTCGAAGCTGTTGATGGTGATCCTGGCGCTTCCACTAGCGACATTGGAGGAGAGTACGAGGCTCTATGGTGGATCTGTGTGGTTGAGGTGGATCAGATCTTTGAATGGATCGTGGAGGAGGTGGCGGCGGCTCCCGCTTCTCGACTGGCGCACTGGAGCCAATCCACATATCAGTGAGTACCTACTCTTTTCCCCATATTCTTGGTCATGGGAAGGGAAAAACAAGAAACCGCGTCTTTCACTCAGGCAAGGAGGTTCAGAATCAAGCCAGAAATGGTCGCTCTTGGTCATACACGGCGGTGCCGGTGGTGGTGGATCATTCGCATCCATCATCGACATCGGTGACCCAAGAAGGGAAGTTCTGATTTTAGTTGGGAAGTGAATTTTTCCATTCTTTTGTTTCTTAGATATAAGATGGTGCTTGATCGAGATGGTTGGGTGTTACTGCTGCCAAAGAATCATTGGTTGTTTCTCATTCACGGAGTTGGTAGCAAGTTATGAGAAATCTGAGAAAAGATGAGGTAATATGTGAAGGGTTCGAGACATGCTTTCGATGCCATGTTGTCAAATTTGGTGCTACGTGCGGGCAGGGTAAGATCTTGAACCGAGGATTTGGATTTCACAATTTGGGGGGGGGGGGGGAGGGGGTTGTCGCCCCCTTGCCGCTCCAATGTGCAGTTCAGTCTGGTTGATGGTTTGGGGTAGGGCTTGGGCCGGCCCAGCCCAACTTGTTTTATTGCCCTAAAAATAATAAGTCTGACCCTGTCCATTTTGGCCCACAACGTTTTGGGCATTTGAGAGAGGAGCTAGGGTTCGTGGAGTAGTCTTTGTCCATTCCACTCCCACACACACCCCTCTCCCATGTCCTGTGCAAGCGAGGGCGACATGATCTTTGTTATGACCGGTACAACGTACCAACGGAGGAGGCCCAATGGGCAGGGTTAATTACGGGCTTAGCCCAAGTTATCACCTATCTTAGAGTCCAAGTTATATTAGAGTCCAAGTTAGAGTCCAAGTTATCTAGGGTTTAGTGGAGGCTGTCCTCCTATATAAACACATGTACCCCTTCGATATTAAGCAGACAATAAACAGTATATTCTGTTGTCGTCTCCCTCAGGAGACGAGAGCCCCAAACCCTAGCCGCCTCTCTCACTCTCTCTCACGCCGCGCCGGCGCCCAACCGCCGGCGCCGGCGTCCCCAACCTCGCAGCCCGCACTTCCACCCCTACAACCTACATCCGAGACCTGGTAGAACCCTAGCCTCTACCAATTTGGTATCAGGTAGCTTGGGTTCGATGAGTTTGTCGGACCTTCCCACCACCACCGCCTTCCCCGCCACCTCACAGCAGCCGCCGCCGCCGCACCACTCGCCGCCGCCGGCCACCTCAGGTCCGGCCGCCTCCGGTCCCGCGGCCCTGGCGGCCAAACCCGCCCCCGTCCTCTCCCCGGCGGAGATGTCCTCGGCGATCCGCGACCTCAACCTGGCGGTCTCGAACCTCCGGACTTTCCTCCAGGCTTCGTACGCAACCCCGCCACCACCGCCTCCGCCGGCGGCGCCCTTCGCGCCACCGCCCCCGGCGACTGTCGTGCCCCAGGGCCTGCCGATCACCCAGGTCCGGTGGCCGCCGTCGCCGTCCCCGCTACCGACGTGGATTGACATGCCGACCTACACGACGGCGCCACTACAGCCGACGGTGTTGCAGCCACCCGCCCCCACCTTCGGGGGGTTCGGCGGGTACACTGATCCGTACGCCGGGAGCTCCGTGGTACCGCAGCACTCTCCTTCCGCCGCGCTGGGTCGTCACGAGGGCACCTACGCGGCCTCGCCACACGTGCAGCAGCCACCCCGCTTCACCAAGCTGGAGTTCGCCACCTACGACGGCATCGTCGACCCCCTGAACTGGCTCAATCAGTGCGACCAGTTTTTCAGGGGGCAGCGGACCATGGCGTCCGACCGCACGTGGATCGCCTCCTACCACCTCCGTGGCGCCGCCTAGACTTGGTACTACGCCCTCGAGCAGGACGAGGGCGGGATGCCTTCGTGGGAGCGCTTTCGCGACCTGTGTCTCCTCCGGTTCGGCCCCCCCATACGTGGGAGCCGCTTGGCCAAGCTCGGTCGCCTTCCCTTCACCACCTCGGTGCAGGACTTCGCCGACCGCTTCCAGACGTTGGCCTGCCATGCCCTGACGTCACGGCTCGCCAACGCGCCGAGCTCTTCGTCGGCGGCCTTCCCGACCACATCCGCATCGACGTCGAGATGCGTGACCCCCAGGACCTGCAGACGGCCATGTATTATGCACGCGCGTACGAGCAGCGCGCCAACGCCCTGCATCAGGCGTTCCCGGGCCGCGGCACGCGTCCCCCGACCCGCCCCGCCCCGGCGGCCGCCACCCCGACACGCCCCGCCCTGCCGGCCGCTACTGCGGCTGCCCCCGCGCCGACACGCACCTTCCGGCGCTTGACGTCGGCCGAGCAGCTCGAGCGGCGCCGCAAGGGCTTGTGCTTCAACTGCGACGAGCCGTATGCGCCGGGTCATACGTGCGCCCGCCTGTTCTACTTGGAGAGCGTCGACGACGCGGAGGTGGAGGCCCTCACCGCGGAGCTCGACGCCACCACACTCTCCGAGGCCGGCGTCACGACCTACGGGCCGGTCAACGCGACCGCCTTCGTCGTCTCCCTTCATGCCATGGCTGGCATCAAGACGGCAAAGACGATGCTGCTTCCGGTGACGATCAACGGGGAGCGTCTCACCGCGCTCGTGGACACGGGTTCGACGCACAACTTCCTGTCCAGGGACGCCATGCGCCGCCTCGCACTCCAACCGGCGGGCTCGGAGAAGTTCAGCGTCACCGTCGCCAACGGGGACCGCCTTGCTTGCCAGGGGGTGGCGCGGCAGGTTCCCGTCCTCATCGGCGACGAGCCGTTCTCCATCGACTGCGTCGGCATTGACCTGGGCTGCTACGACTTCATCCTCGGCATCGACTTCCTGTCCACTCTCGGCCCCATCCTTTGGGACCTCGATGTGCTGTCCCTCATCTTCTGGCGCGAGGGCGGCCGTCGCGTTCAGTGGACAGGCATGGGCGGCTCCGGCGCCGTGACTCCACAGCTCCAGTTGATGGCGTCCGCACTGGACGAGCCACAGGGCCTCCCTCCCGTGCGGCCCTGTGACCACCGCATCCACCTGCTGCCGGACACGGCACCTGTAGCCGTGCGTCCGTACCGGTACCCTCAGCTGCAGAAAGACGAGCTCGAGCGTCAGGTGGCGGTCATGCTCGCGCAGGGCATCATCCGGATTTCGATATCGCCGTTCTCCGCCCCGGTGCTCCTTGTGCGCAAGCCCGACGGCACATGGCGCTTCTGCATCGACTACCGCGCCCTCAACGCCCTGACGTCCAAGGACAAGTTCCCCATCCCCGTCGTGGATGAGCTCTTGGACGAGCTACACGGAGCGCGCTTCTTCACCAAGCTCGACCTTCGCTCGGGCTACCATCAGGTGCGCATGCACCCTGACGACATCGAGAAGACGGCGTTCCACACTCACCATGGCCACTTTGAGTTCCTGGTGATGCCGTTCGGCCTCTCCAACGCGCCGGCGACCTTCCAGGCCCTGATGAACGACGTGCTCAGCCCATACTTGCGCCGCTTTGTGCTTGTTTTCTTTGATGACATTCTCATCTACAGTGCATCTTGGGCGAAGCATCTACAACATGTGGCCATCATCTTCAACGAGCTTCGAGCGCATCGTCTTCACCTCAAGCGCTCGAAGTGCTCGTTCGGCACGACCTCTGTCGCGTACCTGGGGCACGTCATCTCGGCGGACGGGGTAGCGATGGACGCGGACAAGGTCGCCGCCGTCGCCGCGTGGCCGATCCCGCGGTCACCGCGGGCGCTCCGCGGCTTCTTGGGCCTCGCCGGCTACTACCGGAAGTACATCCGGGACTTCGGCCTCATCGCTGCGCCACTGACGCGTCTCCTTCGACGCGACGCCTTCTCCTGGGACGAGGAGGCGACTACGGCATTCGAGGCTCTCCAGCGGGCGCTCACGACGGGACCCGTCCTCCAGATGCCGGACTTTGATATGCCGTTCATCGTGGACTGCGACGCCTCTGGCATCGGCTTCGACGCCGTCCTTCACCAGGGCGAGGGACCGCTCGCCTTCTTCAGCCGCCCCTTCGCCGCTCGCCATCACAAGCTCGCGGCCTACGAGCGCGAGCTTATTGGGCTGGTTCAGGCGGTGCGCCACTGGCGGCCTTATCTTTGGGGCCGGTCATTCCGTGTGCGCACGGACCACTACAGCCTCAAGTTCTTGCTGGACCAGCGCCTCTCCACAGTTCCGCATCACCAGTGGATCAGCAAGCTCTTTGGCTTCGACTTCACCGTTGAGTACCGCCCCGGCCGTCTCAACACGGTCGCCGACGCCTTGTCTCGCCGCGACACTGAGGATGTCGCGGACGACGTCGCCATGGCTGACACTATCATGTGCATTCGCTTCGGGCCATCTTTCGCCTTCATCAACGACATTCGCCGGGCAACTTCGACGGCCGTGGACGCCCAGGGCCTGCGCCAGCGCCTTGACGCCGGCGAGCTGGACGCGCCCTGGCGCTTGGACGAGGGGCTACTCCTACATGGCCGCCGCATCTTCGTGCCCGACCATGGCGACCTGCGCCACCAGGTCCTGACCTTGGCGCACTCTGCAGGGCACGAGGGCATGCAGAAGACTCTCCATCGTCTCCGTGCTGATTTTTACATCCCCGGTGATGGCGCGATGGTCCGCGACTGGGTGTGGTCGTGCGTGACGTGCCAGCGGAACAAGACGGAGACACTACGACCCGCGGGTCTACTGCAGCCGCTGGACGTACCCTCCCAGGTGTGGGCGGATATTTCCATGGACTTCATCGAGGGCCTTCCCAAGGTGGGCGGCAAGTCCGTCATCCTCACGGTGGTTGACCGCTTCTCCAAGTACGCGCACTTCATCGCCCTGGGTCATCCATATACAGCCGCGTCCGTGGCGCGGGCCTTCTTCGACGGCATCTTCCGCCTCCACGGTTTTCCGTCGTCCATCGTCAGCGATCGTGATCCCGTGTTCACGGGACATGTCTGGCGGGATCTCTTTCGACCGGCGGGCGTGAAGCTCCGCATGAGCACGGCGTTCCACCCTCAGACAGACGGCCAATCCGAGGTGGTCAACAAGGTGATCGCCATGTACCTGCGCTGTGTTACTGGTGATCGTCCACGAGCTTGGGTGGGCTGGTTGGCGTGGGCGGAGTACTGCTACAACACCTCCTATCACTCCGCCCTGCGCACCACGCCTTTCGAGGTGGTCTACGGGCGCCCACCTCCGGCGATGCTCCCTTACGAGCCTGGGACGGCTCGGTCCGAGACGGCGGGCGACTTACTCCGCACCCGCGACGACATTCTGGCTGAGGCACGCCAGCGTCTTCTCCAAGCACAACAGCTGGCTCGGAAGTACTACGATGCTCATCATCGCGAGGCGGAGTTCGCGGTGGGCGATTGGGTGTGGCTGCGCCTCCTCCACAGGACCACGCAGTCTCTGGACCCGCGCTCCAAGCGCAAATTGGGACCTCGCTACGCCGGTCCCTTTCGTGTGCTGGATCGTGTCGGCACACTCGCATACCGCTTGGAGCTGCCAGCTGGTTCTCGCCTCCACGACGTCTTCCATGTCGGCTTACTGAAGGCCTACCGCGGGGACCCTCCTGCAGCGACACCGGCCCTTCCTCCTACTTCGGATGGCCGCCTCCTTCCAGCTTCCGCACAGGTGGCGAAGGTGCTATAGGCGCAGCAGCGTCGCGGCGTCTGGCATGTCTTGGTACAATGGACCGGCCTGCCAGAGGAGGAAGCGACTTGGGAGAAGCTCGACGATTTCCGCCAGCAGTTTCCAGATGTTCAGCTCGAGGACGAGCTGTTTGAGAAGGCGGGGAGAGATGTTATGACCGGTACAACGTACCAACGGAGGAGGCCCAATGGGCAGGGTTAATTACGGGCTTAGCCCAAGTTATCTTACCTATCTTAGAGTCCAAGTTATATTAGAGTCCAAGTTAGAGTCCAAGTTATCTAGGGTTTAGTGGAGGCTGTCCTCCTATATAAACACATGTACCCCTTCGATATTAAGCAGACAATAAACAGTATATTCTGTTGTCGTCTCCCTCAGGAGACGAGAGCCCCAAACCCTAGTCACCTCTCTCTCTCTCTCACGCCGCGACGGCGCCCGCGTCCCCAACCTCGCAGCCCGCACTTCCACCCCTACAACCTACGTCCGAGACCTGGTAGAACCCTAGCCTCTACCAATCTTACACCTAGGTGGTGGTGCTGCCTTCGTTGATGTATCGTAGGCAGGGGATCTGTCGATCTCCTCCTCGCTACCCTCAATGTTTTTTTCCGTATTTGGGACGAGGGAGGGTAAGATTAGATCCAGAGCAGGCGAGGAGAGGAAGGAAGGACCTGGGACGATATTCATCATCGTAGCTAGGAGTGGATACGAGAAGATGAGAGGTTGTTGGAGGAAGATTGACGTCAGATGGAGGAACGCCGTCGGACCGAGGAGCATAAAGCTGATGAGGTAAGACGCCTGGAATTGGTACACAAGGAGGAAGAGTTGTTGGCAAGGGAAAGAGCTCTTGAGGAGGCACATTTTTATGCTGCCGAGATGAGGCCTAGCAAGGAGCCAAGGACAGATCTAGTCAACGCCCCGAGATGTTTGATGGGACGGTGGCAAGCGAAGCTACGATGACAACAATATCCAGGTCAGAACCTATTGCTGCTGCAATTAGTCTTCCCCAGCTGCCTACTAGATTGTCTCCTCTGGCACAAAGTAAATCATCTGTTGCAGCTAGTCGGGCGGTGCTGACTAAATATGCCGAGGGTAATGTGTTGCAAAATAATGATAGGACGCATGATGTTGCTACCATGAGAGCTGAGGATAGGAATGTTGGTTCAGTTAATTAATGGGTCTCAATTGCAACATCCACCCCTTCGCAGTGCGATGGTTGTTGTCTTGGCCGTTGTGTGGACAATTGCCAAGACAGAAAACCTTGGGTGTCTGCATTCTTGTTCTTTGGATAAACATTAATTTGATCAAGGCTTTTACTCTATTCTAGTGGTGGAATCTGATGTTAGACCGATCAATTGCATGAGACTTTTGTAAAAGTTGTCTAGGGTGATGTTAGCACACAGATAGAACAGGAATTTGGGTCTTCGGCCAAAACTGTTGGGATCATTGGAGATTCTATATGCCAAGCCAACTTTAGAGACTGAATTTATTGTGAGTTTTGTAATGCTCAAGCGATGGATGACTTGGCCTACTTTGCAAGCTCTTTATGAAAACAATAGAAGGGAAAACTGTCTTTAACCTACTTTGGCAAACTCTTGCTATCAAGCCCATTGCTTTGTATATGAATAGTTTAAGGATTTTTGCTTTTGTGAGAGTAAGAATTGGCTGTATTGATGTTGGCCGGGCCCATGCTTCTAAAATTGGGAGTTGGTGATGGGGGCAAGGGTGCTTGATCTTCGATGATAATTACACTTTTGATTTGAGTGGAGAACGACTTTGATGATCCGACTACAAACGTGCGATGACGTTGTGCTAGCAATCGCTAAGCAAATCTCCTAAAGGTTACTGATGATGCCAGAAGTACGGTCAGCCTGACCACGAAGGTCTAGTCCCTGCAAGCAATCGAAGAACAAGCAAGAACTATGACAAAAGCAGTCTGAATATTGTGAGTATATAGATGAAGTACGGATAAAAGTTGGGGTTCCTAAAGCTGTCTTGGCCTGGTCGTTGGGCACAAACTTAGCTAACAAAGTACATGAAGTTGCAATGTCTAACTTTTAACTAAACAAAATCCTGGAAAAATGCTACGAGGTTGATCTACTTATATGGGACCAAGGGATGGCGGCCAAGGGGGTGGACCCACATCCCAAGGTAGTGAAAACCTAATCCTAGCTTGTACAAGGCCCATGGGCCCAAGTGAAGGTGACGCAGCACCGTTGGACTTGGATTTTGTCTCGGATTCTGCAGGAGTCCCACACCATTTTTTCTTTCATCTCCATGTCCGGATGGAATTTGAAGGTGAATCCAATTGGGTGGGATAGTCTAGAGATAAGCTTTCCAACAAAAAAGGATTCACCCAGTTTGGAGTCCGGATGCGAAAGTTATAGACATTTGACGGCAGGTATGTATGTGCAATCCAAATATAAGTCCATGATGTGGGGGACTTGGTCTCTATCTTCTCTTGGACCAAAAATGACGTGAAAGGACTTCTTGTATAGCACATATCTCGTGAAATATAAAGCCAAAGAATTGTTTCAAGAAATAAACCACATGAAAATATTGCAACTTTTTTTTTGAAATGAAAATAGTGCAACTTTGTTTGCACATACAAGTGAAGTTCTTATTCATATCTAAAGATTGACAATGCTCATCATATCCCAACATTGATGAATAATTTTTATTTTTTTCAGAATTACATGCTACAACATGCTTAAATAAGAAAACATGCGACAAGTCATTTGACATAGAATCACCACCAAGATTAGAGGTCATATTAAAATTATTGGATATTGGCACAATTATTTACTTTCAAGCTAGCGTGGTCATCACACGTGATGCAAATCCTATGCACCCAAGTTATTATCTACGCCATACTATCCAACCAAGTTAAAAGTAAAATTGAGGGCGTAAACACTAAATATTTTGACCCTTTGATTTCTTTAATTTTATTTCTAGCATGTGAAAAAGACAAAGGTGGATCCATAACAATAGAAAACAAAATATTAGCATGAAAAATTCTAGCTGACACTTTGTCATGTCTAACCAGCTTGATCCCAATCAGATTTAATTATCAAGTGACATGGTTCTTGCTGATCAACAGCTAGCTCAATGGGTGCACTTAAAACATTGGCAAATTCGAATCAGCAACTTAGTCCTCTAGAATAGGTGGTGTGATCACATGGCAAAGACTTATGACGCCCAACATAAGGCTTTTTTTGTTTTTGCAATTCACGCCCAACATAAGGTTGGAGTGGAAACAAACCGACCTATACCTTTCCTAACTCATAGAAAATTTGTACAGGTAAATTAATGAGAAGTGCACTGCATATTAATGTTTGTACAGTTTTTTCATGTTATTAAATTGCTGTCCAAACCATATGAATGGTTCTTGCTCATGAACAACTGCATGAGCACATCACTAACAGTGATTGCATAGCTGCTGAAAAGAAGTAGATAAACGTCCTAGGTTGATTCACTTCTATCCCTGGACCCTGGTGCTTACTAGTACCATTCACTGCCGCTCCCAAATATTCGTTGTGGTTTATTTTTTATTTGAATGCCTGTAGAGGGATTAGTCTCCTATCTTTGCTTATATGTCATAATTCCACAAAGAGTTCAGTCAGTCGGTTCCATTTTTGTACCATAACCGCACACTGCCTAGTACCTGTCGTGTGAGACCGCTCTTTCTCCCAAGTCCTGAGTACGGATGGTAGGCAGGTTTGCTTATTTGCTTCCATTACCATGCTTGCTTTTTATGTCCAGTTACATCTCATTTTCTTTTGGTTTACTTGGAAGTAATTTTATGTGCATAAACTTAACTAGCAAAAGGGCCCATGCGTTGCAATGGGAGAAAGAAATACCACACGGCACACGCTCTTAATTTATAAAAATGTCTATAATTTGAGAATTTATAGTTACGATACAAATAAAGATGGTCTTATCCTACAAAAATGCAGTTCAAAATTTCACAGGTCTTCTATTTTAACACGGCTTGCATGTAGATTTAATACGTATAAAGAATCAGTCAAGTGACCTTCAGTTTCATCTCTAATCCTGATTTTGTTGACGTGTTCATTCCCAACCCGGATGAGTACCGGTATGAAAAAAAGACGAATAATGACTTATTTATTAAGATTGCACCCTCGATAGTATTTTTATTAAACGTTTAACAGATAAAATAATATCATATTTAAATTCTACATATTTTTCTAATCAAATTCCATGTATAATATGTTAAATTTGGAGTTACGGTTTAAAAGATATGAGTATTTTAAAAAATATTTAATATATACTACGAGTTTAATATCATAAACAGTAAGGGCTTTTTTGTAAAATCACTTCGATGGGTTTTCCGACGGAAGCGATAGCCTCTTTATTTTTAAAAACTTAATATGCCAGGTAGCTTTTCCTTATTTTTTTTTGTCATTTCAGGGTCCCTTGTAGAGCAGGCACATGCACCACACCAATTCAAATTACATCTTCACAGTTGGTCTCAAATGAGATATTCCCACCATCTGTTGTGAAGGCCATGCTCTACCCTGGAGCTATAGTGCGCAACCTCACTACAAGCATGAGCATGACATTTCCAAGGTGGAGTGACCTGTTCGACATATACAATCTGACAGAAGCTAAGAATGCTTCAGCAGTAATTGATCTACAGCGTCTAGAGGTGCTCTTATACAACTAACCTACAACTCTATGAAAAGAATGTTTGTGACAACTCTCTTGACAAGTTCTCTTTATATTCTCTCTTGCCTGAATTAGATGCTTGCTGGAAGCTACTTCTGTGTTGCTGGAGCACTCGTTGGCATCATTAATCCTGGGAGGATGATCTTGTTTGGTACGCTTTTGGTTATCTGGGGTCTTGTGAAGGATGCGCTCTTCCGGAAGCCTGTCATCAGTGATCCAACAGAACCAGTCTATGTCTATCCTACCATTTTGATTGCACTGATTTGTTCATTCATGTCAATAACTTACAATGTAAAGAAGAAGGCGATGAGCAGCCAGTCTGTTTCTATCTCTAAGCCACTGCAAAGCTCTGCCAAGTCAAAACTGAAGTAGGTACTTTATTGTCAGTTTGTCCGAGCCCTTTATTGATGTAGTTCATCTTCATCATCTGATTGCTGAACTGCTCAAGACAGATGGAAGGATTGCCTGATTATGGTTCTCATGTATCACTCTTAATACTGTAACAATTAATTTTTCTCATTTGTACCGAAGTCTCACACTATCTACAATTTTGATTCACGCAATTTCAAGTCTCATTATGTACTTTTAGATTACTTCGACTGCAGCATTTCACGACTCTTCCTTTTACAGAATAATTTCTCCCAACCTATGTTGCTTGCTACTCCATCAGTTTGTACTAAATGAGCGACAACTAATATGGAACAGAGGGAGTATATCCTGATTTTCTTTGTCAATACACGTTTGTTAAATCATCAGATCTTTTTTTTTCATTGAGGGAATGTTAAATCATCAGATTTCTTTTTTTTTTTTCATTGAGGGAATGTTAAATCATCAGATTATTCTTCTCAGAGGACGATATCCTGAACTTTCTTGCATAATTTTCTTTTGTAGGAATAGAACATTTTAAACATAGTGTACCCCAACTTGTTTGGGATTAAAGAAGGCGGTGGTGGTGGTGTTAGGAATATAACATTTTAATGAATTACAACAAACCAGAATTATTTACATTTTCAACAAATTTCATTAAACAAAAGCGTCTGGGCATAAACCTAGTCTAAATCTAAGGCGCTAGTCTAAATCTAAGGCGTCGCACCTTGTTGTTCTCATCCATGCCCATCTTGGAAAGGCCGTGTCCATGTCCGATGGTCGGCGTGTCCATGTTTGGTGGTCGGCTGAGCCCTTCTGAGTGTATATGTGGTCGTTAGCGAGGAAGAGTAGCACATGCGACATAGACTGACTCATGGGACTCGAAGCCTCGCCGCCTCTCATGCCTTACTCCACGTCGGAGTCCGCGACTTGTCCGTCACCGATGTACTCTAGGTCCATGATGGATGTCGACGAGGTTGCACACTTCACATGTCACCAACACACTTCACATGTCACCAACGCCAATGAAGCGTCGTTTTTCGTCCGAAGGACACGCACCTACCCGCGTTCTCGTCCGCGATCGCTAGGGTCGCCTCCGCGGCCGCTCGTAGGTTGGCCGCTACTCGGCGACGAAGTTGGGGTTCTCTGTGGCCATGGCTGCCATGGCCTCCTATCTCGCGTGCTTGCCGTAGATTTGGCCCTTCGCCAGCTGGTCCTGCTCGAGGGGGAGATGTTGTACCGTTACTCCTCCTACGCCTACGAGAATGTCAAAAACGACGACGACTACTCCTCCGCCATGGTGGCATTGAAGTGTGACTGCGCCATGTTCAAGCCGGCATGGACCGGGGAGCAGGACGCTGAGTTGTCGGGGGAGCCTGTCTCCATCGCCAGGTCATCCTCGGAGACCTCCGGGGAGCTGGCCGGCATGTCGGCCTTTATCTGCCTGACATGACGACACTACCAGCTATCCACAAGGGCAGTCACCTCGTGTTTCTGCTTCATCCAGAGGCTCTCCTACAACGCATTACCGTTCACGGTCATGACGAGTGTGGTGCACGGAGGAGGATGTGAAGCAGAAGTGTTGTGGTGAAGTTTGTGTTGGACATGGCCTCATTTAAGTAGCGGATTGTGCACCCTGATCTGACTGGAGGGGGAGCCTTCACACGTCAGCCCAAGATAGCACCTCACGCACGAGAGGTACATGGTATAATGTTCCAAGCACAAATATACATTTCGTTAACATGAAATAGAGTATTAAATCGCTGAACAAAGGTTTGAATAGCGCTAAGGCTATGTAAATGGCGGCAGAAGTCTTGGTTTAGCAGCACGTCGTCTCTGGCTGGGCTCCACCACTCACGGGACTCGCAGGCCACATGGAAGGCCACATGAGTACTTTGAATGTACTCGCAAGACAAACAAATACATAGCATCCAAACAAGCAGAAAAACAAGTCCTATGCTCATACATGAATTTGTCCCATGGCAAAAGATAAGCAAGGCATGATACTAGCATGAAACATGGATCAAGCAACTCTTTAACATATGAAAATATCTCATGTCATATCCTAGCATAAAATGGAAAGTCATGGCATGGCATATTGTGGTACAACATAGAATAGGAAGGCATATCATGAAATAACATGGCATGGCATAGCTGTATCTATGAGATATGCATGAAAATAGATTGAAAAGTAAACTACACTTACCTTCCACGAAGAGTTAAAATAATACTGTTCAACAATCTATTTCATTGCCACTGCCCTGCTGGGCTAACTCATGATTCACCGATATCTCATCCCGTGGTCATATCAGAATAACATGGTGACTCCTCACAACTATCTCATCATCCAAGTTATCACATTTACTTTATAGCACATTCTTTAACAACTTTATTATATCAGGTTTATCCTTCATGTTGACCAAGACCAAATAGTGTGACCTAGTACGAACTGTGTCCATAACCGAGGACGCGACTATCGATAGATTATACACTCTGCATAGGTTAGTACACAATGCCTACACCATGGGACACATCGTCTCATGCTCCCATTCGGGTGGACCAACGACGTTCCGACAAAACCAATCTATTGCATGACACTCCCCTCCGACAGACTCCCCTTTGGGCTATCTCATGGGTTACTCGGTGTCATCGTATGACACTCCCACCGTCGTGGCCAAACAAAACTGTCCCAAATGGGATGTGAGCTCAATACCAAAACCGGGTACACAAGGTTATTGCCGCCTACCGGGGTAGGGCAGCACAAGCACATAATCTTCCTCGGTTGGAGGTACCAGCGAGAGGCATGACAATATCTCGAATTAGGGCCTGACCATCCAGGCAAGTGTGGTTGCAGTGATGAGCTCGATTTGGTGGCACTATGACACGATTCAGCCGATGGAGGCAAAATTTTATATTACATCATATCATCTCCATGTCTTACCATATCATTAATGACTAGCAAAAGGGCCCGTGCGTTGTAACGGGAAAAACAATACCACACACTCTTAATTAACAAAAAATGGTTAATAATTTGAGCATTTGTAGCTACGATCCAAACAAAGATCTTAGCCTACAAAAACACAGTTCAAGATTTCACGGGTCTTTTATTTAAATACGGCTTGAATGTAGATTTAATACGTATAAAGAAATGATCAAGTGATCTTTTATTTCGTCTCGAATCCTGATTTTGCTGAGATGTTCATCCACAATCCAAATTAGTGTCGGTATGAAAGAAAGACGGATAATGCATTATTGATTAAGATGGCATCCTAGATACTATTTTTAAAAATGTTAACAGGTAAAATGGTAAAATAACATCATATTCAGATTCTACATATTTTTTTAATCAATATTCATATATAACATGATAAATTTAGAGTTACGGTTTAAAAAATATGAATATTAAAAAAACATTTAATATGTATTACAGGTTTAATGTTACAAACATCAAGGAATTTTCTATAAAATAGCATTGACGAACTAAAACACGTATTTTCTTTGTTAGTAGGTATAGATGATCAATGTGCATGGTTTTAAAAATCTAGAGATAAGATACGTGGATGCAGCGAACCTGAATACGTCGAGGGAAACATAGGGGGCCGAATTTTTTTGTCCGGGTGTAGACGCTCTTAGAGCAAGTCTAGTAGAACCCTCAAACCCTTAAAACAAAAACCAGTTTTAAGGGTTGAGAATTGCACATTTTTGACACTTTTAAGGGTTGAAAAACAGGGGCAAAGACTAGAACCCTCAAACCCAACCCTTATAACGGAATATTCCGTTATAAGGGTTGGGTTTGAGGGTTCTAGTCTTTGCCCCAATCCCAAACCTTAAAACTGTCATTCATATATCACACATTTCATCATATGACATATCACAAATTCAATCACATTTAACATAAAACAATAATCATTCTAGTTATTATTACAACACCGAATAAAACAATAATCATTCAAATCATTACAACAATGTTTGAGCAAATAACAACATAAAACAATGTTTCAGCAAATTACAACAATTGTTCGAATCAAATAGGACATAGAAAAGTAAAACAAAGTTACATCATGGGCCAGTACGCCACCCATCCAACTGCCAGTGGTGCTCTACTAGATCATCCCGGAGACGACCATGAATGGTTGCATCCTCAATCTCACGATGTGCTTGAAGAAAGGCGTGTATGCGAGAAGGGTTTCTTTCCGGTTGCACACGGGTACCAACATTATCATAGAAGCAAGGGAGGTTTAACCCTCTCTCATCCTCTAGGATCATGTTGTGTAGAATCACACAACATTTCATGATGTTCATCAAGGTATTTTTGTCCCAAAACCGAGTTGGACCCCGAACTATGGCAAACCTTGCTTGTAAAACACCAAAAGCTCTCTCAATATCTTTGCGCGCTGCCTCTTGTGCCTTGGTGAAATGAGCCTCTTTTCTTGTTAAGGGCACCCCATTTTTCTCCTTGATGGACTTCACAAGAGTTGCCCATTCGGGATAGATGCCATCGGTGAGATAGTATCCCATTGAATACTCATTGTTCATGATTTTGTAGTTGCAAGCTGGAGCATCCCCACAAATTAATCTTTTGAACAATGGAGATCTATTGAGGACATTGATATCATTGAGTGTGCCCGGCAACCCAAAGAATGCATGCCAAATCCATGTGTCCTCCGATGCTACGGCCTCAAGCACAATGGTAGCATCATGGCTTTTACCGCAATACATTCCGTGCCATGCCTTTGGGCAATTTTTCCACCTCCAATGCATGCAATCAAGACTACCAAGCATTCCCGGCCATCCCCTTTTTTCATTCATTTCCATTAATCTCTTTGTATCTTCCTCGTTTGGTGCCCGAAGATACTTCTCACCATACAACCGGATGACCAACTTGGCAAACCTACGGATGACCGGTACCTTCTGCGAAAGAGACGAGGAGGGTATGTAGGTACCTCCGCGAAGTAGTCTTGCATCAAATGCTCGTGTCCGAGAACACGGTTCCGGTAGATGGTGAGTCGCCCCATCATCGACCCTCTCCTCTGATCCATAAGCTTCAAGCGGTCTTCAAACGCTTGGACGTTGACGAGGAGGCTCATCATCTCAACGTCGTCGTCGTGCAACAACTCGTCAATGTCCGAATCGTCGGACGACCAATCCGACGCATCGGACAATGAGTCCATCTACAATGTGAGTGGCAAAAATGTGAGTAATGTCCAATGAAGCAAAAATGTAAAAATGAAGCAAAAAAGCAAAAATAGGTACCTCAAACTTCGGTGCTGCGGAGGGCCGGCCGGGGAGGCGGCGCTGGGAGGGGCGGCGCTGCGGGGCTGCGGGGACGGGGCGGCGCTGCGGCAGTGGAGGCGATGAGTGGCTGCAGGGAGGGGCGGCGCTGAGTGGCTGCGGGGACGGGGCGGCGCTGCGGGGCTGCGGAGGGGCTGCGGGGATGGGGCGGCGCTGCGGGGCTGCGGAGGGCCGGCGGGGACGGGGCGGCGCTGCGGAGGGGCGGCGGGGGCGGCGCGGCGCTGCGGACGGGGCGGCGCTGCGGCAGTGGCGGCGATGCGGACGGGGCAGACGGGGCGACGCTGCGGAGGGGCTGCGGCGGGGCGGGGAAGCGGCGGCGGAGGGGCGGCCGGGGCGGCCGGAGCGGAGCGGCGGCGGCGGCGGGTCGAGGGAGGAAGCTGAAACTTCCCTCCCGCGCTAGAGAGGAAGTGGAGTGCAGGTCGGGGACAGTTTCTTCCCCCAACCCTCACTTCTACAGGCTGCGATGGCGTTTACGGGTTGGACCTTTAATTTTTTTTACGGGTTTAAGGGTTCTAGTCTACGTCGTTTTATCGACGAAAACTATAAAAAAATGGTTATTTTCTAAAATTTGAAAGTTTGAGGGTTTTACTAGACTTGCTCTTATACGATATCCATCAGTGACGGGACGTCTCGCAGCCGCTTTTTGGACTCCACCAGCCGGGGAATTGAGCGTGCGTGCGTGGGCGGCCTAATCGGCCATCAGTCAGTGCTTAACCAGATTCAGAGTGACTGTTTTCTTTGACGGAATGATTCAGAGTGACTGTTGAAAGAGATTGGGGGGCAAGAGCAGCACTGACGAGTTGCTGCTGACTTGAGGGCACATCACATGAGGAGATGACGATAATGCTGTGTGCGCCTCTGCCTATCCAAGGATTGGGTCGGGCCCGGGCGTGCGTCACTCTACACTGCTGCAGCCTGTATCGGTGCTGTAGCCGCGGCCCGGTGTGCAGTACATAAAATGTGAAGAAGCTGAAATTTTCATCAAGTAAGGTGTACGTAGTATATATCTATACCTAATAATAAAGAAGCTATTGTTTCCGTCGGAAAACCCACCGCGGTATTTTTATTAAAAAAACTATAACTTTTGTTATTCAACCCGCCCTCCATCATTTATCTGCAACGCAAAAGGAAAATCGATTCGCTGCAAAAATTATACCCGTACGCGTCGCCTCCTTCCGTCGACCCTGGGCCACCCTGGCCTCTGCCCAGGCCGCCGCCACACCACTCCCTGCCGAGGCCGACCTCAACCGCCACCGCTGTCGATCTTAACCCACCCGCCTCCGCGGCCGTACCTCTCCCCACTCACTGATGATGCGTCTGCTCGATGCAGAACGACAGCGGCGCGCGAGTAAGGCGCAACGGAGTGAAGTACTTGCAAGTGGAGGCGGGCCTCCATGGCTCACATGGGGAACTCAGAAGTTATGGCGCGACAACGACGACTCCTTATGACCATATAGAGGCGCCTAACCCTGGCTTCCCTCATCGTATCCCCTCCTCCGGCAGGAACTCATCATCTGGTGAGATCCCCTCCCCGTGCCTCCAACCGTGTGCCAAGCACCGACAAGAAATTTTGTTTTGTTGGGATTTGTTTGCTGATGAATGAATGTATTGAATGTAATATTGTATTGTTGTAGAGACAGAGAATGGAACACCACATTCAGTTTGTCATCTCATCCCACATTCTCTACCCCATGAGTGAAATAAGATAACCGTCCATTGATCAATTCACGTAGTCTCTTTGTTTTGTTTTGCTTATCACGTTCAATTTCTTATCATGGTGGAATTAACAATGAACGAGTTGATTTTTCAACAAAATAGGATAGGACTGACTACATTAGTTAGTTAGCTTATTATTTTAATAAATCAAAAGGATTATAAAAAGATTAAAAGCGTGTGGTATTTTTTTCTACCGTTGTAACGCACAGGCCCTTTTGCTAGTATGAAGATAACGAGGCCATGGCTTCTTGACAAGATTAATCAGGGCTCGGCTTGCTGTTGTGCATTCAAGGCCTGGGATCCTCTTCTGAATCTCTGACGGGGAGGAGGGAGGTACAGGGGAGGGGTGTTAAACACAGCAGTGGATGGACGGACAGCAATAGGATGGTACTGGTGAGTGCGGCGTTGCAGAGGCCGGGCTCCAGTGAGCCCGGTATTTAAAAAAAAACTAATATATATTTAAAAGCTTTAAAAAATACCTTTTTTTTATATAAATACATATACATGGTAGTTTAGTATGTAAAAAGTTTCATCAAGTAATTTGGCTTTTTGCATTCTACACAAAAAAGATAAAAATCTGGCCCAAATACAATAAAAATAAGGCCCATTTTAATCTATGTATTTGTCTTTTTTTTATACGCTACATAAAAACATAAACATTAGTGAAAATTTATACACATATATTATAAATACGTATCCATGTATATGCTTTTTTTCAGATTTTTTTAGTATGTGAAAATGGTATTTTGGTAAAAAAAAATACCGGGCTCACTGAAGCCCGGGTGCCGCTCTGCTTTTTCGGGTACTGGTATCCTATTGGAGTTTTCTTCACTGCAGGCAACGCTCCAGCACCAATTATAGGTACCAGAGACACAGAGGGACACAGGGAGGGACAGCCGCATTAACACGACCCAACACAACCGGGGGCGATCATCGTTGCCCTACGAAGGGTACTCTCTAACCTTGAAAACAGTCAGAAGAGAACGTTCACAAATTACCAAAAGGAAACTCCGGTGAAACGAGCAGGACTGCAGGAGGATTCTCAAGGGAAACTGGGTGATGAAAGGAAGCAATGGAGAGTGTGGCAGTAGCCCTCTGGTCTTTGCTAGGATAGGGAGAGCATGGCGGCCATGGCCGCGGGCCGTGGGCATGGAATATGGATGGGATGGCTGCATGGGCAGCGGGATCGCCTTAACCTGAACCTGAAGCTGGAGCTGGACAAGTAGGCAAGCAAGTACGCCCATTGATTGGCACAATTGCTGCACTGTCTCTCTGTATGTTTGATTGTGCCTCCGCCCGCTGCTGTGTGCGTGCGTGGGTGTACAGCTACCTAGATGTTGCCGAACAGCGAGCTCTCCGGCACATCTGATTTTTCAGAGAACACGGGCTCGCGTAGTCGATCAGTCGAATACGACGAGCTTCTCGTACAGCGGCCCGGCAATGGCCTTCTCCATGGTGGACCTCGGCGTCATGATGACTTCTTCTTTTCCTTTCTTCAATTCTTTCTCGTCATTCTTGGATTGTTCATCTTCATTTCGTCTCTCATTTTCGCTTTGTTCTTCTTCTTCTTCCTTTTCTTTCTCTTCTACCTTCTGTTCTTCTTCTTCTGGGCCGAGGAAGAGCTTGAGCATGTTCTGGGAGAAGCCGCTTACGAGCGCCACCCCCTTCTGCTCCGACGTCATCGGCACGGAACGCGAGTCCCGCAGGTTCCAAAAGACAATCTGCGGTATGGCGTCGGCGTACCCGGCGTCGGTATACTTCCTGGTGATGGCCTCGTAGTCCGTCTCCCACGGCCTGGCGGACGCCTGGTCGAACTCCATGTCGCTGAAGACGAACACCTTCTTCACCATGCTCTCGGGGGCCAGGTTGCCGGCGACGGCGACGTGGAGGAGCTGGTCGAAGACGGCCTGGAAGTCGGTGTTCGTCTGCCAGTCCATGCGGTGGATGAACTGGGCCTTGTCCCAGAGGGTGTCGCCGGCGACGTGGTGGAGCTGCGGCCGCATGCTGAAGGTGATGACGCGGTGGCGCCACGGCTCGTCGCAGAGCTCCGAGAGGAAGAGGCCGAGCGAGACACATACGTCCATCGGGAGGCCGCTCATGCTGCCGGACACGTCGCACACGGCGAAGGCAGTTGTTGAGCTTGCCCAGCGCGAGCAGGTAACTACATGGGTTTTTGTGTAAGAACGAAACGTTTTGTCAAAGTATCCACTTAAAACAGGATTGCGGGTTAATTACCCAAAACGACAGGGATGTTTTCGCAAAAATGCCACGACGGACGACCAGAAATCCAATTTGCTTTATTATTAGGGAGAGATTATGAGCATGAATATCATGAATGCATAAAGAACATATTTTACCAAACTTCTTAAGTGAATAACATGTATGACATATGAAGTATGTGAAAGCAAAATTGCTCCCTAAGGTGGTTTTGGTAATTAATCACAACATATGCATCATTGGACTAATGAGTTTGTCCAAGTACATTTCAGAAAAGTTCAAAGATGCTTCGGCTATAAGATTGAGTGGAGATGCCTGTCGGGGGGGGGGGGGGGTAACCCCGGGGTAGGCTCATCGAGCCTACTCCTTTGTCTTCTACAATGAAGGAACAACATGGATCATTCTACAAAGCCCATGTCCCCCTGGCCGGCTAGGAAGCACCTGCCGGCTGGGGGGCAAGACGGCCAACTCTCTCTGGTCGGCCAGGAAGCTCCTGCCGGCTAGAGGTGAGACGGTTACCTCCCTCTGGCCGTTTAGGCCAAGCCGGCCGGCTAGAGGCGAGGCGGCCGTGCCCAGGCTGGCTAGTTAAGCGATTAGCCGGCTAGGGAGCTCAAGTCACAACAGACCGTAGGCATGACGATACCCTACGGTTAAGGGTGGCTACACGTCAGCCAAGATATTGGATTGGGGTGCACGACAGGTACATCATTGGCGGCCATGCCACTGACCTCCTCCGGCTCCGATCCATCATCCTGCACAGTGTCGGCCCATCAAACTCCCACTCCATTACTACACTCGACGTGGGAACAGTGGAGACGGCCGTACTGGCGGCCCATGATGAATCTCGCAAGACGACGCCAGACGTACTACACGTGTTCTGCGTCAACCTTACGCGAGAGCCTCACTGGCTAGCCGACGGGTCCCACAGCCAGACGGGACCTCGCAGCCGACGGGCCCCTCCAGCGACAAGACAAGACCCCCGCGCGCCCCCTGGCCAGCCGGCGAGGCTGCCAGCCGGGTCCCACTTCTGTACTTTTATCCTTATTGTAGGTCGGTGGGTTCGTCTATAAAACCCCACGGCTCCCCTCATGCAGAGGGTCGGTCAACTCAGCACACACACACACACCATACAGGAGAGGTAGACTCGAGCTGGCTGCTCCTTCTTCCTCCTCCGCAGAACAGCTCAAGGAGCACATTGTAGCCTCATTGATACGTCATACACCCCGGCAGGATTAGGGGTGTTATCTCTACGGAGAGCCCTGAACCCGGGTACATCGTGTGTTCCATGCTTGTACCAACCTCGTTCCCAGCGCCCTCCGGTGCCACTTCGGTTTCCACCATCTTTAGCCTACCCATGGCTTATGTTGTGAGTAAACACCGACATTTGGCGCCCATCATGGGGCCGTCCGTGGATTGGTCGGATTTACGCGCTGGGCGGGGCCCTGCGCTTACACCGCCCGATGCATCGCGTCCGGGCCGATCAGCATGCCCGTGGAGCCTGCTCTTGAGGAGGCGTCACCGATGTTGATCGACGTCCCAGTCCGTCATGCGGATTCTGATGGGGAGTCTGACGACGAGTCACTCCCCAGCGTCGTCATCGCTGCTGTTGAGAACCTCAGTGTTCTCTTCAGCTACTTGCGCCTCAACGATGGCCCTCGCTACCCTGGCGAGGACATCGACGTCGACGCGTTGTGTGCCAGCTTCAGTAGGCTCTCCCTCGCGGAGACGCCTACATTTGATGAGTATCCCAGCAACGCGCTCATCTTCGACGGTCCACCGTCATCTGCGGGGTCCCTTACCCCGTATCATGTCGCCGTCGTCTCCAACGTCGTGTAGGTGATGGTCATCGGTGCCGGCACCAGCAAGGCTCACGGCAAGGCATCAGCTGGCGTGGTGATCCTGCTGCTGTATCCGCCGACACGCTTCATGCCGCCCTTGCCGTCTTGAAGACACCCATCGCCACCTCCACAAACCCTACCGACGCGCGGGCCTCGCTGGAGGAGGCTCGCAGGCAGATCTTGGAGGAGGGCATTGCCATCGCCGCGGCTAAATGCCGGATGGAGGCCGCGCAGCGCGAGTATAACTCCGCTTACGACCTCACTCCGGTTTCCGAGGGTCCTAGCCGGCTTGGCGCGGTCCGCGGCTGTCGCCGGGTCATTGCCGAGATCCTAGGCGGCAAGCTGCCCATCTACGAGACTCCTCCGGCCAACTTACGGGCTGCCCAGGCGGCCATGGAAGAAATGCCAGACTTGGAGGGCGAGGAGCGCGTCCTTTAGGAGAAGCGGGTCAAGGATCTCCTTGTTGGGTAACATAGTAAATTCAAAACTTTTCCTATGCCATACAAGGATCTATCTATGGAGAGACCAACAGCGAGCAAGAGGGAAGAGCATCTTCATACCTTTGAAGATCGCTAAGCGGAAGCGTTACTAGTACACGGTTGATGAACTCGTACTCGCAATGATTCAGATCACGGTGTGATTCCGATCTACGTGCCGAATCAAGACACCTCCGCGTTCAACACAAGTTCAGCCCGGTGACGTCTCTAACACCTTGAACCAGCAAGGAGGGAGGAGAGGTTGAGGGAGAGCTCCCGCAGCACGACGACGTGGTGGCGGTGGAGCTACGTGGAACTTCGTCACGGCTTCGCCAAGCACCACGGAGGACGAGGAAGGAGAGAGGTAGCGCTGCGCCGAGAGAGAGATTCGTGTGTATCAAAACAGCCCCAAACCTCAACTATATATAGGGGGAGAGGGAGGGGGCGAAGCCCTTAGGGTTCCCACCCCCAAGGGGTGCGGCAGCCCCCATCTGGCTAGGAGGTGGCGGCCAGGAGGGGAGGAGGGGTGTGGCGCACCCGTGGTGGGCCTTAGGCCCACCTGGCTTAGGGTTTGCCCCCCTTCCCTCTCCCCTGCGCCTTGGGCCCCTGGTGGGAGGCGCACCAGCCCACTCTAGGCTGGTTCCTTCCACCTTTTGGCCCATGTCACCTTTTGGGACTGGTGGCCCCTCCCGGTGGACCTCCGGAACCCTTTTCGGTGGTCCCGGTGGTCCCATACGCTACCGGTAACGCCCGAAACATTTATGGTGTCCAAAACCTCACTTCCTATATATCAATCTTTACCTCCGGACCATTTCAGAACTCCTCGTGATGTCCGGGATCTCATCCGGGACTCCGAACAACCTTCGGTAACCATGTACACTATTTCCCTATAACCCAAGCGTCATGGAACCTTAAGTGTGTAGACCCTACGGGTTCAGGAGACGTGCAGACATGACCGAGACATCTCTCCGGCCAATAACCAACATCAGGGTCTGGATATCCATGTTGGTTCCCACACATTCCACGATGATCTCATCGGATGAACCACGATGTCAAGGATTCAATCAATCCCGTATGCAATTCCCTTTGTCTATCGGTATGATACTTGCCCGAGATTTGACCGTCGGTATCCCTATACCTTGTTCAATCTCGTTACCAGCAAGTCTCTTTACTCGTTCCATAGCACATCATCCCGTGACTAACTCCTTAGTCACATTGAGCTCATTATGATGATGTTCTACCGAGTGGGCCCAGAGATACCTCTCCGTCACACGGAGTGACAAATCCCGGTCTCGATTCGTACCAACTCAACAGACACTTTCGGAGATACCCGTAGTGCATATTTATAGTCACCCAATTACGTTGTGACGTTTGATACACCCAAAGCACTTCTACGGTATCCGGGAGTTGCACAATCTCACGGTCCAAGGAAATGATACTTGACATTATAAAAGCTTTAGCATACGAACAACACGATCTAGTGCTATGCTTAGGATTGGGTCTTGTCCATCACATCATTCTCCTAATGATGTGATCCCGTTATCAACGACATCCAATGTCCATGATCAGGAAACCATGATCATCTGTTGATCAACGAGCTAGCCAACTAGAGGCTTACTAGGGACATATTGTGATCTATATATTCACACATGTATTACTCTTTCCAGTTAATACAATTATAGCATGAACAATAGACAATTATCATGAACAAGGAAATATGATAATAACCACTTTATTATTGCCTCTAGGGCATATTTCCAACAGTCTCCCATGTGCATTAGAGTCAATAATCTAGTTACATTGTGATGAATCGAACACCCATAGCATTCTGGTGTTGATCATGTTTCGCTCGTGGAAGAGGTTTAGTCAAAGGGTCTGCAATATTCCGATCCATATGTACTTTACAAATATCTATTTCTCCCTTATGGACGTAGTCCTGGATGGAGTTGCAGCGGCGTTTGATGTGCTTGGTCTTCCTGCGAAATCTGGCCTCCTTGGCTATGGCAATAGCTCCAATGTTGTCACAGAAGTGTGTCATCGGGCCTGATGCACTTGGAATTACTCCAAGGTCGGTGATGAACTCCTTCATCCAGATCCCTTCTTGAGCTGCTTCCGAAGCAGCTATGTACTCCGCTTCACATGTAGATGCTACAACGACGTCTTGCTTGCAACTGCACCAGCTGACTGCCCCACCATTCAAAACGTACACGTATACGGTCTGTGACTTGGAGTCATCCGGATCTATGTCAAAACTAGCACCGACATAACCCTTAACGACGAGCTCTTCGTCACCTCCATAAACGAGAAACATCTCCTTAGTCCTTTTCAGGTACTTAAGGACATTCTTGACCGTTGTCGAGTGTTCCATATCGGGATCACTTTGGTACCTCCCTACCAAACTTATGGCAAGGTTCACATCAGGTCTGGTACACAACATGGCATACATAAGAGAACCTACGAATGAAGCGTAGGGGATGGTACTCATCTTCTCTCTTTCTTTTGCCGTGGTCGGGTATTGAGTCTTACTCAATCTCATACCTTGCAATACAGGCAAGAACCCCTTCTTTGACTTATCCATATTGAAGTTCTTCAATATCTTGTCAAGGTATGTACTTTGTGAAAGACCTATGAGGCGTCTCGATCTATCTCTATAGATCTTGATGCCTAATATGTATGCAGCTTCTCCAAGGTCCTTCATTGAAAAACTTTTGTTCAAGTAGGCCTTTATGCTCTCCAATAACTCTATATCATTTCCCATCAACAATATGTCATCCACATATAGTACGAGAAACTCTACAGAGCTCCCACTCACTTTCTTGAAAATACAGGCTTCTCCATAAACCTGTATAAACCCAAACGATTTAATCACCTCATTAAAGCGAATGTTCCAACTCCGAGATGCTTGCACCAGCCCATAGATGGAGCGCTGGAGCTTCCATACTTTGTTAGCATCCTTACGATCGACAAAACCTTCCGGTTGCATCATATACAACTCTTCCTTAAGATATCCATTAAGGAATGCTGTTTTGACGTCCATTTGCCAAATTTCATAGTCATGAAATGCGGCAATTGCTAACATGATTCAGACTGACTTCAGCTCCGCTACGGGAGAGAAAGTCTCATCGTAGTAAATTCCTTGAATTTGTCTAAAACCCTTTGCAACAAGTCGAGCTTTGTAGACAGTCACATTACCATCCGCGCCAGTCTTCTTCTTAAAGATCCATTTATTTTCTATGGCTCACCGATCATCGGGCAAGTCCACCAAAGTCCATACTTTGTTCTCATACATGGATCCTATCTTAGATTTCATGGCCTCAAGCCATTTGTTGAAATCGGGCCCGCCATCGCTTCTTCATAGTTCGAAGGTTCACTGTTGTCTAACAACATGATTTCCATGACAGGGTTGACGTACCACTTTGGTGCGGAGCGTACCCTTGTCGACCTTCAGGTTCAATAGCAACTTGATCCGAAGTGTCATGATCATCATCATTAACTTCATCTCTAGCCGATACAGGCGCCTCAGAAACATTTTCCTGTGCTGCGCTACTCTCCGATTCGAGAGGAGGTACGATTACCTCATCAAGTTCTATTTTCCTCCCACTTTCGAGAGAAACTCTTTCTCTAGAAAGGATCCGTTCTTAGCAAAAAACATTTTGCCTTCGGATCTAAGGTAGAAGGTATACCCAATAGTTTCTTTAGGTATCCTATGAAGACGCATTTCTCCGCTTTGGGTTCGAGCCTTTCTGGTTGAAGTTTCTTCACATAAGCATCGCAGCCCCAAACTTTCAGAAACGACAACTTAGGTTTCTTTCCAAACCATAATTCATATGGTGTCGTCTCAATGGATTTAGACGGTGCCCTATTAAAGTGAATGCCGCGGTTTCCAATGCATATCCCCAAAATAATAGCGGTAAATCGGTAAGAGACATCGTAGATCGTACCATATCCAATAAAGTGCGATTACGACGTTCAGACACACTGTTACGCTGCGGTGTGCTAGGCGGCGTGAGTTGTGCAACAATTCCACATTTTCGTAGGTGCGTGCCAAACTCATGACTCAAATATTCTCCTCCACGATCAGATCGTAGAAACTTTATTTTCTTGTCGCGTTGATTCTCTACCTCACTCTAAAATTCCTTAAACTTTTCAAAGGTTTCATACTTGTTCTTCATTAAGTAGACATATCCATATCTACTTAAATCATCAGTGAGGGTGAGAACATAACGATAGCCACCGCGAGCTTCAACGCTCATTGGACCGCATACATCGGTATGTATTATTTCCAACAAGTTGGTTGCTCGCTCCATTATTCTGGAGAATGGAGTCTTGGTCATCTTGCCCATGAGGCACGGTTCGGATGTGTCAAATGATTCAAAATCAAGTGACTCCAAAAGTCCATCTGTATGGAGTTTCTTCATGCACTTTACGCCGATATGACCAAGGTGGCAGTGCCACAAGTATGTGGGACTATCATTATCAACCTTTCATATTTTGGTACTCACACTATGAACATGTGTAACATCACGATCGAGATTCATCAAGAATAAACTATTGACCAGCGGGGCATGACCATAGAACATATCACTCATATAAATAGAACAACCATTATTCTCTGACTTAAATGAGTAGCCATCTCGCATTAAGCAAGATCCCGATACAATGTTCATGCTCAAAGCTGGTACTAAATAACAATTATTAAGGGTTAAAACTAATCCCGAAGGTAGATGTAGAGGTAGCGTGCCAACGGTCATCACATCGACCTTGGAACCATTCCCGACGCGCATCGTCACCTCGTCCTTAGCTAGCCTTCGTTTATTCCGCAGTTTCTGCTTTGAGTTGCAAATGTGAGCAACATCACCAGTATCAAATACCCAGGAGCTACTACGAGCGCTGGTAAGGTACACATCAATAACATGTATATCATATATACCTTTTATGTTGCCGGCCTTCTTATCCGCTAAGTATTTGGGGCAGTTCCGCTTCCAGTGACCGGTTCCCTTGCAATAGTAGCACTCAGTCTCAGGCTTGGGTCCATTCTTTTTCTTCTTCCCAGCAACTGGATTACCGAGTGTGGCAACAACTTTGTAGTCTTTCTTGAAGTTCTTCTTACCCTTGCCTTTCTTGAAACTCGTGGTCTTATTGACCATCAACACTTGATGCTCTTTCTTGATTTCTACCTGTGCAGATTTCAGCATCGAATACAACTCGGGAATGGTCTTCTCCATCCATTTCATGTTGTAGTTCATCACAAAGATTTTATAGCTAGGTGGAAGCAACTGGAGGATTCTGTCAATGACAGCATCATCCGGAAGTTCGACTCCAAGCTGAGTCAGACGACCGTGCAACCGATACATTCTGAGTATATGCTCACTGACAGAACTGTTCTCCTCCATCTTACAGCTAAAGAACTTGTCGGAGACTTCATATCTCTCGACCCGGGCATGACGCTGAAAAACTAGTTTCAGCTCCTGGAACATCTCATATGCTCCATGTTGCTCAAAACGCCTTTGGAGCCCCGGTTCTAAACTGTATAGCATGCCACACTGAACCAGAGAGTAGTCATCACTCTGCGACTGCCACGCGTTCTGAACATCCTAGGCTGCCGGGGCAGCGGGGGGGGGGGGGGGGGGGGTTACCTAGCGCCGCATAAAGGACATAAGCCTTCTTGGCCGCAATAAGGATGATTTTTAAGCCACGGACCCAATCCGCATAGTTGCTGCCGTCATCTTTCAGCTTTGTTTTCTCTAGGAACGCGTTGAAATTCAGGTTGACAGGTGTGTTGGCCATTGGATCTACAATATTTGTAAAGACAACTTTTAGACTAAGTTCATGATAATCAAGTTCATCTAATCAAATTATGTAATGAACTCCCACTTAAATTGACACCCCTCTAGTCATCTAAGGGTTACATGATCCACGTCGACTAGCCCGTGTTCGATCATCGCATGAGACCGACTAGTCATCAATGGTGAGAATCTCCATGCTGATCGTATCAACCATACGACTCATGTTCAACCTTTCGGTCTCCTGTATTCGAGGCCAAGTCTGTACATGCTAGGCTCGTCGAGTCAACCTAAGTATTTTGCGTGTGTAAACTGGCTTACACCCGTGGTATGCGAACGTTAGAATCTATCACACCCGATCATCACGTGGTGCTTCGAGACAACGATCCTTCACAACGGTGCACACTTAGGGAAATACTTTCTCAAAATTTTATGAGGGATCATCTTATTAAGCTATCGTCATTCTAAGCAATAAGATGAAAACATGATAAACATCACATGCAATCATATAGTGACATGATATGTCCATTACCATCTTTGCTCCTTTGATCTCCATCCTCGGGGCATCGCATGATCATCATTGTCACCGGCGTGATACCATGATCTCTATCATCATGATCTCCATCATTGTGTCTCCGTGAAGTTGTCACGCCAACTATTACTTCTACTACTATAGCTAACCGTTAGCAATGAAGTAAAGTAATAAACACATGGCGTTGCATCTCATACAACAAATTAAGACAACTCCTATGGCTCCTGCCGGTTTTCATACTCATCGACATGCATGTCGTGAATCCTATTACAAGAACATGATCAATATCATACATCACACATGTAACATCACATCCTTTGGCCATATCACATCACATAGCAAACCCTGCAAAAACAAGTTAGACGTCCTCTAATTGTTGTTGCAAGTTTTACGTGGCTGATTTGGGTTTCTAGCAAGAATGCCTTCTTACCTACGTGACAGCCACAACATTGATATGCCAAAGCTATTTACCCTTCATAAGGACCCTTTTCTTCGAATCCAATCCAACTACA